>NC_140583.1:866849252-869249252 GCF_964204655.1 Triturus cristatus | reverse complement strand
TTAACTCAGAGTTTGATGTGCTCGTGGATGCTGCGTCTGTTCTGGTCGTTTTAACTTTGGTGATTCCAGTTTTTCTGTTGTCACTGTTAGACCTAAGCATTTCATATTTTTTGGAGAACGTGAAGATTTGTCCTACTTCGTAGTCAGTTTTGTCACGGAAAAACTTATACGTTTTCCTTTCCTTTATCTTGTCTTCTTCTCTCTTAAGTCTTGCTGACATTTCCTGACGCAGTTTTGCTTTTTCCTCCGGTTGGTCTATTGTATCGATATCCTCATTGATTTTAGCTATTTCTTCCAACAAGGCAGTGCGGTCAATATCTGCATATTTTATTAGAATTTGCATCAAACGTTTGGAAGAGTCCAAGTTGCATTCGGCCCACTCTCTCATCATGAGTGGGTTAGGTGCCTCATAACTCGGTGCTAAAAGTATTCTTAGACCTCTTGGTACTCTGTCCACATCTAGGTACATCTGTAGGGAGCGTGACTCCCACCATTTGCTCTGTTCCGATCGACTTTTCTTTTCCAATATTTTGAATTTGTCCCTTAGTGTCGCACTCGTCTCCTTTACATTGATATTGGCATTGCTTTCCTTATCAGTTGCGGGTCTACTGTCTTTAAAGATAGATATTGCTGCCGCTTCTCTTTCTCTGACTGTGTCAGCCGACATTGCACCGTGTATATCATATATATATATATTTAAGGGAAAAACGTCAGCCACAACATTTCAAACTAACAAAACCACTGAAATTCACCAGTTACACTTATCTGAAGTAAGTATACCTCATGCCCTAATGCAACTATATCTCGCGTCCCCACCATGCACAGTGTAATCAGGTCCGGCTTTAGTGCTGGTGGCGTCCTGTGCAACCATCGTTTTTGGCGACTACTCATGACCGCCTCCTCAGATTCCCTCATTGCCACCGGGGCAAAGTTCCCCTCATCTCTCCATAGCCCCTCTCTCACATAGATTTCATTTATTTTAAAGGACTGGTTAAGGTTGGCTTTACTTATAGGAATGTATATCTACCCAAACAAACCCTTTTTAGCATCATTAGGAATAGATAATGAAAGACTGAGGAAAAAAATAAACAACGTCCTAACCTATTTTATGTAGTTTACATACAGCTCCTTGAAGACAGTTTGTAATACTCACTGTTCTATATATTAGGGTTGTAGCTTATGAACTGCGGTAACAAAACTCTCTCTCTGACAAAAGCAGTAATCCACTAAGCTATCCACATAAAATACACATCTGTGATCTGCACGGTATGTGTTCTTTGCAGTAGACATATTAACACTCTGCGCTACATTGTGGCGAGCCAAAACGACCACTAGACAAAACTCCGAGCTCTCTCTCTGGCAGGAACATTAATCACAAGAGTCATCTTGACATTTTTATTGCTGCCTGAAAGCTGGATGCACAAGGAACTCTGCTGCAGGTGTTTTTGAATCATAAGTTATTGCTAAACACAGCACCTCCGTGGTGAGTGCCCCCCCCCCTTCCAGGTCAGCACCCACTGCAGTTGCACCGATCGCACTGCCCCAAAGGCAGCTCTGCCCATATCTGTCCAACACATTGAAGGTTGTTCGGGTAGACCGAGCAGGCTCCCCAGACCGCACACATAGTGGTTCTGACAGGAGCTGGCCCACTCACTTTTCTCCCGCCCGAGCAGGATCAGCAATTTTCACAGCTCCCGTCTGGGCAGGAGCAAAGTTGTGTTTTCTGCCCAGGAGAGTGTGAGAAGGTTCTGTCCTGGACAGAAAACAGCACTGTTCTGGGAGATAGGCTCCCCGGGATACTGCTTAAATCTGGCCCCAGGGGATGGGGTCCCTAGGGTCGACCTACGGATTGGGTAAGGGCCCAATGCCGCCCTCCCTTGTAAAAAAAAAATGCATCCTCTTCCCTAATTATATAAAAAAAAGGCCTTGTGGGATGGGGTTCCAAGTACCTCATAGAGGCCTGGGGAAGGGAGCTGCTTGCCCTCCTCCGCTAATTATAATAGACGGTCCTAGAGGATGTAGTGCACATGCCTCCCTCCTCCAAAATACTAAAGTGCCTTTTTTTTTAATTGTGTCGGCGGATCTATGGATCCTCAGTGGATTCATGAAGCTAATAATACAAAATTACCTTTTTGGCCCAGGGGATTAGGGGGGGGGGGCGAGTATCCCTACTGTGTCCCCATATAAGTTTTTAAAGCATTTTTAGGACAGCAGACTTAGTCCCTGAGTCCTAGAATGGCAGCCATCACATCTTCGTTGATGTGGTGGCAGCCAGTCAGATCTTATCTCTTGATCTGTTAGATCCACGGATCCCCCATGGCATGAACTATCCGTACATTTTGAGTCTTTTTTTCTCAAAAATTAAAGATTGGATTGACACCTAATCACAAAAAGCTCACTTTATGGACCAAGATATAAATTGCTGTCAAATTTAGTGTGATTTCATTCAGCAGTTTTTGCCGTATCGCTGTTCATTTTTTCAACTGGAAAAAATGGGGAAAACTTGTTTTTGGATCCCTCCTTTTTCTCAGCCCTCGCTTGATGGTTCACCCCGAAACTTTCGAGGAAGGAGATGAGACCCTTTTAAATGTGGTCCTACAACTACCCATATACAAATGCACAGGGTGTAAAATGCTATTTATTACCATTGTTGTAAATAGGGAGGGGTCATGACTCACAAGCAGTGCCTAATTTGAGCTGCTGGTTTCCGGTGCTCGGCACCAGCACTTAATTGTCAACAATGGTACCTATGATAGTCTGCCACATGGTGGCGCTGTCTGCTTAATTTACAGATGAGCACAATAACAGTTGTTTATAATTAGGGCTCCCGGTTTAATGGTATTTATATTTTTGTCATTTCCATCTGTATTTAACCATACTTATTTTTTGCTAATTTTGCCTGTATTTATCAATAATAATTTTAGGTTTTGTGAAAAAATTACGCTGAAATGTGTATATTTCTGCATTTATTTAACTGGTTAATTTGCACCTGTGTCTCAACGCCTGACAGGTTTCAATGATATATACGCATTTGCATGGTAAAATATGCACTTGTAAGAAAATATGTAAATGTTAGTATCAAGTTTGTGCAAATCTAGTGCTATTTAAGGCTCTTTACTAAAATCCATATTCTTTTATTCATTTGCTTGTCAATCCACACAGCTTTTGGCTTAGTTGTCATGATTAACAGCATTTAGAATCACTCAAAAACAACCCATATTTCCGTTTTTATCCACATTTAAAAAATAAATACAGACAGGAAAAAAATGGGTGTCTGTCTATATTTATCTGTAAAAATCAGTAAAAACGGAAAACAGGTAGCCTTATTTATAATTCAATATACATTAAAAATGACTAATACCCACAGTCCAAACCATTCCTATAGCTTTGAGGACCTGCTATAGTTTGAACTGTCACACTTGTAGGAGTATGATTGTTAATGGTTGTGTTGGTGCTGTCATTGGCAGTGCTGGAAAGGGCATTGGGAGGTATAATCTGTAGTGGCCTCCTGATGAGAGCCCTGGCACTTATATTTTTAACAAATTAAGCACTGCTCACAAGCAGCTTTGAGTGAGTTATGATACCCCTCCCCTCTCTCAACAATGGTAATAAATTGCATATTATGCTTTGCACATCTGCATATATGGTTTATGCTATGGCATTTTTCCAAGAGTATTTGTTTTAGCAAATGTATTTCACCAAAACCAGGATGCAAGGGGATACATTTGTGCAGCAAGGTAACATCACATTCGAGTGATATCATGACTATTATGACAGTTGGTTCCATGCATAAAGTCATTGTTGCAAGCAATCTATGAGGCAGTAAAAAGTGTTTTTCTGATGTCACTTTTGCTATACAGTGTCAGTGAATTTGACCTTTGTAATGTGGTAATAAATGTGTGGATGCATTTTTATTAGGCCAATTGCTCTAAATTATATGCATTATTGGGCCACATTTATTTTCACTTCAATGGCATAAATATACTTTGCTAAGCTTTTTTTTCTCTTAAGTCATTTGTGATTTTTTCAAGGTTCTGTCATCATATCATCTCACACAATGTCTGGGCGCAATGTTTGTTTCAACTTGAGGTGATATTTGAGAACAATGAATAACAGCACATAACACAATGTCTTTTCATCATCATCATGAAAACTTTTTTTCGGTCAGACGACCATAAAAGGGTGCATAAAAAGAACAATACATTAAAATTCATGACAATTTAAAATGATACAATGATTGCCATGCTTGTTTGCATGAATCTGGTTACAGCACCTCCGTACTTCCAACAATAGAAAAAAAGTTTGCAATGACCCATCATCTATATACAATAATTTTCTAAAATTATGTGAACTGGATGATTACAAAGACCGATGCACTGGCGTGATAAAACAAAGCCCTGGTAAAAGCCCACGATTAATATAGCATTGGGCCCGATAGTATAAGTTTACTTAAAAATTAAAATAGCCATACAGTGTCAATTCATTAGATCACGTTATGACTAGGATAAAACCAAACAGTGACTTGTGCTTCTAAAAACATGCAGACTTCAATGATTTTGGGATATTGGAACTAGAGAAGGATTAGGATTCTTTATAGAGCCTACATTTTTTTTTGAGGGCAAGATTAATAGTTTTGCTGTATAGTCTTATCTACAAACATCCAGTGCCTGCGCCACATGGAGGACAAGAATAGCGATACAGCAAATATGGTAGGTTTACAAGTGTCGTAGTTTAAAACTCTAAATGCCTCAGCACAGTGTGCAAACCCAAAATTCCTACACAGAGGAATGAGCCAATACTTCCTTGCTGATTTGTAGGCTGGGCAGAAAAAGATGACATGGAACTCTGACTCTTCCTCCCAGCTACAGGCTGGGCACTCCCTCCGGACCGCGCCCGTCCATTTACAGGAAAAGGCGCGGAGCGGAAGGGTACCCAGTCTGAACTGAACATATAATTTCCTTGCCAGGGGTGGATAGATGTCATCTAGAAAAGGCTCAAATAAATATTCCTCCTTCAGAGATAAGAATTTAGCTGTCAATTGTCCTGTGGACGGGTTCCGAAACACCTGTGCTAGCTTAGGCATTCACTAGTTCAGAACGGGAGATTGAGGGGCATGCTTCCTCTGGGGTACTCCACAGGCTTGGTTTGCCCAGGCTAGTACATCCTTTTTTTACATGAATAAACGAGGGAATTTTTGCCGCGCCAGGAATACTCAATATCTCCTTTAGTTCTGTTCTATAGACTATCAGCTCAGGTGTCACCCATAATCTGCGCCAGAACGTGAGGGGTTTCAATACTATTTCCTCCCCAATGGGTCTGATCCCTAGATCCAACCAAAGTGGGATGAGAGGAGTGCTGGAGGGGAGGCCCAGAATTTGCCTCATAAAGCTATTTTCTACTTTACTCAGATCTTGACAGCCGCAGTACCCCCATAGTTCGGCCCCGTATACGGTTGCACATCTGGCTTGCATCTTCTAAATCTCTGCTACGGGGCCTGCAGGTTTGGAGGAAGAATGTCTTAATAATTTAATAATTCCTCCGGATGTTTGCGCTAACTTAAGTTTGGATTTAGCAATTTGTGGGCCCCACTCCATGTTTTCAGTAAGGGTGACCCTAAATATTCGAATACCATCACCCTGTCCAGTCTAATGCCATCTAAATTGGGGTTGACACAAAGTGTTTTAGGTGGGTTAAAAACCATAAACTTAGTTTTTGTGGTATTTATCTCCAATCCCCATTTATTACAAAAGATGGCAAAACAATCCAAAATCCTTTGTATACCCATAGGGGTTTTTGACATTAAGAGGGTGTCGTCAGCAAACATGATTGCGGGGACCTTGTTACCTGCCCATTTGGGTGCATCATTTTCCCTCACCTCAGTAAGCTGGGCCAGTAATGCGTTGACAAAAAGGCAAAACAGGGTTGGTGCGAGCACACAGCCCTGCCTTACACCACTGTCAACTGGAAACCGTGATGTCATTTCTCCTCTTTTTCCACATTTTACCTGGCCAAAACTAGCACTGTGTAATCTAACAAGTATGGTCAGCAAATAAGGGGGAATCCCCATTTCTATAAGTTCCTCCCACATTTTTTCTCTGGGCACTAAGTCGAAGGCTGACTTTAGATCCACGAAAATTACGTAAAGGCTTCCACCCTCCATTCTCACCGTTTTCCAAAGTATAAATTGTAATCTATAAATTTGGTCAATGGTGGAAGTGTTCTTCCTGAAACCAGCCTGATACGGGCAATGTCTTTTAATAACACACATACAAATAAACAAGCACATGTGACTCAATAGTGATTTTGACGATGAGATCAATACTGAGGTGGTATACAATGTCACCAGTAATATTATCCAAAAATGTCATGTGGGATATCACCTGTTACGTTGTGTGAAGTCATGAGCAGTGAATTGAAGGGTGAATTATATTGCTTAGCTAACCACGACTGGCAAATTTCACTGGTTTTAACACTGAAATGTCTATAGATGACTTCACCATACTTGTATCTTTTAGAGAATTTGAGAATTTTTAGAAAATATTTTAATAGCTTATGGGTAAAGAATCCATAACTTATGAATGGAAAAGATTTATTTGACTTTTTTGTTTTTTTCAATGATATGGTACATTCAACTTGAACGTTTTGTATTTGACTCTACCCAGCTCTCAGCATAATGAGCCTCTCCTCCCAATGATCTTGGGCCATCTAAGTCCTGCGTTTATCCTGCTGTTTGAGCACGACTAGCCTTTAGCTAGGCACAGAGGTATGGCCTGAGGTCCAACCCCTTACATTGTTGATGTGAATGTTAATAAATTAGTGCTTCTGAGATTCGATGCCTGATGTGCAAAGATGATATTTACAAAATGTGGACACCTATTGGCCACCGGCTGCGCGAATGCAATGTGATTGTGAAAACTGAACCAAGTTCAAATAGGTTGGTTCACAAAATATTGAATCACAGGGAGTTGCAGAACAACCTGCCTAATTAATAGTAATTAGGTAGGTCACAATATGTGACCCTCTGTGAAGGTGTCTGTGATTGGCCTGCAGGGAAAGCCGACCACCATCCCTGTGATTGCTTCACAAAACAGACTACCAGCCTAAGTTCCTCTAACTTTTTAAAAAAAAGAACAGACAAAAAAACGAAAACTCATCAGTGAGTGCAGTCCGTGGTCCCCTGGACCCCTGCTTACTCCCCTTGAAGCTGCCACACCGTTTACCAAAGGGAAAGGGTTGAAAGGGGACCGCCTTCCCTTTAGCAAATCATTTACCAATTGGTGACTCGGTAACAGATCAGGGGTTGCGACTGGAACTGTAGTTGCAAACCGTTGATACATACTGCACTGACTCGCAATTTGGAAGGAATGCCCTTGAGATGCCCCTTCCAAATTGTGATTCAGGATGGGTTTCTGAATCCATTTTGAAATCCCGAAAATCTTTTCTGTCTCGCAAAATGGGATTAGTACATCAGAAAAACTGATTTAGTAGTCACAAATCCTTAATTCAGGGCTTGCGGCCATTAAATCACTTTGAATGTCAAGCCGCAAATCAATATTTGTTGATCAATAATGTTGTCAATAGGATTTGTTTAACCCTGCATACTTTTCTTTCTAATGAATCCCTTGTACTTTTCATTGTGTTTGGTGCCCCTTTCGCTTGAATGTGTGTTAAAGTGAAAAGATAGTGCGAAAATACAGCTACACAATATGCCATATAATGAGTTATTTTTCATCCCAGAATTTAGTCAGTCCTGTCACATAACTTGGTGTTCCACTGCTGCATAATTCCAATGGCCCTGTTTATAGTGGTCCTGTTGAAACTCATGCCATTTGAAGTGAGGGTGTACTTAGATCTAGATTCAGAGTAGGGTCCTCATAGAGTTCACAGTTGAGGTGGAAAGTTTGTCATGGAAGGAACCACTTTGGTGGAAAATGGTAGGATGGGAGCTGCATTAAGATCCTGTGCACTTCCTTCCCGGATTGTGGGTTTGAGAGGTGCCGTTTTGCATCAACCGGAATGCCTCCTGGCTGCGAAATTTGGAGTTTATCACAACCACGCTCTTTCTAAAAATGATGGAAACTTATAGGGATGATTAATGCTATCGATTTGGATCTTTTAGTTTTACTACGTACCTAGAAGTGATACACACAAACATTGCATATCCGAAGTGGAACTATCTTTTGGGACATTTTAATTGCACTTAACTCGTCAGATTGTGCGAGCAGCATTCCTGATTCAACATATGGAATTTTTCAACTTTTTTTATACTGTTTCGCCCTGATGAAGTTCCGATAAAGGGAACGAAACGCGTTGGCTGTTGTCCTGTGCTTTTAGAATAAAAATGAATAAAGGATTTTGAAAAAAAGACAACTTTTGCAGATTCGTGACTTCACCCCTGGTGCCGCCTCCTCTCTCTCCTTATCCTGTGAAATTGTGGACTTGCTGGCATCACAAGTGGGGATTATACATCCAAAGTAGAGACTGAGTGCCAGTACCTGCATTTGAAGTGCTCTTGATATGGTCGGCGTTTTCACAGTACATCAGGGAAACTTGAATGTACATTTCACCAAATACCTTCATGGGTTGTGTCATGGTCTTCCAATGTCTTGAAGCTAGATTCATTGGCTGGCCCATAATCTTTTTTGATGGCATCAAGGACAGTGTATAATTGACTTAGTAGTGGTTCTTCTTCTTTTAGAAGAAAACTCAACATAGGGCAGTGAAATGACAGGGAGGGTGGGCGGGACCTCTGCCATTTTTATTTGCACTTTTTATCCTAAAATAGATAACGCCATAACATAATAAAGTGTAAGCAGGTTTGGATGATGGGTGACACTGATCATGTGAAGTGGAAGGGGTGATTGATGGGGCGGAAGGGTTTGATGGTAAGGAAAAGGATGGAGACAATGCTGCAGTCTATCGTAATACCTGAATTAGGCATGTTGCGAATATGGCAACAATCATAATTCATATTTTGCATTTCCTAATGTGTTGTGTATCAGTAGTGCACATGAGTATGTTCTATGTTAGGTGAATGTCTCAGTGCCAGTGCATTGAAGTGGCAGACGTCTAGCTAAAAAAGGAAAGGAGCACGTAAAAAAGAACAAGGCCCTAAGAGCATTTCTAAGGTCGTTACAGCGACGTAGGTAACAGGTGAGTGAGTCTCTGTTATGTGAGGGGATAGTGTTACTTGAATTGATAATACTTCAGCTTCTCTCGGAATTGTAGGTGGGATGAAGCAATCCTGATGACAGGGAGGATGATGTGTCATTGCCCAGGAGTATAGAAGGAGAATGATTGCATTCTTTTTCTTTCTTCCACATGTGTTTCTCAGGGTTGGAGATGTCCTGGCATGGGGCAGTCTGCTTGAGGTGGTTAGTGTTCTGGACAGTTAAGTCAGGATATCATTTCTAGTGGCACTGATATTTGAAGAGTGAGATTGAAGGGTGAGACTGTATCAACTGTGCACCTTTTAGGATGGTAGGCAGGGCAGTTCGCCAGAAGATGTGCATGGGGTAATGACTGCTACTGGGTGCTATAATAGCTCATTAATAAAACCAAAGGGGATGATAGACGGAGTGTTGAACATTGCAAGCACTTACCCCCAGTCAACTGATCTGGGTTTAATCCATCATCAAACCGGTCCTAGGATGCTTGTTTCAAGTCCAGAGAGGACCTGGCTTGGAAGTTTGGGCTGGACTGTTCCCATGAGGCACAGGGTTAAGACTGATTTGCATATGGCTGGGTTCAAACTGGAATGGCATGGTGAGCAAAAAAAACGATGGATTTAGGCCCAGATCTCTGTACTGGGGTGAATGTATGACATTGTTCTGCATTCTGTCCATCAACTGTTGTCTTTGCATTTGTCACCCCGAGTGGGACGGGTATGCCCAAACGTGGGTCCCGTGGTCTCCATGCCACTGGAATCAAGCTATCCTGGCTGAAGAGGGGTGAAACCCTGAAACCGGTCCTAGGATGCTTGTTTCTAGTCCAGAAAGGACCTGGCTTGTCAGTTCAGGCTGAACTGTTCCCATGAGGCACAGGGTCAAGACTAATTTTCATATGGCTGGGTTCAAACTGGAATGGCATGGTGAGCAAACAAAGCGATGGATTTAGGCCCAGATCTCTGTACTGGGGTGACTGTATGACATTGTTCTGCATTCTGTCCATCAACTGTTGTTTTTGCATAATAGCTCATTATTGTCATATTTGGGCTGTTTGTGGATATACGTTAGGAGTTTTTTCTTAATGTCTTCTGATGCATGGTACTACATTGATGGAGAGTGTTGTTGTGAGCATGGTGATATCCAGTTATATAAAGTATCTGTGCCGTGTTGAATGTGTGTACATTCTGTCTTGCGCATGTAGCTCGATGTTGTGTCCGTGGCCTAAAAGCATATGTGACGTTGTGAGCATAGGCATTCTCACATACCGGGTTGAGCTGGATGCGTTACTGTTGCTATGTTGCTATTATGTCTCTGGGTCTTTGTTACCACTGCATCTTGCATTGTTTTATTGTTCTAGAGCCCCATTTATATGACTATTGGTTGTTGTCTCTTTTCTGGTCTAAGTGTTTAGGGGTCTGGCTTAATGTTCTGAAAGCTAATCATATTTTATGGCCGTTTTGCAAACACACACTTTCTTTTACAGATTTTACATGACACAGGTCTGGTACAGTACAATGCAGATGAGTTTGTAAGCCTCTGCATGTTTCGCACATTTGTGATTCATAGCTTAGCATTTCATCATTGTTTATTTTCCTATGCATATCCTACTTTATACCTTTAATTGAGTAGGGAATGTTAAGCTTTTTGTTAACTGCAAAATGTACATTCAATGATTATGTTTGAAAAACAAAAAATTATTCCCATCTTTTCATTAAATTACAGTATAGTAAATGTCTGTTTGAAATATGTTTTTCTGTTGCCACATTTATTCATGCTGTATGTGTGGGTGGGTGAGTACAGAATGGGCAAGTTAAGACTCTAGGCCTATCTTAGAAATCAGGAGCAACCTCATTGTTGCTAAAACAGACAACTATTTGGAAGAAATGGCTTTCACAACTTAAGAAGGGAAGGAGAGTATATTATCTGTTGCTTATTTTGACCTGCCCATTAGAGCATTGTTGTCTTGACTCATAACAAGATGCTGTTGAGACTTAGGTCACCCATGTGTCAGCTAACATCTCCTCTATCAACATGGAATGGAAAAAAGCCAAAAGATTGAAGGGATGTAACAATGCCATGAGGGTCTGTCAACTCATTGAATAGTTAAATCCATCCAGGATTTCAGTATGCCCGGGAAATATGCTAAAATCTTCCATTGACATATTTTTTATCTGCAACTTTACCTGATGAATTTTTCATTGTTTGCAGCCTAAAAACCTTGCTGGACTTTACTGTTCCATGGACCTATTAGCCAAACTATAACAGGAAGGGGCAGGTTAAAGGAAACCTAAGCAAAGTATGTTTTGTGAGTCTGTTATAATGGCATTCATTTTGAAAATCTTGATTAAACAGTTTAGGTGAAATGGTTTCTCAGAATAAATCTGTTATGATTTTCTTTCTATGAAATGAAATAGAGCCATGTTCAGTGAGATGTAATAAGAAACAGGAGCAGTGTGGGATTGCTAATGTGTCTCTTTGTACTTGAGGAGCACGACCGCTGGTGTGTGATCTTCACTTCCATTTTGGAGCACTGTCATGCATTGCCTTCTTCTTGCATTTTAGATGAGCGAGGTGCATTTTACAGCAGATTTGTGCTTTCTCAGGAAAGAGTTTGCCAGTCCATTTATTTGCAGTTTATTCTCAAGCTGTTTTGGCCAAGCTATAAGTACTTGTTGAAGCATGTCATAGCAGGAAACACACAAATGTTCTTTTTCAACAATGCAAGTGATAGAGAAGGCCGCGAATTTTTGCAATGCAAGAGAGCCACACATTAATCATGAAACACCTCCATTAGCATATTCTAAAGCAGGTCAGCACAAATATAGCACATGCAGTAACCGAATTGCTCCTGACTTACATCATTATCAAAAGGTGTAAATGCCCTATCACCGACTCGCTTGTAACTAAACTACTCTTTGTAACTCTCAACGTCTTTTTCAAACCCAACAATGCCTTTGCTAGATGCCAGAGAATAAGCTCCAAACACACCTTTTAACATTGGCTGTAGACTTTCAGTCAGGAACACTAAGCTAAGTTACTACAGCTGCCTGCAGAATGCAGTATAAACTCACCATCTCAAGTGAAACTCAGGACATAGATTAAATCGCTTGTAGTACATAAATCCAGGAAACTCCACAACATGCCTCGTTCTTAAACCACACCACACCCAGGACATTGAACATATCATCAATTTGTCGTGAAAATGCAGAATTTTTGTATGGCTCACAAAAACTATACCGTGCGTTCGTTGTGTCCTCTGGCATGTCTCTCTAGTGACACACACCTGTAAATAGTCCTATCCATCATGTATGATGCATCAACAAGGAGAAGAAGCGCAGAGAGGCCTTGTGATGCTTGGTCTTCGTAGCTCCTTTTTTCTTTCCATAGCGTAAAGAGCGAGGCTTGAGCAGCAGACACCACTGTGCCCATAAGGACACATACAGCCAACTACAAAAGACACCAAGGTATACCCAACCACATTAAATGACACATTAGCCATATGCTTTCTTGTGTCACTCTGACACCGTCATCATGAGACCACTGAAAGGGCCTGGGCCCATCTGTTCAGTTCTGCTCCAATGTCAGTCTCCTGAGAGTTCTTTTTAGCAGCATGAAAGTGTAAAAGGGATACAAATTCATGAATAAGGTACAGTGTAAAACAAGAAAAGTTACACAAAACCCAAGTCAGCAACCAATTGAAGGTTAGTCAAAATTATTACAAATTCAAAATTAGTTGGACATACACAAATCTTAGCATTAGAGTATAAAAATAGAGGGGGAAACAGAAGGAATCCAAATCTTCAGAAGATATTCACTTGATGCAACATGAAAAGGACAATCAGCAATTTGAGTACCACCAGCCACCTGGACGGGCCACCAAACAGTGTGGCAGAAACAAATGCAATCTACACGTGCCACAACATCACAGTGAGCACACAGCTGGAGGACACCTGTAGACACAAGCACTGATGTGACCATTAGGAGTTAAGAGTGTATCACGTGAGTCCACACCTGGGCTAATAAACCAACCAGTAAGGAAATAAATAATGTGCCACATTCCCAAAGCACAGTGCGCTGTTTTTTTCCCCTCAAAGCTACAAACTATGATGTATGGTGCAACACTACATGCCATAATGTGCATCTGCATCATGTCAACAGGCCACCTGAACCACAGTCAAGATATTTTCAATACTCTTGCCTACCATAGGCATACACCTGCACTGACAGGCATGATGCCTGCCAAAAACAGCCCCATTACTGGCTCACAATCAGCAGTCAAAGCTGATGCCACCCATATCGATATGGGGCAGCGGGATGATGCTAAATGGAATGAATAGGGAGGATATGTGGCCCAGCACCTAGACCTGCCACCTTTGGAACTTATTCTCACCTGCCAGAGATGTTTTTGCTCTGTTGAGCATCTCAAGATACGACAGAATTGGCAGGTAATGTTTCTTCTTCTTAGGGTTATATTTTTTTCTTGTACCTATCTATCCTGTAACGATGGGGAGGCGGGAGATTGGCCTGTAGCTCTCCATAACTTCTGGATCCGCAGTAGACCTCTTTAGAATAGAAGTAATGTTTGCATGTTTGAGGTCATTGGGCACAACCTCATGAGCAAGGGAGATGTTTAATAAGTTGGTAATAATTGGTACAAGTACAGGTAGGCCAGGTTCACTTCTTTGGCATTGATAATGGCCCACAGTTGTGACAACATCTGGAAAAATGACAATACTTATTATTTCCAACTCAGATGTTGTTGCAACTCATGTAGCACGCTTACATTGAGTTGGGGGGGGGCGCTAGAGGGATCAATAGATATGGGTAAGCTGCTGTAGGATTTCCCTTCCTATCCTAGGGGTGTCATAGTGGAATTAGTGGTTCAAGCCCTAAGGGATTTTATTTTATTGGCTAAGAATGTCATGAGTTTGTCGCAAAGAGCTGGTGTGCCGGACTTCGGGGATTTTGACTGAATATATTTCTTTGTATATGTGGAAAAACTTCTTCGTGGAATTCGGAAATGCGAGATATGTATTGAGTCTTCTTTTTGCCCTTTCACCCGCTGCTTAAAAGCTTTTTGAGAATGATCGACAAACTAACCATGGAAGGTTGGTTTCATTCCAATGCCTTTCAAAGGCTCTGCCTTGCTTTTTCAATGAGCAGAGGTTATCAGTGAACCAATTTTTTGTTCTTGCAGGTTCTTGCTTTTTCATTTTTGCAGATGTTAGGGAGACATGAGCCAATGAAACCTTTGCACTTAGGTGGTTTGACTGGGTTACATGAGCGGTGGGTCAGGTATGTCCTTTAACTTTTGCTTGAAGACGTCAGTCTGAGTATTATTGAGTTTATACCATGATGTAGACTGACTGGTCGTGTGATTGGGTTTGCAGTTTTTATCTGGTACCATTTTAAAGGAGAAGCTGATTAGTAGGTAGTCGGAACAAGATAAACATCTTGTGCTGAGGGAGTATTTCACTGAAGGTAGAAAACAGTAGGTCCAGGCTTCGACCATCTTTTCACATGATCATTTATGGGTACCCAACAGAGTCCATAGCCTATATTAAGGTTTGAAGGAGTGAATTTTTCAAATTGTAGACCAAGACATAAATGTAATCTTTATTTGCGCATGGTTGGAAAGCAAAATAGTAGGGTAATTTTGATTGGAGGTTGAAATGCAGTTTTAGGTGGGAGGTATATAACCACACAGATCATGGAGAAGGTTGGAGAGGTGACTACCGTGGTTAGAATGTACTTGAAGAAAGTACAGATTGTGCTATCTATTGTCTTAAAAGGAAGGGAGTCCAGATGAACCAGTGCTGCTCCTCCTCTTGCTTGGTGTCTATTTCAAAATGTATTTTGTAGTTTGACGGAAGAATGTTAGCAATGTCTGCTGCAGAGGAGTCCTTCAGCCGTGTTTCAGTGATAGTCAAGAAGTGTATTTTATGTTGAATGATGAGGTTGTGGAAGTTAAATGCATTTTTTGCTTTTGATCTGGCAATAATCTGGCAATTCTAAGGGCACTTAAAGTATGATTAGTAGATGGTGATCTTAAAGAGACATCTGGGGAAGTTGTATTTGTTGAAATTGGAGAAGCATGAGTGGATTAGGGAAGTGAAAATAGGAGTGACACCTATGTGCAGTAGTGTTGACCAGACTTCTCGAGAAGTGGGGTTAGGCCTGGCATCATTGGTGTGGTTCTCCCTTAAATTTCTGGCATCAATCCTCCTATTTTGCTGACTTTGTTTCTGCTGGCTTTAGGACTATGCAAACATTACCACTGCTAACCAGTGATGAAGTGCCTGTGCTGCTTCCTTAAACTACCTAATTTGCACATTTAATTTACCTATAAGTTCCTTGTAAATTGGTACTGCTATACAGAGGGCTTGTGAATTAAATGCTACTGGTAGGCCTGCAGCACTGATTGTACCACCTACTTACGTAGTCCTTTAAACATATCTCAGGCCTGCCGTTGCAGCCTGTTTGTACAGTTTTAAACTGCCATTTTAAGCTGGCAAAATAACCTTTTGCCAGGCCTAAACCTCCCTTTTTAATACAAAGGAGTCACCCCAAGGGTTGGCCCTGAATAGCCCAGAGGGCAGGGTGGAGTGTATTTAAAAAGTAAGGCATGTACTTTTAAGTATTACATGTCCTGGGGGTACAAAACTACTAAAGTCATATGTCATTACTGCAAGGCCTACATCTACCATAGGATAACATTGGAATTGCCTCATTACATTTAAATAAGCTGCAACTTCCAATTTAGAGCAGGTAGAAAAGGCAAGTCTGGTGTCTAAATAATTATAATTAAAAGCCTTCTTTAATGGTGAAGTCGAATTTTTAATCACAATTCTGAAAAAGCCACTTTTATAAAGTTGCCATTTCTTGTCCCAGTCATTTGGTGCCTGCAGCCTGATCCTTGGCCACATGACAAGGTGTAGCTGGCAGTTGGTCTTTGTGTATTGCTCCCAGACAGTGTAAGAAGGGAAGATAGGCGTTAGAAGGATGGGCCACTCTGACCTAAAAAGAGGGAGGAGCTGTCAACTACCACACCTGGTCACATGACTGGTGGCCCTCAAGTCTCTGCCCCTGCCCAACTTCAATGCATACGGTCCGAAATCTAGGTTTCCAAATGGATAATAATTCATCAATGAGAAACCAGATAAATAAGACAATTAGCCCTTGCTTTGGCATTATGCGTAATTTACGCAAAGTCTTTAAATGGATTCGGTCGGAGGCGAGAAAACCCTTAGTCCAGGGACTGATTATTAATCGTATGGACTATGGAAACGCCCTGTTGGCATCAATAAATGAAAACCTCCTCTCAAGGCTACAGGTCCTGCAGAACACTGCAGCCAGGCTGGTACTCAATCTTCCACCAAGATCCCTGTCGGCACCAAGTCTGAAACGTTTACACTGGCTGTCTGTAAGAAAACGAATACGCTTTAAGATTCTATGCGTCACGCACAAGAACATGTACGGAAGAGGTCCGGGTTTTTGGGCCAAAAAGTTAAGTTGGTACCAACATGGCAGAACTTTGAGATCCAGCAACCAATCACTCCTTGCATCTCCCAGAATTCGCACTACCACAAACGAAGGGAGGTCCTTCTCCTTCCTCGCTCCAGCTTTTTGGAACAAACTACCCCGTATTTACGCATCATCAACGACCATAATTGCTTCTGCAGGAAGTTAAAGACTTGGTTGTTTGACAACTAACTGTATCAAATCTAGCTTATCTTCTGAGGCATCGGCAAGCGCCATGAGACTTTCGAGTGATATGTGCGCTAAATAAATACCCCATGATTTGATTTTAAGTTTTGGGAATTAAGCATTATGGGTGGAATTGGTGGTAAAATCAATGAATATCACACCACCTTTTTTCAGGGTTTTTTCTCCTGATTGTGGCAGGTGTGATCTGCCAAAATCTGTTAGGAAAAAATAGTGGGGCTTCTATAATTATGGCGCAACTCGGAATATAATCCATATCACTGATTTGTCATTGCTTCGAATTGGGAAATATTGCGTTTATAAATCATTCTAATTGGTAGACTATATTGACTATATTGAAGATACTTTTGACATATGCTTGCAACCTGAGGAAACATTATTCAGTACTGAATTTTAACGAATGCAGAGTTTTAAAAATATTTCCAATCTATTTATTTATTTATTTTTGTGTTTTATAGAGCGCGAACTTGACCCATAAGGGTATCAGAGTGCTTTACAAGGTTTACAGAGGTGAACAAAAAGGCTTAGAAATACAGAAGTATACAAACGATTGGAGAGGGGCAGGGGTGCTGGGTACATAGTGGATAGAGGGACACGTGTGTATGGCTTACAATTAAAGTTAATCAGTACAAGGCTCCACAGTTTCTTGGTGGAGTGAGTAGGTAATCTGAGGGAAAGGCGATAGTCGTAAATTAATCAGGCTCTCTGTGGTGGTTGAAGGCAGAGATTAGGCGAGGAATTTACTAATGAGGAAAGTTTTGGTGTCCTTTTTGAAGCGTGCCAGAGAAGGAATTCTTCTGATGGCGGGTGGGAGAGAGTTCCAAATTCTTGGTGCGGCCCCGGAGAAAGCCCGGAGAAAGCCCGATTTGTAGGACCGGGAGTTCCTGCTTCCTCCAGATACCACTAGTTTCTGTTCTAGATAAGCAGGGGAGTTTGCGTATAGAGCCTTGTGTAATGCATGCCAGTTTCAGCTGTATTCTGGCCTCGAGGGGAAGCCAGTTCAAAGCTTTCAGATGTGGAGAGATGTAGTCGAATTTCCTTGTGCCGGTAAGTAGTCTGGCGGCCACGTTGAGGCAGGCTTTTAAAGGTGCCAGGGAGATCTTGGGTAAACCCGAGAGGGTGGAACAGCCATATTTCAGTCTAGAGATGACTAGTGCTTGGACTGACATTTTTAGGTTTTAGCATCGATGAAGGGTTTCAGCTTCTTTAGGTAGCTCAGGTGGAACCTGGCTGATTTAGCCATCGAGTTGATGTGGTCCCGCATGTTCAGGTTGCAGTCGAGGATTATTCCCAGAGATTTCACCGAGTCCACGATGGTCGGTGGGCAGTTTAAGGCTGTGATGGGCTTGATCCACATCTGAATCTCCGGGTTGGTTTTTGTAGGGGAGATTAGGAGAAATTAGTTTTTCTTTGCGTTGAATTTGAGTTGGTTGGAGGCGAGCCATTGGACAGTCAGTTTCAGGACCTCGTTCAGGGAGAGAATCTCCTCGAGCGATGAAATTTTGATGTATATTTGGGTGTCATCCGCGTACATATGGTAGGAGATGTTAGCGGTGCGAAGTCCTTCAGTAAGCGGCTCTAAGTAAAGGTTGAAGAGGGTGGGGACAGGGTTGATCGTTGAGGGACTCCAACTGTGACCGGGGAGGGAGCAGATAGGTTGCTGTTAATTAGGAATCTCTGTGATCGGTTGTGGAGGAAGGACCTAAACCATTCTCTGTATCTGCCAGAATTTATACAACTAAAAATGGCTTATTATAAATGCAAACATAAATGGTTTTCAATGTGCACCCTTGAAAATGTAGCGGCATATGGTTTTTATTTACCCGATTGATGGGTACTGAGCTGTGCATCTCTTTTCCACCCTTTGACTTTTCATTGCTCCTTTCCTCGTGTACCTTTCCTTTTTCAATAATATGTTCAGTTTTGTATGCTTTAATGTTTGTTTATATTTTTAGAGTATGATTGACATCAATAGGCCCCTCTATTTCCAATTTGCACAATCCTGTATCACATAATGTTAGGTGTTTAATCCGCTTTTATTTTGGTGTAATGCATTGCCGTTTAATATGTTAAAGTTATTTAAATATAATTTATCTATTTTGAAATTGAGTAAACACAAAAGAATCCTTTTACACCATAATCATATGCCCACTAAGCGTAATTTTTCCTCAAGAAAACTAGCCAAAATTCTTGACAGCTATAACTGAAGCCTTCCAAATTTGCAGGCCTGTCTGGGAAACATGTCCTATTTTCTAAATTCCCCCTTTCTTCATGGTGCAGACAATTCAAAGCCAGATTCATCATAGCCTGGTGTTACTAGAGCTTTGAAGATCCCTAACATTGGTCTTCTATAGCTCTGCTTCTCACCATCATTTTACTACATGAAGCACCGCATAGCATGATAAGTCTACAGTGAAGTTCAGCTTGTTGTCCATGACCACTTGCCTTGTCTTGTACTCTCTGGTGCCATTCTATTTAGTTGGCACGCTGTCTTTTGTTTTATATAGGCCTGAATTCATCCCAGCATGTTTGTGTGCAGTAAACCACATTTTACACTGGCATGCTTAGTCCCAAGGCTGTCCACATCTGTGGGTCAAGTGCATCTTCCTTTTTAGGTCTCGCCTACGCAGCGCGCATGCGCTGCATAGGAGGGCCTTTAGCCGTCGCTCTGCTCAAGTCAAGTCAAAGTCAACTTTATTCGGTTAATTAAAACCATTAAAGTACATAACACAAAACAAAACCATTCAAAACAGCATGCATTATGTCCCTGAATATAGACTCATTTGATTTCCCCCCTACTTATAACGGAGTGACAGACATCAATAAATTTGAACAAAGGACATTAAAAAACAGTTATTACACTTCATGCAATGTTACTCTGTAAAGAGTCATTATCAACAATGAATTGAAATAAATTTCGCTAGATTGCACAAAAACTTCATGCGACGAAATAAACACCCCAACAATCCATGGCGGGGGGAAAAAAATACAGCACTCCAACCCAAAATAATTAGTCCTTGGAATTAATAAATAAATAAGATAAAATTTAGCCCATCTTGTTCTTATCCAATGTCTCTGAGGAGATCGTTAAAAATAAATAACTAAATAGCATGATTTAAAACAGAGTCCACAATGTGGTTCAATGGTAACCTGTTCCTATGTCTGATTGCTCCTGTTAGAAAACGTGCTACCCCAAAACACACCACAGGTGACGCTAGCATTTGCAAATATGCCAGCGCTGGCCTAACTTGTTCAAAGTTACAGCCTCTGAGTAGAGGAATAATAAATTTCCTGCGTAATGAATTGTAAGAAGCACAGAAAAATATTAAATGGAGGGTGTTCTGTTCCGAGAAGTTGTCACATGGGCAAGGATTTAATGCTCCTTCTTTAAAAAGAACACTTTTGGAAACACTAAGAGCCAGGGGACCATATTATGCCTAAATCTTATTAAAACAAACAGGTGGTATGGTTTGTTTATATAGGATAAATATGGTTGCAACTGTCTACCCAGGCTCAATGTGACAAAACTTCTCACTGTGGGTTTTGCCAGTTCCTTCTCCTCCCTTACTGACATACATCTATCCAAAAACTGGTGCTTGAAATCCCTTAAGGCAGATTTGCCCAATGCTGTAGGGCTCAAAAATAAATCAGGGCAACCAAGGATTTCCATCTGGACCTTAATATATCGGATCCATGGGATATCTAACACCTTGTCTAAGGAGAGACAATCTTGGATAATCAGTTGATTGAGATTTGGTGTGGGTTGTGCCCAAATTCTCAGCCAACACAGTAAAGGGGCGGCCACAATCTGGTCGGAAATAAAACCTGCTCCTAGCTCCTCATGTATGTTAAAAACTGGCATGGAAGCCAGGACCAACAGCAATCTACGCAAGAAAGTATTTTCGGCCAACGGGATTTCGTTGACCTCTATATATCCCCAAATGTCGCTCCCATAAGTCGCCATGGGGAGACACTTGGCGTTATAGATCTTCATGAGTGCCGGGAGTGGTTTAGAACCAATTCTTTTTGCAAAGTCTAGAATAGCCCCCGAGGCTCTAGCTAACGTGTTCTTTTTGTGTGTGCGCTGCGTGGATCACGAACGCCGGTCATCAAAAAGAACCCCTAAATATGGAAAAGTGGGGACTTTTACTAATTCTAGATCCTTGCAATAGAATTTGACCTTCATTGCCCTCCTTGAACCTATGGACATGGCATGTGACTTTTTAAGATTGGTAATTAAGTTCAGGGACTCCATAAAATCTATAAAACAATTTAAAAGCATTTGCAGCCCCCTTGCAGTCCTTGCCACCAGAACCGCATCATCGGCGTACAGAAGTGCAGGAATCATTTTAGTGCCAGCTCTAGGGATGTCTTTACAACAAGAGGTCAGGGCGTCCCCTAACTTATTAATATAGAGTGTGAACAGCAAGGGGGCCAAAATGCACCCCTGCTGGACCCCTCTTTTAACTGCCCAGGATTCTGTTAGGCTACCATCTTCATTAAAGTGCACTGCAGCTGTTGTATTTTCATGGATGGCTGCCAAAAAAGAGATCAGGTCAACATCTAGCCCTATATCTTGGAGGGTCGCCCAGAGCTTTGATCTATTGACAAGGTCGAAAGCCGAGGTTAGGTCCATAAAGGCCAGATGGAGGTCCCCGTGCTGAGCGACTGTGTACTTCCCTATCACCAGATGAAGGTTAAGGCATTGGCCCAGCGTGCCTTCCCCTTGCCTGAAGCCTTATTGAAGATCAGAAACTATGCTTGCTTGAGCAAGCCACTCTGTTATGCGTGCAAGGACAACTTTCCCCATATTTTTAGCTGCGGAGTCAAGAAGCGAAATAGGCCTATAGCAGGCCGGATCGTCCCTGGCTCCCTTCTTAAAAATCGGTATAACAACCGCCTTGGCCCAAGACAGGGGAAAACCAGACTGGGTGGCTGCATTAAAAACATGAGTTAAAATTTTAGCCCATAGCTTAGGATCTGCTTTATAAAGATCGGCCGGTACTCCGTCAGGACCCGGGGCTTTCCCCCCTGACGTTGATATAATCGCCTTGATAACTTCATCCGTTGTAAAGACTAAGGGATGTGAAGCGTGGACGCTACCAACTGTCCATACAGGTGTTCCGGTGATCTCATCACTATACACTTTCCAAAAGTGTTGGACCCACCTCTCAGCAGGGATTAAACAGTCTTTCTCGGAATTTGTTGATTCATCAAACATTTGACTATTTACAAAGGACCAGAACCTAGTACTATTTGCCAGAACACTGGCCTGACTAAGCTCCTCCCAAGCCATCTCTCTTAGTTGCTTTTTCTGCATTTCCACTGCAGGTTTGTATGCCCTCCTTGCATTCTTAGCCCCTAAGGGTACCCTGGGTTTTTGCTTGAGTTCCTGCATGAGTGCGTTATGGGAACTCATACAGGTTTCGTCAAAACATTTTTTATGTTTTAGGGGCCTTGGTCTACGGGATACAGTTAGGTTTGAGGCAACTTGCTTTGTGATTCGGTCAAAGGCACCAAGGACTGATAATGGGTGGGAATCCTGGTCTGAGCAGATCCCAAACTCCTGTGCACAATCAGTAATTAGATGTCAATGAAGCTGTCAGGGGTGATCATTTCTCACCTTATTCTACGTGCTTGGTCTACGGGTGCGATATTAGCATTGGTAAGTTGAACCGTAGGCCTCCCTTTATTAATAGCGTGAATATTAATGTCCAATATCAACGGGTTGTGATCACTAAGGCAATTATTTGTTACACTTAATGTGCCTAGCGAAGTCAGCAATGAAGCTGAGACTAGAATATAATCAATTGTGCTTTGCCGGTCTTGACCAATGTATGTAGGTACAGGAAGTATCCTATCCGACTGTGCAGGGCAGATCAAATTATGGGTTGATAAAAAACTTTTTAAAAAGGTCCCTAAGGGGGTATGTTCAAAGTACGTAAACCCCTGGGGGCCATACTCCTCTTCCAGTCTTCCTAGACAATTGATAGGGCAAACATGAATATTAAAATCACCCAGGACTAATATATTATAATGAGTTTCAGCGCTGTCATCATAGTTAACCAAAAAGGCAGTAAGGGCTCTTAGATGCTCTAACTCATCACTTCTAGTGAATGAATTATAAAAATTTACCACTAGAAGAGTTGGTAGATTCTTCACTGTCAATTCAACTGCCAAAATATTAGGGAAACATGAATCTATCAACTTTGCTTTGTATAACAATTTGAGGTTAATCAGCAACAATAACCCCCCCTAGCTCTCCCCATGCAGGATGGTATAGCATGTTTGCAGAACGATATAAACCCATCCAAAAAATAGGTTTCCTTAACCTCCCATGTTTCCTGAAGGGCTATAATGTGATGAGTAAGAAGGAAAAGTTCCCAATTGACATCCCCCTTTTTGGCCCTTAGGCCGGCAATAATCCATGATAATACTTTCATACAGCCTCCATCAATTAATGCCCGGGTAGAGCTAGGGTTTGCTATAGCAGATGGAGGGGGTTGGCACTCCAAAGGGGGAGATATCATCAAAATCAATGGACTAACCGAGGAGGCATTTATTTCATCCTCCATTGTTTCCTCCAAGTTATCTAAAACCGCTGAGGCTGTGTTACTAACGGGTAGTCAGTCTTTGGTATCTAGTCCAGACAGTACCTCGAACCTATTTAAAACAGGGATAGGGGGTGCTATCTCCTTCAATGATTCTCAATAGGGGCCTGTAAAAGTAGCCCAGTGGCAAAGCCCAGATCGAGGTGGCAGACATGGGGCACGAGACCTGTGCCCTTAGAATCATCTGGACAATCGAGGGGTTTCAGAAGTTAACAACCACACAATCCCCCTCGATATTCTTTAGCTACCGTCCCACCCACCCAACTATGCGCACCATTATGATGTTATTACTCATGTGTACCCTAAAGCCTTTATGTCTGGATAACCAATCTACGATTTTATTATGCAGTTGGGTCCAAATTTCAGGTTGGTCTGGTCTAAGCGGGGGAACACCAGCCAACACCAAGACATAAGGACTTGCGGCCGGGGGCAGATCTAAGACATCCCCAGAGGACTTGGTGATCACAGGATTCAACATAATAGGGCCATCTCTATGGTGATTACCGGGTATCGAGGTTGATTTAGCCTGTTCAACAGGTAATGGTCTCAGGGGGACCATGGGCATAGGCAGGTTCTATTCGTCTGGGCGAAAGAAGTTCACCTGGCCTCCCGTGGTCAATTGTGCGATCTCCCCTGCGAACCAGATGGCAAACTTAATGATCATGGCGTTACAGGGCACGCGTTACCAGTAAGTTTTTTTCCTACCCCATAAGCCACATCCCTATTATGATGCCCCCCCCAGGACCAATGGTCCCTGGCAGCGATAGCGCCACGGGTACCTTGACTCCCCCCGTGTAGCACAGTGACACCCACATGCTTCCAGATTGTCTGGGACATGGCTTGATTTTAAAAAATTAGACAGTTTTTCTTCAATCGCCCCTAGTTTATTTAAGAAAGGTGCCCTTAGGAAAACAGACATTAAGGTCTCCAGGCGCTTCCAATGATCAGGATCACCTCCGTGTTCCGCCATAGTGGGGGAATCCGGGTTTAGAGTAAAAGGCGTGCCACCATTAGTTTCGGGGAGTAATTCTCACATGTCCCTAAGGCTTGATGTTTAAGCTTAGCTTTGGCCTTACTCCTCAATGCCACACCGCCCCTGGTACGTTTTGCAGGTGGTTCCCCGTTCCCTCCCTCACTATCAGCTCCCAGCCTAGATTTAGAGGAACATGCTGCGCTCTCCCTTTCCCTAGCGGTTCTTTTGGGTCTTATAACGGGGTCACCTTGGGCTGCCCGGGGCGTGATTAAAGTATGGACTTGGGATAGGACAGGGAAAGCGGGCAAGTCTAATATCTGCTCAGGAGCAGTCCCCTCCGGATCCATAGGGAAGCTCAACCTTGGGCTTTGGTTGAGCTCCAAAATACTTAAGTTATCCGCCTCCAAAGCCCCTAATTTGGAGATTGCAGCATCACCTGGTCCCCCAGCCGAACTAGCATCTAGTGCATCCAAGCTTGGACAGACCATGGCTTGCGGAGCATCCAGAGGAGATTTGACCAAAGTTATAGCCCCCAGGGTTGATCTTTTTTGCCCAGTATACGACACCAAACAAAGCCTTTTTTCTGTGAGCAGTATTTCATTCGTTAAAACTGATTCCGCCCTTGATAAAAACGCATCCAGCATTCCCGCTACACCTCCCCCACCCTCTGTCCAGTAATCTTACGTTTAGTAGTCATGGCCAGGAAGCAAGAATAACCTCAGAGTTGATCAAAGTCCGGGGGTCAGAAAGTCTAAGCATGGAAAAAAGGTGGGTGGCCCAGCCCAGCGTCCTTTGGTCTCTGACGGTCTCAGACGGGCTCGCCCTTGGTCTGGGCTTCGTCCGAGCTGCGTCCCGCGCGCGTCCCGAGCTGCGTCCCGCGCTGCAATGGGAGAGGCTGAGCTATAAGCACATTGGCCCCACCTCTCCTTTACTCGCGGCAGCTGCGGGCTGGGGTAATGCACTCTGGGGTTTATGGTCCTCCCAGAGTGTGTGCAGCAAGGCAGAAGATGCTGTGGCAGCCGCGCAGCCCCTGGGACCCTCGTCCCACCAGGGGTTTAAAAATGGCAAATGCGGCATTGCGGGCGTTGTAGGCGGCCAGAAGAACACAGGGCACAGCAGGCAACAAACAGGCAGGTAAGAAAATCCCCAGTCTGCTCATTTTCAAGCACACACTCGTGCTTGTGGTGGCATCCACCTTGCAGGAGCGAGCAGGGGCGCGCCACAAGCACGAGTGCAGTGCTTGAAAATGAGCAGGCTGCGCGTGCACGCACGCACCACTCCAGGGCTCACCTCCTGCTCCCCCTCTCTCACGTGCATTCCTTGTTAGGTCTCGCGAGCCAAAGGCTCGAAGAGACATTTTATATGTGGGATTTTCAAAGTGCTACCCACAGTCTTTTGGCTGGCCTAAACCTTGAGTGCACGATCACATGCACGTGCACAGCTGCTCCCACTCCCCCCTCCCTTCTCTATAGCTTTCTTTCACTTTAGCCGCTTTGACCCTTCCATTCCCCCCTCCCTTCTCACCCAGCCCTTTGATTCTCTGCTCGATTACTTTCACTTTCGCCGCTACAAACTTTTAAAGCCTTTTACCGCCGTCGGGCTTGTTACACTAGGCAAAGGACTTTAAACGTGTTCTCTGCTGCCATCGTCAACCTAGCTTACAGCCACACTTGGTGCCTGCACTCAATTTGCACACCACTCCTCGAAAACTCAGCAACACTGTGAATACACCTATTCTTTCTTAGTCTGACCGCTTTTACTAAGGTAGTTACTATCAAATAGAAATTGATTGTGTTATGCCCATGCAAACACGTGGCTGTGCGCAGTTTGAATCTCCTAACTGTCGTTAGCATTAATACATTTCTTTTGCCGTTTACAGGTAAGTCACTTAAGGGTGCATATTCAGTCACTGGTGCCTCTAGCTGACATACTGTTTCAAAGTTAGAACCCTCCTCTTGCGTGTATTGAGCCTCTCCCCTACGCGTGCATGGGCGGATTTACCACGCTTTGTCTATTTGATCAAAGGCGGAGGCCCGACAGAGAATGCGGCCATAAATTTCTTATGAAGGGGAGGGCGCGCACTGCTCAAAATGCTGCAATTTGGTGGGTGTTCTAGAAATCTAGAGCATGCAATCTTTAGAGGAAACAACACAGAATGAAGTGCATACCAAACACACCTTATGAAGGAAGTCAGGCAATTTTTCACTTACGTAGAGTAATTATGAACATTGAGCAATGACTCATCATAACCGGGATTGCCCCAGGGTCAAAAGTACTCGACACAGTGAGAGTTCACGGCCGTTTGTGCAGGTGGAAAGATAGCTGCTCGGAATAAATGTGTGACGGAGATGTTACTGTATATGTGTATATGCGAGCATTCATCAGTACTGCGTGGTTGAATGGCTGCATTCGTAAGTGTGTGTGCGTGAAACTGAACGTGTTCCACGTAGTTGTCACACTGAATTTTTGAGTGAGGTGTGAGACTGAATGATGAGCACAGCACTGATGACTCTGACTGCCTTCATAGGTGTCTGTATCTACGTGAGGCTGCATGAGTACAGCATGGTTGAGTCACTGACTTCGTAAGCGTGTGTTTGTGAGGTACTTTGTGTATTTTGCACAGTTGAGTCACACTGCGTTCACAACATGAGTGAGACTGCATAAGTACTGCATGACTGAGGCGAATTGCCTTCATAAGTGTCTGTATGTAAATAAGACAGCATGAGTACAGTATGGCTGAGTCTGACTAGAATGGTATGTGTGTGAGACTGCATGAGCACAGCATGACTGAGTCTGACTGAAATGGTATGTGTCTGAGACTGCATGAGCACAGCATGGCTGAGTCTGACTGGAATGGTATGTGTCTGAGACTGCATGAGCACAGCATGGCTGAGTCTGACTGGAATGGTGATTGTCGGAGACTCTATGAGTGCAGCATGGCTGAGTGTAGCTGCATTGGTATGCATGTGAGACTGTATGAGTGCAGTATGGCTGAGTCTGGCTGCATTGTTATGTGTGTTAATAGACTGCATGAGTACAGGATGGCTGAGTGAGTGATTGCATTGATAAGCGTGTTTGTGTGAGACAGCATGTGTTCAGCATAGTTAAGTCACATTGCATTCATAAGTGATGAGTTTGAGTGCATGAGTAAAGCATGACTGACTATTATTGCATTGGTGTGTGTGTGAGACTGTATGAGCAAGCATGACTGAGTCTGACTAGAATGGTATGTGTGTGAGGCTAGCTGCAAGAGCACAGCATGACTGAATAGTATGTGTTTGAGACTGCAGCATTGCTGAGTCTGGCTGCATTGGTATGTGTGTGAGGCTGCATGAGCACAGCATGACTAGGTCTGACTGCAATGGTATGTTATTATAGTGTTTGTATGTGCTGTAACTGCTTAGCTGCAGGCGGCCTGGCATTGTTTTTTATTATAGTGTGTGTATGTGCTGTACTTAGCTGTAGGCCGCCCACCGTACTTTTTTATAGTGTTTGTATGTGCTGTACTTCCGGGCAGCCGCCGCTGCCTCAGGGCCCCGTCAGCGCCGCAGCGGCATGGGCTAAAGCTCCTAGAAGTCCATCTTTTGGCAGACAAAGTGGGTTGGAGCCATGCCGGAACCTGGCTGCCACAGTTGGACATCGACAGTGTTCTCTGCTCTCTCTGGAGCAGGTGACATGCGAGCAGCAGGATCAGTTAAACGTTCAGTGCCCAAACCCTTTGGAATTCGATAACAAAAGGAGCATTGTCATGAAGCTGAGATTGCGCTCCACAAGCTCCTTGAGTGCAACAGATGGCGCTTGGTGAGTTCCTCTTTACATACCTTAAGTTCCTTTTGTATCATGTCTTATTATTTCTCTCAAATGAAACAACTAATTGAACCGGGGAACAGAGCGATAAGGTGACGTGCCCAGGATCACACCATTTCCTGAAGCGAGGAAATAATGAGTAGGAGAGTTTGGTGCAGCTTTTCAGTGTGAGTCCCTGCCTTCTGTTAATGGCACGAAGTGTTTGTAGCTCCTGTTTGCACTTTGGCAACACTTTTTCAGTCTAACGTATATTGGAATGCACATAAACGTCCTAAATTTGCTTTTGACTCAGAACAATATTGCTTTTAATGTCAGGCCTCAAGGACAAAGCGCCTTCCTTGCTATTTTCCTGTCACCTTCACACTACATAGCATACCCATTTTCTTTGCGTTGGAGTCTGCTGATGTAAACCAAGTTGTTGTCAAATATAAAGCACTAGATTACTGTTAGCAACGAGAGCACAATGTAAAAAAACGATATATTATATGTGTGCTCAATGCTGAAAATCATTAGACTGGAATTAGCTTTAATGGAAGCAACCACAGCTGCTCTCTGCGATTCTGGGATGATTGCTTTATCTTATGCATTCTGTGTGTCCACCTCTTGGGCTATTGGCCTTTGCTGAATGGATTAACCTGATGGGGCAATATGGTTATCTTGGCGCATGGGCAATCACGATTAATGCAAAGCTGATGGGGAATTATGAAGCTTATATTTTCAAAATTATTTGCATCAAAGCCATAGTTGTTGCTTATTTGTCTAATGCAACTAACAACCATTGACAAAGCCAACAGTCCTGGCTTGTTGTAGGTGTAATGCTACTTGTTGTATCTGGATGGAATGACGAAGCAGCAAAAAATCAGCGGGGCAACGCACTATGCTAAGCATGGGTTTTCAGTTCGTGGTTTTAAGCAACGCCCTTCATTACATCGGCCACGTCCCTTTCAGAGCCCTACCCCCACAAAGCCTTTCCATTCCACTGAAAGCCCTGCCTCCGTTATAGTGACTTCCTGCTGTAGAGGGAGAACAAGTTCACTCAGGCCATCATACCTGCCAACTTTTTATGAACATTACAATTAATATTTTAACAACAAACATAACACTAAACAATTTCTTACTAATGAAAAGATTACACAACTATTTCCATACCCAATATGTATCATCTTCATATTCTAAAAAGTATTGCATAACTTTTACAGTATTCAAATTAAAACTAATTTCATTTTTTTTCAGATATTTAATATCATCTGCATAACCTGCTATATCTAATTGCATTTCTGACAATTTTTAACAGGTTGCTGCTTTGCTTATAAGTACTTAATTTCTTAATGCACGTACAAATACCCCCCAAAAAATATTTTCATTTTCAGTGCCAACAACTCAAACTTTATTAATGCGAGACCTATTGCATTGAAAATGCTTGATTTTCTTAATGCGTGGAGACATGGGTTCGAATCTCGCTCTTGCTGCTGTGCCAGAACTCGCGTGAATTTAAACAAGTCGCTTCTTCCAGTAAAGCAGGTTGTAAATATGTATAATGTAACAATAACTACAGTCTACTCCCGAATAACAACCGACATACCACAGAAAATAACAATGCGCATTTTTGTCATTAAAATATATGTGTGCGAAATAATACGCACACATGCGAATATCAGACATAACAGGCCATACTTAGCAATCAAGGGGTTTGTAGATGTAAACCGTACTGCTAAGCTAACTTAATTAATAATTTTACATATCTGTTAAGCCCGCCTTTACTCCTCGGGGTATCCGGGCTCGCAGTCGTAGGGGTTACATTGTTAGGTGACTTGTAATTCATTTATCGACCACAGAAGAATGAACGTCTGACTGGACGTTCCAGTATTCGAACTCCTGCTCAAAGATAGGTTCCCTCAGTGGAAGAATCGGTCCCCAGAGCCACCACTCACGGGGTTAACAATTGTTTGCAAAATTACCTTTTGGCGCCTTCCTCGACACACCGCAGTTCTGTCCGCCTTCCTGATCTCCCGCTAACATCATCTGGTCCCTTCCCTCGAGTGACGCAAGCTTTGGAACCGTATGATTTTGAGAGTGTCATGTACTCCTTTCTAAATTTAGCGTTATTTACCTTTTGCAAAAAATTTTGTTTGCGCAGAACATAGACGTGTTTCTGGAAAACACACGGATAGGTCAACTGAATGGGGTTCAATGTACATCCCCTGGCCCGAGATGAGTGTAAAGAGGCAGGTGCATACATTCTTCGAGAAATGCGCCAACTTTTGAGGATAGACCATTGGGAACCTTGAAGAGGCTTTTTAAGACATGGTACAAAATGGGTAATTGCACAGGCCTAGATGCTCCAAGGACCTCATGTGAATGGGAATTCTTTCTTTAACTTCTGTCTAATTCTTTACCTGAAACTTTGTCATATAATTCAACATTGATTGAGATAATCGGGCTTGAAAGAACAGAAAACGTGTACTAAAATTCAAAGTTGCTCTGAACACAGCTTCCCAGAATATTTCTTGCCCAGGACACCCAAAATCATTTAGCTGACACTATGATCTTGAACAGTCTGACACTAAAATTACTTGAGTTTTTAGGTTCCAGGTTTGTCCACGAGAAAAGAGATAGCATAGGGTTACAGCAAGTGATGCTGCTACCACATGTTTGACTAATTATGCGTCACACTTCCTATTAGGGTGTGCTACGTTTCATCAATAGCTCTGAATTCTTAATGCGCCTAGAAGAGGGCACCGAGTTTGCAGCATGTTCGGTGTAGACTTCGGCCAAAGCCGTACTATTGAGTCCTACTTCGGACAAAGCTTTACGATTAAATTTAGGTAGGTCAAATAGCTTGTCATCTCTCCAAGGTCGATAAATAGGATGCTTTTGAGATGGGTAATATTTATGTGTAAATATTTTGATTATGTAGTGCCTAAATTTTTCATTCTAGACACTTAGATGACGTTTGGTGACAGTAAAAACTAGGAGCAAACTAACGATTTTGAATTTCATCATTGCAAAAATTAAAAAAATATATAATGAGGGTCATGGACAATCACAGGCCTCCCTGTTATTGGGCAAGGAGATGGATTAAGCGCTTTACGCGGCGTAGCTGATAAAGCGCTTTTCCTAACATTGAACGTGTTGTTTTTATCAGTAAGTCATAAGAGATCGGTGAATTCATGAAGATTTGATCTAGTGGTTTTATTGCCCCCACCCCTCTTTCCCCCCCTTGAAAACAGAAGGCCCGACTTCTACACCTGGCTAGTCCACTTGACTAAAGACGCTTTGATCTTGGACACAAACCTGCGCATTTTCCTTCATCAAATAAAATGGGAGCAGCCTGATAACACGAGTCTAAAGAGAAGGAGGAACTATATGGTCCGGTACGGCCTACCGCCCCCTCCTCCCCTGACTGAGACAAAACCAATATAACCTTTGTTTGGAATAGGGGGTCGTTGACCCCCGATCGTATTTATTAACAAACAAAACAGTTATATTCAATTATACAATAACGCAGAAATGTCAAGAAAGGATTCGGTACATTTGCTTCATTCCTAACTTTAACAAAGTTCTAATACATAAATGTTCCTATCCTAGTCTAAACACATTGGTGATCACATTTCTGCGTATTCCTCTAGGCCTACGGCAAGGTCAAAACGCTGGCCCCTCCCCTTTTACCGAATTGTCCCGCGCACCCCAACCGGAGTGCGCATGCGCAGGGGGCCCAGCTGACCCGGAAGTACTTACCCCAGGCAACCCCCATACGTTCAAGACTTACTCCATAAAGGGGCCATGCAGACAGCGCAGCTTACTTACGCCCGCGTGCGGGGTGGTCAACCAGCCAATGGAAAGCGTAACCCCCCCTTTGTCCCCGCACCGTTCCAACCAACCGGTTGTAACTGCCCCTGGAGTCTGGTGAGAGCCACATGTCCCTCCCCTCTGGGCGCCCCACTTAATAAGGCGCCCCAAAAGATGAGTTAATTTAGTCTGTCCAACCTATGACCTTACCGCCCGCCCTGGAATACTGCCTAAAAACACGACAAAAAAGGCATATACAACATATTATTAATTGGCAACCTGTAGAAAAAATTACATAACCATACTTTTCCTTCAACAAACTCTTATATCAGGGATGGTGGGTGGGGAAAAAAGGATTAGAGTTCCTCCCGAGGGAGGAGGCACACGCGACGGGTGTGCTGCCGAGGGGAGCGAGAGATCGTTCCTCGCGCTCCCCCCGGTTTTAAAGGTTCCTGAGGGTCCACCACGCCCCGGAAGTGATCCAATCACTTCCGGGCGCGGGGGAGCAACCAGTGACCCAGAAGCGATTGCAATTGCTTCCGGGGCACGGCCCCTTTCGTAGGCGGGGCCAATGAGTGGGAATGATTCAGGGGGCATGGCCGACCACCATAATGGCGGCGGGGCCTATGCTGGCCCCGCCTTCCTCTATGGTCCGGTACGGCCTACCGCCCCCTCCTCCCCTGACTGAGACAAAACCAATATAACCTTTGTTTGGAATAGGGGGTCGTTGACCCCCAATCGTATTTATTAACAAATAAAACAGTTATATTCAATTATACAATAACGCAGAAATGTCAAGACAGGATTCGGTACATTTGCTTCATTCCTAACTTTAACAAAGTTCTAATACATAAATGTTCCTATCCTAGTCTAAACACATTGGTGATCACATTTCTGCGTATTCCTCTAGGCCTACGGCAAGGTCAAAACGCTGGCCCCTCCCCTTTTACCGAATTGTCCCGTGCACCCCAACCGGAGTGCGCATGCGCAGGGGGCCCAGCTGACCCGGAAGTACTTACCCCAGGCAACCCCCATACGTTCAAGACTTCCTCCATAAAGGGGCCATGCAGACAGCGCAGCTTACTTACGCCCGTGTGCGGGGTGGCCAACCAGCCAATGGAAAGCGTACCCCCCCCCTTTGTCCCCGCACCGTTCCAACCAACTGGTTGTAACTGCCCCTGGAGTCTGGTGAGAGCCACATGTCCCTCCCCTCTGGACGCCCCACTTAATAAGGCGCCCCAAAAGATGAGTCAATTTAGTCTGTCCAACCTATGACCTTACCGCACAGGCCTGTATAGTAGACCGACTATCAGGCCCCCCCCCAAACCCAAGGTCATACTTATCAATGAGCTCGCTCGAGCCATGCCAAGATGTTGCCCAAGAATATCTCATTGCCCAAACGTGACAGGTGGACCCCATCCTGTACATAGCATACGTCCCCCCTAATGCACCCATGGGCGATTACCTGCAGTCTGGGGGTTCTAAACAGTTTGTCTATCTTATTGTTGATCCTCTGGGTCGAGTGATTAAGGGCCCTCACCGAAACCCCTCCCCGCCACTGAAGCCTCGGGATCATGTGAGACCACACGATAACCGTCTCAGGGCAGCGCCTGGCCAGCCATGCTGACTCTGACAGCGCCGTTTCCAGTAGGACCCTCCTATTCAAGTGCACCAAATCGTTACCCCCCAGGTGTAGAATGATAGCATCTGGAGGAGTGTCCAAGGACGCCAGCATGTGACCTATGCGTTCTCTGAACCTGTCGAAACGCAGCCCACCATGGCCAAAAAATGAAACCCTGGCACCCATTTGTTCTGCGCGCGCTGCCCCATTACCTGCCCTGAAGAAACTCCCTAACCGAGAAACATATGAATGACCAAACACACACACATGACGTTCCCTCCTAGTATCTGGAGAAAGTACTGATGACTTGACTGCGTCCTGTTCTTGGTGGGGCGTCGCTGTCTCTCTTCCTGCGTGACAGGCCGAGGGAACTGGCAGTAAAATGAGAAAAATAGTGCCATCAGTACTATTGCCGTAAACAGTCATAGCATATCAACTCGCACATAGCGCCTAAAACAATTGGAGGCCCACCGCCCAATCCTCCGCACATCCTCTTCTCCAAGCCCCCGCGCGACCGCCTCGGTGACTGCACCTATTCTGAAGGAATGAGTCCCGAAACTGCTGGGGTCCAGCCCCGCCCTACCTATTGCCTTATCTAGAACCCGTTTAAATTGGAACTTTGTCAGTGGATCCCCCCCGCGTGCATTAGTAATGTCCCTCCCCCCACACGGTCTGTATGGCAGGAAAGCCTCCACATTAAAAACCGGGCAGCAGGGATTACCCGGTGCCCGCCTGAGAAACACCACTTGACCCTTTCCTTGCTGATCCGTTTTCGAACGCCGGATAGTAACTTGCAATGCCCCGTTATGGAAATGAATGTCACCCAGCTGTAAGCCACCCCCCAGGTCCCTTTTGTTCTTAGCCACCAATTCCCCTATTCGAAAGGCCCCATAAAAAGCCAGAGTAAAGGCTGCCCTGAATAATAAGCATTCTGTGGCATTGTCGCAAATCTGGTCAAGTGCCGCCATGACTGATGTCAAGGTAATCAAACCTATCGGGCGTCTAGAATCGGGCGCTGACCCCTGTAACCGCTGCCAACCCTTCAACGCCTTGCGCACTATGAATGCCTGAGTAGGATCCCCCCTGCCGCCCATCTGTGCAAAAAATGAAATGGCTGCCAAGTGTCTCCTAGCCACCCCCACTGATTTCCCTTCGTCCCGCAGGGCCTGCAAGTAACAGCACACCCCGGCCGAATCAGCCCAATGTGTCCCACCCTGTTCTGTCAATAAATTACAATATGCCCCAAACGCCCCTTCATATGCCTTTCTTGTTCCTGGCGCTAGACTCGCTGCCACCAAGTCCGGTAAGTGAGGGCACCAATCTGCCAGAGCTGCTCGGGGAAAGGCGTCGGGCATGGTGCTGCTCCCGGGAGATGAGCTCTGAAAACCTGCATCTTGAAACGCGATAGAGCATCAGCAGCGTGGTTCAATACCCCCCGGACATATTTCGCCCTAAACTGCAGATTCAACTGTAGGCATCTCAATACTATCTCCTTAATCAAACGCAGGATCATTTTACATTTTGCAGACTGGTTGTTGATGCATTCCACCAATGACATGTTATCAGACCAGAACACCACTGCTTTGTTGCGCAATTGCTCCGGCCAGACCCACAAAGCCACCCAAATGGGGAATAGTTCCAAGAAACCGATGTTGGTAGTGAGACCATTGTCCGCCCACCATGCTGGCCAACGTTGTGCCACCCACTGAACGCCCAGAATGGCGCCAAACCCCTCACTGCCCGCGGAATCTGTCATTAAGCCCAACTCCGCGGAAGAAGTGACCGGGCCGGGCCACAGGACAGAGCCATTGAAATCCCGCAGAAATGCCAACCAAATCCGCATGTCCTGCTTGACCTCACTGCTCAATCTGGTGTGGTGGTGCTTCTGTTTAAGGCCTGACATCGCCTGTGCAATGGACCTTGAAAAGGGGCACGCCATTGGTATAATGCGTAATGCAAAATGTAACTGCCCTACCATCTGTTGTAGCTGGTGCAGCGTCACCCTTTTAGCTCCCAGACATTGCCTCAGTGTCTCCCCAAACCTAGTCACTTTGTCAGCGGGAAGCCGTGAGCACCCCGTGACTGAGTCCAGTTCAATCCCTAAGAACTCTATAACCGGGGAGGGGCCCACAGTTTTACCCTGCGCAAGGGGTACCCCAAAACTCTTCATTAATGCACAGAACTGATCCAGAGCCTGCCCACACCCCGCGCCCCCTGGTGGCCCCAGGAAGAGAAAGTCATCTAGGTAATGCAGCACATGCCTATGCCCTGTCACTTGTCTGAAAACCCACTCTAAGAACGTACTAAACATTTCAAAGTAGGCGCACAACACCGAACACCCCATTGGCATGCACATGTCCATAAAAAACTTGCCCTCGAACTGGAAGCCCAAGAGGTGAAAATCGCTCGGGTGGACGGGCAGGAGCCTGAAAGCAGATTCTATGTCAGATTTTGCCATCATTGCCCCCGGCCCCCTCAACATCTCAATTGCCTGATCAATAGATGCATAACGCACAGAGCAGAAAACCTCATCAATGGAGTCATTCATCGACTGCCCCCTTGGCGCTGGTAAATTGTGAATTAACCTAAACTCTCCTGGTTCTTTTTTCGGGACTACCCCCAGGGGGGAACAAACAAAATTGGGCACAGGAATTTTGTCAAAGGGCCCCGCCACTCTACCCAACCTACATTCCTTTTCAATCTGGGCCGCTGCCACCCCAGCGTTCTGGGTGACCGATACTTGATTCATGCAGAATGAGGGACCCACAAAATCCGCCACGGGAATTCTAAACCCGTCTCTGAAACCCCCTATCAAGGTCCTTGCTGAGGTTGCGCACCCATATCTGTTTAACCAGGGTATCATGGCCTGGAGGAGGATGGGTGACCTAGCTCTGCTGGAAACCCCTTCCTTCTGGTTTTTTGGCCCCCCTATCTTTCTGTTTTTTAAGGCACTTTGACTCACCATGCCCTGAGTTGCCACAGAAACTGCACGCGTGCCTAAATCTGCATGTCCCCGGTTCCCTGACGCAGGAGCGCCTGTTGTAATCCCAGCAGCATCCCTTTTTTCCCGCCCCCCCACCCTGAGCAGCTGGGGGGAACGCCCGAAAGGGCTGTGATTTAGGCGGGTCACTGGCAGCCTCAGTTGAAAGGCCGCCTACATGATCCAACCAGGATATCCCTTCCACCTGATTCCACTTTAACGTAGGATCAGATGCCCTGATGCGCCTAAACTTTTTGTCATACTCCAACCACCCTGAGCCCCCTTTCATTGCCTGCGCCGTGCTGATCCTAGACATATAACAGGCCATTGCAGGCGCTTCCTCAGGAAAACGCTCGGTCATCACTGCCATGTAAATATTGTAAGCCAGCATCCAATGCCTGATGTTCTCCTCAACCCTGTACTTTAACATTTCGTTCGCCCACTCACGCGCTGGCATATAATCCTTCTTCCTCTTCATCTCCTCCCTCTCAACCTCATCTATCAAGAGTGAAAAAATATCAATGTATGTCCCTTTCCAAATTCTCTCCTTAACCTCCTGCGACAAGTGGCGTGAGAGAGATTCGTAAGACGTGCGTGCCTCGCCCATGCCCAACAGTGGCAACGTCTGTGGCTTACCATGCGAAGGTCCCGCGGTTTCCTTGGGGGGCCCGACCGCCGATACGTCCTTAGGCTTGGCTAGATCGATAAGCTGCTTCGCCTTTTCCAAAGCGTCCGCCCCCCGACAACACCCGCAGCACTCACATTCCACCCCATGCCCCCAAGCCAGGGAAGCATGGCTGCTAAGCTGGAAACAAAATCGGGAGGAAGTGTTGGTAGCCCCCCGGGTGCAGGGGAAACAGGTAACCAAAGGTTAGGCACTGGCACCGCTGGTGCAGGGGTAGGATCCGCAGGTGCTGGCGGCGGGATAATGAGCGTCGCAGGGACCATGGGCACAGGCCCACCTACTGGGTCTACAGGAGAAGGCTCGCCCCCCGGTGCGTTAGGAGACGCGGGTACGACAGGCAAAACTGGGGCCCCACCATTCCCCGGGACAACCTGCGGCCCATTCTTTGCCCTACTCTTCTTCGGCAAGGGGGGAAAAGCCTCTCTTGGGGGTAAAGCGTCCCTGCGTGACCTCCCGGATCGCCCCTCCTGCGCATCCAGCCTCTCTGCCAGCTGCGCCATGGTATTATCCATTTCCCCAATCTTTTTCATGAGCGCGTCCAAAACAGTTGCTATACCCGGGCGCCGCTCGCCATGCTTAGCCTTAGGGGGCATGACTACCCTGTGACCTGTTCCGACCTTTACCGTTGTATTGATGGAGGAAACACGACCGGCCACAGCACCCACACTACCGGAGCCTCACTACTGGCTAGCCCAGCAAGGCAGGTAAGCAACAGGCTCCAACCCGCTTGGCTCCCAGCAGCGCCGGGATGCAGGTCCCTGTCCGTGTCCTCAGGCACCCTCTGCGCAGCTTCCCATGTCCTCGTGCACTGCCCCTGGTCTCAGCCGGCACTCCAGATCAGTAGGCACCTTAGCAATGCTGGACTGGCCCCCGCAGTGCTGCTAAAACAAAAGGTTGAAAATTAATGCTCTGCCTTACCTTGCAGATGAACCCTGTAGGGATCTCCCTCCCTGACACGCAGCGCTGACGGCCGCGCTCTGCCACCGTAATAACCAGGGAAACCCAACCCAACTGCCGTCTAAAGGTTAACAAGCGCCCGTGCCACGCGAAAAAACCGCAGGAGCAAGCCAACGGTAAAGTGTACCGCTTGAGAGATCGCTGCGCTACAGCCAAGCACCCACTCGTAACCGCGCCAGCGCGCTAATCATTTGTTTAAAAAGGCAGCATTCACCTGCCCACACTCGAACCTGTAGCATCTGCACCCTGAGCCACCAGACCCGCTTTTACCTGCATAGACCGCACGCAGCGCTTCGCCCACCTACGATACCGAACTATGTAACACAAAGGAAACCAATGGGATCCACGAAGGCGCTCTCTAACGATGTTCTCCGAAACGTCGGGAGACGCCCGATGGCAGGGACACACGCTGCCGCTCCACTACGCTCACCGATGTTCCGGCGATCTAGTGAGAAACAAAGGAAAACAGGATCAAAAAACCTCCCGAGGGAGGAAGCGCCCGACGCAACCTCCGCGTATGAAGCGCCGGGATCTCAGTCGTCAATCACAGAAAGCCTCCGCTTCCCCGTGCTCGTCAATTTCCCGAGCCCCGCTGATCGCAAAAAGACCTGTAGAGAACGAAAAAAGGATTAGAGTTCCTTCCGAGGGAGGAGGCACACGCGACGGGTGTGCTGCCGAGGGGAGCGAGAGATCGTTCCTCGCGCTCCCCCTGGTTTTAAAGGTTCCTGAGGGTCCACCACGCCCCCGAAGTGATCCAATCACTTCCGGGGCGCGGGGGAGCAACCAGTGACCCGGAAGCGATTGCAATTGCTTCCGGGGCACGGCCCCTTTCGTAGGCGGGGCCAATGAGTAGGCATGATTCGGGGGGCACGGCCGACCACCATAATGGCGGCGGGGCCTATGCTGACCCCGCCTTTCTCTACTGTTTTTTTTTGTCACAGCAAATAGGACACTGGGTAAGACGCCGACTCAGCCTGACGTCCATCTGGGACAGATGATGTGAGTTTAATTATAGTGGATGGTAGTACTGGTGTACATTTTATTAAAGGAATAACTAAATCCAGCTTTTTTTAAAATACCATATTCATTTAAAAATCCAATTAACGCGGAATAATGCTATTAAAAAATGAGCTATATATATATAGTTATACGTGAGCTCCACGGTGTGTGGAGAAGGGAACAAGAGGCGCAGGGTTATAGGAGCTAGCAGCCTCCAACAATAAATGTTAACCACAAAAAGCTGCTCCTAGCTTTGTGACCACTTTTGGGTTTGGGTTATATTGTGACCCAAACCCAAAAGTGGTCACAACACTAGGAGCAGCTTTTTGTGGTTAACATTTATTGTTGGAGGCTGCTAGCTACTAGAACCCCGCGCCTCTGTTTCCCTTCTCCACTCACCGTGGAGCTCACGTGTAACTATATATAGCACATTTTTGGGTCATATATAACCCAAACGCAACAGTGGTCACAACACTAGGAGCAGCTTTTTGTGGTTAACCTTAAAATATGTGCCACAATGTGCCGTATAATTTGCCTTCTCTTGCTGCAATATTTAGTCACCCTGGCATAATTTGGTCCTCCCCTGCTGCCCTGTGACCGTGGCTATATCACTGGGACTTGTCCGTCTGACTGTTCCACAGCGCCAATGATGTAATTCTAAACTCTTTTTTAATCGGTGCTACTGCAATGTGACGTCTGCGTCTCCCTTAAACCAAACCCTTAAAACTGCACAGAACTTCTGGCACACCAGTCCTAGCACTGCAGTTAAATATTTACCTTATTTTAGAGCCATCAATAAATGGCTTAAATCCTACCTTAAAGCTGTTATCAGTGGTGTGACTTATGCCTTTCCTTTTGTGACAATACTCAGAGTTCCGTTGCTCCAGAACACTACACAGATGTCCCAAATTATCAAAAACAATGCAACACAGTAGGATTCAGGAAACCTCCCACCGACGTAGTACCATGAAAACCACAAGGTCTTACAACATATTGTGAATTAACACCTGAACATCAAGCGTCTGAAGGTACAATAGCTCACAGTCATCCAGCACAATATCCTTGGTGCAACAACATAAACTGTTGCATGGCTAAACACTTATAAGGTCCCAAAGGCGAGACCGATTGGCTCTGCCAATGCTTGTTACTGAAGTAGCACCGACGGATATTGTGGTTCAGCTCTGAATCTCATGTCTACCAGTGATCCCTTAGAATCACACCACACACCAATGAATACAGAATATCACCCGGTATCACTGTTAACGACAGCCGAGGAACACCCCCATCAGCCCACTATTAAAGTATCAGCTCGGCACCACTAGAAACAAGCAGCTGATCACCACAATATCTACTGTTTTGAGACACCTCCCTTTTTTTGCTTGTAAGGTGAGGAGAAATTGGAAAAGCTTTAGGGACATCTAAATACAAATGCCGGGTAGAAACAAATGGTCTGCTAACATTTAGACATGATTTCCTGTATGACATGTAGGGTTTTCAATTTGTCACCATTTGTATGGTGAATAAGGGCACTAATCTCAATCCAGTTTTTGGTTGACTTTTTTTGGATGTTGACAGCGGAGCAGATGCTGGGGATCTGCTTGTAGTTTCACAGGCATCATCCATCGTTGGGAAATATTTCAGAATTATAACCTTATTGCCTTCTTGCAGGTATATAACGAAAAGCCCGGTTAAATGCATGATCAAATACCAAGTCAAACCATGGCCATCCACTTTTGTCAATGTACATACGATACTGCCATGTTATATTTTCGGTGAAAAAAAAACAGATTACAAAATATTGGGGTAAACATTGGAAAAAAACGAAAGATAACAAAAAACGAAAAAAAAAAGTGAAGTAATAAGTGTCAAGACTCACAAAATGGTTTGTGGATGGTAAGGGAGAAAGGCTGAAAGTATAATATGGAGGACACGGTTTGTGTCAAAGAAGGGGTGTGTACAGGAGGGACCCCAGTGTGATGATAAAAAGATGAGACTCACATTGTAGATTCCAGAAAACCGAATCCCAGATTTGTGAATAAATAATAATAATTACAAAAAAATAGACAACACCGGTTGGTCAATTTGTTCGTGAATATAAACACAAAGGTACACGTAGAGCCATACGTTTTGTTAAAACGAATGTTCATTGTGGCCTCGTTCTGACTGGAGTGCTGCGTGACTTTGGACTCCCTGAGTATCTGGGCCGCCATTCCCCCTGTGAACGGAACGCTAGCACAGCACATTCTGTATTTAACCTCTTGTAGCCCGCAGCCCAGGCAGGCCACCTCCCAAACTCCGTGGAAAGCCCTGAGCTGGCTCTATGTTTCCACACTCGGATTTCCCTGGCGGCCCGGCAATATGTTTCCTTCGAGTCACGGGGTTAGCCTATTATTACATTTCATTGCATTTTATCATTTTGAGTTTGTTTTCCCCTGCTGTGTTCATGACAAGTGATAAATGGAGAGATCCCAGGGCGATAGAGATAAGAATGCAAAATAAATTGCTCTTTTAATCGGAGGAGAGAAAAGGAGGGGGGGGCTCTTCACAGCGGAGTGTGACTAGCGCCCTGGAAGGGTGTTGAATGATGGAACAGATTTCCCCTTGCACGTTTTTATTTAGTGGGAAAAAAATAGTTATATACTTGTGTATTGATTTCGGAGTAAGCAGCTTCCTATGTGCAGTTTCCTTACGGGCCCTCAGTCAACGAGCTTTCAAGCAATCGTTCATACTGGGCGAGCCAACAAATTATTAGGGCGAGCCCAGCCAAAGGTCTGTATTGGCTGTAAAAACCCATGCACGCGCCAAACCATGAAAATATTTGCCATTTAAATATGATAACGTTTCTTCCAAATCTGAAAAAGTTTATTTCTTTAACATGTGAAAGCGTTTCACCTTAGTACATTATATCACAGCATTGTGAGGTATTCATTAAAAGTGATTTTTTTAAATCATGAAAATGTAAACATTCCTGCCCCCTTGCTGTGACGACACTTACATTAGTAAATTAAGAGTTACGTCACCTGTGTATCCAACATTTTAGTGCAGTAAATTAATTATAAGAGGCTTTTGTACAGCTCACACCCTGAACTCACATATTTGAAGGTGCTGTGATGTGACAATGAAGAAAAAGGAATCTTGGGGAAATAAAATATTTGCCTGGGATCACACTGTTTGGTAAAGTGAGGAAGCCAGGATTGAGCCCACATTTTCTGGTTTCATATTGTGCAATTCAGTCACTAGGTGAGTGTCTCATTATAGCCCCAGTTTTAGAGCAAAGTTAAATGCTTTACCTCTAATTTATCAAGAATCCATCAATAAAGTGTTTGTGCCACAACGCGTTGGCAAGCTGTAATTGCCTGAATAAATCCTGAATACCAGCATCCCACGTGAGCGTCGTTCATTGCCAAGGGAAGCAGACTCTCACCGCACCCTAATATGCAGACTCCATGACGCAGGGATCCAAGACAAGGCCCTCGACTGGATCTGCTCCTTCCTCTCCGGCAGAACGCAGCGCGTCAAACTCCCCCATTTCCTCTCGGTCCCTACACCTGCCACCTGTGGAGTCCCCCAGGGGTCCTCCCTCAGCCCTATGCTCTTCAACGTCTACATGGCTCCGCTCACCCCCATCGTCAGAACCTACGGACTCAACATTGTGTCATATGCAGACAACACCCAACTCATCCTCTCCCCATCCAACGAACCCAACACCATCAGACACAACTTTCGAGAAGGCATGGAATCCCCAAATGGATGAAAAACAGCTGCCTACAACTAAACACCAAAAAAAGGGAAGTACTCATCATGGGCCCAAACCCAGATGCCTAGAACGACACCTGGTGGCCCCCCACCCTCGGAAGCCCGCCCACCCCCACGGACTACCCACGCAACCTGGGAATCATCCTGGACTCAGAGCTCAAAATGGACCGCCAGATCAACTCCGTCTCGTCCTCCTGCTTCCACACCCTCCGCCTTCTACGCAAGACCTTCAAATGGATCCCCCTTGAACGCAGAAAGACCGTCACTCACGCCCTGGTCACCAGCAGACTCGACTACGGCAATGCACTCTATGCCGGAATAAACAAAAACCTCACCCGCAAGCTACAGAACATCCAAAACGCCGCCGCAAGACAGGTCCTCGACCTGCCAAGACACTGCCACATCTCCCATCTCCCAGCACCTGCGCACACGCCACTGGCTCCCCATCAAAGCTAGACTCACCTTCAAGATGCTAACCCACGCTCACAAGGCCCTCCACAACACCGGACCAGCATACCTGAATAGCTGACTCAAATTCCATGCACCCCAAAGGACCCTATGATCAGCCCAGCTCTCCTACGCCGTGGTTCCCCACACCAGAAAGACCAGATCGGGAGGCCTCTCCTTCTCCTTCTGCACGGCTAGAGCCTGGAACGACCTTCCACTCTACCTCCAACAGATAACATCGCTCCCGATCTTCGCAAGAAACCTCAAAACCTGGCTCTTCGGCAGACCTCCTCCTTGATGGACTGGAACCTGTGACCCCCCCCCACCACACCTCCCAGCGCCTTGAGACCCTTACGGGTGAGTAGTCGCGCTTAACAAACACCTGATTTGATTTGATTTGAGGATAAGTTTGATAATATTGTACATTTTCTTCTCATTACTGATATTGTGTTCTGCCTCAATTCGGGTATAATGGAGGCATTCATCTGAGGAAGTGCTCTAGATAATTGTGCACAGTGTTGCTATCAATAATGTCATTTCAGATGTTGCAGTGATGTTATCAATGATGTCACAGAACATATCATGAAGTGATGCAATATGGGACTTTATTAGCTGTGAATGGCAAAGATGCAAGCTATAGTTACTCAAGGACACAAGTTATAGTTATATGCGATAACTACAACTGGTGAATTTCAGTGGTTTTGTTTGTTTAAAACTGTATGTTTTAACTGATCTTAAATAAACTGGCCCCAGGAAATGGGATTCTGGGGGCCTCCTGCAGGTTCGGGAGAAGGGGCTGCACGTCCTCTCCCCAAAATGAATACTTTGACGTGGGGGTTGGAGTCCCTGGGGCCTTACAGGGGCTCAGCAAGAGGGACAAATGTCCCCCTAAAAAAATAATTGAAACCGGAGAATGGGGTCCAGGGGCCTTACAGAGGTTCGGGGAGAGGGGCAGCCGCCTCCCACCCCATAATTAATAAATCGGCCTCTGGAAATGGGGTCCCCAGGGACTCTTAAAGGTGCATGCCCTGTCCCCTAATAAAATCACATCAGCCACACCCGAGCCCTGCCCACTGCAGGGAGAGCTTATTTTTAAAATGCCAGATTTTTTTTAAAGCAGACCTGCAGTCCTGCTAAAAAGAATTATGTTTTTGGCCCCATGGTGTGTCCCTCTCGGAACCCCCACCTGGCCTTGGGGTCAGGATATCCCTACTCTGCCCCACCTATATGTTTTAAAACTTTTTACGAGGACAGGGGACTGAGTCCCCGAGTCCTGATGTGGCTGCCACCACATCTTTGTTGATGTGGTGACAGCCAATCATATCTTATCTTTAGATCTGTCAGATCCTCCATGACATGATATATAGATACATTTTGACCTTGATTTCTCAAAAACGACTGAACTGGTTACACCAAATCCCAAAAAGCACGCTTTCCAGGTAAAATCTAGCTTACTTCTGAATTTGGTGTAATTCCGTTTATGGAAATCTGCAGGGAACTCAGGCTGCTCCCACTCAGGAGAAGTAGGCAAAAACAGCTGGTCACACAGGGCGGGAGCAATGCCAGCTCCCGCTGCACCCAGGATGAGTACATGCGGGGAGCCAGTGGGGGCACTGGGGCTCCCTCTGTGGCCATCCACATATTGTTTTGTGGGTGCCTCGGGTCGGCACTGGGGCACTCATGTGAAGTCTAAGGGGTGAGTTCCCCAGGGCCATTGTTGGCTTGAGGATGGGGGCTGTGTGGTCCCCTCCCCTTAATTGAAAAAAAGGCTCAGGGAAATCTGGTCTGTGGGGCCCGCTGTGGCTCAGTGGGTGGGCTGTGTTCTCGCTTTCTCTTAATAAAAAATACAGCCCCGGGGGATGGGGTTTTAATGAATAATAAATGAGCAGCAGGAGCCGCTCATTTATTATTCACAGCTCTTGGGTAGGAACACCTCAGAATGCCCTAGGGCATTTCAATATACAATATTTTTATGCGTGTGATACCCCTAGAAGAGGCAGAGGCACCACCAAGCCAAAACATGTTAAAAGAAAGACTCAGAGACATGTTAGTTCTATTTTTTATTTAGATAAAATATGTCTCTGACTATTTATTTTAATGTGTTTCACTCACAAAATGTGATAATAAAAACTATGTCAATAGAAAAACTCACACACTTTTATAAATTAAAACTTTATTAAACATTTCATTGTGGGAAATACTGAAAAATACACTAGATTGAAAATATTAGTGATTTTTGGAGAAAGATTACAATATGCTTCCTATTTATAGTTGGTGTTGGGACTTTTTGGCAAAATCAGTAAGTCTACCTGAGTGCAGCCTGGACCTGCGAGAACAACTGTACACCGTGCATGCCAGAAGGGCGTACGTGGTGTAGGGTTGGCTGCTCACAAGTGGTTAGACACAGAACCTGGCTTCCGGCTATCCACACGTCCTGCAGCAAGCCAGCCCCATGCAGGCCCAAACCCAGGAGCGCAGTGGGGTTGGCTTTACTGTGGTAATAGAATATTACTTTACATTAAAAAAATATAGACAGAAATTCACTGAAAAAAGCAAAGGCTAAAGTAATGTTTTAGTTCAGTTAAACTTTCTGTGACAAAGTACATGTTTTAAGCACAAAAAAACCATTGAAATTCACCAGTTCTAGAAACGTTACATATTCAATGAAATTTTCACCTAACTGTGATATTACTTTAACTCAGTGTGAAAAACCAACATTAAAATGAAACTACTGTAGCTTTGTTTATACAACACCGTAATGTACATTTAAATACACCTGTGACATTCAGTGAAAAGCCATAAATAATTATGGCTGCAGAATAAAAGCTAAAATAACGGAAAATGCTCTAGTTATGGTTAGGTAAGCTAACTCACCCCCCCCCCCCCCCTCACTGCTAATAATTTTACAAATTACATCCCTCATGAAATTTTAAATCACCATCAGTGACATCACTGAGGACATCTCATATGGTCTGGGAATCACAACTCCAGTTCACGAATCAAGAATACCACAATAAAAATAATTTTTAACAATTTTACTGCCAGCGGAGCCCCTTTGGGCAGATTCCAACATGGTCTTTGTGTTCAGGGTGCCTCACCATGCTCCCTATGCCCTTTTTATTTTTTCCAATATGGTGCTGCACCATGTTCGATGATGGAGGCTGCAAAAGAAAATGTTCTCTGACAGCCAGCCAGTCAGAGTACAGCAGATTCACGAATCCCCAATGGACGTCGAGAGAAAGGCTCTCCAGTCCAATGGTTCACCTTAATTTCTTCCTAATTGGATTTGGCAATCCTCAGATTAACAGTTCAGGGAGCTCTAAAATTGGGAATAGGAAAATATGCAGGGGAGTGTTATTTCTACCAACGATTCCTCATATCTCTGTTACTACTGATTTTTTGGGGGGAAATTATACTTATTCATTATCTTTTCGACATCAGCTTATTACATAATCATAAGGCAATTTGTTTAATTCGACATTCGTTTTCTCATATTCTTTTCTTTTGCCACAGACATTGTCGACTGGTATGCTCAATAACAATATATTGACAACAATAACTAAATCCCTCTCCCCTCCCCCCGAGTCACCCTGTAAGTAAGTTTCTCGTACAGTGCTGGGTCAAGTGTATTATCAATTCTCTAGTTGCGTGTGCAGGGTGGGGTGATATCAGTGACATATGGCGTTCGGCAGTCTCGTGGTGGTTGGCAATTATGCACATGCCTTTTGTTGTTGGCGTGTTTATGTCAGGAGTGATCATTTTTATTTTGCTTCTCTCTCGTCCTCTGGGTCCTCTGGTTCTGGATATTCTAGGTCATGCACCAGGGTCTCCCAGGCTCTAGCTATCTGTTAGAAATGGGGATTTCTGGTTGGCTAAGGCTTGCGCCAAAGTCAGGCAGAAACCACCACTCTAGTCAGGGCAAGGAAGTTACACGCCAAAGATAACCCCTGCTCACCCCCTTGGTAGCTTGGCACGAGCAGTCAGGCTTATCTCTGAGGCGATGTGTAAAGCGTTTGCGCGCGCACCCAGCAACAACACCCAAGGCCCACCACAAAGGAAACTCCACACAAGGTATTCTATAAAAATAACCTTTGTATTACCAAAACACATTAGATAAAAACACACACTTTACAATGTGCCAACAGGCACGGGCAGAATTTACAAGGGATTATATGTACAGGGGACAGGGCCACATGGACCACTGTCAGGAATTAGCACTTTTTAGAAATAGCACTTAGAACATAGGAATAAAATTACTGTAGCACAAAATAACATATATAGCACACAACCAGTACTTACTGGTATCAGGTAAGTACCACCTACGCAACCCTAACCACCTTAGGAAAATGTCACGCAGGGAACCAGGACCTCACTAGCACCACCTGTACTAGGAGAAAACAAACAACCACCTAAGTATCACAATACCTGTAGGGGTAAACGCACATTACACATGATGCATCACATTCAGAGGTGTAGGGAAGGAAAACACATGATGCATAAAACATTCAGCGGTGTAAAACAAGGCACATGATGCATAAACACACATTCAGAGGTGCAGGTTAGGAACAATTGCGCAAGACTCATATAAGCCACCACCTGTGGCAGTCCCTAGGCAACTGGCCTTGTCGGGGCTAGGACGCTCTGTCCCAGTCAGGCTGCACCAGCTGCGCAAGCCAAAAGCGTAAAAGGTCCCAACCTAAACGTTGCAGCTGCCCACTAAGTGCTGGGCAGCTGGAAGACAATGTTACTGGGGCCAACGTTGGAGCCCCACCGGGCTCTGGGCAGGACTAATGCCCCCGAAGCAACGTAGGAGCCACGTGGGCTCAAGACCACAAGAAATGCCCCCTAGAGCCTCTCTGGGCTCTAATCAAAGGAATGCCCCCGTGGGAGTTCCTCAGGACTCTAACGAATATGCCTGGGGGACGTTGGAGCTACACGGAGCTCTGGGACGCTTAAAGAAATGCCCCCTAAGACGTTGGAGCCTCACGGGGCTCGTGAGCACTGCCCCCACACCCCCAGCACATGCGTGGAGTCCCCCAGCCCTTCTGCACTCACCGGGCTGTTCTCCGGGGACTCCCGCGTCGCCTCTGCTTCTCCGGAAGTGGCCGGCACTAGAGAGGACTCCTGAGGCTTCTGTGCAACGCGGAGGGGCAGGCACCGACAATGTGCCTCGCGCCCCCTCCGCACCACCTCCGACCGCACTCCTCCTCACAGTCCAGCGCGGGGTGGGCTCCCGCCTGGATCCTCACTCCTTGCGCAGCTGCAGCGAAGCACGGGGTGGACTCCCGTCCGCTTCTCTCTTGGGCAGAGTGCCCCGGGGCGCAGGGTAGGCTCCTGCCTGCTCCGGGGCTCTGAGCAGCCGCGACGCTTCGGTAGGAGGCGGGGTAGGCTCCCGCCCTCCTATTCTCAGTTCCGGTTGTCCCGGAGGCCCGCCCTCGGCCTGCCTGACTTCCGGCTGAAGCCCGGCGGCGGCGGTGATTTCTTCGGCAACGCGAGGGGTGGCTCCCTCGCAAACAAGCACAACGGCGGGGTGGGCACCCGCCGAACTTGGCAGACACCGGCAGAATCGCTATACAGCCAAAAAGCGCTCCCAGGCGCTTAGGGAGTACAACCAGGTCCAGCAACCAAAATAAAAGTCTTCAGAGGCAGGGGGGGGCACAGACTGGGCCCAGGGGCCAGCTCATGGGGCCCTCCAGCAGGGAGGCAGTCCCCAGTGGCGGTCCCTCCTGGCGCCCAGCAGTAGCAGGCCCCCTCAGATCAGATCCTGGAAGAGAGCAAATTGTAAGGGGACACAGCCCCTTTTTATACAGTAAAACTCTTTGTCTGAAGGTGCAGGGAAGGGGCGAACCAGTTACAACAGGTTCCTGAGCACTTTGTTTTGCTCAGCCCCTCTCCCTATTCACTGGACAGGCCAGGGTCATCAGACGCACCACAGGGGCCGGAGCCAGCATTGTGTGGGGAAAGCCCTGTCCTATTCAGGACCCAGGCTCTCCTCCCCCTACCTCTTCTCCTAGGGTTCCGTCCTCTCTTCCTCTGAGAGACACCCTCAGAAATCAACTTTCCCACCAGCTCAGGACCTCTCCCTGAGAACTGGCCTCCCAACCTAGGGTTTAACCCCTCAGGTTGTACCGGGGTCAGAGGTGGGCTCTCCCACCCTCTGCACCCCCTTCCAGAGTCCTGCTCCCTACCAACTGGGGCGGTACCTCCGGAAGAAGAACCGGTCAGGACACTGGTTACAGTAGTCCTACCCTTCAGGTCAGGCTGCTCCTGAACCTGGCCTCCCAACCTCTGGTCTAGAACCTTCGGTGGAATAATTGCCTGGCACTCCAGGACTTCTGGGGACTTACACACCATCCCCCTGAGGCTGACACATGACCCATGTGTCGTGTGACTGTCTTTCTGGTGCAGATCTTCCGTCCCCTGTCCACCTGACAGTGCACGAAGATCCCCCAGAACAGAAGTGGCGCCACCCTGGTCCCCCCAAGAAGATCTAGCCCATGTGTCTCCAACCGATCGATCGCGAGCTACCGGTAGCTCGCCGAGGCCCCGTGAGTAGCTCGCGATGGCATTTTAATTTTTTAGCCGTTCATAGTCTTTATAATGTTTTGGGCCTTTTTTTAAGAGCCGTTGCCCGCCCTCACCTTAACCAGGTGCTCTGATAGGCCTAAGAGCTTTGCTGGAGCGGGGTGGTGTGAGCTGAAGAGGATGACGTTGTTTGTATCATCCTAGCGTCGCCCATCCGCTCCCCCTACTTCCAAGAGCCTGGCACCGCGCTTTTCATTGTGCGCAACGTGTTCACTACTGGAACGAAGATGCTCCCACTCCCTTCAGGAGCGCTGCACAGCGCTTACATCCTGCGCGACGTGCACACTGCAGGTGCGGAGCAGCAGGGCCGAAAGCTGGTTGGCGTGCAAGTGGCGTGGCACAGGCAGTATTGAATTGCTACTGCCGTATCAGTGCCCGCGCCTCTTGCCTTTTCCAGTCCGACTCCGAGTCTTTCTCTAGGTAAGCCTGGCCTGATCTAGTTGCTGCGCCCTGGCCACTGATTTAATTGTTAACCCCTGCCCTAGCCTTTCCAAGCCCCTGGCGCCAAAAATATTCTTGCCCAGAGTCAGTTAATAAAGAGAAGAGGGCATGCCGTGGGGAGGGTGAGGAGGAGAAGATATCAATAATGCACTCGTAATTTATATATAGGAAAAAAAATATCGTGAAAGGTATGGAACTGAACGTTTTAAAGATGCTGTCTTGCTTAATTTAGATTGAAAAAAATCTCGTAATTTATATATAGGAAAAAAAATATCGTGACGGTATGGAACTGAACGTTTTAAAGATGCTGTCTTGCTTAATTTAGATCGAAAAAAATCTATTTTAATTTCTCTTTGAATTGACGCGTGCTCACATTAGAAAGTTCATGCCTCCTCTCTTGTAATTTTTTTTTACATGTAGTAGTGATGTAGAACCGCCACAAAATCGTGGTGATTGTGTGGTGGTTCCGCATCACTACTTGCATGTAAAAAATATTTCGAGTTTGGAACTCTGCTCCCCCACCTCTGTAAACTCAAGAAGATGGAGCACAATATTCCAAAGACGTTTTTTCATTTTACTTCAGAAGGTGTGCTAATCCCTTTGTCACTGGCCTTTCTAATGGCAAAAAAGGGCATGGGTTTGGTAACTTCTAATCTACCTTGAACATGGGTGTCCACACCTGCTCCTCAAACCCTGGATCCATGGCACATTTTCAGGACAGTGATTGAATTTGTATTTTGATTCATGGTATGTTTCACCTGTTGCTATTCCTAACACCCAGCATACTGGACCTCATGAACTCATACGACGCCCCTTCCCTAAAAAATATGTATGACGTCCCACTGACATCCTCTCAGTCCCTTCTTAAGAGTTAGCTTTTATGCCTGTTGGCAAGGCAATATTGATGAACATGGTAACCAAAAGGGTTCAGTTATATTTGTTCAGCACATTCATCAGCAATGAATTTGCAGTACACATCTGGTGTCCTTAAAAAAAAATCTGTCACATATACTCTGCTGTTAAAGAACATGCTAATGTATTCAAAATAAGAATATCGTATTTCCGCTGTGCAGTGTCAAGTCTGTTGAATGCTCTTCTGCTTTGGAACAACTGTTTATGGCAAATGCCTTCTTATGTTTCCTACCTTCACAAAGGAGTCAGTTAAAAAAATGTTTTTACTTAATGCAAAGAATTCATATTAAGCTAAGTCAAAGGCTCCCAGTGGGGTGGTATTCTGCTGTTAACATCTGCTTGTGACAACAGGTGTTACAGTCGATCGGCTATCCTTCTATATTTATGATCAGCCTGGTTGTCATCCAGACATCCTTTCATTTTCAATTTCTAGTCTGATTATCAAATCTAATCTATATATATATGTATTGAGCAATGAGGAGGCAGGCATGCCACTCTGCACACGAGGTGCTGGCTTGGCTTCTGAAACAGACAGACATGATGGCTGAACATTTGAAGTGCAGCAGAGAGCGGGAGCTCTGTATGTGAGGTGAAGGGACAGATAAACAGGAGTATAAGTGAGGTGTAGGGAACACACTGATACTGCGAATGTTGGGCATGGGGGGTCACTCAAGAAGCTGCACTTTTGAGGGGCTGGCTGGCACACATAAAGATGTGCATGTGAGGTGCAAGAAACAAGCAAATATGACACTGTGCATGTAAGGTGCAGGGAACAAATTTACATGACAGTGAATGTGAGGTGCAGGTTCAGAGGCTGTACATGAGCAAAGCAGGGAGGCATACATGAGGCTGTGCATTTGAAGTACAAGGACAAGCTGGCATGATGCTTTGCGTGTGAAGAGCAGGGAGCAAATAGATGACTGCATGTAAAATACGGGGAACAAACTTATGACATTGCATGTGAGATGCAGGGAGCAGGCACTCACAAGGCTGTGTATGTGAAGTACATGGAAACCCCTGTTTTTCCTGCTGTTCAATAAGTGCTGTGCTCCAAGGTATTGTTTTTGAGAGCACATTAAATTCAATATGGGAATACTGAGACACCTTCAGTACCAGCCTCCATCTTCCTATTGCTAGGGATCAGAACCCCATACTCAGCTGCCCAGTCTAGTCAGGACACAGCTTCTGTTCCATTTATACCAGCATTCAGGTGTTTTCCTTTCCCTTCCAATACTCTCTGCTTTGTTTGTAGCTCAACTAGAGAGTGCCCTTCAGAGACCGTATCATCATGGCATGTACCGCTTGAATGTGAGGGTGACTTGTGATGTTTTAGTAATCAAAGATGGGATGAGTAATATGGAATCATTGAAATAAAGCAGACTTTTTTAAGCGTTTAATGTGCCCTAGAGTAAAATTTGAAACATGAGAATATATTCTAGGGAACTTTAAGTATTTTGCTCAAACCACAGTATGGGCTCCAAAGAAATTAGACTTAAAGTCAATGAAACTGGGTGTGGGGGGCGTACCTCGAAAAAATGTGCGTGATGCTTCGCCTTTAGTAGCTCACGACGATTTTCACTGATCAGAAGTAGCTCTCACTACAGAAGAGGTTGGAGACCCCTGATCTAGCCCAACTGGCTAGTCCCTGGTCCACTGGTGCATCCACTGGGAAACTCATCCCCCAATCACTCCTCATGCTGGACTCCTGTACCCTCCCTACCGGAGCTGTACTGCCAGACTCTAGAACCACAGGAGCTCTGTTTACAGGCGCTCCAGGTCCTCTACTCACTAGGAGATCCTCCTCAAATGGGCTAACAGGACAGCCTAGGTCCCCAACTTGGTGTTCCCTCATGAAACCATCCAAGTCCTGAGGCAGGGTTTCGTACGTCTGGGGACCCTCGGTCACCCACTTACTCCCGCTCCACTGAGCCAGGCCGTGAGCCCCTACACCCTCCTCGCTATCCTGGGACCTAGCTGGGCTACACTGAGCCTCTTCGACCAGGCTGGGCTGGAAGATACCTGAACCACTACTTTTGGAGTCACTCCCTAATGACTCTAGCGAACCTCTAGCACTTTCCTAACGCGCTGCTTCATCTGCAAGCTTCCAAGGACAAAAGGAGTCATACCTCAACAGGTGTTGGCGCAACCCTGGAGAACAACTACTGAGCATCTGCTCTTTGACAATCATTTTGAGCGCTGCATCCAAATCATCTTCCGGGTTAACCATCAGCCAGTCCAACAGTGCCTCATGACAGTCATCCACAAACAACCCCCACGACTGGTGAGACGGTTTTCTACTGCCCCTGAACTTCAACCTATACTCCTCCTCTTGGGAAACAGGTACCAGACTCGGAGAACTGGGGGTGGGACTTGTCGCACGGGACTCTATTTCGCTGCCACCACTGGACTCAACCCTCCCTGGGGAGCCCAGAAAACTAAGACTGCACGCAGGAGATAGTCTACTCTCCAGCGCTGATTTCTCCCTGGTGAAGGCCCTCTCAGCCTCCTCTATCCTCTCCTGCGCTAAGACCCTCTCGGTCTCCAGCTTTTTCTCCTCTATATTCAGCTGCGCCATCCCCCGGGCATGCTCCAACCGGAGTTTCTCCATGGCCAGCTGATGCTCCCTTTCTTCCCTCCTATCTACCCACTCCTCTGGGGACAGGGAAAGGGATGGGGTGCTGCTCCTGACTCTGGACCCAGCAAGGGACTCCCTATCTATGGGGTCTTCACTTTCTACTGGCGTCCCTGTCAGGTAATCTTCCTCCTCTTCTGAATCTTCAGGGCTCCCCTCAGACCCACCACCCTCTCGGCGTGCGGCCCGGGCCCTATCTTCCTCACTGCGCTCTCGCTCCCACTCATCCTTTTGCCATAGGATCAGGTTGTCCCTCGGTTTGGAGTGGGTATCTGACTCACCCACCTCTATGTCCCTCTCTTCACAGAACCTTACCAACTCCAACCTACTGTATCTAAACAGACCACAGAAATTAAAAGCAGGCTCCATTTTGGCGGACGTTCCTGAGAAGAGTTTAACACAAGGAACCTGGGTGTCTGAGCTAACACAGGAGTACATGATTCACAAAGGACACCTTTAGGAGAAGAAATAATAGAACTTCAAAAACAATAATCCCTAAAATGTGATTATCTAATGCAGAGTTTTGTAGTGCAGCCAGTTGCTGCTGCGGTACAGCGCAAACGCAAGTCCAAATCCCACCGCTGATCACCAATGTTAGAAATGGGGATTTCTTGTTGGCTAAGGCTTGCGCCAAAGTCAGGCAGAAACCACCACTCTAGTCAGGGCAAGGAAGTTGCACGCCAAAGATAACCCCTGCTCACCCCCTTGGTAGCTTGGCACGAGCAGTCAGGCTTATCTCTGAGGGGATGTGTAAAGCGTTTGCGCGCGCACCCAGCAACAACACCCAAGGCCCACCACAAAGGAAACTCCACACAAGGTATTCTATAAAAATAACCTTTGTATTACCAAAACACATTAGATAAAAACACACACTTTACAATGTGCCAACAGGCATGGGCAGAATTTACAAGGGATTATATGTACAGGGGACAGGGCCACATGGACCACTGTCAGGAATTAGCACTTTTTAGAAATAGCACTTAGAACATAGGAATAAAATTACTGTAGCACAAAATAACATATATAGCACACAACCAGTACTTACTGGTATCAGGTAAGTACCACCTACGCAACCCTAACCACCTTAGGAAAATGTCACGCAGGGAACCAGGACCTCACTAGCACCACCTGTACTAGGAGAAAACAAACAACCACCTAAGTATCACAATACCTGTAGGGGTAAACGCACATTACACATGATGCATCACATTCAGAGGTGTAGGGAAGGAAAACACATGATGCATAAAACATTCAGCGGTGTAAAACAAGGCACATGATGCATAAACACACATTCAGAGGTGCAGGTTAGGAACAATTGCGCAAGACTCATATAAGCCACAACCTGTGGCAGTCCCTAGGCCAACTGGCCTTGTCGGGGCTAGGACGCTCTGTCCCAGTCAGGCTGCGCCAGCTGCGCAAGCCAAAAGCGTAAAAGGTCCCAACCTAAACGTTGCAGCTGCCCACTAAGTGCTGGGCAGCTGGAAGACAATGTTACTGGGGCCAACGTTGGAGCCCCACCGGGCTCTGGGCAGGACTAATGCCCCCAAAGCAACGTAGGAGCCACGTGGGCTCAAGACCACAAGAAATGCCCCCTAGAGCCTCTCTGGGCTCTAATCAAAGAAATGCCCCCGTGGGAGTCCCTCTGGACTCTAACGAATATGCCTGGGGGACGTTGGAGCTACACGGAGCTCTGGGACGCTTAAAGAAATGCCCCCTAAGACGTTGGAGCCTCACGGGGCTCGTGAGCACTGCCCCCACACCCCCAGCACATGCGTGGAGTCCCCCAGCCCTTCTGCACTCACCGGGCTGTTCTCCGGGGACTCCCGCGTCGCCTCTGCTTCTCCGGAAGTGGCCGGCACTAGAGAGGACTTCTGAGGCTTCTGTGCAACGCGGAGGGGCAGGCACCAACAATGTGCCTCGCGCCCCCTCCGCACCAGCTCCGACCGCACTCCTCCTCACAGTCCAGCGCGGGGTGGGCTCCCGCCTGGATCCTCACTACTTGCGCAGCTGCAGCGAAGCACGGGGTGGACTCCCGTCCGCTTCTCTCTTGGGCAGAGTGCCCCGGGGCGCAGGGTAGGCTCCTGCCTGCTCCGGGGCTCTGAGCAGCCGCGACGCTTCGGTAGGAGGCGGGGTAGGCTCCCGCCCTCCTATTCTCAGTTCCGGTTGTCCCGGAGGCCCGCCCTCGGCCTGCCTGACTTCCGGCTGAAGCCCGGCGGCGGCGGTGATTTCTTCGGCAACGCGAGGGGTGGCTCCCTCGCAAACGAGCACAACGGCGGGGTGGGCACCCGCCGAACTTGGCAGACACCGGCAGAATCGCGGGGTGGGCACCCGCTATCAGAATCAAAGCGCTCCTAGCGCTATACAGCCAAAAAGCGCTCCCAGGCGCTTAGGGAGTACAACCAGGTCCAGCAACCAAAATAAAAGTCTTCAGAGGCAGGGGGGGTACAGACTGGGCCCAGGGGCCAACTCACGGGGCCCTCCAGCAGGGAGGCAGTCCCCAGTGGCGGTCTCTCCTGGTGCCCAGCAGCAGCAGGCCCCCTCAGATCAGATGCTGGAAGAGAACAAATTGTAAGGGGACACAGCCCCTTTTTATACAGTAAAACTCTTTGTCTGAAGGTGCAGGGAAGGGGCGAACCAGTTACAACAGGTTCCTGAGCACTTTGTTTTGCTCAGCCCCTCTCCCTATTCACTGGACAGGCCAGGGTCATCAGACGCACCACAGGGGCCGGAGCCAGCATTGTGTGGGGAAAGCCCTGTCCTATTCAAGACCCAGGTGTACTCCTCCCCAGCCATCAGTATGCTAAACTCCCCATTCACCACTGGGTGACTCCTCCTGACTCTGGGGAATCCCTAGCCCTTCACATGACCTCCACCAGCCAATCGCCAGACAAGTCACACATTTCATACTGCACACCGAAGTGCCCACTTCTAGAAGTGGCACTTCCACACTAGGTACATGCACGCCGCACACATCATCGCGCAGCATTCAATCACACGAGTCCGCACATACCAAACTCGGGCCTGCACACCCCACGCATCAGGAACTACCAGGACACATACATTCCCCCAGGCATTCCTATGGGAGGGCAGGCCAACCTCACAACACGCACGCACTTTACCCTGGGACACAGCGGTAAAGTGCGCAGAAACCAAAAATCACTACACCAGGTTACCAATAAAAAGCAAAAAGTTCCGGGGTGAACCTGCCAGAAGGGCCAAGTCCAACACTATCTCTATGTGCCTTAGCCCTCTTTTGGCTTCTAGCATCAGTACTCTGCCTTCACACCCCGCCCACTTCAGGAGTTCCTTACACCAGGCTGATATCTGCTGGTGACCTTAGTTTTAGTCTAGTGGGGAAACCCTCTCAATAGGCAGCGGGCTGGAGTGCATGTTAGTTCTTTACTATGACCTAGCTCACTGCTTGCACTACTAGTGTCAAGAATTCCTGCAGTTGGGGATAATCCCAGAACATATTCGGTATGTGGGCCTGGAGAGCGTCACATCGTGGGCAGGCAATATCTGTCACCTGAAAGTATCTGCTTATGCGTTCGGGGGTCAAGTATGCTCTGTGCAGGACATAATAGCTCTCAATTTGAAGTGTGCATTTCTGGATACTTTCGGTGTCCCAGCCACTATGTTATCCCATTCCTTGATCAGTATGGGTATGCCCAAGTCTCCCTCCCACTGAAGACAAAGTTTCTCCAGTGGTCGTAGTCCGTCTGTGCACAGCGCTCTGTATAGGCATGCCACTGCTTTGATAGTGCACGCTGATAGGACCATATACTAGCAGATTTGTTGTGGCAGGGGTTCCACAGATCCCATCCACCAGTGCTTGCGAATGGCTGTCGTTAGTGCCCTATGTAATAAAAAGTGTCCCTGCGGAAGTCCAAACTCCACCCGAACGTCTCGAATGGCAGCATCTCCGAGTCCCTATAGGGGTCACCTATTTTTTTCGCCCCCATTTCTATCCACATCTCCGGGTCCTGCCAGTTCCTGCCATGTGGGAGGACCCTTAGCATGTCCAGAAGAATGTCTGTTGAGTATGGGGCCTGCACTCCCATCTTCAGCTGTCCTCGACTCCAGCACTTAGCTTCCACTCTGAGCTCGTGAGGGTCCCCTCCTGAGGATCTATGCACTCTGAGAAATACCCTCAGCAGGTCATTTAGTAATGCTCTAGCTTGCCAGGATCATCTCTCTGCCGTCGCTCTGAGGCTATGTTGTGTACTAGCCACTGTAACTGGGCTGCTATGTAGTATATTTCGAAGTTCGGGGTCGCCAGGCGGCCCTCATCACAGGCCTCTGTAATAGTGTAAGGGCCATCCTGTGGCGGCCATTACTGCAAATAAATGTTCAGATCTGGGACTCAAGGTCCCTGAAAAACGCTGTCAGGATCCATAGCGGGAGCGCATTAAAGTAATACAGAAGGCAGGGGAGTGCTATCATTTTGAGGAGTGCAATCCAGCCTGCCACTGATAGCAGCAGAGTCCGCCAGAGGTCCATAGCCCCCCGTAAGCTGCAATATGCCCTTCCTATATTCCCCTCATAGAGGTCTGACCAGTCTTGATAGATGTGGGCCCCCAGATATGGCAAGCATCTAGTTCCCATCGTACGCACACCAGGTGCAGCGGGGTGTGGCCTGTTTGCGCCACTGGAAAGAGGCGGGTTTTCAGCCAGCTCACTCTAAGTCCAGATATGGAGCCAAATCTCTCCATCAAGTCTTGGGCTCCTGCTACGTTCTCATCCCCCCTCTTAGAAACAGCAACAGATCATCTGCATATAATGCTATATGATGACAATCCTGTTTGACTCTCAGGCCCTCATATGATTGCCCTGCCGTGGCTGCTATGGCAAGTGGCTCCATGACCGGCCAGAGCAAATAGGGGGGAGAGCGGGCAACCCTGTCTGGTACCACGCCCGATCGGCCAGCTTTGCGACACCGTTCTTCCCCTGCATACTCTGGCAATAGGTCCAGTGTACAGCAACCTGGTCCACTTGATAAATCCCTCTCTCAGTCCCATGCGTCCCATCACTTCGTACAGGTAGGGCCATTCTAAGCTATCAAAAGCTTTCTCAATGTCAATGGCAACACTTGTGGCGTGCTACTGGTTATCTCTGTGTGCCTCTAGGATGGCTAGCAAGAGCCTAATATTTCCTGCTGTGTTGCGTGTTGGGATGAACCCAGCCAGGTCCTTGTGTACAAGTGTAGTCATAAGGGACAAGAGACGTGTGGCAAGCATCCGACTTAGGATCTTATAGTCAATATTAAGCATCATAACGGTCGGTAAGCCGTCCCATCATGTGGCACTTTATGTGGCTTCAAGGTAGGAACTATTACCGCTTCCCTCGTAGTGTCTGGCAGGGGAAACATCCATTATAACAGTCATTACAATGACCTACCTTTACAACGCAACTGCATTACAACACATGTCACTACAACGCATGCCATTATAACGCATACCATTACAACACATGCCATTACAACGCATTATCAGGCAATTAATGGAGATTTTTTTAGTATTAGGGTGGTTATGGGTTTTGGGGTACATGGGAATAATAATGTTTACCCCTACACTATCTATCACTTTCCCTACTGTTGCACTTACTGGAGTGGGAATAGTAATTTTTACCCCTACACTATCCAACATTTAGTAATTTTTGCTCCTACACTATCCAACACTTACCCTACTGTTGCACTCACTGGAGTGGGAATAGTAATTTTTACCCCTACACTATCCAACACTTACCCTACTGTTGACCTAAAAGTATTATGCGTTGTAATGGTATGCGTTGTAATCAGGGCTCGAGTCGGGATACCACGCGGGTGGACGGCGTCCCCCCACTTATTTTACCGGGTGTTTACCGGGTGGACGCCGTCCACCCTGCCCAAAAGATGGAGCCGGTACCCGAGCCTGCGCGCGCGCTCAGCACTCACCAAACCTAACCTTCTATTGTCGAGAGAGGGCGAACAGAGCTCTTTAAGTTGTTTCACGTTGATGGAGCCGTTCAGTATGACAGACGGGCGCTCGTGGCCGTATATTAGAAAAGGTCAGTATGTGTTTATGCATTTCAGACGGAGACCGGCAAATTTACTGTGGGCAATAAATACGCACCGAACAAGCGCATCTTTAATTTCCCCGCTCCTTTGAGTGTCAATACGGTGACTAATTCCAACGTAAACATTCTCCTTTTCCCTTTGAACCTGCCCCCATCGCCTTCTAACCTTTGTTAATTAGTGGGGACTCCATCTCGTGACGTCACTTCCGGCTGTGAGGTCACTTCCGGTGACACCACCTAACTTGGAGCGTCCCCCCACTTCTTTTTTTAGGACTTGTGCCCTGGTTGTAATGGTATGCATTGTAATGGAATGCGTTGTAATGGTAGTTTTTAAGAATGCGTTGTAATGGCATGCGTTGTAAAATCATGCATTGTAATGGTAGTTGCGATGTAAAGACTGCACTGTAAAAGCATGCATGGTAATTGCATGCATTGTAACATCATATATTCCTGACAGGGAGCCCGTCTTGTTAGCTGTTTTGTAAAGTGCCAGGAGATGGGGGGGGGGTAATTCAGGTGAGTATGTGGAGTAGAACTCCACCGGGAGCCTGTCTGTGCCAGGAGTCTGATTACGTGCCATGTGTTTGATGGCAGCGGCAATCTCGTGGATTGTTATGTTCCCCCTAATTCGTCTGATTCATCTTCCGTGATCCGCTGGATCTGGAGGTCAGCATGGAATGTGTGCGTCTGTGGAAACGCATGTGTGGTCAAGCTGGTATAGAGAGTGGAATAATAGTCTACAAATATGTCATTAATCTCTGCTGGTGTATGGGCCGTTTTTCCTCCCGCAGTCTCCAGCTCTAGGATAGGGGAGCCTCGTTTGTTGGGGGTAGCCAGCCATGCTAACAGTGACCCCGATTTATCTCTTTTGGCATGAGTTCGGTCCACATAGGCCTTATAGTCAAAGCATCTCAGTCTTTCTATGTGGGTCAGTACTTCCTCCATGGTCGCTAATATCGCCGGTTGGAGCTCTGGGTGCTCTGGCCGCCTGTTTCAATGTCAATTGTCCTTAAGTTGATTTAGTGTTTTATGCCTAGACATGGTATTTCCTCTATAGATGATTACACAATCTTCCATCTGCCTCAGTTTTAAGGTGGACACTATTCCCATTTTCAAATGTTCTGGCCTGGCCAGATCTGTTAGCCTTCCTTTTTCTGATATGGCCTTTTTAGCTGAAAATCTTACTTTACTGTTCTGTATTATTGGATTATGACCAATGTAAAATTACCTGGAAGGCCTGCCTCCAAGACAGCAGACCGGAAGCTTTTCGGGCGGGTAGGAGAAGTGTTCTCCAAATAGACACTTGCTGACTCCTAACCTGACTGTGGCTGGATCCAGCCCCATATCTGCCACCCCAAACTATAATTCTTTAGTATTATGCCTGTAAGATTGTGTTTGCTGTTGGGTAGGTGATGTTCCTTTATCAACTTCTGAAGCAGCTTATAGCATGTCCTGTAGACTGGGTTTTTCGACTTAACACTGAATGCATGGTTTCCTGATCAAGGTGTCTGATATTTTTGCATTCAGATACTGGACGTCGAAAACACTATAAAAAAGTACAGTACTCTGAAAATGCGAGAGCTAGCAAAATCAAAAGGCTGAATATTTTGGACAAGCAGATAAAACTTGGGAAAAGTTGCAAAAGTAAGCAAGGAAAGTTATAACGCATGTAAAATGATTGCTAGTATTAGTCTGTCAAACTGCAGCATTCCCAGTAAATATATAATATACTTAGGCCATGAACGAAAATAGGTTTAATGTAAGGCTGGGCAGAGTTCGCGGAGTTCCGCGAAGTGCAAAAAACTCTGCTGCGCTACGTCGAGCACCACAAGTGGTGGAGTGCGTTAGATAAATGCCGTTTGCGGGTTTTTTCAGCGCTGGGTGTTTGACCGCACTGCCCAATCATCGCGAACGGCAACATGCACAGCACAGGGGGGCTGCTTCCTTTCTGCTGCTTGAGTAGATTTTTAACTCGAGCGGCAGCTTTCTAAACGCGAACGGATGGTTTCTCAATGGGAGAAGTCGCGAGCATACAATGCGAAATCCAACTACCCGTGTTGAGAAATCTCGCCGGGAGGTTGATTTTCCACACTCGCGCTCGCCAACTTGACGTTGACGATCGCGAACGAGGAAAAGTCTCGCCAGGAGGCGGGTTTTCCTTGCTAACTCTCGCCAACTTGATGTTGACAACCGTGAGCGAGGAAAAAAACCTCTGCTACGCGGAGCAGAGTTTTTCGGAACTTCGCAAGCTTTGCTTAACACGGAGTGCACAAAACTCCATAAACTCTGTGTGTGGAGTGTAGTTCACTGCCCAGGGTTAGTTTATAGGGCATTATCCTTAGATGGATTGTTTGTGTGTGTGTGTTAGTAGAGAAAAGCTGGTGCCCTAAAGCTTAGAAATTACTGCGACGTAATTTTTAAGGAGAACAGTACAGCACCTGCAAAGGACTGATGCTCTATGCTTTGACTCATTCACTTGATGACACGTTTCAGTTAACCTGGGAAGAAGCGATACAAGTGCACAAAGTGAGTCTTCTTCTGAGAAAGACCTATAGCGAAGCAATACTACTTTGCAGCAATGTGACATTGTGAACTATGATTTGTTATAAAGAGAAACATAACAATTTTAAAGTGAATCATCTTGTGTGGCTATCTTGAAATACATTTGGCCTGAATTTGGATCACTCCTGCCTCAAAGCATCAATTATGAGGAAGAAACTTAATCAGACTGTTAAAGATACACTGTTCCTTTTAAGAGTGGTTGTGGATCTATTAAAAGCAGACTTAAATATTACAGAGAATCTTTAAACAAAAATACTCACAAGCCAGTTTAGATACCACTCCTCAAATGCACACTAGAAACTTGCAAGTGCAGGACATTAGGGGAGGCAGTCTTTTATGTGCATCTTCATTCCTTGATTGAAACCATTGGCACCAAGTTAGACACTGCATATCCTGCACGTTTTTGCAAATTATATTAACATTTTTGGATAATGAAGTTGCAAGTACCCATCCCTCCGGCTTCCCCATCCATCTGCTTCTGTATCTCTGGTCTGCAAAGTTTTACAGATCTGTGTGTGCCACGCATCAGGGGGTCGGTATAATTGCATAATTTGTTCACACATTATACACATAATTTTAATGAAAATAATGCTCTACATTTGCCTGCCTGAAAATGTATACTCAAATTTGAGCTACCTATTCAACGTATGAACGTCTGCATAAACATTATTTGAGGTACAAAAATCACAGAAGATAACTTACTCAATGTAGTGGGAGGTCATCTGTGTGAAAGGTTCCACTCGAACCAATCACTACACACAAAAATTACACGAAAAGCTTGAGGTAGAAAAAGAAATATTGTGAAAAGTACGCAAAACCCAATAATTGTCCTTTGTGTAAGATTATGCAGGTTTATAAAAATAAATGCACTCATGCTTGCACATTTCCCTCGTTTGACGTAGGGCTGCCACTCTTTAGCCCTCCCCTTTCACCCCCCCCCCGCCTTCTCAAGACAAGGAATGAATAGCCACTTGCAAGGAGCTCTTTAAGACCCGCCCCTCAGATCTCACGGTATATTGGGGGCGTCAACGCTTGCTATTGATGTTAGCAACGCCCCTAGTGGAGAAAGCAACTTCTCCTGTGGTATATGTGCGCAGGCACAATGTCCGCACAGAGTCAATGCACTCTTTCGTGACGTTAAAGTTTGCATTTTAAATAAGTAGTAAATAAATGCGGTTAGCTAATAAATATTGGCGCAGCAGCGTTCAGCTGCTGAAGTAACAGTTAAAAGATTATGAGCGCACATAAAATGCATCATACTTTAACAGCATTCATAGTCGCTAAATATGATTGTTTTTACGGCAACAGATAAGGCAGCAATTATGTTGACAGAAGCAAATGCATCTGGAGCGTGCTCAATATTTGCGGTCTTGTGGGCGCTTATAACGACTTTGCTGATGCCGACGTGAGAAAAGGACATTAGGAAGCAGTTCGTGGTGACCCACGCAATCTTTGCACCGTTGTTTACAGTTGCAACATTGCAGAGAACTTTCAGTGAGGTCTGAAATAGCATTAATAAGCCGGGTCTCTTTTTTCCGGATGAAAACATCAGCCTGTGCGGCTGTGAACCTTAAGGCATTAGTGGTAATTGCCTCGTTTGTATGTGTTAGTTGTGCATTTGTCATTGCATGGCTCGTGACAGCCTCGTTATGATGAATTAAAAGCAGTGTTTCCTCAAACTCCAGAAGGCCTTTTATGCACGTATGAAGGCCGCGCCTGGCGCCGCTGTCGCGCCTGTGATAAGTGGTTGGCTTTGTGGTAATTTGTATTATCTGCGACCTGCCTGATGGCTGCTGTCATTTACATAACAGCCTTATCTGGTCCAAGGTGTAGTCCAGACGTGTGTGGTGACACAAAACACGTCGCCTTGCATCCGTGGTACCTACAATGCCTCCAACTAGCGCCCTCCTCGCGGTGTTACGCATCCATCCTCCCAAAATCATCACATAGTCCCCAGTTCTACCCATCTCCGTATGCCCTGGAGAGTAATCGCAATACCCCTCCCAACTTGAAGGACAAAGTACTCTCCGCCACAAAGAGGTATTTGAAATGTAAATATTTTATGCATGCTGTCAATAAGTTATATTTGTTTTGAACTACCTTAATTTGTGCCCGTAGATACACGGCTTCCATTGCTTTTTCCGTTTCTTTAACTTTGCATTTTATTGATTAAGCTTCCCTATTTGGACATTATTGATTTATTGCAAATTTCATATGCTGCGTTGAGAAGACATTGCTCTCGTATACATTGCTAAATGGCGACTTCATTTCACTTGTAGCTGTTCTTGTACAGGACATGCATGAGTTTTTGCTGAAGCACTAAAATCTCTTCTGTTGAGAGCAGAGACTACATTACGGGCGAAGTGAAGGTTTCTTTTGTCGCACACCTTTAAGGTGACCTCTGCGCTAGTGAAAACGATAGTACTGCACTTTATCGTTGCTAATTTGAATTTCAGGTGGCCATGTCCCCCTTTCACTTTCACAGTTAATGAACTAATTTGCATGGCCGCATCAAGGAAAAATAAAAGTTGTTTTTTTGGCTGACGTGTTTGCAGCTGTTTAAAAACTTGTGACTTGTTTGGTCGAATACGTTTAAAGAGGTTTTAAATGCTGGAAATGTAGTTGCCTGGACGGATTGCTTGAGTTATGGACAACAACAATGCTAGCATTGCAAACGGTTAAAACACAGGGGGTTAAAATGCAATATCTTAAAACGCATGTCAAAATACGCATGTCTGTGTGTGTGTGTGCGTGCGTGTTTGTGTTGTACATCACTCGTCATTGTAACATAGGCTAAGAGAAAGATCTTCGTCCATGTCCAGTTAATAAAGTATGGAAAGAAACAACTATTTCAGTCCAAGGCGGAGGGAGACCGTGCTAAGGCTAGGGGGAGTCAAAACGAACTACTCTTTTGGGGTAGCTAACATCCACCTCTTCAAGGAGCAGATTGTATGTACTAACTGGATGTCATTGCTTTGAGCATGCCACCAAACAAGGGGCTGCCCTTGCAGTGCTAGTGAAAGAGGGTAATACTAGACAACTCATTCTGGAAATCCAAGAAAGGGATCGCTCAATTAGCCTCTTCCGATATAGAAATGGTATTTAGTGACAAAATACCACAGTCTGCGTGCTTGACAATTATAGGGAGAGCATGATTTCACAAGAAAGAGAGTACTTTTTAGATAACATGTCTTTGTCACCATTAACAAAACTGCTAGCACTAGAACGTCTCGCACTGGTCACTTCAGTAGAACTCCCTCAGGCCATCCAGAATGCCACTTTTGGAAACTCAGCTAGCACAGATGTGCTGCCAAGTGAGTTTTACAAACAGTTATAGGATGAGTTGGTTCTACCTTTTCTAGAAGTCATCCACAAATTATGTGCTGGTTTCTGACTCCAACTTGATGGTACCTCATCTGTATTATGGTGGTCCTAAAGAAAGACAATCTCAATTTTTCAGACTCTTTCTAACCGTTTTTTTTAGTTAAGAGCAGACTATAAAATACATGATCAGCTGATTGATAACTGCCTAGCTGCAGTGATTTCCGCCTAATTTGCAGCATTGTCTTGGACAGGGGTACTCACAAACTTTCTCTTGGGGGCCAAATTTACAGTGTGGTTTATGACCGAGGGTCGCACCTTGGGGGCGGGGCTAGAGCAGCAAAAAAAACTGACCATGAGGTGGAACACAGGTCCCTGCAGCGGATGCCTTCGTCCACTGAGCCACCGGCCCCGGCATACACATATCTCTCTCCCTCCCTCTCTCTCTCCCTCTCTCCCCCCTCTCTCTCTCCCTCTCCGTCTCCCTCCCTCTCCGTCTCCCTCCCTCCCTCCCCCTCTCCCCCTCCCTCCCTCCCCCTCTTCCCCTCTCTCCCTCCCTCTCCCTCTCCGTCTCCCTCCCTCTCTCCGTCTCACTCCCTCTCAGTCTCCCTCCCTCTGTCTCCCTCCCTCTCCGTCTTCCTCCCTCTCCGTCTACCTCCCTCTCCCCGTCTCCCTCCCTCTCCGTCTCCCTCCCTCTCCGTCTCCCTCCCTCTCCCAGTCTCCCTCCCTCCACGTCTCCCTCCCTCTCCCCGTCTCCCTCTCTCTCCCCGTCTCCCTCTCTCTCCCCGTCTCCCTCTCTCTCTCCGTCTCCCTCTCTCTCTGTCGCCCTCCCTCTCCGTCTCCCTCTCCGTCTGTCTCTTTGCCTCTCTGTCTGTCTCTGCCTATCTGTCTCTGTGTGTCCCTGTCTCTGTTAGTCTCTACCTCTATCTGTCTCTGTCTGTTTCTATCTCTCCCTACTGCCCTCTGTCACCCTCTGTCCCCTTACCCGACTCTCACACCCTGCTGTTCTCTTGTCATTCTTTGTCACCTTTCCCCCCCCATGTCCCCCCTCCGCTTGTGTGGCAGCTGAGGCAGCTTCCCTTCCAGGGCACACACACAGCCCCACCGAGTACTTCACAGGTCTTTAAGAGACCATTTGCATGATAACGAGGCTTTGTTGTATTTCACCTCTTAGCGCCCCAGCAGCTCCACTCGGACTATCGCTTGAATCCCCGGGCCCCCACAGAGCAGAGTCTGTGTTTGCTGACACTGTTAAAAAAACCAAAAAACACCGGTACGATGTCTGCAAGGTCCGCGGGCCGCCAAGAAAGGCTTGCCGGGCCGCTGGCGGCCCGCGGGCCGTACTATGAGTACCCCTGGTCTAGGAAGAGGTACCATGGGTCACACTAATTTATAAGTCGCATTGATTAACTAAGCAGAAAGTTCTCGACAACAAGTTGCATTAATAGCCTTAGATGTGGAAAAGGCATTTTCATTGGGTGGAATGGGCTTCGTGAGTCACTTACGATTCTCGACCCCGTTTATGGGTTGAGATCAACCATTTTACCAATCCCTGCATGCAATGTTCACGATTAATGCCACTCCTCAGCCCTGCATGCAATGTTCTTGATCAATGCCACTCCTCGGCCCCATTTATTATTTCTTAAGAAACCCTGAAAAGGCTACCCGCTCTCTCCTTTTCTGTACAATCTCTGAAGGAGCATTTTCCGACTGCAATATTGATATTCCCTCAATACTACTAACAGAAAATCCAAAGTCCATGCCTATGCAGACAATATACTGCTAATGAGCTCTAGTCCTCTTCAAGCTATCCCCTCTATAGACACAATTGCTTCCGAATTTAAAACGTTTTCAGGGTCTAAATCAAAGGAAGATAAAAACCTTCATTCATAAAACAGTCCCATTGAGAAAACATGAACAATACTGCACAAGTTTAAGTTCTTAGGGATTTGGCTTTCCATCAATGCAAATAACTGAGGGAATATTACCATGAGGCAGCTTTAAAGGAGAATATCCAATTCCGAAAGAGATGGGAACACTTACCTTTAATCCTGTTGAGTTGATCAATTCTAATAAGGATGCCTAAAATTCTCTAGTTTTCAAGCACTTCCAAGATTACGTTCCCCGGTCATTTATTAATTAGCTATACAGAATTATTTGTCTTTCATTGGGAGCCACAAATAAACCTAAGCGAGGTTCGCATTTACTCTTGCTTCTATTAATGTGGTTAGTATGGGCACTTACAAAGTTATATCTGTGCTATTGGGCTGCTCTTGGGAGTGACTATGAAACATGTCTAGGGCATTAATGAAGTTCTTTCAACAATGAATGTGTGTTTCAAATACACCCCTCCTTTCTCCCTATTTTGATGAGCAAACCCCCAGTGCTATCCAAGGTACGTCAGATTTAAAGGACTGTCCAATTTATGGCATATATGGGGTGATAATTGCAGAACGTCATTAGATAGCAGGACTACACAGTGGTACCCCTTTATGGAATTATCTAATTCCTGTAGAATTCTCTTAATGTACTTCCAAACTATAAATGATACGCCTGTTGGTCAATCAGGGGCTACTCACGCTTTTTACAGAGTTGCAAAATTAGTTTTTAATCCCACATCTTTAATTTGAAAATATTTGCAGTTGCCATGAATATTTTAATGCAGGGAGTTATAAGATATCTCTGCATCAAATTTCCTCAATTGCTTCAAAACGAATTTAATCAACTGATATAGTTATCTGAACCTTATATCAGACTTTTTCTTCTCAAATTTGAGGATCAGGTTCCCCACTGGGCTGCTAAATGGACGCAATGGCTGCACTGTTATGTAGATTAGGATTTATTCATGGACATTTAAGAGGACTCGTAAAAGCAATCCAGGTCTCCACATTGTCTACATTTAGTCTCTGTCACTACTGGATCCTGTTTAATTTTATGTTACTCAGGGAACAACCTCAATGTGGAAACCTGGTTCAAATTCCAACAGGAAGTGTCCTCAGCATGGTAGAAGCTTTGCTGATATAACCGACATGCTTGCCACATGCCTCACATTAATGCCCTTTCGGGAGAGAATGTTCCATAAAATATCACTTGGATGCAGCATTCACAGACATCACTACCCTTAATTCATTATGTTGACAATAACCAATGATGTTTGAAGATTACCTTGTTTTCTTGGCTGTCTTGATTGTTCCATTGCAGATAGGGCACCGCTGGAGGGTAGTAATAGTTTGCCATTGGGTCAAAGTGACATATTTTGTATTGTGAGCCATAGCTGATGTTAATAGCCAACAATACCTGTAGACAACCACCTCCCCAGGGCCAACTTCTTTTGTAAAAATGGGAGGGGGGCTACGTGGACCCCCTGCCGGACAGGTCTTTGCCCTGGGAACCCCCAATACCTCAGGGCAGGTCATACAAGAAGAAAGGAGGAGGGCCGTGCGGCCCCCCTCGTGAAGCCATAGATGACCCTGGGGACTGCCACCCTCCAGGGCCAGTTCCTGCTATATCCCAGATGGATATCCGGGATAAAGCAGCTACATCCCAGAGGTATGCTCACCTCTGGGATGTAGCTGTTTACTGTGGCTTGGCGAGAGCTTTACTGCTCCTGCCAAGCCACAGCAAATGCTCCACTTCCAGCAAGCGAGAGTTCAGAAATGCTCTAGTTTGCTGGAAGCAGAGCAGAATTGCTTTCTGATCCAGGGAACTGCATGTTTAGCAGCTCTCTATGTCTGAAAGCAATGCTGAATCCAACAGGAGTCCTTCAGGCTCCCCCGTGGTCTCAATACAGAGTTGGTGCCCTGAGGGCACCCAGAACAAATGGGGAAGCCCCGGGGGATGAGTTCCTCAAGGGCCTAAGTCAGCCTGGGGAGGGGGGCCGCACAGCTCCCTTTCCTATCTCTAAATGGCCGAGCCTTGGGAGATAGGGTCCCCAGGGCCAAAATCGGACCAAGGAGGGGGGCCTCGTGCTCCCATCTCCGAAATAACAACTTTTTTTTAAAAAGCCCAGAATTCATGGGGTACCCTGGGCTAAATTTGTTCGGGGGTTACACAGTCCCCATCCCCTAATAAAACTCCAAAATATTTTAAAAGGCTCGCCCGAGGAAGTCGCTGGAGATCCTGTGTCCTTTCACCACCACTCTGCAAAATGCACCTCCTGGTGCACTACTACTTGGGGGATTAAGTCCCCTTGGCTCCTGAGGGTCCTTGGGTGCCAACTACCCCTCCTGTTACCTCCAGTAAGTTCTAACAGTGGTATTGCTGAGAGCTGGTCAGAGGCCCCGCCCCCTTTCTCCAACACTCTGCAAATGCAACTACTAGTTAAAAAACATCAAAATTCACTTTAACATACAAAGGTTACAGGGATGGTATAGTTGAAAAATAGAATTCAAAAATCCATAGAAATTCACTTGAAAAAACCCCCAAAGGTTACAGGGCTGTTATAGTTAGGAAATCGAATTTAGAAACATAGAAATTCACTGTAAAAACCAAAGGTTTCAGGGACGTTATAGTTAGGCTCAGATTTCACTCATACAAAACCAGTGAAATTCAGCAGTCATAGTTACCTGAGATAGCTATAACTTATGCCCCTGCAATACACTGCTTATGGCTTCACATATTGCATCACTCATGACATGGTCAGTGACATCAATGATGACGTCACCAATGACATCTCAAATTACATCACTGATTACATCACTGATGACATCCTCCACAGAAGCACTCACACACCCATACAATCTGCTGTACACCCACTCACACACCTACACAACTACTCATATACCCGTTCACAGACCCGTACCAGTACTCACACACCCACTCACTCCTCCATAGAACCACTCACACACCCACTCACTCATACCACCACTCAGGCAACCATTCACTCACCCATACAGCCACTCATTCATACAGCCACTCGCCCTCATAGCCATACACTCACCCATACAGCTACTCACACATAGACTTAATTCACCTATACAGCCACTCACACAGCCACTTATACACCCATACAACCTCTCAACACAGCCACTCACTCACCCATCCAAGCACTCACACACCCACACAACCACTTACATACCCATTCATGCATCCATACAAGGACTCTCATATCTGCTCATTCACCCATACCATCATTCACACAGACACTCACTCTCCAATGCAACCTTTCACACACCAACTCACTGAACCAATCACTCACTGAAACACCCACTCAATCACCCATACAGCCACTGATACACCCACTCAGTCAGCAACATAGTCACTCACATACCCACTCACTCACCCACACCTCTACTCACATACCTAATTATACACCCATACAGCCACTCAAACACCCACAAACCCACTCACACACTCACACACCCATACAACTACTCCGATATCCACTCACATACCCATACAACTACTAAGACAACCATTCACACAACTACAGACCTAATCAGAAATCCACTCACTTACCCACACAGTTACTCATGCATGCACTCACACAGCCATACAGCCACTCACACACCAACACAGTTACTCACACACTGATACAGTCACATACCTACTCAGATCACACATGTTAGAGATAGTATCACTCATTAGTAGTACAACCATTATACTAATCTAACTTTTGTATTAGGTTAGTTTACATGTTTAGCACCCATAAACTCTTAAAAACCCTTACACTCACTTGATGATGTCTCAGCTAGGGTGTGAGTTATAATTACCTCAGGGCATGAGTAATAGTTACTTGAGATAACTATAACTGCTGAATTCCTATGGTTTTGAGTGTGTAGATTCTGAGCCTAAGTATAACATCCTGATAACCTTTGTTTTTTTGTGTGAATTTCAAAGGTTTTCTTAATGCTATTTCCTACTCATAACATCCCTGTAACCTTTGTTTTTTTCAGTGAATTTCCATGTTTTTAGCGATCCCGCCCCAAAATATCTGGGGAGAGGGGGTGGGAAGGATTCAATCATTACATCATTTTGTCCATCCACCCATCCATCCATCTTTCCACCAGCCATCCTTTAACCCACCAACAAACACACCCATCCAACCTCCAATATATCCATCCATTCAGCCATGCACCCGTCCATGCTCTCATCCACTCAATGATTTATCATTCCACCCATTCATCCCTCTATCCATCCATATGTTTACCCATCTACTTATCCTTTCAAATGTCCTTCAGTCCTTTGACCCTTTTTTACCCATCTTTTCATTCTTGCATTCATCCTTTCAATCTTTCATTTGTCATATTTTCACAATTGTTGTCCCTTTCATGCTTCCTCCCTCTCTGCATCCCTGTGGGCTGTGCTCACTGCTCTAGCAATGCTCACATCTCAATTTACAGATGCTGGAAATGGTGGATAAATGCAAAAAGAACAATTGATGGACAGAATGCTGAACAATGTCAAACATTTACCCCCAGTACAGAGATCTGAGCATAAATTCATTGTTTTTTGCTCACCATGCCCTTCCACTTTGGACCCAGCCATATGTAAATCAGTCTTAATCCTTCTCCCCATGGGATCAGTTCATCTCGAACTGCCAGACCAGGAACTCCCTGGACCAGAAATAAACATCCAAGGACTGGTTTTGGGGTATCGCCCCTCATCAGCCAGGACAGCTTGACTCCAGTGGCATGCGAGCACTGGACCCACATATGGAAATACCCTTCCCATTAATGGCAACAAATGCAAAAAGAATAATTGATTGACAGAATGCTGAACAATGTCAAACATTCCCCCCAGTACAGAGATCTGGGCCTAAACCCATCGTTTTTTTGCTCACCATGCCATTCCAGTTTGGACCCGGCCATGGTCCTCAGTCACTAGGGACTCTGGGACAGGTACACTCAAAAGCACATAGTGAGAATGGGGGTCTTGAATGAAAAAGATCACAGACCCACTGTAACCTTTAGGTCTCACGCATAAAAACACACAGTTTCCATGAGGACTATGCGTCCTATGCAAGAACAAAAAGACAATCTTAGAATCTATCATGGTAAGAAGCAGTTGTTTTTACCGGCAATGTAGAAGTTTGAATATTTCTGAGGACGTTGCTCTTTAACTTATGACAGGAAGTCAATGAATGGGGGCCAGAAAGGTCTGCCACGATCAGGGAGGATCTATCCCAAAGTGTAACTCTGCTGCTAATAGGGCTTTTGTGCACCGTAGTTCACATCACCTATCAAGTTACATTCCGCAGCGCATCTTTCGACCTCAAGTTTACTGACTGACGAGCTCATTCATTAAAGAGATAATAACTATCTGCAGCATCCTCCTGATGCAGTCCAGTAGCTTCTGTAAATGTCAAAAGAAAGAAAAACCACAGCGAACAACAAGAGCTGGCCCTTGTACCTTTAGTGAGCAGATAATGCATCTTCATAGCATCCAATAACCTAAACCCTTAGAACACTGAGGGCCATGTTGCACAGCTCATTAGAATAACTCACCTACCATCACCTGAGTAGGCTTATGAAATTGAGTGATAAGAAAACAAACCGTTAACCGTCAATTTAATTTAAATTAGATTCTGGAACTCGCCACCCTCTTTTCAAAACCACGAAGGAATACTAATTGTTCCTGCAATGGGATAATAATGGTTTGTAGACCGGGGCACCCATTGATATTCTAATAAAAATACTTCATCATTTCACTGCTAAACTCCATGGATAGACTGATATATCAAGCCTATTCATAAGAAGATATTGTTTTTAGGTCTCGCCTACGCAGCGCGCATGCGTTGCGTAGGAAAAAGACCTTTAGCCATCGAGTCGGTTTTGAGGCCAAAAACGTGCACGCGTTGCATTGCTTTCAATGGCAACGCGTGCACATTTGGCGATTCCATTGCGGGAGTGAGCAGCAGCGCCATATGTTAGCAATTATTAATTAATTAATTATCGCACCTTGCTGCTCGCTCCAGCAAGGGAATCCGGCACAGGCCCCCCTCCCTCTGCTGCCGCGCGCAGCGCATGCGCTTGTTCAATAAAGGCTTTGGAAATGAAAATCGCCTGCCCCTTAATGACAGCTTCTCACTTTGCATATGATATCCTTAATCCTGGATAGGCAATTCATTTCCCTTCGGCTTTGTGTATGGGATTTTGTGGGATAACAGAAGATGCACAGGCGAAACCCTCCACCGCTTTAATTTGAAACAGTCCTGCAGCAGAAAGGAGAACCCGAGTTGGAGTCAAATACGGGAGAAAGGAGAGGATGCTTGTCTACACTCAGTTCATGTTCTGTCCCTTTTTTATGTTCATTAACATACCATAGTCATTTGCAGCGAGCTTCGGATGCCCATAGTTTGTCAGTGGTTTTGACCGCGCGTCTGAACCTCAGGCAGCGTTTTAGGGTTAATACAGAACAGGAGCTGAGCTCGCAAAGCAAAGATTAAACTGTGAGCAAAGCTCCCCACCGAGCGAAGAAAGCGTAACGGATAATATGGATTATGGGCGCACGGGGTGATGTCGGCTGCATATCAATGACGTATATCCACGCAGAATAGTAAGACCAGTTTTTGAGACAGACATGTCAGGACACAAACATCCATCTGAGCAGCCCTCTCTGTAAGCAGTTCTGGGGTTTATCACTATTAACTAAATACCAGCTGTTTCTTGTGTGCGTTTTACTATCACATGATAGAATTTTAGTAATTTCGGATATACCTATATTTAACTCTGTCTAGGACGTAATCATGCTCAGTGTCGTAGCCAGGGTGCCATGGTCCCTAATGCAGTCACGGTAATTGCCCCCTCCCAGTTAGGTTGCAGTGGGCCCTGGTGTCACTGCAACTGCTGCACTTAGGATAGCTGTGCGCATGCATGCCTTTGCTCTATAAAACGCATATTGATCTCTCTCCAATGTGGCAGTCAACATAAGTGAGCGAGACACTATGAAATGAGACAGGGCTAGACTGGGAACCCAAAGCTGCCCTTGCAATTTAGACGGACCATCTCCCTGCTGCTTTTGTTACCTGGGGTTGATATAGCAGCACATCTGCAAAACCGGCCCCCAGTTAAAAATAACAAGCATTGGCATAGCTAATAGGTCTCGCGTTTGGGACCTTATAAGTTTTTAGCCATGCAACAGTTAATGTTGTTGCAGTAAGGATATTGTGCTGCATAACTAAATACTTATAAGGTCCCAAAGGCGAAACCGTTTGGCTATGCCAATGCTTGTTTTCCTTTGCGTGGAGATTAGTTACTCTAGGGTGGGACTTGACCCATTCAGGGGCCTTTATTACAAACAAGCATGGGTGGCTGCGCTTTAAAAAAAAACAATTGTGGGAATTTTTGGATCTCTGCAATTATCGCTGCAAAAATACAAAGAAAATGCTTTTTGGCCCATGCAAGGTTCCTGAAGAACCCCACCACAATGCCTAGGGGGTCAGAGGATTTCCATCCTGCCCCATTCTGTTTTTGAGATTGAGTCTCAAGATGGCTGTCAACTCTTCCTGGTTGCAGTGTTGGCAGCAAATCAAATCTCAGCATGAGATCTGTTGGATTCGCAGAGGGTCCGCGCCTCTAGATATACACATTTCTTTTCCCTTTAATATTTCAAAAAGTACTGAATATATTTACCTGAAATCATTAAAAGCACGCTTTCTGGACCAAAATCTATCTTTCTGTCAGATTTGGTGTAATTCCGTTCAGCAGTTTTGGTCTGTAGTTGTGTCTAAAATGTCTATAGGAATTAACATTGGAAACTCACTTTCATTGACCTCCTTTCTCTCAGGCCCCTGTCTGACAAATCACCCTGAAACACCATGCACTACAACACACAGCAGTGCACCTTTTGGGAAAAAGTTCATAAAGATTCATCAAGCTACCACAAAGTTAGAAAGCAAACCAAAAAATGCTTTTCCGATGGAAATTTGGTCCTAACTATAACTTCCTAGAGGCGACTGAGAAGGAATAGGTAACTTCTCACTACACTCTACTAGTAGAAATGCATATTGTGGTGCTTGTTATTGAGAAGAAGACATATACTGTGATGAGTAGAAGGTTCATTCTTTTACAAAAAAATGTGGATTTTGTTGCTTCTAGGGTTGTCTTCCGTTGTATGAATAATCCATCTGTGTTCACCTGCGCTAATCTTTATCTTTATTTTCTCTCTTGATGATAAGGGGCTCCAAGGTTCTGCTCAGGGGCAAGGGAATTGAATTGCTATTTTTCCTGCAATGCTGGGGCTGTGAAATAATGTTAATGGTGATGGGCAGTCCACTTTGAGGCTTAACCTTTATTTACAAGTGACTGCATTTTGACTCACTATAAATTCTAAAGTGAGTTACACGTCATTTATACATTCTGTACATTCTTGATATAAAGAATCAGCCATTATACTCACATCCCTTGCAGAGGGCTCAGGGGTCTCTCCTCTGAGGATCAACCTTGTTACTGTATGAGTACCTTACCATCTTAAAAGGGTCAGCAATGCAAAGCATAGTTCAATCCTGAAACCCAGACTACATTACTAATATTAATTTCAGCCTCACAAGACCTTAAAAGCACAGATAAAACATTTGAAAATTCAGTACAATTTTTCAGTATAATTTTTTTTTATATACACATAAAAATATGAGAGCATTAAAATGTTAAAGTATTAAATAGCTTAATAGGCGCCGAGTATCTCGAGTATGTAGTACAAATTCATGTGTTTAAAAACAGATTTTAATACAGAGTCCCGAATCGTAGTAAGCGCATAGAGTGGGTGGTTTAGACTTAATCTTTCTTTAAAACTGCATGGCGTGCACACCACATTGAGAACAGGTAACGGGAAACTGAATATATAATTGGCATGCCGGTATCATATTTTAGGATCCTATAAGCCTGTGAGCAATGGGAAGTTCGAAGGTTCCTGCAAAGCTGTTGTAACCAACGATTCCTTATTGCCTTGTAGGTGGGGCAGAAAAACAACATATGCAGGTCAGTCTCCGTACAGTTTTTACATGACGGACAATCTTTCGTAGAACTACCCCCCCCCCCCCCCACTTATAGGTAACAGCACATAAAGGAAGTACACCATACCTAAACTGCAAATAACGTTTTTTAGCAAGAGAGGGCTGTATGTCATCTATGATAGATTCTAAGGTATATTGCAATTTAACTTCTAAAAAGGATGATGTAAGTGTGCCTGTTCTGGGGCCCCTGAGTAATAAATTGAGATGGTGATCCTTAGGATTTTTTATCAATGCCTTTCTTGGTGTTGCCAAAGAGCTTTCTTCCGGACTGTCCCATAGGTCTCCCATTCCAATGGATAAGAAGGAATTCTTGATGTAGGTGAGCCAAGGTATTTTGCTTGCTCCCCTGAGGTTTGCCACCTCCTTCAATTCCTCCTTATACATAGATAATTCTGGAGTACTCCATAGGCGGCGCCAGTAAAGAAGAGGTCTAAGCGCAACCTCCAGTGTCATTGGGCTAACACCCAGGTCCATTTGGAGCGCAGTTAACGGGATACTATTGGGAAGTCCCAGCAGTTGTCTAAGAAATGAGTTTTCAATCCTGGCAAGTTGTTTGGATGGCCTGTGAACCCATAGTTCCGGTCCATACAGGGAAGCCCCTCTGGCTTGCGCCTTATATATTTCCAGCACCGGCCCCAGCATCTTATGTACACATTTCCTCTGCTGTTCCGCTAGGCCCCCTGATGTTTGCACCAGCTTAAGACAAGCCTTCTTAATTTGATCACCCCACTCCATTTTCTCATTGAGGGCTAATCCAAAATATTCACATAGAGGGTCTTTCTCTAAAAATTCCCCAGCTAATTGTGGATTGGGTCATTTTGAGCGCCTTGCGTTGAACACCATATATTTTGTTTTCTGGGTGTTGATTTCCAAACCCCTATTCTTGCAAAACAAACCCTTTGAATACCCATCGGTGATCTTGACAGCAGGAGGGTATCATCTGCGAACATCAAGGCAGGAACTTGCGGCCCGCTAGCTTTGGAGCGTCTATGTCCCCTCCCACTGTCAAGGCTCCCACTAGGCCATTGATAAAAATACAAAAGAGGGTTGGAGCCCAAACGCACCCCGGTCTCACGCCTCTCTCTATGGGTATGCGGTCAGTGAGGTCTCCATTCTTCCCACATCTAATTTGAGCGTAATTATTCTCATGTAATCTTTTCAAGATCTCGCATAAATACGGAGGTACCCCCAAATCAAATAAAATAGCCCATCGTTTAACCCTAGGAACTAAATCGAAGGCCACAAAGATCATGTAGAGACTGCCACCCTCCAAGATCACTGTAATATTAATTTCAGCTGTTGCAGTTGTAGTATTTTAAATTACATTCATTCTACTACTAGTAATACTAATAGTAATAGTAGCATTTTTACTTGTAGTATTAGTCACAGTGACAGTATTAATAGTAGTATTTATGGTAGTAGTATTTATTACAGTAAAGTAGTACAGTAAAGTGTCTCAAACTTAAAGATGACAAAACCGAAGTACTTATGCTCGGGAGACTTGCCCATACTTTGTCATCTAGTTGGTGGTCACTGAACTGGGCCCCTATCGCCACTCTGTGTGCCAGGAACCTCAGTATCCTTTTGGACCAAGTAAATCAGGTTTCTCCAACCTTCTTTTCTACCCTAAGGTGCCTTTGAAGCATTGACCGGGCATCCCATCTCTATTCGTAAAACGGTAGTTCCGGCTTTGATTGCTTCAAGACTGGACTATGGGAACTCCTTTTCGGTTATAAGCTCTACTTTACTGTCTTCAGGTTACTCAAAACTCAGAGGCATGTTTGATTCTAAACCTTCCCATATGTTTACGTATTTCCAACCATCTAAGAACTCTGCATTGGCTATCTATCAAGAGACATACCCGTTTGAAAATCTTATGCTTTGCTCACAAAGCCCTTCACAATATTGGCCTCTTTTTATTAATAAAAGGTTCAGCTTTCATCTTGCTTCCTCAGGTTGGTCAATCTCCATCTTGATACCACTCCTCACAACTTTCACTGCAGTATAGACGTCAAATCCTTTTCCTATTTTGCCAGCAAGAATTGGAACCTTCTCCCCCACACCTTTGAATTCAAGTACTTTCAATTTTGTTATCTTTAGGAAGCTCCTAAAAGCATATCTCTTCTCTCAATGCTAATCTTCCTCTGGTCTCTGAGCCTATGTGAAATCTCTTGCACCATGAAACTCTTCCGAGGGTAGCAGTCAAGCTTAACAACTAAATAAATAAATAATTACTGGTTGTCGTCCTGGTGATAATAAATAGATCTGTCCAGTAATGAACACATTTTTGTGCCATTATTTGGAGTATGTCTAAGTTCTTCCAATTTTGCCACCTAAGCGAACCGAGGCAGTGGAAAGTACCTGGCCATTGTTGATCTGGGTCAGAACCCAGGTAGCCTGCATTCACAATCAACAGCCTAACCATCAGACTGCTCCTCCACTGTTCCGCCTCAATGTCACAGTTGTCTTTCACTTTGTGTACACTGCACAATTGACTGATCATCACATTGAATGTTGAATTGACAAACAGCGGTTGCTTGCATCTGTGATCCAGCCACAGGAGAGCGCAGAAAAGACAAATTACAGTTCGGACATCTTTGTTCTAGAACCTTTGATTTTTCTAAGGATTATCTGATAATACTGTAGGACTGAAGACGAGCAAGGGAGGTTCTATTGTTATTCCCCTGACGAGTGGAATGCACAAGGGAGAACATGAACTGCATTTCCCTCACTAAAGACCAAAAGGCAACTTTTCCGTTCACAGGTTGTCCCACTCCCCCTCCGATAGGGATATGGAATGATGCCTTGTGGCCCTCATTCCACGTAGAGTAACCCAAAGATATTAAGATCTACATTTGAAAATATGATGCATTCTGTGGCACATGTATATTTCTGTATTATTTGCTTGGACCATGGCATTAAGTGGTTCCAAGGCATCTCTGTGTTCTCTAGGTCAAATGATTATCATCCAGTAGACAATTGTGTGGCTAATGTGCTTGTCTACATTGCCAAAAGTTTTCTAAACAAATGTAACATGCTGTTAATTAATACTGTACTTTTGAACCTCAGGGTTTACTTCATCAGCAAACCGAGGTTCTTCACCTTCCTTACCTCTTGACTAGCACCTCTGTCTGCTCACGATCAAGAATATATCTTGCCCTTACCTTCCCTTCTGTCAAGACAAGACTCTGATGTAAGCTCTAGTGCTCAGCGCACTGGACTGCTGTGAAGGCCTTACCGCTACTTCTGTCACACCTTTATGACACCTTCACTTTGTCAACTTCTACATATCCTGCTCAAGTCGTTCCAAATCACACTTCTACTACAGATGTCAAGCAGGCCGGTTCATGGTGTGCAACAGGTATCTGAACAAGTTAATCTATTTAATCCAATATTTATATTCACTCATTGCTCTGGTCTCACCTAACTCTCAAATTCCATCTCCCTTCCCACTGAAACAGGTCCTTCAGTCATAAACTTAATATTGCCATGAATCCATAAGATGCAGCGCCTCCTCAAGAGACAATACTTTTTCCATCCTGGGGGCTGATGCATTCATAGACTTCCCATAGCACAAAGAGCAACTAAAACAGGGGGCACCTCCAAACTACTCCTTAAACAGCCCCTCCTCTAACTTGTTAAGCACAACTTCTCTGAAAACACTGCTGATGACGTTGTCGTGAAAATTAGACATAAACTTTTATCACATTTCACAACTATTTCAAATTTTGTATTTTTTTCTATCACCAACTTCTTTCCCAAACACTGTAGTTCTCCTAGCATCCACTTTCTTTAACTTTTTAAGTGTGCCGTTATCCCAAAACTTTGATTTTAATGAAGATTATATTTTATATACTCACTTTGGTGCTTTCAGCGAGCCCTCTTCATTCACTGGTTTGTTGTTGTTTCATTCATTTTTTTTCTTTCACCCGCTTGAACATACAGCATGGGGCATTGAGTCAGCCCACTTCAGAGATTGATTAACTTCAGGATGAATACAAATGTTCTTTTCTCTCACAAGGAACACATCCTCACTCAAAGTAGTTGCCTTCTGTGCATGAGACTATGGCAAGGTGTGCTTTGTGTGACCCAAAAACATTTCTTTCAATATTTTTATTTGATGAGGGAGAGGGTTCTGCAGCTCCCCCAACTATATCATTTTACAAAACAAATCAAGACAAAACAAGCAGTCAACACCAGACCTACTGAATTTTATGGCAGGACATGGAGGCTAGGATTATGCAAATCTCCTTTATTGCCCACTCACAGCAAGATGCAAGATTGCATTTAAAATAGCGATTTTGCTATTAGGATCCTCTAAATACCGAAAATTTAACACTGATGGTATTTAGCGAATACTTTGAAAAATGCACTAAAGTGCATTTTTCAAAGTTCCAAGTTACACACACACATGCCCTTGGGGCATGTGTGTGCGCAACATGGATGCACATATCAATTTCAGGGGTGCAACAGGGTGTCTTTTTGACACCATTGCCCCTTGAAATTGCATGCACAATTTGCGAGTACCTATTGGTACTCGCAAATTGCGCATGCAATTTCCATTCACTCCTATGGGCCTGTAGGCCCATAGGAATGAGTGGGATGCTACTCCTTAATTGCGACTCGCAATTTGCGAGTCGCAATCATGGAATGTTTAGGAATCGCTATTTTAATAGCGATTCCTACATGCATAGGCTTTTGCAAGTACTTAATTGCGATTCCTTAATAATCGCAATTAAGGTCTCGCAAAAGCATGGCTTGATGCATGTGCCGGCATATCTTCCTAAAATTAACTAATCATGTGTTTTACAAGTGTTCACCCGATAAGGCTATTGGTGCCTCGGAAAGCTGATTTTCTCGTTAGTTTGTTTCTGATGCTTAAGAGGGATAGAAACACACGCTATGGAGTTCAAGTTTTCTCATTACTTTGGGCCATATGTAGGTACCTAAATACCGGTCGGTAACGGCCGAAAATCGGTAAATATCCCGTTACCGACCGGTATTTAGGCATTTGAGATGTAGGAGGCATGATTTAAGGATTCTGTAATTTACCGAATCGGTAAGGGATCGGTAAAATACAGAATCGGTAAAATACAGATTCGGTAAATTACCGAATCCTTAAATCATATGTAGGGAGCACTCAAGTGAGTGAATTTCAGTAGTAAGGATTCGGTATTTAGCACCAACTACAGGTTGATGATAAATAACGAATACCTTTCAAAAAGCTATATTTGGCTGATTTAAAAGTGCCATGTGGCAGACATACATGCTCTTAGGGCATGTATGTGCGCCACATGTGCACACATGCACGAATCAGGGGTGCAACAGTGTGTCAATGTGACACCCTGCCACCCATGAATATGCTTCCCCTATTACCGATTCGGTATTTACCGAATCGGTAATAGTAAATGGCTTTCCATTAATTCCTATGGGCCTCCAGGCCCTTAGGAATGAATGGGAAGGGATGCATTATTACCGATTCGGTAAATACCTATTCATAAATACCGATATTTACCGAATCGGTAATAATTACTGATTGTTTACCTACATACTATTTACCGATTCATAAATACCGAATTGGTAAAATTCGGTATTTATGAATCGGTAAATATAATTTATCTACATATGGCCCCTAGTCTCTATTCAAGAAAGCCAGTATGGATTGTGTTTTTCTGCTCTGCAATAACATTTCATCACAGAATCCGTGTGTGTAAAAAAGAAACAGCCTCCATTCAAAAGCACTTCATGAACCAACCAGGTATCAGGAAGCCTGATGTTACCTTATTTCTTGTTCTTCTAAAGTGTCATGAAACCAAAAAAGGCTTTCTGGCGCTGGAACCTTTATGGTTTTATGTCAGAATATTGACTACATAAGTATCGACCTGCATAAATATCAACTCCATAGTATCAACAATCTCTGTTTCCTTATGGTAAGTATATCTAGGAAAGTATAGATTCACACTTCTAACTCCACATCTACTTACCTTCAGTATATAGTGGTAGTTGATATTGTGGAGTCGATATTGATGTAGGTTGATATTAAAGCATCGCTATTGTGACTCCACATCTATCTTGACTATCCAGAAGCAACACTGCAGTTGTCAAAAATCCAAATCCTCATGTCCTTACTCCAGGGCCGCAGTATTTGGGGTGGTAAACGAGCACCAGCTAAATATTGATCCTCCTGGGTGTGTCTTTACCAGGCAAAGCACCACCGCTCCATTCTGGATTCACACAAGTGTGTCAATACCACGTTTCTTCCCCACCAGCTGAGCTGCACTGCTCAACATGTGAAGCACTTTAACGCACACACTCTGACAGGCTTTATCTGGCAAAATGTATGCAGGAAAAGGTGCTGTATTAGAGCCCCAGCCGAAATCCAGATTCAAGGCTTAAACCTCTGATTGCAACTGAATCATGATTACCATAGAGCCTGTCCTGAGGGCCTCAGCTACAATTAACAAACTCTTGAAAGCAGTCCTTTCAAGGAACATGGCCAGTGGATCCACGAAATTGCTATAAAAATTGCCTGATGAATTGTTTGTGTTTGTATTTTTAACCTGACTTTTTCAGCCTGCTCTGCTTCTTTGCTATTAAAATGAAATGCCAGGTAAAGTGCCTCAGCACATTCTTCAGCTATTGCTGCATATTTTGCTGCGGCTGAAGCCAGATACCTCCCTGTTAGAATCCAGCAAATGCAATTTATCAGCAGTGCATGGGCCAGTGGCATTCTAGTATGAGAGTATTTATCATATAGTTATGGAAGATTAGCAATTTATGATAGGTGCTGGCGAAAGCCAGATCAATACAGATATAAATGTGTTCTGCGCAATAGAATTTCTATTATGCACATGATAATTGACCACCGTGTCAGATATTAAATCAATCATTCCATTATCTGATAATGCTGGTGGGATGGATCGGAAGCATGTTATTCATCAAAGTGTGTGCGGTTCAATACATTACATTACGTCACCAGTTCAGCTACACTAGTTATGTTGTAGGTTGCAGATAGCCTATAAATGTAATTTTATGGAAATATTTAGAACATAATTAAAAGCTTTTAGTACGTGCTTTATTGATTGGAATATAAAACATAAATACGAGGGCAGCTAAATTCAGAGGTCTTGATTTACAAGATGTTGAAAAAGACATTTTTAATACCTTTCCATAAACTCTCATGGATGTGCGTACTTTATGGTGGAATAGCATAGAGTGGAGTAGCGTACAGTGGAGTGATGTACAGTGGAGTGGCGTACAGTGGAATAGCGCATAGTGCTGTGCCATACAGTGGAATGGGAATAGCATGAAGTGGCATAGAGTGGAATAGATTAGAATGGAGTGGCGTACAGTAGAGCTGTGTACAGTGGAATAGTGTAGACTAGAGTGGCTTATAGCTAGGTGTCCCGGTTTAATGGTATTTATTTTTTAACATTTCTGTATGTATTTATCCATATTTATTTTTGGGCCACCATATTGGTATTTCTCCATACTTATATTGAGTTTTGAGAATAAATGGAGGCGTAAAATGGTATATTTCCAAATGTAGTTTGCTGATAAATATGCACAGCCAAATATAGCGGAAAACTAAACCCACAGGTAAATACCAGCATTATAATACAAATATATGTTGATGTATCCCTGTATTTAGGGAAATCTCAACCTGTGTTTTAACTTCCCATGCTGTCTATCAGCTTAGCTGTTGATCTGGAAATCACGATGATAGAATGGAGAGTCACCCACATGAAGCACAATTTATCACATATGTTTGCTTTTAAAAATAAATACAGACAGGAAACACTTTGTTTTCTATCTGTATTTGTCTGTAAAAGTCAGTAAAAATTGAAAATTGGAAGTCTTACTTATAGTATAGTGGCATACAGTGGAGTGGTGTAGAGTGGAGTGGCGTAGAATGGAATGGCTTACAGTGGAATAGCGTACAGCAGACTGGTGCAGAGTGCAGTGGCATAGTACGTAATGTGGTAGAGTGTAGTGGCGTATAGAGCGAAGTTGAGTAGAATAGTGTATTGTGGAGTGAGGTACTGTGGAGTCGCGTAGACTGGAGTGGGATACAGTAGAGTAGTGTAGAGTGGAATAGCGTACAGTTGAGTTTTCTAGAGTGGAGCGGTGTACAGTGAAATAGTGTACAATGGAGGGGCAAAGAGTGGAGTGCCTTAGACTGTAGTGGGGTAGAGTGTTTTAGCGTACAGTGGAGTAGCATAGATTGGAGTGGCATAGAGTGGAGTGAGGTAGAGTGGAATGGCATACAGTGGAATAGTGTACAGTGGAGTGGTATAGAATGCCATAGAGTGGAGTATGGTAAAGTAAAGTTGTGAACGGTGGAATAGCGTACAGTAGAGCAGCGTAGGTTGGAAAGGCATACAGTTGAATAGCGTAGAGTGAAGTGGTGTAAAGTAGAGAGATGTGGAGTGGACTGAGGTAGCCTGCAGTGGCTTACGGTGGAATGGCATAGAGTGGAGTGGCATAGAGTGGAGCGCCGTACAGAGGCATAGCGCATACTGGAGTGGCATAGAGTGGAGTGGCATAGAGTGGAATAGTGTAGAGTGGAGCAGCATAGAGGGTGTGGCATAGCCGAGAATGAGGTACAGTGCAGTGGAGAACAGTGGAATAGTGTACATTGGAGTGGAGGGCATACAGAGACGTTTTAAGGCATGGGCAAAGTGGGCTCTGGCCCCAGCCTTTCAGGGGACCCATGATAGAGCCAGCTCTGTTCTGCAGGGGAGGCTTGTCCTAATGACCTTGAATAATTCATAAACAGATTGTCTTAAATACAGTTTTCCTTTAATTTATTTTTAATGTGGGTGTTGTGTGAAAGTTTGTTTTACAGACATTTTGCAGAGAACTGTTGTGTTTATGTGTTATGCAACATCCCTACAATTTTTCTTTTAGATCAGAACCAGACCTGACATATGAGCAATGGGAGGGTGTCTCAGGGTGCAGTAATATTAGTGAGCTGCTGCGTTAAAATATCGAAAACACATCACTATCCCTGAACATCAGATGTAACACATTAGATACGTGTACCTGTGCTCTGTGAGTGACCTGGCCGACTAGGGCATGAAAGAGCTGAAATTGGATCAAATAAATTCAAAGATGTTCTGAACAGGGGCCCCAAATACCTTGGCCCAGGGCTCCCAAAATCTTTAAGATTTCCCTGAGGGCATACAGTGAAGTGGTGTAGAGTGGAGTAGCATACAGTGGAATAGAGTATAGTGTAGAGGTGTAGACTAGAGTGGGGTACAGTGCATTGGTATAGAGTGGAGTAGCCTACAGTGTAGTGTCGTAGAGTGGGTTTAAGTAAAGTGGAATAGTGTAGAGTGGAGGGGCATACAGTGGAATAGCGAACACTGAAGTGGTGTAAGGGGAGTGTCTTAGAATGGAGTGGCGTAGGCTGTAATAGCGTACTGTGAAGTGGCGTGGAGTGGCGTAGAGTGGAGTAGGGTATACTGGATTAGTGTAGAGTGTACTGGCATATAGTCAAGTGATGTAGAGTGGAGTGGCGTAAAGTGGAACAGTGTTGAGTGGAGTGGCGTAGAGTGGAATAGCGTTGAGTGGAGTGCCGTAGAGTGGAATGGCATAGAGTGGAGAGCAGTAGAGTGGAGTGTGGTAATTGAAACAGACTTAGCGTGAAAGTGGGTGAATGGATGCAGATGTCATATGGCAGGAATATAGGTTATAAGGTGAAAATTGTCATTTTAGGTACTATGTGTAACCAGTGTAAGTAGTGTTAATCAATCAATCAATCATTAAACTTTATTCGATTCACATAGTGTATCATAAAAGCATTCATGACAGAATACAATATAATAAAAATAGATAAAAATTGTTTAAAAAGCAAAGAGATAGAAATGCAGATACAATTTAGGATAATGCAGCAGTAATCTGCTCACCCGACAATCTCTTCCTATGAAAGATAACAGTCCATACAAATCGTGCTAAAACCACACATGCATACAAATCTGGGAGTAATTGTAAGTATAAAAAAGCTGGTCTACACTGTTTAAAATTTAAGAAATTCATCAATGACTTAAAAGAATTTCTCAAGTCCGCATACATTTTACATAAAAACATAATATGCATGGTCGATTGTTTTGACATATTGTCACAGGGGCACTGCATTAATTTGCGTAACCAGTTATTGGCATTAGGAAAACCAGTCAATCGATAAAAAATGTCAATTCAGAGGCATTAAGAACATTTACTAAATAAGGTTGCATGGAAAGTGTGGTCAAGATCATTTGATTATAAAAGACAGTGGGTTTAACCAGTTCAACAGACAATCTCAATTCCTCAAGAAGAGTTAAACATTCCAGTTTTAGCGATTTCCTTGTGATATTTCTCAAAGTCTCTGGATGGTCATAGTATTTGGGATGGCCAATGTCAGGCATATATTACTTGATGAATTTTAGCCATGGAATTTTTAGAGTGCGCTCCAAGCCACAACAGTCCTTTGCAATGACACAGTTAAATTCTCTTTAGTCCAATGACCAAATTTTGTTCCATAGTAAAACTGGTTGAACCTTTAGCTAATCTGCTAGATACTGTGCGCCCAACTCAGAGTGACATACAGAATTTGAACAGCTGTTAGGAAGAGCAAGATTAAAAAAAAAAAAACATTTTCCAAAAGTTGTAGAGTCTCCACATTTACATAGCCCCCACAACTCAGAACCATACATTGCAATAGATCGACATTTGGCATTGTAAGTAGTCGACATTTATTTTGGAAGTTTAATACCTAATTTCCTAGAAAAATTGGACAAGGCCGTAATTGATTTAGCAAATTGCAGTCTTATAGAATTTATAGCACATCTCCAATTTCGCTCGCAGTCAAATACGATCCCTAAATACGAGAAGGAGGGTGTTTGCGGTATGATAGCTGTAAGTAGAGTTAAAGTTATAAGCGTTCAAATACTTAGTTATATATTGTGCCACAGTATACAGCAGTAACTTTGTTTTTATACTGCGGTACATGCTAATTGCTGTCTTTACAAAGCGTAAAAGGATGGCAAGTTGTTTTCAGCAAATTTTCGCTGAATTGTTGTTGGTTAGGGCGTTACATTTAGGTAGTAGGCTTTCTTGTTGTTCCCCACCTATTAGCACTTTTTAAAAGAGTAATAGGTCAAATCATTTATTTATATGTTTCTATATATTTTTATCAATCAATCAATCAATAAGTCTTGTAGATTGCTGCTCCTGACCCCTGAGGGTGTCAGGGCGCTGAAGTATAGGTGGTCTCATTAAAAAAGCCAGGTTTGAGTTCTTTTCTGGATTCCGCCAAGGAGGGAGATGCTCGTGGGTGGAAGGGCAGGTCGTTCCAGGTTTTTGCGATGAGGAAGGAGACGGTGTGGCCTCAGCTGCGGTGGGTGCACTTGAGGTGGAGTGCAGGTGTCTGGCGGGTTGGTGGAAGGTCATGCAGGGGTGGTGTAGGTTGGTCCCTGGTTGTGTAGAGCTGGGTAGGCATGTGTTAGGAGCTTGAACTGGCATCTCTTCTTGAGAGGGAGAGAGTGAAGGTTTCTGAGGTGGGTGGTTATGTGGGTGTGTTTGGGGAGGTTGAGGATGAGTCTAACTGCTGCATTCTGTATGGTCTGGAGTCTCTTGGGGAGTTGGGTGGTGATTCCGAAGTAGAGAGCATTCCCGTAGTAGAGACGGCTGGTGATGAGGGCTTGGGTGACGGTTTTCCAGGTGTGGACGGGGATCCATTTGAAGATTTTCCGGAGCAGGTGAAGGGTGTGGAAGCATGAGGAGATGACCGTGTTGATTTGGCGCTTCATAGTGAGTTCGGTGTCAAGGATTAAAAGACACAGATAACAAAGATAAATTGCAGTAGTAAAACAGAAAAGAAAAAAGGAAAAACAGAAAAGGGGAAAGCCCTAGAATAAAGTGCATAGAGACTTATCTGCATAGAACAGTAGTTGCGTAGTTAACAAGGCATACTCTAAGAAAGGCATGCAGGAGTTTAGGACAATTATGCAAGCCTCACCCCAATTTTACAAAGCATTTCACACCAGTGTACGGCTCATGGCAGCATTTTTTGGATACGTGCCTCGATGTCAATATACAGTTGCTGGATAGATTATAAGCTCAAGTACAAGGGTAAGAGAGGAGGACAAAAACCTCAATTCAGGGTCTGCTGTGTGCTCCTACAATTGTGTTGTTAACTCTAGGGACTTGGACAGCACTTTTCAGACACTCACCGCTAGTCACAGATCTGGGTTGAATCCATCATTGTTCTTTAGCTCACCCATTAAAGCGACTACAGGCAAGAAAGCTGAGGCCTCAATGGGTCACATAGCCAAAGAACCAGGGCAAAGGGGGATGTGCGAAAGTAAAGAAGGAGAAGCAACCTATGTGCGAAAAATTTGGGTCAATTGATGTTAAAGGGTATATCATTCGGATTCAGCAGGATCGCTGGCATCATGCTTCTCCCATTATAAATGCACTGCACAAGAATGATCCAGAGATTAAAATGAGCACTTGGGATCACTTAGCAGGTGCCTCGTTCGTATAGACAAGGCGACAATGAGATATCTGCTGGTGGCATATAAAATAAGCCTAAAGGGATCTATTGTGAAGATCCTGTGGGCCACTTGGAATCTGTCAATATCCAGGGTGTAGCCCAGGGGTGGATCCATTTGCAGTGGGGGTACAAGTAAAGTGGACATAAGAACGTGAAGTGGTCAATACCCTCACACATATAGCCGCATAATTTGCAACCAGGCATCATAGAGCGATCCTGTGACTAGTTACTGCTAAAATCCCCTAAAGGTAAAATGCCAACACAGAATTTAATATATAGGCTTTTTGCCATTGGCAGGGTGATCTCGTCGAGATAATCCTCGAATTTAGGGGCAGGTTTCCAGGTCAGGAACAAGATTGATAAGGAGCCAAGATAAGTTAAATGGTGCCACTTGTCCATTATGTAGTTCCGATAAGCTGTCTTTAAGAGGGTCCTAGAATTAAAGCTGATACATTCAAGGGAGATGTAAAAGGACTGCAGACCCAGTTTTGCAAACCAGTCCTTGAGATGGCTCAGCAACTTAATCTTGTTGCCTACATCTAGGCTCCTAATTTCAAGTACATTCTTTCTGTACAAATTCAATTGTTGATTGGACCAGAGTCTGATCCGATAAAGTCTTAAGGCAGCAAGGTAATCTATGCTTTTGTGAGCAGTATCAAAGATAATAGGGAAATTGGGAGCAGACTGGGGGAGTTTGAGCAAAGATTTGAGGAACTTAAGCTCATTTGATTTCACTGAGTTGGAATTGGATTGTTCCCATAGCTCAGTGCCATAAAGCGCTGCTGTTTGATCTTTGGCTCTATAAATATATATATATGTATATGTGTGTGTGTGTGTGTGTGTGTGTGTGTGTGTGTGTGTGTGTGTGTGTGTATATATATATATATATATTTATATTAATCCTCCTTCGGCTCCTTTCGCTGACGTGGCGCTCTATTAGCTGTGTGCTGCCTCGCCGCAATGAATTGTCACACACTTTCCCACAAAGAAAGAAATAGGTCGCACTCTGGCAATAGTTTCCCCAAGGTCTCGGTGTAGACCGAAACGCGTTGGTTTGTTTTGTCTCAGGAGTACTTTTGAAACCTTGAAAATAAAACCAGCAAAAGTGGGGAAACTATTGCCAGAGTGCGACCTATTGCTTTCTTTGCGGAAAGTGTGTGACAATATATTTATACATATATATATATACACACACATTTATATCTATATAAATATATTTATATGTTTTTGTTTAAGTACTGCAGTACTTCAAAGGCGGTACCACGGTACTCAGTACATTTATTTCTTAAATATATAGAAACTCATAAATACTGTTTCCTGCCTGTTACCTGTTTAATTAGGTGTGATAAGTAGGGAAGAGATATCAAACCTAATACTTACCAATATTTAAGAGTGTAACGCAGAACACAGCAAAGTGTACTGGAGACAACATGGCTGCCTTTAATTTTGAAAAGCAGTCATTAGCCAATCACATAATATCTTGTCATCAATTATGTCATTTCAGATGTCATCTGTCATGTTATCAGTGATGTAATGGAGCATGTCATGGGTGATGTAATATGTGAGGTGATAAGCAGTGCATGACATTTTCTCCTAACTATAACATCACTTTAATGTTTGTTTTTTTCCGTGAATTTCTAGTTTTTTTTTAATGTGAAGTAATATTTTATTACCATACCTAAGTAGGCTTATCCCACGCTGCTCACAACCTTAGACTGTGTGTGGGATGGGGGAGGCTGCAGGGATTGATCAATCCTGCGCCACTCACCAAACTCCCTGCGGGTGGCCAACCCCCTATTGCTTGCCAACCCCCATGGTTAAACAAAAACTCACAGACATCCACCCACCTTTTTGGTTTTACATTTTTTTTCTCACAGCAATCTTGTGGTCATTTCTTGGCTCCACTTTGAAATTAGTGATGATACTAGTACAACAAAGCTACTTACACGTGTATTTGTCTGTGCCCTGCTTAAGGTGATAAATGCTGCTACACAAATTTCGGGTCACACCGTGGAGGTTCTATAGACCTCACCAGGCATAACTGATTATGCTTATTCCAATGATTTGGACATACCACCATCTGATTTCTTCTAATTTTAAAATTCTTCTGACCGTTGGGCAACTCAAATTGGACACAGTCTCTTTACACTATGGCACAAAGTGAGTTTAAGCCAACAAGGTGTTTGCTTCTCATCCCTCACTTAATTGGCCTGCCTCCTGTTTTGCTAATAACTCTAACTGAACTTGCGCCATAGCTGGCCAATTACCCTGTCTACAGTGCAGGATACAAGAAATCAAGCAGGTACACTCCCCTTGATTCCTTGATTAAATCAGACCCTTGAAGAGATTAAACTGCAAGTTAGAAAAGACAAGTGGAATATAAATGACATGGTGATTACTCTACAATTCATTAAACTCAATCTAAAATAAATTATCCACGTAAAAAAAATCATGAGTACTGCTTATTCCAACTATAATAATAATAGAATTAGCAATTGCGAAAATAAATAAAAAGAGACATTTAAAATACTCAATAAGCTAACTAAACTACCAGCACCATCTTCCCAGTCACAACTTTTGGGGGATTCTTTGGCTAATTATTGCGATGATAAAATGACTGCCATTCAGCACTTTATTCTCAGTCTTTGCCAGAGAAGAACCAGCCTCAAGAGGAGGAATCGATGTCAGTCATTCTAAACAATTTCCACTTACTAAATGATAGTGACATATCCGCATTGATCAAGTACTGTAATCTGGCACTCCTCCTGATCCTATTACCTTCCACTGTGAGCAGTCAGTCATCAATGAGGCTATCCAGCAAATTGTCAACCTTTATTTAATTACTGGCTAGTCCCCACTGAGTTATAATAAGGCATGGTCAGGTCAATTCTCAAAAAACATAAAATAGGTCCTGGTCAGGCATCACTTTACTGACCTATCACCATGTGACCGCTGACATCCAAAATCCTGGAAAGTGCGGTGGCAAACCAATTGTCAACGTTCTTGGCAGCCAACAGTTTACTGGAGGTGCACATAGGTTGGCTTTTGCCCTAACAGGAGCACTGAGTCTGCCCTGGTCAGCAAGGATGATTTTCACCAGGTTTAAGACAACAATACCTTCACTATCCTTAATCTTCTAGATGTATTGACTGCATTTGATACTATGGCTCACCCGATTATGTTATCAAGGATAAAATGATGAGGCCTAAATGATAATGCTATTTCCGGCTTCATCTTTTTTTAAATCCAAAGAATACCTCTAGATAATTTCTCATCTGAATCTAAATGCATTTCATTCAGTGTGCCTCAAAGATCATTCTTTCTCCTTTTCTGCTTAATATTACTTGCTAATTTACCTTAGCTGATGACATTCAGCTAATATTCCCTCTTAAAGAAGCCTCTGTCTCATCTACAGTTCTACCAGACTGCTAGTGTTTCTGCAACATTAAGATAGACCTGAACTGGCTAAAAACGGACATCGAAAAGTCTGAGATTCTTACTGTTGGCAAAAACTTCTGGTCTCTATCCTTTTGGACTCATTTTCACAAGCCCTTTCTCAATGCCCAAAGCTTGTGTAAAAAGTCTCTCGATGAAACTTGAAAGAAAGCTTTCTACCCAGAATCAATATATCCCCAAAGACTCAAGGGCCGATTCCGATCCTGGAAACCTTTTCCCCGTACGAATCGTATCTGGATTTCTTTCCGACCGAATCGTAAAAGTCCTGTACAAACTGGCAAGTACGATTCGTATGGGAAAAAGTCCATACGAATCGCATTGGGAAAATTCCCCCACACGTCCTCGGGTCGGGAAAAGTCTCCGACACGTCCCAGGACATTTTTACGTACAAATGGGAAAACTGAAGTCCGAATGCGCAAGTACGATCCGTCCCATCCGTCCGATTGTACAACTGTATGGAAAAAAGACCGTCCGGAGCGAACTCCCATAGCAACCATGGAGATGTCCAAACAGGTGCCCAGTACGCGCCAAACACCCCCCCAGCCCCCCGTGTGTACGCGCCGTACCCCCAGCCCCCTGTGTATGTACGGAGCGTACCCCCAGCCCCCCGTATGTACGGAGCGTACCCCCCAGCACCCCGTATGTACGGAGCGTACCCCCACCCCCGTATGTACGCGCTGGGGGTCCACACCGTACATACGGGGGTGGGGCTATGCTCCGTACATACGGGGTGCTGGGGGGTACGCTCCGTACATACGGGGGTGGGGGTACGCTCCGTACATACGGGGGGGCTGGGGGGTACGCTCTGTACATACGGGGGCTGGGGGGTACGGCACGTCCATCCACGGGGGGGCTGGGGGTATGGCGCGAACATACGGGGGGCGAGGGGGGGTACGGCGCGTACCGGGCCCCCTAATCAGCTCGCATCGCCGCGTACTTAGCTTTTCCGGCACTTTTTGGGTGCCGTAAAAATATTCCCATCCGGACTGCAGTCGGTACGAATCGTACTTGCTGGTACGTAAAAACATGCCTAACTCCGTCCGGACGTCACGTCCGCGGTGTCCCGGATCACATTCGGATGTATTTTACTGTCGGTCGGTGTTTTTTCCGACTCGTACGGAAATGGTGTTTCCGTACGAATCGTACTTGCAAGTTTGTAGGGTTTTTTTCCCGGGTACGAGTCGGACGGAGAAAACGCTCCGACCAACGGTTTGTACTCGGTTTTTCCAGGATCGGAATCGGCCCCTTAATGTTATACAAAACGAAGCAGCTAGGCATGTTACTTTTTCCCCCTCGTTTCATTGCCTAGTTCGCAAAGAACTTTCTTCAGAGCTTTGTGTCTAGGCCACAAATTTGTATTTGGAGAATTTCCAGTGTCCTTGAATTTAAAATCTGGAAATATATTCCTGTCCAAAATCTTTGTTCCTCCACTGCTTCACTACTCTACCAATCTTCCTTTAAAAAAAAAATCTTACTTTAAAGGCAAAGCCTTCTCTACTATTGCACCATGTCTCTGGGACTCTCTTCCTTCAGAGGTCAAAGACACCCCCTCACACACTCTTTTCAGAAAGAAATTAAATACCATTATTTTTTCTTACTCTTAGCCTTTGGTGGAGCCTGTTTGTCCATGGTGCCAGGAGACTGTTTGGTGGATATAGCGCTCAATAAATGATCATTAGCACCAAGTCCTGGATTAAGTAAAGAATCTAGAAAGGTATGACGCAGCAAGATGATATGACAGTTCTATCTTTATCCTGACAAATAAGCCTGGCACTTTGATCACCTGCCGTCTTCGAGCTTTCACTAATTCTAGAGTGGTCTTGTTTCAAACAAGATCTCTGGATATTGGAGGAGTGAGGTGTAAGTTAAAGAATTTCTCGGAGAGAAAACATTGCTTTGGTGAGGATATAAGAATATTACATTGACATACTTCAGATTTTAGATTAGCCCATACTGCAATATCCCCAAAAGGCATATGGAGAAATCGTTTTCTCCCCTTCGACATAAGTGGTGTGCTGTTTGTATGTTTAGAATTATGGATGCTCTTACATGAATTATATAACCTAGGCAATAAAACAATTGTTTTGGTACATTTGTGTCTTTAGAGTGTGTTCCCTCCTCATTCACCAAAGGAAGCCCTTCCCTTTGGAGATCGTGTTGGCAGTCTAAGGAGTAGGCAGTCCAAGTCAGGACTTTAAGTGGGCCGGGCCCTCTGGGTCTCAGACCGGGTAGTATTTAAAGATAGACATTGACCCTGTTTGGTCCTATGTTCTTGTCCTTAACTTTGCTAGGATTTTTTAACTTTACTGGTAAGAACACTGATTGATTTATGAACAATGAATTTAAAAACGTTAAGGTAATCCATGTCAGCGAATCAGTTCCTCTTTATTTTTCACATTTTACTTAATTTTGCATTCTCTATGAGTGTTAGCAATTTCAAGGATGTTGTTTTTCTGCATCTTTGCATGTAGAATATTACTCTTGTATTGTGCATACATTGAACTGAGTCACCTCCAGGTGTTTGTAACAGTCTATGATTGAGAGGTCTGGTAGCGCTGAGGCTAAAGACAGTGTGAGTTTCTCAGAGGGCCTGTCAGTGAGTGAAAAAAATGGTTCAAAATACCGGCACATGCAATCATTGGCCTCTCTGAAGAGCGCACCGAGAGCAATGGTCATGCATTTCCGTTGCAGTTGTGATTGTGTGCAAATGTGTATGAAGGAGGTAAACAGTTCTCAAAATATTGACAATGCAAAAATAACATGATATATAGTGCTTAGAGGTGAGTGGGTGCGTTATGTGTTTGGGGTGGAAATAAAGGAAAGGTGAGGTAGAGTATGAAAAGAGAGGGTTGAAGAGGAATCAGATGAGGTGTAAGACTTGTAGATGGACACGATGTGGAGAGAAGAGCCTACATGTTTAACATAGAGTGAACATAGCGTGAGTGTTTGACACGCTCTGAAGACCACTACCCCTTTCATAGACCTCAGTAATGCTTAATTCACATTCTCACATTTTCAGAATTGAAATATTTTCATTATTAAGGCTAATAAAATCGTTGTTGTTACTAATTTATTTCAAACAGCTATCAACCATTCACAAAGCCAATGCGCCTGACTGGTTCTCAGTGTATGCCAGCTGTGGTGATCTATAGATGGATGCCATAACAGAAAGCTCAGGCAAGCATCAAAGTGCCGGTTGGGTGGCACACTATGAGAATCACAGAAATATACTTTACATTTAAGCCATGCCCTAATTACTAGGCCAAACCCCTTTGAGAGACCTCCCTCTTTTTTTTTTTTTATCCCACTTAAATCTCTGGTCTGATCCAGGTGGCCACTGCCGGATCCCCCTGATGTTTTCACAAACAAGAAGCTTTTATGTTTCTTTAAAGCAACACCAGTTTCTTTTAGGAAGCCGGGCTGCTTTAAAAAGAGTTTCCCATTTAGTAATCGAGACACAGGATTGGTGGTCTGCTGCTCCTTGCAGGTAACCATCTCCGTGGTTGTACCCAATCACAGATGGTCACAAATAGCGACCTGCCCAATCAATATTCATTAGGCAGGTCATTATGCCACTGCCTGCGAATCATAATTTTTTAACTGACCCGAAAGAACATAAGCAAAAAATTGGATCACAATGTGGAACCAATTTTTACAAATGGGCTCTTAGTACATCATTCCGAGGGTTTGGGTTATTGAGCAGTCACTAAGCTCCACAGATCAGACAAAACTCTCCCTACAGAATAAAGAGATCATCAAGGACATCACAAGCCCATCTGACAACTGTTTCTGTCAGTCTTATGGGAGCATTGCAGACATGGCTTCCTGACTATATACCTGTTTCTGAGCTTGCATTCTCTCTTCTTTTCCTAGGCCAGTGTTGCCCATAAAGGCCTACATGCCACTTATTCCAGCCAAAAGGAGCTCTGAAAGTAGGGGTATTGGATGGGGAGTAAAAAGAAGAGGAGCCTGTAACATTGTATAGTATTGCTTACTGATGGCCAAGAACATAATATAAGCTGCAGAGTTTCCACGCAGACTGGTGTCAGATGTCACACCTTCAGCCAGGCCTAGCTTTTAATCTCAAGCATGCTGCGAATTTTGGAGCCAACCACAGAAAAGAAAAGGCAGCACTAAATGTCCCACAATGCAAAGTGCTGCATGCTGTTGGTTGAAACGCCACGACTGACTCAAGCTCTCACTAATAAGATTTCACCATTGGGAGTCATGTGATCCACAGATGCCTCATTCCAACTTGCCAAGTAATGGAAGATGACATCAGTGGAATTAAGCCTGATTTTCTGATATTTTATGATATAATCCAGGCACCATTGAATCCAGCAGTAGTTACTTTTTTGTTACCTTGCCTGCAAGCTTGTTAGAAGTTAGTGAGAGGCCTGGGGCCAAGATTTCATGTGGAGCCCTCTGAATGCCTCTTTGTTTTAAGATGACATGATTGCAGTCAAGGTTTTTTCTTTGAATTCTGGGATTTGTAGTTCAGATTTATAATGGAATAAACAAGACTACAAATTCCAGTATTAAACAAGCATTGCCATAGCCAATAGGTCTCGCTTTTGTGACCTTATAAGTATTGAGTTATGCAGCACAATATCCTTGGTGCAACAACATCAACCGTTGCATGGCTAAACACTTATAAGGTCCCAAAGGCGAGACCTATTGGCTACGCCAATGCTTGTTAACTGTGATGTGGGGGTTACTGGTGAAGAGGCCGTCCAGGGTATGTCCAGCTGTGTGTGTAGCTTCCTTAATGAGTTGATTAGGTCCTAAAGACATTGAAATTTCCAGGAGGGCTTTAGTGTCTTTATCCTCTTTAGCTTCCAGATAAAAATTGAAATCACCTAAAACAGAAAACTTGTTGCACTGGAGCTTGTTGCACTGGAGGCTATACTCAAATAGTGTCTGAAAGTTGTTTACAAAGTTGTTTTTGGTGCCAGGTGGGCGGGGTAAAAGTATACCTACGAAACTTCTGGCAACCTAGGCTAAACAAGCATTTGCAATGCATTAGGTCTCGCATTAACGCGAGTTTGAGCTATTGACATTGCAAATAACAATGCCAATAAAAGGCATTGTCATTTACAATACCAATAGCTCAAAGTCGCGAAAATGCGAGACCTGTTGCATTGCAAATGCTTGTTGTTTTGGTTTCTAATGGCCTGAAACCAGTCGGGCCGCTTCTTTGTCTCCAAACTGGGCAGCAGTACTTGTGTGATTGCTTCTTCAGACCTGTCCCCATGGCAAATTTCCCGAGCGCCTCGCATGTTTTCTAACCTGTCATCTGTGTAAAGGAAATACCTGCCCGCCTCCCCTTACTGAGTTTACTTTCAGTAACACAATCGGCGAATAAACAATCATTGCATTTGCACTAAAGATGAAACTGAACTGTTGCCGGCCAGGCGTCACCCTAGGGCTATTCTGTGGAGGATAACGAGCTGCACCGTGGGGCCGCAGCGATTACTGTGTAACTGGTTCAATTTTCTGTGAAGAGAAGTGCGCTCATTATTGGTTCTCTTCCCCCCCCTTCTTCCTCAGTGGATACATTCTTAATATCTGTCGGCACGATGGATGTGGGCAGAGACACTTGGTTTGTGTCAGGGGGATTGTACGTGAACTTTCATTTCCCAGAGCAGAGTTTGCAGGAGTTCATTGCAGAATGACAGCTGTGACGGCATTAGACGAGCTGCTGGAACCCTAAAATAGTTTCACAGAGTGGTGACACCGGGCTATTAAAGCAAGGCGTGGGCCACGGTTTAGGGCTGGGTCAGATCGACCCCCGGCCGCCAGAGCTGCTGGACGCGATGGGCGTGATGCTTATCACACACAGCTTGTTTTGAGATCTGTGGGAGTTTGAGATCTCTGTTCACCAGGGTGGGGGGCATATGGACGAGAAGTGGACTTTAAGATGCTGCTGTGTGTTCACGGATCTGGTGCAATAATCAGTGTGCCATGTGCATGCAACGGGTTTAAATCTGTAAATTGATGTGGACTAACGACCTCAGCTGCCGACTTTTGAACCAGGGTCGAGTCCCGGAGCCAGTTCAACACCATGTAATTCTGGGCAATTCACTTAAACTCCCCGTGAGTCTGGCCGTATCCTGGCAACAGCTGCAGGTGTGTGGCCGTATCCTGGCAGCTGCTGCGTGCTCGCCGGCTGCATGCAGTACCTGTGGCCGAGAAGCCCACCTTATTTGACCTCTGGCTGGTGGGGCCATAGCAAACTTGCACAATGTGCTTCAGCTTAGGTTCAGTGTTCTTCGTGTTGTCGGAATCGAGGCAGTTTCTCCACTGTAACCGGAAGAGGACGTTGCCTGCACTCTTGCATTTCACGAATGTGGTAACGCATTTAAAGTAAGTTACAAGAACAAATAGGGCTGGAAAAGTAAATCCGCTTCCTGCTCCTTAAGCTGGCTGGTTCTCGCTGATATTTAACGCTCTAAGAATGCAACCTCCATGTGCAGACAGAACGAGAGAGAATCCTTACTGAGTGCGATCTCTTGTCTTTATGGGGCCATGTGTTTTGAACACATGGCCCCATAAAGAACAAGGAAACAGAACAAGCGGCCGTGCGGCCGCAAAAGTGAAAGTGATCGCGATCAAACATCAAAGCGGCCGCGAAAGTGAAAGCAAATGGTGGGCAGGCTGCCAAATGGTGCGCGCGCCCGGCGCACATGCACTGTATTTGGAGGCCTGAAAGCACTCGTTTGCCCTTCCAGATCCCCCATTTACAAAAGCTCTCGCGAGAGCAGCGCTAAAGCGCTGTCTCAGGCGAGACCTAAAAAGAACGCTTCACAGTCAGTGGAAGGGGCGGGGGTGCAGTTAGCATTCAGGCCACTGTGAAATTTCAGGGCGAGGCCTCCGCCTTTTTTTAAGGCCTGTCAAGTCTGAAAAGCGAATCACCAGTTGGAACGGCCACCGTGAAATCTGGGTTGATGCTGAGGTGATCAGGAGTCGCGCCGAAGGCAGCCTGAGAGTGTTTAGCACTTTCTAAACTGTAACTGCAACAGAGAGGAGAAAAGGAACAAAACACGGGTGGGTGGAAGGGAAGACCGAGGAAAGTACACGAGGATAAAATAAACAGCATCACCCCCAGGCCTGTAATAATACTATCTTCACTTAAGGAACCTCAGCATGCACAATTGTCATTTACAGTGAATCGCATGAGCCCTCCCCAAAAGTGCACCGCCCAAATCATGCCAAATGGCGCCCCAAAACATTCCACTGCGCAGCAACACATTTTCATTTAACAGACACTTCTCTGCAAAGGTTTCAAAAGGCACGCAGAGATGATTACCAAATACAACAACTTAAAATGTTGCAGTTTGCATCCACTTTTGTGCAACCTAACACAAAACCCTAGTCCCGGGCAGTACGGTTTCCTTTTTCACAAGAACCACCATCATCAATTCTGTTAATTTAAAGAAAAAAGCCATAAACACTAGGTAAGACTTTGCGGGTAACCAAACCTGAGAGGGTTCCTTCAGAGGATACGCGCAGGAGGCTTCTGAAATGCTTCGTATGTGCGCTGTCGTCACATTTGTTAAAGACACAGAAAAGAAGAAACTTCAACTGGGCTGGCTGGGCATTGTAAAGCCACTGCAGAACTTCAAAAAGACGGGCTTCTTTAAAAGGGAAAGGATTTACCTCACTTTAAGTTACGATATTTAATTTGTAAGGGAAATTAAGGGCTTTTCAACAGCAAGTTTCCACCTGAATGCAATCTTAGGTCATTCCCTAAATAAATACCTCAGTGAGACGACACTTCTGTTGAACAAATCAGTGCGTGAACTCCAGGTCGCGGCTTTAACCCTGCTGTCTGACTAAGACCTTTCCCTGTCCCAGATGGATAAAAGGAGTACCACTGGGAGCTGATTATAAATGGGCCTATAATAAGGAATGGTTTGCACAGGGATCCTAAATTTAACTGTACACTCAAAATCAGTCCCTGTGGGTACTGGGTGGGAACACACAGATTTGGGTTGAGGTCGAAGGCTGCCACAGCGCCCTGAGTTAAAACTCAAGCACTAAGGTATCTCTGACCAAACAGCGCAATTAGACCTTGGGAACGTCAGACAATTGCACCAAGTAAACAGAGACCAGGTCATTATGGCTGTTTTGATATGTATAAACATTACAAGCTTCCTGCTTCTCTCACACCGCACAAAGGCTTCAGCTCAGATCCCTGCTGAGAATGCACATCCTTAAACTGTGCACTTTCAGTGGAATCACAAATTAAATCTGTGTATGAGCTTACTACTCCTCATTTCACTCTTGTAAATAAAATATCAGGAAAATCACATTCAATGCCATTGATTATGCATTCCATAAATACGCGAAGCTGCCAAAAACATACTCGCTGCCAAACTGCATGTATCCTACATATAGAAAGGATGGGTTTGTTTACTCACCTCACTTTCAGCGTCACTCCCTGTCCTCACCCGTGTGGATCCCATATCTACGAGATGCAATTTTATATGCACGATTAGATGCAGAAACACCTAGCGCCAAGCTGACCTGTCTAGCGTCAGTTTTATTTCTTAATGACCCACTTTCATAGGGTTCGTTCATGCTACACCAAAGAGAGGCGAATGGACACAGTTAAGCTAGATTGCGACAGCACACTTGAAGCTCATCTCGCTGTGGCAACAACTCAACAGGCTGCCATTACTACGCACCTCTCTAGGAACAAGCCTCGAGTTGTGTGCACGCGCAGCGGCAAAAGTCAGCGCGCTAAAAGAAAAAGCACGCGAGTGCTGTGCGCGAGCATGCGGCGGCGGCAAAAGTGAAAGTAATCGCGATCGCGCTGTAAGGGTGTCCCCAAGCGATGCGCTTAATGAGGCATGGCGGAAAGCCAGATGGCGGCTGCGCGTGTGCATGCGCGCGTAACCGCAAGCGCTAGGCCAGCAAAAGCGTGTGGTAGCACTTTCAAAACTCCACTTACTAAATGTCTCGCAGAGCAGTGCATGCGCTGGCTCAGACGAGACCTAAAAAACATGGACTGGAGCTGCACATCACTCATGGACCTGGGAAAGTTGGCAGGGCTGCTATACGTAAATGCTGCTTATGAAAGTGGGGCCTGGAAAGCATGGGGCCTCGGGCATAATGCCCATTCTAACTTCTTCCTCCCTCTGTGATGGCCTGGCTTCCTTGTGTAAATCGGCCATCAAATTATAGGACTCTGAGTTCGTTCTTTGACTTCTTTATTTGCCCGCCACCTTCCACTCCGGCATCAGGATAGGGGGATGCCTAATAATCTGCCATGAAAAACTTATCTTTTCTTAACACTTCTGATTTTACACTCTGTTTTTCTTTAAAATAACCCGTTCCATACCTGCCAACTTGAAGAACAATCTCACTGTGTGAGGAGGGGGCGGGAACTTGAAGGGGGCAGGACATTGTGGCGAGAAGTACCTAGGAGGCACTTTTGAACCCCACCCCACCCCCAAGCCCCCTCCTCCAAAAAAAAAAAATGCTTGCTGAGGCTGGTGCCAATGTCCTGGGTGTTTTCACACCCCTTAATGGACGTCAGCAGTTTGAAGCCTCCTGAAAACGAGCTGGAAAACCACTATTTACAGTGGTTTTCAGCATGTTTTCCCTGCTACAGTTTGATGTCAGCTCCTCATCATGTGACCGTGTGACGGGAGCCAATATCGTGTGTCACACTGTGGCACCGTGTCAGTTGGCAGGTATGCTGTTCTTACTTTTCATGCCCTGCATGCCTATTCTCTGAGCAAAGCCTACTCTAAGCCATGTGCATGTTTGGATTAATTTCTTTTAATGTATTTCTGCAATTTTCCCTACACCTCATTTTAAAGATCACAACCTCTCCTTCCTTGAAGTTATAGCTCTGCAACCTCACAATACCTAATCTCCTCTAGCCCATCTATTTACCCCATCATATATCAGCAGGAACTCACATACCCCACCCCAACACTAATGTTCACAACTAACTTGTATTAATTTAACCCATGACGAAGAAACTGTAGTAAATGCATAAAATGATTTGCCTGAGATAACAAGAGTAATTAATCCCAATAACAAACATTAACCCATAACCATTGAATTAACCACTAACCTTGGGTTCTGGAGCATCCATGCTGCCCGGCATAAAGTACTTTAATACCTCATCAGAGGTAGTAAGCGCTATATCAATGTAATTACAATTTTAATTACAATAGGTTTCCTACTTTGTGTGTAGGAGCTTTGGAATGATAGCATACAAAGTGCAATTGGCTAAATGGCTGGGGCAGACTGAGGATGTCACGGAACACAGGGACCTACTGAAGAACTACCAAATCTGCACCATATATGTGTCCTCGGAATAGCAGAAGTGGCTGAACACCTGATACAGATCTCTAAGTAACCTGCATGCCAGAGGCTCCTATACGATTAAGATAGATTACAGGGTTGGTGTGCCTTCTAATTGTGTGTATGTATATATTCTGTAGATCACTCACACAGACACACACATCTAATGGATGCACATATGTATGGTTGTATGTTGGAAGCACGCATGCCGTTACATTGCTGGCATTACAACAAATGCGTTTTTACCACACATTCCTTTACCATGTATATTGTTGCAATGACATGCCTTAGGGAAAGCATTGGACTTTGTAGAGGTATAATTTACTATCCCAATTCCAGTTTGTGCAACAGTGCAGGACTTTGAAGTCTAACACCCACTTTTCCTGAGGCACGTCGTTGCAGAAGGACAGTGGAAGAGAAAGACTGAAAAGTCATCACAAAGGAAGAAAGGAGGAACATGCAATCGTGAGGTAAAGAGACAGATAGTATCTGGTAGTGGCTTAAAGAGGAACGAGGTGGATTTAAGACCACCAGCCTTGGTATTCAGGGCGCTAATGTTTAATTGCACCAGCTGCGGGCTTCTGAGCAGAGCAGGGCACCCAGTCTTTCACAAATTAAGCACTGACTGGCCCCCTGAGCTCTAGGCCAGCACAATCTCAGTGCACCTGAACCAAATCTCTACTCGGTTATAGTTGTCTTAGTTTGTATTTGCCATGGCAATAAAAAAAAAAACATTTCAATTCGCACATCAGTTATACAAAGAGGAAACTGTATTGAAATGTCCTGTGACTGCGTCCCTCTAAAACTAACCACCCACTAGACCACATTCCGCCTTCCTATTTAATACATAAATGAAATCACCCATGTAAAATCCGATTCCCGAGACAATTTCTGACAGTTACATTTCTTACATTTTTTTCTCAGTCGTTGACTTTAAGGGTTCAGTGTCGCATATATGTTTTACCAGTATAGTAATATGGCTTTATGCGCAGTTTATAAAATGACATCATAAATAATGAACCCATTTGTTTTCACAAATAACTCGTCATTACTTCACAATAACTTATAAGCTCTGCAATCAGAAACAAGTTGAATAACCGTATTCTCCAATATTGTTTTAGTTTAAAATAAATTGCCACACTCTCGTTTGAAGGGTACAATTCAGAAAATGAGTGACTGTGAAGGTCTTCCCTTTATCTTCATTAACTATAGCTCACAGAAGGTAATATGTAGCAGGATGTTTGACACACATGTACTTAGCATAGTAATTAGTAACCTTCCCTGTGTAGTGCTCATTGCGTATCTGGTCAATAATGTTTTGGATGTGATGATCAGGAAGCCGAAGAATTGCCAGATTCACCTAAACCAGCTTACAATTCTAACCTGTCATTTTTAGGTCTCGCTGAGTCAGCCCATGCGCTGCTCTGCGAGACATTTTGTAGGTGGGTATTAAAAGTGCTGCTACCCCACGCTTTGGCTGGCCTAGCGCTTGCGTTCACATGAGCATGCACGCACGCTGCTGCCATCTGTCTTTCACGGGTCATAAGAATCGCGGCACCCGCGCTTCACTTTTAATGTTAAAAGTAAAGCGCGGGTGCCGCGATTATAGCAAAAGATCTATTTCTTTACTTTTGCTATTATCGCAGCACCCGCGCTTTACTTTTAACATTAAAAGTGAAGCGCGGGTGCCGCGATTATAGCAAAAGTAAAGAAATAGATGTTTTTTTCTATTTCTTTACTTTTGCTATAATCTCGGGACCTGCGCTTTACGTACCGCGATTATAGCAAAAGTAAACAGGGTTAGTTGAAGTACTTATTTCTTCCAACAACGGAGCACTACTACTACAGCACCACAAACATTGACAAACACGTAAAAAAATTGGAGTGTGCATTTTTGGATTATTTCTGTTTATTTTGTGGAGAGGCTCCTGCTTTAGGCCAGTGTTGAATGCAGGATTATGCACCCATCTTTACACTATACATTGACTGCACCACAGAGGAATGAGGCATGCCAGCATACCCCTAACGAGGTGCCCATGAAAGATACTCGCTTGAGAGTCCTCTCTTGGTAAATGACACCCTAATCCCAGTCCATTTCCCACCCCACAAAGCCTTTTCCACAGCCCCTTCTATACTGTGATAGCCTTGCTGCGCCCTAATGGTCTTGCTCCAGCCACCACTTAAAGGAAACAACTTGCCTGGGCTGCTCATCTAATTCATCCCTTTGACCATTTGGGTTACCATAGTCCACCCTTTGATTTCCACACTCACTTAGAACTGCAGCTCCATTCCACCTGCCCGTACCTTATGATAAGACAGCCAGGGCCCATGCTTGTTCACACCACCTGCTTGTTTCATAATCTTAAAATGCTGGTCCAGGTAAACTGCGCATACCACACCACCAGTGAGACAATAACAAAAAAAAGCATTGGCATAGCCAATAGATCTCGCCTTTGGGACCTTAGAAGTGTTTAGCCATGCAACAGTTGATGTTGGTGCACCAAGGATATTGTGCTGCATAACTAAATACTTATAAGGTCCCAAAAGTGAGACCTATTGGCTATGCCAATGCTTGTTAGTTCTGGCCTAGAGACACCACCATCCACATATTTAAGAAAACAAATGGTGCCATTCCCATTTTCCTTTCTCCCAACACAGCCTCCTCCATTAGGCTGTGGGTTACCCCCACTTCAGCCAATGTCTCTCTTCACCAGGGGTGCACCTTGGTCAGTGAGGTTGGGGGTTTGTGAACTTCAAATTATCCAACAATCATGCTGCCATTTAATGTTAAAATACATTATACAAGGAGGGCGCATGAAGGGGTAGTGAAAAGGGAGAGGAATGTAGATTGGTAGGATTACTAAGTAAGAGAAAATACAAGATTTTGTAAAAATTACCAACCAACCGAAAATAAGCAACATTTTTGTAAAGACATTTTTAAAACAGAGAGAAGGAGAGTGTGTGTGCTTTTTTGTGTGTGTATATGTAAAGAAAACCTGATAAATCCAACAGACACTACACCATAGCTGACTGAAAGCACTTGTACTCAACTATTTATCAGAAAATATATTTATTAGGGGGGTGTAACACCCCAAGCACCCCCCTGAAGCTACGTCCTTGCTCTTCACTGTGAGTGACAAAAGTTTGCTCTTGCACACATAAATAAACATTTACCGAAAAAAGTCCTTTTCCGTGCCAGGGCTAGAAGACCAGTCATGTCGTGTTTCTTTTTTATTTATTTTCACAGAGTAATTTTTTTTGTGCAAACATATGGGCCCAAGTCACAAAGTGCCTCCGCACTTGTGGAGGATGTCCCGCACTCGTGGCGGGACCTCCGTTCTGCAGTTACCCGTTGCGGATGTCCCGCCACAAGTGCTTGAAGGCCCTTTGTGAATAGGCCCCACGGATGCTACCTTTAGACACTGACATTTTTACCTTTTATTACGTTTGCAATTTTTGTCTATTGCATATGTTTACAAAAAAACAAAATCGAGGAGGAGCCTAGCGCGCAACCAAGATGGCCGCGTAGGTGCGAGGCTCCCGAGGACCTCCGCGACCTCCTGAATTAATCCTGGCTATATCCTGTCCTTTTTGAGGGGACTGTGTCGGTGAACCCGAGCTGAGGCGCCACCCGTTTTCCATGTTCGAATCGGACCCCGAACACCGGCGGGAGCGCCGATCGAAGGTTGCGGCCTTCCCCGCGCCGGCCCCCCGGATTGGAGTAGTGGGGCGATCCGGGGACAAAGTGAACAACAGCGGCGGGCACGGCTGGGCGACTCGCGTACCCCGCGCTTTCACTTTCACTTTTGCGCCCTCCCCGCCTCCAGCGAGGTAGGGTCGCGAAGCGGGGTGCGGCGGTGTGGTCTTGTCCAGGTGCCCGGCTGACCCGCCAGCTGTGGATCGTCCTGCGGTGCGGTGGCCGCCCTCCCCCCCCAGACCCAGTGAACGGGTCTATCGGCCCTTTTGAGGAGATTGGCACGACGGTGGGAGAGCAAGCATGTCCACCAAACAAGATGGCGACCGGGCGAAGGTGAAGACAACCCGCCGTGGCCCGGCGCACCAATCCAACAGTATGGACCGCTACACTCTCCAGAAGGGATCACCGGAGACATCGCGCACGTCCCCGGCGGGCCTGACGGAGACGCCCGCCCAGCCGGTGGACCTGACCCTCCGGGACGTCATGGGCGCCATCGCGGAGATGAAGGCCTCGGTGGACCAGCGCTTCGACACCCTAGCGCAAAAAATAGACTCGGTCCTTGTGGATGTGAGCCTGGTGCGGGCAGACTTGTCTAAGACGAATGACCGGGTCGATTCCCTGACCCACACCACAACGGGCCTCGAGACAGATGTGGCGGCCCTCCAAAAGGAGGTGCGCCGGCTTGGCCAGGCGAGCGCCCTGATGGACCGGCGACTGGAGGATTCCGAGGGTCGGGCCAGGAGGAATAATGTTCGGATTGTGGGGGTGCCGGAGGGACGAGAGGCGGAGGCCGCCGACCTTTTTGTGGAAGATCTAATCCTCACCCATCTGCAGCCCCGGGGCCTGAGTAAGCTTTTTGCGGTGGAACGTGCTCACCGGGTCCCTGGGGGCAGGCCGAAGACCGGTGCCCCGCCGCGGCCTATCATTGCCCGGGTTTTTAACTTTCGGGACAGGGACGCTATCCTGCAGACCTCCAGGCAACAGGGACCGGTCAAGCTTGACAACATGGATGTGCGTTTTTACCCAGACTTTACTCCGGCGGTCCAAAAGCAGAGACTGAGTTTTCTCGGTGTTAAACGTCGCCTGCGGGACCTGAACCTAAAGTACTCAATGCTCTTTCCAGCTAAGCTAAGGGTGGAGGTGGAAGGTCGCACGCACTTCTTTGATCGCCCCGAGGCGGCTGGGGACTGGTTGGACACTTTGCCTGATGATCGGGGCCGGGGGGGTGGAGGGGGTGCGGGAGGTGGAGAGGGCCTGCCGGATCAGAATTAAGGGGTGAATAACAGGCCCCGCTCGGGACAATATTTCTTTACCATTTCTCGATCGTGTATGTTCCCCTCCTATGGAGGTCGTACGGGGTCTGTTGGGGGCTTCCCTCCTCCTCTGGGGTACTAGTTAGTCTTTCTCTATGGGGCGACAGGCACACTGCACTTTGGGGGGACTGACTGGGCTCATGCAGGGGTGCAGGGAGGGGGGAGTTCTGTTGGGATGGGGGGGTGGGGGGGGTGTGTTGTTTGTTCGCACCGCAAGGCAAACCCTTTACTGTATAGCTGTACTCGAAATGCTCTGTGGGGGACGACTGATTGCTTCTATGTATGATGGGGGGTAGGGACTTGGCTGTGTTGTCCTGGAATGTTAACGGCCTGGGGGATCGGATTAAGCGTGGTGTGGTCCTGCAGTTCCTGAAACGCATATCGCCAGATGTTGTCTTTTTGCAGGAGACACACCTTATAGGTAACTCCTTCCATGCCATGAATCGGCGAGGCTATCGTTTGGTGGCCCACTCGGGCTTCACTTCGGGGTCGCGGGGGGTGGGTATCATGATCAAGAACTCGCTCCCGCTGGAGATTGATGAGGTGCGCCATGACGAGAGGGGATGCTACACTGTCCTGGTGGGTAGAATGGAGGGTAGAGTGATTGTTTTCATGTCAGTGTACGTCCCGCCTGGGTTACAAGCTACTACATTTGCGGACCTGGGGCGCCTCCTCTTGGACCTCCCGGGTGGCCTGCTGGTGGTTGGGGGGGACTTCAATGCGGTAGTTTCTGGGTCTATGGATCGTCACCCCCCTAGGGACCTCCCCCGGGCACAGGCGTGGCTGTCCGGCCTCTTAGACACACTGGGCCTGGTGGATTGCTGGCGACTAAAGCACCCTACGCAGCTGCAATACACTTTCCACTCGGGTGCCCATGGTAGCCTCTCGCGACTTGACTACATCCTGGTCCCGGCGGCCCACGCTGGGAGGGTAGGAGAGGTGTGCCATCTGGCGCGGGGTATTTCGGATCACTCCCCATTACTGTTACATTTTGATGTCTTCCCGAGGGGGGAGGGCAGGGTGGCCCCAATCAATGCATGGTACTTGCGAGACCCCACTATTCGTGCCGACTTGATCAAATCCTTACAGCGATATTTTGACGAGAATGTGGGGTCTGTCTCTTCGGCCATCTCCCTGTGGGAGGCCTTTAAGGTAGTCCTCAGAGGGGAGGCCCTCTCCTCTATCTCCCATGCCCGGAGGCGTGAGCGGGAGGAGGTGACCCGGGTGGAGGCCGAGATTGTGGAATTGGAGGGTGACCTGGGGAGCGGGGTAACGGATGCCAAGTTGCATGTTTTGCACCTCAAGCAGGCGGCCTATAGGGCCCTCGTCACGGAGGCGGCCAGGGGCCTCAGTAGAGAGCAACAGGGACGATTGTATGATGTGGGCGATAAGGCGGGTAAACTGATTGCGTGGTTGGATAAGAGGGAGAGAGCGAGTCGTGTGGTTCCTTTGATTGAGAGGATGGATGGTACGCGTGTCACCGAGCCGGAAGCCATCGTCTCCTGCTTCGCGGATTACTTCCGCGAGGTGTACTCCCCGGTTTCCCCCTGCTCGGAGGAGGATTCCCATTCCCTGCTTCGGGACATAGCGCTGCCCTCCCTTTCGGTGGAGGACAGGGATTCGCTGGACGCTCCTCCCACCTCGGACGAAATTGCCCTGGCTATTCGCTCGGTCGCGTCCGGCAAGGCCATGGGCCCTAATGGTCTCCCCATCGAGCTTTACAAGCTGCGCCCGGACGTACTAGCGCCCCACCTGCGCGCGATGTTCCTGGCGGCCCACTCGCAGGGTTCCCTCCCGCCGGACCAGCGCCTGGCCACGATCGTGGTGATACACAAGGAGGGGAGGCCCCGTGAGCGGGTCACATCCTACAGGCCAATTTCGCTCTTGAACGCGGAACCCAAAATCCTCGCCAAGGTGTTGGCCAACCGGTTGGTCGGTGTGGTGGGCGATTTGGTCCACCAAGACCAATCGGGATTTATACCCCATCGCAACACGGCTCTTAATCTGCGACGCTTGCACGGGGTGCTCGCGCGTGTCCCGTTTGTGCGGGAGCCGGCCATCTTGGCATCCTTAGACGCCACCATGGCGTTTGACACGCTTGAATGGCCATACATCTGGGCGATGCTGGCGAAATTCGGATTTGGCCCGGGGTTCATTAGCTGGGTCAAATTGTTGTATTCGGGCCCATTGGCGCAGGTGGTGGTGAATGGGCGAGTCTCGGCCCCATTCGAGCTGGGGCGGGGCACGCGCCAGGGTTGCCCCTTGTCGCCGCTCCTGTTTGCACTGGCCTTGGAGCCCTTGGCGGAGTGGCTACGGTGGCACCCTTCTATCCGTGGTCTCCGCTGGACCCCTGAGTATGAGGACCGCGTGTCCCTCTACGCCGATGATATCCTTTTGTATCTAGCCTCCCCGCGCAAATCGCTGATTGTCCTGGTTGATGTTTTGCGCTCCTTCGGGCGTAACTCAGGCCTTGTCATCAACTGGGCGAAATCCTGCGTATATGTGCTTTCCGGGGAGGCTCCGGCCCTACCGCGTGACTGCCCGATCCCGATTGCCTCCCAGGGGTTCCGGTACCTGGGTATATATATCACTCTAGACCCGGAGGCCCGCTATGAGCGGAACTTGTTGCCCCCCCTCCAGCGCTTGCGAGAGGATGTGGCGCGTTGGCGGCGTCTTCCGCTCTCGCCACTCGGCCGAGCGGCCTTGTTTAAGATGATGTCCTTGCCGCGCTTTCTGTACGCCCTCCAGAACACTATGGACTTGGTACCAGCGCGCTACTTCCGCGAGGTGGAGGGCCTGCAGCGGCGCCTGTTCTGGGACGGGAGGCCGCGTATTGCTCTGGCCAAATTGACGCTCCCGTGGTACGATGGGGGGGTCGCCCTCCCGGACATTAAACGGTATTACTGGGCCTCCCAGCTAGCTGCAATCAATCATGGCCTTTACGGACCCGCCTTGAACCCGGCATTTGAAATGGACAGGATGCTCCTGCCCGGTGGCGATTATAATCGAGCGCTCTACTCTGGCACGCCCGACTCCCGTCTGACGGGGCCGACGCGTGTCATGGTGCGTGTATGGCACGCGGCTAATGCAGCTATGGGGTGGAAGGACCGTTTGACCCGGGCGTCACCGCTATATGCGTCTGAGAGGTTGGGCTCCCTGTGGACATCGAAGGGCTTCGAGAAGTGGGACACGATCGGAATCAGCACGGTGGGAGATCTCTGGACGAGGGGGGGTTTCAAGACTTTTGAGACGCTGCAGACGGAGTTTCAGCTGCGAGGCAGTGAGTACTTTCGATACTTGCAGGTCCGCCACGCGCTGGCCTCCGTCTTCCCGGATGTTGCGTCCATTCCGGAGTCTTCCCCCCTGGAGGACAGGGTGCTAGATGGCCATGTACCAGACAGCACGATCTCCCTTATATATAAAAAACTGATCAATGACAGATCGTGCCTGCTGAATGGCCTCCGCGAGGCCTGGGTTGCCGATGGGCTGGAGCTGGACGACGAGGACTGGATCTCCGCGGTGGCCTCTCCGAAGGAGGTGGCCATCCCGGCTCGCCTTCGTTTCGTCCAGCTTAAGATCCTTCACCGGGTTTACGTCACGGGGCCGAGGCTTCTACGTATGGGCTTTGCTGGTGACGGATTGTGTAAGCGCGGCTGTGGTGCTTTGGCAACTTTCATGCATATACTGTGGGAATGCCCGAAAGTGGAGCGATTCTGGCGTGGTGTGCATGAGATTTTGCGTGTGGTTACGCGTGTCGCATTGCTGCCTGAAGCGAGGAGATGCTTGCTGAATGTGTGGGAACCAAATGATTATTCGGTCCCGCAGACGCGGTGGGTGACTCTGGGATACATGATAGCGAAGCGTGACATTGCCCAATTGTGGGGATCCCAGAGGCCCCCGGCGGTGTTGGCCTGGAAAGAACATATGGATTGGTGTATGTTTCGTGAAAAAGTAGTGTACGTGGCGAGGGGTAAGCCTGGGGCGTGGGTAAAAATCTGGAGCCCCTGGAACGCCTACCGTGGGGGTATTTGTGAGCCGCCACTGCTACCGGTAGCCTCGCCGGCCCCATCTCCTTAGCCGACCCCCTCCCTCAGCCGTGGGCACGTGGCTCCCCAGTCCCTGCCATACTCCCATTCCCCTCTTCAGAGTTTTGCTGCTGGTTAGGATCCCCCATTTACGGAGCACGTGCTGTCACTTGGTTCGCGGGTTGCCTTGCGGGTGTGGTTTTTTGTGTTGTTCTGTTTGACAAAAGGAAACCGTATTGTGGGCTAGGAGTTATGCGGCCTACGCCATTGATTTTACCTGATTTGCCAATCTGCTCCGCCGAGAGACTCTCACTGTATGTATGCTATATGCCTTTTGCTACTCTAGCGGCCGGCCGGATGGTTGTAGGCCCATGCCTGTAACTTTTTCATCGTGCAATAAACGGTTTCAAAAAAAAAAAAAAAAAAAAAAAAAAAAAAAAAATCGAGGTCAGACGTATTTTCTTTGCTAATGCCTATTTTAAATGACATGTCTCTCCTCACAGGAAGTGCTGTTTTCTCACAATTCCTCTTATGGTTATATGGGAGTACATGTGTTGCCCTGTCTCCTCACCTATGTCCAGCTTCTTTTCTTGTTTCTCCTTCATGGTCACCTCTCAGCAGACATTGAGAGGAAATGACAGCAGCTTGGAGTTGCTTTGGCGTTCAGAAATCATGTTTTCTTTATTTTGTATTTTTGTTAAATTTAGAAATCCGTGTAGATTTCATGAGGGAAAATATCCTTCTCAAGGAGCCAGACCAAAGCTACCTGTGTAGTCTTAGCCTCCGCCCATCCTCTCAATTTGTAGTTGGAAAAAATAAACCTGTTTTATTGGGCGTCCTTCATGTACTACCGGACACATGATCCTCCATTTAGGTACTTCTAATTAATTAATTAGAGAAGAATTAGAGAAGAATGAAGAACTGGCCCAGTCTTCTGACCATCAAAACTTTTCTTTCTACTTGAGAAGATGGCAGTAGGAATATCAGACGGCTTCATGCAAGGTGCAACTTTGAAGGCACTTTTTCAGTGTCCTCTCAGTGAGGTAAAAAAAGAACACAGAGTATTAAGAGGAGTAGGAGCCTCATCTGCTATGCAGATAGTAGTAACACTGGGAAAGTACTCTTACTGTAACTTGCACTCTTAGCCATGGAGTGTCACAGGATTCGTCTTCCCAGTTAGTGGTGCTTTTACTTCTTGCAACCATTGGTGCATGTGTCGAAGGGCTGCCACATGAGGCAAAAATACTCTAGGGCCTGGTGGATGCCCAATAAACACGGGTGGGAAGAGTCTACAGAAAGAGTACATGTCACACCTAAAGTCATCCTGGACAAAAACCAACAAAACCAAGTTGTAAGTGATGGTGTGCATACCAGTGTGCAGTCACCTGAGCGAAGGCAGACAGACTTGCCTCCTCCATTTGAGCGGAGGAGCGTTGCTCCACAAGTCCCAGAGCTGAAAATAAAATAGTAATAAAGTTTATTCATTATAATTTTATTTTTTAGCACCCTGTCCTGAACTAAATTTCAGGATGGGGTAGAGCCAGTGCTGCCGAGTGGCAATAGCAGGAGGCTGTGTGCTTTAAAATGCACGTGTGGCTTTGGCCAGCTGCCTTGCGACAGCCAGTCAGACATGCGCTTTTTAAAATTCTCTAACCTAGCTGTCTTAGACAGCTGGGTTAGGGAAAGTGAAGGCCTCCAGTGCTCTCAGGAGCGCTGAGAGAGCCTACTGTATCCAATCCTGGTGCTGCTCTCATGCTGTGAGAGCAGCGCCAGGATTGGGTAGTACAGCCTCCTGGTCTGGAGCCTCCAGGAGAAGGGAAGACGCCTGAGGGAGGATGACTTCACGTGGCAAGTTGGAAAGGTTAGTCAATTTTTGTTTCTTTTATTTTTGTACACCTCCCCACCCCCTGCCACACCACCCTCGGTACAAGCCAGCCGCCACTAGAGACAGAAGTTGTAGCAGTCACACGTTCTACTCACATGCTGAGCCTGGCCTTCATTATGGATCCTAAACTGCTGCTCCAAAGCCCTTATGCTGCTGCAACTAATTTCTCGTTCCTTTGGTGAACACATGTTATTGGCAAGGCGCCAGACACTACGCGCAAAATTTTAACTATACTCCATTTCTCAGAGGTGAAGGTGGCTCCACCATGCAGCAAGAGCAGAGTAAGCTGATGCCAGTCGACGGAAGGTGATGGACTGGAGCTTGACAGGACTTGCCTCCCAGGCAGTGGTCTGTTGGTGAACCCTGGGACAATGCGGCAAATCAGAGGCTAAAACAAAAGCCTTAGGCATCTTCAAGGAAAAAAAATTAAATAAGTTGTGACAATTATTGTTATTTCTAGTTGTTATTAATCACTACATACACTTAAATTATGACAATTATTGTAGTTTCTAGTTGTTACTAATCACCACAGACACTTGGGCTGGCTGATTACACTTGGTCATAAAACTGCTACCAATGACTATGAGAAATAGAGGCCGCAATCAGATATTCCGCTTTGTGCTGCGAGTGGGAAACTTATGCTATTGTTGTAAGCTACCTGGGACACTACATAATATCAAGAAAAGCCTGATAAAACTCCATTCCAAACACTATCTCTGCCACTAGTAAGAGGTCCATGACAAGGGTTGAGAAATAAATTGGAGATAATAAGTAAGGCTATTAATGGTAAGTAGCTGTTAGCTCAAACTGATAAAGTGAATACGTTTAATGGAGTGACAACCTGCCCATGATGCCTCAGTCCCTATGCCTATGAGAAGAGTTTCCCAAAGACAAAGTGAGGTTTTACTAAAGAGTTTACCCTGGTAGGCGACATAGGTCCCATTTTCCCAACAAAATAGCAAGCCAACAGAACCTTGGAATCGAGTGCTGGTTTCTTGTGCTAACTGGATAGAGTGAGAAGAGAATGCCAAATGTGTTAAACACTAGCAGAATGGAAATCCATTTTAGGAAGAAACTATCAATGAAACATTCTTTCCTCAAATTGACACAAAGTTCCCTTACATTAGGGAACCACATTGAGTCACTAGCAGGTGACTTGCCTATACATCCACAGCACAAAAATTTGATTTTGCCAAAGAACATAATTCCTGTAAAAAAATTAATCACAAATCACAATCCAAATCTGTGCATAATTAAACAATTATTCAGGTTACGAGGCTGATTTTGAGGGGGGCGTGGCTAACCGCTGATCATGGCAGACGTAGAATAGAACAGCTCTGGAGCCCGAGCATGATTATCCTGTGCAATCGCTGCGTGCCGAGCCCATCGTGCTGTGTCTGGCGCGCAGGGCAGCGGAAGGACGGAGCACAACCCATCCTACCATTGTGAAGCTGTAATATCTGCGACATGCAACAAAACCTGAGATGAGGCCTTTGCGCTGACTGCCTGCTGTGGGGAAGGCGAGGTTGAGCCCTACGCAGGGCTGTGGAAGTCCAGTGCTGCCTGCGCTGTGGACTGTGTTTCCACCCAGATGCTGTGTCTCTTCTTTGCAGAGGCCCTCTACTCCTGCCGCTGAGGTTGCTGCTGACGGGGTCGGAGGGACGCCAAGGGTCCCGGGTGCCGCTGACTCCAGTAGTGCGCTGGGGAGGTCACTGCTACCGGTTTGAGCGATGGCAGCCAAGCCGCAACATGGGTGATGGCTGCAGATGAGGAAATATGCGGGGCCGAGCCTACGCAGCACCGAGACTATCCGATGAGTCCCGAGCCTTGCACCGAGGAGACACGAGGCCGAGGTGTCTGCTTTCTGTGGACGCCCTCACTGCCCTGCAGCTACATCGCTATGGACGAGTTACAGGCCCTGAGCCCAATCGGACTCTTTTACGAGTGGGGGGACAGCGACCATCTCCGTGAGCCACCCTGGGTGCGGCAAGAGCAGTGGCCCGACTCTCTTTCCTCCCTTCTTTTCCAACCCTGAAGGGCTGGTGGGGGTGCCCCTCCCCCGACCACGGGGCGATGCCGACTGTGGGATAGTGTGGAGGAGGCCGCACCTGACAGCATGAACAGCGGGCATTGAGCTGCGGCCCAGACAACGACATCCGAAGAAGACGTGAACGGGGCAGGATCACGCAACATTGTGCTAGCCCGGTGAGTCATAAACTGCGCACCGGGGAGGCACGGAAAGGGGGTGCCGACCCTCCATGGAGCCCCCTGCTGTCCCCAGCTTCGACGCCTTGGGCCCAGCCAGTCTCCTCTGAATGCGGGGGTAATTGCGCCCATCTTTACGAGCTGCATTGGATGCAGCGGGACCAGTATCCCAATTCCTTTTCCCTTTCCCCCCACTTCCCCCCCGACGTGTTGCTGGGGGGGCACATACTGTACATTGAAGGCAAGGAGAAAGCCCCTGTAAGCAAATGTGGATAACCCATGGTCCATGCTTAGTGATAACTCACAGCCCAGATATCAGACCTGGTGGTGCCTGAGACTTGCCGAACATTAGAGCGGACTCTCCTTGGCTGGCACAAATACCTGGAGCGAATCCTAAGCGTGCACTCACGGCGCGGCAACCCTGAGCCACTGTGAGTCCAATACCTGTATATTCATAGAAGTGGCGATCTTATTGTATATACCGTCTCAGGCGCAAAGACTGCTGCTGTGTGAAAATCGCCTAGAGCACAGAGCCCCCACTACACTGGGTGTCAGTAGCCAGCTGAATGCGTTCACTGTGTGCCAGGGGCACCCAAAAGGCAAAACTGCAGGAGGCGGCTGCCACTAACTCGCAAACCACAGACGAACAGCAACTCAATACAAACGCACAGTCACTTACCTGTGTACCGCCCACAAATGAAATGGAAGCCCAGGAAAAATTGAACTTAATCGTCTGTGAGGTTAGGGAGTCCAGGCTAGCAATAGAGCAACAAATAGGTACCCTCACAACTGGCTTCACCTTGCTCAAGGCGGATCATGCTAAACTAGCCACTACAGTGAAAGGTAAAAGCTCAGCCCTAGAAGAAATACTGCCTCAACACAAAGAACATGCGGCACAAATCCAGACGCTGCAGAGGCAAGTCACGGGGCTCCTAGATAGGGTTGAAGATGCAGAGGGTAGAGCAAGAAGGAATAATATACACATGATTGGGCTCCCGGAACCAAGCGAGGGGTCGGACGCCATCACCTTTATGGAACAGTGGTTCCAATCACATGTGGCCCCTGATGGACTGCCGGACTGCTTCTGCATTGAGAGAGCTCATATAATCCATACTGGAAGACCAAAGGTGGGAGCACCGCCAAGGCCGCGAATAGTCAGGATCCTCAGTTACAGGGATCAAGACACCCTCCTTAAGAAGTCGCTTGAGCGGCCCCAGATCCAATTTGAAAACTGTCAGAGATCACTGTATCCTGACTACACACTGATGGTCCTATGTCGCTGATCCTCCTATCAGACGGTAAAATAGAAATTACGAGACTTGAACCTAAAATATGCACTACGGTTTCCTGCACGCCTGAAAATTATTTATGACCAAAAAACATATTTTTTTGAAAGTCCGGAAGATGCAGAGGAGTGGATCGAATTCATGGACCCGACACCACTGTCTGGAAAGACCCCCCAGAACCTGCTGAACAGCCCCAAACAATCTCAGGGCCGACGACCACGCCGCAATGGAAGGACTACCAGTAATCCCTCACTTCCTGGCCCTACTCAGGAACAGGTACAAAGAAGCAAGGACATAGCTCCGGCGGCTGTGACCATGTTCAGAGATAAAATTGCTTGTCCGGGACTCAGAATCCTCGGTGGGCAGCACAGTACGATCCGACTCGGAGAACAGTCTAACAATATTTCCCATGGTGACGCCGCAAACTGCTGATGGTATGCTCGGCCTGTAAACGAAAAATAGGCTATCCAGCACATACAAGCGACCCGACACACGATGGCACTGGCACGAGAACCTAAAGACACGTATATCCTTTTTTCTTGTATGAAAACTATGGCATATTGTTAACAAATGTATTAGCTCGGGCTCAGAGGAGCCGCTGAATGTGAATACTTTTTCCATTACGGTTGTGAAAGCCAGTCCCCTATTTGCGAATGCTACAGTTTACTATAACAAAGTTCAATGTGTGCTGATTATGGTTTGGCTTTGTTTAGTTCTCAAGCAGGGCCTTGTATTAATGTTAGAATGGGAGTTTGGGGGCACTGGCAAGCAGCAGCTGATATGTCCTGTTTGTGCTACTCATACCCCGACCTGGACACACACATTGCAGTTGACATGCCATGCACAAGCCAGACACATATAATCACGTGGAATGTCCAGGGCCTGGGCTCAGTACAGAAGCGGCACAGAGTGCATATGCAATTACTGCGACGGAAGGCGCAAATCGTCTTTATACAGGAGTCACACCTGATGGAAACGGAAGCCGCAAAAAATGCGGAAGAAATGGAGGGGCCTGATTTTTTCTATTAATTACTTGCCGTTCGCTAGGGGTGTGACAATATGGATTAGATACGGTGTTCCGTTTGCAGTACTAAATAAGAGGATAGATGAGCAGGGCAGGTACATATTCTTACGTGGCACACTAGATGAAGTACCTGTTATACTGGGGAATATATATGCTCCAAATAACTCTTGGGACTAAACACGATACTGGCAGGTTGGGGGGCATACCCATGGATTATAGGGGGGGACTGTAATGTGGTCATGGATATTGGGCTTGATCGATCACACCCGCCGCTCCATGGCACAGCGGCAAGTAAACAGGCAGAGGCGCTGCGCAGCTGGCTGAATGGCTGGTCCCTGTGCGACGTATGGACACAAAAGAATCAGTGGAATAAAGAATATTGATTTTGCTCCCTGGTGCACCAGTTGCATACCAGAATAGACAGGCTCCTATGCGCCCTCTCCATAGCAGATAAGGTAACCCACACCACATATTTAGCAAAGACATTCTCAGATCATAATACGCTGGAGATCTCCCTTAACTGGGGTAGAATACCCACCCGGTGCCTACGTGGAAACTCTGACCCCAACTAATAGAGTACACAGTGTTCCACAGTACGCTGTCAACTACACTAACACATTACTCTCTGAAAAGAGAAATGCAGCGTCCACAATGCTAGTTGAATGGGACGCATTAAAGGCAGTAATTAGAGGAACCACAATCAGTGCCACAGTAGGAGCAAGACAAGAGGTGCATGGGAACCTGAAGTCAGTAGAGGAAACTATGCAGGGGCTTGAGCAGGAGGCGGCAAACGATCCCACTAAGCAGGCTTTATTACAGGAGGCACGAATCCAGCATGCAGAGCTATTAGAAACCCTTAGAATAATCGATTAAAGGGCCTACACCCAGAATAAACACTCTGAAGCAGACAAATCGGGGATCCTATTAGCAAAAATCCTAAGAGATGATCCGCCGGCCACTGTTATTAGCCAAATTACCATGCCTGGGAGCAACGCAGTAGGTACGCAATACGATATTAATGAGGCCTTTAGCATATACTATGAAACACTATATAGTAAGCCACCGACACTGGACACTGCCCTAATAGACACATTCCTCGCTGATTTACCCTACCCACAAGCCCCAGCGTACATGAAGGACGCGTTGGCAGGCCCCATCACCAGGGCGTAGATAAAGGCAGCCATCAACGGGCTCCCCCATAATAAAGCGCCAGGTCTGTATGGGTTGCTGGTGGAATTCTTCGAAACGTATTCGGAAATATTACTGCCTCATTTGGAGGAACTGTATAACAAGTCGCTTGAATTAGGCCACCTCCCCTGCACTACTACACAAGGGTTAGTGGTATCGCTGCCAAAACCAGGGAGAATTATGACTGATATGTCGGGTTACCACCCCTTATTGTTATTGTCAACCGAGTACAAAATATTGAGTAAAATTCTGGCAAACAGACTACAACCCTATTTAAACAGGTTAATACACAATGACCAATGTGGTTTCATACCGACACACAGCACATCATTAAATATAAGGAGGTTACACCAAATAATGGCAACTGATCTAGCACAATACCAACATGCTGGTTGTATTGCACTGGATATGAGGCAGGCGTTCAACACATTATCTTGGGAATATATGTTTAAAGCCATTGCACAATTTGGGTTGCCCCCTGACTATCCCAAATGGATACGGCTACTGTATGAGGCCCCGAAGGGCGAGGGTTGGATCTGGTAGACAGATCTTACAGGAATATCAAGTGCACAGAGACACACGACAAGGCTGCCCTCTGTCCCCAATATTGTTTGTATTGGCACTGGAGCCGTTGGCTCTCCGACTAAGACAGGAAGTTATTCAATGTGGAATACCAATAGGCACATCCACGCAACTGATCACGTATGTGGATGACTTAATCATTTATGCGACGGATCTATTGGGAGGGCTGGACCTGATACCGGGAATTTTTGCCTGTTTTGAACGAATATCTGGCTTAGCCAGAAATGAATCAAAATCGAACGCCTTCTTCTTCCAAGACCAACCACACCTGGACAGAATCAATCTTGGGATGCTCTCCCTACCTGTTGCACAACACACGTTTAAATACTTGGGTATCAACATATATTGCTCCCATATGGACATGCTGGAGGGGAACCTCTATAAGGCTATCAGGTGAATACGCTCACAAGTAGCTTTTTGGACCACGTTGCCTCTCTCAGCAAAGGGTTGAGTGGCAGTGTCCAAGATGGTGGTACTTCCGCGGCTCCTTTACTATTTTACTCATTTACTGGTTATGATACCTCCAATTATTTTTAACACACTAGACACTATCCTGTTGGACCTTATCTGGGGAACGGGTCATCGTAGAGTAAGCCTCAAGAAATTGCAGATAGACACAAAGGGAGGGGGCCTGGGCGCACTGGATTTCAGAGCCTACTATTATGTGTGCCAATTACAGTGGCTGTCCTACTGGATGGCAGGGTGTAACTTGCACGAGATCGGCTATACCACAAGAAATATTGATCAAGGGCTGCTACATACACTGTCATTGCCACAAAGCAAACTCTCCTTGGTAATACTGCCTTTACTACAAACCGCACTGACATGCTGAAAGAAAGCCCTGAAATACACATCCAGCTGCCGCCTCTATGCAGGTAACACCCTGTTAGTGGGGACCCCGCTATTGATCAAAACATAAAATCAGAACATGGCTGAATGCAGGGGTGGGAACAGTAGGGGCATTCTTCAACTGAGAGGAGCTCATGGACCATGACAATTTCGTACAGGAAATGGGGGCTCCAAGCATGCTATATATGACACATGCTGCGCTACTACACTATGTTAAGAAACACTGGTCCCCTCATCGGGATGAATCCCAGATGCATGAACTAGTTAAATCACTCTACTATATGGGGCAGGGAAGCCACCTTATCAAATGGCTATATTTAAGCATCTGGGCTCACATTAAGCTGCCCCTTGATGCTGTTCGGGCCTAATGGGTGGCTGATGTGGGAAGGGACCTCACGGACAGGGAGTGGGTGAACATTTTGTAACATCCAAGGAAGGTGTCCCGTAATGCCAAGTTTAAGTTCATACAATACATGGTCCTACACAGAGCTTATCTTACTCCCCATCGCTTGCAGAGGATGTTCCCGAACACAACACATTAATGTCCCAAATGTAAAATGAAGAGGCAGACTTAATACATATGCTGTGGGCATGCCCTTGTCTTGGAGAGTTCTTGGGAGGGATTAAATGAATAATAGAGGAGACTATGCATCTTTCAATAGAGGGCTCGATACTGGAATGCTTGCTGGGCCTCCGTATGTGTAGGACTTTCCAAACGGTCCAGCTCTGCTTCCTTTCTTATAGTGGCTAATAGATCTATTACCATGCGCTGGAAATCAGCTATAACCCCTGCAATACACGCATGGCACAGCAAACTAACGAGATGGGGAGCCGAAAGCGCTGCCCTGCGCCGAGAGGATGTCCGGGGGCTATGGAAAAACCCGATATCACTGGATTGGAACATAATGCTGAAAGCCCTTAAAGGCATTAACCTTGATGACATTACTGATACTCCGCACACGCAGTAGGCACTGGTGCAGAAGAGATGTAATATGTTCTTGCATAAGTAGACAGGGAGAGGGTAGATGCACAAACTCGTGCGAAGGAATGACAACACAATTCTGGGATGTATCGAGAATGTATGTTTTTGACAGGGAACGCCTGAGCCCGAAGGGATGGGGGAGTGATGGGTGGGAAGGTGTTATAGGTTAAAAGTTTGCGGTTATTTTACATACATATTGTTGTCACAGCAATCAGTTATATTGAATATGGACACCTGCGGTATTACCGCAAGACAGACCAAGCATGGGGTTATGATGATAATGTATGCAATGCCAACTTGACTAATGTACAAGTACAAAGGTTTAACCATGTTGGACAACCATAGAAATATTTGAAAAATCAATAAAGTATGTTTTTAAAAAAAATGTGGCTGATTTTGAGATTGATAAACAGAGTATTCCGTTGTAAATGTGATGAGTACCCTGTCTGTCACACTCTCGGTCCACCCTCCTCATTTAGAAACGGGTAGACCATAAGCCTAGACACATTCTGTTGGCTGACCTCCCGTTGACTCTGTCAACTGAAAGTCTACGGTGACAGCCCGACAGAGTAGGAGCTGTAAAAAAAAGCCATCACATCATCCACTCTACTTAATGTGATTTTGTTTTCTATCTGTCACTGTTAAGAGACAATGATGATAACCAAACCCTGAAGACAAAAATCTTCCAAGGTGTGGGGGCCATTAATTTTTTGTTTTTCAGAAACAAACGTCTGCTTCAGGAACTTGTTTCTGAAAAATAAAAGGTAAAAGTTTGTAAAATGGCTGTCAAAATCGACAGTGGCCGTACACCTAACTTTTTGTACTTTTAGGGAACTGCAGTGACAGAGATTATTTTCAAGGTATAAATATGACTTGTGGGCCTGCAGCTCATCTCTAAATTTGATGGACGGAGTACCATTGGGATGTCGGAGATAATGTCCTCCGCCACCCTGACTGACTATACCCAATCTGTCAATCTCTAAATCTGCCTCTATAAATCCAATGCAAAGTTCTCCGCAGGGTCTGTCTCAGGAAGCAGAGCAACACTATGGTCATACCTTTGGAACCATCAAAGACTTCTGGAATAACCACTGTGAAAGTTTCCACACATAAACTGGACATTTTATACTGTTTGCCACCCTTCCCATGTTACAAGACCTAGTGGAAGTCCAGGGCAAATAAATTAAGAAATGACAAGAGGAATTAAACAAATTGACAATATAGCAAAGTGAAGCTGCCAAAACACTCCTATGGCCTCACACCTATGAGGGCTTGATTACGAGTCCAATGGTCCACGTACTGCCAGACTCACAGGTGCACGGCAGTGCCCCTGACCATCCTATTACAATGAGGGTAGTCGGACCCCCATTGCCACATCGCAGCCGCCAGGGAACCACCATTCCCTGGCGGTGGTGCGGCTGTGTAGAGACAGTATTATGCTTGGCAGGACTGCTGTAGTCCTGCCAAGCATATTACAAGTTTCTTCTATACCTCGGTATTCATGGTGGTTCCTCCTATATGAAAACTGTGGCGGTGAGGAAACGGCCCCCTGGTACCTCACGCCATGTGGATGCACACAGGGGGGGGTACAACATGTGCCTCCCTGTGTGCATACACACCAGTTCCTGCACAGCAGGAACTTAACAGTCCATGCCGTGCAGGAACAGTTTTTGGCATTCCCATTGTGCTGTCCATTTTTAGAGGCACCTCCGTGGGAACGGCAAAAAATAGGCCGCCAGATATGAGGAAACTCCTAATCTGGCGGATGGCCCAATTACGGCTTTGGTGGTGCAGCAACGGGGCGAACCCAACACCGCACCACAAATGTTGTATTCAGGCCCTTAGTCATAATCCACAGGCCAGAACTGGAAAAGGAAGGCACAAATCCAAAGAAATGAACACCAGCCTAGGATTAGTACTCCCATTATCTAACATGAGTCCACCTTAAAATCACCTGGCAATCAACGGTCCAAAACAACACCACCAGAACTTGACGTTGGCCCATTGATCAGTCCCTTTAACAAAATATCCCCTGCTTTCTGGTCAAACACTATATCTTTCAAAGTGAATGTCACAATGACATTCCTAAGTGTCACATACCTTTAATGTCAGACTAGAAAACTATCTGCTACGATATAGTGTAATTTCATAATAGCTAATGTGCCCACATTTAATGGACAAGAGCTTTAGAACACTCTCTTTAATAAAAACTTGATGTAGCTGACCAAAATATGTCATTCATTTTGTTTCATTTTCGATAAACTGCCGAACGATTTTGGTTGACTCAGTGTACTTGGGCATTTCTTCACTCAAATCCATACCAGGCAGTTGCCTATTAACTTGAGCTATTACTTTTATGTATGCTATTTTAAATGCCTTTTGTTTTGATGAGCAATTAGCCAGCTGGCTGAACCATGTTCATTAAAAAACTTCACCAAATCCAAATGGCACCATACAGAGAGTTGCATGCAGGGCAGGGCCGGAATGGCCGTAGCTCGCACTGGGCATTTTCCCGGTCAGCCGGAAGGGTGGGGGGTGGTTTTTGACCCGTGGAGGCCAGTTTTGTTACTGGTGGCCGGTTTTGCTGCAGTGCTGTAATATTGCTGTAATATTGGCGCCCTGTGACAAAAAATGGACAGGGCTAGTTTCTGTTCCCAGTCTGGCCGTGGGTGTATGTCCATGATATAAATATATTGTTATTATCATTTTATTTTCCCTATTGCAGTCAGTGGTGGTGGGGTGGCGGGGTGCCCAGAGTAGGGGAGGAATGGTGTGCACTCGCTAAGTGCACATGAACTGTTTAGCCAGCCCTCTTGGTCCAACGAAATAGTTCATGAGCACTTTGCATGTTCCTACCGGGCTGCATTACACAGCCTGGTCAGGAACATGCAAAGACTCCCTGTTCCAGTTTGAGCACTGATCCACGGTGCTCAGACCAATCACAACGCTGCATTGCAGCGTTGTGATTGGCTCAAAGAAGCCTGTCTGCCCGGGTACTTTCTGCTGTCACCAGCCAGACAGGAAGATTTAGAGGACAAGGACGGATGAGAGGCGGTGGCCGGCCATTAAAGGCAAGTCCCCCCGTCCACCCACCCCGGTCCGGCAGTGGCCGCTACACTGAATGTGACAATATCAACCACAATCTGAGTTACTAGTAAAGGGTGGGGCATCGACTACAAGAATATTGACCTGCAACAATTTTGAGTCCACAATATTAACATCCACTATGTGTCTAGAGAGTGCATTTTTCAGAGAAGTATAGATTTACTATTCTTAACTCACTTCTGCTTATCCTGGCAATATAGCGCTAGCAGACACAGTGGATATTATTGCGGGCCAATATTTCAACCGCGATACTGCAAGTTGGTCCCCCCCCAGCCTCCTGCTACTGAATCAAGAAGATAAATTGGGAACCATATCTACATTTTATATCTTTATTCTGAAGGACAGCTACTAACTTGATACATATGCTACAGTTTGTGTTTTGTGAACAGAATGTATGTCCAACTGCAGTGAGTATTTAGTGGCATGTCAGCTCTCTGTGTAACTTGACTGGCATTAATCAGAGGCTTCATTAACAACCTCTGATTGCTATTTCCAAGAAATTCTGCTTTGTGAATCGGTCTTCGATATTTTTAGCATACAAATGGCAGCGTTATGGGGCACGCTGTGAGAAATCGAATGGATAAGAATATGTTTTACGCGTCGCCGTTCCAGAAAAATTACCATAATGTGGGATTAGTGGAATGCATTGCCAAACTTTAGAGTTTCCACAAAGTCAGTCTCCCAAAAAGGTGCTCTCGTATATGTTCGATATCTCCCTAGACTATGGACTGGCATGCATGAAATGAAAGAAAAAATGACTTAAATTGTGATACCGGTTTTCTATACTGTCCTCCACATCTTTCCTTACCATATCACTGACTGCTCCTTTTGACTGTCACTCATTTCCGCTGAGACTCTATTCCTATCCATCCACCTGATTACCAAAAATAGGCTATGAAGCCGCTGGTCCTTTAAATCAATTTATATAAATATTTCTTTTCTCTCTAGAGAAGTCTATGTCACATTATATTTTCTACTGTTAACCACTACCTTTATGACCTTTGTTTTTATCTCAATATTTTTTTCTCCCAGTATTGTGCAAGAAAGCGCCGCCCTCTTACCCATCCTGGTCTAGTGTGCATTATTCAAAGCCTCAAAAATAAATAAATAACCGGAACTTTGTATTGAGTACTATTCATAGTATAGAAACTAATAGCGAATTATTTTATGGAAATTACTGTAACATGTAGGGTGTTAATTTTAGACCTGGCCCCAAGACACCTTTAGTTATTTCCCGAGCCTCATGTAAAGGGAAATCAAAAGCATAAATAAAAAAGTACATATATAGTCAGCCCTCTTCAACCGTTAGCCTGTTCAACTTTCTTTCACATTTTGTCACCCCCCATCACAATGGACCGCATGGGGTCAGTGGGTCAGCCCACTTCAACCCCTGGCTCTCTTGCACTGAGAGGGAAGGCATATTTTCTGGTTCCTTGCACATCTGCCTAAAAAGAAGTGCTCTTCATTGCCAATGCTCATTTCTTTCCCTGCTGTATACTTTTTTTTAGTTTTTAATCAACCCAGTGTGTTTAAATTATGGCGTCAGGTAACAGTAATTCAAAGCAGAGTGAGCTTTTTCTTTGAACAAATCAGAATAACTTTTTCTAGTGAAGTACACTGACGTTTACCAGAATGCTAGGAATTAAATGAGTTGGATATCATTTTTTTTAAATTTAAAATGTTATTGCACATGCCTGGCGACCACATTTAGACAGTGGCATATTATTTTTTTTTTTTTATGACTTATGCTTGAGTCCTGAGGAAGTCTTTTTAGATGTAACACGTGTTCTCTGTGCCGTTTTCATCCAAATCTATTTTTCCAAATCTATTTTTCCACCTTTATTGTTCCATCTGCACTGATTACATCTTGTGGATAAACGGTAACCTTGAAGACCCATGTTCATCATGTATTATTGAATCTTAAAGCTTCAAACACAATTGTGAAATTGTCAGATATTAATGGTTTTTACTAATATAATGAATACATGCATTGTTTTAGGTTTATACTATACATGGGTACATCTTCTTTCACATGTATCTGTGCTCCAGACTTTAGCAATATATGATTGTGGCTTTATATACAAAGTATGTAAGGGAAAGTTCTAAGAATTATTTGATTTCAGGGGCTACAAGATGTTCTGTCTTCAAGACATAAAATCATCTTCATGAAATAAGGACTGGGTCGAGAACGAAGGATGCTTTGGCTACATAGAAAGATATGATGATATATAGGACATCAAAAAAGAGTATATTTGTTCTATGTTGCATAAGGAAACATGAAGCATATGAGATTGCTCTTGGGCAGTAGGTCCCACTGAAACCTATTGTTCAGTTCAGTGAGATCTTGCATATTACTCTAGATAAATCTCAGAGGCAACCATTAACACTGATTATAGTACTAGAGACTGGAAAGCCTAAACAGGGCCTATGGTAAACACAATGAGAACACACGAACAGGGAAAAACAGGAACGGTGGCACTAGGCCAGGTGGAATAAGGAAAATCCCTTATGCCAGAAAGGCAATGCAGTTAATTCCATTTAGTAATAGACCTACAGCTACTTTACTAATATAATAGCTCTAGGTTCAGCTAAATAACAGTCACTGAAGTGATAACAGCAAATCTACCATCCCTCAACCATCAGCAAAATCACCGACCAAGACATGAAAAGGTAGTAACCAGCAGAACAAGCTCCAGTGAGACCACACATGATGGATTACTCCACAGATGGTGCAGCTTAGTAGCCGGAAAGAAGACCCACACTCCACTGCAATACACCACACAAAGACAACTCAAATACATACCATGTTCACATGGGTTTAGACGTGAGGCTGGAAGAACCACCGCTATCAACCCTCCTCCCCACCAAGGGATACATCTGCAAAGAAAACTCATTCATTACACACCTTCCTTGTTCTTCGTGCGAGGGCAAACCCATGCCCAGTGATAAACTCTGAGCCAAAACAGGACAAGTCAAGTAATTGACATGCTTGCGCTATAAGAAATAATTATAACATAAAAAGTGTGGAAAGCATGAAATGACTGGCTAATAATATAAGGCAAGCTTTTAAATTGTGGGCCTTTTCAGTTGTGCAACACACATTCTTCACTCCTCAGTTTGTTTGTAAACTATTTTGGTCTGGAAGAGCAATGGATTTTTCAGAGCAAAGGTTGTTCCAAGAGAAACATAAATCGAGAGATTCATATATTTTCATGATGGAAACATTTTGAGTTCATGGAACTGCCTATCAGCATGGGAAGTAGACAGCTTAGAAGTACAAAAAAGATCATTAATATTGGGTGGTTGAGACCAGGGAAATCTGTAGAAACCCAGTAGTTGTTTCCTGCCCCAGGATATACCTTAGGTGTTTAAAATTAAGAAAGTAGCATTGACTCGGCAGATTTACAAATAAGCACCTATCTAAAATGAGTGGGGGGAGGGCTATAATCCAAACCCACTTGTGTTGAGTTTCTTTCAGGGAAGGGAAGGTTAGATGTAATTCCAGTGTTGGCACTCACTGGGCTGAGGCTTTTATTGTCTTGCGAACGCACTCTGCACCAGCATTTTGACAATGAACTATAACTGATAGCAAGGTATGCAATTTTCTGTAGTCTAGAGAGGCGGAGGCCATCTTGGATTTGCGGGTACAACTTCCTTCAGGGCCCACAGCGTATTTGCTATGGTATCTTGACACAATGTTGCTGCAGGCAGATCTTTGCTAAGCTAAGTGGATCTTAGATTTCTTTGTCAAGTACCAACATGAAGTCTTCTGCAGACTGGGGATTGCTACATTTACTAAGGGTTAGCATGTGATGGAATAAGAAAGATATTTAGACTTAACAATGTTGCTCCTGCTATGTATGAATATCAAAGTATGAGGTAGTAAAGTTCTAGTATATTTATACCCGTTGCTCAATTAAGACACAGTAAAATATTAACAAAGTGGATTATTGTGCAGTGCTCCAATAGTGCTTCAAGAGTCGTGTAATAACTACAACTCATCTACGATAGAGACTGCATAGTGATGAAGATTGATCTAGTTAATCAAGTTATAGGGAAAAGTAGTAGCATACATTTATTTAAGTTATTCATTCTTTATATGTTTAGTTTATAGAAAAAAAAGTTACACATTTAAGCTGAAAGATGTTTACCAAGAAATATTGTCAAGCTATATGTATTCGTTATTACAGCTAAGCGCAGAATCCTTTTAAGACAAGCTATTGAAGATATCTCTTTGTCTTTAGATATCCACTACATACTGCAGATAGTGTAGGCCAGCAGAAGTGATGAGTAGGGGTGGGCGTAACTGGCATAATTCTCTATTTTTTTGCAGAGTTTTATATAGCGCAAACTTGACCCGAATCCAATCAGGTATCAGAGCGCTTTACATAGCACCAGTTACGTTACATGAGGACCCACATCCATTTTTTGTTAGGCACGGGGAGATTGAGTGATTTGTCCAGAATCACAGGATGTTCAGCGTCATTACCGAGACTCGAACCCAGTTCCCCATGTCTGAGGTCGAGCGCCCTAGCCGTTAGGCCAACTCCTCTCCTCTCCTCTCTCTAGCGTTATTACTGCATAGGTCTAATACATAATCTAGCATTTACTGCTATTTTCTTAGTGTAAAATACACCCTCCAAAATGGAACCGAGGATGCATTTTGTGCTAAGAAAATAGCACCAAATTCTACAGGACATGCACAGCAGTAGCCATCAGACTCTTGCTCTCTCTTATTTCATTGTTGCTGTGCTCCTGCGGGATGTTTTTTGGCCCCAAATTACTCTTGATGGCTTAAGTTTCCTCTCCATTGTTGGATGAGCCAAGCTCAGGCCTTAGACCGAGAGAAGTGCCGGGCGGTACAAAAATCCATAATTCCTTAAGGAATAAAATTAAAATAATGTAAGAGCCAAACCCAGTTTATAAGAGTAATCAAACAAAATGCGGGGTATAGGGTGGAGGAAGTATTGATCAACAGTCCTGATATACAAGCTATCCAGTTATGTTCTGTTCGTCAACCGAAAATGATTGTGCTAAATGTATATGCTAGAGGCACAGTGGGAGGAAAAGCGTCAGAAACTGTATCCCTACTTGATACCTTTGTAGGTGAGATTAGAGGCAAATGCAGTATAATAATTGCTGGTGATTTTAACTGTTGCTTTGAGCCACTGGATTTAGAAGATTGTTATCTTGGTGAAGAAGAAGATTCCCAGTGGAGTATACCTACTATGACACTTGACCCAATAAAGAAATGTACTGCGGCTGCACTCCAACTGAAAAGTTTGTGTTTGGATAAGGGTTTAAGAGCAGTGAATGGGAGGTCTGACTCTGATAGTAGGGGCTCCCATACATTTTCTAGTGGACCTAAAAGGAGCCGAATAGATTATTTTCTTATTAATTTGGAGTTGTGGCCTCTTCTTATTGATATGGAGGTCCGAGACAGAACAGAAAGTGATCATAACTCTTTGTTATTATCCCTTTGGTTGCTAGATCTACACACCATGACTAATCCGTTGGAGTATGTCACTGCGGATGTTGTCCTTACACAAGACATGAGAAGATTAAAATGGTCAACGCTTATTGACAATAGCACCATATTAGAGCAGATGACAGCTGAGGTTGAGAACTCATTAGCCGTTCTTGCAAATTTGGAAACTCAGGAAGCTATTAACCAAAACATTTTACAGGTGCATGATTCTCTGTTTGCCAACCTAAAAACTTTTTTTATTAAACAAGGAAAGTCTAAGAGACATGTTGCCTTTAAATCTGCCAAATGGTACAACAAGGCATGTAGAGTAGCCTATAAAAATCTGTCCAAAGCCATTAAATCGAAAATATACTCGGATATAAGGTCCGCAAGGTCTCTATATAAAGCTATTCAGCTTAAAGCTAAAAAAGAGGCTGATGATCAACGTTGGCGTGACCTCCTCCTAGCTAGTAAGGAAAGGGGTATGCAGAAGTTTTGGGAACTTGTTAAATGGGGTAGTGGTGAGACAAGTAAAATACCCCATAACTTTGTAGCCCCCGAACAGTGGGTGCTCCATTTCCAGGCGCAATTCAATTCTTCAAGTGCTATTTTAGCTCAACCTCAAATACAAAAGTCCGACTTAGTTGTAATCTTTAATAGGGCTGAGGTGAAAAAAGCTCTAAAATCTGTTCCTAAGGGAAGAGCTCCCGGACCGGATTGTATTCCAGCGGACCTGTTTTTATTTGATAAGGATAACTGGGTTGAATATATTTTAATACTCACAAATGCAATAGCCAGTGGTGCCCCAGTCCCAGAGTCTTGGCGCGGAGCAGAAATTCTCCCAATTTATAAAAAAGGAGACCGCGCCAACCCTAGCAACTATAGGCCTATTAGCCTGATTGATTCAATGCAAAAAATCATGGCAAGGTTAGTGTTAAGTCGCATTCAGTCCTGGATTGATGATAAAGGTATAATGTCCCCTTTACAGGCTGGCTTTCGTCCACACGTCAGTACTATAGACCAAGTGTTTAGGTTTATATTAATTTACTGGCGCGTGGCAATCATCGCAGGTGGTACGCTTTACGCGGCCTTCATCGATCTTAAATCAGCATTTGATCTAGTTCCACGCTCCAAGTTGTGGGGGGGCTCTGGAGGCTATGGGCATGCCACCAGAATTGCTATCCCTGGTGGTCAAGCTACACGAGTCGAACTTCGCCCAAGTAAGGTGGGGATCCCAGGACAACACTACTGAAAGATTTTTGGTATCTAAGGGGGTTCGGCAAGGATGTGTCATGGCTCCAACCCTCTTTAGTCTATTTATAAATAGGGTTGTTAATTACTTCACCTCGTTTCCAACTGATGCTCCAACTCTTGCAGGTGTGAAGGTCCCTCTGCTTATGTTTGCAGATGACACCCTAATTATTTCAAAAACACAAAAAGGGTTGCAAAGGGCATTAATTCGTTTTGAGGAATTCTGTGCAGACCATGAGTTGTTGATAAATGTGGACAAAACCAAATTCATGGTCTTGCACAAACACATATTGATTAGAGGAGACGTATATTTGAATAACACCAAATTAGAACAAACTGATGTCTTCACCTACCTGGGGGTAACCCTGGGCAGAAAATTAAACTGGCAACCCCAGATCGATTTGATGGCCCTTAAGCACGCCCAATTAGCTGGTGTGCTGGGGAAAGAACATAAACTATCACAGACCAAGCCGGTAGGACCAGCACTTCAGATCTATAATACCAAGGTAAAAGGGTCAGTTCTATATGGTGCAGAGTTATGGGGTTTTGACAACATAACCCCTTTAACTGTGGCACGGAATACATTTCTTAGAGCTTTAACCGGTCTCCCCCAATCTACTCCCCTGAAACCCCTTTACTTCGATCTTGGGTGTCACACGCTTGAGGAGGCAGCACGATTTAGACCAGTTGCCTTCTGGAGAAGATTATGCTCAACTCCGGAGTTGGTAGTTTATGCCAACGCACTGAAAGATGTTATTGGAGCCGATACATCCCACAAGATTCTCTGGTTACAAAAGGTCAAAAGTGGACTACAGGATATGGGTCTAATCCATTTATGGGAGGATCCTGTTGGTAATCCCTTCCCCTCTAAGAGGATCTTTAAAGAAACATATTGGAATATGGTTAGAACAAAGTCAGCACTCCTCTCTTCGAATACCTCCTTTACTAATTTATTTTTGGACCACAAAAGTGTGGCCAAATATGAGGACTACTGGGATTTTATAACAAAACCAGGTGATAAAAAACTCTATTTCCAGTTTAGAGTAGGTACCCTTCCGGTTAAAGCTTTCACCTGTAAATGGAAGAGTGTACCGGGTAACACATGTGTTTTCTGTCCTGAGCAGGCAGAGACAGTTCCCCATATATTCTTCACCTGTCCGGCGTATAAATCTCCTAGAGCTAAATGGATTAAAGTCTTATGCTCTAATATGGGCACTCGATCTTGTGCCACTGCTCTCCGTATATTACCATCAAATACTGAGGTGCAAATCGTGATAGCCGTGACCAAACTTTTGAGTTGGGTGTGGAAAATAAGGGCAATTAAGATGAAGACAATCTGAACAAGTGCTAGCATTTTAGGATTAAGTCTAACCATCCATAGGTCCAGGGGGAAAGTAATAAATTCTCCTCATTTTATGTATGGTTTTTTATCACAGTTTTAGAATGGGATGAAATCCTTTTTTAATTATATGTTTTCAACTTTCATTGTTTTTAATATTGCACTTTTATTGCTAAATGTTTTTGTATCAAAATGTTATAAATGTATATAATCGATGTGTCTTTTATGATCATAATGATCGCAATAAAGATGTTTTTGACTTGACTTGAAGAGTAATCAAAATGCACTTAAAGGTGGAGAAATAAAACTGAGCAAACCATTTTCAACAGAAGTCAGTTTGGTGGCTGTTGAAACAGAAGACAAAGGGAATCAATTAAAGTTTTAGGAAATTATTTAAGAGTCAGAAAATCTTCAGACTTTCGGTGTGTGCCTCTCTGGAGCGCCCAAGATGAAAAATGTAGGTAAGCTGAGAGGGAACACAGCCAGACGGGTGGTGGGGTAGGGCTGGGCCAGGTGGAAACATTTCTTCAAACAATTCTCAGATCCGATTAACTGCCATCTAAAGACTGAATTGGGCATATTCACCACAAAGTCAGACTAACTTGAGTTCTACAGAGAAGTTTTGGTAAAAAAAACAGTTGAAAGGCCATTATTTGTGATTGGCAGCTTTTTTCTTTCAATTATTCTGATGTAAGTTTTTGAACAGCCTGGGTTTTTTTTGTGGTCTGTTTGCTGTACGATGTTGAACAGAAGTGAGTCTCAGATGAGGATTGCGGAAGGAAATCAAATCATGCAGTTTAGCAAGTTAAAATCAGTTGATGACAAGGTTACATTGCCTGTCAGATCAGGCCATAGGCAGAGGTTCTTCCCTGTCAAATTGAATGGGGCTGGTGTTCTGCACATATGCCTTGTCTACAGGCTGGGCTTAATCCTGTTTCAGGCGCAGATGATAATGAGACGTGCTAATTTTACTCCTCGTGAATTTTGCCTGCACAATTTATACCAGGGTAAAATCTTTCAAAAAATCGTCCTGCGCGCAAAGCAAGTTTGTGAAAGGGGAAAACACATACAGTTTGTACAATATGAATCATCTGAGTATCCCAGTCTCAGAATCTGGTGCAAATTGTGCAGTTGGGAAATGCTGACCCCCAAGCCATCACTTTTTTTAAGTGAGCCATTTGCTTTTCAGATTGCTCCCTCTTTTTTACTCCGGAACATAGTATTTTATAGATTTTGCATCTCACAAATGATTTGTAGATATTTCACCATGGGGCATTTCACAGCCTCCAACTGCAATCAGGGAAATGTCTGTCGGCAAAAAAAAAAATGTGGCACAAAGTCGGCATACCCTGAAAAATCATGTTCAGCACTTTAGAAGATTGCCGTATTCAGGAACTCTTCAGGCTGGGCACAATAAGACACAGTCGCGCAATAAAACTTGAGGGGGCTCCCCTGCAAGGTACATGGAGGGGCCCCCCTCCAGACTCAATCAGGAGCTCTCCGACCAGGGTACTGTGCTGAGGGACCCCCTGGAGCTCAGGGGCTCCCCCGCACCACTGAGGCTGACGGGGCTATGTTATGCCTTTGGTAAGGCATCAGCACACCATTTTAGGTTGTGATAGAAAATGTGTGTGTCTTGCTTCACCTTTCAGATAATACAGCTCCCACATGGTGGCTCAATGCTCGGTGAGGCAGGAGACATTAACACAAAACAAACAACACCTTTAGGAAAGGGTTTAATTTGACAAAATGCAAAGACTGTCTTTTTAGAATAAGGCTTGGGGTTTTATTTTACACAATGCTCTCTAAAAGAAAGGATTTCCCAGATGCCAAATGCACAACATCCAAATACTCAAAGAGATATATATGTATATGCATGCAATAATAACACACTTGATAAATGCAACAGTTAAATGCATGAATAATACCGATGAATAAACAAGCTGCAAATAATATGAGATAACACTCAAGAAAATATAATATGCTGGACGTCCTGCAAGAGAACAGAAAGATATATACACACTAGATACATCAAACGATTAACTTGGATGTGCACCTCACTCAGTCATACATCACAAAGAAATCACCTCAAATGATCAAAGCCAGTGGCCAAACATCATAATGGCAATAATCAAAACTCAACACTTCATCTGGTGCAAACACTGCATCTTAGCCCACTCCTGACCGGGGGAATTAAACAGCTGGGGATAAGAGCCTCAGTAACCAGGGTTCCGCTGTACCGAAGTAGATGCGTCCGTCCCCATTCGGATTCCAAAATCCCAGTTTCTAAGTCAACAACCCTCAGCTTTATAATCTCAAAACTCACACTAGAAGGTTCGAGGAAAACTTCCCATGCGCCAGAGGAATCTTACCAGAACTGGCCAGCTTCCAAGCAATCATTCCAATGGCAGGAAGGAGTTCCCACGTTCCCTCTCCAATCTTACATGTTCCAGCCTTTAACTTGATGAAGCTCATGAAAACCTTCCAGGGTACATTAAACAATCTCTCACAAAACAATCCTTGAACGTGATTAACCCAAACAACTGGCAAGCGTTGCTGTGCATGCAGATAAAGCTCAAGCGAGGCAGAGTCAGAATTCAGGATGACAGGAGGCCATGTCAAAGCCAATAGTAAGAACTTCAAAATACTTCCAAAGTACAACACAATGCACATTTGTGAACTCACTGCTTATAGCATCACATACTTCATCTATCAATGCACACCACAGTGTACATTTGTGTGCCACTGCTCACAACACTGCACTTTGAGACCAAAAAGTACATTCCACACCTCTCTCTCCCTCTCATGCTTTCAAATGCATATCCCACACGTTCTGTTCTTGGCAAGGCTGTCCTACTCCGTGACAGCTCCTACTGAAATACTGCAAGATTACAAGAAAGAAACTTTTAAGAGAAACAGGGGATATGCAGGACATCGTACATTCAAGCTAGGATAAAATAACACACCAAAGTCAATTAAAATAATGGTAGTCAAAGGTCATCACAGGGTGTCAGACCACAAGAGTGCCTCTAGCACTAAAGTGGGCCAATGATTCTCTCCTATGCTTGGCTTGATACAGTCCTCCTGCACTCCACATCGACCATCACATAGGATTTTTAACAATTGGGGCCCCAAATCCCAAAGTTAGGAAACTCTACTGGACGGGAGTGGGGGTATATAAGGAAGTTGAACACAGATGTGCAAAGCGTTTTTGCGGTCGAAGATGCTCTTCTAGGTAGTCTGCAACTGCAAAAAAATGTGCTTTGCAATGTACTAAACTCATTTTAGGAGATGGTAATTTTTCTGACTTTTAAATGTGTTTAGAAATGAATAAGGAACCACAATTTAAAGAGGCTGTTGTAGGTGTCCCCACCATGCCACCCTCCCTGTGTAGACTCCAAAAGGAGTGAGGTGAAATATGCAATGTACATCATGAATATTAATTAGATAGGTCAGACTGCGAACCTTTCCAATTCTGAAAATACCGATCACAAATTGCCACCCTTATTTTGCAATCAGTAAATAGTACATCTAACCCTAGCTTCCCCACCTCCGGTTAGCAAGTTCTTCAGTCCAGAGAGACTCTGGTGCAAGTCAGAAAATGTTTTTGCTTCTTGTCCAGTCAGACAGGGATCCATCAACTCAAGAGACGAATGCAGTATATGGGTATTTTCTGTGAAGGTGCTATTTTTCCCACTCATATTGACTGATGACAGGTACAGCTGTTAGCATGTGATGGGAGGAAGAAATTCCAGTTGTGGCTGGTATCTGTGGATTGTTAATGGATCAACCGAGATCAATTTATATTGCTGTCTGGAGTCTTTCATATCTCAATAGACCTACCTCATGGTCATCCCTGCCCACTACATTCTGAAAGAGCTGTATTAATAATTTAGATTGCATTTTACAACTACAACCAAAAAAAGAACTTTTGGTCTGGGTGGTTGTATTTTTTAATCCAAAATATACTAGGTTCTTTTAATCTTCCAAAAATGTTAAATGTTAAATATCAGGGCTGGCACCAAAAAGATTGTAGTACAGAATGTTGAATTAGTTTTACTCTTAACCCACATTAAAAGTTGCACAATGTCTGACAGCACTGTGTGCCTCCATACACAGGTAAGGTTTTTCAGGGATACTTTCCACAATCATTTAACTAATCTGTCCGTAAATAGCATAATGGTTTTATCCAGTACAAGAAACACATGAGGCATGAGGAAACAAAAAAAACTCTCAATCCCAGTGGAAGTCCAAAAATGAATGTTTAGAGAAGCAAAACATTTTGAAAGTTAAATTAGGCAGATAAAATCTTTCAAAATAGGATATACTGAAAGCATTACAACTTTTTTTCTCCCTTGTCCACGTCTTGGAAATCGAATTGTTGTTTGATCTATGCTGGGCTGTAACTGAGCTCTCACAATTCTCAACTGTATTAATGCTGCTTTTCTATGTGGCTTCCCAATTTCTTTCCTTTTTTCAGATAGTTTTTTTGCTTTTATTTGGACTTTTTGCACTATGATACTGCTATTCGGTTTTACAATGTTTATGCTGAATTGCCTGAAATGTATATTTATACCACCCACATATGAAACTGGAAATGTATGCTTCCAGGTTCGCCATTGTGACCTAGCTTACAAATTCTGCAGTAACACATGACTAAGACAAGTATTCTACCATGCAGAACATGCTACGTTATTCTTTAGATAAGTCACTCCTAATTGTGTCCTGTAGCCCACAGGGTTGGGTGCCAAATGTAAAAAAGTGGGACAGACTGAATGTTAAGAAATAATATGCTTCTACTGTAAATGTCTACAAAACATTGCTTAGTCTATATAGTTAAAGCGTTTTATATCTACAGAGAATAGTTGGTTGTGAATACAAGTCTATTTTTACAGTGTCACTGAGTGAAAATGGCTTTTTAATATTAACCAAAAATCTAGTTAATTGGAAATGGTAGATTTTTGATACCTACACTGAAAAAATGTAACAATAATAAAATATATTTTATGCTGCCTGGAATATCCACTAAGGATTATGTCAGTTTGTCTGTGCTTACATCCAAACAGTGATTAAGCTTTGATGGGGCATTAAAACCTCATCTACCAGTAGAACAATAGCACTTGTTTTGCTAGGAGGAAGGCTGGGGAGGAGTAATTGCTGATTACTGATCTAAGGATGTGTCAGTTGGAAGGAATCGGTGGGAAAACAACGGGCTGCGGCTTGGTCATGGCTTTTGACATGATGATGCCAAAGGGAAGCTTAGGCGACAGGAGCCTAGGTAATGCCCCCCACAGATTCATCTCTGCTCTCAGTTGAGTACAAACCTATTCTCAGTTCACAAAGTGGGGGTCCTTCTTTATTTCCACGGGGCGAGGCCTGGAATGTTAGTAGGAATTCTGAGCCTGGCATCCTGGCACGTGCTTTTTTAGACAAAGGCTTACGGGATAGTTTACAGGGAAAGAACACAGGACATGCTACAGTAGCATTGACCAGGTTAATGTCACAGATCACATGCTAGTGCACTGGTTAAAGGTGGCACCTCACCACCAGCTTAGCTGATCACGCCTGGACCTTAGGATAGACCGGACACGGAGAAAAGAGACAGTTCACTTGCTTTCTGATGTCTGCCTGTGAAGAGGACTGAGATGTGCTCAGCTTTGCATGTGGTGCCAGGTTCTGGAACGACTTGCATTCCACTTGTAGTCAGGGAATGTAAGTGCTCCCCAAGGGTCAGTTAGCTACCCCCTGTACTTCCCCAAGGACACAAAACACTGATGTTCGTCTGCAGCCTGTGTTGGTGAGCCAGCTGCTATTTGGGGGTGCACTGCATTATACCCTGTGCCTGTGGAGCCTTAGAGTTGCAGGAGAGATCCGGAATTACTTTAATGGCATCTTCAGGAAACTGGGCCTCTTGGCTGTTGCAGGAGGTAAGGGCAGGCAGGCCTGTCTCACCCTTGGAGCTGAACTGGAATCCCACATAAGAGCACAGTTCATTGCACGTGCCTTTATCGATGATTAGTTAAAATCATTGCAAATTCTGCACCAGCTTTGACAGTTCACTTCATTCATCACATCACACTGAAGAAAAACAGAGATAAAAGCATTAACACTGAGATACAAAAAATATTTAAAAGGTTACGAAATAATCCTGGCCACTTGGGGCCTTAATACAACAATAAGCTGATTAGCACCAGAACCGGGCCTGCAGCCAAGAAGGAAAACCTTTGGACCAATATTGCCCAAAAACTGGCACATTATCAACCAACAAAAGTCATCATGCATGACCTCTACATTTAGTTAATTCTGTCGTCTCTTCCTGTGAGTGGCTGATGTTAAATGTTAGCACTTTACTCATATTTAACCAGTTTCCCTGAGAACATAATATTCTGTCCACTGAAAGGAAAATTGACCGCCTCACTGAAAGCACAAAGCCCACGCTCTGTGTTGCTGTCTCTCACCTGTGAGCTTCTAGTCACCTCCATATTAGTTTCATCCATCACCCTTGTGTTTTTCTCTTCCTACTGTGCTCAGCCCCCGCCCCCGTGTTCCTCCCTTTCTTTTGTGCTTCTTTTCCACTCTCCCCGCAGAGTCTTTGTTTTATCTATTTAACCCTCCCACCTGCTCTCCATTGCTTCACCCCACCTGCTCCTCGGTGGTTTCCTGAACCCTTTGTGGACCTATTACATCTTTTTTTAAAAACATTTTTGGAGAGTGGCCACTATTTGCTGCTGAGCCGCTCTGCATAGTATTAAGCACCTTTTTAGCTAAAAAAAGGTCATATTTTTATTTACCGATCCATGTGCTGTTCACTACCCTGGATCAGTGAATATAAAAATCAAAGAAACAAGCTCCTGCCCCTTGAGGGGGCTGGTGATCGGTTTCCAGAGCCAGGGCCTGGGAACTATCAGGCACTTAGCCACAGACACTAAGCAGCAGGTCATGGCTGCCCCAAAGGACTCTTTGCCCTTTTGAAGAGTTCAAAAGAACAAAACACTGGTGTCAAGGGCTAACAGCACTGGTTGCACATGTACACTCAAAGGGCCACAAGGAACATTGTAGGGTATAAACTGCCTTCAACTGCATTTGCCAAGATGCAGTGGGTGGACTGGGACAGACCTGTGTCCAGTTTGTGAACCCACCCCTTGGCAAAAAAGTCAAAGAACACTAATGCTTGTGTATGTGGCAACATAGGGGAACATTTGTCACCAGGTATGCAGGTTCATGACGTTGTCATTGTGGCTTTTTTTATTTTTTTATTTTTGTTCCATTTTTCTCCACGATGGTGCACTGCATCAGCAAAAGTATTTTGTTGTTTCCTGATGCTATGCAGCATCTTCAAAAAAACATTGGCAAAGCCAATAGGTTAACTGGGCGAGACATGTTGGCTTTGCCAGTGCTTGTTATTTAAACGGGTGTTACTTTGGACGTCTCTTTGTAAGGAAAAACCGAGCTTCTCTCAAAGAATGTGAGCACATAGCTGCTGTTCTAGGTTTATTTTAACAAGACTTTCTACTGCACTTGTTAATGTGATTTCAGCCACCCTCACGCTAGTGCTAAATAGTTTGCCAATAATGCAGGTAGCAATTTCATTTAAACGAATGTAAGCCTGGACTGAGCTATGGGTGTCCGCAGAGCAGCCATCGGCCTTTACCATTACTTTGTTTAGAGGTGATAAACATGTCTGTCCCCTTGTGAGCCTCCGGGTTTACTTTTGAAAGTGCAGATGCATTAAAAAGGCTGACACAGGTCGTGAAGCACCGCAGGAGGTACAATAATGTTTCATTTATTGCAGGCCACCCTTGTGGCTTGTACATTTTAACATGTACATTCCAAAAGAACCATAACCCACTGTTGTTTACTATCAAAAAGTACTGATATGTTAAAGTCATTATCTTTGAAGGATGGCAAGTACCGTGGCAAGATTTGTAATGCTACAAATCTAGCTTTTCACTCCACTTTTCAAGTAAGCATGCGTGCGCTGCGGTGCTTAATTTGTAACAGAATAAGTGCCGGGCCCAGATTTTTTCTCAGAAGCCTGTCAGTGCCAGTGCCAAACGGCCAGGTTTCCAAATACCAAGGCTCTATAGTCTTGATTCCACCTCATGCTACTTTCTTCCACCAGCCCACTCTTGCGGCCCCTTTCTTGCATGTTCTTTCTCATCCTTTCTTTCTCACAGTTTGTATGCCCTTCTCTTACTAGTCCTTTCCCCTTTTGGCTCTTTATTGTCTCTCTTCTTCTGGGTCAAAATATGATGATTAAAAACAAGTCCCATTCTTCATATATAAACCATCCTTTTGTAATCCCAGACCATGTATTATTCTCTTTTTCCCTGGACAACTTCTCTAGGTTCATAATGTTGTTTATGTAGTCCTTCATATTCTATTGCATTATGTACTGGTGTTTAAATGTTTCTTTAATAAACTCACTTTTAAACTGTTAAAATAAGTCCCAGTTCCCAAAAAATAGTGCCCGTGCTCTCCACCTCCAACCACGGCTCAAATGAATCATTGGTGCACTGAAAACCTATTTTTGTGTCTCTTTTTCTGTGTGTTACGAACTGTGCTTTAAGTTAATTTATGAATGCATTTCAAGGAATCACCAGCACTCCTTTTTTAGATGTAGCCTGGGCAGCGCATGCGCTACTGCGAGGCATGCAGTAGCAGTATTGGAATATGGCTTTGAAGCCCCGCCCACTCTCCGCCCATATTTTTAATTGGCTTGTTTCATTGTCCTTCGTAAACGCTGGCTTCCAAGTCGTTATTAGCTCTGTTAGTCCCTCCTTGGTACCGCCTTGTCTGCATTTGTTACCTCCCATAACGACTGGACCTTTTACTTGTCTTGTTACACGGTCTGCTTTATCTTGGCTGTGAGCACTATTTTGTTTAATGATTTGCCCCTATTTCTCCCACTACGTCGCCGCACACCACATGCTTTTATTTTATTTACTAATGGCTGTCCGCTTTAACTATAGCGGACGCATTTTTCTTTATTTATTTTTGCAGTGCGGTCTGCTTTAAGTATAGCGGGCCGCTTACTTATTATTATTATTTTTTTTATGTGAACTAGCGCCCATGCGGCGCTTTCACATTCATGGAGCCCGCGCCCCTTTCTTTATACAAGCCGCGTCTAAAGAAAGGTGCGCAGCCGCTATTCAAGTAAAAGTGCGGCATTGGGCGCTTTTACCAAAAAAATCCATCTGTTTGTTAACTTGATAAACAGATGCTTTTTTTTGTCAAAGCGCCCCATGCCAGCGGTTTCACTTTTATGTCGGCCACGCCCCTTTCTTCAGACACGGCTTGTTTAAAGAAAGGGGCGCAGCCTCCATGAATGTGAAAGTGCTGCATGGGCGCTAGTAAACAAACAAACATTTGCAATGCAATAGGCCTCGCAGTTGCGAGAGTTTAAGCTATTGCATTGTCAATAGCTCAAACTCTCGTAAATGCGAGACCCATTGCATTACCAAAGCTTGTTGTTTATGTTTTTGTATTGAGGGCATTAAGGTAATTTAAACAGCAGTTTTATTTGAAAGGGTGTGACTTTGGACAGTGCTGCATAATCATAAAATGAGACACTGTAAAAGGTTCCTGCTAAACCATAACCATTCGCTTTTTCTAATAGTTTTCACGTAACGGATGCGAGATTGAAACGTCATCCTTAATGTAAATTAGCACCGTATTTGAAGTTGCTCAAAATGCATAATAATGAAATTTGACACCTGCAGATGTGTGAGTTGTTTTAAAATTATTAGTTTAAATTGAGCCTGTCTGAAGACAAAGGATTAAAACATAAAGTGCTGTTAAAGCCAGGCAGCTGGTATTTAAAGCCTCACCTGGATGGCTTCATTTCTTACATATGGACTTTAAGTAAGGGTAGGAGCTGCGTCTGTTTATTATTATAGTTTTTCTGTTGTTCTTTTACATCACACACGTGCCCATTGGGTACAACAAATAAATAGTACCTATATATTATTTAGAAAGAAATGGCTTAGTTCTGAAAGTGCGTGAAGAAAAGTGCACATTTATTAACTAGGGTGACTGACACCACTACATACTATACTCTTGCAATCCACTTCAGCTTAAAATGGTTTTAATCACAAACGTCAATCACCAAAATGCCAGTGGTAGCCACAAGGGCGACTCCTCTGCTAAGGCAGAGGAGCGTCGCCCCACTGCTCGCAGAGCAGAATGTTTTTTTAAATAAAATGATAATAACCTTTTTTTTTCTTTTTTGTTGTCCTCATTTGCCTATTTGCCGCCCAAAACTCTAACGAAACCACCCTGGGCTTTTCGACCTCATTTACTGGAAATAGTTTGAGAGGGGGGAGGGGATGGGGGGAAAGGGAGGGGCCAGGCCGAACTCCAAAGACCAAAGGCTCCCCTTACCCCAAACCCTCCCAGTCACCCAAGAAAACCTTCACCAGCCGAGGAAGGCTTAATCATTGAACCTTTACCGCTTACAAATCAAAACACCCTACTCTTCCCCCAAACGTGCCAAAAAAGGATTCCAAAATGTATATCTTTTCTTTGTCTGATCCGACAGAGAAACCCATTGTTTGCATACCTTTCTACGGTCCAAAAGCACGGCATAAAAAATAAGCTTGGCATTATTATCTGTGCCCTTACCTTGCAGATCGGATCTTCCAGATATAACCAACTCCGTGCTTACCTGAATCTGCACCCCCAGGATACTTGACAGAAAACAACTTGCGGCCACCCAAAAAGCCTGGATCTTCGGACACCGCAGAAACATATGCAGATCATCTTCACTCGGGCTTCTACACTTGGGACACACCACCAAACCTCCTGAACCGAACTTGGAGAGTCTTCGAGGGGTCCAACACGCTCTGTGCAGCGTGAAAAAATGATTCCTCCTTAAAAATGCAGGTTTTACAATTTTATAAAGCATAGACATTGTTATTTGCCATTGGTCTTCCGTAGCAAACTCCGGCAAGCAATCTCCCCACAGGGTCTCTGGGAGCGTGAAGGGGCCGTCCTCCATTTCAAGCAGCAACCAGTACCACAGTGCTATTTCTTTCTTAAAGTCACAAATCGAAAACAGCTTCTCCTCCAATTCATTATAAGAACCTATTTGATCGCACATTCCCGCCGACCAACTCTGAATCTGTAAATACTTGAATCTAGAGAAGCTGGAACCCCACTCCTCCTCACACTAACCCCATGCAATTAATGATCCATCCAGGAATAACTGCTCCCATCTCTGAAGACCCTTCTCCTTTAAAGGACAAGCCAGCAGATCATTAGACCACGGTGTGGATCCTGGGGCATCCCAGATTGAAGCCTTCTGGCTATAATATGGAATCTTTAATACCCGCCTGATTCTGTACCATGTCTCCGCGATGTCTCTTAGAACCTTTAACCTGACCTTTTAAAAAAAATTCGGATCAGCAAATTTATACATGAATCCATTCTCATTATAGTCCTGCTTCTTCAGCATAGCTTCAAATATTCTGCCAATTGCCGAATCCGTCGGGGTATTCAGCAGCATCCTCATTTTTTTAACAAAAATGCCCATGAGTAAAGTTGAAAGTCCGGCACCGCCAAACCACCCTTCAACAACCGTCTCCTTAGCTTCTCCTTAGCTTCTTCCAAGAGAGGCGCAAACCTTTAGATGCCCAAAGAAAGGTGCCAATCTCACTCTGAAGTTTTAAGAACCACTCCTTTTTAAAAGACAAGGGAACTGTTTCGAACAAAAAGTTTAACTCTGGCAGGATCATCAAGTGAGTGGTAAATGCGACCAACCCCTTAGACTAGCGCTTATTTCCTTTTTAAGCCTGAGAACCTTGGTAAGATCCGCTAGGTTATGAGTTATCCTTATTCCAAGATACCACATATCTTTTTTACATAAGATTCCCTCTGTATTCATGTTCCAGGCCATAACTCCAGTTTTTTCCTTATTACCATCGTAGCCCGAAAAAGACCCAAACTTTTTTGTAACATCCAGAAGATAAGTCATGGTTTGTTGTAGTTTAGAGGTGTAAATTATTATATCGTCTGCATACAGCCCGATCTTCTTCAACCAAGCTCCGACCTCAAAAGGCACAATCATCTCAGAAAGTCTTATCCTACAAGCAAGAGGCTCTATAAAGAGGTCAAACAGGAGTGGACACAACGGGCACCCCTGCCTAGTTCCCCGCCTAATCCTTACTAGCTGACAGAATTTTACAAAAATTTGTTCCCAAATTTAGATGTTTAACTAGGATGTGCAAATAAGCCCAATTAACTTGTTCAAAGGCCTTGGCGGCATCTAATGCGATGACCGCCAAGGGGAGATCATAGGTGGAGGCTATATCTATAGAACCAATAAGGGAAAAGGTCAACTCCTTCAACTGTCTACCTCTAATAAAGCCCTTTTGGTCCTCATGGACTAAATGTGAAATCACACTATTCAGCCTCCCAGCAATCATTTTGGCAAAGAACTTATAGCCGGTATTTAAGAGGGAGATAGGTCTATACGGTTCAACATTCCTAGGAGATTTACCTGGTTTAAGAATAAGCGTTATATTTGCCTCGTTCCACGAAGGTGGGAGTGTAGTATCACCGGTGAAAATCTCATTAAACAACTGTGTCAAAATAGGAGTTAAAACTGCAGACAGGGCTTTATAAATTTCCACTGGAAGGCCATCAGGGCCAGGTGCCTTGCCTCTCTTTCCCTGTCTCATAACCCCCTCAACCTCTCCCTCCGCAATCTCTTGATTGAGAACAACCTTAAACTCCTCCGATTAAGGGACCAAAAGTTCCACCCATCTTAAAACTGCCTGATCATCCACCACCAGATCTTCCTGATATACCTTCTCAAAATAGTCATGGAAAGCTGCAGCTATGCCTTTATTATCATTAAATCTTAAACATGTCTGGTCACTTTTCACTTCTTTAATCAAATTTCGCACTTGGTCACTCTTTGTCTTCCAAGCTAGAAGCTTGCTGCAGCCCTCGCCATACTCAAAATGAGCAAGCTGGCTAACATCCCACTTCTCTTTAACTCTAGCTCTGAGGATTCCACCTAGATCTGCCTTTAAATCAGTTAAATCTTGTAGAGCCTTATCACCAACCTCCAAATTACCTAGATTTACTAAACCTGCCTCCTGCTTACGAATCTTCTCTTCGATGTCTGAGACTCTCTTATAATATACTCTTCTTTTCCTAGCTGCCAAAGCTCCTAATCTCCCACGCAGAAAAGCCTTGTATGTGTCCCAGACAATCTCAGTCTTAGCCGAGCCCTGATTGCTCTAAAAAAAATCTTTTGTCTCCTGTTTTAAAGTCTCCGTTGCCTCTTGTTCAGAGAGTATCGTTTGGTCCAACCTCCAGGTTGAAGCTAAGGAGCTATCACCCAATGTCAACCTAAGCAAAATGGCTGAGTGATAGGAGAGATGTACTCCAATATGCTCAACCTGGATCACTGAATCGGCCAACCTGTGGTCTACCAAAAAATAGTCGATCCGGGATTTATGATTATATTTTTTATTATAGAATGTAAATCCTGACAGATGCCCAGACCTCCTTCTCCAAATATCACATAGACCCAGCTGGGACATCAGCAATCTGACTCTGTTTGACATTTTGGGATTTACGGCCGCTCTACTATTTTGAGATCTATCTAGTTTGTGATCCAGCACTGTATTGAAATCGCCAGCCATTATGATCTGCCCAGAAACATTCAGCAATTCCCTTGCAAGATCATCTAAAGGACCCATGTCATCCTGGTTCGGACCATAATAACCTACTAGAACAAACAATTGTCCACAAATCTTTAACTTAACAATCACCCATCTCCCGCTAGCATTTGCCGCGTTGCCATCCACGGAAATTTTCAAACCGTGTTTAATTAGGACTGCCACTCCCTTAGTCACTGCTGTCTGTGGAGTATATACTGCATGGGCCAGCCACAGTTGAGATGAAAACAATTGTTTACTTTCCTCACCGGTCAAATGGGTCTACTGTAGTATAACTATTTGTGCTGGAGAGTCCTTCAAATATTCCATTATCAATTCCCTTCTGCTCTTTACACGCATCCCATTCACATTCCAGGATAGAATCCTCAATTCGTTTAAGCTACCCCCTCTAATCCCTCCCAACAAAAAAAAACTCTTACACCCTCCCTACCATTAACAGCAAAAGTGCAAGTGAGGATTTTCCTGTTTTTACCCCTGACCATTCCCTCCCGCCCCCACCGAAAATCTACAACCCACCCCATTACCCAGGAAAAACCTTTCATACTACCAATGGCTCAAAAAGCCATGTGAGCGCCCCTTGACGGGCGGTGCGTTAATAAACATTACACAACCTCAAAAAAAAGAGTCTTAACCAATCACCTAGAACAGCCAGAGCATCACACAGAAATCCTATAGCTCCATACTCAGAGGTTACCCGGTTCACACTGTTCCAAACATTTGGCTACATCTTCTACAAAGCGGAAAGAGTGCATCTTATTATTCCACATCACTTTTAACAGTGCAGGAAATTTCAGTTGAACAGAAGCCCACAATTTCCTCAGCGGTTTGATTCTTTTACCAAGTTCCCACTGTCTATTAGCAGTGACCGTCGATAGATCTGACCTAACTTAAACTTTAGCCTCACCTGCTTCCAAGGTTTTCTTCTTAAGAGCAATCACTAGAATCTTCTCTTTCAAAGTGAAGGACATAACATTTATCAGAATTCTCCTGGGTTTAGCAGGATTAGGATTCAACCTGAAAGGGTTCCGATGTACTCTCTGAATATCTTTGGATATTTCCTCCTCAGTCTCTTCCAGCTATAACTCACTCTTCAATAAATGTACTACATACTTCCTAATATCCTCACCTTTTCTACCCTCAGGAAGTTTTAGGATTTTTAAATTATTCGTTCTTTGCATGTTCTCCAACCTTTCTACCCTTTCGTCAAATTCCCTCTCCTCGTTCCTAATTTGATCTAGGTCCTTGCGATTAACCATGACCTCATCCCTAAGATCTCTAACCTCCATCTCTAATGCGATCGTTCGGGTGCTCAAATCGTCATTCTTCTTCTCTAACAAGCCACAAGCCGCCCTGATACTCTCCTGATTAGACTCTGACTTCTCAAATCTCTTCTGCATCTCCAAACTGAGATTTCTAAGCAGAAAAATTATTGAAGAATCACTACCCTCCTGCTCTGGCTCCCTCAAGTGCTCAGACTGTTCACGCCCCAGCGTTACTAAAGTTCCTGCTTCCACCGCAGCAGCGACTGCGGCTGCTTCAGAGCCAGGTGCTTCAAAGCCAGGGCCAGAGACAGTACACATTGCCTTTGAAGAACCCTCATCCTGAGCCTGAGCTTGAGGAACGTCACCCATGGCTGGAGCCAGAACCTGAAAACGATTAGGGCTCAAATGGGGGGACCAATCCACCAAGTCTATATCCAGACCCTCTCCCAAGCTCCCGCCAATGGTCCCACAGTTATAATGTAGCTGTTTACCCATCAGGGCAGACACTGAGCTTGTTAGCTTTGTCGGGGATGTTGCCTTCAGGACCAATGTCTTAGGGACCACCTTAAAGTATGATCTGAGATAGGGTGTCACCTTAATCTTGCGCTCTAACGAATCCCCCCTTGACAGCTTATTATGCACTCTATTGTTTTTAGCACGTTGCCTTCCTCTGCACTTCGGCTCCCTCACCCCCCTCACCTCTTCGCTGTATGGAGCAGAAAAGCCTCCCTGATTGCAAACTATATTCTGTGTGACTTTCCCCGTACTCCTTAGCGCATACCTAGAGATGCTTCCTTCCTCTACCCCAACTCCACAGCTGTTAACCGTTACAGGGTTACTCCCAAGATTTTGAGCAGGCGACTGATTGCAGGTAAGCACTACCTTGAGACCGTCGCTGTCTAATCTGTCTTGTACTGTAGATAAAGCCTCAAAATGCCGTTGCTGGGGCTTTTCATGTATTTGAGAGGAGTGTACCTGTGCCTCTATTGAAGAAAACCGCTCCTCCGGTCTTCTCTCCCTCTTAGACCTCGTGGCAGCCTGACTGCCTCTGCCCCATCCTCCCCCTCGGAAGATGATCCTGGCAGCCGCTCGGCGGCCCTTGCTGATCTCAAGTGCCGGCCTATCCCAGCTGTGATCACCTAGGCTTGCGGGCTCCTCCTCTATGGCGTCATCCTGCGTCTCCAGCCTCCGTAAGGATCCGTGAGCCGATCCCGCCATACACCGCAAGGAATTGAAACAAACCGGTAACTGATTGCTGTTCAAAGTGGTCGCGCTGGCGTTCGCTAACAAAGTTACGGTGAAAATAAAGTCACCGCATCTTCAAAGGACTTGCCCGTATTCGTGAGACTCCATGCAATAAACAAAACACGTGCAAACACCACCCGCCTCGGGAGACACTCGCGGCCCGCAGCTAGCCGGCCGCCATGTTTTCCCCAAAATGATAATAACCATGTTATTATAATTTTATTTATCTATACTACAGGGCTGGGTTGGGGCAGGGAGGGGCTGGAGTCACAGGGGGAGGAGTGGTTTGCACTCTCCAAGAGGGCATGACTGCTTGGCCGGCCATCATGGGCCGACCAAAGAGTTATGCACACTTTGCATCTTAACCACCAGGTTGTAATAACATACCCTGGTGAGGAACATGCAAAGGCTCCCTGTCCCAGTCTGAGCGCCGAACCGCAGCGATCAGACCAATCACAACGCTTCATTGCAGCATTGTGATTAGCTACTGGGAGCCTGGGTGCTTCCTGGTTCAGACCTTGTCAAGAAGAGCGGCAACGCGACAGAGAGAAGGCAACAGTTAAAAGGTGTGTTTTTTTTCAAACCCACCAACCCCCCACCAGATCCGCCACCGCCATTCCCTTCCAGCTGTCACTGGGTAGCCACACTATTTAACCTTTATTTCTTTACTTTCACTTGCACAAGCATGCTTACACATACACACACTCGCTCTCACTTAAACACACTCTCACACGCAAGCATGCACACAACATCTATCAAAGATTTTTTTTTGCTTGCCTCAGTTGTCAGAGAGGGTCATATTCTAGCAAACTGTAATTCATTCTTTATTACACTAATAGTGAATAATAAAACATTGACAGAAAACTAGGAAGGGGGAGATGTCCTTGTCTCCCTGCCACTGATTTTGCCTCCGCTGAGGCCAGAGGTCGCAAAGGCAGTCAGGTATCACAAGGTGCAAGCCAGGGGTCGCAGCGGCTACCTCTGGCAACCCCTAAATGACGTCCATGGTTTTAACCACAAGGTATATGAAAGCAAAAAACATTGATAAGAGCAATACCTCTGTATGCACACATTAAATGCGAGGTCTATTGGCTTTGTCAATGCTTGCTTTAGTATGCAGTGAAATTTTGATCTTTTCGAGGAAACAGGTCAAATTTGCCATTGTATGGAAAGAGCATGGAGTGTGCATAACTATTCTGGTCAGCACTACAAATTGGTATTGAAGATGGTAGTATGGAGTCCATTTGGATGAGGCACACATCCCCGTGACTGGTCTGTCCCTTATTATTGGAACATTTTTCATTTTGAATATTAGGATATCATAGGAACCTCTAAATGGTTAGCAATCCCATCCTGAAGTTTTTCTGGCACACGGGTAGTAAAACTGCCTAAGTGGTTGTTTATGTAACATTATTTGCATTGGGAGGTCACGTGTCATTGCATGCATTCCTAAAAGTCTTAAATATTACTCTCTTCTACTTTCCCAAAATAACGTCTCATAAGAACATTTCAGGGCAGCTAACTCTCCCATCACTCCTGGCTTTAGGAAACCCTTCAGATGTACTTTAAACTTTCCTTGGCCCTTTTCTATTCTAGGTTTCCAAGTAAACCACGAATGGCAGGTTTGCTTCCAATCATTTGTTTACATCAGACCTTCACATTAAAGGGAAGGGACCATGTAGAAAGAGTGGACTAGTGTATTCCAATGTTAACAATCCATTAAACGTGAGACGTGAACAATGAACCTTTAAATCTGTCCCTCTATCTGTCTGGTCCTACTTTCACCAAAAGGCTAATCCCCCAATGTATTCTTTTCAATTTACTGGTCTCCAGAAAACCACTCACCTCTGGTGGTATAGCCTTAGTTATGTTATCATTTAGTTGGATAATTTCAGCAGCATGATAATGGTGGGCAATAGCATCACGAGGAGCCTGCATTGTTGTACATGAAGATGGGTTTGTTTAATTTATAGGGATGTCGTTTGCCAAACTCCCCATTCAATGCACGCAGGTTCAGAGCTTGCAATAACCCCTCACATTTTGCAGCTGCCCTGTGTAAAAGGACCGTGCTGTGGGGGATTTCCCACTATCCACATCACCGTTTTGTTACATGATCTTTACTTGTAATAGTGATGCTGAACGCAAAATCGCCTGACATAAATGAATCTGCACCATTATGATTCATAACTAAGGAACTTAAAGTATCCAATAAATGAGCTGCGGTTGTTTGATTCTTACGGTTGGGGTAAGGAAAAAGGACTTGGACTTTAGTGAATGTGTGAGCCCCTTTGACTCACCACTAAATGTAAATATTCTTGTTTTTGATTTTCTCCATGCTTCTGGTCAATTTTGTTGCAAAATTAAGTGAAAAGTCTCCTGCCAGGCTCCCTGATCACTTTGTCATGTTGCCATGACCTACGTTTTCAACACTCCTGTATAAATTTCCAAACCACAGGCCTGGTTTCCTGAAAATACAAAATATCGGGACTAATGTATTATTCCGATTCGCAAAGCAGGGATCTGCAATTTGCACACTGACTGGTTTGCAACTGTTAATGCAATTTGCTCTGTGACCTATATGCTTGTCTCTCACATTGCAACTTTTCTATCCACAGGGGGTTGCAAAGTAACCTGTCTAGTGATTATTAATGAGGCAGGTTGCTATTTCCCACCTCCAGTGAATAGCTGCCAGGGCGTGGGTGGAGACCAGCAAGGGACCTTCATCCCTGTATTTGCTTTCCCAAAGTGGAAGCATTGTTTTAAGTAGTCTGTGTGCATTAAAAGCACAGGTGCTGCTTTTAAAATTAATGCTTCCCATTCAGTAAGACATTGGGAGGAGCAGGAAGTGGTCCTGTGAACCAGTGCCTGCTCCCCTCAAGGTCGCTGACATGAGTCACAAAAGGGAAGGTACGCCAGAGGGACATCTTGCCCTTTGCGAATCAGTTATCACAAGGGGCAGCTCCTCCACATGGGTGGAGGAGCATCGCCCCACTGCTTTCTCGCAGTGCTACAAGCAGAAACATAAAATGGTATCAATACCATTTTATGTTTCTGCTTTTGGTTGGGGGTGGGCGGTCCTGCTCCAGGCAGGGGAGGAGTGGCTTGCCCACTGTTGTGGGTGCTGACTGTTTGGTCGGCCCCAGGGCCGACCAAACCAGTCATGCGCAATCTCCTGTTTTCTCCATGTAGGGTGCATGCAGCCTGCATGGAGAAAACAGCCTCCCCATAGCCGCCTGTGTGGTCAGTGTCCCAGCCAATCACAACGCTGCCATTGCAGCGTTGTGATTGGCTTAGGGGAGGGGAGGGAGGCCTGCCTGCTTCCTGTGAGGAGCAGAGAGAAGAGATGCAATGGGGGACCGGAGGCAAAGGTAAGTTTTACATTTTATTTTTAAAATTAACTCCCTCCCCTGCTCGCGCGACCTCGCGCTACCCCACCCGCGATTCATGCCGGCCGCGACTGGTTATCACCACAACATGTGGGTCAGAAACTCATCAGTGGTTTGCGACCACAATTGCAGTAACAAACTGTTGGGACATTCCTCTCCAGATCACAAATAGGCGGGGTCTCCCCTTTCATGCCCCTTCCTATTTACAATTCAGTAAGGACCGCAAAAGTCCTCTTACAAATTTATTTTAAAAAATCTGGCATGTTAAATGACTTTTGTACATAAAGACAAGCCCTTTTATGGTCTCAGACCCTGCGATTTTGTGAATTGCAGTGTTTGTGATTCCAGAAGGTCTTTGTACACTAGGCCCATCACGTTTTAGCAGAAAACCCTCTTCATCCTCTAGTATTAATAGGTGTTACAGTACTGTTACATTCCATGAAAATATATTTTAAATCTCCTCATCTCTTCACTGCTTCACATTCAAGTTATCCTAGCATTTTTGATGCCTCCCTTCCGGGTACAAGCACAGCTCCTAATCACCCCTGATCTCCCCAGTTCTCAAGAGGCCTGACTTATTTCCTAAATCACAACCGTTTTTATTTGGAGAAATACACGTGAAACAAATACAGCATCAAAATAACAATTAGTGAATAAATAAAGCCTTTAAAGTTTGAAAACCATGTGTGATGAAAAAAAGAATGTGAAAATGAGACAAGAATAATCAGATGGCGATATCAGGACTATGTTATAGCAAAAATGCATTAGAACAATGAGAAAGTGAAAAGCTGTGAGTAACATAGCTCATTCTAACTGATTCCTAGTATTTCTATGTAGTAACAGCATATTTGATACACAAGGCCTTATGCTTGAGATGTAACAGAGAAATGTGCAGAGAAATAGCCATTTGTAACTCATCAGTAGGTTTGATGAAGGTGGCCACAGTTTCCTCTGTTTCTGAGACCTCCATTCACCAGCACGAAGAGGGACTTTTCTCAAGGGCCAAGGTGGATTCACGGGTAGGATATGGAACACTGTGGACTTTACTCTTTCCCCTGAAAGCATGCTTTCAATACCAGAGTTTCAAGTCAGAGATGTTGCACAGTCTTGGTAACCAGGAAATCTCCAATGCAGGAGCAGGAAGGCTCATCTGTCTTCTGTTTTCCGCCTGCTCTCTGCTAAATATGGATCAATATAAGCAATATATAGGGGCGTGGCTTGGCCAGCGGCGATGGCGGACGCGTGAGCAGAGAGCTCCACATCAGCCTCGCATTTATCCTTTTTCAACGGACGTCCGAGGCTGTTTTTCGTGCCACCGGGGCCCTCTGAGGGGGCTGCACGCTAGAGGAGCGAGACCAGAGGGTCATAGGGTGCAAACTGACCAGGAGTTCATCGGAGGCCAGGGAATCGTCCTGAGAGGCTGGGAGATCTCAAAATGGCGGCAGTGGTGGAGGCGTTGAACGCAGCGGCGGCCGCGGCGCTCTGAGCTCCGATCCGAGAGCGGCCCTGCAGAGGTCAAAGAGGCAGCGCTGCAGTGCGTTGTAGGCGAACGACGGCTTGGAAGCGAGCGGGTTGTATGTAGAAAGAAGGTTTTCCCCAGTTACTTTTAGGTCCAAGAGGGGGGAAAAAAGAACAAATGTACAAGGTTTCTGCCTCTTAACCGACCTATCACTCTTTTTTCCAGTAAGTACTCACGAAAATCTAAATATCAGTGCATCAATAGTTCCCCATAAACAATAAACTCATTGTCTACAAAGAAGTTTTTCTTTTCATCTTTTTGTTTTTTTATTTATCAAAAATATCGAAAATATATTAACTTTTCATTTTTGTGTTTTCTCTTATGATTTACAATTGGTCTTAAAACATTTATGTACATACAATCATTAATGTGAACATAGAATACATTATTCTCAGATCAAAGTTGTTGGACAAATAAGACACCCCCAAATGACACCATAAATATCTACATTCTCACCTCGCATACTATTCTTGCATCCCAACAGACATACCACACAAAAAAAGGGAAATGAAGGAAAGAACTTAGTTATATAACAATGAAATACACAACTGGATAGATCAACTGCGATATAATTGTTGAGTAATTTCCCAAAATCGATTATAACAGATATGACATCAATTTATGTTTCTTCCTTTGTTCTGCTTAGGTTGATCCTTATAGGATTTGTTTTCCAGTTATGAAGTGGCTGGTCTACGTACGTTTCGGTGAACTATGTTTTAATCACCTTCCTCAGGACCAATGAAAAACAATTTTTTCTGTACAAAGGGGGGGGGGGGATTATTATAATAGGCGAGACATCAGAAGTTATCAGGTTCTCATCGCCCTACAGCTTCCAAGGGGGCAGGTGTTGTATCAGGGTTGGTCTACAAATAGTATGAGCCTTGATATCTAGATATTGTTCGTGGTAGAGATTTCTTGTATATATAATGGTCTCATATGGCCAGGATATTCGGAGGTGAGCTTGATACTGCTCCTCTCTCTCCTTGGTGATGCTATACCTTAGAAAATGTAAGGAAAATAAAATATTTATATCTTTTTCTCAAAATCTTTTGTTCAGTTAGAGGGTGATGTCGCTCACCAGAGTTATTTTAGGGCTCTGTGATTCTTATATGATTCATTGCCTATTGGGTTACCGCTACCTTCCCAGATGTCGTCCGAGTCCGACTCGAGAGTGGAAGCGAGCGGGGCCATCGAAGAGCGGCGGGCGGCCGTGACCCGACTCGTCCCCACGGATGAGGTGTGGAGGCCTTCCTGCAGGCAGAGGGGGTTCACCGAGCTGCCTGCTGACGGAGGCGAGCTGCCTGCTGACGAGGGCCCTGCATGCTTGTGGGCGCTTGCTGGACTCCAGGGGAGGCACCAGAAGCGATGATGCAGCCGCCATCAGCTGGGGGCTTCCTGTCCGGTGGCCCGGTGATGGAGAGCGAGCAGACGGCTTGCAGAAGGTACGTGGGGCAGAGCAGCCTGGGGGACTGTGCTGGGACCCCCTGACCCCCGGAGCTGGGCAGTCTTCAGGATCCACGACCTAACCAAAGCCTTGGGCCGCATACCATTGGCTAGGAGTCGCCCCCGGGGGAACACGGAATCGGGCGGCTGGAAGCTTGCAAGCCCCCCAGGAGGACTGGACCTGGTGCTGTGGACAGGGGCAGCCTGGGAGCGACTGTCTGGTGGAGACCCTGGCACGGGCGTGCCCTGCGATCACAGAGGGGCCCGCAGACAGTCGCCTACGCCAATCTTTGGGGGGAGCTGCTGGTAAGAGCATTAGCCACCTAGTAGTTGATCCCTGAGGGGGCCCCCTGTGGGTGATTGAGGACTTGCTTGAGTGCTGGCTGCCTAGCTGTATGGGAGCGCCATACCATCCGAGAAGCTGGCGACGGAGGCGAGAGCACCAGTATCATCGTGCCTAGCAGTGACCCGCAGCACAAGAAGAGAGTTACTGGCTTGCGAATTGGAGACGTGAGATTTCCAAGTGGGAGGCACAGATAGTGGCCCGATTGCAACTCCAGCGCCATCGGCGGAGATAGCACGTGTGGAGCAGGATTGGGCAGACCTGGTTATAAGCATGCAGATCTCGAGGGCGGCCCCGGTGCCTGTGGTTCTGGGAAGTAGGAGAAAAGCCTGGGTGGCGTGAATGTGAACTGATCTGCGTTGAGACATCCGGGCGCCTGGGGCGGGCCCCTGGAATGCTTTGCGGGGCTGCGGCACCACTGGGCAGGGAGTGTGGATTGAGACGTACCTGCAGAGTACATGTCGTCGAACGAGAAGCGAGGCGGAGAGGAGCGAGGGGAGTCTTTCCCACCATGGGCAAGCGGAGGGGACGTCCGAGTGGAGTCCCCCAGGACCCGGAGGAAGACGCACAGGAACAGGCGCGGACTGCCCAGGAAGATCCGGTGCAGCAGCAATTACAGCAAATACTAGCTGCCATAGCCGACACAAAGGCGACCCTCTATCTGGATATCAGTACTGTTGCGGTGGGGCGTGGCCTGCTGCGAGATGAAAACAAAAAACTTTCCGAGAGGGTCAAGAAAACTGAAGTCAGCATTGCGGAGCTGGCACCGGTGCACAAGGATGTGGCGCAGCAGGTACAGGCCATAACGGACAGGGTAAATGTCCTGGAACGCAGGGCTGAGGATGCGGAGGGACGCAATCGAAGAAATAATGTGCGTGTAGTGGGGCTGCCGTAGGGGTCAGAGGGGGATTATATGGTGACCTCCTGGAGGCATGGTTCAGAAATGTTGTAGCCCCGGAGGGCCTCACTGCCTTCTACACCCTCGAAAGAGCCCACTGAGTGCCGGCCAAACCGCTGGCCCCGGGAAGACCCCCGAGGCCGGTGGTGGCCCGCCTTCTCCATTTCCGTGACCGGGACTTACTACTGCAAAAAGCGGGAGCGAATGGCCCCTTTATAGTGGACAACGCTAGGGTTACGTTGTTCCCGGACTATACGTTGAAAGTGCAAAGGAAGCGTGCCTCTTATATTGCAGTCAAGAAAGCTCTGCGAGATGAGGGCCTCCAGAACTCCCTGATGTTCCCGGCCCGCTTGCGCTTCATTTTGGACGGGAGCACACACTATGTCGACTCTCCTCAAGAAGTTTGGGACTGGTTAGAGAATTACAGAAAGGAGACGCCACGAGCGGAGGGCACAGGAGGGACGCAGGATCGTGCTCCAAACCAAACTTTGCGATCACGACGAAGCATCCGCAACAGGACCCAGAAGAAACCCACACTCACTCAGACAGCATGGGAGCAGGCGGAGGCGCTGCAGGCTGTGGTGGCGCTAGCACAGGAACGAACTCCAGTGTCAGAAGACGGGGAAGCTGGCACTGCTGGGAACTCTGTGGGGAATTACTTGGACTCGTCCCAATCAAGTGAATAATGAATGCCGGTAGTGACGCCGCAGGCGGCGGATGACATTGCCTGAGGAAGGGAGACGGGTTATGGCGAACAGGGGCCCAGAGGAACAGTTCTGCTGGCGAGGGTTGGCGAATGTCCCAGACTGTTTTGTTTACTTTGGGGCTGATGTGCACTGATTGGTGACCTTCCGAGCCAGCTGCGGTCCCCAGCACCTCTGTATTCATCAGAGGACTTAGTGTGACTTTTTTTCATGGTTTGGATGGGTACTAGTTCCACAGTACCTGTCCTGGGGAGGGGAGTTGGGGATGTTTTTTTAGTTTTGGGGTTTACTAGGGCCAGGCATGTCACTAGAGCAGTCCTCCGAGTCGAATTCCTGACACTGTTGGGATGGGGCTCACCAATAACTTGAAGTGTTTATCATGGAATGTGCGGGGCATGCACTCCATGTGGCGCCGACAAAAGCTCCACACATATCTAGTGAGATGGGGAGTTCATATTGCGCTACTACAAGAAACCCACTTACAGGTGCAGGAAGGGGCAGCTTTACAGCGGCGCTGGCGTGGTCAGGTATTCTACACAACCTATTCCGCTTTTGCTCGGGGAGCGCTGATTTGGGTGCGGGTGGGGGTACCCTTCCAGTGCAGGGAAAAGCTTATAGATCCGGAGGGTCGGTATGTAGTGGTGCTTGGAAAACTTGACGGATGTGACATTGCTCTGGGGAGCATATATGCTCCCAACACGGAGCAACCTGCCATTTTCTCGCAGCTGTTCAGGAAGCTGGCACCCTATTTTACTGGCGCAGTACTGCTTGGTGGGGATTTTAATTCTATTTCAGATGTGGTTTTAGATATCTCGCACCCCCCGCTCCCTAATGCACCCACTCATAAGATCGCAGAGGCCAGGCGTAATTGGCAGAGCCGATGGGGTCTGGTAGATACTTGGAGGGTCCAACATCCTGGCGAACGTGATTACTCCTATTTCTCGGCATTACACGACCTTCACGTGCACCTCGGTGCATTATTATGCACTCCGGATGTACATGCAGGAGTGCAGGGTAGTGAAGACCTCGCTAGGACACTATCAGATAATAACCCGTTTTGCTTTGGATGCAATGGTCGCGAAGCCGGGCCCGGATACAGACTTGGCGATTTCACCCGGAGGCATTGGAGGACCAAGTGTTTTGCGACGCGGTGGGTACATCCATCACTCAGTACTTCAGAGATAACGAGGGGTCCGCCTCCACACCATTGGTGGAATGGGACGCCTTTAAAACGGTGATTCGGGGATATAGCATCGCTGAGATGGTGGGAGTGCGCAGGGTGCTACTAGTAGAGGTAGGCGATGCGGAACAACGCCTGCGGGAAGTTGAGAAAGATTGCCCTGAGAGGCCGGATAAACAGCGGAAATTGGAAGAGGCGAGGTAGATAGTGGCAGGACAAGTGGAGCGGTTGCACTGTTTCGACCACAAGGCTTATATTACACGCACCCACGTAGAGGGAGACAAGTCTGGTGGTCTGCTGGCCTGGCTGGCCAACCCGTCGCGTAGAGGTTCGCCGATACTGGAGCTCCGGGACTCCCAGGGGGGCACTTGTTTTACTCAGGAGGGTATAAACGAGTTGTTCTATGACTACTACAAGGACTTATAGAAGAGCAAGACGGTCCGAACGGGGGATGACCTATATGGGTTTACACGTGAACCCCAGCTTCCACAACTAGATGATGATCAGGCGGAGGAGTTAGGCAGAGATATCGAGTTAAGGGAAGTGAGGGCGGCTATTAAACATATGGCACAGAATAAAACACCGGGGACAGACGGCCTTCCGATTGAGTTTTACTTAACCTATTCTGAGCAGCTGGCGCCACGACTGGTGGCACTATATAACAAGGCGACACAATTCAGTCACCTTCCCGTCTCCATGAGAGAAGCGGTTATCATCCCTCTCCTTAAACCTAGTAAACCGGCATGGGACAGGTCAGCGTACCGTCCTCTATCCATGCTTAATACAGACTACAAGATACTAAGTCACATCTTTGCCACTCGTCTATTGCCCCACATGCCGACTGTAATCCATCGGGATCAAGCTGGCTTTATCCCCGCTCGGAATGACGGGCTTAAATATTCGGCGATTGCTGCAGGTACTCGAAGCAGACTCCTATCAGAAAGACACTGCTGCAGTATTTGCTGTTCATATAGAAAAAGCATTTGACAGTTTGGAATGGCCCTACCTGTTCCATGTCATGGCCGGATTTGGGTTGGGGGATACATTTATAGCATGGATGGCTTTACTCTATAAGTACTCCACGGCGCAGGTTAGGACGGGTGGGTTGATATCTGAAGCTTGCGAGGTAAGCCAGGGCATGAGACAGGGGTGCCCATTGTCCCCGCTTCTATTTGCACTGGCCATGAAACCACTGGCGGCGAAGGCTAGGATGGGGAGTTACTACCAGGGTCTACAAGTACACGGTCAGGCTCACCACATCGCCTTGTATGCGGACGACCTGCTCATGTTTTTAGAAGACATGGGGCAAGCATTACTGGGGGCGAAGGCGCTACTACACGAATTAGGAGAGGTATCTGGTCTTACAGTTAATTGGGCTAAATCATGCCTGTTCCCAACAGATGGTGATAGGGACGGGTCGCAGGACATAGCAGGAGTGCAGTGGGAATATAGGTGCCTCCCGTATCTAGGGGTCAAGATCTATCACGCACAACCAGATTTGCTGGAAGGCAACATAGTTAGAGCGGTTAGAGGGCTGGCGAGCAGTTTTGAGTTTTGGGGATCGCTTCCACTGACAGTTGCTGGGCGAGTGGCCTTACTTAAAATGGTGGCCCTTCCCCGACTGTTATATTACTTTGGGACCCTGCCGATATGGATCCAGCGCGGATTTTTAAGCAATTCACGTCCATGATTGCAGGCTTCTTATGGGGTACTGGGAGGCGGCGGGTTGCCCTGTCTGTATTAATGTGTCCAAGATCGGAGGGTGGATGGGCGGTTCCTGACTTTGAAACCTACTACTTAGCTGCGTAGCTGTAATGGCTGATGCAAAGAATGGCAACACGACTACGTCGCCCAGAGGAGGAAAGAGAGGGAGCCCCGGAGCTGAGGCTGCTCTCTCAAATCCTACTGTACCCCCCTATCCAGGTTAGTGCCCTCCCGGAGGACCTTAAGACACCAAGGCAGTGTTGGAGGCGGAGTTTAAAACAAGCAGGCATGACAGTGCCGTACGCCCCTGATATTCCGCACTCTATGTGTGAGGCACTCCCCCACGGAGGTTCCTGGCAGGAGCTGAGTGACTGTGACGAGAAGGGGTTGACCACTATTGGAGATTTATAAGAGGATGGGATCATGACGCCCTTCCATGTTTTGCAGGAGCTGTTTGACTTAAGAGGGGGTGACTTCTTGCTCCACGCGGCACTTACTGCGGCTATCCGAGCACACTGGAAGGAGGGCCAGACGGAACCCAGGACTTCTCTTGGTTGTCAATATATTTTGACTGCTGCGGGGAAATATAAGCCCTATGCAAGTGTATGACGCAGGAGAGGCTGGCACCTTTAGATATTCCTAAATGCAAATGGGAGGCAGATGTGGGGGAAGAGATACCAGATAGGGCATGGGCTGAAATAGTGGAACAGGCGTGAAAGAGCCCCAGGGATGCTCATTTTCAACTGGTACACTTTTACATTTTGCATAGAGCCTACCTCACCCCGGCAAAAATCAAGACATACTTCGATACGGATACAGATGAATTTCCGCGATGCCGAGGGGAGGGAGCGGATTTCCCTCACATGATATGGGGGTGCCCCCTGATAGCCAGTTATTGGACAGAGGTAGACGCCCAATTGACAGATGTGATGGACAGAGAACTGGGGGTGGCGATGGGGCCGTGTGTGCTGCATTGGTTTCCCCACACGGCTATAACTAAGATCACTAGCAAGTTTATAGACATGGGCCTATTGCTGGCCAAAAGGGAAATCACGATGCACTGGAAAGCGAGAGGGGCCCCCAGCGTAGACAGATGGAAGAAGGAGTTTATTAAATGGGCGCAATGTGATGGGATAGTACGGCTGCAGCTAGGAAAGAGAACGGGGAGTGAGAAGGCGTTGGAAGCGGCCAGAGCATGGGAGCACTTGGTGGGATTACTGAAAGACCCGGACACTAATAGCGAGGACGACACTGAGCCGGTCATGCCGGAGATAGAACAGCGCCACGATAGTACAAAATTGCAGCAATACTATCACGCCAGGCGTTCACATGATAGGCGAGTGCAGGTTAGCAGCGCGCACACGCCCTCCCTCTTAGGTTACTGGGCTACCGCCAACTATACAAATCTGACGTCTATTGACTGCAAAGTGTAGTACTGGAAGTGACATGCCTGGGGGGGAGGGGGGAGGTTTGGGAGTTCCATTAGGATAGCATTGTTTTATCTCATGATACGGCTATAGCCTGAAGGTACCGTGGAGTAGGGAGGGGTATTCCCTTTATTTATGTCTATTTTTCTAATTCGATTCGGTTATTAAGTGGTAATGTGTCAATATGTGTAATGGGCTTTACTTATAGACCTTAGAACTGTATGCTCGTAGGGACCTTCAAGAGGGGTATTATTAGGTATAGGCCTTTATATGCTGCTAATGTTATAGATCTGAAAACTTAATAAAGTTTGTTTACAACAAAAATATATATATATAAGCAATATATAAAAGGCTACACCACTCTGTGATTGGTCACTGTCCGTAAGCAAATCAAACTAAAATCCTAGTCCTTCCGTCTATAGTTTATATGAAAGTGTCTCAGTTTCTGTTCCAGGCATATATTTTCAGGCAAATGCTTTCAAGGAGTCCCCTTTCCTCAGAAATTGCAACTGGTAATATATTTGTTATCTTCTGTTCAGCTCTGTCTCTCCTGGCCCACTCTTTCCAACTAAGGATCAAAGCACATTTTCACCTCCAAGCCTCTGTCAGTACTAGCTAAGCCCATATGTACTTTAGTACAAATGCTGTATTTGTTCCATTAGTCGGAAAGTCTACCACCCAAAAAACTGTAGTGTTCCATTTAAGATATTCCCAAACCTGGGGCTAAATTTTCCTCCAGTCCTGAATCTATAGTCTGGGCTTTTCTTTCAAGTCCAGAGGCTGGCTTCAACAGCCTCAGGAAAGAATAGATGTATAAGATTGGAGGGCAGTCGAGGATGGATGGCTTTTTGCTAAGCACTGCAGATGAGCTTCAGACAGACTAAAGTTTTTATTTACAAAATAGATAAACAGTATATGCAGGGCAAATGGAAGTATGTGATTCGGCAACTCCAGCATTTTTCACATAATTATGAATCTGCAACACAATCCATCATCTGCTAAATAATTTGCAAATTTTACCAAAACTAATTGTTTTCACTTCAAAGGAATCAAGAGTTACTAAAATGCAGCTCAAGTGTTGAAAGGCCCGTCGCTAAATCCGACTGGTCACCTTACAACTATCTAGTGCAGCATTTGAGTATTAAACTGTTACTAAAGGGGTGGAACATTTGCTCACACAGTGCTAGCGCGTAGAAAATAAGAAATAATGCAATACTTCTGTCACGACATCTGCTGCTTTATGCTGCATAATTTGCCTTTTTTGCCACATAATTTAGTCAGCCTTGTCACATAATTTGGTCCTCGCCGTCGCATAATTCCTGAGGCCCTGAGTATAGGGTATAAAATTCTAACATTTGCATGGGCTTATTCATACTGCGTTAGCTATGTGCTGCCACCGTAGTTCTAATACCATTTCTTATCAGAGGTTAACAGGAGGGTTTTAATCCGTGTTGTACTTTTTGAAACAGGGTGGCAGCCTTGCTGTAGGAAACATTTACTGCCTAAAATAAATACAAGTGAAGAAAACCTTTCACTTGCTAATTGGAAAAGGTGCACAAATCATTTGCGCTCTAATACAGTTGATTTATCAAAGTGCCACCACTGGCAAATTAAAAGTAAAAACGGTTGTCTTTTTTATTCAAAGCATATGTAACTGAGGTGTCGTCAGCAGGTCTCAACTGTTCCAGAATACAGAATACCAGATGTCCATAGCAAAGGATATTGGGTTTGGACCCTGCAGAAATATAGATTTCTCAACATTATCCTGACAGCCTAAGACCAGATTGTAACTGCAAACCCTCACTGGGGTTTGCATCGCCTACAAGAAGGATCAGGACAAACAAACTCAGCAGCCTGTAGTGTCTTTGAACAATAAAGTGTGTTCCAAACATGGATGCTCTACAGAGACCACGTGACCCCTAAGGTCTTCCTTTTTGCAGTGATTCAGTACTGGTCCCTAGAAGGAGGACCTCTGCTAGTGAAGCATACGAGTGGATCAAGCTATCTCTATTCAGTTGTGACACTGCCATCTATCCACACACTGAACTCCCTACTATAATGGCCTGCCATTAGCAGTGGTGCCAGTCACAACACTTCCTTTGAGATGTCAAAGGCCGTCTCACACCCAGCTGTTCAAAGAGACAGTTTGGGTGGGTTTCTACAAGTTATTTCTATCCTGGTGTAGCAATGCTCCTGTAGCCATTTATAAACCTCCTGTAAAATCCATGGAGGTCTAGTGTGGTCTCACCTGGGTCTAGGTGTGGGCCTTGGGAGCCTCCCAGGCTATTGTAGCCTGCATCTTTGGCTCAAGAGTAGGGTTGTGTGAAATTTGTAATTATGTAAAATGCAAATCCATAATATTGTGCTATATTTTTACCTCAAAATGCATCTTCGCATCAATTTTGGATACAAACAGTGCAATAAAACAGAAGCACCCGCAAACAACTGCAGCTCATGTTCTGTTTATCTGAGCATTCGCAATGAATTTTTACAGCGACTGGTGCGTAATTACACAATGTGGCGTAATATTGGGAATTTTGAGTAACACCCTTTTTTTCACGTCTTTATTACATTTTTATTTACTCTGCAAGATGACAATGAACACAGCTGTCAAATATGTAAAAGTACCATAGCCATACAATATATTTTATAGGGAAGCAAAGTTAAGTGGTGCAAGTGTAACATCTTACAACTGAAAATTATAGCAAATTGTGCGCCTGAAAAGGCTAATAGAGACCTGTGAGGGAACCTAGAGCAAACATGCATCCTTAGGCACCTTAGGTGGGTCAATGCTCCCGTGTAATTGCGGACGGCACCCAACATGGTTCACAGCCTCTCAGGGGTTTGCGGCTGGGTGGGAGCATTATACAGATGTTGTGGGGTGCATAAGCCCTCTGGAGTAGAGCACAAGCGTGGGCCTAGAACGTGTAATTATTAGTATGTCTGACCACACTTTGTTCAGGGCGGAAGTTCATCAGACTCAGGCTCTACTGCTGTCAGGTAGCCCTCCTAACAGCTGATTTTCAGGAAATGGCAATGCGTTGTTTGCCAAGCTCAAGGGCTAAATCAGTAAACTAATTCGAATTCCTGTGTTTATTGGTGCATTCTGTAAGTCCTAATAAACAGTGTGTGGCTTCCTTGGCTATTTGTCTGCCTGTTACATCTGATATGTGTGTCAGTATCACATTCAATAATATGCAGGCCAGAGGCTCAAATAGTGAGGGCGAATATGATTGGGGGCAAGTGGCAACCCTGCCTTGTACCCCTTTCTATGTGTATAGGTTCAGAGATGGTGCTGGCCATTTTCACACTGGCTGTCGGGCTGGTGTATTAAGTGCTATCCAGGAGAGGAACCTTGGTCCTATTGGCAGTCAGCGGAGCACCTCTATGAGGTAGGCCCATCCTAGGGTGTCGAGGCCTTCTCTACATCCAGTGAAGCTATCCAGCAACCTAGCAAAGGATATGCCCGGTGCACTGTTGTAGTCACCTTCCCAAATACAAGATACATGAGCGTTATTGAGTAGAGCAGGTGTGAGAGTGTTGAGAAAGGCCTCCCGATTCATGTTAGATAAGTAAAGTGTCACTAACAACAGTGAAGCCCCATCCAGCAATCCCTCGGCCACCATATATCTGCTCTCAGTATCTAATGCCGAGTGCTGGATTAAAAAGGGTATCCCCTGGGCCACCCATATCAGGGCCCCCCCCTTGTGTATCTCGTATATGTAGTGCCACTATTGTGCTCCTCCCAGTGCTTAATTTGAGCCAGGGCTTTCCGATGCTAAGCACCTGCACTTAATTGGTTTCCGGTGCTCGGCACCAGCACATAATTGTCAACACCATACAAAGAACAGTCTACCACATGGTGGCTCTGGTCATCTAATTTAGAGATGAGCAGAACAACGGTTGTTTAGTAATATAATATACATTAAAATTGCTAATACCTGCCTCCCCAGCCATTCCTTTAGCTTTGGGGACCTGGAATAATCTGAACTGTTGCCTTTACATGCGAGAGAGATGGTTAGTAGTTGTTTAGGCAGCGATGACAAGGGTGCTAGCTGCAGTGGCCTCCTGGTCAGACCCCTGGCACTTAGTATTTTACAAATTAAGCACTGGCTCCTTCACACCTTACAGAGCCTTTTCAATTCCCTTGAGGTGAGAATGTGTACATTGCATTGCTTCAAATACTGGCCAAATACTGGTTAACTTTGTAGAGCTTTAAGGTGCCGCTATCCAGGGGTTAGTGGCCTCCAGGGGTTAGTGCCAGAGGCACATGCCGAGACACAGATTAAGAAAAGTGTTTCTTCCCGGAATGAGTCAATTCTGATCAGGCGCGATTAGTGTTTTTGCAATTGATACTAGTCGGTTCACAAAGACTTTTCCAAGAATTTGTAGTTTGGGCGGTATGATCCCACTAGTAGCGGGTCCCTATCATGTTTGGGGAGGACCACTAGCACCGCGTCCCTCATCGAGTGCAGGAGTTTACCTTTAGAGCAGGTGGCCTAAAAGATTGTATTAGTTTCGAGGTAAGCAGTTGAGCATAGTGGCATAGAATTCCACTAGCCATCCATCTGTGCCTGGGGTCTTGTCTCGCACCATTTGTTGGATAGCTTTGGCCACTTCTTCCAGGGTTAACAGGGCTTCCAACTCTGCACATTGAGCTGCCTGCATTTTCAGGAGAGGCAAGTTATTCATGAATACCTCCATGGCGGGCATATCTGCATCTCCCTGAGTGGCAGACTGTGTGCCATAGTAGGTCTGAAATGTGTGGTTGTTTGTCTCCTGGGTGCTAACTATATCCCCCCTGTGGAGATCTTAGTGCCAATGTCGGCTTACTGAGGGACTCCAATTGGAGTATGCAGGCAAGTAGTCTCCTGCCTCATCCCCTCCTCATGTTGGCGGGCCATTTAGTCCCTATAGTCCAAGGAACCTAGTTTTGTGAGGGTAGTTTTATATGGGAGTTTTGCCTGCGTCAATGGGGCCATGGCAGCTGGATCTGTAGGTGCTTGCAGCTCTAGGTTGCATATATCTGCCTCAAGTGACTGCAATTTCTTGGGGAACAGGAGCCTATTCCCGTACACTGACCACCTTAAAGGCATCCCACTCCACAAGAACATCAGTGGTCGTTCCCTCATTTTCCTGGAAGTATTGATCCAGTTGTTCAGCACGGGTGGCATGGAATGCCGCATTGTGCAGGGTCTCCATGGGGAGATGCCACATAGGTATGAGTGGGCGCACACCTGCCTCAGGTAAGGATAAGCTTGAGTGGGTTATGGTCTGATAATGTGTGTCCTAAAATTCAGCCTCCGATATCACTTCTATGCTGCAGTAGAATAGGTTGATTCTGGTGGGTACGTCATGTAGTCCTGAGTAGTATGATTAGTCCCTCATCTCAGGGTGGAGGCGCCACCATATGTGCGCTACATGTGTGTGGGTCACCTATTGTTGTAGGTGGATCATTAGCATTATTGATTGATCACTCAACACTGGTTGGAATGACCTATCCAAGGATATATCCGGTACACAGTTGTAGTCAACTCCCCAAATCAAGGTACAAAAGTGTTATTGAGTAGAGCAGGCGTCAGAGTATCGTGTAAAGCCACCTGATTCATGTTAGGTGTGTGAAATGTCACTAACAACAGTGGATCCTCATCCAGCAATCTCTCGACCACCACATATCTGCCCTCCGAATCCATCCCTGAGTGCTATATTTAAAAGGTTACTCCCAGGCCCACCCATACCAGGGCCCGCATGGTGTATCGCAAATATGTAGTGCCACTAACGTGCCCCTCCACCTCTTACAGAGCCTTTGAAATTTATTGTGAGGTGAGGTGCGTTTCCTGGAGGTATGCAATAAGTGACCAATCAAATACTGGTAAACTCTATGGCACTTAACATGGTCTGCCATGCCTTGAACTTTTTGCCATGGTAAGTACAGTGGTATTACGCTCCACAAGTGTTCCAATCGCCCACACCTATGGTGAGTGTCAGCCTTGTGTGGAACCCAAGAATAACTGCAGTCACTATAAAAATTGAAAAGATGAAAAACAAAGAACATCTACAACACATAATCAGCACCCCAACTCCCCTTCCCAAGCCAATGCACCAATGGAAAGTCAGCCATATGTACTATAATGCCCTCAGCTGCCGCCTCCAATGAGTATAGAGTGTCGTGGGGGTCATGTCAGTGACCCGCAGGTCATGAGAAGCCAGGGGCATAAAGACCACTCCACTCACCACATGGTAACAGACAAAGGCTGTGTGCAGGTTCTGATAAGTGCAGTCATCATAAGGTCATGGTTCAAACGTGAGTTCTCCACAACCACACTCAGGAGGCAACAAGTTCCCTTTCCTCAGTTAGGTTATATCACTATCACTCCATCCGCTGTTACAGTGGGATTTCAGTGCTCCTCCGGAGTAAAGCGTCCTCCAGTTCAAGATCTGCGTCTGAGGGTCCTTGCTCCCAGCCCCCACCATGTCGGGAGAGGCAGGGGTCATTGCACTATGTTGTTCAACAACTGCCACCACCTGGGCCCTATCCTTCGGCGCGCCTGCTCTTCCTTTCTTTTTAGGACGATGCCTACCTCTGATGATAGTACAGTCATCGGTGTTGCCCAGGTGCCCAGATGGGGCTTTGGGGCCTCTACTCTCAAGCCAGGCTTCTTCCGGGGATGTACAGAAGAGGGTATTGCCTCATGCATAATTTTGAGTTTGCCCCGGAATTTCAGGCCGTATTTTGATTGAAGCTGCCTCAATTGCCTTTTAACATTCAGATAGGAGGTCCTTTTTTCTGCACTCTTGAAGTGTAGTTGGTGAATATATTAAGTCTAGAGTTCTTTATGAGTCAGGGTCGTTTCGCTCAAGCCATCTGGGAAATGTAGTCTCTATTCCGGTAACTGAATAGGCGAGCCACCACCGTCGTTGGGGGAGCTCCCAGTGGGGAGTGGTCTGTCTGGGAACCTGTGGGACTGATCCAGAGAGAAGAAAGTTGAGTGAGTGCCCCCAAACACAGCTTGTGCCAGCCCTTCCTCCAGGTAGAGTTACATGTGGAGCCCTCAGCATGTTCTGGAGGGCCTACAATCCTGACGTTATTGTGGTGTGATCGACCATCTGCTTCATTTGCTTTTTTCCTTAGGTAGTGAGCCTCATCTTGGAGTGCCTTGATTCATGAGTCTAATTCAACAACTGAGGGCTTTAGTCCAGCCAATGTAGATTTTATTTCATCCATGTGGTCCTTCTTATGATCTTCTCATAGTATTACTATAGTGTCAAATTTGATCCCTAGGGTTTACTTGCTGTCTAGTTTGGCCTTCAGGATTTCGTCAAGTGTTTTATGAGTTTTTGTTCCACTCCTAAGTCATGCACTGCTAGGGACCTCCATTGCCCCTTCTAGCCACTAGCTCCTTTATCACCAAAATGACCCTTTCGTTCTTGGAAAGCATCATGCGAAGGACACGTTAGATGTATTGTCAACCACAGAATCACATATCCCCTCATTGTGGGGTTGAAAGTCATGTAGGTCAAACAGACTGTATCTGTAGTGCCGGGGTTAGGCACTACTTTGCCGCCCTTTTGTCCCACTGATGCTCAGATTGCCCCCTTTTGTCCAAGGAGGAAGGGCAGAAATGTCCTCGAACTTTACCAGTCTACCTCGTCTGGTGAGGTGCTCAAGTTCCCACCACGCTGCCCTATACATGTTCCTGATAGGGGGCAGTGCTGACTCAGACCACAGTGCCCCCAATTTGTTGGATGCACTTATTCTCTCCTCCAAGGCCTCACGAGGACGCGGTCTCACCTCAGCTGACACTACCTCCACAGGCCGTCACTTGATATGCAGCGATTCTTTTGCTCTGAAGTTCCTCTGTCGTTCCTCAGGGACTCAACTGCTGTGAGCCTTGATTGGGTCCCCTTGCCTCCACCTAGGTGGTGAGAGCCTTCTGGGACATGCCAACTAGGGTCGCCTAAGCTTGAGGCCATGGATCCTCAGCCCGTTCAAGGCCATGCTGCCTTCTGAGTCACGGATTGGCTAGTAGTTAAATCTAGTTGCCCTTTCACATGTTAGGCACAGTGCCTCCCTGGGCTACAGCTCAGTACATGGCAATTCTGCTGGGCCTCTCTGCTCTGCAGTGCCTCTGCGGCTCCTCAAGGGCTCTGCTCCTGTGAGCCTTGGACAGGGCTCTGTGCCGCAAAGCCATGCGGAGTGATCCCTCTGGGCCATGCCTAGCAGGGCAGTCTGGTACGTGAGACCGTGAATCTGCAGCTCGTTCTAGTCGTAGCGTGGCTTGTGGTTCACTCTGGTTGGGCCTGCCACACTTTGAGGCAGTTGTGGCTCATGGTGTCAAGGGTGCCACACTTGTGAGTGTGAGTCAGGGAGCAGGAGACACAGTACAGGATGCTGGGTGATGAGCTTAGTAGATGGAGCTCATATTAGTGGGGCCATTCTGGTTGCCATCTTGGCCATACCCCCAATTTTGAGTACCAAGCCTAACAAGAAATTCCTGAAATTACACAAATTACAGCAGCAGAAAAGAAATTTCTCCCAGGCCTACTCAAATGGTGGCGCAGGCCCACTTATCACATATAAGGGAACACGAGGAAAGTAAGGTCTACCATGCTATCCTTTATAATGTATCACACCAAGCACACAATACAAATCAAGCCAGCCAATATTGAATCCTGAGATCACAGTTCAACGGGATAATAGGGAGTCCCTTCTCTCATGTAAAAGGACCCACACCCACCTATAGAGACATCATTTATTATCTGGTCACAATCTAGTCTAAACATACGAGCGTGAGCTCTGCCTTTCAGAGGGGCGCTTGATATCTATGTAGGGAATAGGACAAATAAAATTGTCTCATGGATAGACCCATGTTCATTTATGTATGGGTCCATTGGACAAGATTAAAATTGATAAGATCAATGTCTAGGGAATTCTATTCACCCAACATTTTGTAGCCTGTTTCAGCCAATTAAACCTAGGTGGGTCAAAGGCTTTTTTTAGGACCTTACTACCCCTACTTGATTATCTCACCCCATTTATTCCTTTCATTCATCATGGAACTTTCGTACTAAACATTCATACGGTTTGTTCTCATGTAGTACATACTCGCTTGTATTTGGCGTGTGCTAAGGTTGTGAAAATTGAATTATTATTTACAAAGCAATAAGACAGTGACAAAGAAATAGTTTTATCCTTCACTATCTAAAGCCCAGAGGTATAGCAAGAAGGAAAAAACTTTTTTATTATAATACTGCCCTCACACACTTTGCAGTGTCATGCTTCATCATTGGGCCACGTCAAACGCCCCCGTGCAGACCAACACAGTGGGCGGAGCGCAACATTTTTTTAGAGTGAAGTATATAGTGGTGAGATTGCAGAAAGACAAACAGTGTCGACCAAAAACACAAATAGTGAAGACAAAAACAAGGAGAATTATTCCCTGGAGAAGAGACCACAAAGTGCAGACATAAACACTTAAAACTGCCTAAGCGGGGACCATCATCAATGTTTATTCCTGTCACCCCCTGGTAGGATTAAAAGTAATCTCTCGGTACAATTAGGGGAGGTAAAGACCCCTAGATCCCTGCTGCGTTGACCAACATGTTTCAGCCGCTGTTACACGCTCATCTGAGTCGTTCTGGCATTCATCAGGGTGTTGGTCCAGTTATTATCTGGTCTACGCACCTAATTGGGGTTTTTTACCTTCTACCGACAAACAGCCGATACTGCTTTCATCATGTACTCTGGGTAATTTCCAAGGGCGAACAAGTTTCTGTAAAAGAAAGTAGAACATATATTTTATCGCTCTACTCCCCTGCTGTACCTTCCATAAAAATGAATTTCCTCTAAACTAATATACCAGTAAATATACCATATCACCCAAAAGAAAACATCACCTCACCACTTGGCTACTATGACACCGGTAAAAGCCAGGCATACATTACACCCGTGAGGTGAGAATAAAAGTTTGTACACCCGACTAACTCCACTTAAGCACACCCGAAAGCAGAGTAGTGGTTATAAGGAGACAAGCTCCTTTTTCTGTGGCCACGGTGGCAGAAAATCTGGTGGATTTTCTATTGAGCGATTAAGTGGGGTAAGCGGCCATTGCTTTACTGCTGATTTATCTTGATGTATCTTGATTTTGTCATACTCTGATTTATTGGCTGAGGTTTAGGAAGTTGTTTTGTCAGTGCAGTTGTGGACAAGTGGTAATATTACAGGCAGTCTGGCTTGGGGAAGATCTGGGCTGCCCCCACGCGGCTCTGGAGGCCAACAGTTTTAAGCCGCCTATAATGTTGCTGTTAAGAGGCGGGCAGCCGCTAGGATTTCCTTTCAGGGGACCTTGGGAAGAACCTGTTGTACTCGTCTCCCCCAAGAAACTCTGATTAATGATTCACTGACAGCAGCTGACATAGAGTTGATACCCTTGTCTCCCTTAGAAGCTGTGTGGGGAGACATTTTTTCACATTTTTCACGATTTCCACTAACTTACCCCGGTGAGTAGTTACCACTGTTTCTTCTTTAGTCCCTCACATGAGCCCCAGACGTCTGAAAGGAGCATTGATTGGCGACCTGCCGCCGGTACAGCATACCCCCCGGAAGAGGGGAACAGGCAGCGGCAAAAGCAAACAAGTGGGGTCGGGAGTGGTACACAGACCAGCCGAATTATCTCACATAGTTGTTGCTAATTCTGATACTACAACTGAGCCTATTGAGCCTACTACTATTCCTGATATTATAACTGAGTCTACGACCTTACCAGTGCAGACTACTAGTTTTGCCGCCTCACTAGAAGGGGAGGGAGGAGAGCCCCCTAGCCGATATACATTAAGAAATAAAATATTTGGGCCTGGGATATTGCCTGATCTTAGATCTGGTAGAGCGGTGTGAAAAAAACGGGTAAGAAGACAGGGAGTAAGCTTTCTCTCGTTCCTGAGTTATCTCGTTCCTCTACTATATCACCACCCATATGGCTGCGGAAAGATTCCACTCAATTGAAAATAACTCCATCTCTCAGATCCTTCTTTAAGGTGTTACCACTAGAACATCAAACTCGCCAGGCAAATATACCTCGGGTAGAAAGGCAATCATCACTTCAAGTTACACCTTTCACCGAGAGACTTGTTGATCCTAAAATGGCTAATACAAGAGAAGGAGAAGTAGAAAGTACCGTGACTGTACAGGGAACGGATTTGAATTTTTCAACGTCAAATAGGTTTCAAGTTCTAAGTGTAGAGCATGAAGATCAGGCCATTGGTCACGAGGATGTTTTACAGACCTCTAAGCAGTCATCTTCTGAACATAGATCGGATAATCCTCTTGAGTCGCAAAGTGCAAATTAATCAGAATTGATGAAGATGCTAGGGAATCTTACTTCGGAGATTAGGAGTAAATTTGCTATTTTGGAAAAGAATCAGGCAAAAATCCAAGACACCTGTGAGGTGTTAGAGCTGCTATTACGGAGAGGATTTGTTTGATAGAAGCATCTGTGGAGGCGTTAAATAAGGAAGTAGAGACAAAGTGCGCCGAAATTCTATCATTAAAAAGCAGTGAAAAATCTTTGATGGATAAAACTGAAGCCTTAGAAAATAACAGCAGACGTAACAACATTAAGGTGCTAAATGTCCCTGAGGGTCTGGAGGGTGATAACGTTACAAGTTTTTTCAAAGGGCTGCTAAAAGAGTTTATCCCGTCCATTTACTCCCTAGACTTGGAGGCGGATATTCAGAGAATCCATAGAAATCCTTTCACAAAAAATACCAATAGAACAACACCTAGAAGAATTTTTGTAAACTTTAAAACATTTCTTTTGAAAGAGCGGATTCTATCTGAGGCACTTAAAGCTGGCTCTTACACCAAGGGTGCCTGGTCCTTCCGGATGAGGTCAGACCTATCTAGAATTACACAAGATAGACAATGGGAATTGAGGAAGTTCATACCGATTCTAAGATCTTTAGGGGCTTCAGCACAATTAAGATTTCCTGCTTTGTTAAAAGTAATGTGGAACAACAAAATGACTAACTTTAGAGACCCGAAGGAGGTGGGAAATTTTATAGAGCCAACCAAGGCTCAGGGTTGAAGCTGATCTTTGTATTGTAATATAATGTAAATATAAGTTATCTGGAGGGGAGGGAAGGGAACTGACTGGGCGGTTTATCAGCAAGCCCAGGTTAATGTTAGGGAGGGTGCCCATGGGAGGGAGGGGAGGGCACAGCTTGAGGAAGCAAAATTTCCATCTTTCTTTTCATGGGGTGGGGAGCAAGTTAGGGAAAAAAGAAAAAAAAAGTCCTCATTTGACAAATAGACAAGATTGTATAAATAAAAGTGAGCTGATCTGCAATCATTGCATTTTATTGCCACTCTTGCTTTAACCACAATTAAACTTTTAACCTGGAATGTTAACAGATTAAGAGTTTTAATCAGGCACAGGAGAATCTTCCAATATCTGCATCAATCTGATTTTGAAATTATTATCCTTCAAGAAACTCACCTAACATGTGAGGAATGGGAATCCATCTGCGATAAACAGAAATGGATCGAATTTTCCTGCCACACAGCACAATCTGCTTGTACTAAAGGTGTTGCTCTTATTTTTAAACAGACAGCTAGAGTAACGTTAGGTGAGGTTAAGGTGGACGCTAAAGGGCGTTGGGTCATCTGTGATGTTAAAATTCAAAAGGAGTGGTATACCATAGTTGGTTTTTACGGGCCTAATATAGATGATGAAACTCCTTTAAACACAATTTATAATCACTTGATTCAACCTAACTATCCTATAATAATGGGGGAGGGCGTTTAACATTCTTCTGAATCCACTTCTAGATAGGTACAGTGGGGGGAAAATAGTCTCTTCAAAAATGGCTTCGTTTACAAAGGTTTAGATGAGGGACCTAGGTTTGATATATATTTGGAGAGAAAAATATAATGGCCTGGGTGCACCATCAGATTACACATTCCATAACAAAAAATACGGACATTCTTCCCGTATTGACTTCTTCCTGATTAATTTAAGATTGCTGAAACATACATCATCAATTAGACATGTCCCGGAACATCTCTCGGATCATTCTGTTGTTGCATTAGTCCTCCAATTGCCCAGAGGTGAATCTACGAGGAGATGGACCTTTGATAGAATGCTACTTCTTGGTCCCTTAATAATAGCACAGTTGAAGGAAGAAACACTAACTTTCTTTGACATTAATTCAAACTCAGCCTCAATAGAAACTATCTGGGATGCATATAAAGCATTTATTAGAGGGGTGGTGATAAACTTTGCAGCTAAGAAACATAAGGAGACTAGGGAGATTGTTCCGAAATTGGAGGAAGATATCCTCAGAGCAAGAGCTGAGAGTGAATCCCGTCAGAAAGAGTATTTGGATGGGGAGCAAGGCAGAGATTTAATGTCTAAGAAGCAGTTATTAAAAGACTACTCGGACGATATAATTAGAAAAAAAATGGGAAGTCAGTAAATTAGCTAAATATGAGTGTGGGGAGGGGTGTGGGAGACTCCTTGCTTGGAGGTCCCGGGTAAATCAAACTAAGAACTTAATTAAAGAGATACCACTGGAATCAGGAGAGATCTCTTCAGATAATCCGAAAATAGAAAAGGCATTTGAGGTGTTTTTTCAGGATCTGTATACAGAAGATCTAGTGGTCTCAGAGCTGCAAATTAAGTACTATATTGAGGATATACCGCTCCCTCGCCTAATAGGAAGTCAAACTAGTCTATTGAATCAAAATATAGATTTAGCAGAACTGAAGTCTGTGTTAAAACATTTAAAAAAGGGCAGTGCTGCGGGAACGGACGCTATCCCGAATGAACTTTATGTGGCATTGTCTGAGGAGATCGCCCCGGTTCTTGTGACTCTGTTTGATAGTATTTTCTCTGAAAATAACCCAATCTCTAAGTCATGGAATGAGGCCGCAGTTTCTTTGATTCTTAAACCAAATAAAAACCCAAAGAACTGTGAGTCATATCGACCTATCTCCCTACTAAATTGCGACTATAAAATCTTTGCAAAATTTTAGCAGGGAGGCTGAATTTGGTAATGAGTTCCTTGGTTCATCTAGACTTAAAAGGATTCACTAGGGGTCGTTAGCTTCATGAGTTAACACATGAGCTAATGGGGGCGATCGATATAGCCACTGCCTATAATTGTCCCCTCTCGATTTTTGCCTTTGATGCGGCGAAGGCTTTTTATTGAGTGAACTTGCCTTTTTTAACATATATGACTCTACGTTTTGGATTGGGCGACCATTTTATTAGAGCAATTAAAAACATCTATAATACACCCACTGCCAGACTTATTATCAATGGCAATCTCTCCAAATCGATGGCTGGAACAAGGGACAAGGCAGGGAAGTCTGTTCTCCCCTTTATTATTTAACTTATACATAGAAACCTTTTCCTTGTAACGTTAGGGCCAGCAACAGATTTACACCTTTTAGATGGGAGGGTTGGGAGAAAAAAGTCGCCTCATATGCAGATGACTTGATGATCTTCTCTAGCGAGTCTCCGGCTATCTTACCCTGTCTGGAGAAACTACTGATGAATTTTGGAAGGATTTCAAGTTTTCTAATTAATCCTCAAAAAACAGAGATTATGACCTGGAACACATCTGTAAGCTCAGTTACAACAAAACAGCAAATCCGCTATCTTGGCATCCAAATCACTCATGATATCACTAAGACAACCCTAGTAAATTTAGATCTTAAAAGGAAAGAAATGGTTTTGCTTTTAAATTCTTGGAATAGCCTTGCATTATCCATTTTGGGCCATTCTAACTTAATTAAGATGTCAATTTTGCCAAAGTTTACCTTCATCTTTAATACGATCCTCTTATCTTTTGATCAGTCTGCTTTGAAATAAGTACAAGGCTTAATAAATAGTTTTCTCTGGGCTAGTAAGGGGGTGAGGATTGCTTGGCGGAAGTTGAGATGTTCAAAGGTAGAGGGGGGTATTACAAGCCCAGATCTCCACTTTTACTATCTTGCCTTTCAATTAAAAAATGTAAGACATCTCCTCTTCAACTCTTCTTGTTTTCCTCCTATACTGCTAGCCATGTCTAAAAATACCCCATAAGGGGGCGACGGAGTTCTTTTTAAGTTTGGTCACCCTAAATGTTTAAAAAAAATAAGACTGAAGGTTCTAAGTTCGGCCTGTGAAGTTTGGTTCCAAGCACTGTTCCCAATAACCTGCGCGCCTGCGCGCGCGCCCACCGAAGTCACCCCAAGCGCACAGCACATTTCGCAAGACCGTTCGCGCCCGCGAAAAACTTTCATTTCATCGTTGGGGAGACGAGGAGAACACAAGGGAGTGGCCCTTGCACTTTCACAGTGCACAGCTGCGGGGGTTACTGTGGTCCTTTGAGTTAGTATTCATGTTAATTGCAGCGCCCGTGGGCGCTGCAATTAACATGAATACTAACTCAAAGGGTCACAATCAGCCCCGCAGTTGTGCACTGTTAACAAAAGAAACAAGCATTGGCATAGCCAATAGGTCTCGCCTTTGGGACCTTATAAGTATTTAGTTATGTAACTGTTGCATGGCTAAACACTTATATGGTCCCAAAGGCGAGACCTATTGGCTATGCCAATGCTTGTTGTTCTAAGTTGTAGCTTGGTGAGCAGTTGTGCAATATAAGTTACTGAAAGGCTGCTAAAATGTTATGACATGTTTATTGAGAAAGGCAATGCTTTCTTGCAAACTGTGTTCATGTAATTACAAATTTGCTATAATGCTGTTACAACAATAGCTGGTGTGCACTGACATGCCATCCATGCCAGGTAAGCAATTAGGTCCAACGCTTACACGTAGATGGATAAAGGAACATTTGCTGAACAGTTAAAGGAATAAAGCAGTTTTCAATGGGTTTGTGTCATGCACCTGACTCGGCCCGAGCTGTTGATTATAGCGCAAGCAGTGTGCAGGGGAGATTAAGTGGCCAACATATCTGCAGCCATTCAAAAAGCCGAAAGAACGTGACCACAGAACCCAGTGCGTTGTAGACATTAAACGTGTCTAACATAACTTACAACGCGCACTTTTATTGAAGGAGGAAACAGAAGAATCTGTCCAGGCTCAACTGCATAAACCAAACGCTGTCAGTAACTAACCTTCAATAATAAAACCCTGATTAAGCTGCACCCCCATGCAACCACTTAAACCACCCACCAACATGTTCTGTGCTAGAAAACCAATGCCAGCTGCTGTTGGTCAAAACCCACTAATGTTGAAAAGCAACGGCAGTGGAGATCGTATCACCAGCTAACCAGCAAAATGACAGAAGCATAAACCAAATCTAAAATACTTGGTTACCAGATTGTCCCAAGCCCGTAAAATTAATATGTGTAAAGTGAACATGGATTACCTGAACGCGACGTGACCCGGAATGGAGTGCTGCTGCAACAGTACGAGCAATGTGCCTACATTTGCGTCCGCGCTTAAATAAATAAGCCACACCCATGCGAAAGACATCACCATGATAAGCATAAAAGACAGACCAGACACCCCCACCACCCCATCCCCTAAGAAGCAAGGGGATTTCCATTCAAAGTATTTATTTTGCAGTTTGACATATAGCGCTAACTCATTGGAGCGCTTTATATGAGCTCCAGTCACTTTACACAGTCGTTTTTGGTAGGCATATAAATTGATTTGCCCAGAATCACAGGATGGTGAGCCCACGCCGAGACTCGAACCAGGTTCCCCAGCTCCTAAATGGGCTGCTCTGGCAATGAAACCACCAAAGTAACATTGCAAATAACAACTTGAAGATAAAGTGAATGAAATATCCGCTAACATGAAAACTCACTTGGTAAGAAACCCGGAACAGTTACAACGGGTTTTGATAGTTGATGCGAACATGTAAAGAATAAGATGATACATTTGCTATGAAAGTGATTAAATGTTCTCACAGCTACCACATAACACTACATACCTGCCATAAACTTTCTAAGAAACGTATGTGTAAGATGAAACATTTATGTGAAAAAAATGTTAAACGAAAAACAAATGCCAATTGCCCGGGCTTGATGGCAAAATTGACTTGTTGAACTCGAGTAGTGCATTACAATATGGGTCGTGTATACAATAAAAGACGCGTGACCTGTTCAGTGAAAGGCTTAAGCCCTGCAGTGTCCATGGTGCAAGATTACAATTTACAACTCTTTCACAGTTATTTTGTGAGCGTGCCAGTCATCAACCTTAACGTGACGTTTCTTTAACAAACGCACATTTTGGAGTCGTGATTGCGCTCTCAACGCTGCTGTTCAAATGCCCATTAGAAGAACAACCACAAATGCTGCGCAGTGATCAAGCGATGCCTGCGTCATTGTGACTTACTGGACGTACGCAGGATGGTATCTTTCACCGCTTCTTTTATAAATCACACAACTGAACATTAACAACTGAAGATGAATTGTTTGTTTAAAAGGGTTCGGGGGGGGAGGGTGCTAAGCAACGGGTGACATTCCAGTAAGGGGATGACACTTCACAGCCAGCCTTAATGTTGTGCCAAAGCCCTCGGAAGCAACGAAAGCTCACTCTTTTGAGCCACAGAGTACCCGGGATAGGAATGGGGAAAGCAACTGGGCGGGAAGAGGCCAAGCAGCACTGGCAGTAAGGTGATGGTAGGAACGGGGGCTGGTGCATGCGAAAGACTGCAGACACATGCACACTCAGTGCATGTTCAAAAGAAATGGCAAGATAGCCTCAGCCTATTCACAGTAAGTATTAGAATGGAGGTTTCCGCGCGGCCGAAAACGAAAGTAATAGCGATCGCGATCAAAGCAAAAGTGATCGCGATCGCTTGGACGGGAGCGCTGTGTGGCAAGCACGTGAGTGGTGCGCGCGCAGCAGTGATTGGCGGCTGCGCGCGTGCACGTTCACGTGCACTGTAGCTTTAGGCCACGGCAGCACTTTGAAAAACCCAGTTATAAAATGTCTCTTACGAGCCTTTGGCTCGCGAGACCTAAAAAACAGTGTCTCAAACAGGACGTGTGCTAAAGCACACGCTGTGTTTGAGATGCTGCTTTTCATTTTCTTAACAGTGCACAGCTACGGGGCTGATTGTGGTCCTTTGAGTTAGTATTCATGTTAATTGCAGCGCCCACGGGCGCTGCAATTAACACGAATACTAACTCAAAGGACCACAATAACCCCCGCAGCTGTGCACTGTTAAGAAAATGAAAACAGCGTCTCAAACACTCTGCTCACTGGCTGCTCTCATCAGGCGTATGGCGGCGGGCCGTGCTCTGTCATTTAAATACCCCTGGATACTTGAAAATATCATTTATTTTACAGCCCTGACTGAGCCTGTATAGCTCGCTGTTCTCGGAATACTAAGTCTCATAAGGAAATCTAAATTGTCATCTTTTAAAGCTGAAAACCCAAATGTAAAATGAGATTGAGAGCAAAAAATAAAGCTAAACTCTTAGGGGCATATTTACAATAACTGGCGCATCCCTGCATATCAGCAGGGATGCGCCAGTTATTGTGCGTCACGGCTCCGCTGTGACGCATCTGTGCCGTAAAGACAGCGCATTGCTGGAGCTGCGCCGCAAGCGCGACGCAGCTCCAGCAAGGCTCCGAGGTGCCCTATCTTTGAAATGCTGCGTCAATCCTTACGCCTGCTTCAAGCAGGCGCAGGGTTTTGACGCAGCATTGGCTCAAAAGTGACTGAGTGAAATCTTGTAGATTTCACTCAGCCACTTTTAGGAGGCGTTCCTGCGACGGAATGCCCCCTCCCCTGCGCAGGAACACCTACTTCTGGCGCAGGGCTTTACAACGTGACGTATCTCCCAGATGCCTCACGTTGTAAATACCCCGCAGCATGGCGCTGGCTTTACGCCGCCGCTGCATCACAGAAGTGACGCAACGGCGGCGCAAAAATGGCGTACGGGGCTTGTAAATCTGTCCGACGTGCTTTTCTTTTCTTAATTGTGCACAGTTGCAGGTCTTAATGTGACCCTTTGAGATAGTATTCTTGTGAACTGCAGCGCACACGGGCTGCAATTGAATTAGCATGAATACTAACTCAAAGGCCCACAATCAGCCCAGCAGCTGTGCACTGTTAAGAGAAGTAAAACAGTGTCTCAAACACAGTGTGTTCTTTAACACACGCCGTGTTTGAGACTCTGCTTTTCTTCTGGGGCTCACTGTTTTTGGGGAGAGGAGTTACACTTGGGCTAAGGGAGTACCTAAGTAGTTCAATTTTAGTGCCCAGTTCCAAAGGAAACAGAGTGACAGGACACTCGTCCACAGAAAGCACCTAGTGCCCTCCTATGGTGTAGGAAGCGCTTTATAAACACAACTGGGTGGAAAAGTCAAAAGAACAAAGCCCATGAGAAGAGGGCAGGGTTTCCAACATTCATCACTTAGAATGAAGCGCAGTTACCTGTGCTGCGTGGGCAGGTTAATTAGTAACTGGCCACAGGTGAGGCTTGCAGCATGGCCTCATTCAGTCTGGCGGCATCTTAAGTGGAAACCTTCCGTCTTTATCATCACTGCTCAAGTTGTAAAAATGAACAGGTAACCTGCCCCTGTGATATCGGTGCCTGGTGTGTGCCAGTGGACACCCACGCCTCCAGTACAACAGGGAGTCCATATTATACTTACTATCTGGGCACGCAAGTCTGGTTTGTCATTCAAACAACAGGTCCTGGTTTATTTTCCTGGGAAGGAGGAATTATTTTCAAAGACAGATCGGTGTTTACAGGTCTGGGTTAGCAGCATGTTACCATCTCTTAGCTCAGAAATCTTGCAGAGTGACTGGTTTGTAATACAGTGTCACGGAAAAAAATAAACTGTGCATGGATTTAAGCATGAGGAGCACCTTATACAAAATTCTTAATCTGATAAAAAGGATTCTGCATCTTCCATTTTTATATCTTTATATCTTCCATTTTTATAGCTTTGATAAATCGGTGATGAAATCTCTGTCATTTTTAAACCTGAAATTCGAAACCGATTATTTTGTAAAGGTTATTCCTTCTGTTAAAAATCAGAGCAACTACCACCCGTTCCTTTTCCGAAGTCGAAGTAAGTGTAACTCTTATGGTAATGTTTTTGCAACTCTTTATGATCTGGTTCTGCCATAGAGGACAGTTGCTAAGGCAGCAGATATTGGAAAGTGCTATTTTCATGTTTTTGGATTTGCAGGCTTAAAGTTCTTTGCTTTTCCATTATTTCTGTCTGCCCTATAATTTCTGTGTTCCAGATTTTTCATTATTCCAAAATTCCCTTAATCCAGTTCTCTTCCGATTCATAAATTCTCTCCACCCTACTAAATGTTCTTATTCTTCATTTTCACGTTTCAATTTTCATGTCTCAATTATCGTGTCCTCATGTATTCTTTCATTATTGGTTCCATTCTATCCACATGATCCTTTATCTCTTTCTATGTACCCTCCCTCTCTCTCTTCTGTTATTCCTCTCTTTCTCCTTTCCCGTATTCTCCTCTCTCCCCACCCTTTATGAACAGTCCCCATGTTTGTTATTATTCCTCTAGTACTCTTCCTTCTCTCAATATATCTTCTAGCCCAACTTTCTGACTCATCTCAAACTTCTTTCTGCTACTCTTTCCAATGCACTACACTATTTGTCACCCTATACATCTATCAATATACCCTCTACATCCACTCTCTCATTTATCCTTAACCCATGCCACTACTATGATCCCCAAAATATTAGTTTCTAGACTCTCTCCTACTCTACCCCTCCTTACATCATGACACCTTTTACTATACAGATTCCCCAAAACAAACCTTTCTAAAGTCTTCCCTCTGACTCTTTCCCTCCAGAACTCCTTTTTATTCATCCAAAAGCCTCCTCCTACTGCTATGACCTCCCCCCAACAAAATATCTAAATCGTTCACTCTTCTGTCCCTCCACTATCCTTTTCAATCAAAATAACAGACTAACATGTTCACTTCTCAAACTTCATATTCCACTATACTAATTAACCACTAATCCTTCATGGGTTCCAGAGTAGCGTGCTACTCGCTAAAAAAAGCGCTTCAAAAACCCATCAGGGGTAGCAAGCGCTATATAAATACAAACCTCTTACCCTCTTCTATCCGCCACCTACCATTCTCTATCCCAATAACTGAATTACATATCCACCACTCAAATTACTTCATATTTCACTATACTAATTTTCAACACTAATACTTTATGGGTTCTGGAGTAGCGTGCTACTCACCAGAAAAGCAGTTCAACACCCATCAGGGGTAACAGGTACTATATGAATGCAAACCTTTCTTCCCTTTCTAACCTTCCGCTATCCTTCTCACTCCAAATAACTGAGTAAAATGTGTGGAAATGCACAGTTTTTTCAGTTTTTTAAGCAAAAGTTTGGAGTGATATTTGGCACTGCACACAAATGCGCGGTCTTGTTCCTGCCTCACATAGCCATGGCTGCAGCGCACAGAGACCCTACACTGCCGCACACAGAGGAAAAAAATTAGAGGGAACATTGGTTCCAAGTCAGGAAGATCCTGAAGATTTCTTATTATAGTGCAGGCGCCCCCATCTGGAACTCCCCAGGTACGCCAGTCTGCTTAAAAGACTCCCTATCCACTGCATTACAGGAGGAAGGTATTATGAGTTGGGGCCAACTGCTTCAAGGGAATAAACTCTATTCGTGGGACGTGCTGTATAACCTTACGAACCAAACACTTGCAAGATTCAAGTTTTATCAATTATGTAGCTGGGCCTCACATTTGGATAAAGAAGAAGGAGATAGTGTAGACTATGAACCTTCTCTTCATGGACATCTATTTCAACAAAAGGAGGTCTCCAAATGGTATTGGCTTCTAATTAAGAATGAACCCCCTTCAGTACCTATGGAGGAGCCCTGGGGAAGAGACCTGCCATCGGCCAACGTAACACACCTATGGCAAGTATCAATGCGCACTCTTTGGAATGTGGTCAAAGCTGCCTATCTCAAGAGGAACCATTTGCTCACACTCCATAGGGCATAATGGTCTCCAAAGAAACTGGCTAAATTGAGAGGTGCCCATCGGAAGGTTTGTCCGAAGTGCGAGTCTGATGATGCGAACGATCGGCACATGTTTTGGCAGTGTCCTTCTATCCAGGGCTTCTGGCATGACATAGGTAAGACTGTTTCGGAGGTTCTGGGGTGAGAGATTAAGGCAAGCTTAAGTCTGGTTATATTTGGGGTCCTACAAAAGGAGAGTATTAGTTATAATTTGTCTAATTCAGAGGCTTCTCTATTATTTTTGTTGGTCCTACTAGCGAGGTGGGAAATTTGCCTAAAATGGATTTTACCACAATCGCCAGTAATATTAGAATGGGTGGCCTCGGTTAGGTGTATTCATAATTTAAATATGGCAATTTCATCAAAGAAAAGATGTAAAATATGGAGGAATTGGGTGGATTGGGAGAATAAGGCCTGATAAATCTTGTTTTATTATTTGTTTTGTTACATATAAAAGTCCAATGATTATTAAATAAGTGAGAGTGGAGGTAGTGTTTCTATCTTGTGGAGGTGAAAGGGGTTCACCCGCTACATGTATCACTAATCCTTACTAGAATCTTGGCAACTGGTTTTGTTGGATCCACGGGGGCCCAGTGACTTGAAGGTAGCAACATATTTAAATGGGGACCCTTAAATAAACCTTGGTTTGCCTAAAGATTGCTCACTTATTTACGTTAAATGAGGACACACAAAAAAGGGTGGTAATGGGCTTGCAAAAGGGAAGGGGTCCCCAGGGGACCCCTTCCCCTTTGCAAATGCAGGGGAAAATATTTTTCAATGGCAGGCAGTGGTCCCAGGGACCACTGCCTGCCCTTAAAAAATTAAATGAAAACGTTAAATTCTTTCCTTTTTTAACTGCATCCTGTTTCCCTTTAAGAAAAACGGGCTACATTTAAAAAAAAAAAAACTGCTTTATTTAAAAAGCAGTACCAGACATGGTGGTCTACTGGGCCCAGCTGGCCACCATACCTGGGAGGGCCTGCCATTCCCAATGGGGTCGCAAATTGCCAGAGGCTCATTAATATTCATGAGCCTCTCTATTTGCGACCCCATTGGGAATCGCTAACAGTGTGTTACATACTGTTGTACATCCTAAATAGCACCTCGCAAATTGCGAGTCGCAAAAGACTCACAATTTGCGAGGCGCTATTTTGGCCATAGATTAATAAAAGGTGGGCATCTTTTCTCTATAATATGGGAACGATGTTGGGTACTGACTGGCACAGTTGTCTTTTACTTGAATATTTAGCAGTATTGTAAGAAATAAAGCTGGATTATGAAATAAAATAAAATGAGAGGATCCCAATACTTTATTGGAAGTTAAAAAATTATGAAATTGTGGAGATCTACTTCATCTTACAACCACCCCACTCCGTAACTGGAAAAAAGAGAGATGGGATCAAGCTATCTAATCAAATGTAAATGTTTAGCTTACTGTATTAAACAATTACCAAGGTATGTCATCACTACAACCCTTAATTAATCTATAAACTCTCATGTTCTCTGTCCAACAGTTAGTTCATATTAATATTGAGTACAGTCACTTGGTCAATCACCATCTTCCTTATGTCTTGGTCACCCTGTCCAACTTCCAAAAAGTGTATAGTTAGATGCATGGTGATATCCTTACATCGAATATTATTTTATGCTTGCAGATCATCAGGAAATGTCCGATTACAGGGGGCTGGCCCATAACATTTTCATTCATCTTCTGATTCTTCCTGGGACATGTGTGGATCTGGAGGTCAAGTAGATTAGAACACCTCTTGCAGGAGAACTTAGGTCTCTCGAAATGTTGTTTATTGAAACAAAGAAGGTACTCATGTTTACAGGATTTTTTTCTTAACTGTATGTGAAACTTTGGTACATGTAATCACACATATCAATCTATCTTCCATTTTTTTAGGGAATGATACAAAGTGGACTTCCCTCTTGCAATTTCCAGCCCTCTTGCATGCCCTATGGATGTTTTTTTCTGTACCTAAGTTTATTTGTCAGGATAGCTGCTTGTTTTTTTAGTCAGTCATTGTGCAACAGTTCCGACAGAGGTAAGGAAACTGATCAAAAAGGAAGATTTCCACCCAGCAGGTGTGGGTGAAACCTACCCAATAGTATGAGGTTGTTTTTATGAGATGGTTTGTGAAGAACATCCATAGCCAAAAGGCCGTCTTAGAAATTGGAAGCATGGTCTTGTGCTTCCTTTTCTGAAAAAGACTGGTCTGGATCCCCTTTGTTGGTCTAACTATAGGCTCATATCTCTTCTCTCAACCTTTTCCAAAATATTGGAAAAACACATTAATTCCCAACTTTCTGCACATGTGACAAGGCATAAACTATTTCATCCATCCCAGTCGGGCTTTCGTTCTGGTCATAGCACTGAACCAGCTCTGCTTGGGGTCATGGGGGACATTAGGCAGCAGCTAGACCGTGTCGGCACGGCAGCACTCCTCTTATTGGATTTGAGAGCTGCCTTCGACACGATCTCTCATTCCATTCTGGTGGACCACCTTGAATGCTCAGGAATTGTGGGTGTAGCCTTGCAGTGGCTGATATCCTTTCAAGTTTTTTCCCTCCCACTCTGTTAAGTCTAACTCTGTGCCCTTAACATCTGGAGTACCGCAGGGCTCGATCCTGAGTCCTCTGCTTTTTCATCTTTATGTTCGCCCTTTGGCGGACATAGCAGAAAAATCTGGGTTGAATATCTTTTCGTACGCAGATTGTTTTTTTCTCTATCACCCGCTCAACATCAGGACCCTTCACTACTTAAGCTTGGTTTGCATAACATCTCCCTGTGGATGTTCAGAAATGCTTTAAGGCTGAACGGTTCTAAGACTAAGGTTCTTATCCTGGGGAACAATCACGAGCTTTGGGGAGCAAGCCACTTGCCTGTCTCTTTGGGACCCTTACTGGCTCCTGTCCCTAAGGTTAAGAACTTGGGTTTTACCATCGACAGCAAGCTCTCTCTTGTAGCCCAAGTGCCAGGAGTCACCTCTGCCTGCTTTGTGATCCTCAAGTGGCTAAAGAAAATCCTTTGGCTACTTCCACCGGCTGCTCAGAGGACTGTCCTGCAGGTCTTGGTGATTTCCAGGCTTGATTATGGTAATATACTGTATCTGGGTGCGGCCAAGACCTCTGTCCGTCGTCTTCAGCTCATTCAGAATACCGCAGCCCGCTTGCTTTTTCGGTTGCCTCGGCACGCTTCTATCTCCCCTTTGCTTCATCAACTCCACTGGCTCAAGGTTAGCAAGTGCATCGAGTTCAAGGCCCTTTGCTACATGTTTCAAGCTCAGCATGGCTTGGGTCCCTTGTACATATACAAAACCTTGTTAAGCCTGATCTACCCTCTCGCACACTGAGATCAGCCAGCCTTTCCCTCTTTTCAGTCCCCAGAGTGCAGCTGACGCGTATGGGTGGCCACTTGTACTCTTTCCTAGGACCAAAATTGTGGAATTCCCTTCCGTTGGAACTCAGGGCCTGCCAATCTCTCCTTGCTTTTCGAAAAAAGCTAAAGTCCTTTCTTTTTAGTCAAGCTTAATTGCTAACATACTTTTTACCTCGCTTGTCTGCTTTTCAGCGCCAGGAAACCCGGTTGGGTAGATGCGCGCTTTATAAGTCTTGTAGATAAATAAATGAATAAAATAGTTTCAAAGCATTGTACAAAGAGGCATGCTTCACTTCGGGCAAAAATGCAGCCCATTTGTATACCGGTTCTTTGCAAATATATCCTCCCATCAAATTCTAAAAAGTTCTTTTGAAGGTGAGAATAATCAATTCCAGTACAAAATATACTGAAGTGAGATGTTCTTATTCTTCATGGAATAACAGATATTCAAACACTGTCAGTGTTTCATCTTGTGGGATTTGGTATGCTCGTATAGAGTGATTTGATATCTAAACCAGTAAGTAATTATTTTTTAGGATCAAATTCAAAATTGTTTAGAAGATTTAACATGTCTTTTGTGGCCTTCAGATATGACTGCATTTGTGTTACCAATAATCTTAGAAAGTAGTCACTTAATCTTGAGAGAGGTTTGAGTAATGATCCAATTGCAGACACAATAGGTGGGCCTAGGGGTGAACTTGTGATTTTGTGTACCTCTAGTAGTGTGTACAAATGTGGTGTTAGTGGATTTTTTTCTACTAGGAAATTGACTTCATTCTTTTAAATCCGTTGACTTTGGACAGCTTAATCGACAGATGTCTTTATCATTTGAAGTAAATCACCTGTGGGGTCAGTTATTAATATTTTGTAATGTCTCTAAGTGAACATAGGTATTCGTCTTTATATATCTTTGTATGTTGCAATACTTTCTCTCAACCTTTGTCAGCCAGTTTTATAATAAGTCAGAGTTTGACTGCATCTCGTAAAAAAAACATCTTTTCCTGGTGTGCTAAGTTTTGAAAACTCATATTGTCATTATAGTCAATGTTTTCCACTTCTTTTTTGACTGACAGCTCAATTGCTACTACCGCATCAGTAATATTTTGAGGAGGACTTGAACAATTTGATTTATTTCTTAGACCTGTATCACCTCTCTTATTGTTAATAACATTGCATGGTAAAAAAGGCTTAGAGTCTTATTCTCCAAAAGTAATCTGACAATTTGCACCACAATTTCAGTTAGTCTAAATTAAAATTCGCACCACAATTTCAATTAGTTTAAATTATTAACTGATACGAAACCCAAACCTTAACTCAATATACTTTTCTAGTCCTCCGCAAATATCACATTGGTAAGATTATCAAGTATGCTGTACGTTTGTTGCTTGTTGTGGCTACTTGGATTTGCTGCATATGATCCATTGTTTGGGATCTTTCCAATGTGCTGCTTTTTGTCCCTTTAGTCTGCCTTTTCCTAGTGGACATCCTAAAAAGGTACTAAATTATAATAGTATGAACATTTTGTGGGTGACCAAACTGATTGGGCCATTCAAAGGAAGGGCACATTTGATGTGGTGGGAAGCTGCCCATCGGTTGTTGATATCTTTGGTATCTTCCACCTTCCTTAAATCCCACCTGGTCCCAGTGCTCTCCCTATTGAAATCTGATGTCCAACTGTTCTGTTTGAATCTTTTCTGATCTGTGTTGTTTTTTCTATTAATTGGGTAACATGTTCATCATTCATGTAAGAGTGGATAGTGTCACTGAATTTTTTCAAGAGCTCGCTGTAATATTCTTTGATTGGATCTGGAAGTCTTTGAATTCAGAGACATCTCTGTTAATTTCTTCTTATTTTTTTCTTATATATCACAATCTGTATCTGAATTTCCGAGAGGTACATATTTGTTTTCAATTTTATCAACATTGCGTATGATAGCTTGTTGACTGTGTTTATTATTAGAATTAACCAGTCCTGTGCATTTCCATGTGATGAGGCATTAGTCTTTTCTAACTGTTGCATCTTCTATGAAAATAGAAGGTCCGTTTGTACAATTAAACCAAAAGGAGCTGCATTTTTTTGCAAGTATCCTGCCACCAGTGCTTCACTGATTAAGGGCCAGATGTACGATGTGCAAAATAGCGCCTCGCAAATTGCAGGTCATTTGCGACTCGCAATTTGCGAGGCGCTATTTGACATGTACAACAGTGTGTTTAACACTCTTTGTGACACCCAATGGGGTTGCAAATTGCGAGGGTCATGAATATTAATGAGCCTCTTGCAGTTTGCGAGCCCATTGAGAATGACAGGCCCTCCCAGGGATGGTAGCCTGCTGGGCTCAGCAGACCACCATGTCTGGAACTGCTTTTAAATAGAGCAGTTTTTGTTTAAATGCAGCCCATTTTCCTTAAAGGAAAACGGGATGCATTTAAAAAAAAAAAATGAACCGTTTTTGTTTAATTTTTTAAGGGCAGGTAGTGGTCCCTGGGACCACTGCCTGCCTGTAACAAATCTTTTTAGACACAGTCAGAAAGTGGAAGGGGTCCCCTGGGGAGACCTTCCAAATTGCGACTGCATTACCACCCTCTTAGGGAGGGTGGTAATTTGCGAGTGTTTTGCGACAGCAATTGCGGTCACAAAACATTCATACATTGCTTTGCGGACGCTATTAGGAAGGGAACACCCCTTCCTAATAGCTAGTCGCAATTCCTAAATAGCGAGTCGCAAATGCAATTTAGGGTCATACATCTGGCCCTTAGGGTTTTACTTAGTTTTTCTTTTGTTCAAATAGTGAATCCCACCCTACTCTACTTGTTTCAGTGCTTGTGAAATGATTGTTTCTCCTAGTAAACGTGGTGTTGCTGGAATGGTTGTGGTAACATCATCAGAGTATGACAATCTACGTTTCTCTGCCATTGTGTATCTTTACTTGAAAATGATTTGTCAGGAGATGGAAGCAAATTTTTCTTCCTACTACCAATCAAGTGCAAATATTCCCACAGCTGCATGTTGCTAACTAAATTATCACACATAAGGCAGCAAGAGAAATCCTTCCTATGATATCCACTCTAATGTATCGCATAAAACACACACAAAATCAAGCAAACCTACATAGAACCCTGAAATTACAGATCAGTGAGACAGGACCACTGCCAACATGATTTCCAAGACATTCTGCAGACTCCTGCCTTATGTATAACTTATGGGCCTAGGCAGTCATGCCTATTGTTCACTACAATGGAGTTAGAGAACTTTTAAAGAGGAGAAGAGTACAGCCTCAATAAAAAACTTTCAATAAGCAATTAAAATACCCTGCACTACTGTATGGAAGCAGTATTTCGAGTTTTACAATTGACTAAGCAGTAACATGCAATCACATGAGGCCTTTTTAGATTCCTATCAAATGAAGGCAGGACTCTCATCCACACAATGTGGCATGTTTTATCATGCTCATGGAGTCCACTCTTAATTGTGGTTGGATGGCCACCGCGAGCGTATACTGCGTGTTTTGGTTGTATTGTAACCAGGTGACTGATATTTTTACCACAGTCTGGTGATATGGGACAAGAGGATTGATGAGGGGTTGGGTTTGTCAAAATTGCATAGCAGTAGATAAACTATTTTTGTTTATTCTTGCCTCCTTAACACAGGATTAAAAATATTAGGACCCTTCCATGTATCTGATAATATGTTTGTACCCATAGAAAACCCTTATAAGCTTGAATTATATTGCATCAAAACTAGATATTAGTCTAAAATCCCTCAGTGTAATGAAAAGTTTTGTTATAGGAACATAAAATCTGGACCATAAGTCAGATTGTTAGCCTTGGTTTAGTACCCGAGGCGAAGATAACTAAGTGCCCCTTAGTTACAGGGGGAATCAAGGCAGCAGTACTCTCTGCAAATCACCTGTTTTTGTAGTCTACTCATCTACCACTTATTGTGTCCCACTGGCCTCTGTTTTTTTTTATTTTTTAACCTCTTGACTTCTAATACCTATAACCCCACACTTTTGACGAATATCTGTAGTAGATTCAATTGCTCACAATCTGTATGTGCCTCTTTCTCTGCTTTTCTCAGACTAAAAGACCGTTGTGTCTGTGTTTAAATGAGAGTTTGACCAGTGGGCCTTCACCAGGCTGACGTCATATGACTGCACTTAGCACTTTATAGATTTTGCATCTCAAACATCACGTTCAGCACTGTAGGGAACCTGGGGGTTCCCACACTCCAGCACTGTTCAGGACGAGGATGTGCTCTTCATGGCTAAGGCCCTGGACACGACTTCCATGCGTTGTTTGCCCCTGTCTCTCTCTCAAGTATCGATATAGACAAAGGGTTTGTGCAGACCGGGGGCTTAGCTTCAGGGGCGGTGTTTGGGGTGTTCCAGCCCCCTAGTAAATGTATGTTCTGATAAATAGTTGGGTACGGGTGCTTTAAGTCGGGTATTGTGACATGCCAGTCGAATTTCAGCAGGAACTTTTACATGCACACAGACAAGAAAATTCAAACACTCTCTCACACGCTCTTGTGAAATCCCTATTAATGTTGGTTATTTTACAAAATATTGTGTTTTCTCTCTTAGTTCTCCTACCATACCGCATTCCTCTTTATTTCCAATGCCTTTTAGGCCTCTCTCATGCACCCTTCTTGTTGTATTAAGTATTTAAACATTATATGTCAGCCTAATTGTCGGAAATTTTAAGGCTCACACTCCCACCAAATCTTGCAGACCAAGCTACGCCCCTGACAGGATTTTAGGTTTGAGGCACTCACTCTGGTGGCCACTCTAATGCACATCCAGGGCCGGACCGGGAAGTCAAAGCAGCTTTGTCAATTTTCTCGGATCAGCCCCTGCCTGGCCCCGGGAGGCTCGAAACACTTGCTGCTTTTGTAAATGGGGGCCAATATTGCTGCACTGCTGCAAAACCGGCCCCTGACCTTCCAGCTTCCCGGGGAAACTCCTGATGCACTGTACAGCCAGTCCGCCCCTGTGCGCATATGCTGAACTCTACATTTAGCAGTAAATCAGCATCTTGGCGCTAGGTGCTCCAAATGCAGTCAAGGGGGCACCAACAGGCAGAAACTTCGACTGGTCCTGACATAAATGTGGAAAATAGCTACCCCAACTTTTCTAGACAGTTGTTTCAGCCAGAGAAAGACAGTGCAAGTTTGAGCAGTTCTTCCACTGCTTGCCCAGAAAGATAGGGATACTTTTTCAACAAAATACACTGCTGCTATGTAAGTGGACAGAACTAAACATTTTTATTAGGCAGGGCCTTAATCCTAAGGGTTGATTTTTAAGCTTTTTATGGACCCAGTCCAAGCCCTTCCATTTGATGACTTACACCACGTTTTTCTGAGGTTTGGCGTTCCCAAAATTTGATGAATTTGCTTTGGGGCAGCTTAGCTCGCTTGGAACACTTCTTGAAAATTTCAAAGTGGCTCTGGGTTTTACTTTATGTGAAAGAGCTATTTCCCCTTCTGTGATAGAGCAAAGGCAGGTGCTGCTGCCAGTAAAAATATTAAGGAAGAACTACACACTTTGTCCAGTGACATGTTGTTAGTGCCTTAGGGCCTTATTACGAGTCTGGACTTGCTAGGACATGGCAGTGGTGGTCTTTCGACTGCCCTATTATGACCAGGGTGCTCGGGTCACCCTGGGACCACTGCAACCACCAGGCGGCGCAGCGGTCTTGAGGCCTCATTATGCTTGGCGGTCCGCTGTGGCCCTACCAAGCATATTATGAGTTTCCCCACCGCCACACTTTTTATGGTGGTGCAACTGTCATGAAAAGTGTGGTGGTGAGGAAACAAAGAGGGACCTACAGGGCCCCTTGGTGCCTCATTCCATGTGGATGCACACAGAGGGGGACAACGTGTGCCCCACTGAGTGCAAGCACACCAGTACCTACACGGCATGGCTGCAGAAGTCCATGCCTGCAGGTACAGCCTTTGACGTTCCATTAAAGTGCCTATTTTATAGGCACCGCCCTGGAAACGCCAAAGAACAGTCCACCCGACAGGAGAAAACTCCTATTCTAGCGGCCAGTTCAAACATGGGTTTGGCATGGTGGGCGATCCTGCTCCTCCAAACTCATAATAACGCCCTTAGCTATCTGGATACGTTCCCCCTTTAAGTGGTTTCTCTGTTCTTCAGCTCCACCTCGGTAGGTTCCCAGAGAGTTCAATTGGGAGTCCAACAATGAAGGTTCAGCTAATCAAAAATTCCAGGAGTTTGCATTGGGTAGATGTGGACTCACTAAGCGGGATAGATTGAAAGTCGCGCTACGTTCCTTCACATTTGTCCACCAAACAGCAAGCTATATGCCCTCATCCTGCCTAAAGTGGAATGCTCTCTAGCAAGAGATGATTTGTGAGCCCATGTTGCATTCCAAGATGAGATCCTACAAAGTTATAGTCGGCTCTCTGTTCTTAACACTTTATATCTTATAATTTGTTTTTCTAATTGTATGTCTTTTTCATACTTCCAACGTGTCAGCTTTCATCTATTTCAAAGGAAATACATTTTGATTAGAGAAATACTTAAACGTAGAAACCACTGCATTTAAATTTTGCTACAAAGAACAATATTTTTAGGTTATTACAATAAAAAATAAACCACGCTAGAAAACATTCATGTTTGGATTAGTTAAAAAATAAACATTTAAATAAAGGACTAATAGATGCAACAAAATGGCAGGTTAAAGGTTAATATAAGGGATGTTAAGAAGAATGGCTCAAATAAATGTGGAGTAAAAGTTAGTGGTAGGGCTCAGTTTAGATTTAGTTCAAGATGAGGCTTTGATTAAGGAGTGTGCTATGTTGGGTCATCCACAGACTTGCATCTTTGCATATTTTTTTAAGTACAAAAAGCTCCACAAAGTGTTTACCTTTCCTTTTTAGGTCACCGCCTACCAGACAGCACAGCTGTCTGCGTTTGCTAAAGACTTCTTGGAGACTTTCAGTATGTTGACCTGGGAATGCATTCCGCCTGTTGCATCCTATTGGCTTTGTGGTTTGTAACTCACATTTTCTTGCTTTACATTTGCTGGCTTTATTTGATGAACTGAAGGCTGTCTAGGTTCAGTTCATCTCTCCCGCTGCCTAAACTGTATTAACGGTATTCTTCCACTAATATGTTTTCTGTAAAGAGACCTTTAAATCTTGTTCTTATCTCGTCACGTTTGCTGGGCATTCAGACACAAACGTCAAATGTCATGCACTGTCTTATCATTCTTAGTGCCCCCTTTCTGTAAACAGGCCTGTAAATCTTGTTCTTATTTTGTCACATTTGCTGTGCATTCAAAGACTGAGGTCAAATGTCAAGTGCTGTCTTCTGGGGGCACTTTCTCTGACTTCTAAGTGAAAGGACTTATGTGAAAATCTTGCTGGATTCTGGGGGTAGGTAGGAAAGAGACTTTTTCTAGCACACAACAACATTTAAATAAAGTGTGTAAGTATTTCAGACTACATCAGAATTAGAAAGAGAAATGCAATACATTTTTGGGTATTTCTGAAGTGTGTTGGAAACAAATACTTTCCGCCAGGCATATGTGGCCACACCGAAAGACTCGTGGAATATGTTGATCTTTTCCTGGGACCGCTTGTACAAAATCTACTCTCTTTCATCCAGGATACTAACCATATATTAAGCATTCTGGCAGATTTACAATGGCAACCAGACATGATCTTAGCCACTCTGGACGTTGTGTCATTGTACACAAGCATAAAACCAGACTTAGGCCTACGGGCCATAACACGACACTTACACAACAGGCCAGCGACACAATGGCAGCATACCAACATGCTTGTCACTAAAATGGACTTAATCCTACAGAATAATCTTTTCATTTACGAAAAACAATGGTACAAGCAAACAAGAGGCGTGGCTATGGGCTCGAAATTTTCACCCTCCTTTGCGAATTTATTTATGGGCAGTTTGGAGGAAGAGTGGATTTGGGGACAGAAGGGGGCACCATGGATTGATTCCATCGTTTTGGGGTCGTTATATAGATGATTGCCTCTTAGTCTGGTCCGGCACCCAGGACAGATTAGAACAATTCTGCATCTACCTGAACACCAACAATTTTGACATGAAATTCACTAAATAATTTAGTAAATCCAGCATCACATTTTTAGACGTAGAACTCTACATCAAAGGTGACAGACTACACAGTCGACTCTACCGCAAAGAGACGTCATGCAACTCACTCCTACATGCAGGCGGTTCACACCCGGCACACCAGATTCAGACTTAGCCTTACGGTTCCAAGGGCTCGTGGTGACTCTACGTGGCTAACCCAGCGAACAATAGGATTTTACAAATGTGGCTCATGTGGCATATGCAGATGGGCCAAACACAATACCAAGGAATTTACTGGATATGGCAAAAGGCGATATAACATCAGATACAACATCAATTGCAACACTAGATTCGTAGTATACATTATAGAATGCGCGTGCAAAACGCAGTATGTGGGCAGCACCATTAGACCCCTTTAAGACAGGATAGGAGAACACATGAGGGCACTACACCAACAAGATGCCAGATATACGATGGCGCTACACGCCGCTGTTTGTCTGTCTCAAGGTCAACAGAAACGTCTTACATTTTATGGCATTGATCTTGTAGAGCCAAGCCCACGAGGTGGCAACAGAGAACTGAAACTCAGACGCACAGAGGCGACTTGGATAATGCACCTTCGAATTGTGGATCAAGGCCTCAACAGTGACCACGAAATGCAGTACTTCTTGGGAGACGGAAAATAATAAGATGGGACCCTTCGTAATGTTGCAAGCTCACTGGGAACTGGAATTTTTGACCATCTGTGATTTGGAGTAGTACACCAACGGGAGTCGAACTATATACTCTTACTCTGTCCTTTTTTTCCCCCTTCACATTTAAATGTTTATTGAGATGTATCTTAATAGACCTAGCAACAGCTGTATATTAATTATGTGCAAGTCACCACGCGCATCACATATATGATGTTATATGTTCAAATTTTCTTTGCCATGTACCCCTAACGGAGTTAGGCACTGACGTTTTAAATTTTGGACAATCGTACCCCCTGCTAGTTTTGACATGCATACCACCACTCGGTATAACCTTTCCTCGCTTATTTAATGCCTTGTGCTTAGCAGTATATACAGTACATCTCGTCTTATGCCCACCGGTGCTATGCGAGGTTTCTCTCCCTTTACATAGATTTTTCTTGTTCATCATACTACGATGTCATTTTCCTCACCACTACATAGATCACCATATTCTAACGCACCATAGCTATCGAACCTGGCTACACAAGGATTTACACCTAGGGTCCACACGTACGATACATTTTGTACGTCTCAAACAATATACACATGTACTCCGACTTGAGAGCATTGAGCGCAGTAAACATACGCTCTGATGAACTAAGCATTCTCCTTGTTTTAGTGCCCTCATCTCTTCAAACCACTGATTATTATTTTTTCACGCTCCAGAAGTGATGTAGGCAGTTTGGTATTCGCCGAGAGCTGAAAGGAGCTTAGTGCCCCCACTTCTTCAGATTGTGGAATATTCTTTTTTTCGCTCTTACAATTAGTAAAGCGTGTTGTTGTATCGCTATGAACGCTATTATCTGAGCTCCCCCTTTGTAATATCTGGATGGTTTTGACTCACTGCAGGACAATAACGTTTTAGGCCCTTCAACTTAGCCACCATGTACGACGCACTCTAGTCATTTTCAGGAGTGTGACGGTACTTAAGGTCACTTCCGGGTACTTTCTCCGTCCACATCTGGAACAGGGAACGCACCCGTCACCATTGCAGACCTTAGCGTACTCGCTGAAGGTAAGAGGTTCTTAGTGCCATTTCACTACGTGGCAATACCACGCTAGTTTGAACCGCTATTAGTTACCTTAACATGCTCAATCACTCCGCCAATTTTTAACCGCTATTAGACTATTTTTGTAACGTGTGCATGATCTACTTCCAGATCAAGGGAATCACAAAGCGGTCTATTCACCCTTCCCTGGCAGTGCGACATGGTCCTCGCAGGATCACCTTTATTTAGGTAAGAGTTGTGGTATTATTTGGCAGCCTCAACTCCTTTTTGGCAGTTATGACTGTTCCACGAATATACAGGCTTTACACTAACCAGCCATGTTATTTATCTAGGTGCTTCCTTGATGCAAACCATTCAAACTTAATTACGGAGCCACTAAACTTCTCTTTTTGACCAGCCGGGTTGGAATTATCACCGGCGGAGTGGTGAAGCCCCTTTCTTTACTAATCTTAGGCACATTTATTGTATCAATTACTCCCTTGCTTTTTATAGTACGGTTTCCCCTAATGATAGTTCTTCTTACCATCTCATTTTTCTAGATCTGTAATAATCTACACACACCAGGAATACCCTCATTTAGGTAAGGGTTGTGGGAATACTTGGTATTCTCAACTCTTTTTTGCCAGCTATGATTATACTACTAATGTAGAGTCGTCAAACCAATCAGTTACGTTTTTCATCTAGGTGCCTCTTCGATAATAACCAATCAAATCTAATCGCGGAGCCCCTAAACCTTTATTTAATTGACCAGCTGGGTCGGAATTATCACTGGCGGAGTGGTGAGGGCACTTGCCACTATTTTCAGACACTTATATTGAATTTTTCCTCCTTGCTCATTCCAGTATAGTTTCCCGTAATAAGGGTTCATTTCACTATCTCATTTTTCTAGATCTGTAAAAATATACACACATGAAGTACAGGTAGCACTCCATCCACTTAAATACCTACCATATTGATTCACCGCTTTTGCAATGATGCGTAATGTTCTGTGTTAGCGTTCTGTGTTTAAAGCTAACAATAATGACATGGCATCTTTTGATGCGGGTTACAAGGTATTCACTACATTACTGTCTTGCGATCGAACTGTCATGTAGGTGGTAATACTTGTTTAGGGTTGATGTAATGACAGGTGCAATTCCTCCAATTTTCTATACCGTGTACTATTTTTTTTGTTTACACACAATTTAGTGTATCATTTCCAGCCCTGAAGAAGTGGCGGAATACTTTCCTTTGTGACGAAACACGTGTTGGCTGGTTGCTTTTTTGAGGTTACGTGGAATAAAAGACAAAGAACAGATCGTTTCCAACTTTAATGACTTTGATGCTCACATGATTTGATTAACTCTCATCAAGAATTCTTATACGTGTGCACAGGACTTTGGTTGCAACTCTGTGAAGGATCCTTTCCTTCCCACACATAGGGTTATAGGGTGTTTCCCCTACCTGTTGGCACCATACTTACTTACCAGACATCTAGCATACCACACGCAGAAACAGCAGGGCGCCAACACTTCCTAGACCACCAACACCTCACATTGTAGTAATTTGGAAACAAATACTTTAATATGTTCAAAACAAATCATTACACTGAAGTGATGCACTTTCACACATTCTCGTCTGTGCACTGTATAGTTTTATTAGTAAAGGTTTATGTCTGTGCAAATGTAATGATCATTTCAATTAAAAATGTGTTGTCTGTTATGGCAGTGTGCAACCACATGTGCATACTCCACTCTACGCCACTCCACTCTACTCCACTGTGCACCACTGCATTCCACACCACTGCTCTCTACTCTGCACCACTCCACTTTAAACCACTCCACACCGCTGCACTCTGCACCAGTCCACTCTATGCAACTGCACTTGGCGCCACTTCACACTATGCCTCTCTACTCTACCATGCACCACTCTACTCTATGCCAATGAACTCTTTGCCACTCTACTCTACACCAGTGCACTCTTTGCCACTGTATTCTACACCATTTCAGTCAAGTTCACACCAATCTACTCTGCACAACTCCACTCTATGCCACTGTACTCTACGCCACTCTGCAATACTGTACTCTAAGCTACTGCACTCTATGCCAATGCTCTTTACTCTGTAAAACTCAACTCTATGCACCTGCACACCATGCCAATCCACTGCATGCCCCTCTAATCTACGTTGCACCTCTGCACTCTATGCCACTGTACTCAACACCACTTTACTCCACACCATCACTCTATGCCACTCTACTCTGCACCACTCCGCTCTATGCCACTTCACTCTACTCTGAAACAATCTACTCTATACCATTGCACTCTATGGCACTTTACTCCACTCTGCGCCACCCCACTCTATGCCACTGCTCTCTACGCCGCTCTACTCTTAACTACTGCACTCTGTGCCACTGCACTCTTCGCAACTGCACTCTGTCACTGCGCTCTACGCCACCAGGGGCGTAACACAGGCCCCCGCAGCCCTTGCAGTGTGGGGGGGCCCGAGCTGCAGGGGGCCCCCTCAGCACTGACTTGTACTCTGTGGCTGCTCGGAGTTCTTCAGCTAGTGCCACTTCCTGAACGTAAAGTGCGCAGTGCATGAACATAGTGACAAGTCCGAGAGATGACATACTGGCCTCAGCCATTGTTGTCATGGTCTGTCACAGGCTGGACAGAAAAAAGCCAAAATGGTGCGGAGTTTCTTCCGCTGAAGTACTGGAGGGGCACATAGAACTGCAACCCTGCACGCTCCATGTTATATAGAGACTGTTTGATGGCAGAGCCCCGTATCTCCATTTTAAAAAGAGTGGCAGAGGGATGGGACCTGGGAGGATGTCAACAAATGATTAATAAGTGACTTTTTATGTTTTGGCATTCAGTGGATTTACGTGTCTGGCGACTTTGGTTACAGAATCAGTAGGGGTTGAAAATATTACATATGGACTTGTACCTATGCAGTATATACACTCTATAAGTGGATATTATGAAAGTCAGTTATTTTCCGTAACGTGCAACAAAATTGCAGATTTACAGTGAATTATGGATTTTGTGTTTTTAACAATATACGATGTTTTGACTGAAATGAACTTTACAAACAACACAATTAAAGCCCCGTGACTGTTTCCGTGACAACGCATGTGTAGTCCATGTGGCCGTCTGCTCTCTGGAAAGAACGCGTGCCACCTGACCAGCAGGCTTAGAGGCCTGCTGCAAAATGCCTCTCTGCCCTCTGTAATAATAGCCTCCCAATCCCTCCGCCGTTTAACTCCTCTGTCTTCGTTACTGTTCTGCACAAAAGCTGGCAAGTGCTCGAAACTTTCTTGGCACTGCGTGCCACCGGAAACGCCAAACTCTCTCTTCTCACCACTTTCTGCATTTCTGTGCAGTCCTTGCATGTTTGCAACGCCTGTGATACCCAGAGATGTCCGGTGACTGAATTTAAACACCACGTCATATTTTTTGGCTTAAGTTACTCCAGTAACATTTTAGTTAAATTGCTGATCCTTTTGAATTACACCTGGTCATTATTTTAAATTTAAAGGTGTTGTTGGATGGACAATTTATTTTACAAGGATGCTAGAGTATTTAAATGTTTTGGAATGTAAAAATGTAAGAAAATATGCTGCAGTTGAAAAGTACACACTGCAAAGACTTTGTCATGTGTTTCCCAAACAAACATGACACCCTCGTGGTTAACATTTTCACTGAACCAGTCTCACTTTCAACAGAATGATTACTGCACAAAGCATAACAGAACGTGTATTATTTGTAAAGCGCACGTTCACCGCAAAGGATATATTGGTGCTGAATAACAGATGTCTAATGTTAACTAACTTGAAGGTACTTATTTTATCGACCTCAGAAGGATGACTAGCTGACTGGCCCTGCCGGGAATTGAACATGTGACAGTGAAGGCTAATGCCTTCACTGTCACATGTTCAATTAGTCCACTAAGCCACCAGACCCGACTGAACAAGTGTAGAAACGTCTCCAGTGAGTAAACCGTTCGTATCTCATGCAGAGTAAAGCACACTTCCGCTGTTTGTATGCTCTTGGTGTAAATCAGTGAGGTGGGGGGTGCAACTGGATGGGGATTTAGATTACCGGACATCACCTGCAGTGTCCATACCCATAAAATATGGGCTGGCGTAGCAGTTCATGGGGAGGTGAGGGGTACTAAAAGGAAAGAATGCTGTGGTGACGTCAGAGATACCTTGGGTACAGGTGGAAAGAGGACACTTGAGGTATCTTGTGAGTTGAGTGCACCCCTAGAAGATGTGTAGCTCCGGAGACAAACCAACATTTATCACTCAACTCAAGTAGGCCGGACCCCTGGAAGGGGCCTTGATATTCCAAACCTCCAAAATTTGACACCGCGAAGAGCCTTATTCAAAGTTGTACTGTTACAACGAATGAAAAAACACCCTCATATAAGTGCCACATGCAGTGCTTTATTTGTGTTGGTGTTTTACGGTGCTGAGCACCAGCCCTTATTTGTAAACACTGGCACAGACTTCTGAGAAACCACCACATCGGGGCGCAGTGTGCGTATTTTCAAGCAATGTTCATTAGTTGGAGCATAAAACCTATTTAATATATATATATTTTTTTAATTATAAACCTTCAACTGTAAGCTGCAGTTTGAAGTGACAATTTTTTTACAAACTAAGCACTGGCACATGTGCACGTTACTGGATGTCTTTTCTCATAAACAGTTCAGAATAAGGTGTGTAAATGTTTTTTTGCACACACTAATTACTCATAGCACAAAGCTGGAGGAGCAATTTCGTCTAGGTAGGAAGTGGGGGAACTGGACCTGCGTAAATTCAAAAGGAGTGGGATTCGGTTCATCCTGTGATCACTCTGTGAACAGAAGGGCAGAAACCTCAAACTAGTTAATGTGCGCCAATGCCAATGGTAACAAACCTCACATTATCAAATCACACTTTTTGTTGTTACAGTGCAGAAAGAAACAAAAGAAAGTTAAAACCACACAGATAACCAGCCCAGCAACAACCCAGCGTCATTTCCCTTCTTCCTGCCATAGCACAGCATTGATAATGTATGAACTGCACCAACACGCTGCTTACATCACTTCCTGTCACTAACCACATGACAAGGTGCAACTGAAAGACACTATCTGCTTGTGTTCATTTAAATGCCCACTAGACAGTACATCTCAGTCAAATTTGATTATCTTTCTCAACTTATGAAAAACAGGTTTAATCCTCAATCCTTTACCTTAATTGTGTTTTACGATCCACCATCACTAACTCACGTCTCTTGACCATCTACCCACCCTGCCAAAGTCATTGCACAATAAGCTGCACACACCCCAGTAAGTGGTCCTCAAACACAACATGGAAACACTTCCCACATAGCATCAAAACAAATACAACACCCTTCCAACCACACACCCTACACAAAGTGTAGATTGCTACTCATGTAGGCAAGCGCTTCAGTGCTCCATATAGGGGTAGTAAGCCCTCTATAAATATAACAATACAATACATTCAAGACAGCTCCAGCCCCTTATCGCCTGTCTTTTTGGTTATGTCCCTTTAGCTCCTGCCTCCTTGCAGCCGTACATTTAGATCATCCATTCTTTCATCTATACCTTTAAGTCCTGCATTATTGGCTCTTATCGTCCTCATCCAACTGTTGAGTGATTACCTGCTAATCCCATCCCTTCTGCTATTTCCTCTTTTGTATCTTTCCCTTGAGTACTCGCCTTCTTGCATCCATTCCTTGATTTTACAAAATATGCTTGATTTTTGTATATTGCTGGACTGGTGATGGTTTTATTTTACACTTTGAAAATATTTGCACTTTTTCCTTTGCTTTACCAACTGTAGTTGTATAGATTATGTCATTAGGTACTTGCTGATATGATTTGTTTTTATGCTACATGCAGTGTTATATATGCTTTTGCTTTTTCTTGTCTGTAAAACGTGGTCCTTAAATCTTGCAATTAGCATTGATTACACTACAGAAATGATAAATTCAAACAAACATCTGCAACTATGTTCTGAAGCATCCAAGTAGTTTTCATCATCAGCTTTGTTTACCTGCCTGTTTTTGTCCTGCTTACTAATAAAGACCTGATGGTAGAAATTAAAAGTGCTTCCTCAGGTCACGTTATTATCATACACACCCTTGACAGTCGCAAGTGTGTGGCATGCAGATAATTCACTAGTTTATCTCTCTTGGGGCTGGCAGGATACTGAGTTATATCTTGTGTACTCCTCATGTATATTGTCAGTCGAGTCTGTGAAATTGCAGGTTTGGGTTTGTCTTTCAAAGTGTCAAGTTATTGTCTATCAATGTAAATTCTAATTCAGACCCTAAATAGTTCTTTGTATTCGGCAATAGGCAGTTCCTAAGTGAATAGGACCATCCCTTGGCATTGTTCTGATTGTTGTCTCAGTTAAATAATCTGCTCTTGACAAGAATGTTACAAATGGTGCTTCATAAGAGTGCTTCACACTTTCTTATGAAAACTTTGAACGAAAGGCATTTCATTAAATGTTGGCAGTTTCAAATAAAAATATACCAGATTTTTGGGTGGTGGGGAAAAGTGGTAGATGGTGGGCCGGGCCACTGGGAGGGGGCCCCCCTCCATGTACTTTGCAGGGGGGCCCCCTCAAGTTTCGTTACGCCACTGTACGCCACTGCACTATACTCTGCTTCACTGAACTCATGCCACGGCTCTCAACGCCACTCTACTCTGCTCCACACCACTGCACTCTAATCTGCAACACTGCACTCTCCACCACTGAACTCTACGCCACTCTACTATACACTTCTCCACTCTATGCTGCTCCACTCTACGCCACTGCACTCTATGCCACTGCACTCCGCGGCAGTATATTCTGCTCTGTACCACTCTACGCCACTGCATCACTCAGCTCTACACCACTGTACTCTCTGCGCCACTCTACTCTGTGCCACTCCACTCTACTATGTACTACTCTAATCTATGCTGTTGCATTTTACGACGCTGCATTGTACGCCACTAAATTCAATGCCACTGCACTCGAAGGCACTGCACTCCATCAATCAATCAATCAATCAGGGGAATTGTAAGTGCACTACTCACCCGTGAGAGTCTCAAGGCGCTGGGGTCTGGGGGTGTCCGCAGGTCTGTTTTAACCGAAGAGACAGGTCTTGAGAGTTTTCCTGAAGGTGTTCAGGGAGAGGGCGTGTCTGATGTCTGCCGGTAGCTCGTTCCAGGTTTTGGCTGCAATGTGAGAGAAGGATCTTCTGCCTGCTCTGGCTTTGTGGATGCACGGGGTTTTAGCCAGTGTGAGGTTGGAAGATGGGAGGTTTCTTTTGGGTACGTCGAAGTTGATTCTGTCATTGAGGTATTTGGGTCCGTTGTTGTATAGGCATTTGTAGGCGTGGGTGAGGATTTTGAAGGTGACTCTTTTCTCCACGGGAAGCCAGTGGAGGCTTCGCAGGTGTTGGCTAATGTGTTCTTGCTGGGGGATGACGAAGACGACCCTGGCTGCGGTGTTCTGTAGGGTCTGGAGTTTGCGGAGTAGGTACTTGTTGATGCCGGAGTAGAGTGCATTGCCGTAGTCCAGTCTGCTGGTGATGAGTGCATGTGTGACTGTCTTCCTTGACTTAGGGGGGATCCATTTGAAGGTCTTGCGAAGTATGCGGAGGGTGTTGAAGCAGGTAGATGTGATGGCGTTGACCTGTCGGTTCATGGCGAGTGAGGAGTCGAGTATGATGTCCAGGTTCTTGGTGTGGTCTGAGGGGGTAGGTGGGCTTCCGAGGGCGGTCGGCCACCAGGTGTTGTCCCGTGCTGAAGGGGTGGTTCCAAGGATGAGGACTTCTGTCTTCTCGATGTTGAGTTTCAGACAGCCGTTGGTCATCCAGTCTGCGACATCTTGCATTCCTTTCTGGAAGTTGAGTTTGGCGGTGGTGGGGTCTCGGGTGAGGGAGTGGATGAGCTGGGTGTCGTCAGCGTAGGATACGATGTTGAGGCCGTATTGTCAGACGATGGCTGCGAGGGCGGCCATGTAGTTGGAGGAGAGGGTCAGGCTCAGGGATGGCCCCTGTGGGACTCCACAGGTGACTTTCGTAGAATTGGAGAGGAAGGGTGGTAATCTGATTCTCTGGCTTCTTCCGGTGAGGTACAATCCGATCTAGTCCTGGGCTGTTTCTTGTATGCCAGAGTTGTGCAGTCTGGCGACTATTGTGCGGTGAGAGACAGTGTCGAAGGCTGCTGACAGGTCGAGTATGATGAGGGCTGCGGAGTGGCCTTGGTCCAGGAGGGTGCGGATGTCGTCAGTGGCGGTGAGTAGGGCGGTCTAGGTGCTGTGGTTGCTTCTGAATACGGTTTGGGACGGGTCGAGGATGGCATTCTCTTCGATGAATCGTGTCAGTTCCCTGCTGACCGTTTTCTCTGCAACTTTGGCTGCGAAGGGGAGAAGTGAGATGGGCCGGTAGTTCTTGATGCCAGTGGGGTCCGCTGTGGGCTTTTTGCACAGGGGCCTGACTTTTGCGTGCTTCCAGTCATCGAGGTAGGTGCCTGTTTTGAAGGTGGTGTTGATGTTGCATTGCAGTTTGGGTGCGATGGCGGCCGCGGCTCTGTGGCAGATGTGAGGAGGGCAGGGGTCGGTGGGGGCCCCCGAGTGGATTCCTTTCATGGTCGAGGCGGTGTCTTCAGCTGTGATCGGTGTCCAGTTAGAGATGGTGGGTTGGCTGGTGTCCTTGGGCGGGGACGGCTATGGCGTCTGGTGGATGGTCGATGAAGTTGTCGTAGAGGGTTTTGATCATGAGATGGAAGTAGGTTCCAAGCTGTCACAGAGGTCTTGGGACGGGGTAATGTCTGTGGCTTCGTTGCGTGGGTTGGTGAATTCCTGAATGTCGTTGAAGAGTTCCTTGGCATTGGTGGAGTTGGCGAGGATTTTGTTGTGGATGAAGTTCCTCTTGGTGGTTCTGATTTGGTTGTGGTAGTCCGTCATGGCATCCTTGCAGCTGGAGTAGTTTTTGGTTGTCTTGGTGTTTCTCCAGTTCTTTTCCACGTGTCTGCAAGTGCGCCTGGCTTCTTGGAAAGCGGGGGTGAACCAGGCGGATTTCCTGGGACGCTGTTTGTCGGGGTTGCGTAGCAGGGCAAGCTCGTCTGCGCAGTTGGAGATCCAAGTGTGGAGTTCTCTGGCTGCGCTGTTTGCGTCAAGTGTCCAGGTGTGCCACTATACTCTGTAACACTGTACATCAATGCACTCTACACCAGTCCACTCTGCTGTACACCACTCCATGGTACACCACTCCACGCGACTCCATACTATGCCACTCCAATACAGGACATTCTCTGCCACTCCACTCAACTACACTCTACTCCAATATTTCCCATTCCACTCTACAACACTCAATGCCACTCTTCTCTATGCCACTAACTTTCAGCCATGCTAAACAGCAGCCACGCTTCTGTAGAACATGGCTAAAACACATTGGTAAAGCCAATAGCTCTTGCATAGGCGAGACCTATTGGCTTTGCCAGTGTTTGTTTATAATGACGACCAGTGTCAAAGGTCCTTTGCAAAAAGAACAATTGATGTACAGAATGTTGAACAATTTCAAACATTCACCCCAGTACAGAGATCTGGGCCTAAATCCATCGTTTTTTTGCTACCCATGCCATTCCAGTTTAAACCCAGCCATATGCAAATCAGTCTTGACCCCGCTCCCTATGAGAACAGTCCAGCTTGAACTGCCTGGCCAGGTTCTCCCTGGACCAGAAATAACCATCCTAGGACCTGTTTCGGGGGTTTCACCACTCATCAGCCAGGCTAGCTTGACTCCAGTGGCATGGAGAGCACGGGACCCATGTCTGGGCATACTTGCCCTACTCGAGCGACAAATGACGACCAGTGTCAAAGGTCCTTTGCAAAAAGAACAATTGATGTACAGAATGATGAACAATTTCAAACATTCACCCCAGTACAGAGATCTGTGCCTAAATCAATCCTTTTTTTTGCTCCCCATGCCATTCCAGTTTAAACACAGGAATATGCAAATCTGTCTTGACCCTGGTCCCTATGGGAAAAGTCCAGCCTGAACTGCCGTACCAGGTTCTTCCTGGACCAGAAACAAGCATCCTAGGACCGGTTTTGGGGTTTCACGACTCATCAGCCAGGCTTGCTTGACTTCAGTGGCATGGAGAGTATGGGACCCACGTCTGGGCATACCCATCTCACTTGGGGTGACATATGCAAAAAGAACAATTGATGGACAGATGTCCTTTGCTGCATCAAACTGTTTGTGCTGTCACCAGGGGCCACTCCCAGAAATATGGGGATTGACCTCAGGTCGAGTGCCACCTCATTCCCTTGCTGGGAGCCCCCCCCCCTTTCTTAAAACCAAGTTCCTGCTGGCTCAGCACATCCCCCGCCTCTACCACAGCCCACCTGCATACATCCCAGAATCTTGTATGGACCCAATTCTTTCTCTGCTATTCCCTTCTACTACTTTCCCTGGAAGCTATCCATGATCGCAGAAAGATGCAACCTTCTCACTCACGATTACCTGCTCCGAGATGCACCACCCAGGGACATTCTCATGCAGGATAATGGTTAAAGGGTGCCCGGGCTAGTTAGCTTCACAGAGGTTATGTCAATTGAAAAACTCCAGGTGCTACACGTAGGGTAGAATTTTCTGAATGTTCCTGACTTTGTGAGCCCAATAAAACATGTGGAGACCACTACTTAGGGTTAGGGGAGTGGAGATTAGGTGAAATAAAGATTTGTTACAGCAGTTTATTTTAGAAGCCCTTGTAATTTCAATTAAATGTATATGGAAGGATAGAAATTTTACACAACTCCTTTGTAAGTGATGACTTGATGGACCACCAATCCATGTAGTCTGTCCATTCCCCTATGTATCGCAACACACAGTCATTCTACATACTTAACTGCCAAACTGCATTTAATGTGGAGTAGTGCCAAAATGACTCAACCCCGAGAAATGTGTTAGGAGTGCATTATAATCACCTGTAGACCGTACTCACGTGTATTCCGTGATTAATGTTGAAAATGACAGTGGGGGTATTGCATATTTAAAATATACTTGAAAACTAATGAAATACATGTGTGTTTAGAGATGAAACTGATAGAACTGTGATGCTTATGTATTAATATTTCATAAGAAATGTCTGCTAATGTGTTCACGGATAAGTGGTGTAATGAGCTATTTACTAAGAGAATAATCATAATATTTCTATATTCATTACTAAAGTATATGTTAGGAATTCAATTTATTTGTGTGTAGAGAAGTGCACATAATGTCACTCGTGCACATATTAACTTAGTCTAACTTGTGGGCCTGAGATGTATTTGAATTCAAGCTTACGTTCCAGTTAACATTTGAATCCATATTTCTTTCTTGCAGTAGAAATGTTGCGTGTATTTTGTATTCCCACTGCAGGTGGACAAGACTTTGTTAGTGAGAGAAAAGGGTCTTTGTTCTTAGTAGATAAGGAGGTATGTAAAGCAGCAACTGGTACAAAGAAATGCAATAAGAAGATGGGAGGAGAATTCTCATGGGACAAGGAGAAGAGACAAAGGACGGCTGGAGTAACGATTTATTTGTGTGTAGAGAAGTGCATATAATGTCACTTGTGCACATATTAACTTAGCCTAACTTGTGGGCCTGAGATGTATTTGAATTCAAGCTCACGTTCCAGTTAACATTTGAATCCATATTTCTTTCTTGCAGTAGAAATGTTGCGTGTATTTTGTATTCCCACTGCAGGTAGACAAGACTTTTTTAGTGAGAGAAAAGGTTCTTTGTTCTTAGTAGATAAGCAGGTCTGTAAAGCAGCAACTGATACAAAGAAATGCAATAAGAAGATGGGAGGAGAATTCCCCTGGGACAAGGAGAAGAGACAAAGGACGGCTGGAGTAACGATTTATGAGAACAGCAAGACGGTGTAAAGAAACCAGTGAGTGCTGATAGTATCGAATTTTACAGAGTACAGTTTGTGGAACGTCCTTTGGATGTAACTGATGCTATGATGCAAAGTAGTGAGGGATAGTTGATATTCTGACTTAAGGACACCTTGAGGTACAGACCTCTGCTTTGGTTAGTGTGGCTCTCAGCTGCTTGACCCATGATGGAGTTTCTTCTACGGAGGACTCTGACAGCTGACACCTTTCTAATTTTACCTACATTTAAATCTCTGCTTTAGATTAGAATTGTCACCTGAGGATAGTGTAGGAACAGAAATAAAATCTATGTTACCTTTTGATGACAAATTGATGCAATCTAACGCAAAATGTTGTTTCATTATTATTTACATAGGAATAATTGAGTTTTCTTTTTATTGTATAGGGTAAATCGCTTTAGGAGATTTTGTTTTCTGTGTTTGTATTGTATTTCTATACAATAATGCTTTTTGTTTATATTAATCTGTTTCTGAGACTGAATTTGGAATCAACTTTGTAACTTGAGACTTGGTGTTGAACACAGTCATTGTGTAACCAAATTGGCTACACTGTATTTGGGGATTGAATAGAAAGTGTTTCCCTTACCTCTCAAGTTGCACAAAAAGATCGTCGACTAAGAGTTACTGTGTAAGTGGGCCTTGGCTCCATAAATGTTACCAAGGTACATTGATTTTCTTGTCCTCCGTGAATAAACATATTTTTCGCTGCTGTGATTGTATGATCTACCTGATGAACTGTTGTGCAATATAAAGGAATTTAAATATGTTAAAACCAGTTGTAAACTATATTACTTAACTGGCATCAAGAAAAAAATTGATAACTGCCAGCATTTTTTCCATTCATTTGTTATATGTGCCCTTTGTATTCTGTATGCTATTGTACTTTCAGCACCGCCCATTTCGCATGTTCTCTTTTTGTTATTGCTGATTATTAATTCCCTGCCGTGATCATCTTTTTTGAGCAATGCTTCCCATTTGAATCACCCAGTTTGCTATTTGTAAAATGGCAGTTTCAGTGAGGAGGCCTGTTTGGAAAATTGCTGTCACCACAAAGCGCCCACCTCTGGGGCTGTCAGGGCAGCCTCGTCTCCATTGTGTAGTATGCAAAGGAGGGGAAGCAAAGACAAAATATGGTGGCGGGTGGGATGTCGAGGAGTGGGTGAAGAGGGTGGGGGAGCGTACTCTCGTTCTCTGGCAATAAAAGGTTCATTATTGCCTGTAATTGTGCCTGAATAGAAATGGTGCTCTGGAGTCTGACTGCGAGAAGCAGCAAATGGCCGCAACCTATGTTTAATGTAGTGACACTAATGAATTCTGAGAATTAATTTTCAGCCAAGAAAGCATGATCGAAAGCGCTCGAATTTCAGATTAGATAATAAATTGACTTTCATCTAGGCCAGCGTTTGTTTGTTTCCTTTTCGGGTTTGTCTGGCTCCCTCCGCACTGTCTCGCGCAGGCACTGATAAAAGCCGGCTCCCAGTCTCCGTGGTCCAATGAGGATGCGTAAACAAATTGGCTCTTAGGTTCCTTCCTGAGCTGCGTGTTCTGAATGCGTATGACGGAAGCACAGCACGTAAAGGATGCAAATGAGCAGGCGATTCAAACGTTAACGACGTTCCCGACTGGCCTGAACAGGTGTGTTCTGGCAAAACAGAATATTGAACATCTTCAGTTATTATCACCCGATGCCCCCTCCCCCCCACCCCCACACACACAGGTACACACTCACTCTTCAAATTCTAGAACATTTTACTCTGTTGTGTAGGGCACCAGTGCACACACATGTTTGACTCCAGACACTTGATCACGTTATTTATCCCTTGGAAATGGTTTGTTTTTCTTTAAATATCATTGGGGCAAGCACTGGAATGTCATGTGTTATGTTAAAGCTGTGTGTTTTTTGGGACATGTGAGAGGATTCGCTTCACAGATGCACCAATCAATGATTTATAGTCTATTTATGTGTTTTCCATTTCTGTCTGTTAGATACCTTGAGGCATTTCTTCTTGTTTATCTCCGCCTGGATATGTGTGAAAGTCTTTGCTTTCTGTTTTATAGCTTGGTTTGTTTCCTCCATTCCGAGTGATAAAAATACACAGAGCCAGTATTGACAAACCCATTAGATCTGCCTTTTCAAAATTTATTTTGCCAACAAATGCGACACATATTAAAAGTAATAAAAAAAAATACTGCTGTCTAAATGTGGCATGTGTGTTTTTCTTTAAAAAGTAAGTACATAATGAACCAATGCATAGATAAATAAAGAAACTCAGAAATGAAGGCAGAAATTGACTTGATGTTCCTGGCACCGGAGTGGATTACTCTTTAGCATGATGTGCACATGCAAGAGCATCATACCATCACTCCAGTTAAAGAATCAATGGCTTGCGTGGGCTGACCCAATGGCCCATGCTGTAGGGTGTGGTGAACATACGCAAAATACGAATATCATTGCACAGACCAATGCATGAAGAGCAATGACTGAAAGGTTCTCTATGTATGTATATATATTTTTTTTTTGTAAAAGCTGAGGCTGGCTAAACAGTTAAAGCTATCTCGCAGCCAGACCAAACAAGCATTGAAAATGCAATAGGTCTCGCCTTTGATTAAGTTAAAACCATTAGCTTTGCTAATGGTATTGTATAGCAAAGCAAATGGCTTTAACTTGATGAAAGGCGAGACCTATTGCATTTGTAATGCTTGTTTTTCTTGAAAAGGAGTTCACGTTTTTGAATACTGAGAATCCACACATTCCTGTCCTGAACACTTCATCCAAAGTGCATAAAGATGCTAACCATCCTCCGGGTAGACCGATTCTATCTGGTTGCGGCTGCATTTTAGAATAGCTGGGGGCATACATCAATGTCTTCATTCAAGACTACGTCCCACTGCAAGAAACACGTAAGGGAGCACTAGAATGGTAAACTGTAAACCGCTTTCTGGAAAGAAGCGACTCCTCGCCAGAGTTACAGGAAGTGTCCCAGCAGGCCTTGCTCGCAAAATGTCATTTTTGTGCCCAAACTAATAATAGAGTTCAGCCAAGGCCGTCATTTGAATTTACATCTCCCGGTTACAGGGCCGGAAACTTGGCATCGAGCTCAGCTCATTGACATTGGCGACTTGTTAACAACTTTCCTTATTCGTAAAGATTTTGGTTCACATGTTCTCCGTTTTAGGCGCAAGAGTCGTGCATTCTTCTAAAAAAGACCGCGTTTGGGCCTCAGGCTGATTTTCTATTTTTTGAAGAATGACGTATACCACCTTATTCAAGCAAAAAGGACTTCAAATGACCTTATCAGTAGACCCTGCAGCTGTTCTGCGCCCGACACTCCCACGGAAGGACCCCCCTCATACAGCACCTTGACATGTATGTTTACAGACTAAAAACAGAAGCAGCGGTGTAATAACTCCAGTCACGTCTAAGTAAAGTAGTGAAAACAAACCTTCCTAACTCTACTTTTTCTTCACAGCGCCCCATACTTTCTGAACGGCAGATCGAGGTGGCAACTACGCCATGCATGTTCTATATTTAGAGGTGTTTTTGTTCAGCTGGTATGTCACTTTGCAGACACTTGCGAGTGTTAAATGATAGATAATTTTGTCTCCACTGCAGACGAGTACATGAAAAATAGTACATGTTGTGTCTGGCCTGGTACGCTTTGGAGTTCGGGGATCCAACCAATCAGGATTTGTAAAGCACAACAGGGTTTCCAGGCGCTAGGAGGTCTCAAAGGCTCATTGGAACAGCCAGGTGTTGAGAGCCCTTCGGAATTCCGGAAGTGAGGTGGTGGCCCGGAGTTGCGTGGGGCGGCTGCACAAAAAGGGTGAAAAGAGAAAGCACACAAAAGACGGGGGAGGGGAGGAAGCGAGGAGAAAGCAGTGAGAACAAGGGAAACCAGGCAGCCGCGGCACCCGCGCTTTACTTTTAACATTAAAAGTAAAGCGCGGGTGCCGCGATTATACCAAAAGTAAAGTAATAGAAAAAACATCTATTTCTTTACTTTTGGTATATTCGCGGCACCCGCGCTTTACTTTTAACGTTAAAAGTAAAGCGCGGGTGCCGCGATTATACCAAAAGTAAAGAAATAGATGTTTTTTCTATTACTTTACTTTTGGTATAATCGCGGCACCCGCGCTTTACTTTTAATGTTAAAAGTAAAGCGCGGGTGCAGTAATTATGACATTATCGCGATCACGATCGCTGTGAAAGCAAGCAGCACTTAAAAAAGCGCACATACAAAATGTCTCTCCGAGCTGGGCTCAGCGAGATCTAAAAAGGCGTAAGAGAAATTTTAAAACCATGAGAAACCTGTGCTCTGAAAAAAAGGCAAATTATTGATGCCTTTCATTCGACCTGGGAGTTGTTCTATAGGGCAGCAGGGGGAGTTAGGCCTTTGCAAGGGCAGCAGACCTCAGGTCTTTATAACTTTTCCAAAAGAGAGACAATGTGTCTTTGAATGTAAAAAGTACAAATGCAAGCAGAAAGAGTGACGTGCAAGCTGAATAGAGAAAACACCCCAAGGGCTTTAAATGAAACCGCAATTTGAAAACAAATGATTTGATAGCATTGCCATGAGTATGTGATGACTGCGGCACTCCTGTTACAAGACAAATCTAAAATGTGTTGTGTGGAGGTCAAGCTTGGCATATTTTCTGTTTGCTGCCGGAGGCAAATGTGTCATGTCCTGCCTTTCAGCAGCTCTCCAATTAATCCATTTCTGCCCTCCATGCGAAACAGTTATCAGTAAACCCATTGCAACTATGACAATAAGTTAACATATATTCTGCTATTCTCATTACAAACATAAAACACTATACTGAATTTCAGTAAGGTTAAACAAACCCCTCAATCCAGAAAAACTGGTATACATTTCCTTTGAGTACCGGGAGCGAGAAGTAGTATAGTAAAGGTACTTGCATGTTATGAGAGAAATCTGGAAGACCCCCAATGGTCCGGTGACCAACCACAAATGTCAACAAGACAATCCCAGTCAATTTCTGTTTAGGGGAGTTTTTACAAGGGATTTTTCTAAACGGGCCCAAACAGCACTAATTTACAAACAAATTGGTAAAAACATCAATGTTTTCTCTTTCATTACAGAATCTATCTCCTCTCTCAGTCCTCTGCTCATTATAGTTTGTAAGTTGCTCTTTGTACCTACGTACCCTGATAAGCACAAGTCACCTCACTAATCGGTAGCACAAGCAAGCAAATTGCCAGTTTCATCACAGTCACTCGAGTTAATGTCTTATTTGAATTAAAATTAACCACTGTCAAAAGGCACAGTTGCTGCAGACTACTCCAGGCAATTATCCTCAAACCAAATATAGCAAAAATATATGCTGTATACATCACATTGTCCCCTGGTGAAGTGCAAGATGATATTCAGATAAGAAATAATGTGGATAGACTTGAACCATATATAATGGACTGTATCTGGGAGTTCAAAAAAACTCGACAGGACTATTGATTTCTACGATTTCCTCTGAGGCACGAGGGCTGGGTAATTCCTGGACTCTACATTGTACAGTTGGGCCGCACTTGGGTGTTGATGATGTCAGTAAAACACAGGAAGATCTGTAAGTCACTGTTTTTTTCAGTCTCTTCGCTTCAAAGTCTAATTGCTGTCTTCTTGGTATACACAACCAAATGTTTCTTAAGGTGAAATTTACACACCCTCTAGACATATAAGATTTAGCAGGATGATCAAATTATTTTGGTGATGCAACTAGACGTACTGCCTACTGACGCTTTTTATTGCTTGTATCAAGGCGAGATGGGGTGATGAGTGCCAGGGCTTTTTGGGGGGTTGGATCACAGTAGAGGATATGTAATAATCTAATTTATTAACAAATACCACTTTGAGAACTTGAGGGATATTAACTATAAATCAACAACAGTCTACATCAACTCTTCTACTCATCCATACACTAGTTCCATTGGGGTCGCTGGAAGGAAGTAAAGTGTGCTAGATATCATGTCGAGAATGCAAATGACATTTATGTGATTGCCACCAGCCTTGGCTTTGTTTGACTCGTCAGGAAGTGGTCAAGTGCAAGTCTAGAGCAAATATCTTCGGTTCCTCTGACTACGTGTGTCAAGCCTATCTCCTCTTTATTTGTCCTGGGAGAGGTAGAGTATTGGAAGGCTTTGCATTGCTGGGACTCCACCCACATGTCCATAGTCAGATAGCACTCTCTTGGATTGCTACAATATTTAAACGTGCTGTCTGGGCCAAGAAGATCTCACCATAGGTTTAAATAGATTAGCCACCCTCCCAAAAAACATTTTCAATGAAGATGGCTAGTCTGTATCCAGTACTGGCTATTTCTCCCTCTCTCTCTCTCTCTCTCTGTCTCTCTCTCTCTCTTTCTCTATATAAATGTATATAATTCACTGAAAAAAACATAGGTTTCAGGGACATTATAGTTAGAAATTAGCATTTAAAAAACCTTAGAAATTCACTGAAAAAATCATAGGTTTCAGGGACGTTATAGTTAGTTGGAGATTTCACTCATACAAAATCATAGCAATTCAGCCGTTATAGTTAGTAGACCTAACTATAACTCATGCGCCCGCAATGCACTTCTGATGACGTCACATATTACATCACTCATGACATGCTCAGTGACATCACTGATGACATCACAAATGACATCATCCAGTGAATGTGTGTTTCTGTAAAGTATAAAAACTATGTTTTTTATATATATATGCCAAGGTGTATTGAAGTATGAGTGGGTGTATGAGTGTCTGAACGGATGATTTAGTAGGTGTGTGACTGACTGTGTAAGTGAGTGATTAAATGTGTCTTACTGAATGCATGGGTTAGAGACTAAACTGTGTGAATGTCTTTATCAGTCTGTTAGTTGGTGTGTAAGCGGCTGCATGACTTGGTGAGTAGCTACATGAGTGTCTATATGGGTTATTTATTGGTTGTCTGGGTATCTGTATGGGTGCCTGAGTGTCTTTGTGGGTGGGTGTGTGTGTGTGTGTGACTCTGTGCATAGATATGTGAGTGATTGTTTCACTGGGTGAATAGGTTCGAGAGTGCACATGGAAACAGCTGTATGGGTGGGTGGGTGTGTGTATGGGTGTGTTGGTGAGTGAATGGATGCCTCAGTGGTGCATGTGTGAGTAACTACATATGTTTTAAAGCAGTATATGTCAGTGTTGGAGTATATAAATGACTATATGTGAGAGTGACTGATTGCAAGATTATCTGTATGGATAAGTGAGTGTTTCTATCAGTGATTGTTTAAGAGAGTAAGTATGTGTTAGTATCTATATAAATAAGTGTGGTAGTGTGTGTATGACTGTATAAGCAAGGAAATGGGTGTGTGATAGTTTCTTTGCATGACTGACCAGGTGTATGAGTAATTCTTTGGGTGAGTGGCAGTGTGTGAGTGTCTATATGGGTGTATGAGTGGATATATCAGTGGCTGTATAGATGAATGACTGTGTGTATGAGTGACTGTATGGGTTAGTGGGTGGATGTGTGTGTAGATGTATGAATCACTGAACAGGTATGTACTAACTGCAATTGGTCTATCTATGTTTTCAATATTGGTGGTCTGTGTTTTAGAGTGGGTGTATGAAAAGTTTTATTAGGGTATGAGGAGGTGCATCAGAGGATCACGTGGATAATGTCATCAGTGATGTCATTTGATATGTCATCAGTGATGTCACTGAGCATGTCATGAGTGATGTAATATGTGACGTCATCAGCAGTGCATTGCGGGGGCGCGAGTTATAGTTAGTTATAGTTAGGTCTATTAACTATAACGGCCGAATTTCTATGGGATTGTACGAGTGAAATCTCCAACTAACTATAATGTCCCTGAAACGTATGGTTTTTTCAGTGAATTTCTAAGGTTTTTTAAATGCTAATTTCAAACTATAACGTCCCTGAAACCTATGGTTTTTTCAGTGAATATCAAAGGTTTTTTTAATGAAAATTTCGAACTATAACGTCCCTCAAACCTATGTTTTTTTCAGTGAATTTCAAAGGTTTTTTAAATGCTAATTTCTAACTATGCCTATAAAGATAAGACGTGAAGAAAGAGGAAGAAAAGCACAGAAAGAAGCAAGACAAATGCAGAAAGAAGCAAGAAGTCCAGAAAGACGAACAAAAGTGCAGGAAGAAGAGATGCGCAGAAAGAACCAACAGAGGAGCAGAAAGTCCTCCTGTGCACCCAACCTTTTGCTGATGGGTACTAGTGGTAATTGACTCTGACTAACCAGGCCTAGAGCCAGTGCTATTCTGAAAAAGACACTTAGAATACAGTGAAAACCCCTATATACACTAGGGAACACTATGCGTTGGGGTACCCCTGTGATCAGCATGACCTCCTCTGTATTTGCCCTGAGTTAATGCCTGGGTCATTGCATGAGTACATGAGTAGTGACTGGGTGACTAGAGTGCTACAAGGAGAGTGCATGGTGATTTTATAAGTACTTGGGTTTTGGCGCAGTGATTGGATAAGTACATGGTGCTGGCTGGGAGATTTAAGTCCCCTTAAATCCTGAGGGTCTCTTGGGTCCAACTAGCCCACCAGGTATCTCCAGTAAGTGCCACAGAGCTGCGTTACAATGAGGTGTAAAAAGAGGCGTGGCCTTGGACCACCTCTCTGCAGCTTACTGGAGGTACCTGGTGGGCTAGTTGGCTCCCAGGGACCTTCAGGATTGAAGGGGAATTAATCCCCCCCAACTTAAAATGCACCACGGGGCGCGTTTGCACAGTGGTGCTGGGAGGGGGCGGGGCCTGATGTGACAAGTGTGCAAACGCGCCCTGTGGCACATTTTGGGTTAGGGGATTAAGTCCCCTTGAATCCTGTTACAACATGCCAGGGGGCGCGTTTGCTGAGTGCTGCAGATAGGGGGCGGGGCCTCCGCCACGATGCCAGCTCTTTTATTTTATTTTACAAGGGGGGCTGTGTGGCCCCCCTCCTTGTACATTAACTGGGGCCCAGGGGACCCATTCCCCAGGGCCTGCTTTTAAAAAAAAAGAAATTCTAAACAAAAATGGGAAGGGGCAGCGCAGCCCCCCTCCCGAGGCCAATTTTGGCCCCAGGGACCCCATCCCCCGGGGCGTGGCCACATTTTGATTAAAAAAAAAAATTATTATTAAAGGAGGGGGGGCTGCGTGGCCCCCTCCTTAGGCCTCAAGTGACCCCGGGGACCCCATTCCCCGGGGTTGTGCATCATTTAAATCATTTTTTTTTTTTATTGATTGATGGAGGGGTGCCACGTGGCCCCCCTCCTGGGCACTTCTGGCCCCAGGGACCCCATCCCCCGGGACTGGCCCTATCCATTCGGGACCGTGGGGGGAGCCCCAATACCCCCACGGTCCCACCGGCTCCCCGCGTCCTGCAGGAGCTGGCTTTGTTTTTCCACATGGGGAGCTGCTAACATGCAGCTTCCCTTGTGGAAAAGCAATCTGGTTTGGCTTTTGTAAGCAAGAGCAGGAAACCTCTCACTTACAAAATCCAAACCAGTGTTTGCTATGACAGCAAACAGCAGTGTGCCGGGGGTGGGCATCCCGGGACACTACAGGAGCCAGCCCTAGGGCGTGGCAGTCCCCAGGACCATCAAGGGCTCCTGGAGGGTGGCCCCTCCCAACTGCTGCACTGCCCCAGGTAGGTGGTGGTCCCTGGGGCTCTTAGTGCCCCAGGGAGGTGGATGTCTCCGGGGCAGCGGGGGGCCGTGTGCCCCCCGTGAATAACTAATGAAAGCCCCAGGGGTGGCGGTCCCTGGGGCTTGGAAGGTCCTTGGAGGCCCCCCACACATTAAAAAGAAGCCCCTGGGGCTGCGGGTGCCCCTGTGGACCCCGCATATATTTGTTGCAAATGCCCGCGGGACCTGGCCCACCCGGGGGCCTCAATTAAATGGAGCGCGGGAGCCCGTGCTTCATTTTTGTAAAAATTTCGGTGGGATTCGCAACCCCAGTGCAAATTTCGCCGATTTTTTTTTTAAAAAAATGCTTTTTTTGGCCCTGGGGGTTCTTGTGGGACCCACTGAGCAGGCCTAGGGGGTCAGGGTATTTCTACCCTGCCCCCTTTTCTTTTTTTCACCTTTGTTTTTCAGTTTTCTTGTGACTCGGTTCTACCGAGTCACAAGATGGCTGCCAACACTTCCTGGTTTGGCGTGTTGACAGCCAATTAGAATAAAGCTTGTGGTCGGGAGGGTTTGCGAACCCTCCGCGGCCATAGATTTCTAAACTTTTATTTTTGATTTTCTCAACAACTACTGAATGGATTTACACCATTTAAAAAAAGGTCTCTTTTTGAACCAAGCACTGCCTTTTTGCCAAATTTAGGGTAATTCCGTTCAGCAGATCGGGCTGTAGCCTTGCCTAAAGTTTCCTATGGGAAATTGATTTTTTGACTCTTATTTTCTTAATTTCTGAGCAACTGCTGCACGGATTTACACCATTTATAAAAAAGGTCGCTTTCTGAACCAAGCACTACCTTTTTGCAAAATCTGGGGTAATTCCGTTCAGCAGTTTGGGCTGTAGCCTGTCTTAAAATTTCCTATGGCAAATAACATGGGGAAAACGCGTTTTGGGACCCCCTTTTTTCTCAGCCCCCACTTGACAAATCACCCCCAAGCTTTCAGGATAGGAGCTGACCGGGATAGACCTTTTTTTGGAGAATTTCGCGAAGATTCTTCAAACAACGCCAAAGTTTTTGGCAAATCAAAAAATGCTTTTCCTATGGAATGTATATATATATATTCTTGTCACAGAAAATACATAGGTTGAAGTGGTGTTATAGTTGGGTGTTGTTAAGATAAAACTAACTTTTAAAAACCAAATAAAATGTTGAAATCCAATGGTTATAGTTTACTGAGCTAAGTATAATTTGTGCTCCTGCCATGCACTGCTTATAACCTCACATATTACATAAATGATGTCATGTTAAATGGCCTACTTGATGACATAACGGAAAGCGGCTGGTGTTTAATGTTAAAAAAAATAAAAAATCTATAAAAATGCACACTTTAACCAGCTTTGTCACTGAAGAGGAAGGAACTATTTTTAGGCGGATATGAGCAATATGCACAGGCTTTGTGCACTGACTCAAAGTGAAGGGAGCCTAGGGGTACAGTGGACCTACGCGTTGTCCCATGCTGCATGCTAAAGTGGATGGAACAAAATGTTTAACTGACCAATGAACCTGCTTCAAATAGTCCCTATGTGAATGTATAATATTTGCTAAGCTTTTTGAAAAACAATAGTCTGGTGAGCCAGCTAAAGCTGTCTCAAAGGCCATGCCTATGAAGTACATCCACTTTAGGTTCTTTGTGGCACGTTTCATTCAGATACATCAAGCAGAGTCCAAGCAAATGAGGGGGGAGGAGTTTTTGATTTTTGGTACAAACAAAATACCTGAACGAAATTGATCCACATTTGTCATGAAGGTGGAACTTTACTTAAGGAAGTGCCTTTACTTGGTTTAGTGTGAATTTGTTTGGTAGTTTTTGAGAAATTGGCATTTAAAATGGTGCATGGGTTGAGCATGAAGAGGTTTCATTTTTGAGAAATCCAGACTATTAATCGTCCAGTTTCACAAACAAAGATTTATCTTCAAATATATATATAGGACACATATAATGTAAAATGATCAAATGTCGTCAAAAAATATTGTGGTGACATAAACCATATGCGGTTTTAACCGTTACCAGTAATGTATTTTTTTGTATTAGATTTTGTTTTCGGGTGAAAAGCTGTGTCTTTCAGTATTTATTGAAAATTCTCAGTGAAGAGTAAAAAGAAGAGAACCGTACTTACATATGTGGTTAAAAATGTAGAATCTTGGAAAAAAGTGCCCTTTGCATTGTTCTTTGTTAATCAACTAAGGGCCTGATTACGATGAGGCCTCATCGCGGTTTCAGTTCTGACCGGCTAATTATAATTTTGGCGGTCGGAATTGAAACCGGCTGGTCATTCCAGCTGTATCCTTTTGGCCAGTCGGAAACTGGCCCATAATCCCGATGAATGGCATTTCCGCTGCAGGGATTACGATGCTCAGTTTCCCACAGACTTTCCATGCTGGGCGTTCCGACATGTAAAGTATGTCCGAAAGCGAATTTGGGGGCCCCTAGCAGGACCCCTTTCTTCTTACAGCCTCCAGTTGGGGGACGAGCGAGGGGGCACCTATGGTGCCCCCCTGTTAATCTCTGCAGCGTGTGGCAGGCACCTTGTGGTGCCTGCCACTATGAGAATCATTATTAATTATACATAAACAAACTATATATCACCATGTGTAGTTGCATTGTAATTGTGGTGTCGGGACCGCCGACCGGAGGTCAGTCGGTCCAGAGACTGGGACGGTGTCGTTGGAGGCAGGGCCGTTTCTAGGTGTTTTGATACCCTAGGCGAGAATTGAAAAATGCCGCCCCCTCCCTTTTACTACCATCACTCTCTCCCCCTGTCATCCAGGCCAGAAGAATTAATGCATTAGATATAAACCTCGCTAACCAAGCAATCAAAAAAAGAGTGCCGCGACACCACCACAGTAGATGATCTTGTGGCTAAAGTCAACAGGTAGAGATAGTTCTCAAACTTTTACTTCAATTCTGGATCTTACTAGCTTCTGCTAGATCAAGATTCTTGGTACATGACAATATTCTCAACTCAAGTTGCCATTAGGTGACACAAATGCCAACGTTTCTGCAACCCCAGTGTTGCTGAAGTCTTCTAGAACTAGATCCAGGAAGTGCTGCCAGGGATAGCAGGTGCCACCGGAGCACATCCCGACCATCTGGTGGGCAAGGACCAGTGCCAATTCCTGCAGCTTCTTGAACTAATCGATCACTAGACTAATAAACGTCATCCAGTCTCAGCCAATTAAATGATCCCCAAGCCAGAAAAAAAGATGGCCACCTACGAACTGTTTCAAGCACTGAACGAACAATTGGCCAACTGATCTTTCGTAACACCTGATATTTCTCAGGATACAAGACCAATGCCTCGCACCGAGGTACCCGTAGCTAACAAATGAAGCAGAGTACATAACGTCCACAGTTAACTAGGTGATCAGTATAGCTGGGACAGAGGGTGGAAATCTAGAGCGACCATACAAATTGTTTTGCCTGAAGACATACACATGACACACACAATCACTAGATGTACTTCAATCTTATTGAGTATGGGGTGTCTTGTGATTGGTTTCAGGCATCACCACCAGTGATAAACGCTCATCCTGGCCAAGTAATAGAGCATCACAGGTAAAAAATACAAAAAGACGGAACCAGTCTGACACTTCACCCTCACTGGTCATGCATACAAGACTGGATCATTGTCCACCACCTGGGTAGTAATTACCAAACGCTCGTTAAGGTGATACCTTGCGTCGCCGCATCATAAACTAGAACCTTGGACACAACCCAATGAGGTGGGAAAGTGATAAAGTAATCTCTCATAAAAGAGCATTCTTAAAATGGATTCCTACAGTTCTTCACTCATCATCCTAAATACACAGCAGGCTTTTGCAGCATCAATGATAGTGTGATGGAAGAAAGACTGGATGGTGCCATACTGCCAGAAAACCATTGACATCAGAACTTGAAGTTACCTTCCTTCTTCATCCTCAAGATGTGTCTCGAGAATCCATACAAGTTTGCACAGTCTCTAAATTCTCAACCCCAATACAGTCTGCAGCCACAACCCATTCAATCCAAAAGCCTCTAGGAATTTACACCATAACCATCCTTTTCTAGCAAAAAAGACTTCCTCCGCTTCACATCTAGTTGGCAACTCCACTGCCACCCATGGGCACAACCCAGTCGCACTCACTTTCTTTTCACTCCCTCGCTGCCCCCTTCCCAACAAATTAACCCATTCTCCTTCCAAAGAGAGACATGTATTTGTTTACCAACCAGCAGAACAAACTAGTCATCCTTGCATCCTAAGATTCTATATACTTTTTGTCAGGATCTAACTGGTAGAATGCAAGGGCTTATGTAGTGATGCAACCAACCAAGACATTGTATTTAATTTGGCAAGCTGAACGAGCAATTTCCCAACAGTCCCTTCTGGTATGCACCTACATAGGAAGAGCGAACAGGACAGAAACTTCACTGAACGTCAGAAAAAAGGGATGGTGTTTGGGAGCCCCAAAGCAGGTTTTTGACTGGTTTCACTCACATACAGGTTCAGTTGAGCATCAGGAAGATCAAATGTCTTTGAAAAAGTGAGTTTATGAGGAGAGACAGGTCAGTCATGCCACCTTGATGCAAAGAAACTGCATGTAGAACTACTGCTTTTTTAGAAGACTGCTTCTTGTCAGGAGATCACTGGACATCCGGTCTTCAAAGATGGCAGTTGCTACCATAAACTAAATGGGCCATCAGCTGTGTTCCTCTATGGCAGTCTTTATTTTTACTGATCATGGTGGACATGTTGCCACCGGTGTAGAGCGCATGAGGGTAACCGCTTTTGTTTATTAGACTTCTCTCACTTCTTTTGCTTCAATCTGACCAACAATAGCTCAATTGCACCATTCATCCCCATCCTAGGCAGGAATCTGTGCAATGTGTAAGAAGGGCCAACTGATCCAGGCAAGCATGTCTGAGTGAGCACAGTGATCCACTTGGATCCAATGCTGGGAGCAGTACGGCCACCCCAAGGTCAGGGGGTTGGGATCGCCAGACTGGAACAGGCCAGATCTTGCAATGAAACAGCTGGATATGATAGTCCTGGATTAGGCACTGATGGACATTGCCTAATGAAATTAACCTCCAATGTGCTACTTTTCAAAGTTTTAATCATATATTGTTCCAAATGCACACTCTGATTATCTTATAAAATTAACTGTTAATCTTAGAAATTGACTTTAGTACAACCGGGGAATGTGCTCCGTCTATGTACATACAACAAGAAAATTATATCTGCTCCCTATGCTGGGAGTAGTCTCATGGTGTCCGACAATACAGACTTCATGAATTTGTGAACCACACAGTTATTAGTTCATGAAAATGTAAGCAAATGTATTCTTGCCCGATTCATTCAAAATATAAATTCACTATATTCAAATATTTTAATGCAATCTTCAACTTTTGTCGACATGAAATTCAAATCAGAATTAACCTATATACAGTGCTGGTCAATGGCGAACATTTTCCATGGTCATTGTGAGGTAAGCTCCATGATTTTGCCACAATGGATTTTGCTCCATGTGGTCCTTCAAGAGGTGGTTGCTAAAAATAGAACAAATGATGTCTGTTTTGGTCGCTACAAACCCACCCCTAATGATAAGTTACATTATTTTCCCATATTCCCTATTACCTCTCACTGAAGAACGGATGCTCCTAGAAGCGGGCATGCACCTTGGGGTCAGCACAGGGTGCGACTGTGCGAGCACAGACAGAGGGCCGACTCCGATCAGGTCGAGAGCAAATCGGAAGTCGGAAATCAGCTTGCATGGCCCCAGCTCGTGGCGCCGAACGTAAGGCACGTCACGTCGAATTGTAGAAGGCGCTACCCAATGCGCTTTCGAGGTCGAAGGCCATTCAAAGGGATTCCCAAACTCATGTTTTTTGCCGCCTTCCCCCTTTTGCCAGCATAGGCGGCAGCACTAGTCTTGCCTAATGATAGAAACGGCCCTGGTTGGAAGCAACTCCGACCAATATTGTAATCGAGCCCACAGTCTCTATGCAGAACAGCGATATGGTTGAAGCTATTCTCTTCAAGGTGCCACTAACAATGGGCACTCATTGCATTTAGGATGTTTAGGTTTTGTTTAACATTTGTGAATAGGTTCTTCATAAAACAGAGGACAATTTTGAGGGCCAGCGAAATGCGATTTTGTCGTTGTGGTGTGTACTGAATATGCATGGATTTATCATACATGCCACATTCTTTTATGCACAGTGTGCATCAAAATTTGTATTTCTAGTTCAAATGAAACAATATAAAACAGCCTGAGAATGTGCCATATACTTTACCTTTTCTTGCTATATAATTCAGATAACCCAGCTGCATAATTTGGTGTTGCATTGTCGCATAATCCTACAGTCCCTGAAAATAGTGAATATGTAGGGTTTTTATACTAATGCATTCTGTGCAGTAAAAGTGTTCCCAAACTTGTATCATACACCAATGCACACAGTGTATTATGGTACGTAAAATGGTCATGAACCTCTCCTCTCTTTCAGCAATGAAACTGTGCAGGCAGGGGGCTGTCTATTTTTGTATTTTTATAATTATTTTTATTAATGGTTGGGCACACGATACATTCCATACATTTCTTATGTTATCCTTTTGCATGTCTTATTACACTTGTTTGAGTCCATGTCTTCTGCAATAAAAGTATGTTGTGAATACCATATTATTTTCATAGCATTCAGTCTTTACATGTTTCAGCGTACTCAGCATCTTAGTCTATAACATGTCAAGTCATATCAGTGATCCAAGTTTTATAGTTTGGTGTCTGTCTACTCCCCCATTTCATAGCCACTCGTCTCTTGGCCAGTAGCAATGCCACAGCAAGCAGTTTACGTCTTCTAGTCTGTTTGATTTTGTGTATCCCCAGCAAACAAATTTGGGGTGAATTGGGAATCTGCTCAGCAAACATTTCCGTCAGGGTATCTGTTACTGCTTGCCAGTAGGGTTGAATCTGTGGGCATGCCCAGGCAATGTGTAAAAAGTCTGTTTGTTGGGCGTCACTGTGTGTGCATCTGTCTTCTTCCCGGAGACCATATTTATGTAATTGTACTGGGGTATAATATACTTGTTGTATAAATGTAAAATGTATAATTCGTAAATTACAGTTTGACGTGAGTATTTGTATGAGTGCACAGCATATTTTTTTCTTGCGTCACCGTTATACGTGGATGGTTGCGCAAGGGAAGTGCTGGTGCATATATAGGAAGTTTGTTTGCCCTTTTCGTCAACATACACCATGCTGCTGACATGCAGCGTAAAGGGTTGATTTCTGCTCTCTGTGTATGTTGTCTGGGCTCTAATTAGTAAGCCGTAAGGGGAGTCGGATTAACACTTTCGGTTTCTATCGCTATGCGAGGTAAATGTGCATGCGGGTGTAGCCAGTAGTGTGCATGCTGCGCCTTTGCACAGTAGTCGTAGAGTTGTAGATCCGGTGCTCCAAAACCCCCTTGTACACGTGGTCGGGTTAGTTCTTTCCACCCTGCTCCAGGTTGTTTACCTGCCCACGGATAGAATCTGACATGTTTCCATTTACCCTGAGTCTGGCGCACGGTTCCATGTATAGCAGTATTATCCAGCGCAGAAATGGTTGAGGAAATCCCATCCTGCGCAGTTTTGAAAACATAAATGGCCACTCCACAGAGTCAAATGCTTTTGCTGCATCCAGTAAGGCCGCAGATAGATCCAGATTCAGTTGGTGGAATATTACGAAGATGGTGCATAGATTATGTATTGTTGATCTCGTTGGAACAAACCCACATTGATCCGGTAGGATCAGTTTTTGCATTAGAGGTTGTATCCTTAGTGCTATAATTTTTGCTAATATTTTGGCATCCAAATTGATGAGAGATAGCGGGCGATATGAGTTAAATCTGATTGGATCTTTCTCTGGCTTAAGTAACGTGATCAAGAACGCCTCTTGTTCTTGCGTGTTCCATTTCTAATGTTTTGATGTCCTATTCTATCTTAATTAGCTGTTATATCTCGCAATATCCCCGCATGTTTGGCTATACAGAATCCTCGAATTGTTACCTTGGGAGTTTCCTATAGTGTTCGGGATCTGTCCACTGTTCCAGCATTATGTTCAAAATATTCTGTGATAGCCTGTCTGAGTACCATGCAAAACACTTGGTCAAGCATTGCTGTAGGTTGGAGGTGCCATGTGAACTGTTGAGGGGTGTGTGTAGGGAGCGCAAGTTTCAGGCAGACCGGTGCATGATCAGATAGGCTCTTAGGCAGATGTTCTATAGATACCACCCATGTTCTTACTATGCGAGTTGCTATCCAGTAGTCTATTCTAGACCATGTATTATGAGTCGTGGAGACACAGGTTACCTCTCTGTTTCTCTGATGTTGCAGGCGCCATAGGTCCACCATCCCCCAGTCCTCCATTCCTTCCGTGAGTGCCTAAGCGGCGTGCTTGCCATATTTGTCATTACATGTTGATCTATCCATTGCAGGGTCAAGGCACGTATTAAAATCTCGTCTCCAGATTATTTCCGCTAGTGACAGTGTTCTTAATGTAGCCCATATTTGTTAAAAAAATATCGGGTCATCAATATTTGGGCCATATGTGTTTACTATAGTCAAAATAGTGCCTCCAAAGTTACCTTGTAGTGTAATGTAGCGGCCCTCACCGTCTGTGACCGAGTTGAGTAGCGTAAACGGGAGCCCACACTTTACTAGTATTAATACTCCCCTGGCATATGTGGAGTAGGAGGAGGTTATTCGAGTGGACGCCCAGCGAGAGCCAACCCTGAGTTCTGAGGTTTTAGTAAGATGGGTTTCTTGGATACAAGCCACATCCACTTTGTGGCAATCAAGATAGGCAAATACTTTCCAAATTTTCTGCGGGTTCTTAAGGCTGCGAACATTCCAGGTAAGCAATGTCAAGGACCTAGTGTTGTGTGTCATGGTATCAACCATGTTTCGTGGGACCTGGGAAAGCCGTCATGCGGTATTACAGACTCAAATGTGCCTGTGTTTGTATCTGCAGTATATGCATCACCGTTGTTTTAAATTCCCCCCCTGCCTCCTCCCACCCACTCCGTTGCCCCAATCGCATCGGAGACATCCGCAGGTAATCGGTCCCCATTCTGCCACCCTCCCAACAATCCCAAAAAACAAACAATAACTTGGTGTGGAGTACACATGGGGGTGGGAGTTGCCTCGCGGGAACCCCCGGTGTTGGAATACACGGGGGGCCGCACATCCTATTATATAGGTGCGTCACTCTGTAGAAAAAGAAGGGGGTGTTTGGCCTTGGGAGACTTTGCATTCCCTAACTTAAACAGAGTCTTTCGTTGTGTTTCATAGCTCCCAAGCAGTTTCTATGTGCCATAATTTTAAAATTGAGTGTTCATATGGTTAACAGTTACATCATCACTTATATGCATTCTCCAGTTTTCGATTTTTTGTCCCTTTGGTTTCTCCTTTCGGTATCCCTTCCTTTTCAGTCGTTTCCGAGAATCGTGAGCCTGGCTGTATTCCTCATCTTCTGGTCCCATATTCTGTTCTTGTTCATCTGGTCCGCCTCGCGGTGATTTCTGCTGTGCATTTGGGGGACCTCTCTTCTGTAGGTATTAAAGCACTTCTTTGGGGTGAGTGAAGACTTTGTTCCTCCTTCCGTCTGTAATTCGGAGTCGGACAGGGTAGAGCTTAACGTAGGGTATATTATGGTCCTGTAGCTTCTTTTTCACTGCTAAGAATTTTTCCTCGCCTCCTGGACCTGGGGTGTAAAATCAGTCTGAATGGAAATCTCTGCTCCTTCATGTCTCAGGGTCCCCAGCTCTCGTGCCCTTCGCAGCGCAGCATCATGGTCTCTGTAGTTAAGTACCTTTGCAATAATGGGTCGCGGTCAGGCTCCCGGTGGTGGAGGGGGCCAGGGACCAGTGCGCTCATTCTATTATAAAGCTTTCTGAGAGAGTCTCCCTACCCAGCAGATTGGTTAGCAGGGTGTCTGTATAGCGTTCCACATTTCCTGTATGTGTTGTCTCCGCAATTCCCAATATTCTTAAATTATTGCGGGGGCGCGCCTCCAAATCTTCTGTCTTTGCTTGGAGGGCCGCCAGGATCTTTTCCATTTTTCCTTGAGTCATGCTGGACTGTTGTTGCGTATCTTCAGCTTCTGACAATCTGCGCTCCATCATATTAATCCTCTCTGAGTATTTGTCTAGGCATTCTGACATGCGGTCCACCCTGTAGGTTAGCGCATCTATTTTGCTGTCTATGTTTGACAAAGTGGTCAGCATGGATGTCAGTATTTGTTTGAGGTTGCCGCTCACTTCCCCATCTGGGGCAGAAGCTGCAGTATCTGCAGTGTCTTGATCTTCCGAGCGCTTCCCCATTGTCTTCTTTTGTTCAAAGTGGAGTTTGGGTTGCAGCTTATCGGTTTTCCCCTCGTTTTTGTGGTCTGATTAGTGTGTATCCAGTGCAGGAAGCCCAATTCTCAGGTGCAGAGCGGTTTTTTGCTAGTTGTGTGCTTGTACATGACTTATTTATACACTCTGCCCTATCCAGGCTGTCTTTGAGTCTCTTTACTGTATGCTGGCTAAGTGTCTCTCTGCAGTTCAGGTGGCTAAGTGTCACTCTACAGTTCAGATGGTCTGATTTCGCAATATTGCGTTGCTAATATTTGCGCTGGAAGACCGATCAGTGTGTGAGCCTGCGGCTAAGTTTTATAGTCCCAGGTATGGCAAGATCTCAAGGGCAGGTTTCCCAGTGTCTCCTCCACCCATCCAGTCTGTCTGGCGTTAATCAGACTGCGCCGCACTATGGTCGATATGTGAGCCGTGTGCTAGGTACCCCCTGTTCCAGTACTGTCTGCCGCATTTATCGTCTGGGAGCGAGCCTCGATCCTGGGGTCTCGGTCTTTCACTCAGCGAGCTCGTCAGCCATTATATACTCCCACTAGCAGTCCACAGCCCGCAGCGCCTACCAGCCTCCTTACCCCAACTCCTTGTATACAGCACTCGCGGCGAGTCTTGCGTGGCCTCAGCACCGGCTCTAACTCTGCCCGTTCCTGTCAGTGCTGTTCTTGTGTGAGCTTCGGCGCAGGTGAGCCACTTTCAGTTTCCCCTCTTCTTGTACGGCTGCACTGTGGGTTGAGTACCCTGTCCCGTTGCTCACTGAAGTCTACCCCTGTACAGGGCTTCACCGGGGTGAGAAAGGATGGCGATGGCACGGCGCCGTTCGGGTGGGTGCTCTTTTCCCCACCCAAGGTGAGAGTATTATACAGCTTCCACCACTTTCTTTTCAACTGGTCCCAGGTGCCTGCCACAAGGTGCGGGGATCAACAGAGGGGCACCATAGGTGCCCCTTCAGCCACCAACTGTAGGCTGTGCACCAAAGGGGGCCCTGCTGGAGGTCCCCTAACACGCTTTCCAACATGGTTTCCATGTCGGACACACTGGCATGGAGACCATGTCAGAAAGCGTGCATTGTAATCTCAAGGGCGAAAAGAGCTGCCCTTAAGATTACAGGCCGCAGTCGGAAGTCAGGCGGAATGACCGGTCGGGTTCCTTTCTGACCACCTCCATCAAAATGAGGCGGTCGGAAAGGAATCCGACAGGCCCATTACGATGCAGCCCTAAAGCCGCCGACCGAAGGTCGGAGCCTTTACGGGCCTTATCGTAATCGCCCCATAGTGTTCTTTCATATGAAAGATTTGTTTGTTTAGAAAGTAAGCTTAAGTGGGAGGGAAGTTACAAAACAGCTGATGATGAAGTTCAGAACAGCATGTAAGCAAACCTACACATGCCGATAAAAGACAAAATATTAATTTGCAGGATCTTATCTTATTTTATTTGCGTACAAACTTCTCTTTTCACATCTGTGTAGATTGAACTTGGAGGTGTGTCTCCGATATACTGTATGTTCCGTGAAACTTTAAAAAATATATATGTTCTAACATACATAAATAACCTTGTAAGTTATACTGTATCTCATCATATTATTTTTTTCTTTTCATATTTCAGGTGCCTAATTAAGGATTTTGAAAAACGGCCTTCGGTCATCCATCTTTTAGAGCACCCTTTTATAAGACAAGCCCATGGTAAAGATATGGCTTTGCAGAGGCAGCTGGCTGACCTCATCCAGGCTCAGCAACAGTCAGGCTCTGTGGCCAAGACAAGGTAGGCAATATGTGAACCTATCAGTTTTGAAATCAGAAACCTTTACCTCTAACAAATACACCACAGTTAAGTTGTATACAATGTCTACTACAGCTTATGTTTTGTTTGTAAATTCATGAAATGAAATGGGAAGTATGCTGCATAATGTTCTCTTCAGAAAACATGTTTAGTCTCTGCAACAGTTTATGGCATGAAGTGAAATGAAATTCAAGGTTATGTATACATATATGTGATCAAGGCCTGAGAGGGCCGAAACACGTCATGGCGGCAAGCTACAAAGAAAAATAAATAATATGCATTAAGAAAGTAGAGTCTGTTCCTGTTTTTGTGCCAACTGTACAAAGAGCTTCAAAAAACAAGGTTGTGTGCAATATATATATATATATATAATTCACTTAAAAAACCATAGGTTTCACACATGATATAGTTAGCTGGGCATTTCCCTCGTAAAAAACCAATGAAATTCCCCGTTATAGTTAGTGCAGGCAACTATAACTCACGCGACCGCAATCCGCTGCTGATGACGTCAGATATTACATCACTGTATTTAGACACTTATTTACCCATGTCTTCTTCCATTCATCTTTAGCTATACATATATTTCATTTTTTTTTTTTCAGAAAGACACATATGTCATCAGTGATGTATTATCTGACGTCATCAGCAGCGGATTGCGGTCGCGTGAGTTATAGTTGCCTGCACTAACTATAACGGGGAATTTCATTGTTTTTTTACGAGGGAAATGCCCAGCTAACTATAACATGTGTGAAACCTATGGTTTTTTAAGTGAATTTGCAAGGTTTTTTAAATGCTAATTCCTAACTATAACGTGTGTGAAACCTATGGTTTTTTCAGTGAATTTGTACGTTTTTTTAAATGCTAAGTTATGAATTTATTAATATATTTTTTTACACAAAACTTTTTCACGGCGCGCGCACTGTGCGCGCGCGGGGGGCACGTGGTGCGCTTCGCGCACCGCGCGCCCACTTTGCGCAGTTCGGGGCCGTGCACGCACGGAGCGCTTCGCGGATCGTGCACGAACAGTGGGCACGGAGCGCTTCGCCCCCAAGGGACAAATACATTTTTTTTTTTTCGAAAAATCGCAGAGTGCCCGCACGCTGCGCGAACTTCGCAGAATTTCTTCCGTTTGGGTGGTGCGCGCAGGGTGCGCGCACTCGGCGATTTTTCGAAAAAAAAAAATTTTTTTTTTTTTGCCCTTGGGGGTCCTTCTGGGACCCCCTGACCACGGCTAGGGGGTCAGGAACTGTCCACCCTGCCACCTTTTCACGTTCTCCACATTTGTTTTTCACCCCCTCAGAGTGCGAGAGACAAAATGGCGGCCGACACTTCCTGGTTTCGACCGATTCGAATGTTTACTAAGATCTAACAACCAATCAGAACTGCGCTCGCGCACGGCAAGGTGCGCGCACCCAGCACGCACGCTGCGCGTGTACAGATATATATATATTGATTTAAATGCTATTTTCTCTGGAAGTACTGAGCAGATTTACACCAAACCTGCAAAAGGCACTTCATGGACCTTATGGCTACCTCTCTGCCAAATTTCACGTAATTCTGTTCAGCCGTTCGGGCTGTAGCTGCGACTAAAGTCCCTATGGAAAAATCCATGGGGAAAACGCTTTTTGGGACCCCCCCCTTTTTCTCGGCCACCGCTTGACGAATCACCTCGAGACTTTCAGGGTAGGAGCGGAGCGGAGCGCCCCATTAGTTTTGAAAATTTCGCGAGGATTCGTCAATCGGCGCCAAAGTTATTCAAAATAGAATTTTGAGATTTCCTATGGAAACTCGGTCCTAACTATAACTATCTACTGGCGACCGCCAGTAGATAATATATATATATATATATATATATATATATATCGCCAAAGTTTACCTCAGTAAACACGGGTTGCACTACTCATGAGTGTGACGCGTGTTTACTGGGGTAAACTTTGGCGACATAGTGATGGCGAGGCTCTACCGTATCAAGATGACGCACATATATATATCCTACTGGTAGTAACCAGTAGCTACTTATAGTTAGGACCTAGTTTCCTAGTTTCCATATGAAAAGCATTTTGGACTTGTTTATAAACTGCCATTTGACAAATCACAACATTTTCCCAAAAAAGTGACTTACTGATTTTAGTTCTGCATGGAATGTTTCGGGGTGAACCGTCAAGCGGAGGCCAAGAAAGAAAGGAGGGACGCCGGTGTAAAAAAAGTGTGTTTCCAATGTTAATTTCCATAGAGATTTTAGACATGACTACAGCCTGAACTGCTGGATGGAATTACACGAAATTTGGCAGAGGGGTAGTAGCCCTTGGTCCAGGAAGAGCTCATTTTGTGATTTAGTGTAAATCTGTTAAGTAGTTTTGAGATATTAAAAGAAAACTACATTTGTATATCTAGGGATGCGGACGCACCTCAAATCCAACCAATTTTGTACAGAGATCTGATTAGCTGCCAACACTTCAACCAGGATGTGTTGAAAGGCATTTTTGGAACTCAGATTCAGCCAAGTCCCAAACAAAAATGTAAAGAAAAGAGAAGGGGACTAGGTAGAAATACCCTGACCCCCAAGGCCTGGTGCTGGGGTCCCCCAGGGACCTTGTCAGGGCCAAAAAGATTTTTTGGTAAAATATGTTGGTGGTATAACCCGTGAAGATTCGTGAATCCCTGTGACATTTTTTTTAAAAGCAACACGGTCTCCCAGGCTTGTTTGTATTTGAGCCCCGGCCAAGTCCTGGGGGCTTATTTTTATATCTATTATGGGGAGGTGGTGCATGCGGCCAGGCAATTAACAAAACATGAGGATCAGTGATGTCAATTGAGTTGTCATCAGTAATATCACTGACCATGTCATGAGTGACGTAATATTTGAGGTCCTAAGCAGTGCATTGCAAGGGATTAATAATAGTTATCTCAGGTAACTATAACTGCTGACTTTCTGTAGCTTTGTGCATGTAAAATCTGAGCCTAACTATGACGTCCCTACAACCTTTTTTATTTCAGTGAATTTCTATGGTTTTTTTAATTCTATTTCCTAACTATAATGTCTCTGTAACCTTTGTTTTTTTAAGTGAATTTCTATGTTTTTTTAATGTTATTTCCTAACTAGACTTCGAGAAGACATTGCTGGATACAGCTGCAGCCTTGCCCTGCTGGAGGATTTTTACTTCTATTTCAGAGACTTAGGGACCTGATTTAGATCTTGGTGGATGGGTTACTCTGTCACAACGGTTACGGATATCCCGTCTGATGAAATGTAAATCCGATTATATCCAATGGAATTTATATTTTGGCGGACGTGATATCCTTCACCATTGTGATGGAGTAACCCGTCCGCCAAGATCTAAATCAGGTCAGAAGGTAAAATCTTTGACCGAGACCACTCGCTTGGGATATCCAACCTCCACTCTACCGCGTCACTTACTTCTGACGTGTACTTTCTTTTTTCTTGGTCCTTTTTGCCCAAAACGCCAAAAATGTATATTTCCAGTTCTTATTGAAAATGTTCTTATTAAAATTCTATTTTTTTAAACTGTTTTTGAATTTCAGGCGTAATAGTGGAAACAAATAATCTAAGCATAAATGATTAGGCAAAATTAGTATTACTGGATTACATGATAAAATGAAAGTAAGAAAGTGATTATCTCATACAAGTGAGTTACAGCACGACAGTTTTTGAGAATCATGAGGGAGAAACTTTTCACTTTTAAAATGTGTACAGTACTCCAGAGGTTGGCAATGGGATTAGAAAAAAAGGTAGGTTGTATCTCGGTTGAGGGGGATTTTGGCTCTGAGAGAGCACCTCAGACTGGTGATGATGTAGCTTTAGGCAGTCCAGACTTGGAGGCAAAGAAAGAATGAAAACCCACTGGTGTATGTAAAAGTGGCGAGCGTCTTGGATTCAGATGTATTAGAGGAATCTAGAAAAATATGCCAATTTACTCTTTTCTCTCACTGAAGGAAATATCTATAGAGTTGCCGGAAATAAAAATACCTGTATTTGGCAATAAAGTTATAGTCTTACTGTTCTAAAAATGTATAATATTGTACTTACTATTAAGTTATGCTGTTATATTCAAGTGTCCAAAATGTCACAATCTAGCAGAAAGGTTTGCCACTTTCAAGTTTGATTATAAAGAAAACCAAACCCCGGATCTTTACAATAGGTAGAAAGTGGAAACAGGCAGTAACTTTAAATACCTGGAAATCACAATGAACAAGCCAAAGACAGCTGGAGCAATGCCTGGAGTGGCACGGTAGAATAGTAAATAAATTTAAAAAAGACAGTGGTTCTAAACAATGTCATCTTTTTGTCTTTTAAAAATGTAGGCACAATTTAAGAAAAATAAGTTATTATCTGAGACATAAGAGTAACATTTGGATAAGCATAGTGAGAAGAAGTCAGATACAAGCCGCTGGCACCATTAGAATTTCTTAACACCAGATATGTGTTAAGATTCTGCTCTCGCCTGGACCTGTTTTGGCATTTTAAAGATGCTCTGCAAGATCTTGGGGCTCCTTCCTGAATCTGCAAAGAAAACCCTAGTCCAGGCTATTTTAGTGTCTAGACTGGCTCGCTCCATTGCAGATGACGGATCACGGGTGGCGAAGGAGCTCCTCACCGCCCGCGATCTCCCTGGCCTCACCCAGCAGCCATCGCATCCCCACTTCCACAGGAGAGCCTGGCCGATATATCCGAGACACCTGCGGTGCGCTTGAAGAGCCCCAGAAGTGGGACTGGTGCCAAAATGGCAGCCCCACTCTGATCGTGACCTGATGGCATCAGTGGCCGCAACGATACATTTTTTCGGGGGTGGTATCCCCTTCCCAGCAGACTACTTCGGGGGGGGGGCATGGACCTAGGAGACCTCCACCCACGACTTGCCACATATGTAGCGGCAGCTGCAGCACGGACATTTGGCCTAAACACAGAGCACTTGGACTGTCCTCTTCTGCCAGCGACTGCGGCAGTGAGGTTTCAACAGACTGGTGCCCTCTTCTTTTGCTACTGCTGTGGGGGGACATGTCGATTGGTCGGCCAGCCCTCCTCCCCTGCTCCATCACCCTCAATACCTCCAGGCTACAGCCCTTGCACCAGGACTAAGATGGCAGCCTCCCTTTGATCACGAGGGCCACCCTGGTTATGCCCATGGCCACAGCAGTGAGTTTCTTCAAGGGAGATGCCCCTGCTCAGGGGGTCACTTTGGGGTGCACCGCAGACTGGCCGGCTCCCACTACTCCAGTCTCTCTCCCACAGCACCGAACCAATGACTACCTTTCCTCCATTTACGAACTCCCCTACACCGGCTATAGAGCCTTCATGCCCTACAGCGCCGAGCTACCTCCTTCCCATAGATGGCACCCAGCACGAGAACAGCCCCAGGCTCCAGCATGCTGCCTTCGCCCACCACCACCTGGCCTTCTACCCCTACGGCCATCACTAGCTTGGGGATCCCTCCAGGCCCTAGATCACCACCCGTGAGTGCAACAGCACCCTGAAGGACTGTCTGAACGAGCACCGCAAAAACCCCCCAATGATGAGAAGATCTTGCTCTGTAAATATTTAATATATATTTGTCCAACCACAATCTCTTCAACTTTTCTTAAAATGTAATCTTGAATGAATTTGCAACTTGTATATATGTAAGTCTAACCACTAGTATATGTAGTAGCTGATGTACTTACTACCATTCTTATGGGAGTTTAGAGTATATCTGTTTCATATCTTTTATGTGATTTATGTACTCTGAAGTCCTTATGTAATGTAACTGGTTCTATTGTAAAGCACTCCCACACCTTCGGGTAAAGTTCGTGCTATATAAAAACGCATAAATAAATACTGTAATGTACTCTACCTTGGGGCCTCCCTGAGCAGGCTGAGAATGCTCCAAAGGGTGCAAAACGCTGCTGCTCGGATGCTTCTGAACATCCCTAGATACTGTTCCACTGACACAGCTGTTTTAAAGCTCCATTGGCTTCCTGTTAAGGAAAGAGTATCTTTCAAAGCACTCTGTTTCTGCCATACAATCCTGACTCGGAAAGGTCCCCGTTACCTCTTCTCTTTGATCAAACCCTATCACCCTAAAGGGCATCTTAGATCCTCAGGGACTGCATTGATTGTGATCCCGAAAATAAAAAGAGCACAGATGGGCGGTTGCTCCTTTAGATTCCTGACCGCTTAGCTATGGAATTCACTCCCTCTCGACCTGATAATGGAGCCTTCTGAAGTCATGTTTTAGAAAAAACGTTAGACCTGGTTTTTCAGACAAATCCAATTCACTAGATAGTAAAGGGTAGGTTTCTTGAGGCCTTTTTCGTTGGATTCTAGCATGGGGACACTCCGAATGGTGTAACCAGGTTTTTTACAAAACTCCTAACATAACATTACATTATCATTCCAATGAAAACTAATGTGCCTTATGTTAAGCGAGCAGGTGTACGCAAACAAATGATGGACGGAATGATGAATGAATCATACATTCATCCCCCAGTCAACAGATCTGGGTTAAGCGAGCAGGTGCATACAGTTTTGGGTTTGGATGGTCCATGTATCACTCACAAATGGACAACATACATTTTGGAAGCACATATGAGGGATACTCTGCAATACAGATATGCAGAAACATACGCATGCTTGGTGACACCCTGGTCTCAGTGGTCATCTCAATTGCAGTGGTTAAAATTGTTTTTTTCTACACTGAAATGCCAACCGTATTACCAGGATTTTTGAGATATTTCCACAAAATAGAGGTATGCAGCTTGCGTACGAATGTTGAGATAATTACTTGTTTCGGGGCCACATCCTGGGAAAGATTTTTCAAGGTTTGCTGCTTTCTTGTTTTATCTTAGTGAGTCTCAGACGGAGCCTAACATTGTTAGGAGGAGAGTCTGTCAAAAAGGCCTAAATGAAATGGTGGATGTTCTTGTAGATTAGGCCTACTGTCTCCAAGATGCAAGAAGCTGCTGTTTGTTGTAGCACCTTGAAAGGAGCAGGCCTGCACTTTGTGTAGTCGAGTCTGGGTTTGTGCCTCGACGCCAGAGGTGCAATTATTGTCTTACATAGCAAGGGGTGGGGGTGGGGGGGGGGAGGGGCTGGTCCCTTCACAGTGCTTTTGTTGCTGAGAACAAAGTGTAGTTTCAAGTGCTGTAACCGGTGTAATCATTATGTAATTTATTTTTTGTGGGGTAGGGTGAGGTTGGTGGGGGAAGAGGGTAAAAGAGCCTCTGAGTTCTCAGAGCGAAGCCCCACCCCCTCCCAGACCCACCCCCACCTCTCAGACTGTGAACTTGTTTTTTTAAGTTGGCTGCTCTGATTCAGGTCCCAGCATGATTTGCAGGCTTGGATGAAACCCACAGGACTGGCTCAATGTCACCTCATGACATGAAACCAGTTGATAGCCTTTTAATTAAAGACAGAAATATATGAATGTGTTTTCTTTGCCTCCCTAGCAAAATATGACGGTCTTGGCGACATTTGCTTTAAATGGTGTCACATTCCCAGATTGAGATTTTTTTTCCCGGGTGGGGGGAGGGGTTTGGTGAGCAGAGATTTTAGTGGAGATTGATACAATGATGAGAATGTATCAACCCTTTGAAGACAGCAAGTGTTTCGTAGGTTTTTCACTTTCTTCATCCAATGAAAAATGGTTCCGAATGTTGACTGGTATTTAATACTGCACCAGGGTTTCGCATAGGTCCGTTACGTTTCATGAGGCTTGCAGACCATCTGTTCTGATAAATGAAGTGGTTGTAGGTTTTCGAGTTTTCGTAACCAATAAGCCTGTGAACTCAAAGCAATAGCCTTGCGCTTTTGATACTGTCCAGAAGGTGGCAGGGTTGAGCTTTTCTAAGATGACCTAAATGCAATATAATGTCATTTCTCTTACACCTTCACCGGTTTAAATTGGTCATATTTTGTACTTGACAGGCTTCGGCTTAATTTGTTAGCAAAGACTTCCGCGTGAACACTACACTTTAAATCGAAATGTATGACATTTATTTTACAGTGAGGGTATCATAAGGATATTCGTCTTTTACTTTTTGCAGATTTTTATAGCGCGAACTCGAACCGAAGGTTTTGCAGCGCTTTACATGAGCAACAGTTACGTTACACGACGATGCATTTATTTTTGGAAGGGGTACAGGGAGATTAAGTGATTTGCCCAGAATCACAGGATACCGGGGACGCCGAGGCTCAGCACCCTCGAAAGTCGGCAGCTCTGGCCTACGGCCAGAGCTGCCGATGTCTTTTCTTAATATCTTTTCTTAATTTTTTTCTCGACAATCTAAAATTATTGGAATCCGCACTCAGAGCTGCTACTTTGCAGCGCTGCATTCTAGTAGGCTGATTGGTTCGTCTGCAGGCGCGCAACACCCATTGGATTTACAGGGCTTCAGCCCCCCCCCCCCCCCCGTTTGTGTGGCAGCCCGGGATGAGACAGCTTCCCGGCGCACACACAGCCGCACCCGAGCACTTCACAGGTCTTTAAAAGACCATTTGCATGTTAATGAGGCCTCGCTGGTGTTTCACCCCTTCTAAGAGCCCCTGCAGCTCCACTCTGCCTATGGCTTAAAAGATTCAGCCCCCCCCCGAAATTTTTTCTTAGCCCCCCCCCGAAATTTGGATCTAGTTGCGCCTCTATTCGTCTGTATCCACTGAGGACACATTGGGCATCATTTCAGGAAAATACCTCACTGCACTGGAGGCTGATGCCATACGATGCGCTACTGGATGGCCGCTTGCAAGGACGAAAACAAAATCTCATCATACTCTCGCGATGTTAAAATAGATCTGGACTTCTAGCCAGTGGTTGAAATGGAATTTTGGAAATGTAGGTACTCACTAGCCAGGAGTACCTCTGTGCTATAGAGAAGCACCGGAACTATCCCATTAAACGTATTTAGGCCATGCTGTGAAGTGTGAAAGGTAGGTACTCTCCCTTTAAAATGAAAGAAGTGCAGGTACTCAGTACCTGTGAGTACTGGTCCATGCACTATTCAAAACACCAGCAGCCTGATCAGTTGAATCCCCAGAGCCGTCAGGTTTCACATTTGGGGTTGCGCATGGAGGAAGTAGGAACTACATTTCTCCATGTGGTATTTTGTGTTGTTTATCAACCCCTGCGGAGGTGGGAAGGAAATGTCCAGGCCTCAAAGAGATAGCGGATTGTAAACTGTATCGCAGAAAGTAGAGCTATCAATTGTTAGTACAAGAGGGTGATAGGAGTTTGTGGCTTGATACAACACTTAGGGCCTTATTACGACTTTGGCTGTCCTACAGCGGATGGTGAAACCCGCCATCTGCTGTAGGACTGCCAAAGTCGTGGTGTGACCACCTGCCGGATTAGGAGTTAAACCCTGGACTGGCAGGCGGTCCTGCGGCAGTCTGATGGCGGCGGTCTGCTATGCTCATAAAAGAGGCTATCATGCAGACCACCGCAGTCAAAGCACCAACTTCACCTTCCTGCACGGTTGGCATACATGCCACATTATGCAGGAAGGGGGGTGCCAATCTGGGAAGCACTACATGTGCCCCCCTGCATGCACCACCAGGCTCAAATCCGACAACGGCCCTGTTAGGGCCTCCTTTGTTGTCATTCGAGCACCATTTTCATGGCAGGTTCACCGCCGTGAAAAGGGCGGTGAAATGGCAACTCTGAATATGCTTGCTGTGCTGGCTGCAGCACCATCAGCATATTCCTGCCAGGGAAAGACTGTCGGACCAGGGAGATCCTTGATCGCGGCGATGTGATGGCCTGGTGGCCGCTCTGACTGCCGTTGTCGCAATACTGTGGTGGTGGTCGGACCGCCAGCATGGGTTCCGAGGTGAACTCGTAATAAGGCCCTAGCTCAGAGACTTATAAGTTTGAACAGAGGCATGCAAATAGAGAGGCCTGTGCTCCAGCCATAGCTACTATCAAGCAAAGTAGACTGTAGCACTAATTTGGGCTACATAGATATTTTAGCATCCATGCACTTTGGCAAGGACGAGCCTTCCACAGTATGTTACAACCAAGAACTATTGGCAGAAAATAAGGCAGCAGATGTCTTGAGAAGCAGTGGTGATGAACACAGGTTCAAGAAGAAAAAATGGCCTAAATACCCTTTATACCACCCCTGGCAGCTCACTGGCCAAGTTCTCCTATTAGAAGCCCACCATCCGCAAGGCCTCCAACAGAAACAGATGCTTGTCGAGGTCATTGAGCATTAGGCCAACCCTGTTCTGGAGTCCCCAGTTGAACACTCATGAACTGCACATTGATGAATAATGTCTTCAAAGATGAGACTGACAAGATCCAACAGTACAGCATGTGCCATCAGCAACAAATGCAAACTCCACAAATGGTGCAATGGTCCCCTGCCGCAGTGTACGCAAGTGGACCAACTTCAAACCTATCTCCATTGCTGACCTGGCAATGTCATTCCATCATCTTCAGTGAAAGGAATCTCTACTGAAACTCTGACACCTCTTCCATCAACGAAGCTCTTGACAGGGTACACATCCCCCCACTGAAGGAGAAGCCCAGTCTGGAATCTGATCTTCCATTTCTAGTCAAGATCTTTGAAAAGGCATTCACCAGCCAACGCTGTGATTAAAGCAAATGCACCACCCTCCTTCAAGACTATCAGTCTGGAGTCAGGCCCACTGCAGTACAGTCATGGCAACCATTTAAGTGGTCGATGAAGACCCACAGATCTACGACAACTTTGTCCCATGCCTCTTTGTCCCCCCACTGAACCTCCCACAGCCTTTGGCTTCACTGATCATTGAATGCTACTGATTCCTTTGCATCCTGAACGGACTTTGGCAGCTGCATCCTGCAGTGTTTTTAGTCTTATCTAAACACACTAACAGAGCTCAGCTGAACCCAGGCCCATCTCAGTCTCCTGAAAGCGAGACCTATTGGCTATGCCAATGCCAATGCTTGTTCTTTTTTCAGTGCTGGCATCCAACTGTTCAATAATTCAAATTAGTAAAGCAATAAACTGTAGCCAACACATATTTGAAGATTCTAACAATCTTAATGACGCGCCAAGACATGTTGGCTTCAGTTCACTTCAAGCGATGCAAGCTCTAAGCAATCACCTCACATCCTCTTTTCAGGACTTCCCTGAAAATCCATCTTCTAAAGGAGAGCCAAAGCGGAGAACGATCACCCTTCTTGCACAGACCTAGCACCCTCGACATGAAACTGTACACAAATCAAAGCTGTGCCACTTGTATTACACTTATATGTACTTACGCGGTAATACACTGGGTGGGAAATGTGACATGGCCACGAGGACAGCAAGAGGAATTACTAATATGAGGGGAGCAAGAGCTACTGGGGAAAGGCTCAGTGAGCAAAAACCTGGGAAGCTGCACTCCCTCAGTGTACAGGGTTGTGATGCCACACACAGTGCAATGGCATGCCTTTAACTACGGTAGCTCTGCCTGTGGTTCTGTGCCACTGATGAGACCCAAATCACTATCCCTCTCGCAAGACAAGGCAGGGGTCAAAGGTCAGAGGAGCTCAGTGAGACCACTGTGGGCACGAGGGACAGCCAGCAGCCTCTGGGAGAACAAGCATAATATGGGCCAAGCAGGCCGAGGTGGAGCAATGCGCCATCTGCATCTCCATACACCAGAACTACAAGTACCAGCGTGCACATCAAAATCCTGGCTTGACGAGTGTCAGGAGAAAGTCTGTGTCATAACAGCTTACCTTAAATGGGGGTATGTACGTGTACACCAGGGTCTGACAGCGTGATGCACGTCATGTGGGCCTCCCATACGGGCCATGGCCTCTCTCTGGGGCTCCATGTGTGTGCCAGCCTCCTGGCGAGGGACACGCTCGGACAACGATACGGTTACTGAACTTTGTGAGCGGAAGGATGTGTTGGCTAGGATCTGTAACTTGTTAATATGTAAATTCCATCACGGGTATACTTCGTTGTTTGGAAAGCGCTCTGACACCTTTGGGTAAAGTTCGCCCTATTTAAAGTGTATTGAATGAATAAATAAATTGGCGGTGTGTGGGTGTTTCGGGAGACGAGCAGATAGATGCGGATACGGGTGGGGGGTAGGAAGCCCGGTAGGTTAGTGCACAGGGGGGGTGGATGTCTCTGGAGATGTGGATAGCTCGTTAGGTTAGTGCACAGGGGGGTGGATGTCTCTGGAGACGGGGGATAGCTTGGTGGGTTAGTGCACAGGTGGCTGGATGAATGTGAAGCTGAGGATATGTAACTGCCTTCCCTGTCTACCGTCTGCGGGAGGCTCCGAGGCTGCAGACTCCACAGCAGAGGTTTGTCTTTCATTGGAATGTGCACGGAGCAAAGGAAAAGTTTACAGCCCCCACCCCCCTCCTCTGCACGGGCGCCCCTCCCCCACCACATGGAGATGTTATTAGCAATGGCTCTAGCAGGCTGCCCCCTCCCTCCCCCGCCGGGACTTCAGACATGGCTGCTGGGCGAGGGAATTTGGTATCAGCGGGAGATTTATTTCTATGACTCCTGCAGATGTGGATGGACCCTCGCCCTCCCTCCTGTGATGGGGGGCCACCCCAACAACTCCCTCACCTCCGCCCGCCTGAGAGAATCGCATCGAACGTCCAGCGCATAAGGATGCACCTTGTACAAGGCCGCCGGTGGGTCAGTTTTAATTTGGGGAAAAAGTGTACCGGCGGCGTAAGAGGCTTGAACATAAGCCCTTCGGAATTTGGCCCTAACTCGTTACTGCTGCAAGCATAATAAAAATCACGCGAGTAGCTGGAGCTACCGCTTCCGTAAGAAGAGAAAGGACGGGGGAGCCCTACTCACTAATGGAACCAGGGTAATGGTTATATAAGGGGAAACAACGGTTCCTGTGGACTCATAAAAAATGATTCAAGCAATATAATTTGCACAATCGCACTAAAAAGAGGGTAGAATAATGTCAGAGGGCAAGGAACCACCAACACATTTGTACAATTATGACTTGTTTTATAAACACAACAGACTTATTATATACATTGTTTAAATTTACAATAGAACAGATATTTGTGCACTGTGTCCCAAAGTGAAAAATGGAACCTAATCGTAAGTGACAGGGTGTATATTTATATACAAGGTTTCCATAAATCTTAAAAGGCGACCATTCTTGTATAATTTCTTTGTAAACAGCAACTGTATATAATAATACGCGCTGGGCAATGGTTCGCTCTTTCAGCTTGTCGATGGCGTTTCGACCCTCTATCAGTACGGGGTCTCCTCAGGACTAGTGATGCAAGGACATCTATAATGAAATAATAAGAGCATAAGGCCCATGTACCGGCACAAATGCGAGAAATAAAAAAGGGGGGACAAGGAGTGTGAATTACCTGGATTGCTTAATGCGCAGCCTTGTGAACTAGTGATGTGCCACAAGTGAGAAGTGAAAGGGTATTACTCACAAGAGGCCTTTCCTCACACTGATGTAAGAGCACCTTTTGAATCAAAGTGCATCACATATCCTGCCCTGTCTCACCGTTTTCCCTTAACCACACTCTCCTTCCCTCCCATTTGCCCCCAGCAGTACCCGGACTGGTCCTCTTGTGAGTAATACCCTTTCGCATATATATATATATGCGAAAGGGTATTACTCACAAGAGGACCTGTGACTGTTGGGTTTCCCTCGGATGAAGGAGCAGGAGCTCCGAAACGCGTAAGGGACAATATTATCGGAATGAGAAAGCTGGTTTGAATAATAAAATGTTCGGTTGAACTTACCTCCGTGGAGTGCGTCTTCAATGCTTCAGGGCATCTTTGTTGTATATTTCTAGCGCGGCAGCCTGGCCGTGGAGGATCGCACCGCCATGAAACCCCAGAGGTCTGCAAGGTTGAACTTTTCACTCCTGTTTGCAGCACGAAGGTAATTACAAGGCAAACTGGCATGAATTTCTGAGGCCCACCGGAGGGCTTGTAAAATGATGTCAAATTAATCTGGCTGTTCACGGAATCCACTACGGAGAAAATTGGCGCTGCATCACATGAGGGACTACAAACCCCAGAAGGCAAGACTGACTTGCGAGACCCACTGAAGGGTATTAATTGGTGAAATGTGTGCAGCGCAAGTCTGTGACTGTTGGGTTTCCCTCGGATGAAGAAGCAGGAGCTCCGAAACGCGTAAGGGACAATATTATCGGAATGAGAAAGCTGGTTTGAATAATAAAATGTTCGGTTGAACTTACCTCCGTGGAGTGCGTCTTCAATGCTTCAGGGCATCTTTGTTGTATATTTCTAGCGCGGCAGCCTGGCCGTGGAGGATCGCACCGCCATGAAACCCCAGAGGTCTGCAAGGTTGAACTTTTCACTCCTGTTTGCAGCACGAAGGTAATTACAAGGCAAACTGGCATGAATTTCTGAGGCCCACCGGAGGGCTTGTAAAATGATGTCAAATTAATCTGGCTGTTCACGGAATCCACTACGGAGAAAATTGGCGCTGCATCACATGAGGGACTACAAACCCCAGAAGGCAAGACTGACTTGCGAGACCCACTGAAGGGTATTAATTGGTGAAATGTGTGCAGCGCAAGTCTGTGACTGTTGGGTTTCCCTCGGATGAAGGAGCAGGAGCTCCGAAACGCGTAAGGGACAATATTATCGGAATGAGAAAGCTGGTTTGAATAATAAAATGTTCGGTTGAACTTACCTCCGTGGAGTGCGTCTTCAATGCTTCAGGGCATCTTTGTTGTATATTTCTAGCGCGGCAGCCTGGCCGTGGAGGATCGCACCGCCATGAAACCCCAGAGGTCTGCAAGGTTGAACTTTTCACTCCTGTTTGCAGCACGAAGGTAATTACAAGGCAAACTGGCATGAATTTCTGAGGCCCACCGGAGGGCTTGTAAAATGATGTCAAATTAATCTGGCTGTTCACGGAATCCACTACGGAGAAAATTGGCGCTGCATCACATGAGGGACTACAAACCCCAGAAGGCAAGACTGACTTGCGAGACCCACTGAAGGGTATTAATTGGTGAAATGTGTGCAGCGCAAGTCTGTGACTGTTGGGTTTCCCTCGGATGAAGGAGCAGGAGCTCCGAAACGCGTAAGGGACAATATTATCGGAATGAGAAAGCTGGTTTGAATAATAAAATGTTCGGTTGAACTTACCTCCGTGGAGTGCGTCTTCAATGCTTCAGGGCATCTTTGTTGTATATTTCTAGCGCGGCAGCCTGGCCGTGGAGGATCGCACCGCCATGAAACCCCAGAGGTCTGCAAGGTTGAACTTTTCACTCCTGTTTGCAGCACGAAGGTAATTACAAGGCAAACTGGCATGAATTTCTGAGGCCCACCGGAGGGCTTGTAAAATGATGTCAAATTAATCTGGCTGTTCACGGAATCCACTACGGAGAAAATTGGCGCTGCATCACATGAGGGACTACAAACCCCAGAAGGCAAGACTGACTTGCGAGACCCACTGAAGGGTATTAATTGGTGAAATGTGTGCAGCGCAAGTCTGTGACTGTTGGGTTTCCCTCGGATGAAGGAGCAGGAGCTCCGAAACGCGTAAGGGACAATATTATCGGAATGAGAAAGCTGGTTTGAATAATAAAATGTTCGGTTGAACTTACCTCCGTGGAGTGCGTCTTCAATGCTTCAGGGCATCTTTGTTGTATATTTCTAGCGCGGCAGCCTGGCCGTGGAGGATCGCACCGCCATGAAACCCCAGAGGTCTGCAAGGTTGAACTTTTCACTCCTGTTTGCAGCACGAAGGTAATTACAAGGCAAACTGGCATGAATTTCTGAGGCCCACCGGAGGGCTTGTAAAATGATGTCAAATTAATCTGGCTGTTCACGGAATCCACTACGGAGAAAATTGGCGCTGCATCACATGAGGGACTACAAACCCCAGAAGGCAAGACTGACTTGCGAGACCCACTGAAGGGTATTAATTGGTGAAATGTGTGCAGCGCAAGTCTGTGACTGTTGGGTTTCCCTCGGATGAAGGAGCAGGAGCTCCGAAACGCGTAAGGGACAATATTATCGGAATGAGAAAGCTGGTTTGAATAATAAAATGTTCGGTTGAACTTACCTCCGTGGAGTGCGTCTTCAATGCTTCAGGGCATCTTTGTTGTATATTTCTAGCGCGGCAGCCTGGCCGTGGAGGATCGCACCGCCATGAAACCCCAGAGGTCTGCAAGGTTGAACTTTTCACTCCTGTTTGCAGCACGAAGGTAATTACAAGGCAAACTGGCATGAATTTCTGAGGCCCACCGGAGGGCTTGTAAAATGATGTCAAATTAATCTGGCTGTTCACGGAATCCACTACGGAGAAAATTGGCGCTGCATCACATGAGGGACTACAAACCCCAGAAGGCAAGACTGACTTGCGAGACCCACTGAAGGGTATTAATTGGTGAAATGTGTGCAGCGCAAGTCTGTGACTGTTGGGTTTCCCTCGGATGAAGGAGCAGGAGCTCCGAAACGCGTAAGGGACAATATTATCGGAATGAGAAAGCTGGTTTGAATAATAAAATGTTCGGTTGAACTTACCTCCGTGGAGTGCGTCTTCAATGCTTCAGGGCATCTTTGTTGTATATTTCTAGCGCGGCAGCCTGGCCGTGGAGGATCGCACCGCCATGAAACCCCAGAGGTCTGCAAGGTTGAACTTTTCACTCCTGTTTGCAGCACGAAGGTAATTACAAGGCAAACTGGCATGAATTTCTGAGGCCCACCGGAGGGCTTGTAAAATGATGTCAAATTAATCTGGCTGTTCACGGAATCCACTACGGAGAAAATTGGCGCTGCATCACATGAGGGACTACAAACCCCAGAAGGCAAGACTGACTTGCGAGACCCACTGAAGGGTATTAATTGGTGAAATGTGTGCAGCGCAAGTCTGTGACTGTTGGGTTTCCCTCGGATGAAGGAGCAGGAGCTCCGAAACGCGTAAGGGACAATATTATCGGAATGAGAAAGCTGGTTTGAATAATAAAATGTTCGGTTGAACTTACCTCCGTGGAGTGCGTCTTCAATGCTTCAGGGCATCTTTGTTGTATATTTCTAGCGCGGCAGCCTGGCCGTGGAGGATCGCACCGCCATGAAACCCCAGAGGTCTGCAAGGTTGAACTTTTCACTCCTGTTTGCAGCACGAAGGTAATTACAAGGCAAACTGGCATGAATTTCTGAGGCCCACCGGAGGGCTTGTAAAATGATGTCAAATTAATCTGGCTGTTCACGGAATCCACTACGGAGAAAATTGGCGCTGCATCACATGAGGGACTACAAACCCCAGAAGGCAAGACTGACTTGCGAGACCCACTGAAGGGTATTAATTGGTGAAATGTGTGCAGCGCAAGTCTGTGACTGTTGGGTTTCCCTCGGATGAAGGAGCAGGAGCTCCGAAACGCGTAAGGGACAATATTATCGGAATGAGAAAGCTGGTTTGAATAATAAAATGTTCGGTTGAACTTACCTCCGTGGAGTGCGTCTTCAATGCTTCAGGGCATCTTTGTTGTATATTTCTAGCGCGGCAGCCTGGCCGTGGAGGATCGCACCGCCATGAAACCCCAGAGGTCTGCAAGGTTGAACTTTTCACTCCTGTTTGCAGCACGAAGGTAATTACAAGGCAAACTGGCATGAATTTCTGAGGCCCACCGGAGGGCTTGTAAAATGATGTCAAATTAATCTGGCTGTTCACGGAATCCACTACGGAGAAAATTGGCGCTGCATCACATGAGGGACTACAAACCCCAGAAGGCAAGACTGACTTGCGAGACCCACTGAAGGGTATTAATTGGTGAAATGTGTGCAGCGCAAGTCTGTGACTGTTGGGTTTCCCTCGGATGAAGGAGCAGGAGCTCCGAAACGCGTAAGGGACAATATTATCGGAATGAGAAAGCTGGTTTGAATAATAAAATGTTCGGTTGAACTTACCTCCGTGGAGTGCGTCTTCAATGCTTCAGGGCATCTTTGTTGTATATTTCTAGCGCGGCAGCCTGGCCGTGGAGGATCGCACCGCCATGAAACCCCAGAGGTCTGCAAGGTTGAACTTTTCACTCCTGTTTGCAGCACGAAGGTAATTACAAGGCAAACTGGCATGAATTTCTGAGGCCCACCGGAGGGCTTGTAAAATGATGTCAAATTAATCTGGCTGTTCACGGAATCCACTACGGAGAAAATTGGCGCTGCATCACATGAGGGACTACAAACCCCAGAAGGCAAGACTGACTTGCGAGACCCACTGAAGGGTATTAATTGGTGAAATGTGTGCAGCGCAAGTCTGTGACTGTTGGGTTTCCCTCGGATGAAGGAGCAGGAGCTCCGAAACGCGTAAGGGACAATATTATCGGAATGAGAAAGCTGGTTTGAATAATAAAATGTTCGGTTGAACTTACCTCCGTGGAGTGCGTCTTCAATGCTTCAGGGCATCTTTGTTGTATATTTCTAGCGCGGCAGCCTGGCCGTGGAGGATCGCACCGCCATGAAACCCCAGAGGTCTGCAAGGTTGAACTTTTCACTCCTGTTTGCAGCACGAAGGTAATTACAAGGCAAACTGGCATGAATTTCTGAGGCCCACCGGAGGGCTTGTAAAATGATGTCAAATTAATCTGGCTGTTCACGGAATCCACTACGGAGAAAATTGGCGCTGCATCACATGAGGGACTACAAACCCCAGAAGGCAAGACTGACTTGCGAGACCCACTGAAGGGTATTAATTGGTGAAATGTGTGCAGCGCAAGTCTGTGACTGTTGGGTTTCCCTCGGATGAAGGAGCAGGAGCTCCGAAACGCGTAAGGGACAATATTATCGGAATGAGAAAGCTGGTTTGAATAATAAAATGTTCGGTTGAACTTACCTCCGTGGAGTGCGTCTTCAATGCTTCAGGGCATCTTTGTTGTATATTTCTAGCGCGGCAGCCTGGCCGTGGAGGATCGCACCGCCATGAAACCCCAGAGGTCTGCAAGGTTGAACTTTTCACTCCTGTTTGCAGCACGAAGGTAATTACAAGGCAAACTGGCATGAATTTCTGAGGCCCACCGGAGGGCTTGTAAAATGATGTCAAATTAATCTGGCTGTTCACGGAATCCACTACGGAGAAAATTGGCGCTGCATCACATGAGGGACTACAAACCCCAGAAGGCAAGACTGACTTGCGAGACCCACTGAAGGGTATTAATTGGTGAAATGTGTGCAGCGCAAGTCTGTGACTGTTGGGTTTCCCTCGGATGAAGGAGCAGGAGCTCCGAAACGCGTAAGGGACAATATTATCGGAATGAGAAAGCTGGTTTGAATAATAAAATGTTCGGTTGAACTTACCTCCGTGGAGTGCGTCTTCAATGCTTCAGGGCATCTTTGTTGTATATTTCTAGCGCGGCAGCCTGGCCGTGGAGGATCGCACCGCCATGAAACCCCAGAGGTCTGCAAGGTTGAACTTTTCACTCCTGTTTGCAGCACGAAGGTAATTACAAGGCAAACTGGCATGAATTTCTGAGGCCCACCGGAGGGCTTGTAAAATGATGTCAAATTAATCTGGCTGTTCACGGAATCCACTACGGAGAAAATTGGCGCTGCATCACATGAGGGACTACAAACCCCAGAAGGCAAGACTGACTTGCGAGACCCACTGAAGGGTATTAATTGGTGAAATGTGTGCAGCGCAAGTCTGTGACTGTTGGGTTTCCCTCGGATGAAGGAGCAGGAGCTCCGAAACGCGTAAGGGACAATATTATCGGAATGAGAAAGCTGGTTTGAATAATAAAATGTTCGGTTGAACTTACCTCCGTGGAGTGCGTCTTCAATGCTTCAGGGCATCTTTGTTGTATATTTCTAGCGCGGCAGCCTGGCCGTGGAGGATCGCACCGCCATGAAACCCCAGAGGTCTGCAAGGTTGAACTTTTCACTCCTGTTTGCAGCACGAAGGTAATTACAAGGCAAACTGGCATGAATTTCTGAGGCCCACCGGAGGGCTTGTAAAATGATGTCAAATTAATCTGGCTGTTCACGGAATCCACTACGGAGAAAATTGGCGCTGCATCACATGAGGGACTACAAACCCCAGAAGGCAAGACTGACTTGCGAGACCCACTGAAGGGTATTAATTGGTGAAATGTGTGCAGCGCAAGTCTGTGACTGTTGGGTTTCCCTCGGATGAAGGAGCAGGAGCTCCGAAACGCGTAAGGGACAATATTATCGGAATGAGAAAGCTGGTTTGAATAATAAAATGTTCGGTTGAACTTACCTCCGTGGAGTGCGTCTTCAATGCTTCAGGGCATCTTTGTTGTATATATATATATATATATACGTTCACAGAGGCAGCTCCTATATGTATATGTATATATATATATATATATATATATATATATATATATATATATATATTCACTGAAAAAACCATAGGTTTCACACAAGTTATAGTTAGCTGTACATTTCACTCGTAAAAAACCAATGAAATTCCCCCGTTATAGTTAGTGCAGGCAACTATAACTCACGCGACCGCAATCCTCTGCTGATGCTAATACTGTATTTAGACACTTATTTGCCCATGTCTTCTTCCATTAAATTTTAGCTATACATATATTACAAATATTTTTTTTTCATAAAGACACATATGTCATCAGCAGAGGATTGCGGTCGCGTGAGTTATAGTTGCCTGCACTAACTATAACGGGGGAATTTCATTGGTTTTTTACGAGTGAAATGTACAGCTAACTATAACTTGTGTGAAACCTATGGTTTTTTCAGTGAATTTGCAAGGTTTTTTAAATGCTAATTCCTAACTATAACGTGTGTGAAACCTATGGTTTTTTCAGTGAATTTGTACGGTTTTTTAAATGCTAAGTTACTTTACGCCATTCGTGGCGTGCGCGCCCAGTTAACGCAGTTCGTTCCGTGCGCGCACGGTGCGCTTCGCGCACCGTGCGCGCACAGTGAGAAGCGCACCGCGCGCCCACTTTACGCAGTTAGTGCCGTGCGCGCACGGTGGTCAGGCGGTGCGCTGCGCGCACTGCGTGCCCACGTTACGCGGGATGGGCCATGTACGCACGATGCGCTTCGCGCACCGTGCGCACATGGGGGACATATTATGTGCTTCGTTGTGAAAGGTATTCATTATTAGTTTCCGTGAAAAATATATGCCATGCACAAATGGTGCCCTTAGGGCACCATTTGCACACGGGGTGGGGAAAGTGTGGTTAATTTATTTTTTTTTAATAATTTTAATCGTACGCGTACGGTAAGCGTAATCGGCGATTTTTTGAAAAAAATTAAAATTGTTTTTTGGGCCTTGGGGGTTTTTGGGGGACACCTATATCGATGCTGGGTGGTTAAGAACTAAATATACTACCCCTTTAGATGTTTTTTGACTTTGTTTATGCTGCCCCCCTCAGAGTGCGAGAGAGAAAATGGCGGCCGCCGCTTCCTGGTTTCGACCGATTCGAATGTTTACTTAGATCGAACAGCCAATCAGAATCGCGCTCGCGCACGTCACCGTACGCGTACGGTAAGCGCACCGTAAGCGCACCGTAAGCTGGCTCAGATATATATATTGATTTAAAGGCTATTTTCTCAGAATCTACTGAACAGATTTACACCAAACCTACAAAAGGCACTTCCTTGACCTGTAGACTACCTCTCTGCCAAATTTCAAGGAACTCTGTTCAGCCGTTCGGGCTGTAGCTGTGTCTAAAGGTCCTATGGAAAAATGCATGGGAAAAACGCGTTTTGGGACCCCCCTTTTATCTCAGCCCCCGCTTGACGAATCCCCCCGAGACTTTCAGGGTAGGATCGGAGCGCAGCGCCCCACCTATTTTGAAAATTTCGCGAGGATTCGTCGACCGGCGCCAAAGTTATTCAAAATAGAATGTTGCGGTTTTCCTATGGAAACAGGGTCCTAACTATAACTACCTACTGGCGACCGCCAGTAGGTAATATATATATATATATATATATATATATATATATATGATTTCATTTTAAAATACTTTGATCAGCTTTTTAATTTGTAAATAAATATAATTGCATTTAAAAAATTTTTTTAAGTTCAATACATAACATTTAGTAATTTTGAATACATAATCAATAAATATAAGCATTTTACTTTAGAAATGAGTTTTTTTAATAGAAATTTGGAATAATATTTTTAATTTAATTGGTGGTGTTTAAATTATTCAATATGTGTTTTAGAATTGGGTTAATGGAGCTGTAGCATTTTCAAAATGTTATTCATCATTTAAAATAAATATCTAAATTAATTTAAATTATTATTTAATATGAAATGATGTTTGCAATTTTTTGTAAGTTTAATAAACCTTTTTCTTTTACCTATACTTTACCATAGGGAGAAATCCACCCTGACTGTGGAGATCTCTGCCTACATTTGAAAAGTTTCAGAGGGATAGTCACAAAACCCATAACATTTCATGCAGCACCAAGAAAGTGACAACCTGCATTTTTGAAGCATGATAACACTGAATTGTAGTGTGACTGAAGGGAAGCAAGACTACTTTGATAGATTGCCTCTGAGGTACAGACTTACTTCTTGGGCATAGGAGATAAGACTATATTTCATTGTGTAATCACCATGGCATTCCACAAGAAGACAAGAAGCAAAGCCAATAGGTTTTGCCTATATGAGACCTATTGGCGTTGTCAATGTTTTTTTCAAGGTGTTGCAAAGCACCACGGACTGCTGTGCAACCTCTGCAACATGCCTTGAAAGTACATAAAAACAAAGTGCTATGGCGCTTCCGGACTTGACTGCGTCCATAGAGCTTTTTTGTTTACTTTAAGGCATGTTGCATAGCAGCATGAGCTGCTGTGTAACATGTTTAAAAAACATTGTTAGAAATAAAATAAAAAAGACAAGAAGAAGAAAGAGAACAAATAAGGAAAAGAAAAAGTAAAATTAAAAGGAACATGCCATCTTAAACAGATCACTATGGTCATCACTGTACTGGGATGTGTTTCTTTCCTCATTGCTTCCCATTCCCAAAGCCTCCTCTGGTTGGCAAGCACTGTGAAACAGCTTACTACAGCATTCTGGTGCTACAGGAGCATCAAATAAAAGCAACGAGCTCATTTATTGGAATATTGACATTGGGGGCACCGAGTTATATTGTTCTGACTGCAGTAATTGTCTGCCAGTCAAGATTCTAGACCCCCATCAATCACAACAGAATAGTGAATTTTCAGAAGGGATGAGAGAATGATGTGATAAATATTTTGGCAACAAAATTGTAAGTATTCCCTCTACCTCCTTAAATGCTTTCAGAAGAGGTGTGCATCCATTAGTCAGCCCAGAGCTAATAACTAGCATAATTGAATGATGTGGTTTTCAGCAATTTTAAATTGTCTCTCTTGTCAAACTTCTCAAGATGAGGCCCAACAAACCACATCACATAATAGTTTTCAGCAACATAAATCACTTCCCCTTGTTCTGGATTTCTCTAGAATACCCCCTAATCAAATGAACGGTGGTGTGATGGTAAAGAAAGCCCATCTATCTTCATTAAAAAATCAAGTAAAGTGCAAAATGTATTTTATAAGTTTGTAAATGTGTTTGTACTTATATAGCGCACAGCTACCCCATTTTGTGGTTTCCCGGCGCTGTACTCATACCGCAAAGGAACCCTTCCTGGCTTTTCCCTGTGAAATGTCCACTCCTGGGCATCCCCAGGGTGTTGGGGCCATTGTGGAGATTAAGCAAGCTATTGCCAAGAGTTGCAGCGTGGGACCCATGATTAGAATAGGCACCGAGGCGAGAAATCAGGTCTGAGGAATTATGAGCCCAAGACCCGCCAAGACGGGAATTGAACCCTGGTCCCGGGCCAGACCTCTGCATCAGGGTCTGCCGCTCTAACCATTGAGCCACACTTCTCCATATAAAAGCTATGTGTGTGTCTTGCAGAGGAGTACCTTGCAGTTACTGCTTGAATTGGCACAAATATCAAATTAATAAAACAGACCAGGATTATTATTTTCTTTTTTGCAGTTTTGTACAGCGCGTGCGAACACGTACCGAAGGCATTGGAGGACTTTATATGAGCAAAGATCAAATTACACAAGGACACATGCCTATTTTGTTCATAGGCATGAGGCAACTAAGTGATTTGCAGAGAATCACAAGATGTTGAGATAACGCCGAGACTTGAACCGGGTCCCCCAGTTCTAAAGTCAGCAGCTCTGCCTATTAGGCCACAGGCCACATCGTCTCCTCTTGATGAAGACGATTCCTCTCAGGCAAATTGTTTGTCAAGAAGATGAGTGCAGAGTGTAAAGCGAAGCTACATCTCTGACACTTTTCATTTAATATTGTGTGGTTTGTTTCCTGCATCAAGTGTGAAAATGAAAATACAATCTGCGCAAATATGTTTCTGACACCTGCGCGTTGCCTTTCCTGTAAACATGATAATTTTGAAGCTGGGAAGCAAGGTGAGGGAGGAGTGTGGGGGTTGTGAAACAATAGACAACGGGGGAAAACGGACAGCGGACACACGTGAAAGGGGGGCGGGTGAAGGAGAGGGACTGCAAAATAAAACAAGCCTTTGCAATGCAATCGGTTTCGCCTTTGGGACCTTATAAGTATTTACCGATGCAGCACATTATTGGACATTACTGCAACATTAACACTCGCCGTTACCACCATTCCAGGATAATACATTACAAACGGATTGTTCTCAGCGCTCCTAAGAAAGTTTACCCCCCTTCTTTAAATCATTAAACCCATGCCAGGACCACTAAGAACAGTCCAGCCCAAACTGCCACGCTAGGATCTCCTTGAATTCAAGCCTAACATCCGAATGCTTTTTTAACACTTCATTTTATTCACCAACAGCAGAAAGGACACCAAATTTCATTCCACACAGTGCGCTATCTTGGCAAGGGCAGGATCTGTGCATGCAGGTGCTGAGACATGTTCTGGAGTAAAATGCTATATAAATCCAATTACACAACACAAACACAGAGTGGTGGCAGGGGCTGTAACCACGTGCAAAAACTGTGACTGAAACAAATGCAAAATCTTTGACTGAAACACAGGCAGGCAGTGTGACAAGCAAAAGCTGCCACAGAACATACAGGAGGTCTAAGAGAAACCACACAGGCAGGAGATGTGAAAGAAAATAAAACGATTAAGATGCAGTACCATATCCTTTCAATGTATTTTGTCCCTTCCTTTGCTTTTCGGTTAACCATGCCCTTTGATCTACCATATTTTTCAATTAAAAATGTATGCCCCATCTCTTTAGTTGAACTCACTTTTCTAGCACTACATATCAAACAAGTGTGTTTTCAAATTTTAACTCCACAGGCTTTTTTTCTCCTGGTCCCAGGATTTGTGGGAAGCTCTGAATAGCATCAGGAGTGACATTACCTGCTCCTGTTAGGCCAAGAAGACTGAGAGGTGTGCCTGCTTTACAACACAATTGCGTTGCAAACCCTGTCGGTTGCAAAAACACAGATTGTACCAAACCACTATTGCAAGTCTTTCTGACTAGCAAAAGGGGTTCAGCAAAGCTCTCCAAATCACAATTAGGTTAGTGTATGAAAAGGACGTCCCCTTCCTAATTGCACGACCTAATGAGATGTATCAATGGTTTGTGACAGCCACTGCAGATGCAAACCACCTGATACAGACAGGTATATGATTTGCAAAAACACAGATTACCCTTTTGAAATTGTTTCAAGTGGGAAGTCCAAAGCCGCTGGAATCCGTGCCACATAGGTTATTAGAAGGGAGAGACCGGACACCCCCGCTAAAGCGTGATTCCACGTGGATCACTATTACTCTCCAAATGGGATGGAGTGATACAACCTTTAAACTATTAACGATATCCAAAGGAGCAGCTATCTGCCCTTTATTTAAATAGGATAGGGTAATTCCCCGTTCTGTTTACACCAGGGGATGACACAGCCCTGAAGAAAGTCCTAGCACCAAATTGTTTTGGGCATACAAGAAATGAAACATGTTGGTCCTAGGGTCTTAGGACCATAATGTTCCACACTACCCTATTTTCATTATTTTAATATTCCTGTCAGACCCAAGAATAAAGGGATACTGGGGTCTAACAGTGAATTTGTAATCTTTATCCCCCTGGTCTGTTATATTATCTAAGTGCTCCCTGAAATATTGGTCGAGCCCACCGCGACTTATAGGAGTCGTGGTGTCCCGATGATGAAGCATGACACCACTAGGGTGTGTGAGGGAAAATAAATAAAAGCAAGGTCTTTTCCTACACCACTTCATAAGTTGTTGCTTCACGTAAGGACATCCCAGTACCTCTTCCCCTTTTTCTTACAACCAATAACTTGATAAGAACAATAGTGGAGTACTTCAATGTGAATAAGATTGTTTCAAGTGGGCCTCAAGGGGGCGGGGTTGAAGACAGATGTCTAGGGATCACTGTATAATTCACCTGCTCTCTTCCCAAATATATATTTTTTAAAGCAGCCAAAGGCTTCTAAGGAACATAGACTGCTTTAAAAAAAAAATCCATTTGGGAATGTGAACGCAGGGATGGAGGTTAGCTGTCCCTTGCAAAACAAAAGACAGCTGAAGTTAGAATCTAATTGGAAGAGATTAGTGCATTTATCCAAAACTCTTCAAACATAACCCCCAATATGTTTGGAGTTCATTTGAATGCGACTACACACAGTTAACGTTTTTAGGGGACTTTTGAACAGAATGGGGTTTGATTCGGCCCTCAAGTTTGGCTAATAGTATTTCACATATTCGAGTCCTGGACTATCAGAGATCAACTTCACTGTTTCAGCCGCTTGAAGGCATATTAATACTCGTGAATCGGAGGTTCCTGGTTATTATTTAATGTTGAAATCCTCTCTCCTCCACCGTCCCCAAAATACAGACAGAGCTACATGCTGGCCATAACATCACATACACTGTATAAATAAGGAAATAGGCAAAGTGCGCTCCTTACTACTTCTGGTGTAGTGTACTCATTTCCAAAACAGGTATAATATAGCGCACTCATTACCACCAAAGGCACAGTACACTCACTATCACCATAGACTGCAGGTATTCACTACCATTAAAGGAAGAGTTCATCCACTACCACCTTGCCACTTGACTAGTATTTGGGGTTGTCTGTGTTTGACTGATGCACCTAAATACATTGGATCATTTTGTGGATCGGTACACTCGCAGATAACGGTCATGCAGTGCTGGAGAGCTGCAAGGAGAGAGCGGGAAGGTAGTGCTCTCAAACAAAACATAGGGCACTAATGAAAGGATCCACGTAGCAGGGACCAGTAGCCAGAGCGGTAACCGAACAGCTACAAGGCTGGACAAATGTACACTATTCACCAACTAAAGCAAGGGAATTTATAAAGGCAGACAGAGCAACCAATGAAAAAGCAGTGGGCGTGTGTGGGCGTGTTCTATCTCTACAAATAAATACAGCATGTCTCGCAGAGCAGCACATTCATGCTGGCTCTAGGCTTCATCTAAAAAAGCAGAGCTACGCAAATAACACAGTCTCCAAACATGCTGGGGCACAAAGCAAAAATAAGGTTGAAAAAAGCAGATCATAAAGAGTACTTGGACCAAACTCCACTGATAAGAAAAATACATGAAGAACAACAGGAAATAGCATGCTACAACCAACAGAAACCGAGGAAAACAAAGTGGCTAGCACACAAACGAATGAAAAGTAAGGGCGGTCTATAAGCCCCTTTTAAGATGCATATTGATTGCAAAAGATTTCACAAGCACAGCGCAAGCACTGTGCAGGCGAAACCTAAAATGCTCTCATTAATGAGTTGCCAAATAAATTGTAGTACATGAGCAAACATCTGTTTGCAGAGAGTCCACATTTTATCATTTTTGTCAGAGTTTATTGCACCAGGTAATAACTGGGTGACAAAGTCCGAGACCTGATGTTAAATTTCAGCAGTTCAAACCTGTGGAAATTTAACAGTTTAAAAATGTTCTCTAGACTCTGGGAGATGTGTAGTTTGGGGTGTTAATCACCTAAATCTACATGGTATTCTTTGATTGGATGGAAAAACATGGGTCATTTTGCAGCCCGAATAAATACAGATTCCCCCGGTGTATTGAGATATACCAGGATTGATAAATGATGTATCTCACACCTAGCCACTCATTGTAATTAGGTCCTAAATGTCTAACCAGCTTCCACAGAGAATATCAACTGGTGCTACATGGGACTTGCCTATGTCGACAACACAATCCTTTGCCTGTCACATCTGAGAGTAGTCTGCCTATCATTTACTATAATCCTGGGGATGATGCAAAGTGTTTTGTGGTTAGTATAGACTTGCTATATAGTCTTTTCATATGCCAAGTGACTGATTAATACTTTGCTCTGTGTTGCATTGTTTGCATAGACCTATTCAGTCAAATCAATAAACTGGGTCACTGCTTTACATATGGTTGCATTTTTCTAATAAATTGGGTGAGTCCATACTCCAGAGATTTTTCGCACTCACTCAAGATGAGGAGATGTGTATACTGTGTGAGGACAACACTTGGATATGAATAGATGCTTTACATTCATTGTGAGATCAAACCTATTGCCATCTAGTTGTATTGTTTCATACTTTTCAGCCACTGAGGTCTCCATGTTATTGAATATTGTTTTTTAAATATCATGGTCTTCAATGCTGCCTGTTTATATATCTAGTGGGAGGTAAGTCCACTGCAAAGTTTAATTGACATGTACTGCCTTACTTGAATTGAACAATCATGCAACATTCTTTTCGTAGTAAGTGTGTAGGGTTACTGTTGCATTAAGTTCTAAACTAAAGCGTGAGTTGGATAACGTTGGAAATGGCCCTCTCTGCAGGGTTTCCCCAAACATTTTGTGCCTTTCTCCTCCTCTGCTTTTGACTTTGTTTTTGCTGGCTTTAGGACTCTGAGCACTTTACCACTGATGACCAGTGCTAATATGCATGTGCTCTTATCTAAAATGTGATGACAATTGGTTTATCGATGATTGGTATATTTGGTTCACTTATAAGTCCCTAGTAAAGTGGAATAGCGTGTACCCAGGCCCTATAAACCAAATGCTACTAATGGGCCTGCATCACTGATGGTGCCACCCACAGAAGTAGGCTTTCAAACCTGTCTCAAGCCTGCCACTGCAGGGTCTGTGGGCGCAGTATACTGTCACTTCGACTTGCCATTTCCGACTACTTGCCAAGCCTTAAACTCTCCTTTATTACATATCAGTCACCCCTAAAGTAGGCCCTAAGTAGCCCCGAGGGTGGGGTGCTGTGTAAGTAAAAGGTAGGACATGTCCCTTTTTGTTTTACTTGTCTTGGTAGTGACAACCACCCAAGTATGATTTCACTACTGTAACGCCTGCTCCTCTCATAGGTTAACATTGGGAATTCCTTAAATACCCTTTTTAAGTATAATTCTTGATTGCGGAGAAGTAGCTGCTTTATGTTTTATATAATTGAATTGGTAATGGCAAATCCTCTTTAGTGGTAAAGTTGGATCTGGGATTACTAATTTGGAAATGCCACTTTTAGAAAGTGGATATGTCTCTGCTGTAGCTCTTTTGTGTGCTTTACAACCTGTCTGCAATATACGTCTGGGGTGGGGTTACAGCTACACTTTGTGCATTCCCTCTAGACAGCCACAAGTAGAAGACATTCAGCTGCATCTGCATTCATCTACATACTTATGGGTCTTCCCAGGCAAGAGGGAGGGGAGGAGCTGAGAATACACCTGAATAGGTAGTGGACTGGCCTCACACAAAACACTGATTTACCCCCCACATATAGGCTGGCAGACAGAGCTGGGCTGAAAGGAGACTTGTGCACCACAAAGGCTGTACTTTGTAGTCACCTCCACTTCAAGGACACATTCAGGTATAAGTATTGGGTCTATGACCCCCGCTCACGAATTCAAGTTGGGGTCCTAAAGAGACTCTGCCAAGAAGAGGAGCTGTGCTACAGGAGGGACTGCCTGTTTGCTAACTGCTTTGTTGTGTTGGCTTGCTGTCTGCTGATTGCTGGGCTACAGGAGTGACTGGCAATTTGCTACCTGCTCTGCTTTGTTGGCCTGCTACCTCCGACCGGGCGGTAAGAAGGACTGTACCTATTCTCTACAATCTTTTGCAACCTAAGAAACTCCAAGGGCTTGTGGCTTGCCCCTGTTTAGGAAATCGCAAAGCCATCAAAGATTTCATTTGCACAAACGACCGCTGCTAGACCTGAAGTCTAAGTATAGCCCTGAAGTCTAAGGGCCCAATTCAAAAGGGTGAGCTAAACTTAGGCCTGGAGTCTAAGTATACCTTTGTGAATTGTGCCCGATGTGTTCAGTATGGTCACAAATGTTATGCTTGTAAGGTGGCATGATTAAAAAATTTAGGCAAGTCTCTTACCTCTTATCACCATGTGATGATAGAATTTTGAATAGTCAGTGGGTTTTTGAAGGCATGTAAAGTTCTTGATTGTCTTAAGTGGAATGAGAGACGGAGTTTGTAAACTAAAGGTGGTAGTTGCAGTGAAAGAATTTGTGGTGATATTGGATAATGGCAAATGGTGGAGCAAGGAAAATTGTCTATTTTGCCCGAAAATCACTTGTTGCATGTTGCTGAGAAGAAAGGTAAGTCCAAGAATGAGCCTCATAGTTTTTCTGGTTCTCTCCAATGATTGCCCACAGAAAAGTCAGCACCGGAGGTGTGATGGTCTCAAACGAAAGGGGCAATCAAAGACAGTTCAACAATTTGTTCATTGACCTTATTTTGTCTTTGTATAAACCAGCTTTACATTGTGGTGTTTTGTACCCATGGATTTGTGTATATTTGTGTGTGTTGATGTTTGTTGTGAGTGTGTGGGCTGTTTAAGGTGTAAGATGCTCTGGAACTAGAGGATTTATGTGTGTTGACTTGACATTTATATAATGTAATAAGATTTTCATATGAAAGAATGCTTTTATGTCATTTAGAGTTTGGGTCGGTTAGACTGGGGTTGTTTTAGTGGCCTCTTTCTTGCCCGTCTCAGCTCAGTATTTAATAATAAAGAAGCTGAACCAACTTGGAAGAAATTTCTTCTTTTCACACTTGAATTTCTACAATGCTCCTATTTGTGAAACACACATTGCTATTCTACTTTGCTCCCTTTTCCACTACATAAAGTACACTCCTACGTTGGCAACAGTGGCGGCAGGGGACTTTTGAAAGTGGTGAGGCATAAAGGTTGTTTACGAGAGTGATGGACGAGTGAGAGAAGCACGTGAGTAAGGCTGCAATAGATGGTTCAATGAGGCTCTCTATAGGAAAAAATTGAAATATAGGGGGAAAAATGGTGCATCTTTACAGCAAATTTGGATGAAGAAATTGGTTAAAATGCGATATTCTGAAAGGGAATCCTGAATGGGATTTCTAGAAATCTTTTAAAACTTGAAAGAGCAATCTCAGGGTGGCTGTAATTAAAAAAACATCAAAACCATTATAAGGTCATTATCATGTAAAAGTAAAACCAAGGACGCATTGGGCACTGTTTTTAAATCAATATATGGTGAGAGCACATGCCTATGCTCTAAGGAAAGTAACCTGAAGCAAACCTGAGACAGCTGCTTATATTTTTCCTTATTATTTATTACCAGGCAATACTGGCAAAAAATAGAATGAGCTATATGCTCAGTTGGCTTTTTGATAAGGCAGTGGGTCAAAAGAAGCACTTGAGGAGTCTACCCATCCTTGCCAAAGCACTCCCTCTCCCCTTTTTGGGGAAGGATCCAGTAAGTAGGCCTTGGAGTCTCAGAGACCCCTCTGAGAGAGTCCACTGCGCTTAGGGAGCCTCTCGCAACAGAGATGGGGTAATGATACCACTCCCCCTGGGATCACAGCTTACTGGACTTTGGGCGCAGCTTTGACTCGTCTACCGGTTTGTGTCCCCTTCACCCTCCCTCTCCTCTTGCCATGCTGTGTCTCTCACCCTCCCCTCCTCTTTCCCTCCTCCATTCTCTGTCTACTTCCTCTGCTCTTACCCCCCCGAATCTCTTCCCTTGCCTGCTTTTTCCCTGACCTATATGTTTCTTTTTGTTTGTCTCAACCTTACTTGTCACTATGTTGCCATGCTATAATAACTGTGTAACCTTTGTAAAGATGTAACCTGCAATTATTGTCTGATACTCATGTAAAGCGCTCTGATACCTCCGGGTCTAGCCAGTGCTATATAAAACCTTTAAATAAATAAAGAAATAGGTAGGATGTGCCTTTAATGAACATTATGATAACACACTGCTGAACCTGAAAAGTATGTCTCCAGAGGTATGAAAGCCTGGTGTCAGTGTTTTGCACGAAGAAAACTAGATGAGCCACCTGGTGGGGCTTTGGAAAATAGTAATACAGTCATCAGAACAAGAAAGAAATGCTCAACTAGAAATGCTCAATTTATGATGCAGAAAGGGACGCTTTCAATGACCTTCCTGTATCATTAACTCTTCTGGACAGATTTTCTTGAGATGAAGGTTCTCGCTCTCCTTGGTACAGGTAGAAAGAAACTGATGACATTCTCCTGTATCAACCGGGAAAGAGGCCAAGAGCACACATGTGGCTTGAAGTACAGATGGGCGAGGTCCGCTGGCACCAAGATTCAGTTCAATACATGCAGGTGGTTGCTCAAGACCTGGGAAACACTTTCCATCCCTTTCCGGGACCGCTCTTCCCATGCACCGTCCTCCAGCTAGCAACGGATCATCTGTCTGTACCCTCTCCCAGCTGATAGCCCCACTTCACCTCAGATACCGCCCTGCCCTGATGCACTCTCCCCCCACGCATCTAGCAACTGCAGTGGTAAGGGAAAGGGTTACAGGGATGTGCAGCCCGGGTCTCATAAGGCAGCTTCTCTCTACTACATGTCTTTATATAGCTAACCTACTGAAGGCCTACTCCATCTGTCCTTAATACAGCGTAAAAAATCATCAGAGGTCGTTGAACAGTTACTGCCTCAGTGTCTGTTCTTTGTTAGCACTTTTAACCTCGCTGGAAAGAGAGCCAATGGAGTCCATCGGCAGGATCAGCAACCAACCACTGGCCAAATTAAACACTAGCTCCAGGCAGAGGGTGGCTCCCCCAAGGCAGGACCAGCAAACTGAGAGGATACATTCTGCCTCACTGGGAATACCCCGCGCATACTCACCATGTGACCATTGAGAAGCTGTGGTTGGTACAGTAAGCTGATTTCTTGGTAAATGTGTTTGGCTTGTACAGCCTGAATAAATCTTCTTTCAGTAATTTGAGAAACCATCTGCAGTGCCTTCCTGGTAAATAAAAGAGTCGGAAACTGCAAGCAGACTGCTCTCTCAGTGCTCTCACACCCTCGCATACAAGGCCGTCCGTTGTTCTGTGCAAAGGTTTTTGATGCCAGAGAGACCGTCAAGTAAACATTCCCAATCTCTCTGTGACTTCAAATATAAAGCCACAAAGCGCTTGGACATATCCTATTCCACCTGCCCCTGAGCTGCCTCATTATGATAGTAAACAACATGAGAGCAGTGCTGGGATTGGTTGGGAAAGGTGAACCCAGTGCTCCTTAGGTAACTGAGGGGCAGTGTTTGCCTTATCCCTAGCTGCCAAACGCAGCATGGATTGAAGAGACCTTAAGTGCTCATGTTGGGCTGGCCATAGTAAGATAGCAGTCCAATCCGACATGCACACTTCAAACTTTAGGTCATTGCTCGTCCCTGCTGCCAATCAGATGGAAAGGCCCTGCCCTCAAAGATACTTGAGCAAGATGGCAAGGCATGGTATGTGGTGGCTCGTAGCAGCTGGGCAATGCTCCAGTACCCCAAAAGGGGAACCTTCCCTCCTTGGTAATTATCACAGTCCCAAATAAATTCCTTTGCACTGCTCCTTGCTCCTCAAACCCACTCACTAGCAGTTTTATGGAACAATGAGAGACTCCATATTTAGGGCTTCATTGCGATGACCGACATCACAGTAGGATGTAGACCGGCCGACAAGTAGTCGATGGTTCCATCCAGCATATTATGATGAAACCGCCATGTAGGAAAAGGCACGTTTGCAAACATCCATGCACCGTGTGCCAAGCACACATGGTGCATTGATGTGTTGGGGGCACCACATGTGCCCCCCTGGCCCCATTGTGGTGGCCCACATGGCATGGGAGACCTGCTAGGGGCCATCAAAGACCCTTTCCAACAGCCTTTCCACCACATATCCCCCTCTGGCCCCATAGCGGTGGCCCACAGGGCATGGGAGACCTACTAGGGGTCCCCAAAATCCCTTTTCAACAGCCTTTCCACCACATATCCCCCTCTGGCCCCATAGCGGTGGCCCACAGGGCATGGGAGACCTGCAAGGGCCCCCCAAAGACCCTTTCCGACAGCCTTTCCATGGCAGTGGAACCGCCATAAAAATGCTGTGGGTAATGGACGCCGAAAGCTCTGCAGCGGTGCCTGAAAAGGCACCACCTTCATTGTAGGGATTACTGTCCACCCACCACCCGACGGGCTCCTTGAGCCTGTTGGAGGCAGCGGTCTTTCCACCCACCCTGTGCGTTCCGACAGCCGGTATTGTAATCCGGTGGTTGGACCGTTGCCCTAGATGCCGGGCAGACCGCCACTGATGGCCTGTCGGTGGTGGTCTGCCTGACATCATAATGAAGACCTCAGTCTTTAATTAGCTTCCTCTATAGCTTGAATTTTGATCAAAAGGAGGGCCTGCAGTGTATTAAAGTTGTTTATCTTGCAGATACATTGGTGCTGTGCAACAACTAGCTTTATTTATTATGCATGTTGTTTTACAATCAGTATTGCCTGCTGTCAAAGTTCCAATGGAGGACCAGGTAATTCAGGAGGTAATGCTTCGTACACTAACAGGACATGATACATACCAGGATGCTATAAAGTGGAAGCTTGAGCTCGCAGGAATTGTAGTGGACGTAAGCCTTGCTGTAAGCAGTGAGGTAAGAGAAAGAGTAAACAAGCGAAACTGATGATTAACATATTTTGATAAGCGCAAGGGGTCATCTAGTATATGACATGAGTTCTTCTGGAAGCTTAATTAATAAAAGGCCTTCTGATAAACATCAGTGGATTGCTCTTAACAACAGTCACACAAAGAAATCATAGTTTGGACATACCCTTTGACCCTGTTGAGCTTAGCGAAAATGTGGACTAAGACTGACAACAACATTGAGACAGTGTACGAAAGTGTCTCTTTTGGACATGGTTAGTCCCCACTTTTTGCCTGGAAAATGATGTAATTACGACTTGAATGGCACAGGGCCCCTGCCAACCAGGTCCACTGCGCCAGAAGCTCTTTATCCTAAAATGTGGATTTTGTTTCCCAATTGGCATAACTTCAGTACCCTTTGTAATTCCCTAGTAATTGTTACCCTAATGCAATTATTAGATCTAAAGCCCCCGGACCGAACGCCATCCCTGGCGACTTATTTCTCAGCAACGTTGAAAATTGGTCATTGTATATTCTGGCTCTGGCCAACAGAATAGCCGCTGGCTCTGCAATACCGTCCTCATGGAAAGGGGTTGAGGTAATCCCAGTGTTTAAGAAGGGTGATCGCTCACTGCCTTCAAATTACAGACCCATTAGCTGGATTGACAGTGCCCAAAAGGTCTTTGCCTGAGCACTTCTTATGAAAATTCAAACTTGGATAGAAGACAACAACATTCTGTCCCCCTTTCAAGCCGGGTTTAGACAGAAAGTCAGCACTGTCAATCAGGTTTTCCGCTTCCTATTACTAACTTGGAAGACAGTGCCGATCTCTCAGGGAAGCTTATATGTTCCTTTCATTGATTTACGGTCTGCATTCAACCTTATTTCCAGACACAAACTTTGATGTGTCTTGAAGGATATGGGCATCCCTCCTGAAAGCTTAGCACTGACTGTTCGCCTGTATGAGAACAACTATGCCAGGGTACGCTGGGGTAACCAAGGCCAACTGTCTGACCCAATCATGGTCGATCGAGGGGTCAGACAAGGGTGTGTAATGGCCCCCACTCTTCTCACTCTTTATTAATGGTGTTGTACAGTTTCTCGCTGAGAGCCCAGCAGATGCGCCGACTCTGGGGGGGTTAAGGTGATGATCTTACTTTTTGCAGACGACACTCTGATAGTTTCCAAGACCCCGAGTGGCCTGCAATCCCTTCTAAAACACTTTGAGACCTTTTGCACGCTAAGAGGTCTTGAGATAAACACAGCAAAGACCTAGCTCCTAATGATTAACCCTCACCGGTCCATTAAGGGGAAGTTGTTGCTAGAGGGGAAACCTGTAGAGAGACTAAGTACCTTTGACTATCTGGTTGTCACTCTCTCTGACAACCTTTCCTGGAGACATCATGTTAAGAGGCAGAACCTCCAGCTAAGGCGTATCTCAGGGGCTCTGATCAAAGAGCATAAGATTTCATCAAACAAGTCAATAGCCGCCCCACTATGCATTTTTGATCACAAAGCAGTGGCCGCAGCTCTCTATGGGGCGGAACTCTGGGGGTTTGAAAAGCTGGATTCAGTCTTAGTACCCAAAAATAAATTCTTGAGATCACTTTGCTCCCTCCCACAGAGCACCTCCATGCAACCACTGAGATGAGACATGGGCAGGTTTTTGATTGCACAAAAAGCACAGCTACGCCCTCTGCTCTTTTGGCTGCATTTAAAACCACCCCTGAGCTGTACCCATATGTTGCTGCTTTAGACAAGTCCTCGATGCGTTGGACCACTATAATAAAATTGGCTGGCTAACCAGGGGGAAATCGTCGTTGCCCACTCTCGAGATAGGAGGCTCATGGGATACCAATACTCCAGAATCTCTTCCAACAAAAGCCCAGCTCAAGAAATATTAATGGGACTGGGTGGCACAATCCCTCATTTTCCATCCATCCAGGGGTCGTTTGACACTTGATTTCATGGAGTTCAAGATGGAAGGCTCCTTCGAGCAATATTTGGAGGTTATCACAAATCCCCAGGATAGGAAACTCTACATGCAATTTAGATTTTGTTCCCTTGCTCTTAACTCTTTCGTTGCCTCCTGGTGCCAGCCTTCTTCCAGATCCCAGCTCTGTCCAGGCTGCTCCCTTGCAGCAGAGACCATCAGTCACATCCTTTTTGCGTGTCCTAGGTATCACTATTTGAGCTCTAGGTGGATAGTTCCTTTTTGCAGACAGCTAGGCACCAGCTGTCACAGCGATGCGTTACTTATCGTAAAATCTGATTCTAGCATATTAATCGTCTGTGCTGTTGCTAAATTTCTAGGCAAAATGTGAATCAATAGGAGGTACGCATTGACCACGCAATTAATGTAACTCTTATGCTTTTTAATATTAAATGATTTTATATATGTTTCTGATTGGCTTTAAACTAATCTTAGAACTGTACACGCATGACTGGTCACGCCGTGAAATCTTATGGTATAGGCTTTTGCCGATACAGTTCTTTGATATAATATTAGCTGTTTTAATTATTTTTTTTAACTCTGTTTTATTATTTGCATTGGATGGTCTGAGCTGAACTAGCTTTTAGGAATCTGTAGTCAAATTTCGGTCTCTTTGCACTTTAGATACTGGCACTTTTAAGGCGTTGATTAGATAACTGGGGATAAGGCTGATTTTATCAATCCTAGGTATCGGCTTTGTATGATGGTTATTTATTTTTTATACTCGATGCACATGCACTTTGGTGGACTTCTTTCATCCCTCAGAGTATTAGGAAGTCTGGACTCTCAAAGGAAAAATCTTCATGTCATTCCAGATTACTATTTTAAATTTGAATATTTTAATATGTCTGTATTGTACTGTATGCTTGTGACACTTTTATGGCCGCAGTGGCCGAAATAAAGTTATTTTACTGACTGTTATCCCTGGTATCTAGGGCATTGGCACTGAGATGGACCCCAAAGGCAGCAGCATGACTTGTGCCACCTAAGGATCCCCGCACCAAGGCCATGCACCCTGCCATCGTAGACTTTGTGCCTTGGTGTAGACAAAACCAAAGAGTCAACATGGCACACAACCCTGTGTCACATCGAATATTGGATCGAATTAACGCTCCTTTCCATGACACACAGCTAAGTTCATAATTCTTGACAAAAATACCACACTTTAATCCATGTTTAATTCGCTTTATTCCATGTACTCCGAAATTAATACTGCTCATTTCTTTAGTCCTGTCACAAATGAGGTATTTATATAATCCACAGTTTCGAATGCAACAGATATGCCAATCCAGGTCTTTTTCTGGAGCATGAAGTATACATAAATTGTCCTCAATTAGTTGATCTTAATACCCAATGCATTTCGGGCTTTCCTTAGCCCTTCTTCAGGGGTTCACTACAAATTTAAAACAATACCATTAGATTTGATTTTAAAACCTCTGTGCATACAAATCGCTAGAATGACTTCAAAAAATTCATGCCACGCTTAAAAGATGTTGGTTAGAACTATGTACATATATAAATTCAAGGCTAGAATATGTTTATCGTTTAACATTGTCAAACATTTTTTAAAGTTATTTCCATGGTTTAAAATATGAAATATAATATAATTTAATCGGCGTTTGCGATAACAGCTATGGGAGATCGGGGTAATTTAATGCATTGTTTGGGGAGGCTCTACCATTAGGGTGTGGGTGAATGTAATCAGGAGTCACTGGTTAAACTACAGGTCGAGGCTAATGAGGTGTTTGAAGCAGTGGGTTATGGGATATGTAGTTATGCAGGTTGGAGTTGGGCACGGCGTGGTTCAAAATGATTGGTTGATTTACAGGGGTGAAGTCACGTTACACGAGTGACAAAAGAGACAGTAGCAGCGAGGGGAATACTGCTTGCACGTGAGGAGAGGATAACGTTTAGGAAGCAGATTACATTGACATAGAGGAAGAAGGTATGGGAGAAGTTTGATGCTGTTTCGTTGATGGGTATTGATTAACATTCATGAAAAGGGAGTATGAGTCGATGGGTAACTTTCACTAATGATTACATTCAAGAACGTGGTGGCAAGACAGGGAGGGTGATGATGATTGGGAGGGGTTTGTTTGAGCACATTTACACAGCGTGTAGTTACGCATTTAGAGGGAAAATGCTGATTTAAGGCTTCAGTTGTAAAGCATGGCATGAATTGTTGGAAGTAATTCAAGCGATTTGTATGCACAGAGGTTTTATATCAAATCTAATGGTATTGTTTTATATTTGTAGTGAATCCCTGAAGAAGGGCTTAGGAAAGCCAGAAATGCTTTGGGTATTAAGATCAACTAATTGAGGACCATTTATGTACACTTCATGCTCCAGAAAAAGGCCTGGATTGGCATATCTGTTGCATTCGAAACTGTGGATTATATAAATACCTCATTTGTGACAGGACTAAAGAAATGAGCAGTATTAATTTCGGAGTACATGGAATAAAGCGAATTAAACATGGATTAAAGTGTGGTATTTTTGTCGCGAATTATGGACTAAGCTGTGCGTCATGGAAAGAAGTTTTACTTCGCCCCAATATTCGATGTGTTACAATTGCGTGATATCAGGGCAGAGCACGTTTCCAGGCTGCACGTGAAATGAACATTAGAACAAAACTTTTTACAGTGATATATTTGGATGAAATAGGTGTGCACTTGACCGCTCCTTTTTGACCCATCCCTGTGTGCCATGCCCACAGACACTGCATGGGATATAGCGAAGACATCCCTCTGGCAGGCCTCATAGCCCTAAGGCAGGGTTCAATATATCTCCCGTGAGGACATATATGCATGAGCAGATATGCCCCTGCAATATCCATGTTGATTCTTGGCTATTTAAGGGAACAGGGAACCCTTAGAGAGTACATGGGCTGAACACTCGTCATTAGGTGTTACCCAGCTCCATGATGGCTTCACTGTTTTATGGGATGTTTGGTACCAAGCATCTCGGCTTAATAAACCTGCACTGATTCCAGTGTCAGATTTATTAATAATTGCACACAGAGGACCACTTAGAGGGGTCACCTGAAAGCTACCAACCCTTAGTATGGTCCCCGACTGATCTAAGACAGCCTGTCACCACCAGATGGAGTTCTGACCTCATGGGATGAGCGCCAGCGTACTAAGGGGTCGAGAACAAAGCCTGTCCTAGGCAACGGTGTTCACACCTTTCCTGTGTCAGGAAAAGCCATCTGTGGCGGGAAGCTTCGAAGGCATTGCCACCTTTGAAAAGGGACCCCAGTCTCTCCTGATAGAAGTAGCAGCCCCCCCCCCCCTCCTGTCCTCACTCCCATTTGGCGGGAAGACAGGCAGGAAAACCAAACAAGCATTGGCATAGCCAATAGGTCTCGCCTTTGGGACCTTATAAGTGTTTAGCCATGCAACAGTTGCATAACTAAATAGTTATAAGGTTCCAAAAGCGAGACCTATTGGCTATGCCAAGCGGCCGTGCGGCCGTGAAAGTAATCGCGGTCACGCGCGGCACGTGCGCCCGCGCACATGCACTGTAGCTCTAGGCTGGCTTGGTAGCACTTTTTGGAGCCCTATCAATAAGTCTCGCCAGACCAGCGCATGCGCTGGGTCAGGTGTGACCTAACAAGGCATTACCTTTAGCAGATGAAAAGCTAATCAGATTCCAAGCATGTGGTACAGTACCGAGCCAGACACTTTAGAAAAGTTAACTCCTAACTTGCAGCTACTGATCACAGCATTCAGGTGACAGTCTTGTCGACCAAATGTAAACTTCCCAGCTGATGGACTGGGCAAAGGACTTGTCTCTGGCTGGACACACAACATTTTCAAATTTAAATATAATCCAAAATGGGTTTGAAGAATGATTGCAAACTTTAGGTCATTGCTCGTCCCTGCTGCCAATCAGATGGAATGGCCCTGCCCTCAAAGACACTTGAGCAAGATGGCAAGGCATGGTATGTGGTGGCTCGTAGCAGCTGGGCAATGCTCCAGTACCCCAAAAGGGGAACCTTCCCTCCTTGGTAATTATCACAGTCCCAAATAAATTCCTTTGCACTGCTCCTTGCTCCTCAAACCCACTCACTAGCAGTTTTATGGAACAATGAGAGACTCCATATTTAGTGCTTCATTGCGATGACCGACATCACAGTAGGATGTAGACCGGCCGACAAGTAGTCGATGGTTCCATCCAGCATATTATGATGAAACCGCCGTGTAGGAAAAGGCACGTTTGCAAGCATCCATGCACCGTGTGCCAAGCACACATGGTGCATTGATGTGTTGGGGGGCACCACATGTTCCCCCCTTGCCCCATTGTGGTGGCCCACATGGCATGGGAGACCTGCTAGGGGCCCCCAAAGACCCTTTCCAACAGCCTTTCCACCACATATCCCCCTCTGGCCCCATAGCGGTGGCCCACAGGGCATGGGAGACCTACTAGGGGTCCCCAAAATCCCTTTTCAACAGCCTTTCCACCACATATCCCCCTCTGGCCCCATAGCGGTGGCCCACAGGGCATGGGAGACCTGCTAGGGCCCCCCAAAGACCCTTTCCGACAGCCTTTCCATGGCAGTGGAACCGCCATAAAAATGCTGTGGGTAATGGACACCGAAAGCTCTGCAGCGGTGCCTGAACAGGCACCACCTTCATTGTAGGGATTACTGTCCACCCACCACCCGACGGGCTCCTTGAGCCTGTTGGAGGCAGCGGTCTTTCCACCCACCCTGTGCGTTCCGACAGCCGGTATTGTAATCCGGTGGTTGGACCGTTGCCCTAGATGCCGGGCAGACCGCCACTGATGGCCTGTCGGTGGTGGTCTGCCTGACATCATAATGAAGACCTCAGTCTTTAATTAGCTTCCTCTATAGCTTGAATTTTGATCAAAAGGAGGGCCTGCAGTGTATTAAAGTTGTTTATCTTGCAGATACATTGGTGCTGTGCAACAACTAGCTTTATTTATTATGCATGTTGTTTTACAATCAGTATTGCCTGCTGTCAAAGTTCCAATAGAGGACCAGGTAATTCAGGAGGTAATGCTTCGTACACTAACAGGACATGATACATACCAGGATGCTATAAAGTGGAAGCTGGAGCTCGCAGGAATTGTAGTGGACGTAAGCCTTGCTGTAAGCAGTGAGGTAAGAGAAAGAGTAAACAAGCGAAACTGATGATTAACATATTTTGATAAGCGCAAGGGGTCATCTAGTATATGACATGAGTTCTTCTGGAAGCTTAATTAATAAAAGGCCTTCTGATAAACATCAGTGGATTGCTCTTAACAACAGTCACACAAAGAAATCATAGTTTGGACATACCCTTTGACCCTGTTGAGCTTAGCGAAAATGTGGACTAAGACTGACAACAACATTGAGACAGTGTACGAAAGTGTCTCTTTTGGACATGGTTAGTCCCCACTTTTTGCCTGGAAAATGATGTAATTACGACTTGAAGGGCACAGGGCCCCTGCCAACCAGGTCCACTGCGCCAGAAGCTCCTTATCCTAAAATGTGGATTTTGTTTCCCAATTGGCATAACTTCAGTACCCTTTATAATTCCCTAGTAATTGTTACCCTAATGCAATTATTAGATCTAAAGCCCCCGGACCGAACGCTACCCTGGCGACTTATTTCTCAGCAACGTTGAAAATTGATCATTGTATATTCTGGCTCTGGCCAACAGAATAGCCGCTGGCTCTGCAATACCGTCCTCATGGAAAGGGGTTGAGGTAATCCCAGTGTTTAAGAAGGGTGATCACTCACTGCCTTCAAATTACAGACCTATTAGCTGGATTGACAGTGCCCAAAAGGTCTTTGCCTGAGCACTTCTTATGAAAATTCAAACTTGGATAGAAGACAACAACATTCTGTCCCCCTTTCAAGCCGGGTTTAGACAGAAAGTCAGCACTGTCGATCAGGTTTTCCACTTCCTATTACTAACTTGGAAGACAGTGCCGATCTCTCAGGGAAGCTTATATGTTCCTTTCATTGATTTACGGTCTGCATTCAACCTTATTTCCAGACACAAACTTTGGTGTGTCTTGAAGGATATGGGCATCCCTCCTGAAAGCTTAGCACTGACTGTTCGCCTGTATGAGAACAACTATGCCAGGGTACGCTGGGGTAACCAAGGCCAACTGTCTGACCCAATCATGGTCGATCGAGGGGTCAGACAAGGGTGTGTAATGGCCCCCACTCTTCTCACTCTTTATTAATGGCGTTGTACAGTTTCTCGCTGAGAGCCCAGCAGATGCGCCGACTCTGGGGGGGTTAAGGTGATGATCTTACTTTTTGCAGACGACACTCTGATAGTTTCCAAGACCCCGAGTGGCCTGCAATCCCTTCTAAAACACTTTGAGACCTTTTGCACGCTAAGAGGTCTTGAGATAAACACAGCAAAGACCTAGCTCCTAATGATTAACCCTCACCGGTCCATTAAGGGGAAGTTGTTGCTAGAGGGGAAACCTGTAGAGAGAGTAAGTACCTTTGACTATCTGGTTGTCACTCTCTCTGACAACCTTTCCTGGAGACATCATGTTAAGAGGCAGAACCTCCAGCTAAGGCGTATCTCAGGGGCTCTGATCAAAGAGCATAAGATTTCATCAAACAAGTCAATAGCCGCCCCACTATGCATTTTTGATCACAAAGCAGTGGCCGCAGCTCTCTATGGGGCGGAACTCTGGGGGTTTGAAAAGCTGGATTCAGTCTTAGTACCCAAAAATAAATTCTTGAGATCACTTTGCTCCCTCCCACAGAGCACCTCCATGCAACCACTGAGATGAGACATGGGCAGGTTTTTGATTGCACAAAAAGCACAGCTACGCCCTCTGCTCTTTTGGCTGCATTTAAAACCACCCCTGAGCTGTACCCATATGTTGCTGCTTTAGACAAGTCCTCTATGCGCTGGACCACTATAAGAAAATTGGCTGGCTAACCAGGGGGAAATCATTGTTGTCCACTCTCGAGATAGGAGGCTCATGGGATACCAATACTCCAGAATCTCTTCCAACAAAAGCCCAGCTCAAGAAATATTACTGGGACTGGGTGGCACAATCCCTCATTTTCCATCCATCCAGGGGTCGTTTGACACTTGATTTCATGGAGGTCAAGATGGAAGGCTCCTTCGAGCAATATTTGGAGGTTATCATAAATCCCCAGGATAGGAAACTCTACATGCAATTTAGATTTTGTTCCCTTGCTCTTAACTCTTTCGTTGCCTCCTGGTGCCAGCCTTCTTCCAGATCCCAGCTCTGTCCAGGCTGCTCCCTTGCAGCAGAGACCATCAGTCACATCCTTTTTGCGTGTCCTAGGTATCACTATTTGAGCTCTAGGTGGATAGTTCCTGTTTGCAGACAGCTAGGCACACGCTGTCACAGCGATGCGTTACTTATCCTAAAATCTGATTCTAGCATATTAATTGTCTGTGCTGTTGCTAAATTTCTAGGCAAAATGTGGATCAATAGGAGGTACGCATTGACCACGCAATTAATGTAACTCTTATGCTTTTTAATATTAAATGATTTTATATATGTTTCTGATTGGCTTTAAACTAATCTTAGAACTGTACACGCATGACTGGTCACGCCGTGAAATCTTATGGTATAGGCTTTTGCCGATACAGTTCTTTGATATAATATTAGCTGTTTTAATTATTTTTTTTAACTCTGTTTTATTATTTGCATTGGATGGTCTGAGCTGAACTAGCTTTTCGGAATCTGTAGTCAAATTTCGGTCTCTTTGCACTTTAGATACTGGCACTTTTAAGGCGTTGATTAGATAACTGGGGATAAGGCTGATTTTATCAATCCTAGGTATCGGCTTTGTATGATGGTTATTTATTTTTTATACTCGATGCACATGCACTTTGGTGGACTTCTTTCATCCCTCAGAGTATTAGGAAGTCTGGACTCTCAAAGGAAAAATCTTCATGTCATTCCAGATTACTATTTTAAATTTGAATGTTTTACTATGTCTGTATTGTACTGTATGCTTGTGACACTTTTATGGCCGCAGTGGCCGAAATAAAGTTATTTTACTGACTGTTATCCCTGGTATCTAGGGCATTGGCACTGAGATGGACCCCAAAGGCAGCAGCATGACTTGTGCCACCTAAGGATCCCCGCACCAAGGCCATGCACCCTGCCATCGTAGACTTTGTGCCTTGGTGTAGACAAAACCAAAGAGTCAACATGGCACACAACCCTGTGTCACATCGAATATTGGAGCGAATTAACGCTCCTTTCCATGACACACAGCTAAGTTCATAATTCTTGACAAAAATACCACACTTTAATCCATGTTTAATTCGCTTTATTCCATGTACTCCGAAATTAATACTGCTCATTTCTTTAGTCCTGTCACAAATGAGGTATTTATATAATCCACAGTTTCGAATGCAACAGATATGCCAATCCAGGTCTTTTTCTGGAGCATGAAGTATACATAAATTGTCCTCAATTAGTTGATCTTAATACCCAATGCATTTCGGGCTTTCCTTAGCCCTTCTTCAGGGGTTCACTACAAATTTAAAACAATACCATTAGATTTGATTTTAAAACCTCTGTGCATACAAATCGCTAGAATGACTTCAAAAAATTCATGCATATATGTTGTAAGAAAGAACATCTTCTCACTGACAAGGGCGCACTTAATATACGATGAAACACGCTGAAAGATGGTATCAGATTCTAAATAAATATTCACTTGATTTGATTTTGCTGATTGTGGAAGAACTATCGAAAGTGTTAATCGAACTAGAAGAAGAAATCAAAACCCTACAAACAGAAATTAACAAAATCCCAGACTTAACCAAAACTTTGGAAGAAATCAATTTGAAATTGGATAAATATGCCAAAGAAGTGAACGAAAGAAAAATCCGAAAGTATCGAAGAGATACATTAGACTATAAACTTGAAGAAGTATATTCTTGGGCAGAAGTGTACAATCAAAGGAAATGGCAACCAAAAGAACAAACACAAAAGACAACAACATCCTCATCTCAAGAAAGCGTAGTATCTGACTCGGAGATTTCAGCATCAAGAGGTCCAATTAACAAATCTACCACGTCTTCAAGAAAACCGTCTACAAGCACCATCACCCAACAATCATCTTTTTTAGACATCAGTCCTGCCGCAAACTCTCCACCAACAGTGGAAGAGCCACACGAAGGGGCAAAACAAACAGATCAAAATATCGCAGTAAGGACCAGGATCCAGATGTCGAAAACAACCTCGTAGTAAACATCTCATCAAAAACTTTAACTAAAGCTGAAATCAAACTGTTAAATAAAGGCATCACATTTGTTCCCACTTATCGCTCCAACTTAGCAGAAACTGTAATCGCTTTGTTCAAATTTTTCAGGTCTCTAAAATTAAAATTCTTTTTCAAAGATTCACAACCACCTAAACTTATTGAGACTTGGGATAAAGATTTCAAACCAAAAAGTACCTTTAGTGCGCCATTTACCCACAAAACGATTGAAGCCTTTGAACGATCAGTATTAGCAGATATTCAAGACATCAAGTTCACTAAACCTAAGAAGATGAATCTATCTTCCAAAGAATGGAACACTCTCAAAAATCTAAGTTCACAAAAACAACTTACTTTCCAAAAAGCCGATAAAGGCGGTGCCCTTGTTGTTATGGACACAGAATTTTACATTAAGAGTGTTAATCAACATGTTGTGAATCAAGATATTTATCTTCCTTTAGAATCTGATCCTACATCTGAATATCAACAAATCCTTGACAAAATTATAGTACACGCTTTTGAAATGAATTGGATTTGCGAAAAAACAAAAGAATTTTTAGTCACCAAGTTTCCCAGAAGGCCACAACTGTACATGCTGCCTAAAATACACAAGGACATGGCTTGTCCACCATTCAGACCCATTGTATCGGCTTGTGGGTCTATTTGAGAACCCATTGGAAAATTCGTAGATAAGTTTCTACAACCTATTGTACAAAAAAGTGTCACTTATATCAAAGACTCCACGGCATTTTTGAATCTGTTGAAATCAACTGTACTTGATGAAAATGAGACATATCTTTTGTGTACCATCGATGTTATCGCGTTGTACACTTTGATACCTCATAATGAGGGCTTGGAAGCCTTGGAGTGGAGCTTATTAAAGAGTGACTTAGAGGATTCTCAAAAATTGTTAATTTTGGAACTGATGCAGTTTGCACTCTACTGCAGCTATTTTGAATGGCAAGGTAATTTTTACAATCAAGCCAGTGGTACATCCATGGGATTCGGGGGGGCTCCCTCGTATGCTAACATCTACATGAGTAAATTTGAGACAGATCATATTCTTGAGAATTCGGGTTGGAAAGAAGGCATTGTAATATACAGGAGGTATATTGATGATCTATTTTTGATTTGGAAGGGATCTCGTACACAACTTGAAAATAACATCACTAACTTGAATATGCATAATGATCGGATTAAATTCACTCATTGTATTGAAGAAAAATCTATCGCATTTTTGGATGTCACTGTGAAACTTGACCAAAATCAAATCTCTACTCAACTTCATATCAAAAAGACTGACAGAAACTCTAGTCTACTATTCCAAAGTTTTCATCCAGAACCACTGATGAAACATCTACCTACCTCTCAGTTCATAAGAATGAAACGTATTGTATCTAATCAAGAAGATTTAAAAATCACCCTTGAGAAACAAACAATGAAATACAGAATGAGAGGTTACCCTGAAAGTGTTTTACTAACATCCCTTGACAAAATATCGCTGCAATCAAGAGATGACCTTCTTCAACAACGTATCACCAATTCTAAAGAAACGAAGAAAACAGTATGTGTATTAAAATACTCCACTGAGTCACATAAAATACAGAAAGCCATCACCAAACACTGGAGAATCATACAAATGGAACCAGACCTAAATAATCTATATGATGACAAAATCACTTTCGCTTTTCAACGCTCCAAAAATCTTAAAGAACTGTTGAATGTTCCTAAGAAATCAACACAGAATTGGCGTGGCATGCTTCAATGCCAAAACTGTACTCATTGTGGGAATGTCATTATTGGTAAAGAATTTACCCATCCTACTAAGGGTTACCCCATAGCCCTCAATCACACAAGCACTTGCGACACAGTGAATTGCGTCTACGCCATTAAATGCCCGTGTGGCAAAGTATACGTTGGACAAACTGAGCGTAAAGTGAAAGTTCGCATTACTGAACATAAGAGCAATATCAGGATGAAGAATTTAAAATCATCTGTAGCAAATCATTGGATGGAAGCGGGTCACCAAATATCACAACTACGCTTCACTATACTTGAAACGATTCCACAACGCCGCGACATGGATCCCACTAAACAAAGACTACGAGCTGAATATTTTTGGATTAAGAAATTGAATTGTTCCCACCCTTTTGGGATTAACGATCGTATTGAATATACGTGTTTTTTATAATTTGAATTTCCATTATTCAGCATTGGTAATGAGCACCCTTTGGTCCTTATATTATGTTTTTTACTGACATGGATCTGTTAACTCTGTTCGATATGTATTATTGAATGTTTACTTTTTCGTATGTTCAACTTTATTGTACACTTTTCACATACACACTTTTTGTGTAAGCACAGAATTCCCAGTTTATTTTTTCTACCGTTGTTTCAACTTTACCTTATATGCATGTAACTATTGGTTCACTCACAGCCTTTCATTTTCATTGGTTCATTTGTGAGCCAATGACAGCTTTACATTTTGTGCGCGTAACCATTGGTTTATACACAGCCTCCTATTCTCATTGGTTCACTAGTGAGCCAATGACAGCGTAACTTTTATCTCTGCACCATGTAATATAAATAGACCTATCCTGCACAATTTAACTAGCCACTTATTTCGGCATGAACGCTACACGCCGAGTGTGTAATTCCAACAGCCGCAGAGACCTTTTTGTGTCCCGAGTAAGTTCATTGAGTGATCGTCTCTAGCTTTTTAGATTTTGTTTCTTGCCCTACACCTTGTCAGTCATAATCTCGCTGAGTATAGTTGACACCACCATTTTCGCTGATGTTTTCTTACTAGATGTAGGTTGTTGCACTACCAATGTCGCCTGTTTTTTTCATTTATATTTTTGCAGCCACTAGGCATTCTTTATTACATTTTTTTAAGCTGCTAAACTTCTTTCAGTGGTTTGACCTTAAGAGTTAACAATCATGTGTAATGCAATTTAACTTGTGGTTATATGCATTTAAAATTCATGATTAATTTACATGTATTAGACTGTATGCTTGAGTGAAGCTAATGGTCCTGTCTCATTTACTTTTAGACCCCTGAAGAAGGGTCAGACTTCTTTTGACCCGAAATGCATTGGGTGGACATCTAAGGTTGTCATGAAAATTTATTTTCACCTGATTGGAAATGAACGATGAATATGATTGTCAATATGAACTGACAAAGTTTTGAAACTTATCATTTGGAGTTAAAAAAATCTTGAATAATAAAAGAAAACTGATGAAGAAACCAGCGTGTTTCATCGTATATTAAGTGCGCCCTTGTCAGTGAGAAGAAGTTCTTTCTTACAACCTATATGCATTGATAAAGACACGCCGGGACTTCGTGTTTCACAAGGTGCGCCGAAACTATATTGTTAAACCGTCCACATACCTTAGAGTGCACGGGGATCACACAGTTTTACTTTCAAAAAATTCATGCCACGCTTAAAAGATGTTGGTTAGAACTATTTACATATATAAATTCAAGGCTAGAATATGTTTATCGTTTAACATTGTCAAACATTTTTTAAAGTTATTTCCATGGTTTAAAATATGAAATATAATATAATTTAATCGGCGTTTGCGATAACAGCTATGGGAGATCGGGGTAATTTAATGCATTGTTTGGGGAGGCTCTACCATTAGGGTGTGGGTGAATGTAATCAGGAGTCACTGGTTAAACTACAGGTCGAGGCTAATGAGGTGTTTGAAGCAGTGGGTTATGGGATATGTAGTTATGCAGGTTGGAGTTGGGCACGGCATGGTTCAAAATGATTGGTTGATTTACAGGGGTGAAGTCACGTTACACGAGTGACAAAAGAGACGGTAGCAGCGAGGGGAATACTGCTTGCACGTGAGGAGAGGATAACGTTGAGGAAGCAGATTACATTGACATAGAGGAAGAAGGTATGGGAGAAGTTTGATGCTGCTTCGTTGATGGGTATTGATTAACATTCATGAAAAGGGAGTATGAGTCGATGGGTAACTTTCACTAATGATTACATTCAAGAACGTGGTGGCAAGACAGGGAGGGTGATGATGATTGGGAGGGGTTTGTTTGAGCACATTTACACAGCGTGTAGTTACGCATTTAGAGGGAAAACGCTGATTTAAGGGTTCAGTTGTAAAGCATGGCATGAATTGTTGGAAGTAATTCAAGCGATTTGTATGCACAGAGGTTTTATATCAAATCTAATGGTATTGTTTTATATTTGTAGTGAATCCCTGAAGAAGGGCTTAGGAAAGCCAGAAATGCATTGGGTATTAAGATCAACTAATTGAGGACCATTTATGTACACTTCATGCTCCAGAAAAAGGCCTGGATTGGCATATCTGTTGCATTCGAAACTGTGGATTATATAAATACCTCATTTGTGACAGGACTAAAGAAATGAGCAGTATTAATTTCGGAGTACATGGAATAAAGCGAATTAAACATGGATTAAAGTGTGGTATTTTTGTCGCGAATTATGGACTAAGCTGTGCGTCATGGAAAGAAGTTTTACTTCGCCCCAATATTCGATGTGTTACAATTGCGTGATATCAGGGCAGATCACGTTTCCAGGCTGCACGTGAAATGAACATTGGAACAAAACTTTTTACAGTGATATATTTGGATGAAATAGGTGTGCACTTGACCGCTCCTTTTTGACCCATCCCTGTGTGCCATGCCCACAGACACTGCATGGGATATAGCGAAGACATCCCTCTGGCAGGCCTCATAGCCCTAAGGCAGGGTTCAATATATCTCCCGTGAGGACATATATGCATGAGCAGATATGCCCCTGCAATATCCATGTTGATTCTTGGCTATTTAAGGGAACAGGGAACCCTTAGAGAGTACATGGGCTGAACACTCGTCATTAGGTGTTACCCAGCTCCATGATGGCTTCACTGTTTTATGGGATGTTTGGTACCAAGCATCTCGGCTTAATAAACCTGCACTGATTCCAGTGTCAGATTTATTAATAATTGCACACAGAGGACCACTTAGAGGGGTCACCTGAAAGCTACCAACCCTTAGTATGGTCCCCGACTGATCTAAGACAGCCTGTCACCACCAGATGGAGTTCTGACCTCATGGGATGAGCGCCAGCGTACTAAGGGGTCGAGAACAAAGCCTGTCCTAGGCAACGGTGTTCACACCTTTCCTGTGTCAGGAAAAGCCATCTGTGGCGGGAAGCTTCGAAGGCATTGCCACCTTTGAAAAGGGACCCCAGTCTCTCCTGATAGAAGTAGCAGCCCCCCCCCCCCCTCCTGTCCTCACTCCCATTTGGCGGGAAGACAGGCAGGAAAACCAAACAAGCATTGGCATAGCCAATAGGTCTCGCCTTTGGGACCTTATAAGTGTTTAGCCATGCAACAGTTGCATAACTAAATAGTTATAAGGTCCCAAAAGCGAGACCTATTGGCTATGCCAAGCGGCCGTGCGGCTGTGAAAGTAATCGCGGTCACGCGCGGCACGCGCGCCCGCGCACATGCACTGTAGCTCTAGGCTGGCTTGGTAGCACTTTTTGGAGCCCTATCAATAAGTCTCGCCAGATCAGCGCATGCGCTGGGTCAGGTGAGACCTAACAAGGCATTACCTTTAGCAGATGAAAAGCTAATCAGATTCCAAGCATGTGGTACAGTACCGAGCCAGACACTTTAGAAAAGTTAACTCCTAACTTGCAGCTACTGATCACAGCATTCAGGTGACAGTCTTGTCCATCAAATGTAAACTTCCCAGCTGATGGACTGGGCAAAGGACTTGTCTCTGGCTGGACACACAACATTTTCAAATTTAAATATAATCCAAAATGGGTTTGAAGAATGATTGCAATCTGGTCATAAAAATACATTGTTTCATTATTCACACAATGTCATGTTTACATTCCAAGAACTGATTTGGAAGCAGCAGTTATTTCAAGTTGGCGTTTGGACTTCAAAAGAATTCGTACGTTTTGCATCTCTTTTTAAGGTCTAGTCTTTGATCCTTAAGTAACTGCTAGTGAGACACACAGTAAATATGAATTAAACTACACTTTTCAGCATGAATGTTTCTAAATGGAAAGCGGTGCTTACTTAGGTCCTTTCTTGTTAACAGAAGGTTCAAAACTAAGGAAAACTATTAGGAGATATTTGGAATGTGCCTATCAATGAGCCATACTTTCATTACAGAAAGTGTACAAAGGGCGGCATGTTTCTACTGTTTCTACTGCTAACATTTTATGTTTCACAAAATCGTCTTTTCTCTGTGAGGCAGAAAGGGCAATCTTAATAAAATGATGCTCATGTGCTTTCAAGCAACACTAAATTATTAGGTGTTTGCGAATAACATTTTGAATAGGATCTGCTGTACATTGGTTTTTGTTGTAAAGCCTGTGTATTGTAAGAGAACTGGAACACATTTTGTATCAAGGTTTTCAAATGTCAAAATGGCTAGACAATAACGGCACAGAATGAGTAGCATTAGTTCCGCTAAAGAACTTTTGAATAATTTGCCTTTCATTGCCACATAAATCTGCCTCTCTTTGATGAGCAATTCGGACAACTCTACCACATAATTTTGTCCACCACTGCATAGATGTTTTGCCCCTTGCATACTGTCTAATTGATGACTGAGGAACTTGAAGACCCACTTTCTAATTCTTGCACATGCATTTGATCAAACTATGTAATTCTGGGCAAAACACTTTATCTGTTGGGCCCAAAAGTGTAAGAAGGTCTAATGTAAAGATATATCATTTACCTCTACCCGGTTTTGCCTAGTCATGCCCTCCCTCCCAACACAGCCTGCTTTCTGTTCTCTTGTCTCAAATGGATCACACACACACACACACACACACACACACATACACACACACACTACTGCTTGATCTATAGCACATGATCCTCGAGTTGATATTCTGTTCAATGCACTCGCCTGCTTGTTTCAGGTAGGACTACTTTATGCAAAATCTAAAAAATAAGTTTTAAAAAAAAGGCTTTCCACAAAAAACATCTGGGAATACCATTAACGTGACATGATAGAACATTGTGTCTTAAAGAGAGCTAACATGACTCGCCAAACTCACATGAAACATATGAAATGGTTGCCGAGGGGGGTCTTCAGCACATTTATGAATATTTAATTACAATATGCTGGATAAAATGATTCTAAATGTTTGCCACTAGTACTATGACTCAGCACGCTCTTGTCATGAGAAGATGGTGGAGCACATCGCTCTGCCCTGTACAGAATTGAGTAAAGGAAGATAGACTGCATCAGGACCATCATTACTAGGTGACACTGTTCTGTCCTGCGCATGGCATGGGTCCAACGTTCAAGTCTATCTTAAGGGAAAAGAAACACAAAATATCAGTGGCAAAATATAGTTGGTATCAACCTTAAATGTTCTCAGAGGGCTTCCTAAAATATACAGAACATTGAATTGACTGATGCAAACGTTATCAGATGGGATTTGTTTTTATTCTAAAGTGATTTTATATCCGGATTTTTTTTTTAACAGATGTTCTAATCGTATTGATTTATTATCAGATTGTTTTCCTTTTTTTTTTTTTTGTAAATATTTTTATTCATCATTGCCAAGAATAACATTTAATAATACATTTCGACACATAATTTCATCAAGCCAATTGTACAACCATACCAATCAGAGGTAGTGAGAAAGAAAACTATACACAGATAAATCAAATTAGTCCCCAAGACAGTAATCTCCGATCGGGTTTAATCAATTGCTAGAAACAGACAAAAAAAATAAATAAATAAATTTTTAAAAAAGGAGGAGCCTTCATTCTTATTAGTCATTTTGAAATCTATCTTTCCAATGTGTGATAGGGGCCCATACCCGTTTCCCCATTTGCTTTGCCTTCCACCCTTTTTTTTTCATACAACGCTTTTTCTAATGTATATACAGCTAGCAATCTTGACAGCCATTGTTGGAAAATTGGCGGACTAGGATCTTTCCACATTGCTGCAACACATAATCGAGATAAGATCATAGCAATATATATAAACTCATACTGGGGCATTTCTACACCATCCCTCGTTATCCCCAAAACCATCACTTCATTAGTTAAACTGATTTTTATCCCAAGTCCCATATCCAGAAATTGCTCTATTGAATTCTTAAATACATCCAAGGCGGGGCATGCCGCGAACATATGCATAATATCCGACTGTACTGCCTGACATCTAGGGCATACCACTCCCGTTGTTCCCCCCCATTGAGAAATTCTGTGTGGCGTATAATAGAGCTCATACATGGTCTTATATTGCTGTGTTTGTAGGGTAGCTACTCTTAACACTGAGTTTGATAGCTTAATTGCTTTTTTAACCTCGTTACCAGATAAATTCAGTTTGTTATTCCATTTATCGATAACTTTTCCACAATCATCTTCTTTATATCTTATCAATTCTCCATAAATCTGGGATATTGAGCAGCCTTTCTTATCCCGTAGCAATTTCATGATTTCGAGTCTCTTATAATTAGTATCCCCTCCCTGCTTTTTTGACAAGACTGATCTTATTTGCAGATATTTAAAAAAATCCTTTCTATCTAAACTATATAGCTGCTGTGCTTGATCGAAAGTTATAAAGCCCATTATACCCACAAGATCACCCATTATTCTTACACCCCTCGTATCCCATCTCTTCATAACTTGGTCATGGAATACCGATGGTAATAACTGATTATTAAATAGCGGGTGTAATAGTTCATCCTCCCTATTTTCATTTTCTTCCTAACGGCTGACCATACTGCCATTGCTATCCCCAGGGTCTTAAACTTAGTTTTTTTTATAGTAGCTACCTTCATTGAATGAGAGAAGCCATTTGTTAGAGTCCTTTATCAATAGCTCATATATATCTGGGATGCACTCTCCCGCTCTCCACCGATCCCCAGTGCTTCCACCCACTAACTCTCTAATATATTGCAGAACTGTTGCCCAATAATAAATCCTAAAATCCGGTGCCGCAAGACCCCCCCGTTCTCTCGGTAGTGACAGATATTTCAAAGCTCGTCGCGTTTTGCCTTTAGCCCATATGAATCTATTTCACTAAACCAAATGTTATTAAATTTCAGTGGAATAGTGCGAAATAAATATAGCAATTTTGGCAAAAATATCATTTTTATTAAATTACATCTGCCGATTGTTGTTAAATGCAGATGATTTAATCTGTCGAGATCAGACTTGGCCTTTTAAATTACCGGCCCCAAGTTCAATTCCACTATCTTTGAAAGATCTGAAGTTACTATTATCCCCAGATAAGTCGCTGAGTCTGTTATTCTTTGATCTACCATCGTTACCTTGTTATTGATTACTATTTGAGTTTTGCCCTGATTTAATTTATACCCCGATAGTGCTCCATAAATTATTGCCTCTCTTTCTATTTCTAGTAATGCTAGTGCCGGATCTGTATGTTATAGCTAGATCATCCACGTATCCTAAGATTTTTGTTTCAAATCCGTTTAAGACTATGGGTCGAATGTTTTCGTTTGACTCTATTTTTCTTATAAAAGCATCTATATAAAAAGCAAAGAGTAGCGGGGAGCAGGGGCATCCTTGCCTTGTGCCCCGTCCGATCCTTATTATCCCACTCTGCTTTCCCATGATCCTTAGTCTTATCGTGGGATTCTTATATAAGGCTCTCAAGGCCCCAATACACAAATATCACCTATGTTTGCTTTCTCTAGGGTCGTCCAAAGGAAGCCCTACGAGACCCTATCAAACGCTTTTTCTGCATCTAATAAAATTAGAGCCATAGGGTCTCGCGACGCTGTCGTCCCGTCAAACATTGCACACACTCGACGGATATTATCCGCTGTGCCCCTACCGGGGATAAACCCATGTTGGCGGGGAGATATAATCTTGCCGATGATAGTGCTTAGGCGGCTAGCTAACATCTTAGAGTAAATCTTAGTATCGCTATTCATCAGGCTTATAGGTCTGTAAGACCCAGGATCAGTTGAATTTTTGTTTTTTTTAAGAAATACCACCATAGTCACCTCCCCCCAGGAATCGGGAGGTGTCGCCCCTCTTTGTGTATCAATCATTAATTGGTAGAGATCCTCTTCAATGCTCGATAGAAATTTTTTATAGAATTCAAGTGGTATAGAGTCGGGACCCACCGCTTTCCCCGCTGGCAAATCTTTAATTGCTGCCCGCAGCTCTTCCAACGAGAAATTAGATTCCAGCCCCTCTCTATCCCCTAATGTCAATTTCTCAAGTTGTGCATTCTCTAAATAGCTTTCTATTTCTCCACCTATTACGCTTCTCTCAGGATTATATAGGTTCTGATAAAACTCTTGAAAGATAGAACATATCTCCCTTAGCGTTGTTGCTATAACCCCTGCCACTGAGTTAATCTGTGAAATTTCGCCTTTCGTGGCCGCCTGTCGGGTCCGGATAGCTAGGGTGCGTCCTATCTGTTCACTAAACTCATACTGATCCTGTTTCCACACCATATATTTGCCTGCCGCTTTAGCCGCTAGAAGCTCCCCTAAGCTGCTTTTGCTACGGCCAGCCTTTGTGATATTCCTGTAGTATCTTGTTTGGCCTCAATTACTTTAATAAATTCCCCTTCGATAATAGCATGCTTATCCTCCATTTCCTCTTTCTCCAATTTATTTCGATTTAGCGAGAAGCTGATAGTCTCCCCTCTTATGCCAGCCTTCATTGCATCCCAAACTACTCTAGGGGAGGCAGAGCCTCTATTTACCTTTAAATATTCTTTTAGCCACCTATTCATCCGAGTAATATACTTAGAATCATAAAGTAGAGCTCTCTCGAAAGTCCAGCTGGATCTCTCTTTTTGTTGGTTTGCGACATTGATATCAAGTATCAAAGGGCTGTGGTCAGACATTACCCGTGGTAATTTTTTAATTTTTGAAACTGATAGCAATGCTGACGAGACCAAAAAATAGTCCAATCTAGCTAATGTTTGCTGTTCTCATATATCAATCAGCCCATTATCCTCCATCATACGTATTAATGCCCTATGGCTTTTTTTCTTTCGACCCGTGAATCTAGCTGGGTCGTTTTCCACAGGCCATATAGACCGTTAATATTTAAATCTCCACAAACTATGATAGGCATAGGCCAGTTTGTCATTTGTGCATTTATATGATCCAAAACCTCTGGGTCATCAGCCGTTGAAGCATAGATAGAACAGAGTGTAAAATTGAAATCTCGCATCTTGCGTTCTATTATGACCCACCGACCATAAGGATCTGCCTTCTGTTTTTTAACTATTGTTGTCCCACCCCGTGCTAAAATGGCGACCCCCCGCGTCCTGGTCCCTTGTGTTGTACATATTAGAAGCTGATAACCTAGTTGTTCTAACAGATGTTTGCAAGATATTTCAATATGGGTCTCTTGTATGCATACAATATCGACATACGTTGTCTTTAGATACTCCTTTAGTTCTCTCCGTTTCTTAGCATCGTTCAAGCCGCATATATTGATTGTGATTACCCGCATAAAAATGTATTTTCCTTTCCCCTTTTTTTCGCTTCTTTCTTCCTTCCCCCTCCTATATACTTTCTTAGCAATGAAGTTATTTTCTCTTTACTCCCTCTGAGTCCTCCCCCCTCCCACCTTTCCAAAACTCTCCCCCCACCCCCCACCTAGTGAGGCAAGTAGACCTAAGGTCTCTATGATGGACTCTGACCGGCAACCTCCCTTTGCCATAAAATCCTTATCCTTTTTTTAATTTTTTCCCCTCTCTTTTGGTGCGCAGTGCCTCTGCATCATCCATGTCTTCTGTTGTTATGGCCCATATATCTCTGAAGTCTATAAACACTCCTTTTTTTTTTTTAACACCCCCATTGCTAGTGTCAATAAGTGTCCATAGACATAGCCAGAACTGTGAATAACCAAATAGTCATAGTTTCCATGTTTTCTTAATCAGCCTGCTTTCATGCAGTCGTACTGTCTGTGTTTAAAGTGTCCAAATAAGTTTTTACTTGTACATCGGAAGTAAATACTCTGACCGTATTTTTATAGATAATTTTTAATCTGGCAGGATTCATCAGATATGCCTGTAATCCCATCTGATGGCACGGGTCAATCAGCTCTCTTAATCTCCATCTCCTTTCCACTGTAATGTGGCAATAATCTGGAGTTGTAAAGAAGGACTGGCCATCATATGATCGTTTAGAGTTGGGACGAGCTTTAGAGTAAACTTCCTCTCTTAACAAAAAATTTCCAAAGTAGATCAATATGGCTCTAGGTCTCTGTAATCTCTGCACTACCCCCTGGGCCTGTTCGTGTCCCTGAGCCAATATCAGATTGTTTTCCATTCGTCCACAAAGCGCTATGAAGAGTATTGACAGTCATCATCCTTCTGTGTTCTAAAAATAGCCTAATGAGGGGAATCTACAGATTGGCAAGAAACAAGGGCCATTTACACTGCAAAGTGCAGCACAATCACAGTGCCAAATTAAAAAAAAGGATTGTAAAATGAAACAGCAGGCCATCCCTCGTCTGTCTGTCGCAGGGAGGACCCCTTCTGCCTAGAACGACCTTAGTAATCTGAAATTAAATGTGAATTACCTTTGAAATGTATGTCAAATATTACATTATCGTCTTGCACTCACAGTGGCACTACACTCTAACTACACATTATGTGGACTCAGCCAGGGGAAGTCAACTGAGAGCGTCGCTAGGGACCCGAATGCTGTCCTGGGTATGGGAAATGTAACAATATTACTCAACATTTCATATTTAAATAGGATGATATGTTTTAACGTACAGTGCGAAGTGGGAGGCAGATATAATGCCCGACTTTAAAGCGTATACAGTGAAGTTCAAATTTGAAAGCTTCCTAGCTCCGCAGAGTGTCTCTTCTAAAGATGCACAGTTCCTACACGACGGATTCTTTTTCAAAGTTGACGAAACTCCCTAAACACTGTCAAAGGAAAATGATGGCTTGGCACAAAAATACGCACCCGACAGTTCAGGGCCGGGGCACCTCACTGACCGAAGATCAAATCTAACAAGCATTGGCTATCGCCTTTGGGCCCTTATAAGTGTTTAGCCATGCAACATTTGCATAACTAAATACTTATAAGGTCCCAAAAGCGAGACCTATTGGCTATGCCAAGTGGCCGTGCGGCCGCGATCGCGATCAAACATCAAAGCAGCCGTGTGGCCGCGAAAGTGAAAGTAATTGCGTCAAGTGCGGCGCGCGCGCCTGCGCACATGCACTGTAGCTCTAGGCTGGCCTGGTAGCACTTTTTGGAGCCCTCTCAAAAAGTCTCGCCAGACCAGCACATGTGCTGGGTCAGGCGAGACCTAAAAAGAATAGGAGGTGTTCCCTCCTCTGCCAACTCTAACCCTCAGGTGCTTGAGGTGAAGCACATTTTTAATTTTCAGTGCCCAGCATCTTCTCCAACCAGGGCTATGGCTATGTCCCCCTCCCACAGGCGGTGGGCATAATAGAGGGTGTAAACACCCCTGAAACAGGGGTCCATTGGCCACTACCTGTCACTCCCTCGTAAATGCTCCTATATTTAGCAATTCAATTAAAAAAAAACTTTATTCACCTCCAAGAACCATAAATGTTTAACAAACAAACATTACAATTAAAATGTCATAATAAATTTCAGGGGGTATAAAAGTTCTATATTAAAGGATTACAACGTTCTTGTTCAACTTCTATAGCTCATAACACTTTCTAATAGCCATTGCAACTCTAAAATAGTTAGAAACCGCAGTACAGATAGCAGGGGTGGCCAAAGAATACTGAAAATTAAAACCTTCAATGTATGTGCAAGGCCGGATTTCCCTTAGAAATGGAGCTAAACATTTTCTTCTTGGTTCTTTATAAAGGGGACAGAATACAATAAAGTGCAAGGTGCTCTGAACTGTCAAATTGTCACACGGGCAGGGCATGAGCTTGTTGGCCCACCCTGATTGTCTTGGGAATACCAATAAAAAGTGCAGAGTGCGTAAGCGAAGTCCACTTAAAAGAAATCGTGTGTGTACATTGGTGGTGAAAGTTAGGTAAAATTGCTGTTGGGCGGGGAACAAACATGACAGACCCATCACCTCAGGTTGTGTATGGCACATGTTTGCCCTCGAATAATGCGCCTCTATGATGATGGCTTTCATATTTGTGAGGATACTATCAGGATTATCGTAGTAATGCCCCAGGCCTATCTCACGAAATGTATCTCTCACGAATCGGAGCCAAGGGATCGATAGTGCACTATCCAGATTAATGCAATCTTTAATCACATCCCTTGAAAGTCTTAATTCCTCAGACAGACACATTTTTGCCCATAGAAGCAAAGTGGCAATACCTATACGGTCCTCTAAAAATTCCAAGCCCAGCTCTCGATGACAAAGGAGTGTGGGGGCGCTATTCGGGGTCATCAATATCCTTTATATAAACTTATTTTCCAAAACCTGTAAGTGGCGGCTTTTACGGTGGCCCCACACCCCTGCCCCATAGGTTGCCACAGACAAACATTGAGCCTTATAAAGGGTAACAAGCTCCGTCACCGGCTTGTGACCTAGCTTGCAGGCAAAGCGAAACAGCCCCTCCACAACCCTACTTGTGTGTTGCACACTGTGTGTTGCCCTACTTGTGTGTTGCACCCTTGCTGTTATGAGTGGTTCCCAATTCATCGTATTATTAAATATGTTCCCTAAATAGGTAAAATTATTCAGTTTATCAATGTTCTTGCTCCCAACAGCTAAGCTTCTAGTTTTAGTCAATTTTGGGCCACACACCATGCTGTACAATTTAATAAAATTAACTTTTAAATCAAGCACCAGCATAAAATCTGTAAAAGCATTGAGCGATTTTTGGAGGCTTTTTGCTGTCAGAGCCATTAACACAGAGTCATCCGCATACGATAGTAGCGGGACAGGATTACCATCAATTCGGGGAAAATCAATTTCCTTGTCTGATAAAAATGCCTCTAGGCCATTAGTGTAAGTTAAAAAGAGAAAAGGAGCTCAAATGTTCCCTGCAGGACACCTTCTGTGGACAAAATTGGCTTAGTCTTTTCCCCTTGGGGGAGATATCTTATGGCAACAGTGGTGTTAACATGAAGTCTACACAAGAGGGAAATCAGTGCTTCCTCAACACCCATTTTCCCCATTAGTGCCCATAACTTCTCCTGATTAACGGTATCAAAGGCGCTGGACAAGTCCATGATGGCCAGATGGATAGAATCCTTCCTGGCCTTCATGTACTTGCTAATAATCAGGGATAAATTGAGGCACTGCTCTGTGGTACCCAGCCCCCTCCTGAAGCCATATTGAGTTTTAGACATGACCCCTGTGGTGCTCACCCAGGCTTCCAATCAGGTGAGGATGACCCTCTCCAATACCTTCACTGTGGCGTCGATAAGGGATATTTAGCATTTAGGTGGCACCCCAGGCCCTGATCAGTAGTATCATGGTCACAAAAAAAAGACAAACAAATAACTGCTGTTGGACCGAGAACTGCAGGCCTCGTGGTGGACTTTGGGCACAAAATCCTTCCTGCCACCACAAAACTCAACAATTGCCATCCACCAGCTGGTCTCATCACTGTGTGGCCTCCACAAACACCAGAGCATCGTCAGCACTTCACAAATCACAGAGAAACTTGCTTGAGATAGAGGTACTATCTCTCTGCAGCCGTCTGTCCCAGGGTCGTCCAGCTCCCCATCCCGATCAATGTCTCTGAGTAAGGCACACTTGCTCAGGAGGGTCAGATCAGCCTCTGCACCAAGTCTCAAGGCCCCAGGGCCCACCGGACCTGAAAGGCACCAATACCAGGGATACTGACGCCTTGCAGCAAAAACCCTATAAAACCGAGTTCAGGCAGACACCAACTCTACAGTGAGCCAGCAGCAGACAAGGGGCATCAGTACTCTGGAAACCCACCTCAGCAGTGGCCTAGCAGCTCCAGAATTGTCGCTGCAAGCAGCCAGCTCCAGACCGCGAAGTGCCATTGCCCAGCGGCCCATCTTCACTGCATGCAGCCCACCCGGCTGGGGTATCTGCAAAACAGCTGTGCTCCTGCGGCCTCAGAATCCTTGCAACCTCTACTGCCCCTTGAGAGCCCTTGGGCCTGCCTGCAGGTCCCCCTTTGCTTTGTTTCACAGGTGTCCCCTGTGCTTCATAGCGCGTCAGCTACACAGCCCCTTTTTTCCGTGCTCCCGGTGAAATCCGGGAAGCTCCCGAAAACTTGGCCTTGGAACTTTGGGCCATGGCCCCCAAACCATCCGACTCTAAAAGGTGAACAACTGAAAGTAACTGCATTTCCACATATTTCCAATTGCCTTTTTCCTTCCATAAGAAATGTATTGTGCGTAATTGCGCACTACTGTGATTATTGCATTTATGGTGATTTTATCATATTGTGTGAAGTATTTACCTGGTACCCGATGTTCTTGGTCTAAATATTTATATTTTAAAAAGTATTATTTTTCTAATTTGGACTCCACTTCATTCCTTGAGTGTGTGAATCATTTATTGCCTCTGTGAGTACAACAAATGCTTAGTACTAACCTCTGATAAGCCTAACTGCTTGCCCACACTACTACAAAAAAAGAGCATTAGTATTATCTACTTTTGCCTTTGTAAAGCAGTAAGGGTCTCTTCGACCTCTCTGCATGGTGTACCCCATTGTGGTGCACTATATAGAGAGGTGGGCTTCCTACATGGGTGGATCAGTGGTGGGGTCTATGACTTTGCTGAACCACTCTGACAATAAAGTGATCACATGAATGAAGGCACAAAATTGCCTTAGGTTAAATTGTAGTTTGCAAATTATACTATAAACTATATTATTTACTTCAGTGCCTTGAGACCCTCACGGGTGTGTAGCGCGCTTGCAATTCCCTGATTGATTGATTGATTGATTGATTGATTGATTGATTGACTATTTGTGAAATTATAAACTAATTGTTAGGGCCCTGGTTAGGTCCCAGTTAGTACAACTGTTTTAAAAAGCCAAATCTTACTGTAGTTAAAGTAACCAGTGTTGGTAGTTTTACATCTCCACAAAGATTCTCAACTTAGTAAAAATAATGAGTACTAGAAACAGTAACTCAGATGAGCTGGCACAGGTGGAGGAACTTGACCTCACATTTTACCTGTCCCTGTCAATGTGACAGCTTAGAAGCTTGTGTAAAACGTATGGCCACAAGACTGGGTCAAGCCATAGCAAATCTCAGCTCCGTGACCTTTTGGCAGAGTATGACAAAGAGCATACAGAGGATGACTCTGATCTTGCAAAGATCACAATACAGAAAATGTGAGTAGTGATTAAAACCCCTAAGACAGAGGAGCACTTACAGTTGAAGAGTTTTCTCTGGAAAGACTAGCCATGAGGGCAGCTATAGAAGCTCAACTCCTGGCTATAGAGAAAAAGAGGAAGAAGTTGGGCCTAGGACCCATCTATGGTGGAAGCACAATAATTAGTAGGGAGGAAGAGGATTCTTTTGACTCTCAAATCCCCAAAGGGATTGTCCCAAAATTCTTTTAGGGTGACAATATCACCAAGTGGTTCATTGCTTTTGATAGGGCCTGCCTTAGCAGACAGGTCAACAGGAAGCTGTGGGTGCTATCCTGTGGGAAATGTTCTCAGGAAAGTGCAGGGATACACTCCTGACACTTAATGAGAAGGATGCTGAATCCTATGATCTCATGAAGGGTACTCTGATTGAGGCCTTTGGATTCACCACTGAAGAGTATAAAATCTGGTTCAGGGAGGCCGGAAAAACCAAGAGCCAGAATTGGGTAGATTTTGTAGCCTACTCAGTGAAATCAGTAGGAGGTTGGTTAGCTGGTAATAATGTGCATGGCTTTGAAGGGCTTTATAATTTGTTAATGAAGGAGCACCTTTTAAGTAATTGTTACCAAGAGAAGTTACATCAATTCCTGGTAGACCTAGGTCCATTTTCTCCTCAAGGGTTGGGGAAGAAGGCAGACCACTGGGCCAAGATAAGGGTGACCAAGACTACTACCAATGGGGGAGACCAAAAGAAAGAACGGAAAGAGGGTAACCCTAAATACAAAGAGTCTTCTCCAGGTCCCCAAAACCCTGTTCTTCACAGCCAAGGGGTGGGTACCAGGGATGGAACTGGGATCCAATGAAGGTTTGGTTCCGTAATGGTAGTGCCACAGGGTATATCACTGGATACTTTGGCTGTAAAAACAAGAAAAATGCCTCTATTTAACCTCCAGTAACTGCAGTTGCTACTCTCCAGATGGGATCTCAGCAGAGCTCTGGCCATGTCAGGGAGCTCACTGAGGTGACACTAGTGAGGGTTGTGGATGTACCCACCTTAGCTGTCTGGCCCACTAATATGCAAAAATATAGACCGCATCCTGTTATTAATGACGTTAGGGTGGAGGCATTGAAAGACACTGTGCTAATGTCACCATGGTGGCTGAGCAACTAGTGTCCTCTGAACATTATATGCTTGGAAGGGCCTATCCGGAGGGGTTACTGGCCACAAAAGAGGTAGCAGTGTATTCTTTAATCCCAGTCAAATGTTTGCTTGGTAATGATTTGGAGTCCTCAGCATGGGCTAAGGCAGAACTGAGAATCCATGAACAAATGCTAGGAATTCTATACTGGGTGTGTGTGTGAAAACCAGAGCACAGAGCAGAGCCCAGAATGACAAAAGAGGTGCTGGGGTCTGGAATAATGATCCAGCCCTCCAAGAAAAAAGGTAGGAAGACCAGGGGGGTCATCTTTCAATAAGACACCAGAGTCATCTCCCCTGGAGGAAGGAGAGTCAGCCCCTGAGGGAACAGAGCCTCAGGAGTTGGAGCCTTATCAGGCTGAGCTTTAGGGCCAGGGAGACCCTGTAGGGAAGATCTGTGCAAGGGGCAGAGGACCTGTCCCACTCTTGAAAGTCTGCAATAGCAAGCTGCTGCACAGGACGAAAGTGATGTCAGTGGTTCCCACAGGACCTATTGGGGGGAGGGGATCCTTTAAACTGAGGCCGGAGACCCCAGACCTGGTGCCACTAGGAGAGTGGTGGTGCCTCAGTCATTTAGGGAATGCCTCCTCACTTTGGCCCATTACACCGCCCTAGCTGGACACCTTGCCCAGACCAAGACTTGGAGTAGACTGGTCAGCCACATCTACTAGCCAGGAATGCACCAGAAGGTGAATGAGTTTTATAACTCTTGTGTCACCTATCAAGCCAGTGGCAAGAAAGGTGGCCACCCAAAGGCCCTCTTAATTCCACTTCCATGGGTTGGGGTCCCCTTTGAGAGGGTAGGGATTGACATTGTTGGCCCCCTTGAGCCTCCTACAGCAACATGAAACAGATATATTGAGGTAGTAGTGGATCATGCCACCAGGTATCCTGACACTATTCCCATTAGGACTATCACTGCCCCCGCAGTGGCCAGAGCCCTCATTGGTATTTTTTCCAGTGTGACCTATCCCAAAGAAGGTGGTGGCAGACAGAGGTAGGAACTTCATATCTGGCTTTCTGAAGCACATGTGGAAGAAGTGTGGAGTGATCTACTAGTTCACTACCCGCTACCATCCCTAGTGTAATGGCCTTGTTGAAAGATTCAACAAGACCATGAAAGGTATGATTTGTGGACTCCTTGAAAAACTCAGAATGAAATGGTATGTCTTACTGCATGCCTGCATTTCACCAAAAGGAAAGTGCCACAGAAGGGAGTAGGGTTCTCCCCATTTGAACTTCTGGTTGGTTATCCTGTCAGGGAACCATTGTGCCTTGTGAAGGGAGGTTGAGAGAGACCTCTCGTCAAACCTAAGCAAGATATAGTGGACTATGTGCATGGCCTCTGCTCCAGGATGGCTGAATACATGGATAAAGCAAATAAAACTTTGAGGCCAGCCAGGAGCTCCAGAAGTTATGTAATGGCCAAAAGACTGCAATGTTTGAGTCCTAGCCAGTGTAGAAGGGATGGGTCTTGGAGCCTGTGGCTGCTAGGGCTCTCCAAGATACATGGAGTGGACCCTACCCTATCCTAGAAAGAAAAGGGGAGGTCACCTATCTGGTGGACCTTGGCTCTTGCAGGAACCCCAAAAGGGTCATCCATGTAAACCGCCTTAAACCATACTGTGACAGGACAGATGTGACCATGGTTACAGATGAGGATCAGGAAGCAGAAAGTGAACCTCTCCCTGAACTCCAGTCCAACAATCCAAAAGCTGGGTCAGTAGAAGGAGTGGTCTTGTCAGACACCCTCACTGCCCAACAACAGACTGACTGCATGCAAGTCCTAAATTAGTTTGCTGAGCTCTTCTCTTTGACCCATGGTCAGACTTGCTGGTGTAACCATGATGTGTACACTGATGAAAGCCTACCTGTCAAGAGTAAAATATACAGGCAGTCTAATCATGTGAAAAAGAACATCCAAGTTGAAGTAAGAAAGATGTTGGAATTGGGATTCATAGAGCCATCTGACAGCCCCTGGGCCAGCCCAGTTGTTCAAGTTCCCAAACCTCATACCCAGGGTGTTAATAAAGAAATGGGGTTTTGTGTGGACTGTAGGTGCCTCAATGCCATGACTAAAACCATTGCACATGCTATTCCTAGGGCAGATGAACTGATTGACAGGTCAGGAGCAGCCGCGTATCTCAGTACTTTTGATCTCACATCAGGGTACTGGCAGATAGGTCGGACTCTAGGAGCAAAAGAAAGATCTGCATTTTCGACCCCAGATGAGCATTATCAGTTTATTGTGATGCCATTTGGTTTGAAAAATGCCCCTGCCACATTTCAAAGGTTGGTGAACAAAGTCCTTGCTGGCTTGGAATTCTATTGTACTGCTTATCTAGATGATGTTGCTGGCTTTAGCTCCTCCTGGCAGAATCACCTGATCCACCTTCGGAAAGTTCTAGAGGCTCTGAGAAGTACAGGTCCCACTAGCAAGGCCAGAAAATGCCAGATAGGGCAGGACAAGGTTGTATACTTGGGTTACCTTGTTGGTGGCAGCCATGTTCATTCCATACAGCCCAAGATCCAAACCATCATGGACTGGGGGGCTCCTACAACCCAGACACAAGTCAGGGCCTTCCTTGGATTGACTGGGTACTACAGGAAGTCAGTGAAGAATTATGGCACCACTGTGACACCTCTCACAGAACTGACCTCCAAAAGAATGCCCAAAAAGTTGAACTGGACAGTGAGCCATCAAAAGGCTTTTGACACTGTGAAGGAAGCAATGTGCTCTTCACCTGCTCCAGATTATACCAATCAATTAATGTGCAGACAGATGCCTCTGAACATGGGATAGGAGCGGTCCTATCCCAGCCAGAAACAATGCTGTATGAGACAGGCACGTAAATGGAGAAAGGACTTCAATAATTTAGAGAAATATAAATATAAACATTATATTGCAGAGTATAAAACATTTCTGGAGGAAGAAAAACTCCACTATTTTACCCCAACAAATTAATTATCAAAGAATTTGTTGAAAGAACTGTTCCAGACTGTCGATAGAGTAACTAATATCCCTAGTAATAATAATATGGCAGGGAGTAGCCGATCGTTCCGCACCACCCTTGCAAATTTCTTTACAAAAATTAAGTTGAACAGATATATAACAGGTTCTCCTTAAATATGAAAACTAATTCAGAGAAAAGTGAGTCATCCCTTTCTCATTCCGAGAACAACACATTTTGTGAATTTACCTCCCTCAGGGCTGAGCAGGCAAAGCTGCTAATTCATTCCACAAAATCCTTTTCTCCACTTGATCCCTGTCCCCCATCAGTTGTACAATTAGCATCTGAAACTATTGCAAATCATCTTATGGGAATTTTTAACAAAATGTTCAAATCAGGTTGTTTCCCTAACCAGCGGAAAATAGCTTGAACACTTCCATTATTAAAAAAATCTAAACTCAATGCTATGGGCCCAAATACTTAATGCCCAATATTTCGACTCCTGTTGCTGGCTAAGATTGAGTAGAATTCTATGAATCAGCAACTATCCCCTTTCATACAGAATAACTATCTCCTAGATCCTACTCAATTCGGCTTTAAGGGTGGTGATAGCAAGGAAACTGCCTTAATAGTGGCAGCTGAAGAGATTAGGGCAGACCTTGACAGGGAAGGAAGAGCAGCACTTATCTTATTACACCTATCTGCAACATTAGATGCGGTCAATCACAAATTGCTGATTGACCGTCTCCACAACATTGGGATCAAGGGGGCCGTGTTGGCCAGTTTAAGATCCTTCCTCCGCAGGACAGAACAATCCGTGGCATTAAAGGAGTTCGTATTAGAATCCTTCTCCTTGCCTTGCGGTGTCCCTCAGGGGTCTTTGCTTAGCTCAACATTATTCAACGTGTATGTATCTTCTCTGGCCACATTGATTAAATCTATTGGGTTTTTCTTGACATCTTACACCAGTGACACTCAGATAGCCATCTCCCTCTCCAGCAACAATAATAAAAGCGGAAACAGATTTCATAACTTCATGCGGGCAGTGAGCGACTGGATTAATAATAATTGCTTGAAGTTAAACTCTGGCAAGAAAGAGGCCCTCCTGCTTGGTAAGGAGGTTTAATTTTGGTCCCTGTCATGGTGGCTTCAGAAGTTAGGAACTCTCCCAATGCCAGTCAGGAAAGTAAATATCTAGGAGTTATAGTGGACAACAAGCTCTCTTATGGAGATCAAGTTAATGCATTATCTCCTCTTCCTTTTATATTCTAAGGATAGGACAGAAAATCCTTCCTTACATTCCACTTGATTTACAGAAAATGGCAGTGACGGCCTTAGTCTTTTCTAAAATAGACTATAGTGATGGTCTCGACTAAACATGTAAAACAATCTGTGAATAAGCTTGAAACACTGTAAAAGGCTACAGCACCCATGTTGCTTAGGATTCATAAATTTTAATCGGCATCTCAAGCTTTGCGGAAGCTTCATTGGCTCCCAATAAAGCAGCGTATTGCTTTCAACCCCTGTGCATTGCTTACAAAGCACTTCATGCCATAGACCCGGAGTACCTGAATGGTGCTGTACCAGCAGGTCCGTGCATTCCAATGGGGCAAAAAATGTCGCAGTCCCTAAGTTCAAACGTTCTTTCTGGGGCGGGAGAAGTTTTGTCATTTGTACAACTAAATTATGGACCACTCTCCCTCTAAACATCAAATCCATGACCAATCTTCTATCTTTCAGAAAGATTTTAAACACTTGGCTCTTTGGTAATCATTAATGGGCTTTTTTGACCTTTGACACTGGCAGCGCCCAAGACACCTCCAGGTATTCACGGTATAACATAACATAACAGCAGTAGAGGGCAGGTGAGGGTGCTTAAGGTCACTGTTCCCTTCAGCTTTTTACCTCCAGCTTTGAGCAACAAGTGGATAAAACTAAACTCCAGAGGTGAATGTAAAATGGATCTGATTTCGGATATTGGTAGAAAAACATGCAAAAGAACATGCAGGCATGCTAGAGGTGATAACATAGCCGGAGTGAAAACTAAAAGCAGCCCCAGCAAAAACCTGCCAACCTGCCCCACTTTTTCCTCTTTCTTTCGCAGTCATGCCTGCTCTGTCTTCAGAAACCGCTCTACAATGACTCCCTCCTTCCAATGCTCCTCCCCACCAGAGAATACTAATGAGCTAAATGGACAGTCTGTCCTTGCTAACACAGGACTCAAAGTATAAACTTATTCTTTGAAGATATATTCTGTAGCGTCAGCCTCAGAGAGGGCACAGAGCATCAGAATGCAACAGCCATTAAACACCCGCAACCTGGAAAGGGCCTGGTTTCAAATATGACTGTAAAGGCATGCTACTAAGCAGAAGAGTATAGAATAGGCTCTAACTAGTGTCCAGGATGTAAGTAGGGTCACATAAGGCCTTCGGGGTGACAGGATCCTAGCAAAGGACCTGAGTTCTTTGTATTACATGAGTCATATGTCACACATGATTGGTGCCCAGAACCAAAGGGCTGGAGTACTCTATGCCGCCTATGCAATGTAAAACACGCTTCATGAGAATGATGGTAAAGGCTTTTATACATTTTTAGCACTGAATTCTTGAGTACATGTAAACGAACACGTGTGTCAATAGCATCCAGGCGGCAGAATGGCCTTTATAAGACCATGGCTACAGAGTGGTCTTCCTCTGGAACTACTGCCTGTAGCTTCTTTTGATAGTTTTTGGGACAATCACAAGACTTGTTTTTTTGTTTCTTCTTCCCAGTCACCTAGATGGCCTACGCTTAGAGGAGAAATATGTATATGTTCTCAACTTCACATTTACATACATACACACATACATTATATTGGGCAATGTTCATTGGTACTGTTAGGTCCCTGTTAAGTCGCACCAGCAGACAAGTCTTACCTAATTGCAGGAGGACATGCTTGGCCCTTGGAAAACAGGCACAGCCCTGAATTAAGAAGATCATATGCTTTATCCAAGGGTAGGAGACACAGGGAACAATGGTACAATGAATGGCAGCTGAAAACACAAACAGGAAGCAATTACTATTAAATTTAACGTGTAGAAATAAGACAATACCCTTCTTAATATACCCACTTAACAACAACTTAATGCTGCTACAACATTTCTTTCAACGAGTATTAGTGAGGTTGATTGCACCCAGTAATTCAAGTGTTTACCCTTTGTTTAATTTTGACAAGTAGCAACTGCTGAAATGTAATGGTGGAAAGGCCTTGCATTACTGGGATATGCAGATTGTGGTGGTAAAAGCTCCATAATCCACGTCAATCACGAAAAAACTGGTACAGGCTAATTTTTTCACTCAATAATTTCCGAACACCTCGGTTTTGGAATTTATTGGGAGCAATTAACATTGCACATGATACAGGCCTCTGCTAATGAAGTCGTATGCGAAACATGTTATTAATAAAATAAATATTTTTGGTATACTTGTGAACTTGCCTGCTTCTCATGCTGTCCAATGGGGATTCTCCCCTGAGCCCTTTACGTTCCAGCTCCCCCGTGTTGCCATTTATACAGCCGCATCTGACGTGGGGAGTTGGGAGCTGGCATAATAAATCTGCAGCAGAGTGAGCCAGGACTGGCACTTTTGCAATAATGATCACGAATCTGATATCTAATTTTAAAATGAACAACTTGGACAAAGGAAAGAGCTGCGATGAAGAAGTTTGCCAGGCTGAGCTTGACAAATCTGGAGGAAACATTTATTAGATAATGGATTTCCTTTTAAACCTGGGAAAATGTACAACCCTTCACATAATATATTGCTGAGTGTGTGCGTTCCTTCAAGGAGTTTTATATCTGGGAGGTAGCATATGTACCAAACTTGCTGATGCAGCTGTACTAAATACTGTTCCTGGATTAAACAGCAGAGTAGCCAAGAAGTGAAAATAGGGCAGAATCAAGCAGAACATGCAAGCACATTACAGTAATACAATAAATAGGTGTGTGCGAAAAACAACTACAGAAGCAGCACTCGCCAGTGGTTATCGCTGACCCAAAACTTACATGGAAATAAAATACAAGGCAGCATGCTGGGATGAATATAAAGCTGCTGGCTCACATTACATTATTCTGAACTTGCAATTAGCTTCTGCTGCATGTCAAAAGTTTGTTTTCAATTACCAAGTTTTTAAGATTTTAGATGACTTATCAATTTTTAGGAACGGATGAAATCTGCCTGTCTGTCCGTCCTCCTGCCTGCCTGCCTGCCTGCCTGTCTCTCTCTGTCTATCTAACTATATTAAGTATAATGAGTTTTCTTTTAATACTTGCTTTCTACCTTTCAATTTAATTGAAAAATATAGGGACACATAGTGTCTGTTTGCTTAAGCAAAATGTTGAAAAAGGTAACGAAGGGCACTGGCCAGAAAAATGGCAGCACCACAAGGGGCGATTGAGCGGATACGTCCTTTAGTGTTAAATACTTCAACAGTGAGAAATCCATTTCTCCAAATAGTGCTATCCTTCACTCCAAAAATAGTCTGTGGGCATGAGGGTGATGGGAATTGTACACCCCTGATCGTTTGTAAGAGGGAAGCTACTGGTAAGTGAGAGCGAGAGAGCAGCACAGAGAGAGGGCAGTGTTAAAGAATGTTAGAAAAGGGAGGGAGGGAGAAAGAAGAGAATGTGCGAAACTTGTGTTTGAGAGAAGGATGGTGAATGACTGATACAGAAGTGTTCAAGCAAGAAAGGGAATGGTATGCGAGATAGACAAGGCAGCACAGGTCCTTGGATAAGGGTTGGGTGCATGCCTCTGGAATGAGCAGTAGGTCAAAGTCTTCTTACTGCTACAAACAGCTAATTGAGGATCAATACTACAGAGGCTTGAGCAGAAAATGTCCATTATGTTATAATTTCACTTTATAGTGCTCAAAACACCCGAGATGATGCCCAAGTGTCTCATCACATCATTTGGCAAACATATTTGCACTGACCCGAGGTGGTGGTCAGAGAGGTAGAAGAAGGCATGAGACAGTAAGAGATGAAGCAGGAACAATGAAGAGGAGGGAAAAAGAGAGGAGTGAGAACGTTGAATAGCAGAATCGGGTGTTGGAGGCAAATATGAATGAGTAGTGGAAGGGGAAGAATGGTAAGTGAAGAGTCAAAAGAAAATGAAGGTGTATGTTTTGTGTTTGCACAGTAAATGTTTGTCTTTAAATTGTCCTGGCAGTCATTCTCTCCCTCTGGTACCTTCATCACCCAAAGTAGGAAATGTCTCTGAAAAAGTATTGTAACAGCTCCAGCCTATTCAATCTAAGGATCCTTGACAAATGTGCAAGCGTTGAAGTTTAGTAAAGACCATTGCACAATATAAAAATCAACATGATGGGCATTATCACTGCTTGTTTTTCTACAGAAGTCACATAAAAGAGTTCACTTCATACAAAATATGTGAACAGGATTTCATCATAGCTGCCAAGTGGCTTCCAAGTCCTGATTTTAGCATACAGTAGTTTGCATGCTAAGATTTTAGAATCCATACTTATGGAAATAAAAACTACAAGTCCCAGACTGCAAAATGTTGTTAGCTGAAGAAGCCTGCTCTGGCTTTGGGGTTAACATTTGGTTTTGGATGTGAAACAAGGAGTCATAATCATTTTTAGGTCTCGCCTGACCCAACGCATGCGCTAGTCTGGCAAGACTTATTGAGAGGGCTCCAAAAAGGGCTACCAGGCCAGCCTAGAGCTACAGTGCATGTGCGCGGGCACGCGCGCCGTGCTTTACCGCGATTACTTTCTTACTTACTTACTTTTACCGCTTTGATGTTTGATCGTGATCACTTTTACCCTTGCGGCCGCACGGTCGCTTTTCATAGCCAATAGGTCTCGCTTTTGGGACCTTATAAGTATTTAGTTATGCAACTGTTGCATAGCTAAACACTTATAAGGTCCCAAAGGCGAGGCCTATTGGCTATGCCAGTGCTTGTTTTAATTGACTCGACTACTCTGTAAAATTTAAAAAGCAAAATGTGATTTCAAATTTCTACCTCTTGTCTCGAAGGTATTTAAAGGAAATTGAAACATTTGAAGAGAATGCCATTCAAGTGCTGAAGTCAGTTAGCATCCAATGAGTTCATATTATCACTTATCATCTGGCCATAACAGCGCCAAGATAGCTGCAATCATAGGAGGCTCCTGCGGTTGTGGCCTATATCAGCACAGAATCACCACCATCATTGCTCTTAGCTCCCAGATGGTGCATTGATGCTATTCCTTGTACCGGCATGCTGCTGATTGTGGGGCCTCCCACTGCTGTGGTAGTTTGCCAACCATCTATCCTGAGTCGGATGGCACAGGAGGCCTAGCAGTGTCTCCGCGGGGACAGGGGCTGCGAGTGAGCTTGAAGCTGGGATCACTCGGTCCTGCCTTTGCCGCGGTCAGCCCGCACCATCATCCTACTGCCTGGGGCTGTGACCCGGGGTGGGAATGGGACCCGCATGATCATCGCACCCGTCATCGAGGCCGAACGGCATCGCTAGTCCGGCATCTGCGGGCCTACCTGACTGACGTGCTGTGGCCCCGGCCTCCTCACCTCACCACAGGATGGGGCGGTGAGTGTGACTTCCCCTGGGGGTACCCCTCCTCTTGTGCTTAGGCACCACAGCCCTGGCCCGCCCTCATTGGCGGCCTGGACCAGTTTGGGGCTACCGATCTTCTGGGCCTTGACCCTTGTGGCGCTCCGGTCCTCAGTCTGCTGCGGTAGGTGGCCTTGGGACTCCTGGGCGGGGCCTCTCCACCACACTCTGCTGCGATGGACTCCGTGATACCTAGTGCACCCCTCCGGCTGCCCTCCATGAGGCCCTGGGCTTCTGCTGCACTGGTCGGTGTGCTCCGGGCCCCATCAGGCCGCTACGGTTGGATGCCTTGGGACTCCTGGGCGGGGCCTCTCCACCGCACTCTGCTGTGATGGACTCACTGATCCCTAGTGCACCCTCATGCTGCCCTCCATGAGGCCCTGGGCTTCTGCTGCACTGGTCAGTGTGCTCCGGGCCCCATCACTGTGAGCTGCGGCTGCAGGGGAGACATTTGGATGCACTCATTGATCAACTTGGGAGTCTCTGCCGCATCACCTCTAGACCTCTCTATATGTGATGCCTGGTTGCATCCTGCAGTTTTGGGGGTCATGAGCCTGCTATTGGGCACCCCAGCTCCGCCTAACTTCCTGCAGCCCCTCTGGGGGATCCGCTATCGCCGACCTTACCACCCACACCGGCCATTCCACCCCACTGACTGTACCTCTACTGGGCAGGGGTCTGATCAGACGGATTAGCCCAGGGGCTTTAATCTGCACTGTTGCAGCATCTAGCTTAATTGCCTGTTGCCTGTCAGTCTCTGAACAGCCTACATGTAGCGTCAGCTTTCATAGGTTGCACGGATCCTAAGCAGCCCAAGCTGCTCTTCGACCAGACTAAGCCTGCAAGGCGACATGGCTCACGCTCAGACATAGATGAGCCCCCGGACAGCGAATCAAACACTGACACTGCCGGTGGCATGTCCACCATCATGGCAGAGTGCCATGGATGCTCACTTTCAATCAATCAATCAATCATGTAACTTGTAAAGCGCACTACATACCCGGGTGGGTTTCAAGGCGCTGGGGGGGGGGGGGGGGCTGTGAGATGTTACTGGTCGAAGAGCCAGGTCTTGAGTTGTCTCCTGAAGGTCAGCAGGTCTTCGGTTTGACGTAGGTGGTGGGGGAGGGTGTTCCAGGTCTTGGCGGCGCGATGGGAGAAGGATCTGCCTCCGGAAGTAGTTCTCCGGATGCGTGGGACCGTGACCAGGGCGTGGTCAGCAGAGCGGAGTTTCCTGTAGGGTGCGTAGAAGGAGAGTCGACTGTTGAGATAGGCTGGGCCGGTTTTGTGGAGTGCCTTGTGTGCGTGGATTAGGAGCTTGAAGGAGATTCTTTTGTCGACGGGGAGCCAGTGCAGGTTCCTCAGGTGGGGGGTGATGTGGTCGCGGCGCGGGATGTCGAGGATCAGGTGTGCAGAGGCATTCTGGATTCTCTGTAGTCTGCTGATGAGCTTGGACGAGGTTCCGGCGTAGAGGGCGTTTCCGTAGTCGAGCCTGCTGCTGACCAGGGCCTGGGTGACTGTTTTCCTCGTGTTTGTCGGGATCCATCTGAAGATCTTGCGGAGCATGCGGAGGGTGTTGAAACAGGTGGAGGAGACTGCGTTGACTTGTTTGGTCATGGAAAGTTTCAAGTCGAGGATGACTCCCAGGTTGCGTGCATGGTCGGTGGGGGCCGGGGGGGGACCCCAGTGATGTGGGCCACCAAGAGTCGTCTCTTGGCTGACTGGGGAAGCGCCAAGATCTCCAGGGTGGGCAAATCAATGGCACGGAGGAGTGCATTTCGGGCTAGACAATGGCGCCACCGCTGTGCTGAAGCACATCAAAGAAATGGAACACATCATAAAAACGGTGGCCATCAAAACTGGAGATTTAGAGGCAAGGTCCTGCAGGAACAATATCCCTATCGCTGCCATCACGGAAACCATGAACATGGGGCATCTTGACGTGTTTGTTGAGCAGATCCTAGTTGACCTCTTCGACTATAGCAATTTCTCTTCTACTTTTGCAGTGGAATGTGCTCACCATTTCCTTGGCTCTCGACCACCTGAGCTGGCCTGCTACTCTTGCTCATTACGCGCCTCCTCGACTACAGGGATAGAGACATCGCCCTTTGTCTTGCCCGAGAACAGGGTGCTCAACGCTACCAAGGCACATCCATCTATCTCTATCCGGACTTTAGTACCACATTCCAGGAGGCCCACCGAAAATGTACCGATGTTAAGAACTCTCTCCGCAAGCTGGGCCTCAAATGCGCTATGCTCCACCCTGCCCGAATGTGGGTTAAGATCAATGGGAAGCCTCGTACTTTTGACGCTCAAGCAGAGGCAGCCGACTTCTGCAAATACTCCAAGTTCTCCTCTCCAAGGTGGACCACGCCGGAACGCAATGGATCTCCAATTACTGCGCAACAAACCCCTCAGGACTGATCCGGCCTGCAGTACCCGATTCTCCTTCAGGTGTGGGCTTCACCTGCATAACGTCTGCCAAACACCTCGGACACTGTGCATCGCTCACCATTACCTTTTTATTCCTTTGTCCATATAAATGTTGTTTATAAGCGGTTGATTCTCCCTCTCTCTTTCAGGTATTCCTTCATCAAGAGGCCACACCACACTGTGACGTCGCCTCTCCCCAATAGTGACCACTGCATTATCCTCGCTGGGATTGTTTAGTTCTTTGTTTCTCCTTCTTGGGACTTACTGGATGCTTTTTTATTGTGTGGGGGTGGTGGTAGGGGGGTTAATTTTCTGCTTCCTTTTAAGTCTTTTATTTGTTTGCTATCCATTGCACATTAGACACACCATACACCATCTTACGACAGGGCACCATATTCCATACATCCGATTTCTCCATGCCATCGCATGCAGGGCCTGGGAAGGTGATAGATGTCGCCTTCATTACGTGGAACATCAGTGATATCAATAATCCATGTAAGGGCAAACAAGTTCTCTCTTATCTGTCCTGACATGAGCTAAAATAGCCTTTCTTCAGGAAACACATCTCTCACCCAGTGGCACTCATTCATATACAACATATTGGGGAACATACCGCTACTTCTTCTGGTACATTTCTTATTCCCATGGGGTCTGTACCCTTACACATAAAAGTGTTCCCTTCTCCCTCCATAAATGCCACTTGGACCCGAATAGCTATCTGCTCCTACAGGGCACCCTTGCTGACAAGCGAGTTCTATTAGCCAACATATATGCCGCGAACACTGACGATCCAGACTTCTTTCAGGATTTATATGCTCAAATTGTGCACATTGGCGCTGACTTTTTGATCCTGGGTGGAGATCTCAGCATGGTACAATACTCCAACATTGACTCTACTAGCACCAAGCCGATTGTAAGCCCTGATCGTGGGAAGTACTCCAAAATATCACAGACACGTATGCCTTACAGGATACCTGACACGCCTGACACCCGTACACACCTGGTTATACCTTTTACTCTGCCCTTCATGATGTCTGGAAGCCCTTAAATTGTGGGTCCCTCTCCACTCTTCACTCTGGACTGCGGAGGTCAAACTCTTGCCGCGGACCCTATCTCTCCTGTTCTCCTCATACTACAGGTCCCTTACGGATGTGAAGCGGAGCACTCCTGGCCCTTTGTGATCCTGACTTCTGTAGTGAGTTCTATGACTCCATTGTTAAATACTTTAGATTGAACTTGGGTACGGTCTCCACGCAAGCAACCCTCTGGGAGGCCTTCAAAGCATATATCCGTGGAGTGTGCATATCAAAGCCTGTGGGTATCCTCTGTGGTATCCACTCCCAAATACAATGCATGGAAACAGACCCCCGAACTGTAGACCTGGCTTCCTCCCAAGTCTGCGCCCCCAACTGCATCGACACTCAGTTTTGTTGACTGAATTTCCCTCCTTCCCTTAGCTCCAGATGATTAACCTCTGCTGATACTCGTTTCGGATTCCAATGGATACTGGCTGGTCTCCCGGTTATACCAACTCTGCATTGCCATGAAACCTGATACCACCACTCGTATCCAGAGAGGACTGTGGGGTGTACCTGGGCTCCCCCTAACAGACAAAATGTGCTCACAGACCCAACTTATCTCAGTCAACCACAGACATAAACTACTACACTTTAAATTCCTGCTCCGTGCATACCTTTCCCTCTCGGACATTGCATGATTCAACCCCCACATGCGCACATAACATGAACTCTGCCATGACTGGAGTAGCGGTCATGCCAGACCCCTCTTAGCACTTCTGGGTTACACTGGTGATACTCCTAAGTCCATGCGCCGGCTTGTGTCAGTGGCACTTCTGTTGGCCAGGCGTGAGGTTGCAGTGCATTGGGGTAGTGACTGTATTCCTACCGCTTGGCTTAAAAGCATTACATATTGCGATGGTGTCAGCGAGGACTATACCCAACTCCAACCTCTCACATCACCCCCTAAATATTTCTGGCAGCCTCTACAGGACTACCTTCTCACCCTTTAACCTGATGCTTCAGACTGATCATTCTCTTCATCCCCACCTTCTCTTTGACCCCTTCCCTTCGCATTGCACCATATGCCCCCCACCTATGCTACAACCCGGTTCCTTCATTTGCATGTATGCACTGTACGTGATGATGTTATCATGTTCCTGAGTTTGTCGTGTTCATGATGGTACTTTTTGTTCCTTGCTATATCTCTGCTGCGCCCCATGTGATGTGTGACTTTGTTCTTATGTTGTTGTCAACATGACTTCATGTATAAAAAACAATAAATAAATGTAAAAAAATGTAGAACAAAGGGGGTATTTTTTTGTTTTACTGTACAACGAGGCCGCCCCCAGCCCCATGAGTTCCGGAAGCCCCCTGTGTGAAGAAAAACAATGAGACCCCTTATTGTGGCCTAGATCCTGGAAGAAAGCTAACTAGTCCTTAATTTGAGCCAAAGGTTGCAGGTGGCCCATGAGCATTTGTTTTTGGGGTCTAGGATTTATTTTTAATCAAGCTTTCACCCAGAAGAAGTGATAGAAATCCGGAAGAGGGGGAAAGAATGAGGAAGAGAAAAACGGGAAAGGAAGGACAGAGTGAGAAAGCAGGGGGATAAAGAGACAGGGAATGTATGGTGGTGAAAGAGAGGTGTGAGGCCTTAGTATTCTGTAACCCCCAACATTCAGCAGTGCTGGTGGTGGGCGACGGAGTAACCTTTTGGACATGGTACTGATTATTTTACAAATTAAACACTTCTGTTGCTAACCCTCTGCAGCATCATCGTTTCTGTGAACATATCTGCAGCACAAAGTGTGTTTGAATAAACGTAAAGCACAGGGCCAGTGCTTCTGTCCTGGCCTACCCATTCTTTACTGTGATTTTGTGGGTCTCTGTTCCCGGCTGATAACTCCACCCGTCATCCCTGCCTCAAGCAGATGCAAGACTGATGGCACGCCCACCACTATTTGAGCTACCACCTTTCAAGACAAGTTGCTAAGACACACTAGTGACAATTCATTACGCCCATTGCATGTCACAGGCATCATAATGCTACCTCATCCATCACTTTTATGTATACTTCAATGAGACACCCTAAGAGCAATGGGTATGCCCAGATGTTAATTCCTTGCTCACGCTGCCACTGGAGACAAGCTGCACTTGGTTGATGAGCACCAATCAGGGCAAAACCGGTCTTGGTTTGCTTGTGTTCTGGTTCAGGAAGTGTCTGGCTTTTTGTGCTGGACTGTTCCTTTTAGAGCAGGGTCAATACTGATTTGTATATGGCTGGGTCCGGGCTGAGGTGGCATGGTGTGCAAAATAATGATGGAGCTGGCTCAGGCAGTTACCAATGGCAGAGATTAAGGCAAGCATTGTGTCCATCACTTTTTGTATACTTTAGTGCAACGCCGATAGTGTGATGAGTATGTCAAGATGTGGGTCCCATGCACACTGTGTCACTGGAACCAATCTGCACCTGACTGAAGAAAAGGGCCGGACTGGCCGTAGTGGGCACCGTGCAATCCCCCGGTGTGCCGCACTGGTGGGGGGCGATTTTGGGGCCCTGGGGGCCGTTTTTGTTAAAGGGGAGTTTTTGCAGCATAGTTGCAAAATCGGCAATAACCGGCCCTGGCAAAGAGCTCGGTGGCACCCCCAAACCCCGGGGGGGCCAGCTGAGCACTTTTCCAGGGCCAGGTTTTGGTCCCAGTCCGGGCCTGCTGAAGAACCACAATCAAAGCAGAACCTGTCTTGGGTTGCTTGTGTTCGGGGACAGAGATGACCTGGCCTAGTAGTTCGGTCTGGACTGTTCCTATTGGAGTAGGGTCAAGACATTTACATGTGGCTGAGTGCGAGCTGAGGTGGTATGGTGTGCAAAATAACAAAGGACTGTGATGCAGCCCGACTAATTACAGGGTGATTGAGATTAGTTCAAGCATTCCATCCAACACTTTTTTGTATACTTTGTTGTCTCTTCACTAGAGCATGATTTCGGGTGGGGAGTGGGAGATAAGATGCAGAGGGTGGTGAAGGTGTGTTTGCAGGCACTACATTTTTTAATGTGATATTTGGGAGGGGAGGGAAAGGGAGGGTATGGCGGGAGTGGGAGTCTCCACAGAACCGCATCCTACTCTGGTGTGTGATAGAAACATTGGAACCAATTAGACTAGTGCTTTAACCGGGTAGGTACTGCCTGGTACTGGATACCTGCACTTTAATTATTTATTTGGTAGGGAGAATAACTGCATTTCTCAGCACTGCTGCAATCATTTAAAGGGTGCATACAGGTACTCTGTAAAATGAGTACCAGCACTTCCATATTTCCATTGAAAGGACGGATTTAAACTACAGAAACTGCTTTGAAGTCAGTTTAATTGCAGACAGTGTACTATAGAAATCACAAAACAATAACTCAGATTGGATATTGTGGGTCTATCAATTAATGATTCAGCTGGATTTGGCTGAAGGGAAGCATCCATTATAGAAACGTCTTCATATGATGTTATTGGGGGCAGTCAAATGGCGTGTGATGTCACTTCCGCTACCCCTGGCGTTTTGCCGAATTGACATCTATTCAAACAAGCATTGGCATAGCCAATAGGTCTCGCCTTTGGGACCATATAAGTGTTCAGCCATGCAACAATACTTATAAGGTCCCAAAAGCGAGACCTAGGCCGTGCGGCCGCAAAAGTGAAAGTGATCGCGATCGCGATCAAAGCGGCCGTGCTGCCCCAAAAGTGAAAGTAATCGTGGTAAAGCGCGGCGCGCACGCCCGCGCACATGCACTGTAGCTCTAGGCTGGCCTGGTAGCACTTTTTGGAGCCCTCTCAATAAGTCTCGCCAGACCAGCGCATGCGCTGGGTCAGGTGAGACCTAAAAACGTGTTACTTTTTCTTAATCTCTTCATCTACAGAAAACATTTGAAACCTTTTGTCTTCTGCCACACCTAAGATGATGATTGTATACTTACCATTGGCCCCCATGCAGAAACGCTTCATTTTCTGTAGATACTGCAAGATTGTATGCTTGACTCCTGTGCTTGTTGTGTCTTGTTAGGGCCGCCCTTGACCAGAAGCAGGCCAAAGCTTGGTGATTGATGCACGGGAAATACTTATGAAGCAGCAGTCTTGAAAGACATACATGTTGAAGTCAGCTGGACAGGACCTTGGTCCTAATTTGTCAAATGCCTCTCGGGCCTCTCTAAGAATGGCCCGGAACAATCCCCAATGTTGCCCCACCCGCGCCAGAACTCCTGGTAATTCTGAATGGGAGCAATAACAAGGAGTATATGTTTGGGGGGAAAACATGGAGGAACTAGACTTACACTGCATATTCCTGCGTATGTTTTTCTGGTATTCCACCAGAAACTCGCCCTGCTCTCAGCAGGTGACCTCTCTGCGTGTCTGGGCGGCAGGATTCCATCTTTACCCATGATGCTGATGGGGCTGCTACCGCCAGAAACCAGCCCCCTTGGAAATAACGAGCCACTCGTGATGAGAGTTCTGATGGTCTAACAGTTCCACTAAAGACACCCCCTTCATAGGCCAAATGGTACGGCTCTTTACCTGAAAAGCAAACTAGTTTGATCCAAGCATCTTCTTTTAATCCCGGCAGCTGACATGCACCAATACCACCGAAAAGGAAATGTCTGGAGTTCAAAATGGTCCCTTTGTATCTATGAACACAGTTTTCATATTCAGCCGTCATACCCGGTGCTGCTTCTCATTTCCAGCTGTAACGCGGTGACAGAGGCAATACATTATTGTACTGAGAGATCGATGCTATTATCGTGATCTCTGTATTTTCTGATTTGCGCCGTGTTCTGTGTGTGCTCATTCTCTGCGACGTCTGATGAATCTGGAAATAAAGTCCATGGCGCCATAAACACAGAGATGAACGTTTATTCCGCTGTAAACTGCGCGCTGCAGGGGGTGGGGGTGGGTGAGTACGTGATTATCAATCACCATAAAATGTATGTAATTGTCACCAGCGCTGAGAGCGTTCTGACAAATGGGGGATTTAGTGAAAAACTAATTGGAGGATTTCAAGGCTGAATATTTCAGTCATTCTTTTTCTAATGTTTCATTCACATACCAGTGCGGGATGGTATTAATATCCAGTTACTAATTCAAAGGGAGAGTAGGTTTTAAAGTCTGTATAAAGGTTTAATGTATAGCTTGCTTGGGGGCGGGGGTCTTTAATGCTCTCTAGGAGGCGGGGCTCTAGTACTTAGTTCAGAAGACACTGGGGACCCTATCAAGTAAAATGAGCACTGCAAGTGGTACTTTAAGTCACTGGCCCTAATTACGATGCTGATTGGAAGAGCATCCGACCGGCATCGTTGCGGTAAAGGGACCGGCCGACAGGTAGTTGGCAGTCCAGACCACCAAATTAGGATCCAGCTGCCGTGGAGGCGGTGGAAACATACCTCTTTGCATTGAGGCTTGTGCTGAGGTCCAGAAAAGGGCAGCAGCATAAGACCCAATGCCCAAAGGCATGTTTTTAAACATTCCTGCACCCTGTGGCAGGCACTTGATGGTGCCCGCCACATGGGGCATGGAAGTTTGTGGGGACACCTATAATGCCCCCCTGCCTTCATAGCGGAGGCCGCAGAGGGACGGGGGCCCTGCTGGGGGTTCCCAAAGTCAGTTTCTGACAGCCTTTCAATGGCGATCTGACTTCCATTGAAAGGGCGTCGGAAAGGGCCATCGTAATCCCTACGGCAGTGCCTGAGCAGGCACCGCCCTCATTGTAGGGATTAAATTCCGACCGCTAGGCCGATGGGCTACTTGAGCCTGTCTGAACCGTAGCGGTCAGTCCCTCACCCATGCAGTCGAACCAACAGCATCGTAATGCGGCGGTCTGACCGCTACTTCAGATGTCAGTGGGACCGACACGGTTATGCCGTTGGTGTCAGTCCCACTGTCATCGTAATGAGTCCCACAGTCTGTGCCACAGGTTTGTACTTACTGGTGTCTTAAATATTTGAAGTGCTGAAGCAGCAGTTTCTTATCACCATAGACAGAGGTAGATGGTAGCTTGCCACAATAACTTTGAAGGAATGGAGCTGATAGAGCAGTGTTTCTTGAATCTCAATCTCTTAGTAAAATCATAAAAGAGTATCCCCCAATTGTCGTATGGACCTTTGTTTGTCGACTTGAGGTGTAGGAAAGGAACTAACATCGGCAATACATTTCAAGTACAGTGAAACCAACGTGACTCCACAAGAATAACAGAGAGGATGGTGTTCAAGCCTGAAGGGTTTTGTTAACAACATTTAGTTCAGGTTACAAATTCAATCTATCAGAAAAATTGAAGGAAACATATTGTAAGAGCATACATATTTAAATGATGATGCAGTCTGAATTTGCATATGATCGGCAAAAAGATACAAAACAGAATCACAAACGGCAAACAAAATACCAACAAATAACGTACCATAGGGGAATTTCCCCATTCTAAATAAATTATCGAAAGTGGCAAGAAGAAAGTCTATGAGGTAAGTGTCAGCATCAAAATACCCAGTTTGAGGTTCAAGAGGAATGTATGACTGTTCAAGCATGAAGCTCAACACTCTGGGCAGGGGAAATCAGCAGAGTTGAGAAGAAGTCTTCTCTCAGTGAAGTCAGGACAGGGCCTGCTCAACTGTTCTAAAGATTACACAATTTAAGCATGAAAGAAGATTCTAGAAGGATTCTTCCTATCAGTTTCTAACAAGCAAACAAATCCAAAGACAATGCTTTCTGAAAGCAGGTAGACTCCCTGGTTTCCCAGCTCCCGATTAAAGGAGTAAGAATCCTGGCGACCTTGGATGTAATATCAATCAGGTCTGCCTGGTACAGAAGGTCTCTCCCGCCATCTCAGTCTCCACATCCGAGGCCAAACAGTAATTAAAAGTTTAATTGCCTACTAGTCTAATATAATAATGAATAAGCCTATTCTAACTTAACGAGACACATGATAAGACCGATGCTGAGGAGAAAAAAGACAAGGCACTTGCAAGACATTTTATGTATGCAACTCTGGCCTGGTTACAGGTTAGGCCAAGATTAGATTCAGAATAGATTCTAAATGAGTACAGTTAGCATAATTGAATATATCGAGTACATTTAAAAAGGGTATGCATTTTCCGAACATAACACAATAGCATACACAGACCAACATCCAGCACAATTAAAACATAACTGGGCACAGTATAACATAGCAGCATCACATTGCAGTAATGAAGCTTAAAAACACAGCAGCTCAAAAACAACAGAACACGTCGCCACAACAACAAAATGCTACATACCCTATATGCATGAACATTCATGTCGCACATTGCAATCTCCAGAAACCTGCTTTCATAATATAATAGTTGAAGGTGTTTGCACCAAGCACTGCCTTAACGTACCTCCAAGGACCAAAAATTGCCCCAGCCAAAAATCTTGTGTGGTTCTGCCACTTTAAATCACAAAAATAGTTCTCAAAATGGCTGTCCTTATCTGTGCCATCATGAAGATCTTAGCCCAGTCAACAACTTCTGTTGTCCCCCTTCTAACCGCTCAGGTACCTAACATCCGTTGAAATGTTGTTCCAAGCGGGTTAGAAGAGTTAGCCTAAGTGCATTGAATGGGTGAGACCACCACCGGTAGGGAGAACAGGCGCCTGATAGATAACGTTTAAGTACACGTGTTTTCTTTCGTAATTATTAGTGTCAGAGATACAGGAACAGATGAGAGGAGGGTCTCTTTACCAGAAAAATGTTCTGGAGAGCGTGTCTCAGAGTCTGAGAGGTATATGTGTTTGTGCAAATGCATCTACCTGCATGTACGATGCGGTGTTGTGATGTTAATAGGGACATTTTAGCTTTCCACGTTATTCTAAGATTCACATGTAGCAGGTCACATTTTTCTACATTGCTGGTCCTTTTTAGGTCTCGCCTGAGCCAGTGCGCATGTGCTGCTCTGCGAGGCTTCTAGTAAGGGCTTCAATGTAACACATCTTTTCCTCATGTTTTTTTTTTCCGGGCAAGCATTTGATTGGCCATTTGCGTAAGGCTTCCACTAATTGAAACACGCAAATGGCCAAAGGCTCGTGTATGTCCCGCCTTATCTTGAAATGCTTCCCCTCACAGCCTGTGGGTCTCGGGAGCGAGCGCAGTCATCAGCGGCACACAGTGAGCCAGCTGGAGGGCAGGATGCATTCCAGTATCAGGTTACTTGTTTAAATTAACTTTCACTTTTGTTGGCGAGGTGCATGCAGGGGCCATGCTGGGTTGGCTCTTGTTTACTTATGTAGGTACACAGTGTTTTAGGGGGTCAAATATCACCACTACGGTGTCAGCATTACACACTAACACGCGCTCGCAACAATACCATGATAGTGTCTCTTGTGAACACGTGCATGCTAAATATTAAAGTGGTCCATGACGCGCTCTGACCTTGCCGCTTGACCCTTTGATCGGCGTAGCGGCTTTCCTCGTAAGTATCCTAAGCCCGCAAAGCCGCACCGGTGACAAATAGACACACGCTCGGAGGCTGCGCCCCGATCCACACGTGTCGATACTGGCATCGTGCCGGTTTTCCCTTGTGGTTGCGGGCATACGTGCTGATGCCGCAGGCAGGCACGCACTTCAATGGTGGTTATTTTCCAATTGAGCCACAGGCAGACATACACAGCGATGGCACTATCTTCAACTTCAGGCAGGCACTTATGCTAATGCTGCTTGTGTTGTTGTGGGGTGGAGATGAATTGGGAGGGAGAGGCAGGTATGATGCACACAGCCCCTTTCCTTGCCTTCTAGTCTGGAAAAAGTTGTAAAGAAGGGTTTATTTTCCCCCATTAATGTGCGGTATGTATATTGTAAGTTAATAGGCGCAGAGCTGAACTAGGACAGAAAATTGGACCGGTTACCAAAATAAAGTATCCTCAATTAGCGAATTAGTTAGATTAAAAAAAAAGTGCCGCCTATTTGCAAATAAGGCTGTTTTGAACTTGTAAATACACTTTATATAGGCAGTTGCATGTACGGGAGACTGCTTGCATACCATAAACCTCCAAAAAAAGCCCACACACTGACACATCAGACCTGCCCCCCGGGGAGTGCCCGATAGTCCAGTCCGAACCTGAATAGGCGCCTGTAAATGGAGTACTGGTACACAGTGCACATGAGGGTTACACACTGCGCATGAGGGTTACACACTGCGCATGTGGGTTACACACTGCACATGAGGGTTACACACTGCATATGAGGGTAGAGGTGCATCGTGTGAGCTCTATTCTCGGTTGTCTCTGGGATTTCTGTACACACAGCAAGTCAGAATAGAATGGGAACTCGCCAACGTTTCAAATCCTTCTTCTAAATTGTTGACGCTGTTATTTGCACTGGATTTTTCTGAACAGCAAGTAATTGCTACAATTCAACAATCAACATTCCACAAAGTGAGACTCCTGTGTTTCCTCACTAATTTTTCTGATAGGATCTTTGCAGTTTTGTTTTCCGACTTTTATTTGATAGGATCTCCGCAGCTATTACGTTTTTTTTCAGAAAAATTTTGTTATTGCGGTCACCATGCAGCTAAAAATAACTACACCTGTTCCTAAAACAATGGATTTAGAGGTTCGGGATGCTCTTAAGAGGTAAATTAAATTGAGATGCAGCAATGAATGCACGGTATGCGGCAACCTCACCCGTATGAACGTTAAAGGTGGAGTGGGGGCTAAAGCTTGACAATGGTTGTCTGTGACCAGCGCCTGACCTCTTTACACCACTGTGAGAAATACCAAGTGGATGAAACGAATCCGCTTCCATGTTGCCCGTGACATGGCAGCTCATGTTGAAACAGACTGCGCATTGTCCTCGAGGCTCCAGCGCCTTGTAGCAAACTGTTTAGAACAGTCTAGACCAATCAATGACATACGTGCTTCATTCTCTGTGTCAGTATCTAGAAATCTGGGGTTCTGCACTCCTATTTCAACGTGAAGTGTGTGCAATACACATTCAGTCCTCCTAAGAAACATCACAGAGCTAAAACCCAACATCACTTTTTGCAAACAGGCTCCAGAGTAGGTAAACGATGTTCTATCTTTTAAGTAATAAAATGGAGAGAATGAGGCACAAAATTAAAAAAAAATTCACATTCATAAAGTGTTAAGAGGGCTGAAAATGTTACAATTAAATTAGGACAGTGTTGACATTTCATTACTTTAGGCAATAACCCACAAGTTACAACATTCAACTCAATTATATAATAATGACCGGTACCTAATTGTCAAAATATTACCCTGACGTCAAGAATGAAAACGAGAAACAGACAACATATGTAATTGTAATTTGGTACTTGTAAAGCGCGTCTGTCACTCCGCGAGGAGTATCCTGGCGCTGATTTGGTTTGGAGGTGAGAGTGGGCCGTGAAGATACTAAGAGGCATAATTCGTCTGGGGCAATAAATACCCAAGTCTTCAGGGCCTTCCTGAATTGAATTTCTGATTTAAGTAGCCTTAGATGGGGTGGAAGTAAATTCCAGGCTTTGGTCCCGAGGAAGGCCACTGTCTTTCCTCCTTTCAATTTATATCTGAAAGTGTGGGGTTTGAGCAGGTTCGCTGATGATGACCTGAGAGACCTGGTTGTGGTGTATGGAGCAAAACGTGCTGCAAGATACTTAGGTCCCAAGTTGAGCCTGGCTGTATAGGTGATCGGGAGAATTTTAAAAAGGATTCTCTTGTGTACCGGAAGCCAGTGAAGACTTTTTAATGCTGCAGATGCTGAGGATCTTCGTGGGAGTTTGAGCACCAGTCGTGCCACCACGTGTTGAACCACCTGTAACTTCTTTAGAATTGCTTTATTAGCTCCCGCAAGAAGGCTGTTACAATAATCTAAGCGCAAGAGAATCAAGGCCACTGCCACTGATTTCCTTGCGGCAAGTGGGAGAAAAATGAAAAAAAAAGAATAGCGATTTGATAAGGCTGAAGTATGTCCCTGCTACAGCTGTGGCATGTGGGAGGAAAGAGAGTGTTGCATCAAATTGTACTCCCAAATTCTTGGCCACCTTGACCACGTCTGACGGAGGAGTGGTTCCCTCGGGCCACCATTTACAAGGCTGGAACAGAACATCTTTCCCTATCCGGAGGATTTCCGTTTTGTCCGTGTTGCATCTGAGGTGATTGTTCCTCATCCACTGGAGGACAGCAGATAGGCATAGGTTATGTTCCATCTGTTAAAAACATAACAATAAAATCTAACATGGGTAGCAATAAAACAATACACAGTGTGTACCATGACACCTGGTGGTAGGTGGGAACAATGATAATTTGTGGTAAAAACTAACAAGCATTGGCATAGCAAATAGGTCTCGCCTTTGAGACCTTATAAGTGTTTAGTTATCCAGTACAATATCCTTGGTGCAACAACATCAACTGTTGCATGGCTAAACACTTATAAGGTCCCAAAGGCGAGACCTATTGGCTATGCCAATTCTTGTTTTCTATTTGTTCTGCTGTTGTAAAGCTCGTTTCTGCTGGCAAGTAAGCTCAGAGGGTTGGTGCACCTACTGCTGTGCGGTCAGCCAATAGGTAACAGATAAGAATCCTGATAGGTAGATTCATTTAAGCTTTTATTTGTCCGATTTTTACAAAATCATTACCATTGAGATTGCCTGTCATTACCCGGAATGCCCTTCAACAGCACTCCAAAGCTGCAAGGTTTCTGCAAAAAAGGCTATATTAAAATTAAGAGTAATTGCTGGTTTAAAACACTCTTGTGTTTGGATACTCTACACAGAGAGGTTTGCAACAACTAAGGATGTAAGAAACATAGGTCTATAAAATGCAAATTACAAATGGCAATGTCTTTCACTCTAATAACTGTGGTGTGAGAGCAGGTCTTCACAGGATATATATGCACCTTTCAACTGTATGAATAGTATATCTTCTATATTTTGTGCAGAATGTTAGACATTTCTAAGCATGTTAATAACTGATGAAATTCACAAGTATGCAAATCAATGATCATTTATCAGCCGCAGAATGAAGAAAGTCTGAATATCTTATTCCACCTTCAACAGATTGTAGAGTGATCTCTGAAGTGGATACTCAGTTTATTTTGAGTTTTCTTAGCAGCCTAATGATGTAAAGCACACTCTCAGGCTCTCTGGTTCTCACTTTTGCAGATTTATGGATAAACAGCTCTCCACTTTAACTGGCAAAATGGCTCAGTGGGTTAACATAACTAAGCTGTCATGCAGACTTCCTGTGCAGGCTTGTAGCTCCCTTGCACCTCTGCAGGTTGACCTTACGCCCCTACCGTCACATAGATGTTAAATGAATATTTTTGTCACATTAATATGCTTACTAAAAGCAATGTGAGCTGGCATTTTGAAAATGGGTGCAAGTGTAGATGCTGTTGCCACCCAGGTGAGCTTCCTGGGACCTCATCCCTATACCGACAATTACAATGTGACCGTAGCCGGGGCAGGATTGCATCTTGACCTGCCAGTATGTGCTTGTTGTATGGTGACTGGCCATGAGGCATGCCCGACGCTGTCAGTCACACTGTGTGAACACAGTGTAGTGCCCTTCAGACAGCATGGAAGAAGATGCCAATACAGCGTAGGTTAGGATCCCTGTGAGGGGAAAGGTATGTAAAAAAAAAAAGCTATTGATTGCTGGAGGAGTGGGATCTAGTCACGGTGTGTATGTGTGAATGTTATGTGTTATATGCATATGAGTGGGGCCGTATGCTTGACGGTGTCGTCTGTGTGAGCTACTGGATCACAACAGGGGTGTTGGCAACATTTGCATCTGATGTCCCAGGGTCCACAACAGGGGTGTTAAGAACATCTGCCTCTGATGTCCCAGCGTCGATCCAACTATGTTCTTGAAAAGTTGGAAAATTACACTTTTGTTTCAGTGTAGAGAAGGTCAACAGTCAAAGGCTTTTCAGGGAGGTAGTGTGGGGGCAGAGGCTCAGAACTCACCAGTCAAGCAACAGACACAAAAATATACTGTCCAACCCAGTGCTTGTGTTAGTAAAAAGAGCTCTTTATTAATACAGCAAAATTAAATTCTATTTATATTGATGGGTGTTCAGCTACAGGGTTCTATAACAGGGATCTATAACGTACTACATTGCTGCAATCAATTCCTATAGTTCCCAAACCAACCACTGTGCCCTAGCAGATTAGCTACAATTTCTCCTCCACTACATTGTTCTAGCACAGAGGCTGCATTTCCCACTCTACTACAGTGACCTAGCAGTAAAGAAGATCTCAAGGTTGAGAATCTGCACACGTGCAAGTTCACTAACTGGCTTATGCGCGCATTCACAAAATTCAGGGAACCATAGGTCAGTTTGTTATGTGTATTATGTTTTTGTCATCTAGGTATTCCGCTTTTAGGTTGCACATTGTAATTGTTTAGACATGAATGCAAGTGAATAATATGGAATGCACATTTATTTTGCAACATGGTAGTCAGTATTTAGTCTGAGTTGACTGTTCTGTTCTAAATAATTGTTATTGAGTTGTGAACAAAGTTTAATAGAGAGTTGATAACTGTGTTTCTTGCTATTGTTCAAAAGAGCACAGTCTTACAGAATGAAAACAAGTAAGTGCATCAGGCTGCCTTCTGCTAATTGTTTATCTTGAAAGATTCAACAACGACTAAATATGGTTTAATAAGCTGAGCACAATGTATGAAGAGTTAGAGAGGAACTTTGTGCCAGGAGACCCACTTGAGACAGGCCATGCAGAATCACATTGTCTACTTTTGCTGAAGGCTAACAGGAGGCATTTAGCCTTCACTTGTTGGGTTTATCAGCTAGGCTGCCAGCAGAGACAAGGATAGCAGAATTCTGCTATTTTATTGAATCTAAAACAATACTGTTCAAACAGGTATTCAGGTATGTACCTTCTAAAAACTCAAATTAGGCTTTTATTTTGGTGCTAAGATTAGTTTAGTAAATTGAAGAACGATTGTGGGATTACTATAAATTTATTCTGCTAATATAATTGAGTATTTTTTGTTGCTCACGCTTTTGGTAAACGTTGCAACTACCATTCTGTTTATCTTTATTGTAGTTACATTTCAAATCAAGTGTACTAGGATAGGATTTTGATTTTAAAATAAATCTTGAAAATGTATCCATTGCTTCCTAGTGTTCATGAGTGGGCCTGTCCTAAATGAAAGAGGATTTGGATTCAACTAACCTTCCCTGTGATGTCCCATACGATTGACCATTACCTGAAACAAATCTCACTCAAATATTGCTCAGTGGGTTAAGTGGTGGTTGCAGTCCAGCTGGCATTCTGTCTCGGGTTGGTACATTGACCAAGTCCTTCATGCCAGGGGGGCTAGAAAGCCAAATTCTTGGCCATGCTTTAAAAACATCTAGAAAGACATCTAGTTCTGTTCATATCTTGCAAAAGTTACTTATTTCAATGTGCACCTCTGTATCTTTAGCACATGAAACAGTTGCTTAGTCTTTCACCACAGCCTTGTGTTTACTTCTGCGTGATAACATGGCTTGACACTGAGATTGTTGCGGTGCCACCTTTATTCTGGTTTTCCAGACAGCGTTGTTGATCCACAGTCTAAAGTGCAGGAATGCTTTGGGTTAGTTTCTTTTCTAATTTCATTTTCTGGCTGCAATACAGACACAGCCTCTGTACCCCTATGCAATGCCTTAGAGCACACACTGTGCAAGGTAGAGATAATGCTAGTTCCAAGCAAGAGTTCTCCAAAACATGAGCACAATAATCACTCTCCACCTGGCTGTCATCAGGCTCTCTAACGTGGTTCTCAAGGAAAAACAAATGGGCAGGCAATGCCTAGAAACTGCTTTATCCTTACCAGCATTAAATCCTGACTCTACCCTGCCATCCACAAAATGTGGCAAGACACACAAAGGACTAATCAGCAACCCCTTCTAAAAGGTCCTCATAGAGTTTCTAAGTGTAGCAGAGATTCTAATTTAAGTTCTGGGAATGCAGGCAATGAACTTCCACCTTCTGAGCAAGCTTATGCTATCCTGGATTCAAGCAAGCCTGGCTGAAGACCAGGTCCAGAAAGTGAACTGAAGAGTGGGTCTGAGGGTCCCATTGCTATACCCTGTGCCTTCTTTGTAATAGAAGTTTTTAGAGATTCCCTATGAAGTGCTTGGAATTTTCTGCATTCCGTGGCAAGCAGGCCTGGCTGAAGACGACTGAAATGCCAGAAACCGGTCCTAGGAAGCTTGTTTCCAGTCCAGGGAAGACATGGCTTGGCAGTTCGGGCTGGACTGTTCCCATGAGGCACAGGGTCAGACTGATTTGCATATGGCCATGTCTGAACTGGGGTGGCAGAGTGGGCTAAAGAAGGGTGATGGATTAAACCCAGATCAGTTGACTGGGGGTGAGTGCTTGCAATGTTCAACATTCCGTCCATCATTTCCTTTGGTTTTTGCATCCTCCAACTTGTGCCATGTCAAGCCAGGGACAATTCAGACTGGATCCCGCTGGTCCTAGCAACCAACTAAATTCTAACCACAACTGGTAGTCATGCCAATACCCATACTTCATGCACACACAATCAGCATGCACACAAGATGTCAGTGTAAGTGTTTGTGTGTTACATCCAAGTGGTGCTTTAAATGAGTCAGGCCAGTTGACACTTCATTCTACCTTTACCAGGAAAAAGATCTGTTCAGCATTATCAATCTACAAAAATTAAAATGCTTTTCAACACCACTTTATATCTCAACAACCCAGGACATGAACAGCAGTCCCATGTCACCATAGAAGTTATGCTCAGTGCCCCCTTCAGGTCACAGAACAAGTTCTGTACCTTGCAATTACAATGGACTGGCCTAGGCATTAGAGCACACATTAGACTAGTGTATGAGCTGGGCCAAAAACAAAGTCAGGATACCAGTTTCACATGCACTCAGGTCATTCAGGGCAAGGGTACACACCCGGTTACCATGATGGAGACATTACCGTTCCAACATTCAGCTAGAATGTGTGTCCATGTCTTCTGGATCAGGCTCATGATGTACAGCCAGAAATTGTCTGTTTGAGCCTTTGTCATTCTGGTGTATCTTTTCTTCTCTCTCCGCTCCCTTTTCTCTGATCCACTAACATACAGTCACAATTCTAACCTGGTGTTGTTGTCATCCAACGTCACTGCCACAGCTTCCCTCGTGTGGGGGTTAGGCATAGGGCTGTTCCTGGAGCAATGGTGGCATTTCCTTTAATATTGTAGGCATTAGTCCTACAAAGGGATCATTTACTGTATCAATTATGCTTACTGATCAATATTTAAGTGTGAGAAATTGGGTTGTTGGTTGAGTGGAATGTTAACCCTGCTCAAGCAACAGTCACAGTCCCTGCCAGGGTGAAGCACAAAAGTCACTAATTTCACCTGTGCTTAACCCTCCAGTAGCTTGCCACAAAAAAGTTAGGCTTATCTTAGAGGCAAAGTGTAAAGTATTTATGCAGCACACAAACAGTAGTAAAGTGAGAACACAACATAAGAAAAATCCCACACCAATTTAGAAGCACAGAGTAATTTTAATAAACTATTTAGTACCAAAATGACAAAATTCCAATCATTAGAACTGCCATTACAAATTTTTAAAGTTTACGGTAAATACTAGTGCCTAAAATATCAAAGTACCAAACACAGACATCTGGTCTGCTTGGCCGGGTCAAAGTGGAAAATATGGCTCACCTCAATGGAAAATTAATACATTGGGCCTGGTTTGCGCTTACCTTTGGACTTAGAAGAATTTCGTGGAAAAAGATCTGAGAAGGTAAAATTTAGCAGGACAAGGTTGCAGGCAGTGTCTGGGGAGAAAGCGACATCGTGGTCAGGAAGCCTCTGGACCAATATTTCTACGTTCAGACTTAGTCTCTTTTTTGGAAGTCGAAAAATCTCCAGCAGGACGAAGCTGCTAGCTGTAGCCGATTAGGGCTCCTTAAGCCTGGATACCCCTTCTGCGAAGGACTGCTGAACAGGATTCGCTGCAGAGAACACGTGACTGGAGCTGCCGCAAACTCAGTCAGACCCGCGATGCACCGTGGGCAGATAAACTAGCGGGTAGGTCCCAGGCTCTTCTAAGGTTCTCAGAGCACTTTTAGCCAAAACATTTCTAAGTCCAAGTTTTGGATTTTGGCTATATGGATACCTTTAGCAACACTTCCAATGGTCCTGGCCTAGAGAGGCATCACTTGGAGGGTTGGGACTCTCTCAAGATAATGGGAGCCCTTCCTTTCCCTGAGGCTTTGATCAGGAGGCCAGCTCGCTAGCCCTTGGAGTCACTCTGGTGGTCCTGGGTTCAAGTAGGGAAACAGGGCTCAAGCAGAAGGGCAAGCATCTGAGGGTTCAAAGCAGGCTTCAGGCACCGGAGCAGTCCTTCTTGGTGCAGCAAAGCAGTCTGCTGAAGTACACAGCTGGCCACAGCATCACTCAGGCCTCTGAGAGTCCTTCCACAGGTCCAGAAAGTGAACTGAAGAGTGGGTCTGAGGGTCCCATTGCTATACCCTGTGCCTTCTTTGGAGTAGAAGTTTTTAGAGATTCCCTATGAAGTGCTTGGAATTTTCTGCGTTCCGTGCCCAGGCTCCAGTCTGGCAGCAGGCACAATGAGCTGGTGTGAAGTCCTTTGTGTGAAGGCAGGGCACATCCAAATCACTTGTAAGCAAGGCTCTGCCCAGCTCCGCCCCCATCCTGTTAGTGATGGCCCATGCAGGCACACCTAATCCCTCTATTGTGTGGCTGTGTGGGAGGAATATACAAAGCCCAACTGCCAACTACACCCAATCATGTTGTCCAGAAACAGACTGCAGGCACAAAATAGCATGGGCAGGAAAATGCAGACTTTCTAAAAGTGGCATTTTCAAAATTGTAACTTAAAATCCGACTTACCATTAAAAGGATTTTAAATTACAATTTCCTAGACACCAAATATGGATTTCCTACTCGCTCCCATAAAAAGCTAGCACTTATTAATTGTAATAAGGCAGCCCAATGTTATCTCATGGGAGAGGTAGGTCTCCGAGTAGTGAAAAGCGAATTTAGGAGTTTTTCACTACCAGGACATATAACACTTAAAAGTACATGGCCCACCTTTTAATTACAGTGCACCCTGCTCAATGGGATGTCTAGGGCCTACCTTTGGGGTGACTTTTACGTAATAAAATGATAGCCACGCCAAACTGGAAGTGTAAAATGGCATACAGGCTGCAATGGCAGGCTTGGGATTCGTTTTAAGGGACTTCAGAAGTGGGTGGTACAATAAGTGCTGCAAGCCCACTAGTAGTATTTAATTTACAGGCCCTGGGTATATGGTCTACCACTTTAATAGTGACTTACAAGAAAATTAAATGTGCCAATCAGGTGTAAGCCCATTTTACCATGCTTTAGGGAGTGCCTACAACCACGCTAGCACTGGTTAGCAGTGGTAAAGTGCACAGAGTCCTAAAGCCAGCGAAATGATTTCAGAAAAACAGGAGAGTGAAGGCAAAATGCTAGGGTGTAGATCACTGTAAGACTGACAGCTCTAACATCCAGCATCTAGAAATGTGACGCATCGAACCAAAGAATGTGAATCAATCAACAACAATTAACAATGGAAGAACGCCCCCCCCCAAAAAAAAAACAGATGTAGAAAAGTGGTGCTGTTACATTCACTTTTTTATGTTTAATTCCAGACAAAGTTACTAGAATTAATTATAAAGGGGTACAAGGAGAGCAATATAAGCACATCTATCCCCTATTTCCTCCTCTCTTCCTTCTTTCTAAAGATGTAAGAAGACATGTTACAGACAGTGACGTATCGCAAAATGATGAGGTTTTTTGGGCTTTCTGCAGAATATTCACTGGGCTTGGGGTGAATAGGCACCCTCTGACAGGTTGGAGGCCCTTTCAGTCCTCCTGAACCTCTGGGGCTGCAGGCCCTCACTACAGTATTTGTTTTTAAAATAAATAGTAATTTTAAGTACCACTAATGTTTTAGGAACTGTAGAATTGTTATACTTTTGTTCCCTGTCGACCTGGTTTCATACCATGCTTCTCAGAATTTATGTGGCCAGGTGCCTGGAATATAGTCACGAACATTCAGTTCAATTTGATTAATTTGTCTAAACATCGACTTGGCATTATGATCAAGTTGACAAACGAATATTAGGATAACATAGGCACATTAAATAAGCAGATGCTGCCTACAAAAGAGATCATCTGATTAATATTCAGAATTTATAATTATATGTACTGTCTCTGTCCTTCTGCTCTCACCCCTTCTAGGAAATGGACCAGCCTTGCTGCAGTCCTGCCAGTAACTGATGTTGAGTTGTTCCCTGCAAGAAGGCAGGGCAAAATGAGTTTGTGCTCAATGCATGGATTCTGAAACTTGAGGAGCCAGACATTTTTAAAAATGTCTTACACTTCATTGATTTAAAGAAACTAGATTTGTATTCATGTTCACACGATGATCACAAAATGCTACATATTGCTTTAAACTTGGAGTCTCGTTTACAAGTCCATTGCGCCGCCGGTGCGTCACTTTTTTTAACGCACCTGCGGCGCAATGGGCTTGCCCATATTTACAAGCCCACGTACACCTTGCGTGACTTTTCATGGCCTTCTAAACATGGGTCCCTTTCACACATTACTCTGCGTGAAAGGGGCGACAATGGGTGTTGGTGTGGGTGTTCCCACGCAACATCCATGGAACCTGACACATTCCCAGATTTACAACATTTTGTAAAGCTGGGAATGCGTCACAATCCTTCGCCTCCCAGGGGAGGTGTAGGAGTGGCACAATGAGGAGAAATACTTCAATTTCTCCTTGTTTTATCGTCTTTCCATGTGTGCGGCATTCTGCAGCACGCATAGAGAGGAAAATACCATCCCTGCAGTGCAGACACCCTTTCAACATGACACAAGGGTGCCTGCGCTGGCGCATGGCAGCCAATTGTGCACCAGCGCTGGGGAAAGCACACGGATGTATCGTATTGTTGTTAATACGGTGCATCCCTGTGCTTTTAAAATGATGCAGCTCGGCACTGCAAAATGGCTTGCGGCGCCGCGCTGCGTCATTTTATAGTAATGAGGCCCTTATGTTTTTTACATTGGCGTAATTGTTCCTCTTTGATGTCACAGGCTTTTCAGCATTCATCATATTTCAGTGCCTTATCATTAAATTATAGTTCAGCATCAGTTTCGTAGTTTGACCACAAAATTATTGTTTACAATTTCAAGTTCTGGTACAAAATGTATTGCACATTGCATGTGTTATACTGTGGGAGAGATGACTCAAAGTATATGGCGATGTTGCAGCTCAGGATCCGGGAAGTGTCAAGGGTGGATTACACCTCCTTACTGAAACAACTCAAGTGTGGATATTCCATCTCAAATGCCTACGCCTCTCTGCCACATCCCGTTACAGTTAGGTGCCTGAAATATAGTCACAATCATTCATTTAGAGAAGATCCAAAAATATTTATTTATGATTCATCTGGGCGTCTCGTTTCCACAACTTATCTATGCATACTTTTGCAGATATGAAAGAATAAACACAAGAAGGCCATACCGGCTGGACCCCTCTGTGAGCTGCTCTTTGGATGATGATCTGGTGAACCTGGAGGTCCTTGATGAGGTATTTTAGGCTTTGTTGAATTAATTAATTGTATGATCTAAAACTGTAATTCTTCTAAATTTATGCTGTTCCATAAAGATCTAAATGCTATCATTTTGAAACCAGTATGTATGAGAAATTATTCAAAATGAATGCACATTTTGGCTGTTTACCATGAGCAAAATTCAATTAACCCTTCAGGATATGCTTAAATTACTTTATTTTTATCATTGACATAATGTGTAAATTTACAGAAATATGCTGCACATTGTGATAGAAGTTTATTTGATGTGAATGTCAAAATTTCAAGGATAGAAACCCCTCCCTGCTAAAATATCTTGCTCACAATATCAACAACCAAATTATTATGTAGGTTATTTTATAGGCGAGTATAGTATTGATTTTATTAACTTCACATCCTTGTGCCTCGATGATATATATCGATATGAAGTTAAGATTAGTAAACCTTTACGTACCCATGTATACTTATCTTCATGGTACTTTGGTAGTAAAATTTATTTCACGGTATTTTTGTAGGACTATATTTCGTCCATAATATTGGATAAGTGTAAGCTTGATCCCATCTGAGATACTGTAGGAGTGCATCATACTCATGAGTAGTCATTACTCGAATATATTCTGTGTGATTAATTTTACTAAGAAGAGTGGACTATTGCATATTTAAAGCATTCCGCATGAAGAATTTGTGTATAGATTGTGATTAATAAAGCTCTATGTAACATTTATATATTAATGTGATGGGAGAAGTTAACATAAAGTGTTTCCCATTGTGAGGTTAATAAATTAGAATGTGCATGTGTAAACTAATGTTTACATTTTTATATGTGTAACAAGAATTATTTCCATATAGGTGAATTTTGAACGACATCTTCATAATTCTTTACCATTTATACATGTCTTAAGAAGCTGTATTTATTGTGCATGTAGAAATATGCACGTATTCTGTAACCCTGTGCACTGTTTAAGTTGACTAGAGTGGACCTCGAGAAACCAGTTCAGTTCATGCCCACAATTAAAATCTAACATGTAATTCGTATTTAACCTTCAATGCAGCGTACATTTGCTTGTATTTTGTTTCCACTGCAGGTATGGACAAAGCCTCATTAGTTAGCATCAAAGGGTTTTATTTTTATTAGATAGCAAGATATACCAAAAAGAAGTTGGCAAGGAGAAGTGCGGTAATGAGCAAGGAGGGCAGTTCTCATGGAGGAGAAGAGGAATGACAGAGGACGAATGAAGTTGCAACTTATCGATATGGGAAAGGTGTTGCAAGAATCCAGTTGAGCCACAGCCATGGGAATTTACTAGCAAGGATCTTGTGAGATAGTCTACCCTGAATGTAATTGATATTTCATGCTGAACATAGTAAGGGACAGGGAAATAATCTTAGGATTCCACGGAGAGCAGATCTATGCTTCTGCATGTGTGGCTTTATGGTACCTGACCCATTGTTGAAGTGCCTTCTATTGAAGACTCCGACAGCTGACACCTTTTTGATTTAACCTTTACTAAATGCTTCTTAGCTTCGTGTAGCCCTTTTAAGGTAGTGTAGGGAGAGATAGCTTGCTCATGTTTACTTTGGAGAATCATCTGATGCAATGTAATACTCAATCCCTGATTGTCTGTATAGTCATCATGGAGTTAGTTGTCTGCTTTGTATTATATAGGGCAAATCTCTTCTGGAGATTTGGACTTATCTTGGTCTTTCTGTATTCTACACTCAGTTCTAATCTCAAATTAATTTGTTGAGTGGGTTATTGTGTGACCACATTGTGTACACTGTATTGAGATGTTAACAAGTCATTGTTTTCTCACTTTACCTCATGCAGCTATAAAGGTCATTGATTTGGAGATAAATGTTTGGGGGGGTCTGAGCTCCAGCAGCTGGTAGCATTTGCGGGTGGTTCGCTCTTGAAGTAAAGGGAGTTAGAACCTAACCTAGATTAGTGTAGACCCCAATCCCATAAAAATAGATGGAGTTCCAGTGGCGTGCGTTGAAACAGCGACGATGGAGGAGTGAGTATCAGTAGGGATATGGGTATGAGGATTATGCTTAGCATGTGGTACAATATTGATTGTGTGATGTCTGGCGGAGAGACGTGTGAACGTGGTGTTGTTGAGTTGTCGAAGTGGAAGAAGTTGTTGAAATTGTTATCGGGTCCGATGTGACTTAAGATCCTGGGATATATAATAAAGGTGCAGAAGACACTGTGTTGTAATTGTCTGCTAAGGTTTTTTTTTATAACATATTTTATTAATTTTCTTGGTATTACAACCTCCTTATTCACAGGCATACATCATGTTAAATCCACATTGATATTCCACACAGTAGAGCAAAATAATGATAAACAATAATACTAATAACTGTCGATTACCAGCAGTACTATCTAATGAACTTAGCAGTTATACTTTCAACGTATTGTGATGTCCATCAGGATGTCATTTGTACATGCATGTAATGCGCTATAAATATTATAATAAGCTAAACAACCTGTCCCTCCCCCCCTACCTAATCCCAAACCAACTATATCCCAACCCTCCCCCAAACCAGGCTCAGCACTGCATTTCTATATACATTTGACAGTCAGTATATCAGTGCTTACATTTACAATTATTACCACAAATTCAGCAAATAATTCCTATAGTGTAGTGTAGGCTTACAACATCCGGGTCTCTTCCTGCCCTGCGATAAGTTGGCAACAGTAAAGTTCCTCCCTTACCTATTCTGTGATGCCTGTACGTTTGTTGCTACAAACTCCTCCAATATCTCATTCCATTCTATCGAAATAGGTTTCTTTCGCAATCCCCTATGTTCTTCCCGCTGCAATTCCACGCTTTCTGCTTTACCCCACCTAACCACTTCATTGAACCAGTCCAGCACTGATGGTGCTTTTGCAGCCTTCCATTTCATGGTAATTGTACACTTTTCTAGTACCAGTGCCAAATTTGTAAACCTGAGTGTAGGGCTTGTTTTAATGTTTGTTCTGATTCAGGAAAAAATTCCAGTAGGCTGATTTCAAGGTGAAAATTCTTTATATGAAGGTGATTTAGGAATTCTGTGTAGGTATAGTACCAACAGCCAACACGTGTTTCGCCCCCTTACATGGCCATCTGGCCTAGGGCTTCTTCAGGGCTGTACATTGACACAAAATCATAAAAATGTGTGGGCCAAGGTGATGGGGCCCCATGTGTTTGGAGCATTAACATATATACATAAAAAAGGTGTACAAAATTAGTGTGAGATAAAAAGGTGTAGGAGAAGCGACTACATAGGGCATGACATAACATATTTGCATACAGCAACAAACGAAATAGGGTATATATAGGTGGGTGTGATCCACATGGGGACCATGGTGTAGCGCCCAAGCAAAAGTGTGTAGGGGAGCCAAATATTAAAACAGCAAGGTTACAAGTGGGGAGTTCAACAAGTCAAAGCATAGTATTGTAAAGCACATCGCGACATCGTCATTCAGGATAGTGCATTTGCAAAAAATATATATATAGAGGCACAATCATGCCCAAGGGGGTAGGAGCAATTGCGCGCACACAGACATTGCGTACGGAGAACATAAATAGAGGTAGGAGGCAGGATATATGCCCTATGTATTCTCTTCTCCTACACCTTTTTTATCTCACACTAATTTTGTACACCTTCTATTTATGTATATATGTTAATGCTCCAATCACATGGGGCCCCATCACCTTGGCCCAAACATTTTTATGCTTTTTGTGTCAATGTACAGCCCTGAAGAAGCCCCAGGCCGGATGGCCATGTAAGGCGGCAAAGCACGTGTTGGCTGTTGTTCACCCGTTACTATACCTACACAGAATTCCTAAATCACCTTCATATAAAGAATTTTCACCTTGAAATCAGCCTACTGGAATTTTTTCCTGAATCAGAATAAACATTAAAACTAGTCCAGACATCCTTTTAGTTAACCACTGCGCATTTAGGGGATCAGGGGTCTCCCCCATCCAGGACAAGTACTCGAAATCTAAACGGCGAGTAAGGAATTGGGACTCATCACCACTTCTCTTCCACAATCTGTGTGTAGGGCTTCCCTTCTTTCTTCGAGGACTTATTCCAAGGATGCAATTCTCTAACGGATCTCCTCCTCCCCCTGGTGCCACTCCATTCAGTATTGTTTGCACTGTTGACCAATAATGTGCCAGTCCTGGACAAACCCACAACATGTGTAATAAACTGGCATCTGAGGCAGGGCATCGAGGACATACATCTGCCGTATCTGGGAATATCAAACTGAGGTTGTGGGGGGTCAGATAGGCATGATGCACTACCATAAGCTGAATAAATGTAAACTTAGGGTTTCGTGACACTTTCTTCGGATATTCCAGTATCATTCCCCATTCTGTATCCGTTATCTGGAGCCCTATGTCGACATTCCATTTGTCACGGAGCGTCTGTAGCGATACTGCAGCATGCGCTTGAATCCCTCGGTACAACCATCTAGTCAAATGAGCGCCATTACCCATCAGATACTGCATGTGTACTAACTCGTGTGTCGATGGTTCCGTCCCATCTGGGGCCCATGTATTACGAACATTTGCATGTAGAAGAAAGAGTGTGTTAGGCACTCCCTGTTCCCTCAGAAATGTGTCATGAATCATTAATGTGTTGTCCGTAAATAACATCCTTACCGTGCTTACTCCTACGTCAACCCAGGCCGATATACGCTTAAGTGTGACCAATCCTGGTGGTAGAGGGTTTCCTAGCAGAGGAATATTAGGTGCAAATGGAGTAAGTACCTTTGTATAATGCAGTGCCTTTTTCCAGTACATCAGTGCAACTTTCAACAGCGGGGACACTGTCGGTGGAATTCTACTATTTGGAAACAGAAGCGTGTGAAGTAACCCCCTTTTCCATTCACACCGATTCATAGCTATTTCTTGCAAATTGCGTCCTGTAATCCAGTATGCCACTCACTCTAATTGGCCTGCATAAGAGTAGGCTTTTAGGTCTGGAACTCCCAGCCCCCCATGCTTCGTGTCTAATTGAAGTTTTGACAGTCCAAATCGTCTACGTCCGGCCCCCAGATTAATTCCACTAGTAGGGTATCTAACGTTTTAAACACATGCACTAAGATCATGATTGGCAAGTTAGTAAAATAATATAACAGCCTGGGGAGCATTACCATTTTGGCAATAGCTACTTTGCCCGCCACCGACAGCGACAAGGAGGTTCAAAATTTTATTTGCATTTTGAGTGCTGCAATAGCCCGAGTCAGATTGCCATCTAGCATGTCTCCTGTCTCTCTGTACACGTGAATGCCAAAGTATCTAAAAGGAACTTCTGCCGCCTGAAAGGTCCAGTGGCCAAAGCGCAATGGATCAACCTGTGTAGTATCAGTGAAAAAGTACGCATATGATTTGGACTCGTTAATAGCGAGCCCTGACAGCGATTAGAATTTATTGAATATTGTGGGTATTGGTTCATGATCGCCGTTTAGGTTATTAAAATATAATAGTAAATCATCCGCTTATGCCGAGATAACATGTATTTCATTTCCCAATCGTATTCCCTTAATGCGGAGTTTGATTGCAAGTGGTTCTAAAGCTAGAATAAATAGCAATGGTGAGAGCGGGCATCCTTGCCAAATGCCATGTGCTACTGCATATTGTTGTGAGATGTGGACACCTGTCTGTGCGCGTGCCGTGGGGTTTGTGTACAAAAACTTAACCCACGCCACATATTTGTCCGGGCTTCCAATTTTTGGAAGAGTACGAAGTATATAGCTCCAATGTAGTGAATCAAATGCTTGCCGTAGATCTAGGGATACACATCCCTGTGTGTTGATGTCTGTGGTTGCATGTGTCATGACCTGATGTAGCCTTCTAATATTAAGAGCCGTGCATCTACCCGGCACAAACCCACACTGGTCAGTGTGAATTAGATTTGGGATGAAGGAAAGGATTCTATTTGCTAACAACTTGCTTAATATTTTATAATCCGTATTTAAGAGTGAAAGGGATCGATATCCTGCCATATCTTTGCTATCCCAGCCCGGTTTCGGCAATGAAACCACTATCGCTTGAAGTGCAGTAGGAGGTAGGGAACCGGTTGCCAGCGAGGCCTGATACAGCTTCTGTAGATGAGGGACTAGCAATTCTGAATAAGTTGCGTAGAACTCTATGGGCAGTCAATCGCTGCCTGGGGTTTTGTTGTGGCGCAAGACCTTGATCACCGCTCTTATTTCCGCGTTGGTTTTAGGCCCCTCTAATTCTAATTTGTGATCTTCTAGCAGTTGTGGGAATTGCAGCCCACCAAAAAATGACTCATAGTCAATTTCACAAGGCTCCTCTGGTGCTGCATACAGCTTCTCATAGTAAACTTTAAAGGCAGTGCTTATGTCTTGTTGAGTGCAGGCTACTGTGCCCTTTGAGGTAGTAATTTCAAGAATCGGAACCATCGCCGGTGTGTGTTTTATAATCCTAGTGTTGCAGGGATTCTGCTCATGCACAGAACTATGCACAGGAAACCAAGACCTCGGTGTATTGTGTACCAAAAAAGCCACCTAAGTGCCCAGAAACACAATCCGACTAGCAATAGTGTCTCATTCGTTCTCCGTACTACAGCGAAGCTACCAATAATTAGACAACCTAGACCATGCGACTTAGTAAACTCTCAGGAATAGTGGGAAACAAGAACACTCTTTCTTTCACACTCATACTTGTCCACAACGTGAGTAATCAGAGACACTGTATAGTATAAAACGTTTATTTTTAACTAACGTGCTCTAAGGTGCAGTACTCTAGCCAATACAAGCAGCATAATGCATAAGAACAATATAATAAGCATTGTTACAATTCCATAAAGCACAAATGGGGAAATCATATTATAATGACAGTGGAAACAGGACTATAGCGCCTTATACAACCCTCCCCGTGCTCATGAGCTAGTTTAGAATAATTATAGAAGACCTCGGGGCTTTGTCAGTGAGACCCCATACCTACAAGATCAGATGCAATGAATCACATCTCATTATCAGCACAGCTCTTCTATGTTGGAAAGATTTTCTCCAAGTACCTTCGCATGCATGTAATGCTATATTAAAAGCACCCGAGTTTCAGTTGTACTGCTGTGCTTCATGTTATGTCTATGTGTGTGGGACTGACCAAAGTGAATCAACAGCATACATTGTTATTCGACCTTGAACATGCTGTGCAGACAAAGCGCGGTGCCCAGCTGAATATGTGAATGGTAGACAGTTTTCATGTGAAGCAGCGCCAGCAAAGTATTTCACGAAAACAGAGCCATGTAGTGTCCTGTGCAAAAGCGGCAGAATGGCAGCTAAGCATATACTACTTATGCTAACTTAGCAATGTCTGCAGTTAACCCCATTTCCTCACTACACCCTCCCCTTGGTCAGGCCAACGGACAGTGGACTCAATAGAACACAGAGTTCAAGTCAGAGTGATCAAGAACTAAGAGCAGCAGTCATATTTGGACAAAGAGTCAAATGGTGCACTAATTCATGTGTAAAAACTCGATTACAGAGAAAAGAGTGAAAAAGAAAAACCATTACAAAAAATATCCGGCAGATGATGAAAGTCATCCAGGTTAATCCATTAAGGTGTATGAGCAGTATGTTGCAACAGCCTCCAAGAAGAATTCATTGATATCGTCAGAAAAGAGGGTAGCCATCCATTCCAGCAAAGAGAATGAACATACATGTTCATCAACAATGTGAGCTGCTAGCACCATCAGTGGACAACTTGCGTGTTCCACAAGAAAACTTTGTTGTAGGAAATCATGTGCAGATCACAGACATCCCATTCTGTTAAAACTCCAAGCGCAGCCGCGCAGGCCATAATACCAACACCAGAACATTCTAGCTCATGCGCCACTAGAGGAGACACCGTGTTGGAGAGGCAAAGATCCAATGCCCATTCAAACGAACATTCCATGCGGTGGAAGACTGGTTGAATGCAAGTGAAAAAAACAAAACGAAAGGATAATCCATAAGCCACGCTCAGAGTGGTCAGTGGTAAAGTACCGTAGCATTCAAGCATACGACTACGAAGCAGCAGCAGCCGGTCTCTGCTGTTTGGTGCCACAGGAAGAGCATCCATTTCGGAGCAAGCAAATTAACAGCAGAATCCCAGCGGCTAGGGCAAGCAATAGCGGCAAGCCACCGAAGACGCTGGGAAAAATAGAATGGATAAATGCCGGTATCACACCAAATATAGTTTGAAAAGAGGTCACAAGGCCAGAAGCCACAGCTTTAAAAAATGGGCAATGCCTGAAGTGTTAGAAGCATTGAAGATAGTGTGAATCAACGCACCGAAATGTAGTGGGAGATCGGTATTAAGAAGCGCATGTACCTCTGTACAGGTGTTAGCCAAGTGAAGGACGAACATCTCACGGGCAGATGTGAGAGCAACTTCTTTTTGGGACAATAATGCTCTGATTTTGCTCAATTTGTTGAACTCTGCCTTCAAGGTTGAAAAGGAAGGCCAAATCGAGATGTCTAGCCTCCCATGTGGAGGTGGAAAAGGCTAATTTTGACAGCAAACCACACGCTGTGAGACTGATACAATGTAAGGGATGCCGCAGCAATCTTCATTATTTAAAAGCAAATAGCTACCGTTAGCTAGCAGGGTAAACGTAGGTGTGATAGCTGGTACTCGATGACCCCCCAAAAAAACGCCAAATTTGGTGCTTCTAAATTTCAAACGCCGTGCAATTTTATATTTATACACAAAAGAGAATGATCAGGTGAGGAATCACATGACTCCCTAGTGAGGTACACCTCTTTGTCATCCCGTAAGCTTCTGTATGTGAATGGCAAGGACCACACCTCGTAAAGAAATTCACTACCTAAAGGTTCATAGCGACCCAAGGGATATTGTTTGAAACATGAACTAAATTTAAACAAGGAAAATGGCAGAGTTATTACCCCATGGATGAGCCACACTGCAGAATTACTTTCAGCAACAAAAAAAGGCAAAGGTTCTAATTTTTCAATATGTAACAGAGTGTATGTGGAATCCTTCATGGACATAAACTGCTGTCTATCTATCAAGTTAAATGGCGTAAATAATGATGACGTGTTCATGTAATCCCACGGAACTTTACCCATCTTCAAAGTTTGGAATGGCCATGCAAACTGCATAATGGAACGCAATTGATTTTGACCATGATACAAAACAGATACCTCATCATGAACAATATCCACAACAGATGAAACAACATTGTCTAATGTGTAAACACGGGAAGAAAGAGTGTTAATACTATTATCAACAACAGCAAGCACTTTTTCTAAATTAGCTTGGTCTATTGCCCATATACGCGAAGCAGCTTCAATTTGGGACAGCTTCCAGATTTCATTATAAGCAGCATAAATACATCTTTTTGATCTAGGCCCAGCAGGCCCTTTTATAAAATCTGTCAACTCAACGTTACTTGACAACAATGAAAATGGCGTTTAACTGACGTTAGGGTTGAGTATTGCAACCAATTTTTGGCATAATTTTCCTACTGAATAGGTAGTAAACGAATGGGAGTCAGAAAAATGTGGATCAGGTCGATCCTGAATGTATCCTGAGACCTTGCCTAGAAAATGGCGTTGGCAAGAATCTGAACTTGTTTGCCAAACCAACCAACTCTGGGGGTCCAGGCTAGAGATATTAAAAGTATTATTGGTAAGCAACAATTACAAATCATCAATGGCCAAATCAGTATGATTAATCCAATTCTCATAAGGAGCCAGGTATTTTAGGTGCATTAATTTGTTTTGCAGTGGCTAAACCTAAACAGGTTGTTTGATAAATCAAACTATTCAAAAATAGGATTTGTATTGGGATAAGGCACACACGATGCAAAGCTTCAGAGCCTTGTACCTGCCAGAATTTAGAAACCCAACAGACTTAAGATCTGCTGTATTCTTCCACAGCTCATAGCCACCCACTGCCAGTTGATCAATGAAGAATTTGGAATACACTAATTTAGTGTGGGTGAGCATGACTTTAGAATTGGACGTAGTATTCAATGTAAAATAAAATGAATTTGGGTTGGAAATATTGAAATCAGTGAAATATACAAATTTTTTCAAAAGAGTTTTCGAACTGTCTTCAATGGGAGCCGAGCAATGTTCCCATTGTGTGAAATTAAAAACATTTCTAAATGTATTAGCTTTATGCAGGTAATGATGGCCATAGTGCTGGTAACAAAACAAATCAGCATAATTTGCAGTATTTAAATACAAATCCTCAGCATCAAATGCAGCATAATACTTTAAATCAGAAAATAAAGATTGAACGGCTTGTACGTTCCAATCATCAGAGCGTATGTTATGTTTCACTACATCCCCCATAGAAACACAAAGTACATTTGGAACATTAATCACCTCGTTGGGACCATGAATTTGGAAGTTTACTGCATCCCACACTATTCCATCCGCAACTGGCCAGGCAGAGATGTTGACAAAAGTCTGGTCCCTTTTCATGATGTGTGATGAGGAGTGCAGTGCCAAAGTTCCATCAATGACTTTAACTGCAGAGCGTTCAGTGAGGTAGTGACCATTTATTAAAAGGAAGAAAAATGTCACAAATCCAATCGACATGAACAAAAAAAATGGCAATGAGCACCAACAAAATGTATGTCCAAGGAGGATTCAAATAATTTCTTTTAAACTAGGTGACAAAATAGAAAATTTGGACGGGGGACTCGATGATGTGGAGTTAGAGTCAAAAGAAAAATGTGACTGGTTAAGGGTGTTGTCTTGTAAACCAGGCAATGACTCTGTAGTGGGATACGCATATTCAGTTTCTTCATGAAGACTGCAAGCCAGAGGGTTTAGCAAAGGATCAGTAACAGCGGACATCTCTATGGCAGTGTCAGGCCTGATGTTGTTGGAACTGGCCAAGACTTTATTCCTGGATATTGTTGGACAGGAAGCATCAGGTGTCATACTATGTAGAATCCACTGAGATGTATCTGTTATCTTTGTGACCAGGAAGTGGTGGTAAAATGACTGTATGAGTACCCTTCACGCCAAGCACTGGGACAGGTGCACGATAAGAGAGGCCAAACTCTTTCTTGTTCTCCACCTTCTCACGGACCAGGTCTCCGATCTTGGGTAGCCAGCCGACTACCGGAATCTGCAGCTCCGCTTCAGTGGCGGAGGGTAAATGCTCCTTTGCAAGACCGTCTCGAGTCTCTTGTAGTTTCTGTAACACATCAGAATGATTATCTACATCAAAGGATGCGACTGCCACCGCCATGTCTAGACTATCAAGATCTGGAACAAACATTTTCATGCCAAAGAGCATTTCGTATGGGACCCGCCCACCCAGAGATCTTCCAGGGAGATTATTTAGTGCACATTGTACACTGTACAAATGGGTGAACCAGTTCCTGTCAGTATCCATACCTCAAACTGTCAAGGATTGCTTTAAGTCACGGTTGTTTAGCTCCACAGCTGAGTTGCCCTCAGGCCTGTCTGGAGACGAAAATTTGACTTGCACCCCCAAAGACCTCATGGCATTCTTGTACACCTAAGAGGCGAACGCAGGACCCTGGCCAGAATGAAAGGTGCCACATGCAAAAATTCCCTCAAAGACACGCAAATCCCTGATGACAGTTCGTGCATCAGCACAGCGTTGTGGCTAAACCCAAGGAAAATGTGTGCACAAATCAACTGCAACCAAGATAAACTTATACGCATCATCTGAAGAAAATGGACCGCAGTGATCTAAATAAACACAACTGAATGGTTTATTAGAAATGTACAGCTGTGTTTGTGGTGGGTGTGCTGCCGTCGAAGGTTTAATCTGCTGAAAAATGTCACAAGAAAGCACATAATTACGGGTTTGTTTATATAACCCACACCACCAGTAACATTGTTGCAAGATATAGACAGTCGCCGAAACTCCTGCATGAGCCGAGGCCATGCCTTCGCGCGCGGCTGTTATCAATGCTAGTCTGCGGTCCTCATTGGTAATCAACCTGTCACCAACGTCATTAATTCTCACATAGGGAACTTTATGGGGACTTTAATTATAAGAGTATTTCGAAGGAAAACCCTGTGGGTAGTTACTTCCCTTCTCTGTAGCAGCTATAGCTGCCAGGATGTTATCATCAATCTTAGTCATGGATCTTGTAACTGCTGCAACAGAAAATGTGGCTACTGCTGTTTTAGCTGCTTCATCAGCCAAACTATATCCAACCGCGTGTAATCCTACGCGCTGGTGGCCAAGAGAATGAATTACTTGTTTCAGAGGCAGGTGTTCTTTAAGCTCTGCGACTCGAACCCAAAGCATTTTATGTTTAATTGTGCTGCCTTTAGAATCACGATAGTCATTCTGTGACCAGAAGAATAAGTTGTCATTAAAGAGTGTACACAGTAGTAAGAGTCACTTACAATCAAGGTAGTCACAATAGGATCAGCAAACTCCAATGCTATCACCAGAGCACGCAGCTCCGCTAACTGGGCAGTACAGTCCCCTAGCGCCTGCATGTGCACTACACTGGACTTGAACTCACTGTTCATCATGGTACCTGCCACTATAGCACATGCTGCCTAGTAAGAATGTTTTGATCCGGTCGCCGGTTAAGCAGAACCGTCGTTATAAATCATACAATGGTAGTCCTCGAGCAGGCGCATTGATAGAGGAGCAGGATGAATAAATTCATACTGTAAGAACTCCTGAGTTTGCAATGAGGAGTCAAAGATATAGGTGACATCAGATGACTTGACGGGAACTAGCGGTACCTGTGTTTTCTGTTAAATAATTAACAATCGCTTCGGAGAGGGAGCTGCGAAATTCCGGATCCTGAAGGAGCAAAGGGTGCAGTTTCCAAGTTGGAATTGGTGTGGGGACCTTACCCCACCTTAGTGTAACTTCAAGGGGGTTATGATCCGACAAGGTTTTACCTAGGTACGTAGTGTCAGTTACATGGGCAATTAAATGCATAGAACAGAAGATTTTGTCAATACGGGTATGTAAGCAATGTGGCGGCGAAAAGAAAGAATATTCTTTACTAGCTTTTGTAAAGGTAGGTTGTATCAAGGAATACAGCGGCTTGATACGCTGGGCATAATCGGGAATGTAAGTTTGTCTGAAGTTTAAAAATCCTAGCAAAGATTGCAATTCTTTCAGGGTTGTAGGAGAGCGCAAACGTGCGCATTTCTCCAAGAAGTGAGGCACCAGGCCTCTACCTTCATTATTGAGCGCATAGCCCAGGAACAACACTGTGTACTCTGCAATGTGTGATTTTGCAAACTTAAATTTGTAACCGTAGTCCACAAACAAAACTATGATGCGGTCCACGCGACAAAGATGCAGCCATAATTCGTCATCTGTGAGATAAATATCATCAACGTATGAGTACACATCAGGGTCTATGTCGTCTAACAGAGAGACAACATGAGCGGGAAAAACGCCTGGGCTGTTTTTGTAGTCCATGGCCAATCTTGTAAATTGTTTTTGTTTACCGCCCAAGGTGAATGCTGTCCATCGACTACTTATAGAGGACAGATTGTGGCTAAAAAAGCCATTGGAAATGTCAAGTGTAGTTTTATATTTTTTACCCACAAGACTGTCTACAAGTCCTGAGCTATGGGTATTCTGAACCGCACTGTTACGACAATGAGAGTTCAAGTGTCGGTAATCCAAAACGAAGCGGTATGACCCATCTGGTTTGGTTACTGTAAAAAGACCGGTGACACACATGTCTCAATCACTCCTTGATACTCTAATTGTTCAAGAATTTCAGAAACGGGAGCTTTGCTTCCCGCCGGAGGAGATATTGGGGTTGTGGCTGTGGGATAGACCGCAATGGTATCTCATGAGGTGGAGAGGTTTTATCCCAGCCCACTTGAGTATGGTACAGAGCCGGTGCAAGCACTAAAGCCCACTCTTTCGCAAAAGCCTTTGCTTGCTCCTTGGCTACGTTGTGTGAAAAACTAGGGAGGATTACCTCCTCCCCCCGTGGAGCGGCTAAAAAAAAAGGCGCAGGCCAGTCTGCCTCAGCTAACAAGATGTCATATGAAGAAGTCAGATTTTCCCAAAAATTCCCTTTAATAACACGTTGTATATCATCTTTAATTAAAAATACAATTTCATATAATCTATCGGGGGAGCCACTCAGGTGTCAGCAGTTTCTACTGTGATGAAAGTGTCAGTTGCAGTCACCTCCAGAAATGGACGCAGTGCTTGCCGCACTATTGTAACCTCCGCTGCGCTATCTAGCAGCGTTACTGCCCAAGTTAGATTCCGAAGGCGGGTTCTCACCATCTGTGGCATATATCGCTGTTAAAGCAGCAACTTTCTTTTCCTGAAACGGAGGGAGCTGATGAGGAAAATCGTCCTGCTTTCCTTTACCGTCAGTCTGACAAGGTTGCTCGCGTCGTTTCGGGGCACCTTGACCTCTGCCGCAATCCTGGCGATCACCTCGACCGGCTTGTGAGCCTGATGTTTCCTGTGAAGAACGAAGAAAACGCTGATCAGGGACCTGAAACCTGTCAGGAGACCTAATTCTCACACGGTCGCACAAATCATAAGTGCGCTCAGGGGGTTCGGGTGCCGGTGACGCTGCACGTGACCCTTGTTTCTGTTGTTGCTTCCCCTGTTTTCTATTTTTCCAATTCTTTTTAGTAAAAATAGGATGGTCGTCTTTGCTAGACTGCGTTTGAGTTTGCTGTTGTGCCGATATTTTAGCAAAAGGCTTAAAACCCAAACTATTGCGTCCAATGGTCTTATAGGCATCTGCAATCATTTTTGGTAACACTCGGGGTTTCTCTTCCTCCGGGACAAGACACAAACCATTAGACACTTGAAAGTTAACTGCATCCCCCTTGATGTTCGCAAGTATGAGATCAGCAACTACGTCAAACACTCCGACAAGCCTTATTCCCAACTCAACTGCTGCCTCTGGGCCGTGCTCATCCTGAACACGTTTAATCACGGAGGGCAGCATAGTCATAGATGATGTGCCAAAACACTTCACATACACTGCTGCGAATACTTTACCCCAATTCTCACAATCAGTTACCTCTGGTATTAAGTCTTTCTGCAAACTTATTGTTAAGATCCTGTGTTTCTCCACAGGAGAGGTATTAGGAAATACTGCTTCCAGCTGGTCAAATTTCTCAGCAAGCCAGTAAGGTAAATTCCTTGTCCTGTGGTTGCTTGCCCATAACCGAATTAACCATGACGGGTCTAATAGACATCCCGGCCAGGCCAGCTGGTTGTGCCACAACCCCAGGGGCTCCCATCTGGAGATTGCGGGAAATGTATTGTACTAGAGCCCTATGCACATCAATCAAAGAGGTGTGCAAGACACGCAATTCGTCTACAGTGGCTGCTAGATAACGTGGATGTGGTGTGTACCCGGCCTAAACTGGCCAGGTGGCCCCTGGAATTGACAACGGGCCTAAACGGAGCTGAATCACTGTGTGGGGGAGGGCGCCATTAAACCAAATATGATGTTGCCATGCTGAAATCGGAACCTCGAGAGTCGTATATGGCCGATACGCTACAGGTATTGCAGTGGGAGTGTATGTATGGAACAAATAATCATCACCGTTCACTGCCGGAAACGTTACCCAAGAGTAAAATACCTCAAAGTGGAAAGCCGTATTGGCTCCAACTACAAAGATTAGTGCGATACCAGCGTCTGGCACTCCATATGCTGCCAAATGATGACGGACTGACGTGTGGCTATGCGCCGCAATATCGACTTCAGCCATAAGGACTAAGAAAAAGAAAACAACTTAAATGACGGCAGCGCAACAGGTTCGTAATTCATATGAATGAGAAAACCATTTTATTATATCAAGCTTGAAAAGACCTATAAAGTATCAATACAGGTAGGTTATGCCGTCACCACTATATACCGGAAAACAGGAGTGAGGGTATTATGGACAAGTAGAAGCTCTACTAAAGCGTCTCGTAAATAAGTACCGGACCAAACGTTAAGGGCGCCATGTTGCAGGGATTCTGCTCATGCACAGAACTATGCGCAGGAAACCAGGACCTCGGTGTATTATTGTGTACCAAAAAAGCCACCTCAGTGCCCAGAACCCCAATCCGACTAGCAACAGTGTCTCATTTGTTTTCCGTACTACAGCAAAGCTACCAATGATTAGACAACCTAGAACATGCAACTTAGTAAACTCTCAGGAATAGTGAGAAACAAGAACACTCTTTCGTTCACACTCATACTTGTCCACAACGTGAGTAATCAGAGACACTGTATAGTTTAAAATGTTTATTTTTAACTAACATGCTCTAAGGTGCAGTACTCTAGCCAATACGAGCAGCATAAGGCATAAGAACAATATAATAAGCATTGTTACAATTCCATAAAGCACAAATGGGGAAATCATTTTATAATGACAGTGGAAACAGGACTATAGCGCCTTCTACCACCCATGAGCTAGTTTAGAATAATTATAGAAGACCTCTGGGCTTTGTCAGCGAGACCCCATACCTACGGGATCAGATGCAATTAATTACATCTCAGGATCAGCACAGCTCTTCTATGTTGGAAAGGTTTTCTCCAAGTGCCTTCTCATGCATGTAATGCCATATTAAAAGCACCCGAGTTTCAGTTGGGCTGCTGTGCTTCATGTTATATATTTAATAACAGCAAGAGCACCCAGAAAAGGTCTACCAGGGACCCTGGGAATTAATTATTTGCGAGCAACAATGGTCCCTAGAGAGAAAGGATTAGAAGTGTCGGTAAATAAGGACCCAATCAGGACTTATTTTATGAGACTTGTCCAGCCGGACAGAGGTCAGAAATTTTACTAGTGTATTAAAAATATCAGAATTTCAAAGATTTCATAAAGTGGGACACAAGCCTGTGTCCAGTACATACATCAAAGCACAGAAAACAAACAACAGAAGGTTCAGGCATGAAGCAAAGTTTGTTATATGTAATGAAAAAATGAAAAAACAAACAATTCAACCAATACCCTTATGTATCACAATTAATATTTTACAACATATAGGGTATTTGCAGGTGTCGACGGCGTTTCGATCCTATTAGAGAAATGCAAGGATCATCATCAGGACAGAGACAATAATGCCTGTAAGGTGTAACTTGAATAACCGCAGCAGCGGTAGAGTCAAGGACAGTATTGTAAAATGCAACCGTGTGGCGTTGCAGATGGGAGAAGGCGTAAATTGCAGCGTCTTATTCCTTGAAAGTTACAAGAAGGAGGTCGGAGGAGACTCCTAGGATAATCAGTGTAGTTCAATAATGTAGATTTCCGGCAGTGGGAGTGAAGTCCAAGTGTGAATAGGTCAGTTGGTTTAATGCCATGCTGGGATTGGTTGAAATTGTCCCTTTGAAACTTTTTTTTTTAAGTTGAAGATGGCAAAATGAAATGTTTTAAAGCAATGAGAGATATGATATGAGGAGATGTAGGTGTGCCTAACAGAATTGGTGAGTAAGCGCCACCAGAGGATACGCCAGCTCATTATATGGCTACGAAAGTAGGGCTCCAATCTATTATTTGGCTTAAGAATGGGCACAAGGTCACAGAGAAAGAAGGTGCATTAATGTTCCCACGCTACAATACTTTCAATTTGAGAGTATTTGATCAATTTAGAGGGATATTGTTTGCAATTAAACCATTACCTAGACCTACACAGTTTAAAGCACTTAATGCATGAGAATGTGCAGCGTGTGTTAAACAAAGAGACAAATGTCAAGGGAGGATAAAGAAAATGATGCGTGCATATGCAGATGCGAGATGGGATGACCAACAGAATAGGTGAAGAGTAGACATGATTGAAGGAGCAAGATAACACCCTGCCATAACAAGTGAGGGAAATTATGCTGACAGAAGAAGAAAGAAAAAGAAAAGGGAAGGAGATGAACATGCAGAAAGTGACAATGATGAAGTGACAGCCTTTTGTATTGACTGTTATCTGAAAGCCCTCCCCCATATCATCAGACACACTTGGGAAGTGGGGGAATGCACGTGTTACTGGTGGTTCTGGAAGTGCTTCAATACCGGTTGCTTCTAGTCCTGGTGTTGTCTGGGTTATATCAACTGGCATGACACAGACTATAGCAGGAGAAAATATGAGAGCGTGTGTCCCTGGATCTTTGGTAAATTTTACCACTAATTTGGCTTCGAAACGTCCGGATGCTCACAGTACTGGTTACGATTGGACCTATAGGGCCAGATGTACGATGCTTTTTAGCGTGCGCAAACGGGTCTTAGACCCGTTTGCGCACACTAAAAAGCATGGGCCCATGTACAAACAGTATTTTGTGACTCGCAAATAAATTGCGACTTTGCGATTCGCTATTAGGAAGGGGCTTTCCCCTCCTAATAGCGACCGCAAAGCTATGTACCAATGTTTTGCAACCGCAGTCGCAAAACACTCGCAAATTACCACCTACTTTACGTAGGTGGTAATGCATTCGCAAATGGGAAGGTGTCCCCAGGGACCACTGCCTGCCCTTAAAAAATGAGGAAAACAGGCTGCATTAAAAAAAAAAGCTACTTTATTTAAAAGCAGTCCCAGACATTGTGGTCTGCTGAGCCCAGCAGGCCACCATCCCTGGGAGGACCTGTCATTCCCAATGGGCTTGCAAAGTGCGAGAGGCTCATTAATATTCATGAGCCTCGCAATTTGTAACCCCATTGGGAATCGCAAACAGTGTTAAGCACACTGTTGTACATGCCAAATAGCACCTCGCAAATTTGCAAGGAGCTATTTGGCAGGTCGTACATCTGGCCCATAGTCCCTATGTACAATTCTAGTCCTGATGGGAATGAAAGTCAGAGAGGGCCTGCTTCTACACAAGCAAGTGAAGGCACCCAAAAGAGTAGCAGATAACCCACAAATGCAATTTGTCCTGTTGGTTCCAATGAATGCGAGCTCACCATGTGCAGTGAGTGCAGATCCTTCTATGGTATAGAGTGGATTCAGACCTATCAGGTTTTTTCCTGGATTAGCAGGCATGGATTTCCCTGTATGCGAAACTCTCCCAAATGTACAAAATAGTACTCCCCAAGACAGCACTACACAAAAAAGGATTTCTGAGAGTCAACATCTAATTGATGTCCAGGATTTAGAGCAATGGTTGAAGGAGCATAATAATAATGATTCAAATGGAAATCTGAGTACAGAGGTGAGTCAGGGAACTATATAATTGTCTGTAAAGGTAGATTTGATAGATGTATTTAAATTGAAAACTGAATTGAATGAAATGATAACTGGGATTTTGGAGCTTAATCGAATACATACCCACCAACAGAATGAATTGTTATTCATGAGTAAAGATGTGACTAGGAGAGCGAGACAGGCTCATGAGAAATTATCTGAATTGGCTCAGAGAAATGATGTGATATAGAATGAATAAAAGCTTTACAGAAAAATCATGGACTTGCATTTAGCGATCAGGACATACAGAATCTGATATTACCATGATTGAAGACCCAAATTTGAGATTCTATTCTAAACATCTGGATTTAGAGCTCATTGGACAAATGGAAAGAACGATGGGCAAAAAGTAAGGGTACTAAAAGAAAAACAGGAGAGCCTTCTCTTTTGGGAGGAGCGGAAATGGGTGTCAAGGCTTTCCCCTTGCAGGAAGTACCTTGCAGCTTTTTACCAATGGTTTCCCGAGGCTGAGTTAAAAGCCTGTAAAGTGGTACAAACAGGTTGATCAATTTGTGAACATTTTGAAGGTGTTGTCGATCAATCTGAATACATTGTTCGAAATTGTAGTCCCCAGTGATTTGTGGTCAGCATGTAAAATAGCTATAGAATGGCTCAAAGATTAGCCTGAGAGAGATCCATTGACTCATGGTCCGCAGTAGACACCAAAATGGACAACTGACCAATGACCCCCCACAGAACCTTTTTACTGCACAGCCTTTTTTTAGATAACAAAAGACATGTCCTAGCCTATATTAGACCCTCAGAGCCCCAACACAAAAGAGATCTAGAGCCCTCACCTTCCACACTGGGCAGAACCGTCTATGAGGGAACTCAAGAGGACTTTGAGCTGGCCTTTATTCCTCATTACTGCCCTAAGAGCTCTTATGACATATTCGATAGAGAAAATTTCTTACGGCAATGCCATAATATTCCCTCATTGAAAGATCATACCGTGGATGATTTAGCATGGGTAAAATTTGCACCCACACCTGTACGTGGAAACACTGAAGCTACTGTAACAACTCGGAAGAGGGAGGCCCATAGAGATCCTATTCTGGGCGAAAAGAGGATATTAGAATACTAGGGAATTGAGCTGCAACCCCATGTGGTATTACCTTGAGAGCAATTCAGAACAAACAAGAGTATATAAAGGGGTACAACTGGTGGCTATCACAATAGGTCCTCAAGAGTGCCCAAGAATGTAACCTACTTAATAGTATCATGCTCGCAAAACCAAAAGAAGGTGAATTGTGACAGAACCAGCAATGAGCACAATGATTGGGGGTGGTGGGCATTCTCCCGATCGAGGGGTTTGGAGCAGTATCTCTAGCACTGCAACAGCTGACCGGCACCGACCTCCAAAGACAAACACTATGTTCCACTTCACAGTAACATCTTGGAAATGTGGCTGGCCTCAAGACCATCAGGAAAAGTAAGCAAGCCCTAGCCTATTTGGATAAAAGTGACCTTCTCTGCCTGCAAGAGACTTGGGGTCTTACACCATCAATGATGCAAGGATTCTACAAAATTTTCAAGCCGGCCTCCCATCCCAGCCTCTTTGGTCACCCCTCATGGGGCTTGTCTATCTTTGTCAAACACACGTGCAAGCTAGAGATCACCCCAATCAAACTTCATTCCCTAGTCCAACAAGTAGTCTTAATCACAGGAACAAAAGATAAGCGTAAAATAACACCTCTGCTGATGCTAAAATGCTACCTCAATGCACTATAATACCTGAAGGCGTCCATAGTGGAAGATCTCTGTGACAGCTTGGAAGATCTTTTCATTGATTTCCCAAACCACAAAATGCTGCTAGTTGGCAACTTTAACATTAGTGGGTTAGGGAATTGAATTGAACCTCTGGCATACTCCAAAGAATGAGAAAGGATGAAGGACGTTTTGACAACTTATAAACTGACCTCAGTACAACAACAGTTTGAGGCACAAGCACCCCATTGTCAGTTACCTCCTACCTTCAAAGGAATCTCAACAATTGATTATGTTTTCATGGCAGAGCCCTTAGTGAATCGGGAACCTTTTAGGACCATCTGTTAGCCTCTTCCTTCTGAGCCTGCACTCTAGACTTCAGTAAGACCTTGGAAACCAGCTGTAGGTTTGCTTCACTTGCTTTGATATATGTTGGATGAACATTGATAGGCTTGTGGCAAATGGGTCTGTCTGTGTACATGGTGTTATTCAGTATAAGTTGGCAATTTCCTAATTATAGGTCTGGTGGTTGGCATCTATGACTCTCATCTATATCTGCTACACCATCTGGGCGTATATAGTTCTCATAGTTTTTTTTCTGTGTTTATTCTTGTTTTTCTTTGGGACCGAGTACACCTGCTCTATTGATATGGGTTTGTATTGTGTTTGTTAAATTCTCTTGGAGCCTTATATTGTTATTCGTATTTTTCCAAATCAGGGTTTTCCATTGGTGGAGCCTTCTGCCCCCTTGTTTGTGGTTTTATATATTCAGCTTTGCAGAAGGTGGTTTTCTTCATTTTGGTGTTCACCGAAACGTGCATTGGTGCTAGTTTATGTTGAAGCTTCCCAGGAGGTCAAGTCTCATATTCAAGAAAGGGGACCGGAATTAAAACATCAAACTGTCGTCTCATTGCGCTCTTGAATCTAGAGGCAAAAGCTTTCACTTAAGCCCCACTTAAACATCTAAAGGTTTGGGCAGATGAACATGAAGTCTTGCCTTTTTTCCAGACAAGGTTCCGGGCCGCTGTATCAACAGTAGGGGTGGGAGTAACTTGCTGAGTTTTACTCTGCAGAATTCCACTGAGTTACATGAAAACTCACCAAGATTCAGCGGAGTTCTGCCCACCCCTACCTTCCAAAGGGGCAGCTCCTCGCGTGAGCCTGTGAGGCCCTGGTTCTTCTTCCACTTCATTGGCCAGCTCCCTTCCACCTCTGTTCTCCTCCATGCTGTGCCCAACCACCCCAGCGGTGTCCTTCCCATCGATGCATGCTGTGGGCTCCTAAGTGATCAGGACACATGCTCGTGCACAGCAATTTGATCACACAATCCACAAATGAAGATGCTGGGCCAGTTCGATCTGGCGTATTATATTCCGATTGCGCAGCTCTAAGATGACGGTGTTTTGCAATCACTTCAGAGTTAGATTGTGAACCCAAGGAGGCAGGCGACTACAACAGGATGCGAGCTTAACAAACTCACTAATTGCACAACTTAAGCTTTCTTTAATACAAACAGGTGCACACCCACCACTTCAGGTCGACACCAGACTTCATGGATATTGGCAGCAAACAGAGCCCTATACAAATATCTAGAGCTAGATTTTAAGGCTGTTCATGGAACTGCTTCTACATACATCCTCCACACTCATGCCCGCAGCATTACATCCCTGAGCAACACCCCCACTTTGCCACCATCACTATCACTGACAATCACTCACAAAAAATGCAGATTCTCCTTCCAGGTTCTGCTCCTTCAACTTCAGTGACCAACCATTGAAAGGCACTCCCTTCTAAATGACGTGCTTCCACCCCCTTCCCATAATCAAGATGGCTCCCAAAAGAAAGAGTGGGACTATGGTAAGAGATGTTGTATCATCGTCATCACAACATATCCTTCGACTCAAGCTTATTTTGAATGTACTACTGTTAGCGGTCATAGGATCATACCGTAACCGTACCATTCTCGTTTATAAGCGCTTCATGACATCACATCAGAGAGTGCTGCTTTGGAGCCCACCACGTAACCGGTTGTGCTCGCCAAAAAACCAGTAAAACAGACCAACCTTATCACTGCTTTTGCCCTACCTCACTCAATGTCGTTGGGGGCATGGTGCTTCATGTAGTGTCCTGGGAATGGACACTAGGACCCTGAACTGGACGAAGGGCAGGGAGGTCACCGGACAACACATCCGGTCAGGGTGTGGGGAGGGGGAGAAGGCAGGAAGCAGAGGAGCAGGGCAGACGTGCGCACACGGAGAGAAGAGGAATAAAGTTTGTATACACCATACCGTGTACTGTGTCCTCCTTGTGGCGTTGCAACACGACATCTGGCGATCGAAGGAGGGATCTCGAAGAACATCGTCGCTGCGACTGTCGGAGCCCACCCGGTGTCGCAAAAAAATTGGAGCCAGGAGCCCACCCTGGTCCGGAGCGCCAAGAAGAAGAAGAAAGGACGAACAAACATCGGTGCGGGAGCCCACCCCGGTCGTAATAACCAAGTAAGAGGGAAAACTAAGAAAGAACATCACGCGAGGCTAACGAGCGGTGAACTGGGGAGATAAGGATCTCGCGCGCCTGTGTTTAACGAACTCTCGCGAGACTACGGCGGCCATTTTGAGGTCAGGCGCGAGGACCAATAAGGAGCCAGAAATACACGGCGGCCATTTTGAAAGGCCAGGCAAGTGCAAAACAAGCACAAAACAACGCTAGAGTACGGCGGCCATTTTGAGGTCAGGCAAAAAGGACCAATAGGCAGCCAGGAACACACGGCGGCCATTTTGAAGTCAGGCAACAGTGCAAAAAAAGACAGAATTGAAGGGAAATAACAACAAAATAACGACAAATACTGGCAATAGAGAAGCAAAGGACAAACAAAAGAAAGAAAAGGGTGACATAAGGAAATAAATAAGGAAGCGAAAAGGAATAAAGGAAGAAGATGAGTGACGACGACAAAAAGAGCACACAAGCTGTCTTCCGCAGGCCACTACCATTCAACACATCAGAACCTCAAGCGGGCATCAGATGGGAGAAATGGATAAGGAAATTTGAACGCTACATGCGGGCAACGGACGTCGTGGAGGGCAATAAACTGGATCTGCTCGTGAATCTTGGGGGAGACGACATAGAGGATTTTCTCCTGACGTTCCACAGCGACAAAACAACAGACTACAAAGGCGCACTAGCATGCCTTACGGAGAAATTTGACCCCCAACTCAACATTGATTTCGAGAGATACACGTTCAACACGGCGTGCCAAAGGCCCGAGGAGAGTATGGATGACTTTGCGACAAGGCTGCGGAAACTGGTCACACACTGCGAATTTGAAAAGTTCGACAACGACCAAGCGATACGTCTGCGTCTCATTGAAGGATGTCAGTCGGTGGAGTTCCGAGCACGCATTCTGAAGGAACCTACGACACTTGAAAAAATATTGATGATGGCCCGCACAGAAGCATGGGCCACGGAGCACGCCAAGCAAATCCAAATGGGCCAAGAAAAAGGAACGGCACTGGCACATCATGTCACTGGAAACTTCAGGAAAAAGGAACACCGAGAGCGACTACCTCTCAGGAAGACCAACAACACATGCTACAGATGCGGTCTTGAGTTTCCCCATGTCGGCACCTGCCCAGCAATGGGCCAGAAGTGCAGAAAATGCAACAGAGACAATCATTTCGCAAGTACGTGCATGAGCAGACAGTTCAGAAGTGAGAGGGGACGTGCAGCCGGACCAAGGATGACCAGTACTAGACATGCCAGACACATGGAGACGGCGGAGAGAAGCTCGTCCGACGAGTCGGACGGCACTACAGCACCAGAGAGAGAAGCACAGCTCTATCCCAAAGAAGAAAGACGGCAAGAACACATCCAGCTGGTAGAAGCAGACAATAAAGAAGACTGCCACTGTGGACATCGAGGTCGGGAACCACCTAGCGAAGTTTTTGCTTGACAGTGGAGCGACATGCAACATTATGTGCATGTCTGAATACATGAAAATGAGAGTCAAGCCAACATTACGACCATCGACAGTAGATGTGTTCACCTGGGGTTCAATGAAACCGGTGGAAAACATGGGAAAATTCACAGAGACTTTAACATACAAGGATAGGGCATACCAAGAAGACATACACGTACTGAAAGGTGACATCCCAGCACCTTGCCTGCTGAGCAATGTAACGGCACAGGTCATGGGGCTACTTGCCATGACTTATCACATGTCAGAAAAAGAGACAATATTGCAAGAATACCCGGAAATACTAGAAGGTTTGGGAAAACTGAAAGGGAAGCAGATAACCCTGCACATCAATGAAGCAGTCCGGCCGGTGGCCCAGCACCACAGGAGGGTCCCGATACATCTACAACCACAAGTAGAAGAAGAACTAGAAAACTTACTAGCGCAAGACATAATTGAACCGGCGGAAGGACCAACACCGTGGGTATCACCAATAGTGGCAGTTTCGAAGAAGAACACCTCCAAAATACGGATCTGTGTGGACATGAGAATACCTAACACAGCCATCTCGAGAGAACGCCATCCGGGACCACATTTGAACGACATGATCAGCCGTCTAACAGGGGCGTGCAGGTTCTCGAAGCTAGATTTGTGTAAAGGGTATCATCAACTAGAACTGGACCCCCAATCAAGATACATAACAACTTTCTCCACGCACCTAGGCCTATTCAGGTACAAAAGACTAAGCTTTGGAATATCATCGGCTGCTGAGATATTCCAGGAGACGATACGGCAAGTAATACGGCCAGTACATAACAGTTTCAACTATAGCGATGACATTCTAGTATTTGGGAAGTCTGATGAGGAGCACAACAGCGCTCTACGCCAAGTATGCAAGCAGCTGGAACAAGCAGGGTTGACACTAAATGGAGAAAAATGTGAACTAGGAAGAAAAGAACTGGTATTTTTCGGACACATATTTTCAAAAAAAGGGATGAGGCCAGATCCCAGCAAAGTGGAGACGCTGAAGAACACGAAACCACCAAAAGATGCAGCAGAAATAAGGTCATTTCTAGGACTGGCCAGCTACTGCGCCAGATACATACAAGACTTTGCAACGGTGAGCACCCCGCTAAGAGAACTGACCAAACAGGGCCAAAAGTTCATCTGGTCTCAGCAATGCAACAAGGCGTTCGAGGAGATCAGGAAGGCAGTGATGACAGTGGAACATCTAGCATATTTCGACCCTCTGCTCTGCACTGAACTGATGGTGTATGCAAGCCCAGTAGGACTAGGGGCGATACTAGCGCAACACCAACCAAGGAGGGACTCACCAAGGAGAATTGTTGCCTACGCCAGCAAAAGCCTTACGGACATTGAAAGGGCGTATTCGCAGCCAGAAAAAGAAAGCTTAGCGGTGGTATGGGCGTGTGAGCATTATCACATGTTCATATATGGTAAACAGTTCACGATCATCACGGATCACCAAGCACTGGTAACAATATATGGCAACCCGTCAGCAAAGATGCCGCCGCGAATCGAGCGTTGGGGAATCCGGTTAATGGACTATGATTTCACGATTGTCCACAAACCGGGGAAAGAGCACAATCCAGCAGACTACATGTCGAGACACCCATTACCGAATGGAGAAGAGAAAGCGTCAGTAGCAGAGGAATACCTCAACTTCATGCTAAAACAAAGCGCTCCAGCACCCATAACACTAGCGGAGATAGGAAAGGAGGCTGAGGAAGACGCCAGGCTACAAATGGCCAAAGAGACAATGAGACAACAACGGTGGAGAAATGTGAACAATAACTCCACGTGGAGAAGGGGAGTGAACAAAGAAGAGGTGCTTGCATTGCAGAAAATAAGTGAAGAACTGTCGGAAGCAAGTCAGGGCATAATAATGCGAGGCACCAGGATAGTGATACCGTATTCACTACGGCGCCAAGTAGTCAACATTGCACATGAATCGCACAGAGGCATCGTTGCAACCAAGAAATTGCTGTGAGAGAAAGTATGGTTCCCTGGGCTAGACCATCTAGTGGAAGACACCATCGCGACCTGTCACCTCTGTCAAGTGACAGGACAGCCAGCAAGGCGAGAACCACTGCACATGTCAGAACTGCCAAGAGCGGTATGGACAACATTAGCAGCTGATTTCTTTGGACCGCTGGATACAGGAAATTATCTACTGGTGGTCATTGACGAGTACTCCAGGTTCCCCATCGTGAGGTCAGTCTCCTCAACGTCAGCAACAGCAACTTTACCGATCTTGGATGACATCTTTGCAGCATGGGGCTCCCCAGAAACTTTGAAAACAGACAACGGTCCCCCATTCTCAGGGGATGAATTCAGAAGATTCATGACGTACCTCGGAATACAACATAAGAAAATAACACCGCTGTGGCCCCAGGCAAATGGCATGGTCGAAAGGTTCATGGGGAACATCAAGAAGGCGGTTCAGAGAGCGAAACTGTCACAGATCTCGCTAGGCCAAGCACTCTGCCAGGTGCTACGCGACTACAGGAACACACCACACGGCTCCACAGGAAAATGCCCAGCGGAGCTAGTATTGGGGAGGACAAGCAGGACAAGACTCCCGCAAGTAGAGACAACAACAACATCAGGGCATGAGAGCATAGCAGACAGAGACAAGGAGGCCAAAGAAAGAATGAAAGAGTATGCGGACAGCAGACGAAATGCCACCACGTCACACCTACAAGAGGGAGACGCCGTGATAGTGCGACAGCGACAGCACCGGAAGTCTCACAGCACGTTTTCACATGATCCGCTGACAATCACCAAGGTGAAGGGAACAATGATCACGGCAGAGTCAGGACGCCAAAAGGATCACGCGAAACAGCTCACACTTCAAAGGACTGAAAGAGGAGGTGAAAGAAGAGCAAATACCAAGCACAGAAGGAATGGCAGAGCGGGAACGACACAGAAACAGAAGGTGACCGGGAGACAGCAGGGGGCCAGGACATGGGGCAACGGCCAAGAAGAACAACAAATAGACCGAAAAGACTAATAGAAGAAATGTGATACACCTATTCGATGTATCTATCTATGTATCGATCTATGTTCCATCTATGTTATCAAACTTTATCTAACTAGAACTATCATTCACCAAACTTGCGCATCTCTGATTTCCGACTGCTATTTCTCGTCATGTCTTTGTGACAAAGGGGGGAGATGTAGTGTCCTGGGAATGGACACTAGGACCCTGAACTGGACGAAGGGCAGGGAGGTTACCGGACACCACATCCGGTCAGGGTGTGGGGAGGGGGAGAAGGCAGGAAGCAGAGGAGCAGGGCAGACGTGGGCACACGGAGAGAAGAGGAATAAAGTTTGTATACACCATACCGTGTACTGTGTCCTCCTTGTGGCGTTGCGACACGACACTTCATCGGGCGGCTCCTCCGTAATGGAGGAGAAGCATCTCCCTACTTAGTTTAGAATTAAAAATAAAATGATAATAAAACAATTTTATTATCGTTTTATTTTTCATTGGCAGCCGATGCTGTCGAGTCCTGGGCAAGGCGGCGCGAGGCAATCCATTGTCGACAGGGCAGCGACTGGGAGGAGGAGTGGTGGGCACTTATAAATGCACATGTCTGTTTGGCATTTAGTTTTCTCCAACCCGGCTGTGGAGAAAGAGTACAGAATCCCTGCGCCTGAGCGAGCTTCAAACCAGCTTGCATAGGCCAATCCCCACGCTGCTTTCTTTTATACGTACAGAAGAGCACATACGCATGAGGTGGCCGGACGGTAGGCATCAGGTACATTTTTTGTTTCTTTTAAATATTAATTCCTCTTGACCCCCGACCGCTGCTACTGCCCCGCCTTTGTACATTGGCAGCAGCTATGACTGGGTGCTTCCACTGTGTAACTAATTCAGTGTTGACATTGAAAGCAGCAGGGACAAAGCATGGCAGTGACAGTACTTGTAGCCAACTGAGAAAGAGGGAGGATGTATTCTAGGAGGTGTGGGAGAGCGGAACGATCTTGAATTGGTTGGTAAACTCTCGTTTTGGGATTGGTTAATAGAGTTCTAGGTGCTCATTGACACCCCTGCCTCAGAGACTGTTTTGTTGCTTGGGGTTGGTTGGAAAAGTTTGCTAATTTATCAATTGACTGTTGTGGGCTTGTCACAGAATGTGTCTCTCCTGTACTTTTTCCTTCACAGGTGTTTGTAAGACCCTTTCAGCCACCATGCAGAGGCGGTAGTGGCCAGTTTCACAATCTCAAACTTGAGGCATTTTTAAGAAGCAGCATGCAAGCGCCAGTTACCCTCCCTCCCCTTTCCTTTCTGTTGTGCCAGCTACTCCGAGCCCTTGCAAACACACCTGTGCTTTGGCTGATGGCAGAATTTAAAAAAAAACACTGTGCATCAAGATTTGTGTATAATATTCAAGTTCATCCAATAAAAGCTAGCGTAAGTCCACAGAATCGCAGTTTCTGGGCTCCCCAGATTCCCTGACTCCCCAAATTCTATATTACAGTGATAATAGGTTTTGGGTAGGATGGTATATTTTATTTTTAATTTCCCTGAATTCTGCGCTATAAATCACATTTGTCAGCAGCTATTTTTGGAATCCTATGAGCTGCATTTTGGGAGCTGCTATCACGTGAAAACAATGTGACCCTCGCCATGGTTTATTTAGTTATTTATTTATTTTAAAATTTTATAGTGCGCGAACCAGACCCGTGAGGGTATCAGAGCGCTTTACAGGATTTAGGGGGAGGAATACAAAACATAAGGATGGGAGGGATCAGAATGGGAGAGATAGGGATACATTATACGGAGGAGCCACAGTCTAAAGTCCAAGCTACATGTGGGAGAAAATTAAAGCAGGTAGATAAAAAAAATACAGGAAGGCTACCTAATACAGGAGGTACGTGACGTCTAAGGTCCAAGCTACATGTGGAATAAAAATTAAAGCAGGTAGTTATAATATAAAAGAAGGCACGCAGTCGCAGCTCTTGGGGGGATGCCCAGGAGTGCAGAAAAATGTATCTGTGGGGGCCGTGAATAATGCCGAGGTGGAGGGTGGAACAAGTCTATGAGGTGATTGTAAAGTATCCATTAAGAAAGTTTTGGTCTCCGACGAGGAGTGGGTCACCGCTCTGGCGTCCCCAAGGGAGGTGGCGATATCGGCTAGACTCCGGCTCGTGCAGCTTAAAATATTGCACAGAGTATACGTTTCTTGCACAAGACTTCAGGCGATGGGGGGAGGTGGGAGGGACTCTGCCGGCGGGGGTGTGTGTTGACTGGCTCCTTTTTCCATATCTTGTGGGAGTGCCCAGGGGTGCAGAGGTACTGGAGGCGAGTTGTGTCCTGCATGCGGGAGGTGTGGGAGGTTGACCTTCGCACAGAGGCTAAGAGATGTATACTGAACATCTGGGAACCCACGGACTTATCTACACGGGGGAGACTTTGGGTCACGCTTGGGCAAATGGTGGCGAAACGAAACATAGCCCGTCTATGGGGTGCATCAACGCTGCCGAAATTGGTGGACTGGCAAAAAGACATGGATTGGTGCATTCTGCAGGAGAAGACCATATACACGGCACGGGGGTGCCCCAGGAAGTGGGGGGAGGTGTGGTCGCGTTGGAACGCCTACAGAGGTGACATATGTGAGCCTCCGCAGGCCCGCCTGTCCGGCCTGGAGATTATGGACTGAATCTAGCCTACTTTCAGACCTTTTGGGCATACGTATAGACCTGCACTGTCGCTATATGTCGCCGGTGCTGCGGCAACTCTGCTGTTTTGGTGGGGAATTTTTTGTGACCTTGTTTTGTTTTAGTAAACAATAAAAAGAATTTAAAAAAAAAAGAAAAAAAAAAAAGAAAGTTTTGGTCTCCTTCTTAAAGTGTGTCAAGGACGGAAGTCTTCTGATGGAGGGTGGGAGAGAGTTCCAGATTCTTGGAGCGGCCCAGAGAAGGCTCGATTGTAGTTTTTTTTCCTTCCGGAAGCGTGCTGGCTGCAGCAGCAGGTTTTTGACAGATCAGGAGTTTCTGGTCCGTCCAGATATCACAAGTTTTTGTGGGAGAAATGTAGGTGAATTTGAGTACAGAGCTTTGTGAGTAATGAAGGCCAGTTTAAATTGTATTCTGGCCTCCAGCGGAAGCCAGTTCAGAGCTTTGAGGTGAGGCGAGATGTGGTCCAATTTTTTTGAACCCGTTATGAGTCTGGCGGCGGTGTTGAGGCAGGCTTTCAATGGGGCCAGAGAGTTCTTGGGTAGCCCTGCAAGAGTAGAGCATCCATATTCAAGTCTGGAAATGACTAGAGCCTGGGTTGCCGTTTTAAGGTCGGACACATCGAGGAAGGGTTTTAGGTTTCTTAGGTAGCTCAGGTGGAACCTAGCCGTTTAGGCCATCGAGTTTATATGGCCATGCATATTCAGGCTGCCGTCAAGGGTTATTCCCAGGGATTTCGCCGAGTCAACAATGATAGGTGGGCAGTTTAGTGCAGTGATGGACTTGATCCATTCCTGGATGTCTGGATTGGGTTTGGGTGGGGAGATCAGAAGGAATTCCGTTTTGTTTGCGTTGAGTTTAAGCTGGTTGGCAGTGAGCCAATGGACTGTCAGCTTCAGGGCCTCATTTAGGGAGAAAATGTCCTTAGGGGAAGAGATTTTTATGTAGACCTGTGTATCGTTGGCGTACATAAGGTAGGAGATGTTGGTGGCACAAAGCACCTCGGTGAGAGGTTCAAGGTAAAGGTTGAAGAGGGTAGGGGAGAGGGTTGATCCTTGGGGGACTCCAACAGAAACCGGAGAGGGGGCGGCTAGATCACCGTTGATGAGGACTCTCTGTGAGCGGTTTTGGAGGAAGGATCTAAACCATTCAAGGACGATGCCATCCAACCCCATCCTGAGTTTGAGGCGTTCTAGGATAATTTCGTGGGTAACCGTATCAAAGGCAGAGGAAAGGTCTAGAAGGATTAGGAGACAGGTTTTGCCATGGTGCGCTCCCTCAGGAAATTAAAGGGCTATCACTGTCAAAGAAGTTTAGGAACTGTCAGTATCTAGAAAAGATGAGAAATCACAACTGTAGAAGTTCCATGCCTTCAGCTGCAAAATTGCTTTAACCTCTGGATTCTAAACTAGGGTGGGTGTCGGTAAACACCACCATGCAGCGGCTGGCGGAGTTTTTGCCGAACTCCAAGCTCCAAGCAGGGCACGGAGTGGGCAAAACCCCACAAATTCCACCACCTGAGCAGAATTTACCACTCACCCCTAGTCAACAGTCAATAACATCACAGCGATTACATTTTTGAGCCACCGAGCAGCACTGAAAAAAACAGCTACCACTTTTGTGCTAATTCATAGACTACAGTGCAGAGTTTGACAGAGTTGACTGGCCCATTTTATGGAGAAAACTGAAAGCGTGGGCCAGCCCTTCAAAATTACTAGGGGCAATAATCTTACTACACACAGGGACCAGGGTCTGAATGAAAACAGGGATTAACAACATCACACCCAAAATCTACACCTATTGTGGCCTAAAGCAAGGATGTGTTCTTGCTCCTCATCTATTCAACCTATATACAGCTGACTTGGGTAAAGCTGTGGAAGGTGGCAGTCTTGTTTCTCCAGAACTGGACCAAACCAAACTACATGTCACCCAATAGGCTGATGACACTGTGGTAATAGATCATACTAAAGCAGGCCTCTAACGGGACCTGAGTACTCTGAACGTTTTTAAGGAAGGAAACCAACTTAGGGTAAATTAGGACAAGACACAGGTTCTCATCTTTGGGAGATATAAAAATGAGAAACATCTTACCTGGTGTATAGGCAGTAAAACCATCAATACAGCCAGGAGTTACTTGGGAGTCTGGTTTTCAGAAAACTCTAAACCCAGTACACACTTAAACTCCTTGAAGAAAGGCTCAGCAATCATTTGCATCATCAACCAATGGAATACGACAATAAACAGTGCCTCAGCTGCTCCCATACTTTGGGTCATGAACGCAACCCACCTTTTTGCCCTGGAGTAAGGGCACCAGCCTTTCCCTGGGTTCTGTGCAATAGCCTTAGAGCTCATTCATTGCACAGGCCACAGGAAAGTATTCCAAGAACCACTCTGCATCCGTCGGATGAGACTCAGGCTGGAATTTCACTTGGTGAAACAATGTTTAGCCTGCAAAGCTGCCACATTGAAATATTACATTGGGGTCCTTAAAGCTCCTGAGAACTCACTGAAGGCCCATTTGAAATGTATCTTCGAGACTCTGGGCAATCCCTGGCACCAGCAACTGCAAGAAGCCAAGACGCCCTTCCATATCAATAAAACAGTGTTGAAAAATGGGAATGTTTCCTATACAGCCTGAAAAAAAGTAATCAACAGGCATCTGCAGGTAATCTCAAGGGCCCAGGACCTATAGTCACTAAAGAACTCCGCTATCCTACGCCCCCTGAACAACTCCTACTTGGTAGCCACAACTATATCAGAAATCATAAACAGACTCGCAGAGCGATTCTGTATATGCGCTTACTAGGTTTACCAGTGAAAGAATTCAACCCAGCATGGGTCCATCAGGGGGAGAGGGGCTTTCAAGTTATGCAACTAAAGACAATAATCATGGCTGCACCTCCTGTGTTGCTGCCTCAAGCTAGATTTACCTGGGAGGAAACTGCTGCTAGCCAATCACGTTCTTCCTGACAGATACTCTGCACATGAATCCTCATCAGATCCGGGTGGAGTAACATTCATGGTATTCTATATCACACCACCAAATATCAGGTTCTTACATTAAGGAGTTGTCTAATTGCATTTCAAGAAAAGTATTTCTTGTTGTAGTGTATGGCTGGACACATTCTAGTGTTTCACCCTGTTAAACACACACTAACATCCACCCATCACAGCCGTCACCAGTCAGGTGACCATGTTAATAAAAGGAGCCGGGCGCACATGCCCTGAGCCAGTTTTCCAGTACCCTCCATGGTGTCTATGTGATTATTTGATCCGTATGTGGGCCCAGGGCCCAGATACCGCAATGGCAACGAGGGAGTCTGGCCCCGGGTGTTTGCTGGAGCCGCGTGCCACTCCCTGTAGGAGTAAGGAGAGCCAACACTCAAGGCACCCTACACCAACTCCCCCAACCGAAAACAGTGACGAGGTTGGGCGTCAGAGCCAGCACCTGGCTCGAGACGCTCCAGGCTGTCTACCCACACCTGGAGCAGCGGACCTCACATCTGCTACTCCTGAGAGGGGCATGGAGACCACTTACTAGTACGAGGGGCAATGGGAAAATGGTGCTGACATTGGCTGCACCCTGGCCAATCGAGGTAGGAAGAGGCCCAACCTCTCACGCTTGTCACCAGATGTGGTGTACATAAGCTGTCCTAATGCACCAGCCCTAAATGCCCCGCACCGATGTCTCCAGAGGCCCACTGCGTGAGGGAAGCGCTGCGGCCTTGTGAAAGAGCAGCGGCTAAAGCGCTGCAATGTCCCCAGGTCGAGTGTGGCTCAAAATGACTGGCACAGAGTGGACGCAGTAGCGGTGACACCACTGTGAAATGCTCCCAACCCCAGGGGCAGTTACCAGGCCTTAGGTCCGACAGCTTGAGGAGGCACCGCCGGCCATCGTGAGAGAGGTGTAACTGTTCGACATCGCATCCTGAGAGATGGCAGATGGAGGTTAGCAGTGGCAGTAATGAAGATGTGAGCCTACGTGCCATACTATCCGGGCTGTGCCTCTATCTATCTAATAGAGCTAGATGGGGAGGAAGATCTTTTCGGCACCTGGTTCACAAAATTTGGAACTCATTGCCCAAAGAGTTACGCATGCTAACTGATGAATTAGTCTTCAGGAGAAACTTAAAACTTTGCTGTTCCCGTAAAATCCCTCCTGTCGAGTTGACTAAGATCACCAATGTTATTTTCTCCTAGCGCTGGGAAGCCTACGGGCAGCTACACACTTTATAAATCCCTAAACATAAACATAAACTACATATCTACACTGCCAGCCCCGGTGAAGCCGCACCGACAACACAAAATAAAGTTTGACAAGGGCGCGAGGAGCGGCGCACCATCCAGCACCCCCAGGCCTGCGGCACCGCTGTACTCTGCTGCTGAGGCCCCTGCGACCCTCGCACTGCGCCTAGTTGGAGCCAGCGACCGTGCAAAGAAAAAAAACTACACAGCGCCTGTCATGCCTTGCACCTCCGCTTGCACCCACCTGCTGAAACGCCAGTGAGAGGCCTGCCTGAGGTGCTCGCTTGAAGTCGAAGACTGACTCCAGCGCATCGGCAGCTCCTGCCGGTCGGAGCGCAGGTTTGTGCTGAACAGCTGCCTGTCGTCTCGCTGGTCCATGGGGAGGTGTGGCAGTTGGATGCACCCACACATAGAGAACTCTGCACAGCCCACAGCAAGAGGGGAGAGCTTCTGCGACCCCAACTGCAACATAAGGCATTCGCGCTACTGACCGGAAGCCAGCCTGACACAAGCGGTGGCTGCAGCGCCACCTAGTGTCCCCTTGCCTGCACCACACCCAGCTCGCAAGAGCTTCGCTCCACTCACCAGAGGGTTGCATCATGAAGGAAGGCTGCTGATGCCTTGGTGATCACCTGCCAGCGAGAGCAGCTGTGTATGACACCACAAGGTAAGGCAAACCCCCATCCAGACCGGCGGAAGTGGATAAAAGCAGTCCATAAGCACAGACAGGACACCTCAGCTGGCACCTGCAAACTCCAAAGAGCTGCCTCGGCCTGAATGTGTGGTGGCATCTGAACAATAGCAAGGGATACAGGAACTGCCTGTTCACTGCACCAGCACGGTGTAAAAAACCCCACAGCACCAGCATTGTCAGTACCCAGGAAAGTGACAGACAAGGAATGCAGCCCCGACGAAGCACACCACAGAGTCTGACTAGGTGAACGCTGCATGCCCTTGTGGGATGCCTAGGGTCCGAGGGGAGAGACTGTTGACCCACACAGTAAGCACCAAGTAGAGGAAAGCTTCCCCAACCAAGAGAACGGACAAAAGTACAAGTTGTCAAGAGACTGCAAGACCTTGATGGTTATGAATGTGGGGGAAGAAGAACCTGCAGTGGCAGCAGGTAGAGACATTGCAGCACTGATGAAAGTGCTGCCCCGTCGCTGAGGAAGGATAGGCTTCAGGACACCCTGGCTGTTTTCTGCACATCAGAGCTCTCCCTAGTCGGGAGTACTAGGGCTGCGAGCAAACTGTGTTCAGCCATCATTTCTGCTTGTTTTTAGAAACTGAAATATCGATTTTAAACGTGTGAAATTTTATGTTGTGAAATATTCCTGGGGGCTTCTAATTAGATTGTTCTGTAGCGGGAATTGAGGTTAGGCACACTGACACCTTTCACGCTTGACCTACTTTCTTTCTGTCTCGCCTAGCCGCTTGTTTGCGTGAAAGGCGGCGGCGGGCGCCATCTTGGGTGTGGGCTGGGGCTGCGCTCCAGTCGCGCCGGCCTCCCACCCTCCTCACGCCCCATATATTGGAACCATGGCCAGACGGCGCAGCGGGCTGGCGCAGCGGGCGCGCGCCGAAGCCGCGCCAAAGCCAAGCCCGTCTGCGTCCGTCCGCGGCCGGACCCGGCCCAGGGCCACCACCCCTGGTTCCCGACTGTTGTACACACCCCGGCATCTACTAGAGCTAAATCCCGGTAAGCCATGCCAGGCCTGTACTAGTGCCGTCCTGACCGCTGCGATACCCACTCGCCCTTTTATGTGCCCAGGCTGTAGCTATCAATTTTCCCTAACTTGTCTACCAGCCTACTTGGATCCAAACCATGGCATATTATTTGTCAGAGAGGATACAACTCCACATGGTTGTCGAGCTGCGCTTATCAATGCGCGCTTGCTCCCATGTCACAGTTTTTACATTAGTGAGTTTATTGTCACCCATGACGTGGATTTATTATTTGTTACTGAGACCTGGGCAGATGCCGGGTCAGGCCCGGATTTCTGCAACGCTACTCCGGCTGGTTATAGTGTTGCCAGACATGACAGGCCTATAGGACGAGGTGGGGGCCTTGCAATTATTTACAAGGATAAATATCGCACCACACTCGATCCTATAAACTCGGCTAACTGTGAATCAGCGGTTTTTGCTATCAGTATTAATCCCAAGCGGGCACTAAAGGGTATAATACTCTATCGACCCCCTGGCCCCCGTAACTCTTTTCTCTCTACCCTCTCTGACCTGAGTGACAATGTCATCTGTTCAGATAAATTTACTATAGTGGGAGATTTCAACTTCTATTTGGAAGATCAGAACAACCCAGACACCGCCCAACTTACGACTGATTTTTCCAATTTTGGACTGCACCAATTAGTCAAGGGTATCACACATCAAGCTGGACACTCCCTTGACGGGCTATTTACTAATGATCCTGACATTACTGTATCAGATATTATTCCAATTACATGGTCAGATCATAGGGCTATTATTTTTCAACTAGATACACGATTTTCTGCCTTGCCGCACCCCAGACCTCGCACCAAGATAGGTACCCGGGCCTGGAAAACTGCAGATCTCCCTCAGATGTTGCATTCCTTGGCCTCCTTCTGTCCTCAGGGAGGAAATAGCTTGTCATTGTCAGCTTCAGAGTTTCAGGACTGGATCCGAAGTGCCGCTGATCTAGTGGCCCCAGAGAAATTCACGCAACCCAATAGAGTATCTCCTTCGGCCCCCTGGTATAATGAAGATCTCCGTCTACATCGCCAACATTGTAGGAATTTAGAAAGGCGCTGGAGGAAAGCTTACTGTCCCACAGCTAGACAAACTTATAAAGACGCTCTTATGATTTATAAAAAGGCGATCTTGGCCCGAAAAACAGTTTTTTACTCAGCACAAATCGAGACTGCTGCTAACTCTGCCCGAGAACTTTTCTCCGTTGTCACCACCTTGTCCACCCCCTCCATTGGGCCTGGAGTGGAGCCCTCACAGACTTTTTGCAATGAACTGGCCATCTTTTTTACCACTAAGGTTGCAGATATTTACGCTTCATTTGAAAATGACATCAGAACTGAACATAGAGGTGACAGCAGGAAAGAAGTACTGTCGCACCCTAATCCTGACTCCTTCCCTTGTTTCTCACCTGTTTCACATCAGGATGTGATTAAAATCATCTCCACTATTAAATCAGGCTCCCCCTTGGACCCATGTCCTCCGTCCGTGATGCAGAAACTCACAGAAGTGATCTCCTTCCCTTTGATGGAAATCTGCAATAATATATTCCTAACAGGCCAATTTCCTAGTATATGGAAGAAGGCTGTTATTAAACCCCTCTTAAAAAAACCTTCCTTAGATCCCACTGCTGTCGCAAGTTACAGACCGATTGCGTGCCTGCCCTTTCCTGCCAAAGTATGCGAATATCTGATGAATCAGCAGCTCTCAGAGTTCGTCGAGACCCACCAACTTCTCGACGAAACGCAGTTTGGGTTCAGGAAAGGGCATGGAACAGAGACTGCCTTGATAAAGGCCTCTGATGAGATCAGGACGATCATGGATCAGGGAGGGGCGGCTGTTCTTATCCTTTTGGATCTGTCAGCAGCCTTTGACACGGTCGACCATGTCACTCTTGTCGACCGTGTCACAACTCTGGGGCTAAATGGTCGGGCCAAGGATCTTATTTCATCCTTCCTGGCAAACCGTACCCAGACAGTAAGACTCGGAGACTTTTATTCTCCCATCTCTGCACTCCCTTGTGGAGTCCCACAAGGCTCCTCGCTAAGTCCTATGCTTTTCAACATCTATGTAGCGGACTTAGCGAGGATAATAAAGGCCTATGGGATACAGTTAACATCGTACGCAGACGATACCCAGCTGGTGCTGGGTATCCATAAGGATGGCCTTACTGTAGCAGCCAATTTCCAGAAAGCTATGCTCGAGGTCAGTACTTGGATGGCCTTGAATTGCCTCAGGCTTAACTCGGACAAGACCGAGATCATGACCTTTGGAAAACTTTCCCCTGAATGGTCTCTCGGTTGGTGGCCAGAAAAGCTCGGCCATCCACCTGTCCCAGTGGAAAAAGCCAGAAATCTGGGAGTGATCTTTGACAACAAGCTGGTCTTTGACCCCCATATCAATAAGGTTGTGTCATCCTCATTTTACATCTTGAAAAAGATTAAGAAGCTGCTACCATATCTTCCTCCGTCAGCTGGGAAGACTCTGGTCTCTACCTTAGTCTTCTCAAAAATAGATTATGGGAACGCTCTCTTCCTCCATACTCAGAAGCGTGTCATAACGAAGCTGCAATCTATTCAGAACGCGGCTGCTAGGATTCTCCTCAACATCCCTCGCCGCAAATCTACCACCCTTGGTATTCGTCAGCTTCATTGGCTGAGAGTTGAGAGCCGCGTTAAATTCAAGGCCCTCTGTATTGCTTATAAGGCCATACATGGCACTGGACCCAGATTCCTGGTCGAAGCTTTTCAGTTCTATACCCCCAGAAGGCAATTAAGATCGGCCAATACCAGTCTTTTGTCGGTGCCACGTACGAGATCTGTCACCTGGGGCGACAGGCGCTTCCTCGTGGCCACTCCAAAACTTTGGAACCTCTTGCCAATTGCCATTAAAGTCGCTCCTAATCTGATTAGTTTCCGTAGGCTTTTGAAAACATGGTTGTTTAACCAGTGAGAAGACGGTAGGATGATGAACTGTAGTTGCTCCACAGCGCCGAGACACCCTCGGGTATTTGTCGCGCTATAAAAGTTGCGTAAATAAATAAATAAATAAATCACGAGTAAGTAACAAGACATCCTGACAGAAGTGCCTGCATGTACAGTAGCCATGTGCCTGAACAGCAGCCAGTAGAAGGAAGAGAGACCCATAAGACTTTACCGACTGCATTCTAAGCAACCACCACCAAAAGACTGGTAGAAGAGAGTGCAGCACTCCCCCAGTGGACTGCCTAAGTGATGCGGAGTGGTAAGGACTGAACCCCGGCTGAAAGAGAGCCAAGAAGCCCAAAGATGCCCCAGCGCAGAGACGTGTCAAGTAGCTAAGAAGGCAGCAAGCTCCACATGAAGCACTAGAAGAACATGGGCAGAGTGTGCAATCTCCATGTGACACCACAGCAAGCGAGAGGAGTGCTTGCATGCCCCCAGTGGTGAAGGCCATCCCCAAAGGCCAGGACAACGGGCATGCCAAGGGCCGGAAGAGGCCGCCCATGAAGGGCCGAGAGCACAAATTCAGATGTATATCAAAGTCTGCTCCTGCAAACTTGATGACACAGACAGGTGCCTAGGAGAGATAGACCTCTCCACAGAGAAGTGCACTGCTGAAGACGGAAGGGAGATCCTCCACATCTCCACAATGCCAGGGAGGCCCCGCAGTGGGCCGAAGACAGCACAGAGTGTCCTACCTCTCACTGCCTCCAGACGGAGTCGCCAGAGGCCCAAGACAGGCAAGAGAGAGTCACACACCCCGCGTGACAAGCCACCACCACGATGTACGTTCCGACGTCAGGCGACACATGCCCGGATGCCATAGTTGCACCGCCAGCATGGAGGACGTCACTCGAAGTGACCAACTCCACCAAGCATGCCCGAAGGGAGGGAGGATCAAGTGCTACGATGGTGTAGCCTCGAGACGCAAACACGACGCCCTCGAGTGATGAGAAGAGGAGCACCGCGTAGTCCCTGAGGAGGGGATGGTGCCCCTGAAAGGTCCTCAGGAGGAGGAAGCAAGTCCTACTGACAGGACAGATCAGTGACAGGTCCACAGAAAAGTGAAGACCGTCCCAAGAACTGGACGCAAGATGTCCATGTGGCGCAAACATGAGACATGTGGCAGGAGGCCACATCCAAGTGAGGACCTGGTCGGAAAGAGGAAATGAGAGTGGCAGGACGCCACTCCGCGAAGGAAGAAAGAACAGTGGCACAATGCCACAGGGCAGACAACCACCACAGGCACGCAAGATGGAAAGGAGAAGAGCGGCAGGACAGAGGACTCGTGCCTGCACTAGAGAAGGTGTTCATCAGCACAAGCCAGCAACTGGGGTGCAGAGATGTCACTGGAGACAGCTTCGCGGGAGGACCAACCATAAGCCGCTAGCAAGTGCGATCTGCGTCCAGGCCCCACGCTTCGCAGTTCGACCGTCCTCTCACCTGTCACCGGCTGCTTGGTATCGATAGTACCGCGCCTAGCAAGTGCACCTGCTGGAAGACAACAGCAAGTGGCCACAAAGTCCCTCTACTCCTCCTCAATCCACAAGGTCACCCAAGACAAGAGATCGCCACCTGTTGCCCAACTAAAGGAAAATCACTGCGTTTATCATCATCATCCAGGTGCATCATCACCAAGGACGTCAAAGGAGCATCGCACCACCAGAGTGGATCCCAACACTCCAGACAACCGGAGTTCAACAAGGGTAGCCACCCAGGAATCTTCTGTGTGCCCCCGTCATCCTGAAGGCTGCCGAAGTAGAGCATACCCGACCATTGGAATATCCACCCTTGGGGTTACACGAGGCTTGGTCGTGGCCCTGTTGGGAGTTCTGCAGCGACCCTTCAGCGCGGCCTATGAAAGGCCCGCACAGCCCATGCGGTTACGTGGCAATCTGGGGGCAAGGGCCTCATCGGAGTTCCTGTGAGAGGGGAATCCGAATAGGAGAGATGCGTCGGCAGCAGCTCCACAACAGGCACGGGAAGCATGGAGGTCACAGTCGAAGACTGGTCACCCAAAGACCATCAGAAGAACCCGAGTCTTGACGGCGAGAACATCTAGACACCGCCCTCTGCGGCTACATGAGTGACTTGGCTGCGGTCCTGTTGGCAGTTCCTCAGCGACGCCTTCGCGTGGCCCACACGAAGCCCGCACAGTCCACATGGTCCCATGGCAGCCCGGCATGAAGGCCCTCCTGTGAGAGAGTGAGAGAGGAGTCCAGGCAAGAAAGGCAAGTCTGAAGTTGCTCGGCTGTCAGGAGCTAGAAAGACCATCACGCACATCGCCTCCAAGGTGAGGCTTCATACACCGAGATCATCCCCAACAGCTATAGGTTTGTCGTCCACTGGAACCTGAGCGCCTGCGAGATCTCCAGAGTGGAATCCACCACCACTCCAGATGCACTGATACCTGAACTTTGTACATAGAATCCAATACCGCGAGTCCAGGCCGGTCTAAAGTACATCGCCAAGGTGGACTAAAGCATCCTGACCATGCCGTACAAAGCTACAGCGCTGCCTGGCTGACAGCCTGAAGAGACTCATTTGGTGCTATGTGTTGTTTATTTGTTTTCTTACAGGTTGGACTTTTGTTTGTTTCTTTTCATTAAAGTTTGGGAGGGATGTAGTGTCCGGCTGGACACGTTCTAGTGTTTCACCCTGTTAAACACACACTGACACCCACCCATCACAGGCGTCACCAGTCAGGTGACCCTGTTAATAAAAGGAGCCGAGCGCACGTGCCCTGGGCCAGTTTTCCTGTACCCTACCACGGTGTCTATGTGATTATTTGACCCCATGTGGGCTCAGGGCCCTGACACCACACTTGTGAACATCTTCGTTACTTGGGAAAGCGTTTTTCAATTTAACACAAACAAATATACGCTCTATCCTTTCGCCGCTTTAATTAATGAAGGAATTTTGGTGACGTTTTACGTAGATGAACACAGAATTTAATTCAGTCTGACTGCCACTAAACAAGTAGGCTACACCGCATGAAAAAGTAAATGCGTCATGAGTTAGTAATGCAAGAGATGTTTTTAGCTGCCTTCGGTTGGCTGAGGAGCGCGGACAATGGCTTGCAGGAACGTAATAGAACGTTAACTTGATTGGTCATCACAACTAACTGATTGTTCATAATTGGTCATGACTCATAATGCGTTGCTAGAGGTAGAATATTCATAACTGGGTTGCTTGGTCAACCGGAAGCGAAAAGTGGAGCAGGATACGAGATGGCATCAGTGCGTCCTGGACCTGTCAGGAGCCCTTGTGGTGAGCTGGGCTGCCTGCGTGTCTTCAGTCCTCGGCCGAGATACCCGAAGGTCACAGCTGACCTTGCGCACACTAGTGTCTGGAACAGGCTAAAATGACAATGCTCAAACCGGCAAAAGCTTTTGGCAGCCGTCCGTTTCCAAGCTCTTTCATAAATGACTGCCTGGTAAAGCTGATAAGAAGTTTTCGGGTAAGAGGAAGGACTGTGTGAGACTGCACTGTGAGTCTTTTTGAACACCCCGGCAAAATAATCTGAGGGCAAGACCACTTTCCCTTAGACAAAATTGAATAGAAAATAGGCGGTTCTCTTTGACCATCTCAGTTTTGGGAAATCTTTTCTTTTGAATCGATGGAAGTCCTGAACATTGTCAATCCATTTTCAGAAATTCTCTACATATGGAAGTGTGTGACACTGCTTGTCTACCCTTTTTAAAAGTTGAATGTAATTCCATAAAAGTATAAAGGTACTTGTGAGTCTAGGAAGTTGTTGCTCTTTGGATGGAGGTTGAATTTCCTTCATTCGCTTCGCCCTCTGTTCCTTAATTCTGTATTACTTACACATTGTGGTACACGAAATGTAATGCATCATCCATGTACACTTGGACCGCATCCGAGTTCAATGTAAAATATATTCTTAAACTGTAATTACAACTAATTTGCAGCTAATGCTATTACTTTAAATGTGCGTTTCTTTCACTTAACGAATAGGAATACTCACTTTTAATCAAACATGGTGTATGTTCCAACATTAAAGAGTATAAAGTTAATGTGGATTTTCTATGTATGGAGGTTTCTGTATTATCCACATCTTTTAATTAAAACAGCTGAATCATAGTACAATCAAGTAAAGTGCAGATGCATGTAGTTATTGGTCCCAGCTGTTCACCTTTTGGAGTATTTAGTATAAACAAGCATTGCTAAAGCTGCTAGGTCCCAACTGTGGCAGCCATTGGCTTTGCTGCTGCATTTTTGAAAATTTAGTTGGCCACCGCGATTGAGGCCAATCTGCATCAAGCCGTCTTTTAACTTAAAAGTTTTAAGAGGACTTCGGAAAATAAAAGGTTGACTGGTCCTCGCTCTGTTGCTTATTGCTGAATTTTGGGTGTTAAACTAGTCTAGTACAATTAGGGTAAAACCTTTGTTGAGACAATGTTAACGTTTAAACAAGCATTGACAAGTAAGTACATTTTAATTGTGCAGTGAATTAAAACCATTACAAGCATCCGTCAATTTACAGTTTCATAATAAAAATACATATCAGGATACATTACCATTGTGGCAGTTCAAGAATAAAAGAAACCGCTATTGTATATGAAAGATAAAAACTGATAAAATGTGGCTAATGATTTATGGACGTAAAATAAGCCTGCACGCTGACCCGGTCCCCTTTTGTGAGTGCAACAGTCGCAGCAGTGTATCTTAGGCCTGCGGAGAGCAGGAAAGTAAAGTGCCATGTGCGCTGGTGACTTGAAGCCAGGGCAGGGCGACCAGGGAAACAAGGCGAACAGTTTTGTTACTCAAAGCGTATGTAGTGTTGTGCTAGCTAACCTTAGGAACAAGTAGCAGGGTCTGTATGCACAGAATTGCCTCAGGAACTATGGTCAATAGAGGCAGGGAATAATTAAAATTCATATTTGGTGATTACCGGAAAGTGCATGGTGTGCTTAGTGTGCAAATATTTGTCTAGGCTAAATTTCATGGCAAATTAACCGTAACATAAGTTAAAGGTAATGGCTGGCAGCTATTGCAAGCCTGTGATTAGCAGTATGGCCTAGCGAATCAACCTCTTAATCGTATGCTTAGCCACGGTCTTGTTCGGGCAACCGGTAATGTGCAGGTGTCTTGGGATAAGTGCTTATACCAAGAGCAGCATTGAGAGTGACTGGTGACTGTGTGCAAATGTACCGGGAAAGTGCTTGGTGCAAGAGCGGCATTAAGAGTAGGTGCGGGGCATAAGGGGTTGGCCCACCGCATTGCCTTGAGCTAACTTGATCTCCATTTCAGTTCAACCAATGATTAAAACCTGTGATACAAAAAGACAAGAAGTAGAACAAAAAAATTCCTAAAAGACCGTTAAAAGAATACGCAGAGCCAATTGTTCAGAAGGCGGGAATTTCAGAGAAGCAAGTGAGCCATGCTTGCTTATTTATAAGATTGTTGCCGCTGTCTCTTCAGCTTTAAGACTTTGGGCCAGTGATTGACAGTGGGGATTGACTTCCAAGCTAGACCCTCATTCCCTCCAGATTACTTTGTCTTCTTAAAGTGCAGGAACTGCGCAGATTGCCGGCGCTGTGCTTCTTGTTGCGACAATGATGCGAGCGTGGGCCTTCTTAGTGAGGATCATGATGCTAGGTTTCGCGCTACATCCGGAACGCTATTGTCTGGTGTATTTTCTTTCCATTTGTTGAGGTGGACTTCCGTGGCTGCAAGGAATTTTACCAAACGGCAGCTCAGTTGGACATCGTCGTCGAGGAAGCTTGCCAGCACCGCTTGCCTGCAGGACCGTATATGTTTTTGGTTGAAAAGCAGTCTCAGGAGGGTCCGGCGTTCCTGTAGTAGTTCCCTGCATATGGTGATGAGGTGTACTATGTGTTATTCGCCGTCCCCACAGAGTCGGCACATTGCTGGTGTCGGAGGGCGTAGCCATGGAGGCAAGTGATTTGCGGAAGGCAGCAGCCCTAAGCGAAATTTCAAGAACTTCTCTTTCATATTTTTGGAGAAGCTGGTGTGGAGAAATGCTTGGGGCGAGGGTTTAGTGTAAGATTGTATGGTGAGCCAGCCATGTGCATGCTCTGCCAGGGAGGCTTTATCCTGCAAGAGAGATTCTTTCTTGACTATGTTGTTTACTGTTTTTTTGAAACTTGGAAGGGTCCCTGGGTATTCCCATAGTTGTCGTAGCCCCAGCTGAATGAGAGTGGCCTCCAAGTATAGTCTTGCGGGGCCGGCCTCTTTGGCTTGTAGTTCTTTCCAAAGAAGGGCGTTCAGCGTTTCCAGTTCTCCCTTTCTTATTTTGTGCCAGCTTTTTTATATATGTTCCTTTGCATGCCAGCTCTTCTCTTGCGCCCGCGCACCTATAATTCCGGTGAGTGTTCTTTTCGCTGCATGTGCACATAACGCTAGGAACATTCGGTAACCACACTCCGTTATCTCTTCGGTTCACAGGATTAGAGCCACAATTGCATCCGGCCTAATCTAGTACCCCTTCACTGATTTAGTTCGCGCTCGACGCCTTTTTTTCACCACGCGGTAATTTTCATCCACAATTGCAGGCTCATCTCGTTGTGTTTAGCATAACCTGACAATTATCGGTTAACTGAGGATATTGTGTGTTGTAATTTTCTCGTATTTCGCCTAGATTCTAATGTCTTGTTTCCTGCCTCCCTCCCCGTTCTTCCCAATTACTTTACAGGCAGTGTGCTCTCAGGCTTGTCATTGTTTAGTCCTGATGATGATCTATGTATCTTGTTATAGATCGAAACGTTGTCAACTTGTTGAACAGTATGCACGTTAAACACGTGTTAAAAGTTGTGCATCACTGGTTACTTTCTAAAAAGCTTGCCCCTATTATCTGAATCGGTGTTAAGCTTGTTTTTTTCACCTGAAAAATGTCTAAATATTTGTGATTGTCTCCTAATGTTTTGTTTGTCGAAGGATACACGACTGGGTCCTGCTCTATCATGCTCTGTGTAATTCCAATTTATCACGGCTAAATATTAAATCTATATGTCCGGCTGGACATTTTCACTTAATATAGTACTGAGTCTGGTCTATATTCATTGTTCTTACACTTATGTATGTTTGAAGGACCAATTGTTTTTCAAAACAGTAAGTACCCAAGGTCCTTCTCACCTTACGGGTTCCCAGATAGTACTCTGTCATTTTTTACATCGGCTAAACAATACCTGCTTGTTTCTACAGTTTACACTTTCATCAGATCAGTCCTCGATTCCCTTTCTGGATTTCACCATATACCATTCTAATGGTGAACTTCTGACCAGACTTTACAGGAAACTCACTGAATGTAACACATTGCTGAGGTACGAAAGTAACCATCCTAGGGCTTTGCGAGACTCTCTGCCTTATTCCCAATTTTTGCGTATCAGACGCAACTGCTACACTAAGGAAGACTATTTCCAAGAGGCTTACGTTCTTTCCAACAAACTGAAGGCTCGCGGCTATCCGAAACGCCTAGTTCGGAATGCCCAAAAACGCGCTTGGTACTGTCCCAGAGAAGTCCTACTCTCACCCAAACCGAAAAACAACACCAACAGAATAGATTGCATCACAACTTTCTCTGGAGTCTCCAACCCCATTCGTAAATCTATTCTTAAACACTGGCCATCACTTAATGCAGGAACCTTGAACTTGGAACGGCCTCTGTTTGCCTTCTGCAAGAATCGCAATCTAAAGGACCATCTAGTACGAGCTGCGATTCCTAAAACAACACCTCCACTCACACTAGATGCACACTGGGGACTTACACCTTTGACTAGGCATGCTAAATGTGGTAATTGTAACATGTGTGATTGCACTATGGTAGGGAAAACTTTTACTTTTGGCAACACTGTTATTAAATCCAATGGTTTCTCTAATTGCAATACATGTAACGTCATCTACTTGATTCAATGCCCCTGCCATAAGAATTACATTGGACAGACCACCCAAAAAATCAAGACCCGGATCGGACAACATCTCAGCAGGATCCGTTGCAACACCCCAAATGTGCCCCTTGTCGAACATTTTAATCATGTTGGCCATAAGGACAATGAGATCAAATGGACTGTACTGAAAACTATCAAGCTGCCACCAAGAGGTGCAGACCTAACACAGATTCTGAACAAAGAGGAACTTAAGCTCATTATCCGCTTGGACACAATTTGAAATGGTCTTAACAGAAGTGAGGACTGGACAACCTTAATTTAAATCTTCGCCTCATAAACCCTCATCTTGTATTTTTTATTATATTTTTTCTGAAATTGTTGCCTTTTTGTCCATTCAGCAATTAACCAAAACCTATGATTATTGAATGTTGTCAAATGTTCTACTCCAGTTTGCAAAACGTCACAGTAAATTGTTCTCATTTTGTGCACCTCCCCACTCACCCAACATGGCTGCCAAATTTTCCACCACAATTCCGCGGTTGCACGCTTCTGGACGTAACCGAGCGTGCTTGATCACGTGCCCCACACCGCCCCCTTCACTCCCGGAATTGCGGGCTCCGTACACCAGCGATTCAGCTCGTCCTGATTTTCATGACCAATCGGTAAGAACATGCTTATGTTTGTCACAGGGATTGCCCAGTCCAACGATCTCATCACCTTCCCCTTCCTTTCTAGGCTACCCTTGTGATCGGCAAGAGGCCTAATACCGCCGCGGATGCCCAGATCTACTTACCACCGGCGCCGCCACTTCACTTTCAACGGAACCGACTCGCTAGTGTACCCCTATCCTCAGATGCACAACTAGTAGTCTCAACCCCCGGACAGCTTTTCTCTCTCCCCCCGCGCACCTATAATTCCGGTGAGTGTTCTTTTCGCCGCATGTGCACATAACGCTAGGAACACTCGGTAACCACACTCCGTTATCTCTTCGGTTCACAGGATCAGAGCCACAATTGCATCCGGCCTAATCTAGTACCCCTTCACTGTTTTAGTTCGCGCTCAATGCCTTTTCTTCACCACGCGGTAATTTTTATCCACAATTGCAGGCTGAGATCGCGCTCGACGCTAATTGTTCTCATGTCTTTACTACGCAGTAATTCTCCTCCATAATTTTACACCTTCATCGCCTCTACTCACCATCGCCGACTGTATGCACTTTCCGTCTCTGTCACTTCTCTTGCGCATCACTTCTCCCGCACACGAGAACAGGCTGTCACCTTGAATCCACATGCCTTCTGCTAAATTGAAACCTGAAACCCAAACTGCACAAACTGAGGAGACAATGTAAATTTCTCTTAATTCTGCCCAGTTTTGAATGAAACTCATCTGGTTGTGTTTAGCACAACCTGACAATTATCAGTTAACTGAGGATATTGTGTGTTGTAATTTTTTCGTATTTCTGCCTAGCTTCTAATGTCTTGTTTCCTACCTCCCTCCCCGTTCTTCCCAATTACTTTACAGGCAGTGTGCTTTCAGGCTTGTCATTGTTTAGTCCTGATGATGATCTATGTATCTTGTTATAGATCGAAACGTCGTCGACTTGTTGAACAGTATGCACGTTAAACACATGTGTTAAAAGTTGTGCATCACTGGTTACTTTCTAAAAAGCTTGCCCCTATTATCTGGATCAGCGTTAAGCTTGGTTTTTTCGCCTGAAAAATGTCTAAATATTTGTGATTGTCTCTAAATGTTTTGTTTGTCTAAGGATACAGGACTGTGTCCCACTCTATCATGCTCTGTGTAATTCCAATTTATCACGGCTAACTATTAAATCTATATGTCCGGCTGGACATTTTCACTTAATATAGTATTGATTCTGGTCTATATTCATTGTTCTTACACTTATGTATGTTTGAATGACCAATTGTTTTTCAAAATAGTAAGTACCCAAGGTACTTCTCATCTTACGGGTTCCCTTGTTTATAATAAACACACAAGCTCTTCTCTTGGTAGCCCACATTCTAGCCTCATTTGTGCAGGGGATGTGTATCCCGTCAGGCAAAAAATCATTTGCAGTGCTCTCGCTATGGTGCCTTCTAAAATATCAGTGTCCCTCCCTCTCATCGCTTTGCTCCCATAGGTGATGGATGGAATTAATTTTGCCTGGATCACCCTTGTTAGAAGGAGAAAGCTTGGGTAAGTGATCTTGTTTTTTAGATTCCTTAATGCTACCGCTGTCATTAATCCTCTCTTTTTTATGGCTTTGCATTGGGGCTTGAAGTTGCCCTTGTTGTTGATGATGACCCCCAAGTATTTGTATTCGCGTACGGTCTCCAGCTTGCTTGATGCCAAGTACCAGTTATTTGTTGTTTTTGTTTTGTGGATGTTGACACACATAACTTTGTTTTTTTCTTGGTTGATACTAAGCTTGTTTGTTTCTGAATATCGCGACGTGATGTCCAACAAACGCTGTAGGCCTACTGGGTTCCGGCTAATAAGCACCAGGTCATCCGCATAAAGAAGGTTGGATAGCCGGAAGTCCCCTATCTTGGGTGCGTGTGAATTGCTTTCATTCAACAAGACTGATAGCTCTGCCATAAAGAGATTAAAAAGTGTTGGTGCAAGCACTCAGCCTTGTTTTAACCCTGTGCTTTTGGGATCTTCCTTGATAGATATTCTCCTGCACCTAGTTTGACTTGCACCCAGGTGTCGCTATGCAAGAGAATTAGTTGGTTTAAAAGCAGCGGTGGAATGTTCAGCTTTTTTAATTTTTGCCACAAAAGGTTTCTATTAACATGATCCAAAGCAGAGCTGTAATGGACATAACACAGCTATAGTGGTTGTTTTGTTGCGAGTGCGGTATCTATCATTAAAGATAGAGCTAGAATATTGGTAGTCGTCCCCATATTTTTACAAAAGCCAGTTTGGTTGAGTGGAATTGCTGCAACTTCTGCTGCTCAAGATGTTAGTTCCTGAAGTAATAGGCCCGCAAAATACTTGGCCTCGTTGTCGAGTAAGGCTACTAGCCGGTAACTTCTTGGGTCGTTCCTGTTTCCAAAGCTAATAGGTCTCACGTATACAAGAGCTATTGGCAAACTGGTTTTCCAATGTTGAGTGGAGTGGCATAGAGTGGAGTGGGGTGGTGTAGGGTGGAATGGGTTGGAGTGCATTGAGGTTGTGGGGTGGTTTGAACTGGAGTAGTTTGTGGTGGATTGGATTGGGGTAGAGTAGGTTGGATTGAATGGAGTGGGGTGGATTGGAGTGGGTGGGCTGGATTGGAGTGGAGTGGGATGGGGTGGATTGAAATGGGGTGTGGTGGATTGGAGTGGGGTGGATTAGATTGGATTAGAGTAGGGGGTTTGTAATGGGGAGAATTAGAGTCGAGGGTGGATTGGACTGAATTTGAGGGGGTGGATGGAATTGGAGTGGGGTGGATTGGATTGGAGTATGGTGGATTGGATTGGGGTGGATTGTAGTGAGGTGGGTTGGACTGGAGTGGTTTGGAGTGGGGTTGATTGGAGTGTGGTGTGCTGGATGGATTGCATTGAGTGGGATGGACTGAACTGGGGTGGGGTGGATTGGATTGGGGTAGGATAGATGGGTTGGAGTAGAGTGGGATAGATTGAACTGCAATGGGGTTAGGTGGATTGTAGTGGGGTGGACTGAATGGGGTGGATAAGATTGTAGTGGGGTGGATTGAAATGGGGTGGGCTGGATGGGATTGGGTTGGGTTGGGGTGGAGTGGAGTGGGGAGGATTAGATTGGAGTGGGGTGGGGTGGATTGGGGTGGGCTGGACTAGAGTGGGGTGGAATGGAGTGGGGTGGAATGGAGTAGAGTGAATTAAAGTGGGGTGTGTTGGATTGGTGAGGGGTGGAAAGGGGTGGATTGGAGTGGAGTAGACTGGATTGCAGTGAGGTGGATTAGATTGGATTGAGGTGGATTGGATTGGATGGGGTGAGCTGGATTGGTGTGGGGTGGATTGGATTGAGGTGGATTGAATTGTGGTAGGGTGGATTAGAGTGGTGTGGGATGGGGTGGATTGGAGTGGGATAGTGTGTGTTGGAGTGGGGTAGATTGGATTTGCCTGGATTGAGGTGAATTGGATTGGTGTGGGGTGGATTGTTTTGGAGTGGGGTGGATTGGAGTGGGGTGAATTGGATTGGGGTGAGGTGGATTGGGCTGGGGTGGGGTGGATAGTTTTGATATGGAGTGGGGCAGATTGGAGTGGGGCAGATTTGAGTTGGGCAAATTGTTTGGGATTGGAGTGGGGCAGATTGGAGTGAGGCAGATTGTTTTGTATTGGAGAGGGGCAGATTAGAATGGGGCAGATTGTTTTGGATTGGAGTGAGGCAGATTGTTTTGGATTGGAGTGGGGCAGTTTTGAGTGGGGCAGATTGTTTTAGATTGGAGTGGGGCACATTGTTTTGGATTGGAGAGGGGCAGATTAGAGGGGAGCAGATTGTTTTGGATTGGAGTTGGGCAGATTGTTTTGGATTAGGGTGGGGCAGGTTGTTTTGAATTGGAGTGGGGCGGATTTTGTTCGATTGGAGTGGGGTGGATTGGACTTGAGTGGAGTGGATTGGGTTGGGAGTGGGGTGGATTGGGTTGGGAGTGGGGTGGATTGGATTGGGTTGAGGTGGATTGGATTGGAGTGGGGTGCGTGGGAGAGAGTGGGTTAGGTGGATTGGATTAGAGTGGGGTGGATTGGATTGGAGTGAGGTGATTTGGGATGGAGTGGGTGGATTGGGGCGAGGTGGACTGGATTGGACTGGGGTGGATTGGGGTGGGCAGATGGTTTTGGATTGCAGTGGGGCAGATTGGAGTGGGACAGACTGTTTTGGATTGGAGTGGGGAAGACTGGAGTGGGGCAGACTTGGGATGGATTGGAGTGGGGTGGATTAGAGTGGGGCAGATTGAAGTGGGGCAGATTGAAGTGGGGCTTTTCCCCACCCACCCCTTTTTGCTATGGGAGCTTGTTTACGTGTCGGTACACAGGCTCCCATAGAATTCAACGGGAGTCCAAGCGAACCGAGACCGTAAGCATATGGATGCATCATACTTGCTCATTCGGACTCCCGAAGCATTTTTTGCTCGGAAAGCCCTCCGGATCCGAGCCGTACAGGGGGCGAGATAGTAATCGGGCCCTTTGTGTTGAAGCATGATTCAGAAATGACAAATAAGAGTGAAACAATGTTGCTCCGCAATGAGATAATCCTCTTCTTTTGAGAACAGCACCCACGAGCAAAAGCAAAAGAAAACATGAGTGCAAAGTGAAAAAAGAAGACTTGGCAAAATAAAAGAATTTAACTATAGAAAATAAATCTTTGCAATTTTGTTTGTCCTGCTTGGCACGTTTTAGCCAGTCACACACCTTCGGTTTGCAGGGCACTGAAAGTTAAACAGGACAAAATAGTACCTCAAACACGTCGAGAGCAGGAAATGGGCATTGATTAAGTTGAATAACTCAGTGCTTGGTTGCTACTCCACAGAGAGGAATGGAAATGATGTGAGACCTGCCTTGATGAATTACGATACTGTAAAGAAGAGTGCCATGAAAGCCAACAAATGGGAAGCAACAGGCAGACTCCAAGCTCTTTTCTGTATGCATGAGTGTCTCGCAAGCGAGACGTATGCGCTAGCTCATGCTTTTGCAGGCTCAACCCAAAAAAGGCAATAAAATAAGACACTACTACTATAAAATATGCCACATTATGCAACTTCATTTGTCTTTCTTGCTACATAATTGATTCAACCCCGACGCTTAATTTGGTTGTCCCCTGCCACAGAATTCCAGTGGCTCCGTTTGCACATATTTGTGGTGATCGGTTTTGTTTGTATGTATCTTTTTTTTTAATTATATGGAAAAGTGATAGCGCTCCATCATCCTATTTGTATTAATTACTTTCTTATTGAGGCACCTTGTGACTTCAGTTTGTCTGTTAAGTGATGGAAGGGTCTGTGGTTGACAGACAGGCTGGAACTACTGCTTAGTCAGATTAATGAGGTTATTTTGTTCAGAGGTGAATAGGCTCTACTCAGGGTGGCCCTCTTACCCAGGTTTGTGAATGTTTGAAAGACACAAGACTGTAGCCCTCTCCACTACATAAACTAAGGAGAATTATCCAAACTACACTAAGATTTGTGTTTTTTTGAGCTGTTTATTTGTTACTTTTTTTAAATTGCAAATGATGTCTTGTTGCTCGACTCAAAGTATTTGAGTGCATGCATGTTCCGCTGACACATTTTTCTCTCAGTATCGTTGGATCAATTACAACCTTTTTGTTGGACAGATTATACCGTTGGGATGCACGAGGACTTCCATTTTCAAAGTCAGTTTCCTGCATGGTGATTACATCACACACTTCCTGAAGACTAGCACAGTTACAGAAGAGTTAATAAAAAGGAACACTGTTCCATACCGCACTCTAATAGGCCTGGGCAGTGAACTTCGCTCCATTCGTGGAGTTTGCGGAGGTTTCTGCACTCTGCAGAGCTCGCGGAGTACAGAAAACTCTGCTTCGCAATGTGCAGCGGAGTTTTTTCCCTGCTCGCGAACGGTAAGTTCGTGAGCGCGAGCTGCCGCTCGGGTAGAATTTCTACCTGAGGGGCAGGAATACCAGCACAAACTGCAGTTCGCACTGCACTCCGCAACTCTCAGAACTTCGTGGAGTTTTTTTGTAACTTCGCAGAGTTCCACCTAGCAAAGCTCAGTGAACCACGCCCAGGCCTGCACTCTAACTCCTCTGACTGTAAATTTTAAGTTACTAACTGGGTTGAATCAAAATGTTCTTATCATTTGAGCACGCTCATACGTGTTTCATGCCATCCGTAATATTGAGTTAGCACAGCTTGTGCCTAGAAACATAAATGGATTGCTTGCTGGGTTTGGTGGCTCAGTGGACTAATGATTCCTCTGATGGGACCTGGTTTTGATCTCATGATCACAGCTTTCAATACCATCTAGTCCACTCAGTTAACATTCTGAGCTTTATGTAAGGAGTACGCTTGAGTTAGACAAGAAGAGACATATGTTAATCAGTGCTGAGATGCTCTTCTGGGTCAACATGCTTGTGCAATTGGTTTTCGGTCATTCAGTACGCCTGGATGTTTTGTTTTTTGGATCCCCCGGTTTTGAACTTTTTACTGTGGGTGAGTTTCACTACATGTATCTCAACCATGGTAATCGCTTTGGCAAATAGACTTTGTATGTTTACCACCAGTGTTCTCCCCTTAAAATACGGTCGCTGTAACGCAGAAAGGATAAGGGGCACTTGACTGGTTACACATGACCACCTGTGCACACGTGTGTGAGCTGTCTATGGGAGACTACTGTAATGCGCGGTCCGATAACTGCACACTGGTAGACTTGTGCAGAGGGGGCTCTTCAGGATTAGATATTGACCTTGTGTAGGCTGTAGAAATGGGGTGGGGTCATGCAAAATGTGGAATGTTGTGGGGAGTTGTAGCTGGGAACCAAATCCAAGGTTGAACTTTGGTCTTTTTTGGGTTTGGTGGAGTTTTATTCTAAATTCGTAGAGAGAACTTTTCAGAGAAAATGCATGAGAAGCGTGGCTTGTGGAGAAACAAAAGCATTTTTGAATGGTCCAGTGTATGTCAGAGGTCATTTTTGGAGTCAAACAGGCAATTAGTAAAGCACCTACATTACAAGGTTTTGAGCCCACAGCAGAAACATTTGTTACCATGGATGACAGTGGAAAATGTCTGGGGAGCGTACTCACCTAAAAGAGTGAACTTGGGAAAGAAATTGTAATAGATTTTGCTTCTCGGTCTCTTTTGCCCACAGAGGAGAAGTTCTCTGTAATAGAGAGAGAAACGTTAGCGTGTGTGTTGGCACTAGAACATTTTAGAAAATCCTTGTGGGGAAGGAAATTTGTAATTAGATTGGATCACAAACCATTGACTAAGCTTTTAACGACAGAAGGGTTGTCTAGAGCCTCTTCAAGATTTGCAATAACAAGACTTCTTATATGAAGTCCAATATGTACCTGGTACTGAAAAAGTAACTGCAGATGTCCTGAGCAGAATGTCTTTGCCTCTCAGGGAAATTGACCTGTATCCCTAGAATGCTTTTTGTGTTGCAGGGATTTTCATGGTGACTGAGGTCAACATTTTACAGAAGGATGAGTGGATAGAAGCATACGACAAAGATGATACCATAAGAAGTGTTAAAGAATAAGTTGTAAATGGATGGGGAAAATTTGTGAAAGCGTAGCTCTTAGGTGAAATTAAAGTGTATTGGGAAGTCTGAGATGAACTGAATGTTGATGACATTTTTGTATTGAGGGGCGACAAAATTATACCACCTGTTGTATTCAGAGACAAAATTGTTTCAATTTACTATAAAGTACATTCAGGTATAGCACGTACAAAACATAATGTGAAGGCATTATACTGGTGGCCTAGAGTAGATATAGAAACAGAAAGGTTCTCATGATCTCTTGGTAGCCCACATTCTAGCCTCATTTGTGCAGGGGATGTGTATCCCGTCAGGCCAAAAATCATTTGCAGTGCTCTCGCTATGGTGCCTTCTAAAATATCAGTGTCCCTCCCTCTCATCGCTTTACTCCCATAGGTGATGGATGGAATTAATTTTGCCTGGATCACCCTTGTTAGAAGGAGGAAGCTTGGGTAAGTGATCTTGTTTTTTAGATTCCTTAATGCTACCGCTGTCATTAATCCTCTCTTTTTTATGGCTTTGCATTGGGGCTTGAAGTTGCCCTTGTTGTTGATGATGACCCCCAAGTATTTGTATTCGCGTACGGTCTCCAGCTTGCTTGATGCCAAGTACCAGTTATTTGTTGTTTTTGTTTTGTGGATGTTGACACACATAACTTTGTTTTTTTCTTGGTTGATACTAAGCTTGTTTGTTTCTGAATATCGCGACGTGATGTCCAACAAACGCTGTAGGCCTACCGGGTTCCGGCTAATAAGCACCAGGTCATCCGCATAAAGAAGGTTGGATAGCTGGAAGTCCCCTATCTTGGGTGCGTGTGAATTGCTTTCATTCAACAAGACTGATAGCTCTGCCATAAAGAGATTAAAAAGTGTTGGTGCAAGCACTCAGCCTTGTTTTAACCCTGTGCTTTTGGGATCTTCCTTGATAGATATTCTCCTGCACCTAGTTTGACTTGCACCCAGGTGTCGCTATGCAAGAGAATTAGTTGGTTTAAAAGCAGCGGTGGAATGTTCAGCTTTTTTAATTTTTGCCACAAAAGGTTTCTATTAACATGATCCAAAGCAGAGCTGTAATGGACATAACACAGCTATAGTGGTTGTTTTGTTGCGAGTGCGGTATCTATCATTAAAGATAGAGCTAGAATATTGGTAGTCGTCCCCATATTTTTACAAAAGCCAGTTTGGTTGAGTGGAATTGCTGCAACTTCTGCCGCTCAAGATGTTAGTTCCTGAAGTAATAGGCCCGCAAAATACTTGGCCTCGTTGTCGAGTAAGGCTACTAGCCGGTAACTTCTTGGGTCGTTCCTGTTTCCAAAGCCAATAGGTCTCACGTATACAAGAGCTATTGGCAAAGTGGTTTTCCAATGTTGAGTGGAGTGGCATAGAGTGGAGTGGGGTGGTGTAGGGTGGAATGGGTTGGAGTGCATTGAGGTTGTGGGGTGGTTTGAACTGGAGTAGTTTGTGGTGGATTGGATTGGGGTAGAGTAGGTTGGATTGAATGGAGTGGGGTGGATTGGAGTGGGTGGGCTGGATTGGAGTGGAGTGGGATGGGGTGGATTGAAATGGGGTGTGGTGGATTGGAGTGGGGTGGATTAGATTGGATTAGAGTAGGGGGTTTGTAATGGGGAGAATTAGAGTCGAGGGTGGATTGTACTGAATTTGAGGGGGTGGATGGAATTGGAGTGGGGTGGATTGGATTGGAGTATGGTGGATTGGATTGGGGTGGATTGTAGTGAGGTGGGTTGGACTGGAGTGGTTTGGAGTGGGGTTGATTGGAGTGTGGTGTGCTGGATGGATTGCATTGAGTGGGATGGACTGAACTGGGGTGGGGTGGATTGGATTGGGGTAGGATAGATGGGTTGGAGTAGAGTGGGATAGATTGAACTGCAATGGGGTTAGGTGGATTGTAGTGGGGTGGACTGAATGGGGTGGATAAGATTGTAGTGGGGTGGATTGAAATGGGGTGGGCTGGATGGGATTGGGTTGGGTTGGGGTGGAGTGGAGTGGGGAGGATTAGATTGGAGTGGGGTGGATTGGGGTGGGCTGGACTAGAGTGGGGTGGAATGGAGTGGGGTGGAATGGAGTAGAGTGAATTAAAGTGGGGTGTGTTGGATTGGTGAGGGGTGGAAAGGGGTGGATTGGAGTGGAGTAGACTGGATTGCAGTGAGGTGGATTAGATTGGATTGAGGTGCATTGGATTGGATGGGGTGAGCTGGATTGGTGTGGGGTGGATTGGATTGAGGTGGATTGAATTGTGGTAGGGTGGATTAGAGTGGTGTGGGATGGGGTGGATTGGAGTGGGGTAGTGTGTGTTGGAGTGGGGTAGATTGGATTTGCCTGGATTGAGGTGAATTGGATTGGTGTGGGGTGGATTGTTTTGGAGTGGGGTGGATTGGAGTGGGGTGAATTGGATTGGGGTGAGGTGGATTGGGCTGGGGTGGGGTGGATAGTTTTGATATGGAGTGGGGCAGATTGGAGTGGGGCAGATTTGAGTTGGGCAAATTGTTTGGGATTGGAGTGGGGCAGATTGGAGTGAGGCAGATTGTTTTGTATTGGAGAGGTGCAGATTAGAATGGGGCAGATTGTTTTGGATTGGAGTGAGGCAGATTGTTTTGGATTGGAGTGGGGCAGTTTTGAGTGGGGCAGATTGTTTTAGATTGGAGTGGGGCACATTGTTTTGGATTGGAGAGGGGCAGATTAGAGGGGAGCAGATTGTTTTGGATGGGAGTTGGGCAGATTGTTTTGGATTAGGGTGGGGCAGGTTGTTTTGAATTGGAGTGGGGCGGATTTTGTTCGATTGGAGTGGGGTGGATTGGACTTGAGTGGAGTGGATTGGGTTGGGAGTGGGGTGGATTGGATTGGGTTGAGGTGGATTGGATTGGAGTGGGGTGCGTGGGAGAGAGTGGGTTAGGTGGATTGGATTAGAGTGGGGTGGATTGGATTGGAGTGAGGTGATTTGGGATGGAGTGGGTGGATTGGGACGAGGTGGACTGGATTGGAGTGGGGTGGATTGGGGTGGGCAGATGGTTTTGGATTGCAGTGGGGCAGATTGGAGTGGGACAGACTGTTTTGGATTGGTGTGGGGAAGACTAGAGTGGGGCAGACTTGGGATGGATTAGAGTGGGGGGGATTAGAGTGGGGCAGATTGAAGTGGGGCTTTTCCCCACCCACCCCTTTTTGCTATGGGAGCTTGTTTACGTGTCGGTACACAGGCTCCCATAGAATTCAACGGGAGTCCAAGCGAACCGAGACCGTAAGCATATGGATGCATCATACTTGCTCATTCGGACTCCCGAAGCATTTTTTGCTCGGAAAGCCCTCCGGATCCGAGCCGTACAGGGGGCGAGATAGTAATCGGGCCCTTTGTGTTGAAGCATGATTCAGAAATGACAAATAAGAGTGAAACAATGTTGCTCCGCAATGAGATAATCCTCTTCTTTTGAGAACAGCACCCACGAGCAAAAGCAAAAGAAAACATGAGTGCAAAGTGAAAAAAGAAGACTTGGCAAAATAAAAGAATTTAACTATAGAAAATAAATCTTTGCAATTTTGTTTGTCCTGCTTGGCACGTTTTAGCCAGTCACACACCTTCGGTTTGCAGGGCACTGAAAGTTAAACAGGACAAAATAGTACCTCAAACACGTCGAGAGCAGGAAATGGGCATTGATTAAGTTGAATAACTCAGTGCTTGGTTGCTACTCCACAGAGAGGAATGGAAATGATGTGAGACCTGCCTTGATGAATTACGATACTGTAAAGAAGAGTGCCATGAAAGCCAACAAATGGGAAGCAACGGGCAGACTCCAAGCTCTTTTCTGTATGCATGAGTGTCTCGCAAGCGAGACGTATGCGCTAGCTCATGCTTTTGCAGGCTCAACCCAAAAAAGGCAATAAAATAAGACACTACTACTATAAAATATGCCACATTATGCAACTTCATTTGTCTTTCTTGCTACATAATTGATTCAACCCCGACGCTTAATTTGGTTGTCCCCTGCCACAGAATTCCAGTGGCTCAGTATGCACATATTTGTGGTGATCGGTTTTGTTTGTATGTATCTTTTTTTTTTAAATATATGGAAAAGTGATAGCGCTCCATCATCCTATTTGTATTAATTACTTTCTTATTGAGGCACCTTGTGACTTCAGTTTGTCTGTTAAATGATGGAAGGGTTATCCTGACGTCCCTTTTGTGCAGTCTGATCTTCTGTAATTTAGCGGAGCCCCTGTGGGCCAGTCAATGTTTTTTGACCTGCTCGATCATTCTGAATACTAGCGGCCGGCCCATGAGGTTGTAGGCCCGTGCTTGTACCCTTTTTCTCTGCACAATAAAAACTTAAAAAAAAAAAAAAAAAAAGTGATGGAAGGGTCTGTGGTTGACAGACAGGCTGGAACTACTGCTTAGTCAGATTAATGAGGTTATTTTGTTCAGAGGTGCATAGGCTCTACTCAGGGTGGCCCTCTTACCCAGGTTTGTGAATGTTTGAAAGACACAGGACTGTAGCCCTCTCCACTACATAAACTAAGGAGAATTATCCAAACTACACTAAGATTTGTGTTTTTTTGAGCTGTTTATTTGTTACTTTTTTTAAATTGCAAATGATGTCTTGTTGCTCGACTCAAAGTATTTGAGTGCATGCATGTTCCGCTGACACATTTTTCTCTCAGTATCGTTGGATCAATTACAACCTTTTTGTTGGACAGATTATACCGTTGGGATGCACGAGGACTTCCATTTTCAAAGTCAGTTTCTTGCATGGTGATTACATCACACACTTCCTGAAGACTAGCACAGTTACAGAAGAGTTAATAAAAAGGAACACTGTTCCATACCGCACTCTAATAGGCCTGGGCAGTGAACTTCGCTCCGTTCGTGGAGTTTGCGGAGGTTTCTGCACGCTGCACTCTGCAGAGCTCGCGGAGTACAGAAAACTCTGCTTCGCAATGTGCAGCGGAGTTTTTTCCCTGCTCGCGAACGGTAAGTTCGTGAGCGCGAGCTGCCGCTCGGGTAGAATTTCTACCTGAGGGGCAGGAATACCAGCACAAACTGCAGTTCGCACTGCACTCCGCAACTCTCAGAACTTCGTGGAGTTTTTTTGTAACTTCGCAGAGTTCCACCTAGCAAAGCTCAGTGAACTACGCCCAGGCCTGCACTCTAACTCCTCTGACTGTAAATTTTAAGTTACTAACTGGGTTGAATCAAAATGTTCTTATCATTTGAGCACGCTCTTACGTGTTTCATGCCATCCGTGATATTGAGTTAGCACAGTTTGTGCCTAGAAACATAAATGGATTGCTTGCTGGGTTTGGTGGCTCAGTGGACTAATGATTCCTCTGATGGGACCTGGTTTTGATCTCATGATCACAGCTTTCAATACCATCTAGTCCACTCAGTTAACATTCTGAGCTTTATGTAAGGAGTACGCTTGAGTTAGACAAGAAGAGACATATGTTAATCAGTGCTGAGATGCTCTTCTGGGTCAACATGCTTGTGCAATTGGTTTTCGGTCATTCAGTACGCCTGGATGTTTTGTTTTTTGGATCCCCCGGTTTTGAACTTTTTACTGTGGGTGAGTTTCACTACATGTATCTCAACCATGGTAATCGCTTTGGCAAATAGACTTTGTATGTTTACCACCAGTGTTCTCCCCTTAAAATACGGTCGCTGTAACGCAGAAAGGATAAGGGGCACTTGACTGGTTACACATGACCACCTGTGCACACGTGTGTGAGCTGTCTATGGGAGACTACTGTAATGCGCGGTCCGATAACTGCACACTGGTAGACTTGTGCAGAGGGGGCTCTTCAGGATTAGATATTGACCTTGTGTAGGCTGTAGAAATGGGGTGGGGTCATGCAAAATGTGGAATGTTGTGGGGAGTTGTAGCTGGGAACCAAATCCAAGGTTGAACTTTGGTCTTTTTTGGGTTTGGTGGAGTTTTATTCTAAATTCGTAGAGAGAACTTTTCAGAGAAAATGCATGAGAAGCGTGGCTTGTGGAGAAACAAAAGCATTTTTGAATGGTCCAGTGTATGTCAGAGGTCATTTTTGGAGTCAAACAGGCAATTAGTAAAGCACCTACATTACAAGGTTTTGAGCCCACAGCAGAAAAATTTGTTACCATGGATGACAGTGGAAAATGTCTGGGGAGCGTACTCACCTAAAAGAGTGAACTTGGGAAAGAAATTGTAATAGATTTTGCTTCTCGGTCTCTTTTGCCCACAGAGGAGAAGTTCTCTGTAATAGAGAGAGAAACGTTAGCGTGTGTGTTGGCACTAGAACATTTTAGAAAATCCTTGTGGGGAAAGAAATTTGTAATTAGATTGGATCACAAACCATTGACTAAGCTTTTAACGACAGAAGGGTTGTCTAGAGCCTCTTCAAGATTTGCAATAACAAGACTTCTTATATGAAGTCCAATATGTACCTGGTACTGAAAAAGTAACTGCAGATGTCCTGAGCAGAATGTCTTTGCCTCTCAGGGAAATTGACCTGTGTCCCTAGAATGCTTTTTGTGTTGCAGGGATTTTCATGGTGACTGAGGTCAACATTTTACAGAAGGATGAGTGGATAGAAGCATACGACAAAGATGATACCATAAGAAGTGTTAAAGAATAAGTTGTAAATGGATGGGGAAAATTTGTGAAAGCGTAGCTCTTAGGTGAAATTAAAGTGTATTGGGAAGTCTGAGATGAACTGAATATTGATGACATTTTTGTATTGAGGGGCGACAAAATTATACCACCCGTTGTATTCAGAGACAAAAGTGTTTCAATTTACTATAAAGTACATTCAGGTATAGCACGTACAAAACATAATGTGAAGGCATTATACTGGTGGCCTAGAGTAGATATAGAAACAGAAAGGTTCTCATGATCCTATGTGGAGTGTGAGAGTGCTTACAAATCTCAGAAAACCTTGAACCCTCCTATGGGTTCCTTAGGGTGTCCCAACTTACCAGGCGCGTAGCTAGGGGGGGGCGGTGGGGGCGGACCGCCCCAGGCGGCACTATATTTAGGGCGGCGGCGGCCTTTTAATTTATTTAGGGACACAGTGTCACTAAATAAATTATAAAGTCCGCCGCGGCCGGGCAAGTAGCGCGCACTAACCTGTAGTGCTATGAGTGCGCCACCATGATGACCGTTAATCTCTCTGCCCGCGGCGCCGCCCATCCCAGCCTGCTCCAGGGCCGTCAATGTTGGAGAGCGCGCGCCAGCGCTACCAATGACGGCCCTGGGCTACATTTTTGCCCGGCCCTCGCGATGAGAACGCAGCGGTGACGCGTCACGCGCTTCACCACTACGCACTCTCGTGAGGACCTTGTGGCCTGGGGCAGTTTGCCTGCTGCGTGGATAATTCGTTTTAGTGCAGACTGCAGTAGTAGGTAAGAGAGTGTGTTTCTTTTCTTTTTCAAAATATGTGCAGGTCCAGCAGGACACGTACTTCGTGTGCGCTTCATTTAAACAGTTTTTAATCATTATCATGGCCGATGCAAGACAATAAAATATGCCCCAATAACGCTGGTGATTAATGATTCGCTTGAGAGCAATTATTTGTCTGTCAGTAGTTTTTACATGCAGATGAACTGTATTTTGTGTGGATGCTCAGTGGGTTGCTGCCTTTGCCACAGAGATCCTTGTGTTACTTGCAGTTCAGAAGGTTTCCTTAAGGATTGTGAAGGATTCCGTGTATAAAGTGAAATTGACCATAACTGAAATCTCGCTCGAGCCTACTCTTGGGTAGGATGCGTTGTTCCCTATAGTCCTTCTTTCAAGCAGTGATTACCTGGCTCAGCATGCCCTGGTATTAAAATACTTTTGTGTGTTACAGAGTAAACAAGGCAAGGGTTCAAACTTTACCGTGGCAATGACGTGGTGCCTGGGTCTATGCGCTCTGAACCTCGAACCCTGTCAATGAGGTTGCAGATGTACGTCATGTCATGTCTGTATTTTTCCTGCGGGGTTCCTACCAGTTCTAGGTTTAGTATAAAGCTCTGTGTCCAGCCACATTACTATTTTCAGGATGCCAGTGTGCAGTGTCACAAAGACCTGCTGTCATTGACCTGGTACTGGAAAAGCGGCCGGGATGCATGATCGGCTGAAGGCCATGAGAAAAGGAGGCGTCAGGTAATTATATGTTTTTGTAGGACGACCCTGCAAACACCTGCCTCAGATGGGATGGCTGCCTCTAGCCGCTTTCAGCATCTTGATGAGCAGCTTGTGTCTCGCATCACATTTCACATGAAAGACACAGTTGACCACTTTATCCTTATATGCCTGTTTGGCTAGGAATCTCCATTCTCTATCAGGGGGGGTGGGGGGGTGTACTGTTTATTTTATACTCCTTGTGAACAAAGAATGGATACCATCTCATGGAGCGAAAAGAGGGGGGCAACAAGTCATATAGTTGATACTGAAGTTTTTATCATTATCATGGCCGATGCAGGACAACAATAAGACAATAAAAGATGCCCCAATAACGCTGGTGATTAATGATTCGCTTGAGAGCAATTATTTGTCTGTTAGTAGTTTTTAAATGCAGATGAACTGTATTTTGTGTGGAAGCTCAGTGGGTTGCTGCCTTTGCCACAGAGATCCTTGTGTTACTTGCAGTTCAGAAGTTACAATCCTAACATAGGACAGTGACCAATGAACTGAGTCTGTCACCAAAGAGCTGCATACAAACGTGAATGGTATAGATTTGTTTTGTGATATAGTTAGAACTTCCTCAGTCTTTCATCATTCTAATGTTGCTAAAATGAGTATGTTTGGGCAGAGATACATTTTTTATCAGTAAAGCTGACCCCCATGGAATACTCTTTTAAATCCTAAGGTTGTGTTTCCCCAGACCAAACCCTCTAAAAATATACTGCCCACCAGTATGGATGACACGGACCTACTTTGAATACAGTGCAGCAAAGGCTACCGGTAATGCTATTAGGTTTTTGCAGCAAGCAGGAGTGTGTGCAGTTGAAATAGCATACACATAAAGCAACACTTGGAGTGTTTTGCTGCGAATAATCTTTTATTGGGGAGGTTTTTAGAGACCTTTCATAACAAATCACACTTTTGCTTCCCTCCTCGGCATGTTTAATTCCATTTTGCTAACATTACAACGAAATCATTGTATCTGTAGCAATGAAACAAGATGAAAGAGGGTGTGGATGAATTGAAATGTTAACGCTTTGCAGAGACAAGAAAAGACAAACAGGGGCATATTTATCAAGGTTTTGGGTCGTCACAAGGGCACAAAACGGCGTCACAAAACCTAAATGAGATTTATCTAGTCCCGCAAGGCCACCTTGGTTTGAGGAATCTAGAGTAACACAAGGCAGCGCAATCGCTGCCTTGCGTTAATCTGCAGCAGGGAGGCATGCCTCAGGTGGAGAGTAGGTGTTCCAGCACATTTAACCATGGATTCTGACACATTCCCAGATTCACCAACATTAGTAGACCTGGGAATGTATCAGAATTGTACGCCTCCCCACCAGAGGCACAACGGGGAGAAATATCTTTATTTATGGTTGTTGTGTCCTCTTTCTACGTATGCAGCAGATTCCTACACCTTGTAATCCTCATTGGTTTATGTGACATTCCCTGTAGACTGATTTACATACTTGTATCATTCATTGTCTCTGTATAATGTGTTCGTGGTGTAAAGTGCAGACACACTACACTGATATGAGTAGCGCTAAACAACAAATGCATATGAGAGAGGGGCTACGGAGCGATGAGGGGCACAGGTGGAGGGTGGCAGTGAGGTAATCTGAGGAGGAGGTAGTTGGAGGGGCTGTGCAGCGATGAGGGGCACTAGTGGAGGGTGACTGCAGGGCTCGAGTCGGGGTACCAGGCGGGTGGATGGCGTCCCCTCACTTATTTTCACGGGAGCTCGATTACTGGAGCCACACATTTACTCTTTGGCCTCTCTGGGGCGAGATCGGAGCTCATTCATAACGCTGCTCACGCGCTGGCTTCTCTGATGCAATGGCATCTAAGGGGTGAGCGAGGGGAGGCAATGAGTCTGATGGTGCAAGCCACCTTTCGTGACATCACTTGCTGTTGTGACGTCAGCGTCCCCCCACTTCTTTTTTTAGGACTTGTGCCCTGGGTGACAGTGAGGGAATCCGAGGAAGAGGTCATGGTGTGGAGGGGGAGCTAGGGTGAGATGAGGAGCACTGGTGGAGGGTGGTAGTGAGGGAGTCTGAGGAGGAGGTCATGAGGGGGAGAGGCTACAGAGAGATAAGGGGCACTGGTGGATGGTGGCAGTGAGGGAGTCCAAGGAGGAGGTCATGAGGGGGAGGGGCTATGGGGAGAAGAGGGGCACTTGTGGCGTGAGGCAGTGAGGGAATCTGAGGAGGAGATCACTAGGGGGGCCATGGAGGGATGAGGGGCACTGTTGGAAGGTGGTAGTATAGGTATTTATGGAGAAAGAGGTTATTAGTGTGGTGCCAAAAAAGACTTTCGCATCAGCGCTAAAGCCGGCCCTGTTATGGCCTTTCTGTTTTTGTTTATTTAATTAGCAGTCGGGTCATAAGGGCTACTGTGGAACATACTTTAAAGTGCATGCTAATTATATTTACTGCTATATTCAATGTTTTAAGTTTGAAGGTGATTTTACTAATGTTTTTACCGGGAAAAAGCAAAGTGGAGCCCGATGGGGCCTGATATGGGGCTGGGGGCCCAAGGTCAGCTGTGAGATAAGGTGCACTGGAGAGAGGAGTAGTGGATAATCAAGCCTGTAAGGGAGAGCGTTGCCGAGTCCGGGGTCAGGTGGAGGTAGTAATGAAGAGGGATCCTCCATGAAGGCTCGAACAGATGGAGCCTAGTATCACTTGCCTGATACTCCCACATCAGAAACCTCCTCTTCCCATCAAAGGAACATTACATGGAAAGAGATAATATTTAGAAAGAGATTTGGAAAAGAGTGAGTTTTACTGGTCCTATTTTTCTGGTTTCTTCTGAATATTCAAGGAGTGCCGCAGCGCCGGAACAGTTTGTCCCGGGTCTTGGATAGAGTTGAACAAGTTCCCATGGCCCCCACAACTGTGTTTAAGGATTGTGATCATAATGTGTCGCCCCTCCCTGTATTTTAGCTTTGGGCCCCCAGGCAGGCTGTGCACCATGTGTGTGCTGAGGCTGCTGTGAAGAAGAGATGCACTATTACAAGCTGGTTTTGGGTACCAAGAGCACATGTCTTTTCATTCCCAGGGAGTTGGTTGCTGCTGCTTCGAAGTAATGACAGGGAGCGACCCCTGGTTGTTGCCTTTGGGCCACCAGAGTTGGCTTTGTATCCGGTCTGTGTTGGCAAGGTGGAGCTGACTGACCTCTTTGTGCTGCGTTTAGTTTTAAGGGCACACAGTGAGTCATTCCCTGTGAATAATTAATTTGCTGTTTTTGAAAGATAAAGAATCACAGGCTTCGACACTGTTAAGTTGGTTTTGGGTCCACAGAGCACATCACGTTTGTGCAGGTCCCCACTGCTTTAATGGGGGGGGACCATGATGAATGGTCATTTAATGTCAGCTGTAGATGAAGGTTACATGAACAGTGTCATGAATGTGCATGTTTGCATTGTGTTGAGGGGATTACCAGGTAATTGTTCACGCAGCTCTCTGATGGATGTCACATGCAGTTTTTCTGAGTCCCCAGATAGATCATGCAGTCTGTGTGTTCTCTTTTGTACTGCCAGTCACCGGTGTTTTCAACTGTGTAGACTTGGACCGTGTCATGTATGTGCATGTAACTTGCATGATCAAGGTAACTATTAGCGGCTATACTACGTGTCTCTCGGACCTCTTTGAAGTGCATGCCCCCCGCCCCCCCCCGGGGGGGGGGGCGGCAATCTGAGGGATAGCCCCGGGCGCCACAAGCTCTAGCTACGCCACTGCAACTTACCATGGGAGGAAGTGACATTGATATCATGAGACCTATTACATGGAGTAATGGGTCCTGTAAGTACGTTTTGTGTGGTATTATTGGATTTGTTTTGATGGTGGTTGGAGTTGGAAGTGGTTGACAAAGTAGACATTGGCACCGTGATTACATTCTTGGAAAAAGTGTTTTTGGAGAAAGAGTGCTCCAGTGTCCATTTTAACCAACAATGGTGTGTACAATTCAGATCTGAAGAAATGAAGAACTTTGTTAAATGTTCAGGCATTGAGCACAGATTCACAACATTATATCGTCCTCGGGGAAATGGTGTTGTGAAGAGAGCGAACATATTGATTAAGGGAATTTTGCAATTAACTAATTTGTGAAAGAAAATTGGGGCTGCAGAATTGTGAAAAATGGTGTGTACCAATACGGTGATTCCCCATGATTCAGTGGGGGAGAATCTGTTTGGATTGATGAGAGGATGCTTACTGCATTCCATAGCAAATCCTGGTTGGATGAAGCGACGAAAATATAGCTTGGGATGTGGAGGAAGTGAGAAAATGCATTCTAGCATCTCAGGAGAAGAGTAAGTCATAATTTGATTCCAAACATGGAGTATGTGAGGTGACTATGACGGTGGGCCAATGGGCCAGAGTTAAGTCAGTTAGGAAGGTTGCTCAAGGAAGAAGTTGAGTGCTCCTAAACAAATTGTGAGAGTAATGAACAATACTGTGGAAGTGAATGATGGCAGTATTTATCATATGAGTCGTCTAGCATTACCAACCTATGACGTTGGTAATTTGAAGGACACGAAGAACAGGACTGAGAATGGATTTGTATACAAGTTTTGATGGTTGTGTACCATGCTTGTTGTGGCACGAGAAGAGAACAGAATTGAAGAAGAACATTATAATGAGTATGAGAACTGAAATGTTCAAATAAAAGAGGATGAAAGTCATAGAAGTCAGAGAACTACATCTGAGGAAAATAGTCAATTAAGGAGTGCAGAGAAGGGTGATGTTAGAACAAGCACTTGTGGTAGAAGTATCAAGAAACCTAAGAATTTACATGATTTTGATAGTAGTATGTAAATGTATCAACGTTTTAGTTGCTGAATATTATTATTCTTTGTTAGTTTTTTAAATATTTTTTTTGTTTTATTAAAGGGAAGCGATGTGTAGCAATGGGGTTGTGTGTCATGCAGATTGTAGATGTGTTTCTTGCAGAATGTGGATTGTAGAATTTTAGGTATGTTCTTCATACTTAAGGTGAAGGGTTGGAATGTTGTGGAGAGTTTGAGCTGGGAAGCTACTTGTGTGGACATGTATTACCTGCGTCCTACAAAGTTGTTCAAATAAAGGATTCTTACAACCTACCTTACCTGGTGGTACATCTTCACTACATAGGCCTTATAATGTTTGTGTACACTAATTGGGAAAACCAGTGTGATTTACTGTTTTGTTTGTAGTGACACTTTATTATACATATAGGGAGAAAACTGCCATAGAGTGCAGTTTTGCTTCCCCTTGGCCTACAGAGACCAGTAACATATCAAATCGGGGTGTAACCTGTGCGAGAAAATCAATTTTGCAAACTCCAAAAAGACATCTGTACAATTTATGGGCCTTACAGAATCATATTTCTCTGGCTCAGCTCAAGATCAAAGACCACGCCTTTTATCAACCCGCTGTGCCAGGATAATTATATTTCTCTCCAGCATCAGGAACAAAGGCATCCTCACACAAAGGGAGCAATTAACAGTGCTTCACTCAGCTGCTGAAGAGGAAAGGGGTAGGGTGGAAGGATCTGCATAAATCAGTCAGCTGTCACCTTGTACCAGGGATGGGCCTGCCCAAGCCCACTGAACAAAGGAGGGAGCCCCAACCTCTGGAGCCAACATAGGAGGGGGCCCTGGCAGTGATGTCAGTGAGGTGCAGAGCTGAGGCCCCCATAGGAGATGTGACTGGTGACTCCTGAATGATGCAATTTTCACTGTCCCAGCATACTGTGCAGGAGGGTTGGGACAGGGGTAAAGAGGTGGCATGGCACCCTAGGATTGGGCAGGGGTTCCTGGCTTCTGGAACCTTCCACTCCCATTTAAAAAATCTTGCACAAGGGTGGGACTCTCTCTTGCTTGGAGAATTTCTCTGCACTTTCCTGCTAGACCATGGGGCCGTTATGGACAACTGGAAAGAAGAACCCCCTGATACCCACAAAAGACTACGGACTCTGCTGCAGTTGACCCCAGGACCTGTGGGTTTTCCCAAGGGCCAGTGAGGCAGGTCCCCTTACTCCCCTGAGAACCAGTTGGGGCAAATCCAGGGAGATCTGCAACAAGAGACAAATACTTGGAGGGAGGCTGGTGAATGGAGCCAGGAGAACCAGCTCTTTGAGGAATATACTGCTTTGGAGGTTAGGAAGTCTGCTGAAGCTGCCCCTGGTGACAATCAATTGTTGTTTTTGGATTTGTCACCTCGAGTGGGACGGGTATGCTCAGACGTGAGTCCCGTGCTCTCCATGCCACTGGAATCAAGCTATCCTGGCTGAAGAGGGGTGAAACCCCGAAACCGGTCCTAGGATGCTTGGTTCCAGTCCAGGGAGGACCTGGCTTGGCAGTTCGGGCTGGACTGTCCCCATGAGGCACAGGGTCAAGACTGATTTGCATATGGCTGGGTTCAAACTGGAATGGCATGGTGAGCAAAAAAACGATGGATTTAGGCCCAGATCTCTGTACTGGGGTGAATGTATGACATTGTTCTGCATTCTGTCCATCAATTGTTGTTTTTGCATTTGTCACCTCGAGTGGGACGGGTATGCACAGACGTGAGTCCTGTGCTCTCCATGCCACTGGAATCAAGCTATCCTGGCTGAAGAGGGGTGAAACCCCGAAACCGGTCCTAGGATACTTGGTTCCAGTCCAGGGAGGACCTGGCTTGGCAGTTCGGGCTGGACTGTTCCCATGAGGCACAGGGTCAAGACTGATTTGCATATGGCTGGGTTCAAACTGGAATGGCATGTTGAGCAAAAAAACGATGGATTTAGGCCCAGATCTCTGTACTGAAGTGAATGTATGACATTGTTCTGCATTCTGTCCATCAATTGTTGTTTTTGCATTTGTCACCTCGAGTGGGACGGGTATGCTCAGACGTGAGTCCCGTGCTCTCCATGTCACTGGAATCAAGATATCCTGGCTGAAGAGGGGTGAAACCCCGAAACCGGTCCTAGGATGCTTGGTTCCAGTCCAGGGAGGACCTGGCTTGGCAGTTCGGGCTGGACTGTTCCCATGAGGCACAGGGTCAAGACTGATTTGCATATGGCTGGGTTCAAACTGGAATGGCATGGTGAGCAAAAAAACGATGGATTTAGGCCCAGATCTCTGTACTGGGGTGAATGTATAACATTGTTCTGCATTCTGTCCATCAATTGTTGTTTTTGCATTTGTCACCTCGAGTGGGACGGGTATGCTCAGACGTGAGTCCCGTGCTCTCCATGCCACTGGAATCAAGCTATCCTGGCTGAAGAGGGGTGAAACCCCGAAACCGGTCCTAGGATACTTGGTTCCAGTCCAGGGAGGACCTGGCTTGGCAGTTCGGGCTGGACTGTTCCCATGAGGCACAGGGTCAAGACTGATTTGCATATGGCTGGGTTCAAACTGGAATGGCATGTTGAGCAAAAAACCGATGGATTTAGGCCCAGATCTCTGTACTGGGGTGAATGTATGACATTGTTCTGCATTCTGTCCATCAATTGTTGTTTTTGCATTTGTCACCTCGAGTGGGACGGGTATGCTCAGACGTGAGTCCCGTGCTCTCCATGCCACTGGAATCAAGCTATCCTGGCTGAAGAGGGGTGAAACCCCGAAACCGGTCCTAGGATGCTTGGTTCCAGTCCAGGGAGGACCTGGCTTGGCAGTTCTGGCTGGACTGTTCCCATGAGGCACAGGGTCAAGACTGATTTGCATATGGCTGGCTTCAAACTGGAATGGCATGGTGAGCAAAAAAACGATGGATTTAGGCCCAGATCTCTGTACTGGGGTGAATGTATGACATTGTTCTGCATTCTGTCCATCAATTGTTGTTTTTGCATTTGTCACCTCGAGTGGGAGGGGCATGCTCAGATGTGAGTCCCGTGCTCTCCATGCCACTGGAATCAAGCTATCCTGGCTGAAGAGGGGTGAAACCCCGAAACCGGTCCTAGGATGCTTGGTTCCAGTCCAGGGAGGACCTGGCTTGGCAGTTCGGGCTGGACTGTTCCCATGAGGCACAGGGTCAAGACTGATTTGCATATGGCTGGGTTCAAACTGGAATGGCATGGTGAGCAAAAAAACAATGGATTTAGGCCCAGATCTCTGTACTGGGGTGAATGTATGACATTGTTCTGCATTCTGTCCATCAATTGTTGTTTTTGCATTTGTCACCTAGAGTGGGACGGGTATGCTCAGACGTGAGTCCCGTGCTCTCCATGCCACTGAAATCAAGCTATCCTGGCTGAAGAGGGGTGAAACCCCGAAACCGGTCCTAGGATGCTTGTTTCCAGTCCAGGGAGGGCCTGGCTTGGCAGTTCGGGCTGGACTGTTCCCATGAGGCACAGGGTCAAGACTGATTTGCATATGGCTGGGTTCAAACTGGAATGGCATGGTGAGCAAAAAAACGATGGATTTAGGCCCAGATCTCTGTACTGGGGTGAATGTATGACATTGTTCTGCATTCTGTCCATCAATTGTTGTTTTTGCATTTGTCACCTCGAGTGGGACGGGTATGCTCAGACGTGAGTCCCGTGCTCTCCATGCCACTGGAATCAAGCTATCCTGGCTGAAGAGGGGTGAAACCCCGAAACCGGTCCTAGGATGCTTGGTTCCAGTCCAGGGAGGACCTGGCTTGGCAGTTCGGGCTGGACTGTTCCCATGAGGCACAGGGTCAAGACTGATTTGCATATGGCTGGGTTCAAACTGGAATGGCATGGTGAGCAAAAAAACTATGGATTTAGGCCCAGATCTCTGTACTGGGGTGAATGTATGACATTGTTCTGCATTCTGTCCATCAATTGTTGTTTTTGCATTTGTCACCTCGAGTGGGACGGGTATGCTCAGACGTGAGTCCCGTGCTCTCCATGCCACTGGAATCAAGCTATCCTGGCTGAAGAGGAGTGAAACCCCGAAACCGGTCCTAGGATGCTTGGTTCCAGTCCAGGGAGGACCTGGCTTGGCAGTTCGGGCTGGACTGTTCCCATGAGGCACAGGGTCAAGACTGATTTGCATATGGCTGGGTTCAAACTGGAATGGCATGGTGAGCAAAAAAACGATGGATTTAGGCCCAGATCTCTGTACTGGGGTGAATGTATGACTTTGTTCTGCATTCTGTACATCAATTGTTGTTTTTGGTTTCGACTAGAGCTCCCTGCCAGGAGTAAAATCAGCCAAGGATCATCAAAATCAAACCGACAGGGCCCAAGCTATGAAATTTTAAAATTTTGTGAACTTTGACCTTTTGTCGTCACTAAGCGTGTAGGGCTCTGCTCCTGTTTCACCTTTTACCCCTGGGGTGGCCCGGGGGTCGGGCAGGATTTAATTCCCCAGGGAGGGGAGTGCGTGGACCCCCTTCCCCGGATTCTCTACTGGCCTGGGGACCCCATCTCCTGGGCCGTTTATATTACAACGGTGACTGGGATCCCCTCCCTGGCCCCCAGAACCAAGCAAGATAGGGGGAGAGCCGTCATGCTCCACCCAATTATTGTTGCCTTGCCCCCCCGTGCCTGTGACTGGGGGGAACAGGGCGACCACCTCAGAAGGTTGCATCCTTTCTGCAGGAGTGGCAGGGAGATGGAAGCTGCTGGTTCCTGCGGCCACATGGTGAAATGCGGGCCAGCCAGGGGTGGGCTCTCTGGCTGTCCCCAACAAAGGAGGCATGCAGGGGTGGTCATTTGGGACTGGGCACTTCCCTAAATAAAAAAGTCGCACGCCAGAGAAAAAAGTACCGGGTCTCCCTGGCACAGCGGGAGAGTTACTCATCTCGCATACACTGCTCCAGGCAGGAGTCCCCCAGAATGCGCTGAGGGCTTTTTGATTGGCACACTTTTTCTCCTTGTGGTGGCCACAGGATGGCAGAGGTTCCATCAATGTGATAAAAGAAGCACAGGGCTACATAAACGCAGCAGCTCCCCCTTAAGAGTTTTATTTATAATGTCATGATCCTATGTCTGCAGGGGTTAGGAATACAGGGCCCCTCCAGGGTTTTCCAATGTTTGAAAGCACTCCCAAGGATGGAGTTTTTGCTCTACAGCTGGAAGTGCTGTGCTCTAAGGCTTACTTTATGGTTGCATTTATTGTGGCTTAACGTTGTTGTAAGATAATATATGTTGTACAGCGCTCTCATGTATCTAAGTCTACAGCTGCATGAAATGTAATCAAAATGTGATGCCCTCTAGGGCCTGCTCTTATGATTGCCTTTTCGTAATTGGAAAGTTTATTAATAAATACACAGATATCTTTTGCTCATTTTAAATGCTTTGTTGAGATAATAATGTTGACAATGATTATTGATCACAGTGAATATGCTTTACGTACAAAGTGATGTAATTAACATGTGGTTTGTTGATCTTGAATCTTTGACCAAGCCAGTAGACTTGCTTTATATGTCTGCAATACCCCTTTAGGAGGTCAAAGGTTATTATGTAATGTCACCTATGGTATTTTCCATCTGTCTCTGTACATATTTGTACATTACTGCTTAGTAGTTAGTAGTGTCTGTATAGTAAATGTACTTTTCCTTTTGCTAAAGAAAAAAACACTGACTGGACTATCATTTATTGAGTGTTAATATTGCATGCCAGCGTACAGTGATCACTATCTCACACCACCTCCCCTGAGTAGGCCTTGGACTGCTCTGCTTAACTATTCTGAGAAAGTCAAGCGCTACAATGGGGTGCTTGGTTCCCAGTAAGGAGAATTGTGGACCTGTTACCTGTGCAGGCCACACAACTAATAAGCAATTTCCCACAATGCTCTTTACAAATACAGGTGTTGCCTAGGTTCTTGCATGAAGTCAAATCAGTAACATTTATATTAAAGCAAGTATCTATTACTAAGGGCCATGTACTGTGTTTACTTTGTACCTGAAAAAAAATGTTCAATTTACATGATAATCAGAGTATTGACTTCTGAATTTTATCTGTTTTAGGACACAATTATACGTCAGCTGCAGACCCGCTTTAGTGACCTACAAATGTATACCTATGTTGGAGATATTCTAATTGCCTTAAACCCCTTTCAAAATCTCAGTATATACTCCCCACAGGTAAGAACTCCTTTCAAGTATTCACAATGAAGTTGTGGGTAAGCCCTACTCTATAAGTATTTGTGTGTTATTCATCTTTATCTCTAACTTTTAGAGTGTGCTCTATCAGCTTGGGTTAGTGATCAAGACCTGATGAATTGAACTTACATGGCTATACGTTCCTGTGTGAAAAAAGGATGCAGCATGGCGTTTCCACTCAAATTGTCATTAGCGTTTCACTGCGATTCTTGGTCATGGCCGATGGATGGGTTTTAGACCTTTATGCAATGTCAGAGTGACCTAATAGAATTGTTGCAATGCTCTTTCCTTTAATATGCAGATAATAACCATCTATATCTGGGTGTTGTGGCACATAGCACCCTCAAAAATAATATATTGCAGTGCGTAGATATGTTACTGTTGGGTCCTGGAGAGCCCCTTGAAACACAGCAAAACAGGGGTATTGATCATCTGTCCAAGGCTTCACATTGGCCATATGGTTTCATCTTCTTCCCTTACCTGACTATTTGCTTACTTGGAGTTTGAAAGTGGAGTCTTGGCTCAGTAACATAACCTCCTAATCACACTGTGGCTTCTTGACCACGCCTTGTTGCTAGATACCATTCACAGTTTGGGTCCTGATAGCTTCCCTTGTGGGACCAGGGCCAGACACACCAGTTATCTAATCAGTCATTTAGCTGAGAGCTGGGGCCACTGGAGAATGTTTTTGAAGGCCTAAGGCCACCTATATCGTATTTTCTAGCTCCCTAATCTTTATTGCAGCAGGCACAGTCGGAAAAGAAGCAGAGCGAGAGAGAGAGGGAGAGAGAGAGAAAGAGAGAGTAGAGTCAAAGAGGGAAAGAAGTGAAGGAAATAATTGAAGGAAAAAGAGAGAGAGGGTGACAAGAAATCAGTGAGAGTGGGGGAAGAGAGAAGCTAAGTATTCTCAATATCAGTAGAAGCTTAGACTCTGCTCAACTGCTACTGTGTTGGAGTTCTCCAAACAGCCTGCAAATGGATAGGCAGCAGGCTGACTCTACCAAACACAACAATTACTTTATCTAGTATTACTTTAATCTGTGTTAGTTTGACCTTTAATTTGTTCTGCTTTGACATTTGTGGTTTTTGCAAAGAGGAGCAGACCATAAGTCATCAAATCACTGCTGTTTATTCACGAAGGTAAATTTGCATATGAGTAAATCTTATACTTTGGAGTAAACGTACCACTTTTGGCTATTTACCATTTCTAAGTGTAAATTTACTGCGAACTGTAGACTTACACGTCTCCCACCCCTTCAACCAGGTGGTGAAGCCAAATTTATGAGCATAAAGTTTCTACTTTTAGCTTTTCACGAGTAGTCAGAGATCACCACCTTGATGGAGATCTCCGCCACAATGGTGCAGATCTCACTATGGGAAAAACAGGAAAATCTTTAAAGTTTATTAATTTTTTGTAAAATGAATATTTATTTTATTATAAAATATAAACATAGCAGTAATTAACGTAATGATCTTACCCCAGAACTAATAAAATAAAATGTTAGCGCACGTTACTTGTTCACAACGGATGTTTAAAATATTATTTAATCATTAAAATATATTAATTTGGTTTATATTTTTTTTAAAACAGAATATAATAAAAACGCCATACTTTTCAATTTCAGTTTTACTTAATATTTTATAAATTAAATTAAACATTGTGCTTAATTAATATGAATGAAACCAAGCTAAAGCATTATGAACCAACCACATTCTAGAGTCATGTCAGAGCTGCTCAATCCAACATCTGTAACGGGTCACTAAAGTTACAACTTAAGGACGGCTAGAGTGTATCAGTCGTAACTTTAGTAACTCACCACATGAAATCCAACATGTAGCTGGTACATTTGTAAGAGGTTTAGTTATTTCTGCGTACAGTTGATCACAATACACCTCCTTTCCCCTTTTTTGACGTCATAACAATTGTTCAAAAACTTCAGCCATGCTTCTGAGCCTGTTTTACACAGAGGCGTATGCAGCGTACGTGCAGACATAGAGCAGTAATCAGAGTTGAGACATCCGACCCCGGTGCAACTGCACCTGCTGCACCAATGATACCCACCCTCTCCCTGGTTTTGCATGCGTCAGCTATGCTGGAAATTTAACATAAATTGAGACGAACCACTACAGTGGTCTTTCTGGTCCCTTCTCTAAAGTAGCTTTTCTTTTTATATATTTTTTTAATTAATTTTTATTAAAGATTATAGACAGATACATTCAACAATCGGACAGATTGGCGTAGAAAAATGTCTTACTATGGTACATGCATAACTGACCCATACTGTTCGTGTGGTTAAGAGAGAAAGAGAAGAAAGGAAAAGGCAGAGAGTTTAGTGTTGAAACAAGATAGGAAAGGGACAGGTCATTAGGCATTGTAAACGCTTGGCTGTACATTTAGCGGTTGCTATGCTTGCTTTGTACATTTGACAACAAAAGTTGGGTTGCTCGCCGTTCCTGAGAGTTGAAGTTTGCAAAGTTTGCAATGTTAGGGCTCGGTCCTTTTGGTTCGCATGGTATAGGGTTTAAAGCTCAGGCACAGTGTTTATGGAGGTTCATAAGAGTCTAGATAAGTGTCCAGGGTTTCCCACATGACCCTTGTTGACGCTTTCCATGGTGTGAACTGTAGTGACAAATTGTCTGCTCCTCTGAGGTGTGTAATCCAGTTGATCCAACCTTTGTAGCTAGTTTTACTTGCATCTTTCCAGCTGTTTAATACCATTTTAACAGCTGCTGATAATAACAAGTCCATTAGGTCTTTATCCTGCTCAGTTCTCAAGTTTGTGCGTAGAAAAGCCGAGGTGAGGGAGGCGAAATCCCTTGCTATTTTGCAGTCAAACACGTTGTTTATGAAATCAAAGACTTTCTCCTAGAATGTCTTGAGTGTTGGGTAGTGGAAAACTAGGTGAGCCAGGTCCCCATTCTCTTTGTTGCAGTTCCAACATAGCAGGTCGTCTTTAAGCTTTAGTTTGTGCAGGCGGGCGGGGGTCCAAAATGCCTTGTGGAGCAACCAAAATTTAGTTTGTGCCAGAGCTGGGGTGATCTTGTTGCGCGAGGGCGAGGCCCACATAATTGCCCATTCCTGTTCATTTAGTGGTGTGTCAGTGTGTTTATTCCAGTAGGCTATTGTTTTTTCACTCAGTTTGGTGGACTTGGGGCGTAGAAGCTTGTATAAGTGTGAGACTTGGTGGCCTGTTTTGCTAATGTTTGATGTATACTGGAAGATTGAGGGTTGGGCGGGTTCTAGTTTCCTCTTTGCAAGGGCTGTTCTTATTTTCAGGAGCCTATATAGATCAATGTATTCTAGGTGGAAGCTTTCTTTAAGGTCAGAAAAGGGGATGGGGTATTCTCCCTTTTCGAGCTGGTGTGGGTAGCAGAAACCTTTCGCTATCCATGTGTCGAAGTTAAGACTTTTCCCTTTGTATCTAAGTTTGTTGTTCGCCCACAATGATTCTGATTTGGACCCTTTGATGGGTGTATCCATTTTCTTATCTACTCTAAGGAGTGCGATTTTTGTGTTTTTAAAGATAGTATTGGATGAGTGGGGATGAGAGTTGGCAGTTAGTAGGGCCAGAGGGATCAGGTTGCTCAGAATGGCCTTCTCTACCTGCAGCCATACTGGTGTATACTCGGACTCTGTGGACACCCAGTACATTCCTTGCTTTGCTAGATAAGCCATTTGGAACACCCTGAAGTCCGCTAGGTTTACCCCTCCTAGGTTTTTTTCTAGTCTCAGTTTCTTGATGCTAATCCTTGCCTAGTGGAAGTCGTCTGTGAGGAGCAGAGGAAGCATGCAAGACAGGTAGTTAATCATTGGGGTGATCATCATTTTGATGGTCTCTATAGCTTTTCTTTGAGAAATGTGCTCAACCGAATGTGCAGGATATTTATTTTACCTTACATCGCATCTCGGAAATCGACATTGTTATGCACAAGGCATGAACACTTGCTTACAAACATCTCCATGGAGACTGTTCTCCCTATCAAGCATTAATCATTTTAAGTAAACATTTAGTTTCTCTACGTTGGTTTACAAAAGAAGTGGAATGAGAGCCCTCATTGATGGACAAGGGGTTCAAGTGTCTCATTATCCCTATAGCCCGCAGATGCTTTCGAGCACAAGTGCTTTAACATTTAACAAAGAGATGGGTGACTATACTATAGGCTGCCATGGCATTAAGATTGCATTGCTAAAGAAACAGATTCAATAAGAAGATATTCAAACAACTCACTTTTTTTGTCAGGAGACCAGCTGTCTTTTTCACATGACTATCAATAGGAAAACGAAAAAGGATGAATAAGAAAAAATTACTGATGTCAATAGAGATTGCAATTCAGAAGAGAAGCCTCTCAGAGCTTGGCTTCAATAATTTTCAGTCTCACTGATTGTTTTCCGTTGCAACCTCACCACTGTTAACTATTTAAGCAACTGGACTATCTTCAGAACTGACAACCAAGAAAAGGGGATTCTTTTAAATGAGGCCTGCAATATTGTTCTCTAGTTGACTCCATTACTTTGTCTACGTCACCAATAATTATATAGAAAATGACAGTTGGGATACCAAAAAGTAATTAAATATTACTGTGTATTTCAGAAGATTTCTTTCGTACCAGTCTATTTATTTATTACAATCAATCTGGATTCCAACTTGCCAGCATGTTTTGCGAAATTAGTTGATCAATTCTGCAGGGTACATACACCGTAAATAATCAAAGATTATGGTCACCACAAGTAAGCAAGAAAAAAACAAACAAACATTAAAACCAAGAAGAAAACCAAAATAATTGAATATAATCTAGTGGTGGGTGTAACTTGCCCAATTTAATGTAAAGTAATCACGCTCAATTACCTAAAAATTCCTTGATATAATGTGTAAATTACACAAGAAGAGGTAGTCTGCATTTAGCACTAACTCTTAGCATTAAAATGCCCCCTTGAGTCTAAAATGGCTACGAAGGTGCATTTTGCAGTAAGAAATAGCGCCAAAGTTAACTGAACATGAACAGCAAGCTCCAGCGGCCGCTCAAACTTGCTAAATGTGCTCTTGGGGTAGAATTCTCTCCCAACTTACTCCTGACATTTAGCGCTATTTTCTTAGCTCAAAAGCACCTTCACATCCAAAATGGATGCAAGGATGGATTTTGTGCTAATAAACCGAGCTAAATGCTGCAGACCTTCGAACAGCAAGCACGAGCAGCTGCTTGCTAAATGTGCTCTTGTGTTAGGATTTTTCACCCCAAATTACTTTTAACTATGCGAGGAGGAGTATTCATGTAATTATCGGTAAACCTGCATCAGACAGTAACGCAGAATTACCAAAATTACTTAAGTTACTGTGGTGTAATTGAAATTCGACCCAGGCATAGTATAATCATTAACTCGAAAATATTTGTCCCTTGTAATTACCACTTTTTTGGCATAAGCAGGAATGCTGTCCACTTTTAATGCCTCAAATTCTCATGTTCTATGTCTAGCATACATGGAAAGATCAAATCTATCTTCAATTGCATTCCTTTTTGTACAATTACAAACATATCATCAAGACAGTCATCAGAGTTCATGTTAGAATTCTGCCTTCATCCTGATAAGAGTGGAAATCCTGGCCTAGCTGCCACTATCTGGCACAGAAAGCGAACCTAATATTTTCAAATATGTTACTTTCCTAGAATTTGGTGCCTCAGTTATCTTGGCAGCCTGTCAGCCACCTGCGTTACCTTTATGGATTGGCTGTACCTGTCGCTAAGTCAAATACCAAGTCTTTCTGCAAAGATAGGATATCAGCTACATAAAAAAAAATTCTAGACATCTTTAACAGTACTTCTCTCTAAAATCCATGTTTATTCTTCCATTTGAAGGTCAACAACAAACTCACTCACCCTTAATTTCTCCCGGTCCATAGCATCACTCCTGTGCTGGCAAGGTTGGTTGTTGCTGAGACACTTATGTATGTAACTTACTCATTATCTTGCGCAGCACTGATAATGCGAACGATGACAGATGAATAATAATTTATGCTACAAAAAAAAGGCCGCTAAGATTAACACAAAGCAACACGTGGATGATGGATGGTAAATTTAAATTGTGACTTCCACCATTCGCACAAATATACACAATCCATGGTAAATACCACTCACACAAATATACACAGTCCATGGTGAATACCACAGCACAAACATACCTTTGATGTATGCACTTTTGCCTAACAAATAAAGTACAACATGCCACAAACTACTAATTCAAAAAAAATGAAAAACTAACAACTACTATCCACAAAAAATAATCATTGACTTCCAACAAGCAATTAATTTCATTTTAAAAATATACCCGCATAAAGCTTGATAAGATGGAAGTGCCCAGCTGCACTGTTGTCTGGATCCTAATGCTGATTTTTGTTGTCATGGGCAAACATGGATCATGAATGTGCACCATGACATAGGCTTTTCTCACGGATTGTGGTCTTATTGGACCAGAAGGAACGCCTAAAGCGCTACCCTCATAAGTGGTGGAAGACTACCACCTTCACCAAGATTTAAGCAGCATGAGTGTGGTGATGGCAGCATACCATGTAGCGATCAGGAGGAGCGACTAGGACCTTTTTAATCTGTGTCAAGGGAGTAAGGACTACAGGTTCACTCACTTTTTAAAGTTGTGCTGCTCTGTGCTTGACTCTCCCCTTGGACTACATCGGTTGGATGTAAAGTGCTGCATGTATGTGTGACTAGGCATGATACAATACAGGGATAGTTCAGTGTTGTGCAGTGCATGCATGGTGAGTATATGTACTGGGTGTATGTGTAATTGCGAGGAGTACAGTATATCAAGGATCTAGTGCTGTGTAGTGTGTACATGGTTAGTGCATGTCCTTCGTGTATGTGCACCTTCTAGGAGTACAGTACATGAAGGATATAGTGTTGTGCAGCATGTGCATGGTGAATGTATGTGCTGGGTGTATGTGTGCCTGTAATTGGCATAATACAGAAAGGCTAAGGTGCTGTGTAGTGCATGCAAAGCTAATGTGTGTGCTGAGTGACTGCGTGCCTATTGTTACACAATACATGGACGCAACAGTGCTGGACAGTGTATGTGCTGTGTACATGCACTGAGCGTAAGTGTGCCTGTAATGGTACATTGCATGGAGGACCCTTAGTTCCATTTTGGGAGACCCAGACCTTCATGGTGAAAACATGAGGAGATAGAGGAATCCCTGAGACAGTTTTATGTATTGCTGCATTCCTGTGAGCTGGGTGGAAAACACTGATGAGGCTTTCCTTGTACACTTCAAAGGATGCTGTTTGATGGCGTGGACACATCCCAGCAACGAGATGGGGCTGAAAAGGGGCTCCTAAAGAGTATGGCCATGAGCCCATGATGAACCCTTTTGATGCACATATCACTGTGGCTGGCATCAAGTTCTAGTCACTCTCTTATGGCCTGTGTTGTGGGACTATCAGCTTTGGAGTCTCTCTTGCTTTGACAGATGGCTTCTCAAAAGGAAGAGGGAGTGGAGGAGTATTTACTTCAAAGGGACCAGAACCTCAACATAAAACTTCAAAGAACCAGATCCTAACTCACGTTTGGTGTCTGGAAGCGGACGATAAGGGGAGTTTGAGACCCCCAAAATTGCCAAGAAGCCAGGTGAGCTGTGTGAGGAGAGGAAACTCTGCAAGACTTCTGCCTGTGACCAAGACTGGGGGCCAATACCTGCTTGTCTTCCTGCTGGGTGAGGAAACATCACACAGGGAAACCAAGACCCACCTGTCTTGGAGCCTGGAGCCCCAGCGCCTTCCTGCCAAGACCTGTGTGCCCTGTAACGAAGGGGAGAGCTTTGGACGGAGCAAGGTCCACTGTGAAGCCCTGTTGGATGGATTCCCAGTGTGAGGTGTAAGGAAATGGCTGCTGCACCAATCAAGCCATTGCCTGTTTGCAGAGCTGAGTCAGCAACCCTGATATGCCAGGAGAGGGACACCGTGAATATAGCCATGGAAAGGATTGCTGTGAGGTAAAGAAAGGAGCCTATGTGGTGCTGTTATGGCGATGCCATGTGCCAGGAGGGGCTGCTGTGGAAAAGACTACCATGGGGATAAGGGCCGAAGTCTGCACGACGCCATATGCCAGGAGGGGCAGCCGTGGTAAAGACTGCTGTGCGATATGGGCGAAAGCTGTGCTTAGTAGCTGTGCGGTAACTCCGTATGCCAGAAGGGGCTGCCAAGACAACCTGTCCTGTGTCCATCGGGTAGGGGCCCAGAAACTGTAAGCAGTGTTGACCGAAAGCAACAAGGACTGTGACTGACCCTACCACATAGAACAAGTGAGGCCGCCATGGGAGCATTGCCACCCCAGTTCAGGATCAAGGATAGGAGCATTAGAATCAGCCGCCCCCCCCCATCCCCCACCCCCTTGATGGAGCACAGAAACTTACCCTGCAGGAAGATTGCAGGAAAACCTGTGATCGCTACTGCAGCGCGAATGTGAGGGAGAGGGAGAGAGCCTGCGTCTGCCGAGTGCTGCCGCTGATTCCACATGCAGCCAATTCACCTGATCGGGCCTGGAGCTGCTGTGACCCCCCGCTGATGGGGTCACTCCAACACTCTGCTCGCTTCACTCTGACTGGAGAGGGGAAGACTTATTTTGAGCCTGATGGCCCCAGGGCCACTCTCAGCTGAAGGCGTTGCTGCCACTTATGACTTGACTTCAAGAGTCAGAGTGGACTCATGAGACATGAACTGATAATTTAGAACTCCCTGAATGTGGCCAACAGTGAATGGTGAATAACCCCTATCGCACTGTGAGGTGAGAGTTGGGCAGGGAATTGCCACTGAGACACAAGAGCCCCCCCATCAAGGGGAAATGTGTTATTGTCTGTGACTGTCATGTTCTTCCTTTGAATGAGTAGAGTTCGAAATTAAATACTTTTTAAAAAAAATAAAAGTGAGTATTTAGCTTGACATTGTTTTATTGCTGCTGAGCGTTCTTTGAGTTGTGAGCCAATGTCCCCTAATCTTTATCCACATCTCCCCCTGAGGGGTCCTTGGACTGCTCAACCACATCTACCACTGAGTGTTAGGTGCAGAAGGGTACTGTGGAAATATGGATTTTTATGATCAGTTATGTCCCCTATCTTGGACCCCAACGGTTTCATGTATAAATCACAAGTACATGTATGTTCCCTCCAGTTCCAGTTATGAAGACGCAAACACATGTGCGTCCACCGCCAACATGTCCTCTTTCAGATCCGCCATGAATGGGCCGGATATTCCATTCCTAAGTATGAAAGGCCACCGGCTTTATATGGTTCATTTATCCCATTTTACAGTCCAGGCGAGTAGGCCCTGATTCTGCCATCAAGCCTTTTCTTGCCTTCTGCCTCTGAAAGCTCCAGTCTGAGCTCGCATCTGTATCCATGAACTTTGTCCTACTCCCTGCGCGGCTAACGGTGCCTGACACCAGCCTGTTGCCTGCCAAAAACTGTATTTCACCTTCGAAATTATCGGCTCCGCTCCCTATCCAATGCATTCCTGTCTAGTAGTTTAAGTAAACATTCTTCCAGCTACCGAGCAAAGGGCCCGGCTTCTCTGTCTTTATGCAAGTAATTCATAGCCCTGTTACTATGGAAGATTTCTGCCCTTGCATCTCATGTAGACACTTAGACGCTTGTACACGCACTCACAGTCAGTATAGAATAGATTTTGTTCGAAAGACCTTTCCTTTTGGATAACATAGTTCTTTAAACATAGGATGTTAGATATGATTTGGGATTAGGTTGACTTGACCCCCCAGACTTCTGTCTCCACATGTAGAGCTAAATGTCAAGTCCCCTTCACCCCCTAGTTGCACGTCAATCACACGTCATGCTGCTGCGCGCGCATCTCTGCCAAGTATTTCTGCTGACATTGCGAAATTCTTTTATGGAACCACCCTATTGTGACATCATACCTGATGACGTTCTTTAAGTTACGCCTAGTTACACCCACTTTAGCTACGCATGTATGTTTTATCTTTGCTATCAATTGTTACGCCTCCTGCATCTGTTTCACTGTAATGCCTATTGTATAAAAATGATTACTTGTCAATAAAGTATGGTCCTTCACTTCCTGAACCTTCGTGGTGATGGAATATGGAGTCCATCAATTCGAATTGATTTTGGAATAAAGCCCGTTCCGAACCTCTAATACCACGGATTCTGCCTCTTATTTTTCTGAGCTATTATTATTAATTTTCCGCATCAAATTAAGTTCCGGTAATTAAATTATTTACCACATATATGGCGCCCGAATAGGGACACTTTCTCATCTCACGCGCCGGAGGTGCGTTGCAGGCCCGGTCTCCTGTCACAGCTGGACGGACAACAACGCGTACCCACAGGATTTCCTGTATCTCCCTCCTGCTGAGCGGGGGTAACTGAGGCTGCGATCAACACCCAGACGAGGCGGTGAGAAGTGCGAAGTATCCCGACCAGAGCCTAGCTGAGAGAGCAAGATCCGAGGTATACAGAGGCCCACCAGTTTCCGAAGTTTCCGAAGTTTCGAGTCGAGTCCAGTCCGGTTCAAGTTCAGTTCAGTTCCGAGGCCTTCCGTTCCGAGCTACCCGGTGAGTACCATTGTCGGGGAGGCGTTCTGACGTGCACATAGTTTGTGCCGGTCAAGACGGGTTTGGGTACACAAATCCGGTCTGCACTGTTTCAGCAGTGTATCTGTACTGTTTAGCAGTATATCAAGTATGTCTAGTATATAATTCAGAATTATCTAGTTAGTACCGAGTATTATGCTTAGTGACTAGTTCCCTAAATGGCCATCATTGTTTATTCATTAAATGTTAAATGTTAAAATGTTTTAAATACGTTCTGTATATTGTGGTGTGAATGACTGTTCATTATTGTGTTTTGTGGTATTAAACGTGTTCAAAATTAGGTATCAGATCAGTTCTCAATATGCCGCTCTTTTCGAAATTAAGACAGATCAAAACTAGAAAAGGGGTGCTCGAAGAAGCTGTTCCCATTCCTCCTAGGGACACTCCAGGGTACTTCATGTATCATAAACATGGCCTAGACGCCATATTATTTCTTGATCTATGGGTAGACTACACCAAGGAATTACCAGAAAGTCAGAGGTGGCCCGCAGCTGGGACCTGGGATGCAGATTGCATCATGAAAGTAGAGGAAGAATTATGGAAAAAGAAAGCTAGACAGTCACAGAAAGATGCCATTGAATTATGGCGTAAAGAATCATATAGACGTACAGAAAAAGCGCTCAGACAGGAAGAGAAAAGTAAGGAGAATTCAAACAAAGTTCGAGAAAATCTATTAATTGAAGAAGGTACTCGAGTAAAGTCAGAACAAACAGACAGACAAAGAAATGCCCTTATGAATGGTATGTATCCTCTTCTGGCCGAAGGGTTACCTAAGGCTACTCCGGAGATACCAAAAGACTTGCCACCCCCATTGTTCCCGATAAAAGTACATCCCAAAGGGCATCCCAGAACAGCAGAAGATGTTTTTCTTTCCTCTTATTTAGACGACGCAGCTCCCGAGTATGCTAATGCTGCGCCACATAGACCGCCTGCCGAGGGGGTTCAACGCCAAGACCCTCCTCCGTCTGTACCTCTGCAACAGCAAACTCCGACACAAGTTCCGGCAAGCACATCTGTTTCTACATCTGCATCCACACCTATGGTTGCTATATCACGTTCAACGAATCCTTTCACATCCAGCACCCCAGGTGGTGCTACCGGAGGTACATCAAGCATTTTTTCCACGCCACCCAGAGCAAATAAACTTTCCTTTCAAGAATTAGCCCACCAACGTACGCCCAAACTAGTAACTCCCAACACGCTCAAGGAACTTCTAATAGATTGTAGATATGACCCTGTGCCCGGAAAAGGGGACGAAATGATGCTGGCATCATTACGTATCCGACGAGCTGCAATATATTTAGGGAAGCTACCAGGAATGACTGCACATTTAGAAAATATATATCACTTTGTCCAGTCAGGGCGAGATTCTGAGAGTATTAACAGAGCCATGGAGTACCAAAAAGTGGAAATACAGGGGGAACTGTTACGTTTCCTCATAAACTGTGTGATCAGAAATCAAGACCGACCAGGGGTAAATCCGGAAGAAATGCAAATTCTTACCACATGGAGTCAGAATATATCAGAGGGGAGACATGATAAACGATCATGTATAGTAGCTATGTGCCGAAAGATCCGCAAAGAAATAGAACGAATACACGAAGAAAGATTAGCAGTAGACGAACCTGAACAAACCGAGGACGAGGAAGAATTAGAACTGCCCACAGGACAGTTAGAAACAATGGCGTATGTAGGTAGAGGAAGATCTTGCAATAATACTAGATGCTTTACTGATCCGATACGTCCGATACGTCCAGATAATAGCAGGAAATTCCAAACTCCTATAATAAATATAAGGTCCCCCGAACATTCGTTCCAAGCCGCTGACAAATTACTCCGAGAACGAAGGGGTTATCATATACTCGATTCTATGGACGAGCAAGAATTAGCCAGGTCAGCCGTTCACTGGGTTGATAGTCCCGGAAAATATAGTGATGATACATTAGCGCACACGTTTTTGAACCTCGCCCCAGATGAACAGCGTTTAGCTGGTATCTATATGATTCAACAACTCCTTATATTATATAAAAGCCAACACTCCGATCCTGGTCCCTTACCTGATATATTGACTGAATTACTCACGAATAAATGGAGAGGTTCAGGTACTGAGTTAATTAGAGAAATACTAGAATCCAGAAAGCAGTACATTCTTTTTGTATGCCCCGAACATGTCTCACTGCCCATCAAGGAAAGAACGACGTATTATATGGATAGACAGAATCCCTTACGCGAAGTCCACCCGATAAAAGGTGAGGACAATCAGTTTAAACGTGTGTTTGTATACACACCCATATCCTAAATAGAACTATTAGAAATGAAGAAAGTGGTACCCAGTCATGACAAAGACCCAGCGGGTTTCCACCGTGAAATTAAAGATATGTTACTCATGGGAGAATATACCTATCCCGACATTATGACAATATTGAAGGTATTAATGCCTGCGGGCATTTACGAAAAACTCAAGGAAAAGGATTGGGAGGTGGGAGACCAGAAGATAGATTGGACAGCATTAGAAAACGAAGAAAAAGCTCGAGGTCCAGGGGCAGGGCTTGGGGAAAAGACCAAAACACTACCAGGTTTACTAGTACAGGTACTGCCACGTTTATTAACTACGAAAAAGGAAGACTGGGGTGCAATCTCAGCCTGTAAACAAAAACCAGATGAAGACACTAGTGATTTCTATTCCCGATTTGAAAAATGTTTTGGTATAAATAGTGGAATAAAAGCAAGTAGCGAGTCGTATCCACATCTGTTTGTGACAAAATTGGTTGAAAATGCCTTGCCCCAAGTTAAGAATAGAGTATTGAAATTCGAGAGTACCTGGCAAGGTAATACTCCGTCACAAATGTTACAAATGCTACAGTACCATCACAATAGAATTAGAGAAGAACAAGAACATGAACAAAGACGCATGAAAGACACGAAAATGAAAATGCTAGTTTCCCAGACAGTTCCAGCTGACGTTCATAAGAAGGGTATAACACAGTCCAGTGTTTCAACAGGTCCTGTAAAAGGGACATGCAACTATTGTAAACAGCCAGGTCATTATGTACACGATTGTCCAGTCTTAAAACATAATATCGCCATAGGTAATACAAAAGAAAGACCACGGCCACTTAGACAGGATCAGAACCAACAAGGAGCCCCGCAGCATGCACAGTCCATGCCAGCTCCGCAACAGTCTATGCCTGCTCCACCACCGCAGCCTATTGCTGCCACACAAACAACGACACGACAGATGTATCAGACCGCACAGTATGACTATCCTGATTATCAACGATACTCATGAAACAGCCTAGAGAGGGAAGTTGGCTTACCCCTTATTGAGGTCCCTGTAGATCAAGAAGGACCTTATGTACACAGTGAACTATTAGGCCAAGATAGAAAATTCTTACTTGATACAGGGGCAAGCCGAACAACCATAAAACGTAGTGAAGTTCCAGGGGCACCCCTCTCAGGCTCACAGAATATTTCCCTTGGCTTTTCAGGAAAACCTATCATTAACGAAGTATCACAGCCTCTTCCACTTACGATTGGTCCCTTGACACGAACTACAGATTTATTACTTACTAAATCATGTCCAGAAAACCTGTTAGGCATAAAAACTTTGAAAGCTCTAGGAGCTATAATATGTTGTTCTCCGGAAGGAGTAAGATTGTTTTTACGTGATTTCAAAGGGCACTATGTGTCCCGAGACATGGATGACCGACTGCAGACTTTACCCACACATTTATGGGCACAAGGCCCTACAGATGTTGGTTGCATGAACATTACACCATATCGAGTCACACTAAAGGCAGGAGTGGTACTACCACGAATGCGACAATACAAGTTACCCCCAGATGCTGTAGTGGCTTTACTGCAAATCATTGACGAGCTTATTACCCAAGGAGTGGTTGTGGAAACCGACTCCAATGTATGTAATTCACCGATAATTCCGATTCTTAAACGAACTGATCCAACAGCCCTGCCAGTATATCGATTGGTTATTGATCTGCGCGAATTAAATAAATGTATTGTACCACAATACCCCGTAGTCCCAGACATTTCTTCATTACTGACAGCCATTGATTCCGAAGCAACATTCTTTACTGTAATTGATCTCAAGAATGCCTTCTTCAGCGTCCCAATAGATCCGGAAAGCCAATACTTGTTCGGATTTAGTTTAAATGGACGAAGCTTTAAATTCACACGCGCACCTCAAGGATTCACAGAAAGCCCCAGCATCTATAGCCAAGCACTAAAACGAGAACTTGACAGTATCCACATGCCAGTCAACACTGCCCTGCTTCAATATGTCGATGATCTGCTGATCACCGCTAGAAGCGAACCTGAATGTGAAAGAGCCTCACTGACGGTTTTACAATTTTTGGCTGAAAAGGGGCACAAGGTGTCCCCTTCTAAGCTGCAATTCTGTGTCCAGCGAGTTGTTTACCTTGGTCACTCGCTGTCCAAGGAGGGAAGGCAGCTTACATCAGATCGCATCCAGTTAATTGCTAATATGCCAATACCCAAGACACAAAAGGAGGTGCGGGCTTTCATAGGCCTCACTTCATATTGTAGGCAGTGGATCCCTCAGTATGCATTTCTAGCAAAACCACTCATTCAATTGACAACACAGGAGGCAGCCACATCGACTGTTCTCCCTTGGACTCAGGAACATACACAAGCTTTTGAAAGCCTAAAGAAAGCTTTATGTCAAGCACCTGTTTTAGCAACACCATGTTACAATAAACATTTTACACTCTTTGTTACAGAACGCGAAGGTACTGCCTTGTCAGTACTCACACAGGAACAAGCAGGATCACACAAACCATGTGCTTATTTTTCTAGTACATTAGATCCCGTAGCTCAGGCTCTGCCTGCGTGCCTGAAATCGGTGGCAGCGACAGCTTTAGCAATCAGACAAAGCGATGCCATAGTACTAGGACACCAATTGACAGTACAAGTACCACATGCAGTAGAGGTTCTCCTGAACCGCACACAAACACAACACTTGACTATAGCACGACTCACTGGTTACGAATTAACATTGTTTCAGCCACATATAGAAATCAGACGTTGTAGTACATTGAATCCTGCCACACTGTTACCAGTAAATGGAACAGACCCACTTGCACATGATTGTATTGAAGTTATCACTATCACGACAAAACCCAGACAAGACTTGACAGACGTCCCATTGTCAGACCCAGACCTGACGTTGTATGTAGATGGTTCATGTATGAGAACAAATACAGGAGAGCTAGTGGCCGCTTACGCAGTCACAACAGACACTGAAGTCATTGAAACAAATCGCATAAATACCTTGTCAGCTCAAGCCGCAGAGCTCATCGCTCTGACACAAGCCTGTGTTCAAGCTACGAATAAAAAAGTCAACATATACACTGATTCACGTTATGCATTCGGAGTTGTACATGACTTCGGCGTGCTGTGGCGAGAGAGAGGTTATTTAACTTCTCACGGTGCCCACATTCAGCACGGACCCCTCATTCATGCCTTATTAGATGCAATACATCTACCCACTGCAATATCAATTATGAAATGTAAAGCTCATACGAAAGTTACTGATATCATTTCTCAAGGCAATGATCTAGCTGACAGAACAGCTAAACAGACTGCTCAAACTCAAACATCTGACATGACAAAGACAATAGTCCCGACACCAACACATTGCATGATGGTTAAGGATCCCGTTCTTGACGTAATTGACATACAGACACATGCTACACCAGATGAAATAAAGAAATGGACTGAATTAGGAGGGATCCAAACGGATCAAGGATGGATGACGAAAGAAAAATCTGTGTGGTTCCTTCCTGATTCAATGGTCCAAGTCGTTATTAATACTGTACATAGTCCAGCACACCTAGGAGAAAAAGCTATGCTAGACAGCATTCAACACATTTGGTTCAACAAACATTTACGAGCAGCAGCTAAACAAAAAGTTCGTACCTGTATGATCTGTTGTCAGTTTAACCCAGGTAAAAGCATTCCCGTAGAACAGGGTGGATTTCAGCCTCCTGATCACCCTTTTGAAGTCCTCCAGATGGATTATATCCAGATGGAACGATGTCGAGGATTCAAATATGTTCTCGTAGTTGTCTGTGCTCTTTCCCGTTGGACAGAGGCATACCCGGTTTCAGATTACACTGCCCCGACTACTGCCAAACAGTTGGTTCGAGAATTCTTCCCACGGTACGGTTTACCACGTGTTGTCTACTCAGATAACGGCCAGCCGTTCTCATCCGAACTAATGAAACACGTTTCACTTTTATTAGGCTATCAGTGGAAATTTCACTGTGTCCGACACCCCGAGGCAGCAGGTCTCGTGGAACGACATAATCAAACTCTGAAAATTAGATTGGCCAAAATTTGTAGAGAGAAAGGTGTCGACTGGGTAGTAGCCTTACCAGTTGCACTCTTTTACATGAGAATGGTAGCGCACTCCCGAACAGGGCTATCCCCTTATGAGGTGGTCTTTGGCAGACCACCAAATATGTGGGGGACGCCTATACCACGCAAAATAACTGATGTTGACTGTAATATGCTGACAGATTACCTGGCTTCCTTGATGTCTGCACTACAATCTTGTCGTTCACAGGTAGCTGCAGCCTTTCCCGACAACACCGAGGTGAAACCCCATGACGTAATTCCCGGGGACTTGGTGTTAGTGAGGAACTTTGACCGGAAGTCTCAGCTGGATCCTAGGTGGAAATCGCCTCAACTCGTACTGTTAACAACGAGGACAGCCGTGAAGATCGAAGGTCGAAAAGGCTGGATACATTCAAGTCATATCAAGAAATTTCATGGACTACCGTCCGATGTAAACGACACACCTCGCGTGTCTCCACCGATTGACTCAAAGCTTCCTTTGGTTGAACTGAATGACAAGGAACAATATAAACTAAAACTACGGTCTAACAAGTCAGACAATTTGATTGTTTAAGTCCTCTCCAAGGTGAATCGGTCGAATTTGTCTCTGACATGTATCCATTAGACCTGTATAGAGAAAGAAACAGAAGGATGAAGTTGAAACAACATGCGTACTGTAAATCACTGCGTAGTCATTGCACAGTGACGTTATTAATTTTGTTTTTCTTAAGTCTTTTAATAATCGCTGCAAGTATATTGTTGCACATATATTATCCTATTTCTAAACATGTTTACAATGTTACTGCTGAACATTCTTTTAGTGAATTACCCCCGCATGAGTTGTCCTATAGATTTGCGCTGCGCAATAACACTTTTATTAGTATGTTACATCATTCCCATCAGGTTAGCAATGCTACAAATTGTTGGATATGTGGCCGACTCCCTCCCTATCAGAACTATAAAGGAATTCTGCCTCTCTTTCCATACCCGTTCACACACAATGGCTCCTGTGGAGCATGGTTTAGTTTAATTAATTCCCTAGATTCGAATTCTGCAGTTTACCAGAGTAACTGGGTATGGGGAAATCTGAACTTAGTTTTACTCAAAGTCTGCTACCCTAACAAGGAGGGACTTCCCAAAAGAACAGGAACTGATCTAGAAAATGAAGTATATGGATTAGGTAATTTTACGCTTAATCTCATGATCCTGAATGTCGAATCCGAAGCTGCACCAATTTTGCCCACCATGTCAGTATTTCCAGTTAAAGGTGAATTATGTGTAAGAAAGAATGGTTCCATACATATGGGCCATAGTAGATGCACCACTGTAATAGAATTCAGTGATCAAGGCAAGTCTACATTTAGAGCTTCTCGCCATTCCTACTTCATATGTGGTCAGACTGCATATATACGTTTGCCTCTAGATTGGGATGGTACCTGCTACATCGGATTCCTTTTGCCACCTGTTTTCCTAGCTCCTCCTGATTATCATAGAAATACTCATTTAGTACACAATAGAGAACGGAGAGATCTCCCAATAGTCGATTACACTGAGACAGCATGGGAAAAATACACAGATTTCAATAAAGGTCTCTTTCCCTATATAGGTACAGTTACCAATAGTAAGCTGATACGTAGATTAACCAGAACCCTTGAAGCAGTAGTAAACGAAACTATTTCCGCCTTAGGCAATTTAACAGAAGAGCAGTCTGCTATGCGGATTGTTGTGCTTCAAAATCGTCTTGTCCTTGACGTCATCCTGGCCGATAGGGGCGGAGCTTGTAGGGTCATCGGATCAAGCTGTTGCATTTTCATACCAGAAAATTCGCCATCTGTATATAAAGCCATAACTCGCCTTCATAAGATTGTAAGCCAGATACACCAGAATCCAGGCACCTGGACTTGGTCCGGTTGGTTTTGGAGTGTATTGTCAACCTTTGGATGGAGGGTCCTATCCTTCCTAGGTATTGGCTTTCTCATACTATTCAGTTGCTGCTTATGCCTACAATGTGGACCAGCGATTTGTGGTCTGTGTGCCACATCGTGTATTCCACCATCAAGATTTCATTCATCCCAGAAGAAAAAAGAAGAACAAATGATGCTATATGAACAGATCAACGGATTGATGAAGATTGATATCTCTTAAGGGCAAGTAGGGGACAAGGAGGGAATGTGGAAATATGGATTTTTATGATCAGTTATGTCCCCTATCTTGGACCCCAACGGTTTCATGTATAAATCACAAGTACATGTATGTTCCCTCCAGTTCCAGTTATGAAGACGCAAACACATGTGCGTCCACCGCCAACATGTCCTCTTTCAGATCCGCCATGAATGGGCCGGATATTCCATTCCTAAGTATGAAAGGCCACCGGCTTTATATGGTTCATTTATCCCATTTTACAGTCCAGGCGAGTAGGCCCTGATTCTGCCATCAAGCCTTTTCTTGCCTTCTGCCTCTGAAAGCTCCAGTCTGAGCTCGCATCTGTATCCATGAACTTTGTCCTACTCCCTGCGCGGCTAACGGTGCCTGACACCAGCCTGTTGCCTGCCAAAAACTGTATTTCACCTTCGAAATTATCTGCTCCGCTCCCTATCCAATGCATTCCTGTCTAGTAGTTTAAGTAAACATTCTTCCAGCTACCGAGCAAAGGGCCCGGCTTCTCTGTCTTTATGCAAGTAATTCATAGCCCTGTTACTATGGAAGATTTCTGCCCTTGCATCTCATGTAGACACTTAGACGCTTGTACACGCACTCACAGTCAGTATAGAATAGATTTTGTTCGAAAGACCTTTCCTTTTGGATAACATAGTTCTTTAAACATAGGATGTTAGATATGATTTGGGATTAGGTTGACTTGACCCCCCAGACTTCTGTCTCCACATGTAGAGCTAAATGTCAAGTCCCCTTCACCCCCTAGTTGCACGTCAATCACACGTCATGCTGCTGCGCGCGCATCTCTGCCAAGTATTTCTGCTGACATTGCGAAATTCTTTTATGGAACCACCCTATTGTGACATCATACCTGATGACGTTCTTTAAGTTACGCCTAGTTACACCCACTTTAGCTACGCATGTATGTTTTATCTTTGCTATCAATTGTTACGCCTCCTGCATCTGTTTCACTGTAATGCCTATTGTATAAAAATGATTACTTGTCAATAAAGTATGGTCCTTCACTTCCTGAACCTTCGTGGTGATGGAATATGGAGTCCATCAATTCGAATTGATTTTGGAATAAAGCCCGTTCCGAACTTCTAATACCACGGATTCTGCCTCTTATTTTTCTGAGCTATTATTATTAATTTTCCGCATCAAATTAAGTTCCGGTAATTAAATTATTTACCACAGTACACGTGGCTCAGTAGCTCAGGATCCATAGTAGGTTGGGCCCCGGGACATAAGGGGTAAAAGTCCTCAACCCCTATGGTTGAGCCCAGTAGCCCCAGCGTGCCCAGTGGTCCTCTGAAAGGGGTTCTGACAATTGATGGCAATCGGTGGGACAATTGGGGGGGGTTACAGAAGTGCCATTGGCTATTTCTAACTTGCACCAGCAGTACAATAAGTCCAGTTTCTTTCTTGTACACACAAAGCCAATGGGCATTGACAATTGAAGACACAGGTTTGGGAATTTACCTCAGCCTCATGTCCATATATAGGATGAAGGTTTTATCCAGGGGTAGATGATGGAGAATTCCCTGTATTAGGGACAGAGAGGTCTCTGCTAATTTAATTAGAGACTGGTTTGTGACACTGTGTGAATGTGATGAGTCCTTAGTTGACTCTGGGGAGGGAACCATGGTAGGAACCCAGGAAGACAGAGCTGTGGACTCAAGCTCTAGGATCCCCTTTGCACAGATCTATCCCAGACACACACAGAGTGTGTCCCCTAGTGCATTTTCCAGAGTTTCACCTAGACACTCACCACCTTTAGTTTTTAGAATACCTCAGGTGTTTACACTACCTTGAATTTCTAGTGTGCCACTGTCACCAATTCCATGAGTAAATCCCTTGGTTGTGTTGAGTCTTGCAGAGACTCTAAACTTTCAGTTGGCACTTTTGGAAGCTAAGGCTGAGGAAGATGAAAAGGCCAGAGAGTTTGAGAGGGGGGAGACTGGCTCATCAGGAACAAGAGAAGAGGAGGCAGGAGAGACAGGAGGAATGAGCCCTGTAGGAGAAATTGTGAGAGAGGGAGAAGAAACAGAGAGAAATGGAGGACAAACAGAGAGGTGGGAGGAGAATCAGAAGGAAGAAGAGAGAGAGAGCTGGAAAATGAAAGGATAGCCCTTGAGAGAGAGAAACCCAGAATGGCAGCAATGGCAACTCCATCTGGGATCAGTGGCTCTATATCCAGCTCAGGCCAGGTTGTGGCCAAGTTTCCAAAAGACTATTTGCTTCTGTATGTGGAAAGTCAGGATATTTTGGGGTGGTTGGTGAGGTTTAAAGTCGCTTGTGAGGCACAGGCCTTAAATGAGCTGTCTAAGGCAGCTGACTTAATGGGGGAACATGTTATTGGAAAGTATAGCCATCATTGGAAGGATGCCTCTGGCAGACCAGGTGGCCTATGAACGAATGAAGGTAACTCTGATTAGGCTGTTTGGGCTGAAACCATCTCAAAACCTGCAGAGATTCCATGATTGTAAGAGAGAGGATGGTGTTCCGTTTGAGGATTGGATTCATGGTGTAGTGCGTGATTAGAATAAGTGGGGAAGAGGGAAGGAGGTCAAGGTCTTTCAGTCCCTGAACCAGTTGATGGTGACAGAGCGAATCAAGGAGGAGTGCTCTACCCCACTTAGGCAATACCTGTATGATTTGACAGAAAGGGATCCAGCAAAACCTGCAGTGTTGGCTGACAAGTGGTTGGCTAACAGGGTTAACAAAGGGCTAGAGCGACATAGTTCTAAGCCAAATGGGGAGAAGAGCTCTCCGCAGACTGGTTCCAAACTGAAGGGTAAGGGCCAGCATAATTCTCATGGGGCTCGAGGAAGGCACAGGAAACATGGGAATGGTGTATCTGGGAAAGAAGTTTCGTTAGATATCACATGAGAGAGATGTGGGAGCTAGCTCGTGTGACATACCACTTCTCCATGGCATACCTGCCAATAAATCAATGGTTTAGTGGACCGTTTAACAAAACACTGAAGAGCATGATGGAAACTCTGCCAGAGAACCTCAGAAGGAAGTAGGATCTTCTTCTGCCATATCTTTTGTTTGCCTACCGAGAGATTCAGCAGAAAGGAGTAAGGTTCGGTCCCTGTAAGCTTCTGTAAGGACACCCGGTGCGGGGTCCATGCACCTTAGTCAGAGAGGGTTGAGAAGGTCACCCCCCAAAAAAACTTTAGACTAGCCAAGAGCTGATGAAGGAATGATGTGACCGGAAGCCAATGCAGAGTGGGTATCAGGAAGGTCAGGAGGTGTTGGTGCTAAAGTCTATTTGTCCAAGGGCTTTGGAGGACAAATGGTGTGGACAAAACAAAGTAGTTCAGAAAGTTTCTAAGGTAAACTACTTGGTGGACACAGGTTGGATGTGAAGTGCTGTGCTGCACAAGAGTGGTGACTGCAATGGATATATTTATGCTTGGTAAGGGTACAATACAGGGATAGTGCAGTGCTGTGCAGTGTTTGCATGGTAAGTGGATGTACTGGGTGTATGTGTACCTGTGAGTAGTACAGTACATGAAGTATGTAGTGCTGTACAGTGCGTGCATGGTGAGTGAATGTACTGAGTGCATGTGTACCTGCGAGAAGTACAGTCTGCTGGGTGAGGGTACATCACCCAGGGAAAGTAAGACCACCTATTCTGGAGCACCAGCGTCTGCCTGCTTGTCAAGACCACTATGTCATGTGAGACAGAGGAGAGCATTGGAGGGAGCTAGGTCAGTAGGGACCCCTGTTGAGTGAACTCCCGGTGCAAGGTGTGAGGTAACAGCTGCTGCAGTTTGTGCAAAACTGAGTCAGCGACCCCCGTTTTCCAGGAGAGGGCTGCTGTGAAGATAGCCATGGAAAAGATTGCTATGTGGTGAAGAGGAAGCCTGTGCAGTGACTCCATGTCACAGGAAGGGGCGCTGTGGAAAAGATCGTCTTCCCGTTCGGGTGAGCCGTCGGGTTCTTCATTGTCTCACAGCAGATCCCTGACTGAGAGACTGCAAAATACAGCCGTTTCAGAGTTTGTCATTGAATGGGGCCACATTGAAAGCATCATCGCCATTATTCCAAAAATGTTCTGACCATGGCTGCTATACTCTATTGAATATGATACTTCAGATTGTATATTATTGCCCCTCCAAGGGCATTATTTAATGCAGGAACGCTCCATTGCAGCCTGTGTTGGCCAGCACATTCCTGAACCAGTCTACAACTTACCAATAGACCACGCTCGGAGTTACAACCATCCCCCAGGTCTATTCTTTAGTCCTGATGAGACCCTAGTATCCACCAATAGGGTCAAAACGCCATTGACAAAAACAAAGAGACAGACCATAGTCATGTGTAATGCAGCACATTGAATATTCATAATTTGTGGCTTATTATGTGTAAAAAAGACTGGCTGTCTCTCCAGAGAAACCATTTTAATGTTTATGCTCAATCGACTGGTCACTTTGCTCCTTTTCTGGTTCTAGTTTTTTCACTTGGGGTGCTTCTTAAAATTTTCTCATTATTCACCTTATTATTAATGTTTTAAGAATTCTTTATAATATGTGATATAAAATAAATTTTGGTTCAGCTGAATCGAATTTGATATCTAGATAATAATGTACTGGTTGTTTGTTCAGCACTTCAAATTGAAAAAAGATGAAGTCTTTACGGAGCATTTGTCTGTTTTATAATAACATTTCTTATAAAGATTACGTCTATACAGAAGTCTGTGTAATCAGATTGTGTTACAAATGAGTACAAAGTGAACACTTGCCTTTAGTTGCTGCCATGCTGATAAGGGCCGCAGTCTGCGCTACACAGTTGCGGCGACCCCGTATGCCAGGAGGGCGCGCCGTGGTAAAGACTTCTGTGCAGTAGGGGCCAAAGCCTTGCATGGCTCTGTATGCTAGGAGGGGATGCCTGGTGTACTTGTGCTTATGTTGATCCGGCAGGAGCCTGTAACCAGTGAACATTGTTGACATGTAGATCACCAGGAGTAACGAAGACTGTGACTGACCCAACCCCATAGAACGAGTGAGTATGCCATTGGTGCATTACCACCCCAGATTAGAATCAAGGACAGGTGCATCGAAACCAACCCCTCCTATTCAGGAGTGTGGAAACCTACCCTAGAGGAAAGGTGCAGGAGAACCTCTGATCACTGCCAGGGTTTAACTGCAAGTAGGAGAGCAAAAGAGAGAGCCTATAATCAGCTGTGTGCAGCCACTGGGTCCGCGTGCAGCTGATGCACCTGATCGGGACCGGACCTGCTGTGAGTGCCCACGGACGGGGCACGGTTGAATACTCTGCATGCTCCACTCTTACCGAAGTTAATAAGATTTGTTTCCAGCCTACTGGCTATGGGGAGACTCGCTGTTGAAGGAGCTGCGATGCTAATTCACGACTGACTTGAGTCAAAGTGGACTATTGTGATATGGACTGCTGGTTGAGCATTCCCTGCATGTGGCCAGCAGTGAATGGGGAATAACCTCTATCGCACTGCGAGGAAAGAGTGGGACAGGGAATTCCCATGGAGACACTAAAGTCCCAAACTCAAGGGAAAATGTGTTATTATTTGTGCATGTCGTATTATTTCTTTGAATGAGTAGGGATAGAAATGAAATACTTCTCTGGTATTATAAAAGTGAGTAGTTGACTGGACATTGATTTATTGCTGCTGCTGCTGCTGTGCACTCTTTGAAATGTAAGCCTGTGTCCACTGATCTGTATCATCCCCCCCCCCACCCAAGAGAGCCTTGGATTGCTCATCCACATCTACTGCTCAGAGCCAGTTGCAGAAGGGGTACTTGGTCTAGGCCCTAGGAAATCAGGAGTAAAAGTGCTCAACCAGACCTTTGGGCCATACGCACAGTTGCAGCGGTGTCCCTTCAGACTCTGCGTGACAAGTGGGAAACGGACATAGGTCAGGTGCTTAGTGACAAGGAGTGGAGTGTGATGGTGGAATATCCCAGGAAGGTGTCAGGAAACCCGAAATTCAAGTTCATAAAACTCATGCTCCTACATAGAGCCTATTTGACACCGCGCAGGTTGAAAACCATGTTCCCAGACTGATCAGATGTGTGCCCGCGTTGTCAACTACAGACAGCGGATTTGCTACACATGCTGTGGAGCTGTTCGCGATTACGACACTACTGGGTGACAGTCTGTGGGATACTGACAAGTATACCTCCAGTGAGGAATAATGACAGCCTGGAATACTGTCTGTTGGGGCTGGGCCCCGGAGGAAGAAAGGTAGTCCGGTCACCAAATTTAATAACTTGGCGCTCATTCTGGCCAAACGTAATATTACAATGAAATGGAAAGCTACTAGACCACCGGCATTGAAAGATTGGTATGACGAGCTGTTGAAGTGGGGCAGGGCTGAGGGCGCGGAATTGAAAAGGGAAGAACAGCGCGGATTGCGTAGGATGCCTATATCCGTGGAATGGAATTTGTTGATGGAGGAGCTTGGCGCTTTGGACATGCTAGAATACTGTCCCTAATGTGTATTCTGAGGAGGCTGGAATTGGGGGCAGCATCTGGAGGGAGCCGGAACTCTGTGACATGCACAGGGGGGTTGCTGGAGGCCAGCATACTAATGAATGTATATAACAAAGAGACAATGCGCTGAATTGGACTATGTATACGATTGTACAATCTTTCATCTGCTGAGCCTGCGGGGGGAGGGAGTGGGAGGGGAAGTAAGTAAGATTTAGTTGTTTTGTCTAAAATTCTTATGATAAGCTATATGTTGATAAAGTGCTTACTGGACAGAATACCATGTTCCAGGATGTCTCCTGTCAGAGCTCCATGAAAATTAGTTATGGATAACGAGGGATGTTTTCTCTTCATAACGTAACAAAATGAAAGCAGGAATGATAATGGGTATGCTTCCAGGTAAACAAGTGACAAGTTGTGACAAAGGTTGTATGATAATGTTTCAACATAGTATAACTTGCACCACTATGTCATGACCGTGTGGAATACTTAACACAACGATGTACTGTATTACAATCCTCTAATAAAATTGTGTTAAAAAAAACGAAAAGAAAAAAACCACACCTTTGGGCCCAGTAGCCCCTGTGTGCCTCGTGGCCCTCTGAAAGGGTATCTGACAAAGCTTTACAGAGCTGTTACTACCATTTTAGCCAGAGTATATGGACACACGTTAAAAAATCTGTATTAAACGTTGAGCAGTCAGCAAACACCCAATCTGCCCAAAAACTGAAAACAAATAATCGCCTTAGTATATGTCGCAGTAACAGAAGTAGCATACCACTACAACCTCCTTATAGAGTCACCCTATTACCAAATACACTAAGACAAAATAAGTACTTTAACTGCCTATTTTGAAGATACAGGGGTTGGCAGACTGCACCGTTCCAGACACAGATGCCAACCCAAGTATAATATACCATGGTGTATTGTATATGACAGTACCATGGCATAAGAACTTAAAACAACGCAGTGGAAGGGAGGCATAACACCATCCAGGGCAGGTTAGGCCAAAGCCACCTGGCACTCTACCAATTTCTAGAATAAAAAAATAAAACAATCTAAAACAACTTAGAATAGAACAGTGCATAACCCAACTAAAACCTAAAGTATCAAAACAAACCAAAGAAATGCATGAAATATAAACAAACAATGCAAGTACAAACATTTGTTAACAATCCACTCCTACCATAACTAGGTTCCATAGCAATAACACTACTCTGAAGAATTCAAATATTCCAACTAAAACAAAAATGCAACTGTAAATAACAAAAACGTAAATCATTTTATTGAAAGCAGAAGTGCAATTATACAATAACATGTTATAGAGACATTAAACATTCAATGTTAGCATAAATGAGTTTTGGATGGTACTGTAAGCAGTTATGTTTACACATATTCAGGTTTCACACTAATCAGCTTACATCAGTTCTTCGAGGACAGGGAGGGTGGGGAGACACGGGGGAACACAGATACTTCCACGATATTCATTCCATTTAGTCCATATTTTAGACCATTTCTTTTGGCATCCCCTGGATACATGCACTGTTTTTTCTCTAAAAATACTCAAGTCCATGTCTTGTTTCCATGATGCTAAACCCGGGGCCTCTCTCGCGCCCCACATTCTGGCTATGTTGCGTTTAGCTATCATGTGCCCCAGGGTTGCCCACAGTTTCCCTTTGCTGCTCAGATCCGTCTACCCCCACACATTAAGCAGACCCTGTCTGCTCTCCAGGTCTTGTTCCTGACCCAGCACCTCTGTCATACACCTTAGTACACTCGTCTAGTACTTACGAATAATCTCACACTCCCACAAAATGGGATGAACGTTCCCTCCTTCCCACAGTTTCTCTTACAACTTGAGTCCTCTCCATATCCCATTCGGGCCAGGGCAGTCCTCGAATAATACGTTCTATGCAATATTTTTAGCTGTACTAGTTTAAGTCTTGATGAAATTGCCACCTCCCTCGGAGATGCAAGTGCCTCAGTCCAATCCTCTTCGTCTAGCTCTAGCAGGTCGTACGTCCACCTCTCTCGCAGCTGTATCAGGGGATCTGTTCTGTTCTGTCATTAATTAATTTTCGGTAAGTGAGGGATATTGATTTATTAGCCATGTGTCCGTCAAGGAGCCTGTCCTCCAGCGGTGTTCCTTCGGACAGGGTTTCCCCTATCGGGATACGTGCATACAGGGCATGCCTAACTTGACAGTATATAAATATTTTTGAGTCCGCCAGGTCATTCTCACGCTGCAGCACGGAAAACTCAATTACTTTACCCCCCTTCCACATGTCTCCATTTCTTTACAGTCCTATTAAGTCCCACCTATCAAAGCCCTGGGAGTTTCTGAGGGTGCCCAATAAATACGAATCCCACAGGGGGGGGGTAGATTGTGTGATTTTCTTGTCCCACCCAGGACTTTTGTGAGCTGTGTGCCAAATTTGGACTGAATGTGCCGTAGGCCCTGTAAGACTCAAAGTAGCTGGTCTGGAATGAAGCGTCCTTGTTTACGACCCTCCCGGTAAAGCCATCTATCTATTATATATCCCGGGTCGTTATGAGGACTATATATACCCTGGTTAATTGTGGCCAATTGCACCGCCCAGTACCACCTTTTGATATCTGGAAGGCCAATTCCTCCATCATACCAGCCCGCACCAATTTGGGAAATTATATTCAAGGTGTACCCTTAATCCATAGTAGGGCTCTTTGTTCTCTTTCTTTTGCAGCGAAGTAGGTAGCTGGGACAAAGGTGGGTGAATTATGTAGAATATATAAAAAAGCGAGGCAGGGACATCATTTTAAAAAGAGACGCTCTGCCCAGCGGGGAAAGCGGAAGGTTCTTCCAGTGTTCTACATCACTTTGAAGCCACCTCAGTGGTGGCCGAAGGTTGCGCTCGTAATACAACCTAGGGTCTCCCGTGATGTAGATGCAGAGATATTCAAAGCTCTAAACTGCCTCTGTCATTCTACACCCCCTGGGCAGAAGCGGGAACCTTCCCCTATGCACATAGATCAAAGACTTGGCCCAATTGATGGCATATCCAGAGTATCTGCCAAAGGTGGTGAATATGCCAAGGCCTCTATTGATCGAGGCCTGCGGCGACGCCAGGTATAAAAGTATATCATCAGCATAGAGGGAGATACGATTCTCACATTCTTCCGACCATTTCAGACCCCTCACTACCGGGTCCCTACGAATCTAACGCACCAGGGGCTCAAGTGCCAGGGCATAAAACAATGAAGACAGGGGGCATCCCTGACTCGTCCCTCTTCCGAGGGTGAAGATCTCTGATTTTCTGTTACTCACAACCACTTGCGCCAACGGTTCCAAGTACAAGAGTTTTACCCATCCAATAAATCCTGGGCCAAACCCCATTTTTTCCAGCACCACAAAGAGATAGGGCCATTTGATCGTATCAAATGCCATTGCAGGATCCAGGGACACCACCACTGTGTCTTCTACTCAGCGTATCTACTCTCCCAAGTACCCCATGGAGTCGGCGAAGATTTAAGGAGGTATTTCTGGATGGCATTAATCTAGATTAGTCCGGGTGGACCAGGTCGGAAATCACTCCAATCAACTGTGTAGCCAACAACTTGGCCAGGATCTTCACCTCAGCATTCAAGAGTGAGATAGGTCTGTATGAGGAGCATTGATGCCTAGGTTTACTTTCCTTATATATGACCACCACTGTGGCAAGCCACTGATCCTGGGGGAGCAGGCCGGCCTCCAGGCTTTCCTTATACATGGCCTTGAGAAAGGGGGCTGTTTTGTCAGGTTTTAGTTTATAGAGTTCTATTGGGAGACCATTTGGGCCCATAGCTTTCCCGAATTGCAAATCCCTGATAGCCCATGCTATTTCGTCATTCGTGAGCTCACTATCAAGGAAGTCACAGTCAGTTTCCGACAATACTGGCAGCCGAATGTCAGTTAGTAAGGCCCTTGACTCTTCTATCGTGTAGACAGTGTGCGATTTATATATCGGAGTATAGTGTTTAGCTAATTCATCTGTGACTAGCTGCATATCAGAGATTTTCCCTCCCTCTTCAGTTGTAATTTCCGCAACCAGGCGGTTGGGCAGTTCACGCCGGTCTAGCCACTCAAGCAATTTGCTCGCTCTGTCCCCGAGCACGTATATCCTACAGAGTTTGTTCCTCTGTAATGCTTTAGCTCTGTCCATGACCACACTTTTGTATTCTTCCTTCTTGAGATTCAGTTTATGCATTACATTCGGATCCCCGGCCACCAGTAATTCCCCTTCTAGCCCTAATATCTCCTCTTCCAGCTGTATTAGTTCTGCATTTTTCTCCTTTTTTGCCCCAGTTATTTGAGAGATTGCTTTGCCTTGCACCACTGTTTGGAATGCTTCCCAGAGCGTTCGAGCCGAGCCCACCGACCCCGCATTCTCCTGGAAATAGTGCTCAATTGACAAAGTAATTTTTTGTCTTATATTGGGATTGCATAAATGCCACGGGTTTATAGGAGCTATTCTACCCACCTTGTCATCGCCCCTACCCATATGCACCCGTATTGGAGAGTGCTCGGATACACCCCTTGCCATGTGTCTGATTTCTGTAATCTGCTCCACCTGGTCTGCCGGCATGAGGATGTAATCAATATGGGAAAGGCTAATATGTGCTTCGGAGTGAAATGTATACTGGGTATCTATAGAATGACAGATTCGCCATACATCAGCGAGTCCCATCACATCTAAAAAGGTATAGATAACCAATTGGGCTGGTCCTAGATCTCTAGGGGGATAACGGTCACGTCTGCCACATACCACGGAATTGAGATCCCCCCCCAATCATCAGCTTCCCTTCTGGAAACCCTATCATCAGGCTTCACAAGTCACGAAATGCCATTGCCTGTAATCCTAGGGGGAAATAGACAGACACCAGGGTTAATGACCCTCCTTCCCCCTTTCCTGATACTGCAGCGTATCTGCCGATTTCATCCGTCCAGGTGTGTTCCGTGGACATCGGAAAGGATTTACGCACCATGATGCCCACCCTCCGTGAGCCTGAAGTAAATCCTGAGTGAACGACAAGTCCGTAACCATATCTGTCCAGTGCTTTGCATGTGTTTCCTACCAAATGTGTCTCCTGGAGCAAGACCATGTCTGGGGCCTTTCTCTTAATATATTGTAAGATTATTCCCCTCTTTAGCTTATCCCCCAAACCGTTCACATTCCATGATAGGAGTTTAATTTTCTTTTCACCCATTAAATCCCTTGCCATCCTTTCCATTCTCCTCCACCCGACCTCCAGATCCCGCCCTCTGGTGTGCATGAGTATGCGTCTCGCTACTCATTGACATGCTACGGCTGCCTACAGTTACAATACTTTTACCATCTCTATCAAATCCTGCTTTGAAGTTTACTTGTTTGTTTCTCGGTTGAACTTGCTCAACACTAAATCCCCAACTTCCCCCCTCCCAACCTCCCCGCAATCAGGGCCTAAAACGGCCCATACCCCAACAGTGCAGAGTGCATGTTGCCCTAGTCTTCTAAGCTTACTCTTAACTCAGGGTGGTGGCAACACCCTCCCCGCGGCCGTCCGCTTGCTACAATATATGTCCATTTTGTTTATTAGAACATATTTGAATTCAGATTGAGTCACTTAGCGTAAGTATTGTTTGCTTGATATGCTGGTTGCGTTCACCAGAGCGTCCTCCAAAGAAATGAGGTTTCACAATGTAGTTCAGTTCTATGAAAACAAGTGTCTTGTGAGAGGAGGGACCCCTCTTTATCTCGAATTATGGTCTTTTGCCTGCCTCCAACCCTCCAACCACTCCTACGCTGCCTTCGGACTATCAAAGAACTATGTTTTACCATCCACCTCTATTCGCAGTTTGGCAGGAAACAGCATTGAATATTGGACCACTTTGTCCCTCAACTGCTTTTGATATTTAAAAAGGTTCTTCTTTGCCTCTGGACCCCAATAGTGGATTCTGGAAAGAAGGACAGCTCACTGTTTTCGAATTTGAGGGAAAGATTCGTTCGAGCCGTTTGCAGTATGATATCCCGGTCCCTAAAATTCAGAGGCCTCGCTAGAATTGGACGCAGGGGAGCTCCTGGCTTGGGCCTTCCCCCTGGTACCCTAAGTGCTCTTTCAGCCGTGAAATACTTCGAGAGGGATTTTGGCTGGAGGTGATTCAGTATCAAGTCCTCTACAAATAGAGCCACAGCACGCCCCACCTCTCGCTCAGGAACCCCAGTGATCCTTACATTGTTGCATCACGATCTACCTTCATAGTCATCCAATTGATTTTCTGCCCATTTCTGGGTGACTTGTAGCTCTTTAATCTCTAGTCGCAGTTGATGGGTTTCACCACTTAGCTCAGCAGTTACCACTTCCATGGATTTCACTTTTTCGCTTCTTTTCTGCAGATCGGCTCTTAATAGTGTCATTTCAATAGTAAAGGTATCCATTCTTTGTTCCAATGGCTACCATCACGTCTTTGAGTGTTGGCTCCTCCATAGTTAAAGTCGTCGTCTTGTACGGCTCTCCTTTATTTGCGGCATCCACCTCCCCCAGTTTTTGAGTTGCATACCTATCCAGCTTGGTCTGGAGCATATCTTTCTGTCCCTAGAAATGTCTGTCTCTTTTGCTGTCCAGAAGGATGCCCGCCGCCTGCTCTTGGGAACTACCTCCCTCTGCGACCTGTCGGGATTTATCCGGGGGCCCCAAGATCAAACACTCTTAGGCCACCCTTGAATGGCGTTACCCACACTGTGGTGCTTGTTGTGTGGGTTACTTGTCTTTGGACTCCCCACCTTCTCTATGTGAAGGGTCAGTTGTCTCCAAGCATTTCTCCTTATGTACTATGCACTTTGTCATGCAGGGGATATGGCTCAGGGCAACCAGTATCCACACCGGTTTAAACTCTTCATCAAGTGACTAGTCCCTGGATGGCCGTTTATTTATGCTCATTGACACTCTAGTGCGGTCTTTTATCCCAAGGTTGTGTACTGCCACTGGCTGTGCCAATATTGCGGTTTATTCTGCTCAGGGCCACCCCCGGCACTTACTCCAGTTAGAGGGGCCACCACTCAATCCCTGCGCTACTTAGTCTGTCGCGGCCACACTTACTTATGAGCCATTGCTTGAGGCAATCAACGAGTCCGGTCACCAGGTAGTCGTGTTAACGCACCACCAGTGCGTGTCTTAGGCTGCTCCAAACTTCTCTGGATTATGTTGGGCCGATGGCCCCCCTTCCACTTATACCACCTCCTGTACCCCAGAGGGGAGGCAGATCTCTGCCAGATTCTTCTTGGTGTCTCGCTTGTCGAACTCCAATTGCAGTCGGGGGAGGAGCTGCGGTGCCCCCCAGTCAATATCTACCTTTCCCGAGAGTCAATTCTAGGCCACACAAAACTCGAGCCCGGGGCTTCTCGGGCCTGTCTGATGTCCAGACCCAATTCTGCCAGTGTATCTCTGATGCTGGGTGCAACGCTGTCCCACTGTCACTCCTCTGGGGTGATGGCAAAATTCCACTTTGGAGTGCCACCGCCCAGTCCCGTAGTTGCATCGGCCGAAGCGGCTGCACCACATTATCTTTCGTGTGTGCCTCTGGTGCAATTGCGGACTGCTCAGGCTCCATTCACCTCCCGCCTCCCATACCTTGGGGGGGAGGGAGGTGGAGTTCTGCTGGATTCCACTCGAGGTTCTACCTGCTCGCAACCGATTGTGGTCCAGTGAGGCGCCAGGACTTCTCCCAGTCCGCGGCCGCCCCATTCGGAAGTCACTCCCGGCCAACACCAAACTCAAGCCCGGGGCTTCTCGGGCCCAGTCGGGGCCCGGACCACTACTGTTGCTGGCACTTTCACCAAGGCTTTACTCGTTCACTGCTGTGCAGCGGGGGTAGCACTGTTTCTCCGTTCCTTATCTGGGGTAAATTTTGAATATTTTTACGGATATTACAGCAGGCTTAGGCCATGGAAGGTGGGAGCCTTACCGACATGCGGACATCACCCCAAATCTTTTAAAACGTTATTTTAATCATTTTTACTTACTCTCATAAAAACGTAGAACTGATTAGCAAAAAATCAGTAAAAGACATAACCCATAACAACCATTATAATACGAAAAACAATGGGAAAAGAAATTAACATTTTCCCACACATAAAATATAAAATGAAATATAACTGTTTAGCTGCTGATGTCCAGGGTCTCGAAGTAATCCCCCAAAAATACATCCACAAAAATAGATCAAACAAATCTCCCCAAAAAATGCAATCATTCAAATTAAAAAAAAATATATATCTACATGGAAAAATTGTAGTCCTAGCAAACCATACAAAATCTGAAAACTTAATAATAAAAATCCATCCAGGAAAACCAAAAAATAAATAATACTATTGGTGAACACGTAACTCACCCAAAAACGACTACAATTTCTAAAAGTTTAAGTTAAATGTTTTATTTGAGGCAAAAATATAAAATTTATATTTATTAATAACAATGAATGTTACAATTTTTTTAAAATAAAAAGGCAATATAGAATAAACCATTTAAAATGTACTAAACATTTTATTAGTGCCTGTAAAAAACTACTGCTACTATAAAAATAAAAGTGACATAAAAATCCAATGAGTAACAATTATTTTTGATCATACAACTAAACTGCACCATAAACTTTACATTCACGAAGGGTTAATTTGCTATCCCTACTCCAAATTAAGCTACACTGGGGAAAGTGTTAGTCTTTAATGGGGTAGATTTACTAATATCACTCCAATCTAAGCTACATTGGAGAAAGGGCTGGATATTGAAGAAAGGGTTGCATTTACTATTCACAGTCCAATCTAAGCTACATTGGGGAAGGTGCTACACCTTAGTAAGGGTAGATTAACTAGTCCCTCTCTAATCTAAGGTATATTGGAGAAAGTGTTGGCCAGTAATGGGGTTATACTTACCATTCCCACTCCAATGTAAGCTGCATTGGAGAAATTGCTGGCCTTTGAAGGGGTTACATTTAATACTCCCACTTAAATCTAAGCTATATTGTGGAAAGTGTTCCCATTCCAATTTAGGCTGCATTAGGGAAAGTGTTGGACATTGAAAGGGTTATATTTACTATATAGCTACTTTGGAGAAATTGTTAAACTTTAATCTCGGTAGATTTATTATGCTTACTCTAATGTAGGCCACATTGGGGAAAGCGTCAGACTTCTCTAGGGGCAGATTTACTATTCCCATGCAAATCTAAGTTACACTTGGGAAAGTGTTAGACATTAAAGGGGTTAGATCTGCATTTCCCACTCCAATCTAAGTTACATTGTGGAAAGTGTAGGGCATTAGAGGGGTTACATTTACTATTCCCACCCCAATCTAAGCTACAATGGGGAAAGTGTTGAACTTTAATCGGGGAAAACTTGTTGCTTGAATATGAATTTAATTTACCTTGAAAAAACAAAAGACGAGACATTTGACAAAACAGGAACAGTTGGCTTCATTAAACATTTTGGCCAGAATTACAGCTTAGAAAAACGGGTCTGAGGACTGTCTTAAAGTACAATCAATCAGAGTGATTTTTATACAGTTTTGGGTGCCATAAAAGTACATCCTTGTCGGGTAAAAGAATGTGGTCCTTGTCTGTGGAGTCATAAATCAAAGGTCCCTGGTAACAAATACAGGTGGGCCTCGACCTTGCATGGACACAACTTGTCCAAATGTCCGTCATGAGGGGAGTGCAATCACTGCGTGTACTTTGTCCTGATTGACTGCTTGTTCCTAACTCCATCTGTCATCTGACTTTATGGTGTTTTGGGAATGCGCGCACCCCTCTGGCCATGTGTGCTTTATTGGGGCTAATTTCCCTGGGCCATTGTGGCGTCGCTGCGCTTATCTGGGGGATGGACCTGAGTTTCCTGTTTGCACATTTGTCTGCAGGCTATGTGTCACCCTACCTGTGACACGTCAATCAGTTACCGTAGGCCTAGGTTGCAGAGCCTGCCTGACTACGTATGTCTGGGTTGATGGAAAGTTCATGACGGGCGAATTTGATAATAATGATAAAATTTCATTTGTGTATGCGAGTATACCACTATAAGCATTGGCATAGTTTTTATCAATATCAGCAAAATTAATATTCCCACTTTAATGAACCCATTTTTGTTTTTTAAAATGTAAAGTTTAATGAAAATCACACCAAGAATAAATATGTACATTCGTTTCCATTTTTTAAAATAAACAGAACATGTAGTGAAATAAAATATAAACAACACAATTTACATCATATTATGCTATATTTTTTAAATATTTTATAGGATTTCTAAATATCCCTATTAATATTATAGCTTTAAACTATTACTCTTTTAAAAATGTCCTAAAAACCAGCTTTACCAAAACATTTTAAAAAAATACCATCATTAAATATCAACATTAAACCAAACGATTTTCCCTTCAAAACTATTTAAAACCCAAACAATCTTTTTATGTAAAATGTATTTTTTATTTTAATGCAGTAGCAAAATAAAACAAAATATTGCAAACATAATATAAATTCATAAACAAAAATTACATATGTACTATAAAATATCTGTAACATATTTCTTATACATTTAAAAAAATATAAATTGTAAAACATTCTCTCCATAAATATTAAAAATGTAAAAATGTATTTTTGTAGGAATGACAAAAACACATTTTAAACCACTCTCTAACCTTTTGTCTTTTAAACCCTTCACCCCACCCCTAAATTTATCACACTAAAAACCATAAAAAACTAATTAAAATAATATAAAAAATAATATATAAAATAATTAAAAATAATAATTCTTCACATTTCAATGTATAAAATTGCAAGCATTTTTTTAAACAAAAGTACCCATGCCAAATCCCTACAAAAACATCCAGCTCTTAAAATATTTAAACAGTTTAATAATATTTCAATATAGGAAAAATGAAATTACATATATCTATATTATATAGAACAGTATTCTTAACAATGATATTAAATACAACACACATTTTTTTATACCTTCAATATTCCAGATGATGATATTTTGGATATCACTGTATAAAGGCAACAATATTATGGTAAGACAATATTTCCAACACCACATTTTGGTAAAACACCTTAGGACAGAATAGAAAATGCACATAGGGGAGCAAGCATTTGAGTCTTGTGGATCCCTTAATCTGGGACAATGGACTGTTGGCAGCAATGATAAAGATTATTTAAGACCTGGAAGAGGGTTAGGGTTCATGCGATCTAGGTGCCATGTTGAAAGCTTACGCTCTGGCCACAAAATACCCAAAAGTTAGTAAATTAGGAGGAGGCACTTGATGGTTGTGGGACCCTTGACAGGCAAGATAGCATAATACAGAAGCTCAATCATGGAGTGTTTGTGGAAACTCCTTTTCCGTGACCTAAGCCACAAGACTGAGGAAGAATGCATAGCTTTGAATTCTAATGGAAAGTTGAATAATGGGGTTGTTGGAGCATTGCTCACATACCCTGCAAGTTGAAAGTATTCTTTGTGGCCAAAGCATTTCTTTATTTATAAAGGGAAACCAAAGCCTTCCTAGAGGAGGTGAAATAGAGAGAGTGATGTCAAGATCCCTTCTGAAGGATACTTCACGCTACAGACTCCTCATCATAGATTTTCCCTTGGGCACCAGACGGGAAATCAAAGATTTTGTCACAGCAGTGCTCCTGCCGCATTGTGCAGTTCTGTGTTGGCTCCGCACCACCCTGGAAGTGATGCAGCAGAGCGCCATATAAGTACCACCCCTGCACACTGACGTCAGTTTATCATCTATACCTTTTCTGCACTCTTAGATGTTGAGCAAGCTCAAATGTTGATAATAGTGTGCTGAATACTAACATGGGACCTTTTAAATGTCAAATAGAGGCCACTCCACAGAACTGGGAGTTGGGTGGGCAGTGAGGAATATGCGGTTAGATGTAGTATGCACCCAGAAAGAGCATTGCCAAAGGTAAGTAACTTGCTCCTTTGATTGATACTTCAACCCTCATATTCCTCTCCTTACAATGTACACCAAAGCAGTGCCTCCCTAAGGTTGACGTTCTGGGGAGTGGGTTTCCACCGAAGAGTCTTGGAGGACCAAGTGAACAAAATGTCCTCCCCCCCCCACCAACCTGGAGATTAAGGCAGTAGTGTTTTGTGAACGTTTGTGCTGCCGCTCATGTCACAGCCTGGCAGATGTCAAGAACAGGCATTTCATTAACCGTGGGCGTAGGTCGCGTAGTAGCGCTACGCGTAGCTACGCGGAGTGCACTGTGCACTACGCGAGATACGCGTATCACTATGTGAACTGCGAAGTGCGCTGTTCGCAATGATTGCACAGTGCCGGATGCTTGTCCGCACTGTGCAATCATTGAAAACAGCATCTTGCACAGTGCGAGCTGTCGTTTTTTGCCGCTCGAGTAGATTTTTACTCGAGCGGCAGCTTTCTCAACACGGACTGGTAGTTTATCATCGCGAGCGGTCGCGAGCGTACGCGACTACTTGCAATGACAAACCTGACCTCCTCGCGTTGAGAATCTCGCCGGGAGGTTTATTTTCCACGCTCGCGATCGGCAACTTGATGTTGCTTGATGTTGCTGAAGGAAAAAGTCTCGCCGGGATGTCATTTTGCTCGCTCGCGGTCACCAACTTGACGTTGAGGACCACGAGTGAGCAAAAAATGCCAACTACGCTACGCTACACGATTTTGCACTGTGCTACGTGCAATGCATGTAGCGCAAAGTAGCACAAACTATGCAAACATCGCGAGCGTAGCGTAGTTGTCCACCCAGGGTTACATTCCATGCCAATGCAGCAAACAGCCTTTGTTCTGGTGCCATGAACTCATGGACCTTCCAAAGGCTAATTCTTGACCAATGCAAAGTTCTTAAGGCAGAGGACTGTCCACCTCAACATGGTCATCTTCTGCACCGCCTCTCTTTTTTTGCTCCATAGAAACCCACTGATTGTCAACTCAGTTATCATTGGTTTGATCAAAGTGAAAGCTTAAAGCCCTTTTAGGCTCCCATAGATGGAACCTCTGCTCTATCGAAGTGTTAAGGGGACCAAAGTAAGTTGGTAGAGTGATGATTGCCCAACGATGAAGGGAGTTCTAGTTTTTGGTCCTTAGCACCAGTTTGTCTGGGAGAAAGGTGGTGTAGGATGGTTAAACTAAAAGTGTATGAAGTTCACCTCACGTGTGGACCTGACATAATCACAATAAGGAAGAGAGTCTTCAAGGCCAGGAGGTGCAGTGAGCAGTTTAGCATCAGCTCGAAGGGAGTACACATGAGAAATGTCAAGGACCAAGTGAAGGTCCCACTGTGGCATTACAAATGGTTTGGGAGGACACATTTGCCAAACCTTTAAAAAACAACATTGCAGCAGGTGATTGAAGCAAAGATGGTTGATATGCCAAAGGTAGAAAGGATGAAAGAGCAGAAAAATAACCTTTGATTGTGCTGATGGCAAGAGCATACCGGGCTAAAGAGAAAACATACAAAAAGGATGCCCAACAGCAGTGCAATGTTTAGAGGGAGAGAACACAGAGGGGACTTTTTTAGATGGAGCCCAACATGCGCCTCAACCTTTTATTGGCTAAGCTGCTTGACCCCGCAATAGTTGTCCCATACCGGTCAACACTACAGACCACTGCTCTGCAGTGCTGGAAATGCTGCATGGCCAAAATGACAGAGATCCCTAGGTACACACCGATGTTACCTCTGGTTGGTTTACCCCATGGTGATCCGCGGTCAATATTCACGGCAGAACAAATGACAACCTGAACAGAGGCGGGGCTAGAGACTGTGGGTGGCTGCTATCAGGAGAAAGTATTGGTCCCATTTGAAGAGCTGGTAGAAGACTGTGGTCTCCCCCCAGGACAGTTTCTACAATACGAGGCCCTGCATGCACCTTCGGTAAGTTGTGGGGAATGGGCCGGGAGGAACCAGAGACACATGCAGTACTACACTCATTGACTACTCTGGGCACGGCTGGGCATAAAGTAAAATGGTTTTATGCCACATTGCTAAGAGCGTCCCTAGTTCCATTACACGCACTGCGGAGGAGATGGGACTCGATCTCAGATAGAGATCTTACTGATGCGGAATGCGGCAGGATTTTAGCATCCCCGAAGAAGATCTACTGCAACACGCGGTTGAAATATACCCAATACAACTTTGTACATGTGACCTACATGACACCCCACCGCCTCCACTTCTGCACGTTACATATTGAGGGGAAATACGTTGCTGCCTGAGATGTAATCATAGGGGTGCAGACTTCATACATATGACATGGGACTGTGCGGGGCTACGTACCTTCTGTAATGAAGTACTATCTAAGATCAATGATACATTTGAGCGCACATTAAATTCCACGGTTGAGGTTTGTTTACTGGGGCTCTTCCCCCAAACACCCAAGCGAAAGGTGGGAAATAGATTCATAGACTTGACCATGGCCATGGCCAAAAGAAGGATAGCACTGGCATGGAAATCTGCCACTGGGTCACAGATAGGAGTCTGGCACGGACACTTGACCAGGTGGGCCAGAGCAGAGGGTAGAACTCTAAGTAAGGAGGAATTGAGGGGACTGAGAAATCACCCCATAGCCGAACAAGGGAAAGAAACACCGGTCGCCTGGGATAATCAGACACAGACAGGTAGTGAAGGGGAGAGAATTGGGGACACGATTGAACTAGAACAAACTACATAGTTAAAATGGGATAGGTACCCCCTCCGCATACCAGGACAGATAACATCACCCTCCCCCAGTACAGAGGCCCACCACCAAAAACATAAGACGTAAGCCAAAAGATATAGCTAGACTGCCGCAAAGTGCTTACAAGCAGACATCCCCGAGTAAAATCCCTGGAGACTCACACCTACTGCTCTCCTGCACAAGTTAAAGTTAAATTTAAATGTTTGGTTTTAATGTTAATTTATTACACGCAGATGGCATTCTATAATCCCCTTCCCGAGTGGGACGGTCCATAAAAGAAAAGGAGTTGAGAATATACTATGACATACAACCTTGATATGAGCTGGAAGATAGAGTCACCTAAAAACAGTTCAACATAATATATTAAATACTCCCTGTAACTACAGTTATAAGCTCAAACCTGTACTAGATTGTGTGATGTGTAATCTATATGGAAATGAGATACGAAACTTACCTGCTGAAGAATACTTAGAAGCTACTATGCTTACATTCAAAATGCCAATAAAAATATGTTTTAAAAAAAAAGGATGTCCAACAGCTTTACCAGTAAGTGATGAGTATTGTGAACACCCCAGATGGCCAAAAATGTGTCCCAGCATCCGGCATAAATGGATTTTGTAGAAGGGTGCCTGGCTACCAGAATGACATCCACCACTTTAGGCAGCAAATCAAATGCAGTAAATTGCCATTGCTCAACTGCCATGCATGTAGGTGACATTCAGGAGTCCTACTAGGTGGTTTTTGATCAGGAAGATGATCTGACCTCCAATAGCCTCCAGAGAAACAAAGCCTCTTGGCACAGGACCCCACTCTGTCTTGCTTGTTGCAGAGTGACATTGCAGTGGTGTTGTTTATGAAAACCTGCACCAGATTCCACTTGATGGATGGCAGGAAGGCCTTCAGAGATAGATTGACGTCTAGCTGGCCCTCCCCTGGAGACCAGAGTCCTCTGATCTCTCACCTTTCACATGTTATTCCTCACAACCAAGGAGGGATGCATCCTTCACTGCAGTCAGCTGCGGGGGAGAAGGGAGATTGGCCTATTACAAGGTCAACTGTGGTCAGTTAACCAACACTGTAGATCTTAAGCTGCCTTTTCCAAAATATGGATGGCATCAGAAAGGCAGCCTTAGTGCTCAGCCCACTGCAACTGTAAGTTTCAATGTAGGACTGCATGTGCTACCTGGGGTGTTGTCAAGGAAGATGCAAAAACCACCCTCACTTGGATCCAGAAGAGGGCCTGAAACATTGGGATCATAGCCTATTGTCCTGGACTCGTTGCTGTAAAGGGAGAGCCCCGACTCACCCACATCCAAGATCATTTCAAAGAATGGAAGTGAATGAAAGGGAGTCAGGTGGGACTTTGACTTGTTTACAGTGAACTCCAGTGACGTCAGGAGTTCTGCAATCGCCAGGAGGTGGTCCACAACTGGCTGCGGTGAGACCGCCTTCAGCAATCAGTCATAGATACAAACAGATTCATGACCTTCAAAGATGGGCTATGAGCAGTGCCATCACTTTCACGAACACCCAAGGGGCACTGGTGAGGATGAAGGGGAGCACTGTAAAATGAAAAAGCTTCCGGCCCACCTTGAACTGCAGTTAATGCCTGTGGGACTGCATGACGGTTAGATTAAAATACAAGTCCTGCAAGACCAAGGACACCATCCAGTTGCTCAGGTCCAAAGCAGAGAGGAGCTGGTCCAACTTGAGCATCTTGCATCTGGCCTTCCGTAGGGAGGGACTGAGATGAGACTACAGAGTACCAAGATAGGCTTGAGACCCCCATCCTTTCTCAGAATGAGGAAATAGCGAGTAGCAACCACCGCCCTTCTCCACATCTGGCATCTTCTCTGTTGTATCTTTGGAAAGCAATAGGCACATCTCCTGTAGGAGGGTGGACAGGTGCTCCGCTGAAATCCGTTCTGGTATGGAAGGGTTGTTGGGTGAGAAGGAAAGAAACCAATCAATGGATCAGGATTTATAAAGCACGGCTAATCACCTGATAGGGTATGCAGTTGCTTGCAGGTCCAAGAGGCTTATTAGAAAAGCCAGGTTTTGAGGGCCATTTGGAATGCCGGAAGTGAGGTGAAGGTCTGGAGTTGTGTAGAGAGGCTGTTCCAGGTCTTTGCTTCGATGTGGAAGAAGGAGCGTCCTCCCCTTTTGCTTTGGTAGATGTGGGGAGATTGGGCAAGTGAGAGGGAGGTGGAGCGTAGGCTTCTTGACGGTTGGTGGAAGTTTAGACGGTGGTTAATGTAGGCAGGTCCTTGGCTGTGTAGAGGCTTGTGTTGAAATGGTAGGCCATAATCATTTTAATGATCTGCAAGACCAATTTGTCAGACGTGATGGATCACCAACCCAGGAGAAAATGTTGGGTCCATCCCTCCACAATATGGGCATAAGCCATTGAGGGCAAACCAAAGCAGTTTGTCTTCTGGCGTAGCTGGGTAGGAGGAGTTGAAGACTGATGCTCCTGCTGGCTTGCATGTTCTGTGCTGGTACTGTATCAATGGCCGAAAAAGACTGAGTTGCCTGCTGCATCATTGGTGGCGAAGACTGTGTATGCAACCCCCTTTAACAGCCTCTGAAATTCCAAAAATGTTTTTCAGCAGCCAATACCTCCAGGGAACACATAACTGGGGGTGTAACACAGGCCCCTGCTGCCCCTGCGGGGCAGGGGGAACCCAACACTTCAGGGGGCCCACATTCATTTCCAAAGCCTATGAATATTTATAACATATTGGAGACTTGGGGGCCCTTTACCACATTCTGCAGGGGGCAGGGCATAATTTTGCATTACACCACTGTAGCCTGGGCCGGACTGGCAGTAGCGGGCAGGCTGGAAGGGTGGGGCGCCATTTTTAGGTCTCACTGATCCAGCGCATGCGCTGCTCTGCGAGATATTTAGTTTGTGGCTTTTCAAAGTGCTACCACAATCTTTTCCTGGCCTCAAGCTTGCGTTCACGAGCACGTGCACGCGCGCAGCCGCCATTTGGCTTTCATGGCTCATTAAGCCTTGCTCTCCCAAGCACCTCGCTCTGCCCCTCCCCCACCACAGAGCGCGTCCCTGCCATCACTTTCGCTTTCTCTCGCAAGATAGATGCGTGTTAATTCTAACAATTTACATTACCCGTCCTTATGCTTGTGTCTATTTTCTGGGTGAGGAAATCCCTCGCAAATGCCTGAGAGTGTTGGAAGGGCATCTATAGCATTACAGAGAATGTCATAACTAGTAACTTAGAAGCACTTGAGATTCGGCGCCGTCCTCGTAATTGTTTTTTAAATATAGTGATATTTCTAACCACCAGTGACGGAGCTCTAGAGGAGTACACATATGAAACTAAATAACATTTTCACAGGGGAAATACCATATGCATGCCTTCTTATCTCATGTTGTCCTCTTTTTAGTTTGCAGAGTTTTGGCTCCCCACTGAAAAGCCCAGGTCTTCTTGGCAGGTCACGTTAGTTACTTTGTCTTGAGCAGCCTCGGCTCACACCTTATCAGTGTATAGCCTGATTAGGTTTGTCTTATTAGTTCATCGCTCATTTACCTTCACTGTCTTGCATCTGTTCCCTACACATTACTTCCTATTGCTATCTGTTTCCATGACTTGCTTTTCTTGTTGTCTTTGTGTTCTCTTCGATAACGCGTTTTATTTTCTTGCGCATTGTTTGAAATTCAGTCTTCCTCTTCTAAAATGGAATATAGACTTGGCCTGAGAGGGATTTGGTATTAATGAGAAATGTATATAATACTAATTTCATTGGAACACCTATTCCTGATTGTATTGGTTTTCCTCCTACTTTAGCACAGCCTCGTAGGCTCGCTTGGGAGTGTAATGTACTCGTTTTTTTTGTCGATCCGCTCATTGAGATAGGTCACCTTTTATTTACATCCAAGACATTGCATGCCACATCTCTTGTAAATGCCTCCATTGTGCTTTCAACAAAGATGACATTTTGATTTTTTTACGCCTTTAGAATAGACTTGTACCTAAGTGTTCTGTGCACTAAAATGGCTGCCCTGTTGGTAGAGAGTTAATTTTAAACTGCACTGGTTTAATGTGTACTTTCGTTAGTCCAGGTCATCTCTGTAAAATGTTGCACCTCTTTTATGTTTCTGGTAATTTACTGTATACATTTTTTTCGTCGTGTTTGCTCCTTAAGTATATTTCTGTTGTAAAGAGAGGTAGGATGTAATTTGGCTTGTTATATAATCCTTTCCTTCAAATGATTACTTTTAATTTCGGGTTTACGTTGTTATTGCAGTGAAGGAAAGTTTCCCCATGTTCATGCAGAGTGTGCAAATAGGAGCAAAGTTTGTTTCGGCCCATTGGTCCTTGGGATGTGTCACCCAGCTGAGTCAATAGGTCTCGCTCTTGGTACCTTATAAGTATTTAGCCATGCAACAGTTGATGTTGTTGCACCAAGGATATTGTGCTGCAAAAGTAAATACTTATAAGGTCCCAAAAGCGAGACCTATTGGCTATGCCAATGCTTGTGTTACTGGGGGCCAGTTATGCAATGGTGTTGCTATATCTGCCCCCAGTAACAAAAGCAGCAGGGGGGCTGGTCTGTCAACATTGCCAGGGCCGCTTTGGGTTCCCCATCCGTCCCTAACTGTAGCTTTACTATCTTTAAAGCATTTCAAAGTGAAAGTCCACCTTCACACCCAAGAGGCGTTACCTGTCAGAGGGCATGCCCATCAGTAAAGCCTGCACCTCACAAGAGAACCTAGGGGCATATGTATCAAAAACCGTATTTGCGATTCTCAAATAGCGATTTTTTGAGAATCGCTATTTGAGAATTGCAAATCGCAATTAAGGAATACCTTCCCATTCATTCCTATGGGCCAGGAGGCCTATAGGAATGAATGGGAAGGTATTCCTTAAGGAATCGCAAAATTAGCGATTCCTTATTTGTGTGATGCGAAAAAGGCTCATACATCGCGTTTTGCGATTTTGTATTCGCAAACGCTGTTTTCTTGCGAATCGCAGCGTTTGCGAATACAAAATCGCTTGATACATATGCCCCTTGGTAGACATAATCCAGGCACGACAATGAAGAACCACACTAGAGCCAACTGCCCTGTCAAGGCTATCTATGGTATGCAGCCCTGTGTGAATAACATATTAGGCCATGCCTTTTTAACGGTTAGATTATCACTTAATCTGCAATCTGTTTCACGACCTTTGATTGCCTATGGGGCAAGGGCACAGTAACGTGGATTCCCGCCCAAAGATCATCAAAAACCCTTTCCATGGCTGGAATCGTTGTGCATATCTGAACTTTTGTGCTATTATCTTAGCCCAGTCACCAGACAATTGATTGAGCAAATGAGAAAGTTGGTTGACCGTAACTGACCGGGATTGAGCCCGAAGTGAGCATATGTAGATGCTACATATGACAATGTGCCTAAACTCAGCCGAAGCGGCTGTCGTGATAGCTATTCCCTGAACATCTTTAATTTCACTTGGGATTTCTTTAAAATTTCTTAAACAGTTCCATCTTTATCCATATCAGTAGCCCACCAGAAACCCTGCCCGCTGCTGAGTGTGTAGCATTTACAGAGAAAGAGATGAACCTTGATCTGTATAAAAGTTCTGTCGCTCATGCCTCCTGCAATAGCATAATGTAATGGCCATCTATGAATGAACCCCATTCAGGATCACTTAGCTTTGTTCTCAGGCCCGCTACATTCGAGGAGAGTAAATTTATGATGTTGACTGTCTCAGAGCCTTGCCCCATGGGGTAGGTAGTCATAACATTACTCTCAGGTGTTTCACCCTCAAAATGACTAGGTCTACTTGCAGTTGGTATTGCCTTACCTCCTCTGTTACAGGGAGTGCCCAGCAGGGCCACTATCGATGCTGTAGGTTTATGGAGAGTTTTGCCACGTGTGTTTGTTGTGATGCCCTTCTTCTGGGTCTCACATAGTTAGTCTACTTGTGGCAGATCTGCTAGAGGGGTCGGCTTGTGTGGGCTGGTCTGTACGTGCAACGGTGGTTGAAGATGGTGGCTGGTGTATTATCAGGTACCCATTGCGGGAGGTTGAGTTTTAGACCGATTTGTGAACTTATATCCGGTCTAACCCTGTACTCCAAAGCCCTTCAACAAGCTTATAGTTAATAGTTAACAAGGTAGAGCCCTATATGATCGTACACAGGGTGTATGCCAGTGTGTCTGTATGTACCTAGCATATCCTCCCTAATGTTGGATCTACATCCTTGTACTTTCCTAAGCCATTGGATGGTTTAGTTAACGAGTGAATCATGCAATTCCCTTACATCTGGGGACATTGACCATATATATTATGGTGCCCTTTGTGGATCTCCGAAGACAGGGATGTTGAATTGGAATCGTCAGTGTAGGTTGTATTGGAACCAGACATTGTGGGTTATTTTAAGTGAGCGGGCCTTTTCTGTTGGAGACTTTTCTCTTCTACCCCCCGGACTGGTGAAGGGTTGCTTTGTTGGATAGGCGGCTCATTGGTGCCCCTATCTATGCACATGATGTCTAGTTGTTGAAATCCTAGAGGCCCAGTGGCTAACTGTCCCCCCCTGGTATGGTTGGAAAGTATAAGGTGTTTATTCTTCTCGGCCTTACAGGGATTATGAATCAGAATCGGAACATGAAGAGTGGTATTGTCCATTTTATAAGTTAGGGCTTAAGATAACTTGCCAATGCAATCCCTTAAGGTCTGAATATCGGTTTTTAATGTGTTTAGTTGTATGTTTAATTTCCCTTTATCAGAAGAATAGTTGTGAAGGAAATGTAATTGCATTTTATTGTGCAGCCTCTGTGATGAGAATAACTAATTGCTAACATCTGTTTCAAGTTGCAAAAACAAACCGGGAACCCCAAAGTGAAGACAGCTATACTTTCAAATGATGGAGAGCATATTCTATTTATTCAATGCCAATAAATGTATACATAAATCAGAAAATTAGTCCAGCGACCTAAATAGACCAAGTTTAAGGGAAGCAACACAGAGACGATCCTAAAATGAACACTCACATAATGTACCACATTAGTGATTGATATGTGAGGAATGAGAGTTTGGAGTGGAGGACAACCAATAGTGCTGTTTCCCTATAAATAGTTCCCTCTCTGAGGATGCCATCACATTAAGATAACAGGAAATTCTCTGTGAGATCCTATGGCGAGCAGTTGTTCCGTCACATTTCTTTAATAGTTGGTACTGCCCCATTTTGAAACGGCCATATTCTTGCTTTCACTTGCCCAATTTTTTACGTTCTGATAATATTGCTCATGAAATATGCTTTAATTTACATTTATTTTGTATTTTTAGTTTTCTAAGCTGTATCATGGCGTCAAGAGATCCTCAAATCCTCCACATATATTTGCTTCGGCTGATGCGGCTTACCAAGGGATGGTTACTTTCAGCAAAGACCAGGTGAAAAGTAGCATTTTTAAATTTTTGTTTCCAAAATGTGGCGTTGTTCGTGTTTTCTGTTACTAGAGGGGCATAAAGAAATGCTAACTTTTAAAGGATGCTGCACGATAAGTCTGGTATTGCTGACACAAAGCTGTCAAGTCTCATACATAGGTGTACATCCGCACACTACTCTTTTTCACCTGCACTCATAGCGGAATCTTGTTAAATGCAGTTGCTGATCTGCAGGAGATGACTGAGCTGCCTCAGTGGCCGGTAGCTCGTCTGCTTGGTACTCACTTAATGCCGTCACTAGATTTCCACTAAGGGCCGGCTTTAGCACTGGTGGCGCCCAGTACGACAATCATTTTTGGCGCCCCCACGCCCCATGACCAGCTCCTCGGATTCTCTCACTACCACCAGGCAAAAGGGCCCCTAATCTCTCCAATTATAAGTTATTGGTAAACATAGCACCCTCCCCCTCCCCCCGAGGTCAGCGCCCCCTGCACAGGTCAGCGCCCAGTGCTGCCGCACCAGTCGCACTGCCCTAAAGCCGGCCCTGTCCACTAATGAAGCAGAAAGCAGCTGAATTTACTGCCTTTTATAGTGCATTCAGTGCACCAATTAAGGACAGTGAGATGGCCATTGTACGATGGTGCTTGGTTTCAAACTGATGTCAACTTCTGCAGTAATAAGACACAGCGGCTCCTCTGCAAGCACTTAGAGTTTCCTGAGTGGTTGCCATGGTTGATGTGACCTCCTAGCAAATAATTTTGATTTTCAAAAATAAACTCCGAAAATAGGAGTTTGGTTTTTAAAACCAAAAAAAATAACGATTTTTATTTTTGGTATGTTTAGATTTTTACCGATGCGCCCAGACAGGAAAGAAAGTACCTCATAATAGCAACCATAAATAGGGCGAAGGTATGTCTGTTACTCGGTTGGTGTAAGGTTTCTGCCTGGAAAGCCAGCGGGGCCTGAGCCGCCAGTAACAAGATGGTTCACCCAACACTATTTAGGGCAGACAGACCATTACTTTGGCAGACAGGGTGATCTGACATGTTTGCGGAGCGTGCCACATTCACCAAACTCTAAATAACTCCCAAAGTTCCTGACTGTCTTCAAAAACTGGCTCCACACACAACACTCCATCTAGGAATCTTCACTCGATGAATCTACAGGCCATTCAAACGTCTATCACAAGAAGGCAGATGTCTGGGTGCCCATAACCTTAACCTCTGGAATGCTTGGTACTCTAAACCCATGACCATCTGACTCTTCCCGCCTCCACCTCCCCTTTACTTATCCCAAACCTCCTCCTACTGCCATGGGTTCCAAAAAAGACCCTTCTCTCCACTATCTTTTTCAATCCAGCTAACAGACTAACATGTCCACCACTCAAAATAATTGCATATTTCCCTGTACTAATTCCCCACTAATCCTGATTGGGGTCCGGAGTAGCGTGCTACCCGCTGGAAACCGATTCGACACCTCATCAGGGGTAGCAAGCGCTATATAAATGGAAACCTTCCCTCTTCTATTCGTCCACTATTCTTTTTCAATCCAAATAACAAACTCACATGTCCACCACTCAAATTAATTTCTTATCTCACTATACTGTATGCCGAAAAAGCAATTTGACGCCTCGTCAGTGGTAGTAAGCGATATATATATGCAAATACAATTGCAATCACAATCTACAATTCAGGAAACACATTCCTCTGTTTTCTTATGTCAGTAAGAACAATGATAGAACAATTTTGGATACCTGTGTTTTACCTCACATTTGTTTGGACTCTACTTCTACTCTCTTCTTTCCTGTGTTCTATAATGGCTGCATGGTGTAAATTTTAGCACTTTACAAAAATGAATAACTATACAGTATTTGTAAGGGGAGGCTAAATGTGTATGCAGTGCAAGACTTGGATGAAAAACTATAATACCCCTTGGACAAGCAAGCAGTGCTGAATTTTCCATTAAATCGATGAATACTTCAGCCATGGGTGTTTGTCTCACTAACCTCGTTACGAAAATGTCTGGCTCTGTTAGAATTCAGAGAAGGGTTTCCCTACAAAGTTCCCTAGTATTGAAAGGTATTCACATATTAAAACAAGCATTTACAATGCAATGGTCTCGGCAACATTCTAGGTAGAGCTATTGGTATTGCTCATTATTTTTTTATGGTTTTTGTATCCCTAAATAAATGGCATTGTCATTTCTATTGGCATTTGGTTTTTTTTTGCATATGTGATACCTATTACCTACCTATAGCGACGTCAGTTGTGGTGCCAGAGGAGTCAAATGATGCACTGGTGGAGCTGCTTAAGGGGCCGGAGAGGTAATAGGGTTTGGCTCCAAAGGAGATGAGCCTGATGGAGGCTGGAAGACTTAGCCCCCCCCCCCGAAATCTTTTTCAGCCCCCCACCCCCGAAATTTGGCTCTAGTTGCCTGCCTGATTGCTTGTTATGTTACTTGGTTTTTGCATAGCGCTCTTCTGCCACTGGTATGGCCTCACAGCGCTAGCGACTGCTGCCGGTCATTTTATTGGGGTGTTATGTCCTTGTCGTGTTGTTTGCATAGCGCTTAGAAGGCTCATAGTACTAAGAGAGGGGTGAAGGTGCGTTTCTTGCTATGTTACTTAGTTTTTGCATAGCGCACTTCTGTCACTGTTTTAGCCTCGTAGCGCTAGTAACTGCTGCCGGTTGTTTTATACTGATCTTGTTATCTCATATTGTCATATTGGAGTTAGGATAGCGCCTAGATTACTCCTAACCTTTTCAAACGCCAAGGGGAAAGGCAAGGGTTGTTTAATTGTGTCTTCCATACTCACTCAGCCCTTGTTAGAGCTGCATAGCGCTGCTAGCAGTTTCCCGATATATACTGGCGTTTTGACATCCTGGTAATATGGGTAGCGCTCCGACTGCTCCTAGACCTGTTTAAAGCACTAACAGGGGTCCGAAGGAGGCGAGGGGAGCATGAGATAACGAGAAAACAAGAACAAAGGAAACCTGATTTGGAAGAGAACGATGCGTTCTCTAGCACTTAAAACGCCCCCGGGAGCTTCGCAGCGCTAGGGGAGAAAGGGAACCTGAAGGGAGTGGGGGGCAAAGGGCAGATACTAGTTTTTGACGACTCCTTTGACACATCTACGAGGGGTATAAAGAGCTATGAACATACTAATGAGGATACAGCGGTATAGTAAACCATTATGACGATACATAGACATTGTTAAGTAGACAGTCTTACAGTCATATACATCGATATGCACATATACACGCATTCACACAGATGAGTGCACACAGTGCAAAGGTTGTCACACCCAACGACAGGGGTAGTTACATAGATTCTGGAATAAAGCATACATAGTAACACATAGATGCAGAGAGAAGCGTGTAACGACACACAGCTAGGCAAACACAGTCACTCGTGCAGGTACACATGGAACATAATCTACAACATTTAAAATGAATCACGTGATATAAACACAAGTTTACAGTTTGCGTAGCGCGCTGAAGCTACAGTTGTACCTCACACACAGAGGCGCAGAACACGCACACAAGGGATGGACGCTGTGGACGTGACACACAGACCTGAAGGTACAAATACCTTCACAGTAGCGCACAGAACACACGGATGTGGACCGGAACCTATTTTCATCATCGGGCTCCGACGCGGAGTGAGACAGAGAAAGACACGAAAAGAGAAAGTTGGAGGGAGAGAAGAGAGAACGAAGAAAAAGCAGTGAGAAAGGGAGGAAGCAGGCGGAAACTCGCGGCTACATGCCACATTCAACTTTTTACATTACAAAGTGGCACAGTTGCAATGGTGTGCGATTCGGCCCCCGGCGCCATTCAGAATGCAAATTCTGTTCAAAACAACGTGAGAGGGGGTGTGTGGCCAGCCAGACGTAATCGACAACAGCTCCTCTGTCACGGCAAGGAAAGTGCTGGGAAGGAGCCATGAGAACCAGCTACTCACCAGCACACTAAGCCGATCTAAACTCCGAAGCCAATTAAGCTGATTTCTGCAGCCCCCGGGGCCCGAGTAAGCCTGGATGTGGTCAGATGGCGCTAGTAGGAGACACCACCGCCTTTCTCCGAGGCGAAGCAGAAATGCCTCGGAGAAACGCAGTGGCTTTTTCGGATTCGGGGGCGTGTTACTTTTTCTCTCCTCTTGCCATTGGCTGTAGGAGAGAAAAACACACCTAAAAAGGGCGTGGCTAAAAAGTGGAAAGAACAGCAAGGAACACGCCCCCGAATCTGAAAAAGACGGAGCCTATTTGGAGGGACGGCTCTCTCCTCCAATGGCTGGCCTCTGTTTAGGAAGCCAGCCAATGGAGGAGAAGCAAAAAGAGAGGCGGGCTAAATAGCCACTCTAGAAAACATTAAATCTTCCGACTTCCGGTTCTGCCTTCGGCAGACCGGTAGTCCTCGACCTAAAAAGAAGCCTTTTAGAGCGTATCGCATCATCAAACATCCATAAGACATTGCATCCATCTTTCTTCCTCTTTCTACCAACTTGCCTTGTTGTATCCTAGTTTCCTTCATTTCCTAAAAATAGCAACGTCAGGGGCTAGGTACAACGCAACCAGAAAGGAGAAATAACTTTAGAAGTATAACTGAAGAAGAATTGTTATTTTATAAATGTAGACATTTCCAAGTTAAGTTTGGCCTCGTTCTGTGAGGATATGTGCTTCGGGTATGATTTTCCACCGGAAGCAAGTTTGGCGGGAAGCCTTGTGCGCCAGAGAGGCTTTGCTAAAGCTGAGCGCACCTCAGTGTGTTTCTGCTCACAGACTTCTTCAAATGAAGAGAACGCTTGCCACTGTCTGTCTCCTGTCACGAGAGATGCTCCTTTTGACACGCCCACTCACTGTCTTTATTCACACTCACAAATAACCGGGGTTATCAGCTTTCAGTATTGCGTGTATGATTTTCTTGCCAAAACACAGGTAACCTTTCATCTAATGCTCTCTTCACTCAAGCAATTTGCAACACGTGTTTCCGATAAATGGGGATGTCAGAATTGAATGCCTGAGTTGAAAAGCTTTTAGGTAAAAGGTCCATTATGCTGATACTGTAGTATAGCCTCAGAGTTCACCAGAAGTGCTGTGTTAATCATTTACACTTCATTATTTCTGTTCTGTGGCAGTGCATTATCATCAGCGGCGAAAGCGGTGCTGGGAAGACGGAAAGTGCACATCTGATTGTCCAACACCTCACCTTCCTGGGCAAGGTAATGCCTTAATGTCGAATGCTCCTGCCAAAGGGCAGGCAGGGTTAGCACAGGGGCCGGGCTAAGGCTAGTATTGTTTCTATTTAAATATTGTGTACAGTAAAAATATAATGAACACTTCAAAAAAGATAATTTTAACAAATATGCAAATTGTTTATGTATAAGCTCGCAATATACTTCATGATATATCTGCATGGCAGTTTGTTTCGACTCTTTTTGAACAGTGAAACACTGCAAGTTAAGCTGCATCCCTTCACCGTTAAATACAAGGTACACTACGGTGAAGTCACAAGAAAACAGAAGAAGAAAAGGTGAAAAACAAGAAAAGGGGGCAGGGTAGAAACACCCTGACCCCCCTAGGCCTGCTCAGGGGTTCCCACAAGGACCCCCAGGCTCCAAAAAAGCATTAAAAAAAAAGAGCGGCCGAATTCGTGCTATGTGCGCGAATCCAGCAGAGAAAAAAAAAAAAAACGAAGCGCGAGCTCCCGCACTTCGTTTTGTATAAGCCCCCGGGTGTACCAGGTGGGCCCCCCAAGCCCCGGGGACCACCACCTCCCCGGGGTGCTAAATATTCAAATACGGGGGTCTGTTGCCATAGCAAACTCTTCTTTGGCTTTTTGCTCTTGCTCTTGCTTCCAAAAACCAAAGCAAGATTGCTTTTGCTCAAGGGGAACTGCATGTCAGCAGCTCCCCTTGTGCAAAAGCAATGCCGGCTCCCGCAGGAGGTGGGGAGCCGGCAGGACCCTGGGGGCATTGGGGATCCCCCCATGATCCCCAACGGTGAGGCCAGGCCCTGGGGGATGGGGTCCCTGGGGCCAGAAGTGGCCCCTCACCTTTAATTATAATTTAAATAAACTAAAGAAAAAACAGAAAGGCCGGTCCCGGGGGAATGGGTCCCGCAACCATAATTGGCCTAAGGAGGGGGCCACGCGGCACCCCTCCAAAAATATATTTTTTTTAAAAGAAGGCTGGCCAGGCCCCGGGGGATGGGGTCCCCGGGGCCATAATTGGCCTCTGGAGGGGGGACATGTGGCCCCCTCCCAAAAAAAATTATTTTAAAAAAAACAAGGCTGCCAGACCCCAGGGCATGGGGTCCCAGGGCCAAAAGTGGCCCAGGAAAGGGTGGCCATGCAGCCCCCCCCCATAAAATCAAAAAGAAAAAAGTAACCGGCAACTCGCTGAAGGCCCTGCCCCCTAACTGCATGACCCTGCAAAGGCCCCTGCTGGCACGTTCTAAGTTGGGGAATTAAGTCCCCTTGAATACTGATGGTCCCTGGGGGCCAACTAGCCCACCAGGTGCCTTCAGTAAGCGCCACACAGCTGGATTGCAGAGAGGTGGTCCGAACCCACGCCCCTTTTACCCCACTCTGCAAACGCACCCCGTGGCGCACTGCTGGAGGGGCGATGAGGTCCACTTGTGTCCAGAGGACCACAGGACACAAGTAGACTTCATCCCTGGGGGAGCAGTGCGCGTTTGCAGAGTGGTGGGGAAAGGGGGAATGACCTGTGTCCACCTCTCATCAATCCCACTGTGTGGGGCTTACTGGAGGTAAGAGGTAGGCTGTTTGCCCCCTAAATGACCCCCAGCAGCGAAGGGGACTGCAATCCCCATCCAAGAGCGCGCCAGGGAGCTCGTTTGCAGAGTGGTGGGCAAAGGGGGCATGGCCTGTGACAACGTAGCAATCCTGCTGTGTCGGACTTACTGGAGGTAATAGGAAGGGTAGTTAGCCCCCAAAATTGTTCTTGGAGGCCAACTACCCCTCTTGTTACTTCACTGCCGTTGTCGTCACCAGGATAATTTGATAAGGTCCATCCCACCTGGGGTCTAAACACGTTTTTCTTACATGTTTCTTGACGTAGACCCACTCGCCAGGAGTCCGATCATGAGCTTGATTCTGATGTAGTGTGGTGGCGTCCTCTCCAACCTGGTGAGACACAGAATGTACCAGTTTAGCCAATCCTCTGCAACAGTCAAGCACCAGATCATCAGATATATTTATCAGTTTGTTTGCTGGTACATATGCCTGTATCATGGCTCTTTCCATTAGGATTTCATGGGGACTCAATCAAGTCTTATTGTCAGGAATGCTTCTTAGACTCATCAGCACAAGGGGTAAAGCGTCAGGCCATTTCAGTGATGTGGATGCACACACTTTCCCTAACCTAGATTTTTTAGTGCCGTTTATCTGCTCGACCACTCCAGATGCTCCCGGTCGACAGGAACAATGCAGCTTTTGTTCTATTTTGAATGCTTCAGAAATCAGTTTTATTACCTCATTATTAAAATGGGTTCCTCTATCTGACTCCAAAGTGACTAGAATTCTGAATCTTGATATTAGCTCTCTCAAAAGCAGTTTGGCCACTGTGAGACTATAATTTCTCCTCGTGGGGTAGGCTTTCACCCAACGTGAGATACTGAGTTCTTGTTTGTGTCAAAAGGATTTCAACAGAATGAGGCACATACACCTTAACTTAATGACCCATCACAATCAACTCACTCTGTTCCAGACTCATGGAAGTAGCAGCTACTGCTTTCAAACATCCAGGTAATGCTGTTGCTACTGTGTCCAGAGTAGCAGAAACATATGATACTGGACGTCGGGCCCTTTCATGTTTCTGGGTTAGGACTGAGAGTGCACACCCATCTCTCTCACAGCAGTACAATGCAAATTCTTTAGTATAATCTGGCATTCCCAGAGCAGGTGCTCTACAGAGACTGTTTCTCAATTGTATGAAAGCATTCATACCCTTCTCATCCAAAACAATCGGATCTTTTACATCTTTTCTGGTCAATTTCTGTAAAGGTTTAGCAATCCGTGAAAAACCACATATCCACTGGCGACAATAACCAACCATTCCCAAAAACATGCGTACTGCCTTCTGAGTTCCGGGTGGTTTCATCTGTTTTATTACTCGGATTCTTTCTGGGGTCACTTTTCTGACTCCCTTCTCAATTTTATGTCCAAGGTATTGTACTTCTTGTTTACAAAATTGCAATTTTGCTGGGGACACCTTGTGCCCTCCTTCTGCTAAATGGTTCAATAGAGCAATGGTATCTCTTACAAATGCCTCTTTTGTCTTTGATGCCAACAATAGGTCATCAATGTATTGAACCAAAACTGAGTTGCCTGGCAATATTAAAGTCTGTAGATATTTTTTCAAGATCTGGTTATAGATTGACGGGCTTTTAGTGTACCCTTGAGGTACTCGGCACCATGCCAAAACACAGTTTTCAAACCTGAAAGCAAACAAATACTGGCTATCTGGGTGTAAAGGAATCGAGAAAAATGTTTGACACAAATCAATCACAGTGTACCATTCTGCATCGCAGGGAATTTGGTAAAAAATCACTGCTGGATTTGGGACTATTGCACTGCAAGGCTCTAAGATTTAATTCTTTTGCGCAAATCCTGCACTATCCTGTACTTTCCATTGGGTGTTTTGATACCTATGATAGGTGAATTACAAGAAGTGCTCATTATTTCTTTTTAGGATTCCTTGTTCAATCATTTGGTTAATTACTGGTGCATTCCTGCCATCACATCTAAACTCCTTTTGTATTGAGGTGAATTTGGATACACAGCACCCTTCTTCACTGTTACCTGTATCGGATCTACCTTGTTTATTAAACCAATTTCTTTGCCTGTAAAATCCCACACATCCAAATTTACCGTACCTTTTAATTCATCAGGCAGATTGTCTTCAGTGAGAAGTGAAAACAATTCATCCACTTCTGTTCCCTGTTTTGCTCACATCATTTTAAACTCCACATCTTCGTCTGGGGTTTAAAATGCAATTACATCTGGGACACAATAGATGGTGCAGTTCATCTTGCACAGCAAATCTCTTCCCAAGAGATTCACCAGGCTTAAGTCACATACTATAAACTGATGCATGTCTTTGAAGTTTCCAATATGAACTTCAATTGGATTCGTAACTGGTGCTCTAATATGTTTATTTGAGACACCTACAACTTGGATAGTTTCTCCAGAGAGGGGTAGGTTTGGAATTTCTGCTGCTCTCACAGTAGAACGGGTAGCACTAGTGTTCACTAAGGATGTAATATCATTCCCTTCCACCAACAAATGGACCTGACTGATCTACCGCCAAAGAGGCGCCAAGTACGCACTCTTCCTCCCCCCTCAGGCACCGTCATTGAGAAGAATCCAAATGAATTCCATTACACTGCATCCAATACTGCTGACTTACACTTTGATTCTTACCAAGCGGGTCTCCTCCTTGATATCCGGTGTTCACATTGTACCTTTGCATGTGAGCATTTACATTACTTTGTAGGGGAGCTTGCGGCACCTGTAACTGTTGCGCAACTATCTGCTGCTGTTGTTGCTGATTTACACCCAACTCATTCTGCATCTGTGTAATTAAATGTTGATTTCTCTCATTATTCTTTTTGTTTGATCTACACTCATTCCTCCAATGTCCAAACTTTCCGCACACATGACAAGCGATATTTTCATAGCTTCTTCTTTATTTATCTTACCCCTTCCTTTACCTCCACAGTAATTCTGCCCATTCTGATTCTGTCCATTTACTTGATTATCACTGTTCTCTTGTTGCTCTGCTACCTTCACTTGTGCCCACATCATTTTCTCCTTTAACTTTTTACGCTTACTGTCAATTTCATTGCTACAGTATTTGGCATAGCAAAGAATTTCATCCACTGCCAGCATATAAAAGGCTGCTGTATCATACTACTAATCGCAAATCTCAATCCAAACACAAATCAATATACAAAATGTCCCATGTCCTTGTCACCTATGTTTTCAAAACCACTATACTGTTTGAATACCTGAAGCAATCGTTCATAGTAGGCATGAACTGATTCATTTGGTTCCTGGGTAGTCCTGTCAATCTTAACCCAATCTGTTTCTTTTGGTGAAATTTTCCCTTTAAGAAAGTGATTACCTGATTATATTTTCTCATTACTTCTTTTGATAGTGCACCTGTTTTAGGATCTCTGGGGTATTCCCCTTTAGGCCAATCAACAGTACTTTTACATTCTGTCCATAAATCAGCTGGAACAACAATATCAAACTGACAATCCAAATCTTTCAACAGTGCATTTGACACCTTTACAAACCTACCTACCTGTTAGTACCATTCAGGTTTTTCTCTCAATCTGGGAAAATCATTTGTAAAAGACAATATATCCTGTCTTGACCAAGGAACATGTACAGATCCACCACCTGGCACATCTCTCATCGGATATGCTTTTTCAACCTGTTCTGTTTCCTTCATGGGAAACATGGACGTTTCTTTCTTAGCTGCTTCTTCCTTCTTTTATGACCACCTAACCTTCCATCAATCCACATCTCCTCATTTCTTCAGAATATTCATTATTTCTTTTATCTGTAACCTTTTTCCTGAAGCACTAAGACTTTCTAAGTCTTTAACAGTAAAAGCCAATCTATATAATTTTTGCAAAACCTTCGAATTCTCTATTTCTACCCCAGACTCACTAGCAGCTTCTGATATTTTCTTGTGTAAATTCTTTGCTCTCCAAGTAATACTTTTACACAAAAACAACAATTCCTCTTCATTATAGGTCCCTAATCTATCTGGACTTATTGTTCCATTAATCATTTCGTCCATATCGACTTTCAATTGGCTCACATTTGTGATTGTTGTTTTGGTTTTGTCATTTCTTTTATCCAATTACTCAGCTCTTCTGGGGATGGCCCTGTTGAACTACCTGCTAATGGAGTATCAATTAGTCCTAGTCTTCTTGGATCGAACTGCACATTTCTCTGAGGGGTCTCAGTTATCAGTTCATTAATCGGGAGAGCTAACAATGTATTATTTGTATTAGCCTGTCTATCCCCATTCGCACTATTCTTGATGCTGCTTCCAGGTACTGTTATTGCATGCACTTCGGATACATTTTGTTTATTTCCAAATAATGGAAGTACTGGTCCAATAGTTACCAGAACTGTCAATGCTTCTGCTTTTAAATTTAAGTGGTTCAGTCTCTGCACCTGTTCTGATCTGGCTTTATTCAACATCTTGGTTTCATTCTCTTGTATTACTTTTGCTATATCTGTTAGGTGTGGAGTCAATGGTGTTCCCATTGGAGGGGCACTTGGAGTGGTTACCCCTAAATTCTCTTCATATGGGGAAGGCTTTTTATTCATAATTACTTCTATCAATTCATCTTCGTCAGAATCATTCACATCACCTCTTATACTTGGGGTTTCTATATGAATTCTCTTCTCTTTGCACTTGCTTCCTGTTTGCTCATCAACTGTTAAAACTGGGTATAGTCCTTCTGTCACTACTGCCCTTCTCCATCTTTTCAATTTCGCATCTCTGCTCTCAAATGGATTTGCAAACATCATATTCTTATAACCTCCATTACCAAGTCTGTATTTTTCCCTCTCAAATGCTTCTACCTCCCTTTCTTCCTATGCTTCGTACTGAGTCAATCTAGGGTTTGGGACTAAAGAATCCATTTTGTTTCTCAGAGTCTGCAAAATTCTTACATTAAAGGTACCCTACTGTGGAAAAGCCAAAACACCATCATCTTTCGTATACTCAATCCAATTCTCTTACCATGCACACATGTGATATCCTCATTCTAACATCATAAAAGAAGCAGGTGTTTTCAGAGGCAGAATTGAAATTCCCCCTATAGTCACAATAGATTTATCTTTTTTGAAAAAATTCTTTATTTTCTGTATTAACTTCCTTTGCTGGCTTCTTCCGCAAATAAACAAACAACTTTTTAGTAACTCCACTCACCCTATTGGTTATCCTTTGCCCTATACCAGCGCAGCTCTCACCAACCAACCAATTAGAGTACAGTACACGCCCGCAGCCTGACCAATGTCAGCGCTGCCTTTTCTTGATGTCAGTATAACTCCTGCTACTGACACTCCCTTTACAAAAATTTACGGCAATGTTTTTCTAAGTTTTTCTTTATCAGAGTTTCTGTTAGTAACAACATAGAACAATGCTACTTTGTCCATTCCACTAGATAAAGAGATAGTTTTCACCTTTCCAAAGATTTTCTCCTAATAACGACCAGCGCTATTTTTACTCTTCTAACAAGCTACAGGTGGACCAATTACTTTTCTAGGGATAAAACCAAGATATCACAAGAGGACTTTTTGTTGTGAAAAGGAGTCTTGCTAATTTCCTGGAAATACGGCCAGAATTTCAGAAGTGGACCCTTCGCTATTCAATCACTCCTACTCACATACGAAATTCCCTAAGTATAACACCTACAGCCCTCCATAATTTTTAGGCATCATTTCAACAGACAAAGTACTTCTGCAGTGTGATTTCTTTACCACACTCTTCTGCCTACTTCCAGCAGATTCCCTCCCCGGATTTCCTCAGGTATCTCCGTACCATGAGTGCTAGACAACATAGAACATGACACTAACCCTTCATGTTAAAACATATAATCAATAATCATCACCAAACTAATCAATCATTAAATGCTACCAAGAAACTGATCCGGTGCCAATAATACTCATCGATCAATACACAACAAATCACTGCATTGGCCCATACACATTCAACCCAGAAAATCCCTGATTGCGCTGGGGTCAATTTGTTTCGAGTGCTCGATTATATCATTCCTTAACTAACTATTTATTTATCAACTCTTCAAATACTTGATCAATGGATCCATTCATTGAATAGTTGATGGCAATGATAAGACTAGTATGACTAAACATTAGTTAAATAATTCAGACTCTTGGTAGGGTTAATAAATGAATTTTATCTAAGATTTCAAAGTAAATGCTCATAATACATTGGGTCACAACTACAGAGATAAACACCAAATCTCATAGAAAGACAGTTCAATACATAGATCTTCTCAATGTCATTGCACAATGAAGGAGTGGATAGAGTAAGAGACAGAAGGGTTCAGCAAAATTGATTTATGCCAAACAGATATAATTCTTAACAGAAAGATAGATGAAGAGACAATAGATCCATCTAAAGAAATATATAATTAATCATTGTTGATGGAGTAGATAGGTGGAGAGACAAAAGGTTCAATTCAAATGCATACATTTAAGGAAAATCTTAAAAGGACACCTAATCTATATACGAACCTAGTAGACTGCAGGAAAATTTGGGAAACCACCCCCTGGTCCGAAGGGATGACCACGATTCCCAAATTAATCATCAGGAAGATGTGGAGAATCTGGAGAGGTACAGGATAAGATGGGAACAGCTAAGTCTCTCAGGAAACCGATGGATAGTGGCAAATCTTCCCCTCCTCTCTCTCTAGCAGCATTTCCACAGCAATATCTCCTACTGTCCAACCTCGCCCCTAAAGTCCCTAAATATATAGTCTGAATTGACATGTTCATCCCTAAAAAGTTACTATTTACGCTCTAACTTGCACAATGGTTGGTGGGCTGAGGAGGTGGTATGGTCACACCATTATGAGTCTGCATTTTATTCACTATTTCTTTTGTACGCACACTTTCCCAGGGTCTGGTTCATAACTTTATTAAAATGTTCATGTACTTGCAACAATTTATATTATTTTATTAGGAAAACACAGTTCTTTCGCTGGGGCGTCTCCAGTCTCACGCTCCTGTTCAGTAATTGGCAGGCGAGGCATGCACTGACCTTCACTCCTTTGTCATCTTCTGCGAACAGCATCCTTTGCTCTCCATATCATGGCAGAACAAACTCACTCCTAGCAATCCCCCCTCCCACTTTGGCTAAGTTTAATATAATGGTGTCTTCACTCAGCACACTAAAGTTTATAGAAATGAACATTTATTAATTATGTGATAGTGAAACCATCACTGTTTACCTCCCACTGTTCTCTACTTCCCATTAAAAATACCTAGCATTGGCAAATATGCAAGCAAACAGCATTAACCATTCTTTTAGAAGTAAGATTGCAACATGCAAATAATGAAGCCCTTGCAGCCTACTAATGCAATTTCTTTGTTTCTTCAAAAACACGACAGTTATTACAATACAATGTGATTACGGGTTATTTTAAAACATGCGCAAAGCAATTCCCCTGTGATTATGTGGGTGCATGTTAGAGTTATCTTCATCTACATACTGTTAGTACATATTATGGGGGTACATGATCTGAGCCGGTTTCATTTATGCGAAACCCTGCTCCATCAATACTTTACCCCATTTTACACCACTGTTCGACACTCCACTGACTGCTCTACTCTACAATGCTCTACTCCACTGTATATATCTTTACTTTACCAAACTCTACTTACGTGTACACCACTCTACAAAACTCTACTACAATGTACACCACTCTATTACACCTACTACACTCTATGCCCGTACACTCCAATACTCCACAACTCTGTACTCCACTCTATGCCCATACTCTCCACTGTACAAAACTCTACTTCACTCTACAAGACATTCCAGCATTCTACAAAACAATAGTGCACTCTACTGTACAAGACATCTTTCATATTTATGACACTTTGCTTTACTCTACACCATTCGACTCCACTCCTCGTAACTCATTTCTACAGAACACAAATTCACTCTATTATACTTCACTCCACACTATGTTATATCAATTACTCAACTCCACTGCTGTCAACTCCACTACACAACACTTTACCTCACTCTACGCCATTGTACAACAATCCACTCTATGGCCCTCCACTGTATGACACCCTACTCTACTCTATGCACTCCATCCTACAAGACTCTTCTATACTGTATGGCACTCTGTGCCACACTACTCCTGTGTATGCTTATCCACTCTACTCCACTGTAGTATACTGTATGACAATATAGGACACACCACTCCACTCCACGCCATGCCACTCCACTATATGACACAGCACTCCGCTGTATGACACTGTTCTCCACTGTATGACACTGTGCCACAGTCCGCTGTACGACACACCAATCTGCGACACTCAAATATATGAGACTACAGTATGCAATACTCTCCACCATTCTACTGTACGATACCCCACTAGCCAACACCGAACTATACGACAATGTACTCCACTGAACTCCACTCTATGCCACTACAGTATATTGTACAATAGTATGCAAATGTTTGTTTGACGTGGCAGGAGCCGCAGGCTACCTGCTGAGCACGCCCGAAATTGCGGCTCAGCTTGCAATCCGGCAGGAGCCGCAAGCAAATCACCTGGTTCGGTCTGGGAGCCGCGAACGCCTCCCTAATGCGGCAGGAGCTGCTGCCGCATATCACCAAAAAGATCTCTCATAAAAGGCTGCTAAATATCTATTGTCCCCCACAAATATTTATAGTTACCACCTACCCTACAATGATTTACAAAAAATTAAGATCTCGTACGATCTTTATGAAAAGAATCGGAACACAGCAAGACATACGCAAAAAAAAAGATCAAAAAAATTCAAAGGGGCATAAAGTCAGCAACTCCACCGCTCAAGATCTGGTAGATATAGAAGTATTGCAGGAGCAGGGAATAACATCACCACTTTCCTTGGAATCCAATTTACAACATATTCCTGCTACAGACTTCACTTTACCTGATATCAACGTTTCTCTCTTGAGACAAGCACCTAGAGAGATGAAGGATCATTTGACAATTACAAATAGTACCCCCCAAAAGAATTCAAATCTAATTCCACTAGGGAATCTCTCCCAATCACCAGAATTTCTTTCCACAATGCACTTACAATCTCCAAATACTCATACACCGATATCAAATTCTTTATTTTCCCTACAAAAAATTCTAGAATCAATTCTTAACCTTTTGGGGAATATGATGGATAACTCAGATCAGATGTTGGACACATAAATAGGTATGTTGCAATATCTTGTTGATAAAAAAAGGAAATAGCAATGTATCTGTCAGTCACCACCCCAAAAAGGAAAGGGAAAAACTGAGGACAACCTTCCTAATCATAAAGATATTCTTTTAAATGGAGAAATATTATTAAAGACAAAGCATGGATCAACCCCAACAGGAAAAGTTGGAGATCACTCAAACGATTTCGCTTAATGAATTTTTCAGGAACCAGATAATGATAAAGTTTCAAACCCGGTCAAAGCATATTATCCAATCTTTAATCAGATCAATTCTAAAGTTACACCCGATCAAACTAATAAATCTTTGACAACTGAAATCAAAAAAAGAAGAAAATTGTCCGAATCCCCAGCCTCACTCCCCTCGGATACCCTCTTATCAAGGAAGGAAAGGAGAACTACTAAGAACATAAAGAAAAGGCACAAGAAAAGAATGATAAGGAGATTCACAAAACAAAAAGTACGAGTGTTAAAGTGTCCAAAATCTTCATCTCCCGAACTCCAATCATCTGAACAGGACAAACATTTGGAAAATAATCCAAATCAGTACATTACGGAGCAAGTTGATGCATAATTTAAAGAGATCAATAACGCTCTAAACCCCTTGGCAGTTAGCTTTTCAACTGCCTTAGGTTGTAATGAAGCTCCCCAAACTGCGCCCACCCAACTGATAGAAAAACTCTGGACCCCTTATGAAGAGCAGACTCACTCACATGTTTTGGAGTTCACTGATCTATTCCCATCAGGGAATGACCCACATAACCAGGAGAGAATAACAAACCTTATACAAAAGAATCATGTGTTACACTCTTTTTCAAGTGCAGAGATGAAATTAGTAGTCTTTCCCTTAAAATCTAAAATTACGGTAGCCGTTGTGGAGTTTTGGTCCCCGGTGATTCCGGGCATCATTCTAAAGGAAAGAGAAATTTTGTTTAAAAATTGATACGATGTAGTAGCAGTTGACCATAAGGGATTCCACAATCGGAACAATCCTAAAGAGATTACTGTTATGAAAAACTATTCACTCCCACAAAGCAACAGTGGTCACACTGACTTGATTAATATCATAAATGAAAATCTAACAATATCAATCAGGAACGGTGAAAGAAGGATCTGGAACAAACCTATCCCTAAAGAGGAGACAAAAGCAGATGAAAAGCAATGGTCCTGAATTACAGAGAATTTAAATGGTAAAACACAGGGAAGGGCAAAAATATTCCCTTTTTAACCAAGGCCTGAGCATTACCTCCTGGAATATTGCAGGGAAAACCCAGGAGAAACTTGCAAAGATTATGGAAGATGACCCAGAGATTGTGGCACTCCAGGAAACATGGCCAACTATAACTTTTCATCTAGACAACTATATTGTATATGATATCCCAGCGGAACCAGTCAGCCGAGGACATGCTGAGGGCGGATTAGCACTACTTCTGAGCGAAGATTTCTTATGGGATCAGGAAATCCTCCCCATGAAGACATTAAATAGCCAATGTATAAAGGTTAAGTGCCGGAAGGAGCTAGCAGATATTCGAAATGATTTACTCATTTACAACTTATATATTCCGCCTGGCTCCAAGTCGGATTTCCTTATGTACGAAATATTTGAGGAATTGGAAGAGGTGGTAGAAACCTTAGGATTCCCGTCAGTGTTCCTTATGGGAGACTTTAACAGGAACATTTCCAATGACTTGCTGGAGAAATGGGAATGCGGATTACACGAAGAGGCCCGTTAACTTCAACACTCGTTTTTCCTCCAGGGATCAAAGCAGATAAACGGGGGAAATTAATACTCTCCTCGCTACCAGCTTACAATGGAGTTATCTTAAATGGTAACACAGAAGGAGACATTCCGGCAGCAAGTACAAGAACAGGTATATTTAACTCCTCAATATTAGACTACATGATATGTAGTCAAGACTTGTTCAGGAAGATAGAACACCTAAGCATTAACTTTAATCAGGGAAGCGACCAAGCAATTCTTAATCTTACAACTGGTCTAATCGCGAACTCTACCTCTACGGGTTACAACATGTATTTACAAAGCCCTGCACTCGTAAATCAAGAACAAGGACAAATCACTTGGAATACGAGAGCACTCAACAATAACAAAATAATAAAGGTACTTACGCAAATATTTGAGAGTATACATCTCTCAGATCCAATAATAAATTTTGAAGTTGCTCTAAAGAAACTAGTGACATTCCTGCAAGAAACCCTTAATCTCCGAAGTTCCCAATCAAGAAATCACAAAAAAAAACTCTGATAAAAATATAATATTACTTAACAAATTAATTTGGGCACAATTCTTATGTTTCTCCGACAGAAGACAACAGGAAATTAAAATACTAAAAAATCGTAAACAGAGGGCGAAAGAAAAGAAAAGAAAAGTGCAACAGGATAAAAAATGGATGGACATTCAGATAGCGGCTAAACAAAAAAATATACGTGAATACTGGATTCTTATTGCAAAAGAAACAGGCAAAAAAAAAACTTTACAAGCCTCACCAGTCCCCCCAAGGGAATGGGAAGTGTATTTAGCAAACTTATACAAAACAAACGTGAGGAAAGAAATTATGTTACGACCTCCGGGCAAGACACGGGTGACTACTCTTGAAGATCTCGCCCCTTCACCATTTCAAATTTAACTTCATATAAGAAATGCAAGAACATCTGCAGCAATGGACCCAGATCTAATTCCAATAAAGGTGCTTCAAAAGAATCCAAAGGAGTGGAGTTTGTTTTTAGCTCCCCTCTTTTCCCATAGCTTCGCCACTGGCGAAATTCCTAAATCTTGGGAAGGAAGTATAATTATCCCTATCCATAAGAAGGGCTCCAGACTGTCCCCCGGCAACTACCGACAGATCGCCCTGCTTGATGCAACAGGAAAGATCTTCACGGCCAGTGTATTGGCCCATCTCAAAGAGTGGGCCTTCTCAACTGGATCAATTCCATTTAACCAAGCTGGGTTTCGCAAAAAACATTCTGTAACTGACAATATCGCGATGTTACAAACAATAATTGATAAATATGTGGTCTCAAAATCACAGGTCGTCTACTCTGTCTTTGTTGATTTTTCAACCGCATTTGACAGAGTGGACAGACCAACACTTTGGTGTAAGCTAGAAAAATTGGGAATCCCGGTTAACTTATTACATATAATTGTGTCACTCCACTCCGAAACCTGGTGCCAAGTTATATTGGGGAAAGAGAAGGGGCTCACATCCCCAATTAAAACATTGAATGCCCTAAGACAAGGGTGTCTTTTAGCTTCTTTACTATTTTCCCTCTACCTTAGTGATCTCCCAGATTGTTTTAAGCAGATAATTAATTTCTTCCGAAAATATCACTACATAAAATTCATACTTTGATGTACGCAGATGATGTGATTATCCTTGACCTTACTCCGTTCGGCCTCCAAAGGAACTTGCATGCACTTGCGTCATATGCAGAACAACATTTTTTGGTCCCTAATATAACAAAGACAAAAATAGTTCCTTTTTGAGGAAGTAAAAGATACGTAAAGTATAACTGGACCTTAGGAGGACAATCGTTAGAAATAGTGAATGAATACTTCTACTTAGGTCGTATTTTTTTGCAAACCTTAAAAAATCATTCCCATCTCCAGCACCTGGCCTACAAAGCTGATGTTCATGCCAGGGCACTTCAAAGATTATACTCTTCTACTGGGCATAGGCACTTTTCAACTCTTTTACAGGTCTTTAGCATCAAGATCCCTCCAGTTCTTTCATATGCTCTTGAGCACATTCCCATAAATCAATGGCATCCAATACAACTCAAAGAAAGTAAGATTATTCGGAAATTAACCAAAATGTCTCAAGCAGTACCTGTGCAAGCCCTGTGCCTTGAGTTTTCTCTAACAAGTACTTACGCTAGAGAAATCACTAGTATCATCCGATGGGCGTATAACATCTTACATGCCGAACAAGGTTCTCTAAGGGCTTTATTAAAACTGGAAATTTTTGATGAAGGATCCTCAAAATACGTCTTTTATCGAAACTTAATGTTTGCACTGAAGTTGTCAGAATGTACAGTTGATCTGTTGAAAACCTGGATCCCGGCACATTTGAAACTCTTTTTAAAACACTTGACTCCAAGAATAAGTTATGATCTCGATTTCCAGCACTGTACAAAACTACAATGTTATAAACAATATGCTGAGTCAACTGAATTCAAACAAAGGCAACAATATCTTACTTTCACTTTAAGACATGGTGCCCGGCGTTGTATGGTTTTACTTCGGTTTGGGATCCTTCCTCTCAATTTTTTTACTTGGAAATGGACAAATAACAATAATGCCAGCAGCTTATGTGACTTCTGTAAAGGAGGAGTTCAAGATCTGACGCATATTTAGTTTGTTTGTCCTAACTCCACAGTAGTTGACGCTAGAAAGCGATTTTTAAAACTAATTCAAACAAAGTGTAACTCTACATGTGTACAGAGTTTGATCTCCATTCTTAAATCACCTCCCAATGAATTTGTATGCTATAATCTGTTTAAAGTTTTAAAAACATTTTTAAACTTGTATTAGGATAAGTGTTCACTATTTTTGTTATTTATAAATTTAATTTGATTGTTTTATCATCTTATTTGTTCTCAGTAGAGAACTAAATCAAATAAATAAATAAATAAAATAAAATTGTACAATAGTCTGTTCCACTTTAGGGAACTCTACGATGCTCAATTGTACTGTACAAAACTTCCCTTCACTGTGTAATACACCACTCTACTCTACGCTACTCCACTCCTCTATACAACACACCACGCCACTCTGCTGTATTAGACTTTACTCCACTGTATGCTATGCCACTCCACTCTACATGACACTCTACAAAATATACTATATGACACTGTCCTCCGCTATACTTTACGACACTCCACTTAACAACGCTCAACTGAATTACACTCCAAACTACGATTTAAAAAATGTTTTTATTAAAAAACTAAATCCCATTTAAATTCAATAAAAAATTTGATGTTTTAATTATAGCTGGGAAGGAGGAGGAGCCTAGCGCGCAACCAAGATGGCCGCGTAGGTGCGAAGCTCCCGAGGACCTCCGCGACCTCCTGAATTAATCCTGATTATATCCTGTCGTTGATGAGGGGACTGTGTCTGTGTACCCGAGCTGAGGCGGCACCCGTTTTCCGTTTTCGAATCGGACCCCGGACACTGGTGGGAGCACCGATCGAAGATTGCGGCCTTCTCCGCGCCGGCCCCCCGGATTGGAGTTGTGGGGCGATCCGGGGACAAAGCGAACAACAGCGGCGGGCAGGGCTGGGCGACTCGCGTTCCCCGCGCTTTCACTTTCGCTTTTGCGCCCTCCTTGCCCTCAAGCGAGGTAGGGTTGCGGAGCGGGGTGCGGTGGTGTGGCCTTGTCCCGGTGCCCGGCTGACCCGCCGGCTGTGAGTTGTCCTGCGGTCCAGTGGTCACCCCCCCCCCGGAACCCGTGAACTGGTTTATCGGCCCTTTCGAGGAGATTGGCACGATTTTGGGAGTGCGACATGTCCACAAAGCAAGATGGCGACCGGGCAAAGGTGAAATCGACCCGCCGTGGCCCGGCACATCAGTCAAACAGTATGGACCGCTACACCCTCCAGAAGGGATCCCCAGAGGCACAGCGTACATCCCCCGCGGGCCCGGCTGAGGCGTCTGCTCAGCCTGCGGATCTGACCCTCCGGGACGTCATGGGCGCCATTGCCGAGATGAAGGCCTCGGTGGACCAGCGCTTTGATACTCTGGCGCAGAAGATAGACTCGGCCCTGGTGGATGTGGGCCTGGTGAGAGCCAACTTGTCTAAAACAAATGACCGGGTCGATTCCCTGGCCCACACCACCTCGAGTCTCACTACAGACGTGGCGGCCCTTCAAAAGGAGGTGCACCGGCTTGGCCAGGCGAGCGCCCTGATTGACCGTCGATTGGAGGACGCCGAGGGTCGGGCCCGGAGGAACAACGTTCGTATTGTCGGGGTGCCGGAGGGACGGGAGGAGGAGGCGGCAGATTTGTTTGTGGAAGACCTGATCCTCACCCATCTCCAGCCCCGGGGGCTGAGTAAACTTTTCGCGGTGGAACGTGCTCACAGGGTCCCCGGAGGAAGACCTAAGGTCGGAGCCCCGCCGCGGCCTCTCATTGCCCGGATTTTTAACTTTCGGGACAGAGACGCTATCCTGCAGACTTCCAGGCTACAGGGACCGGTCAAGCTCGATAATATGGACGTGAATTTCTACCCTGACTTTACTCCGACGGTCCAAAAGCAGAGACTGAGTTTTCTCGGAGTTAAACGTCGCCTACGGGACCTGAACCTTAAGTACTCAATGCTTTTTCCAGCTAAGCTGAGGGTGGAGGTGGACGGTCGCGCGCACTTTTTTGACCGTCCCGAGGCGGCTGGGGACTGTTGGATACTCTGCCTGGGGATCGGGGCCGGGGGGGTGGGGGGGGTGCGGTTGGCGGGGAGGGCTCGCCGGATCAGAACTGAGGGGTGAATAGTAGGCCTTGCTCTGGACAACATTTCGGTTACCATTCACTGATCGTGTATGTTCCCCTCCTATGGAGGTCGTACGGGGTCCATTGGGGGCTTTCCCTCCTCCTCTGGGGGACTAGTTAGTTTTTCGTCTATGGGGCGACAGGCACACTGCACTTTGGGGGGGCTGTCTGGGCTCATGCAGGGGTGCAGGGAGGGGGGAGTTCTGTTGGGATGGGTGGGTGGGGGTGGAGTGTTGTTTGTTTGCACCGCAAGGCGAACCATTTACTGTATTGTTGTTTTTCAGATGCTCTTTGGGGGACGATTGATGGCTTCCATGTATGATGGGGGGTAGGGATCTAACTGTGTTATCATGGAACGTTAACGGACTGGGGGATAGGATTAAGCGTGGTGTGGTCCTGCAGTATCTGAAACGAATTTCGCCAGATGTGGTCTTCCTGCAGGAGACACACCTTATAGGTAATTCCTTTCATGCCATGAATCGGAGAGGCTATCGCTTGGTGGCCCATTCGGGCTTCACCTCGGGCTCGCGGGGGGTGGGCATCATGATTAAGAACTCGCTCCCATTGGAGATTGATGAGGTGCGCCATGATGAGAGGGGACGTTACACTGTCTTGGTGGGTAGAATGGAGGGCAGAGTGGTCGTTTTTGTATCAGTGTACGTTCCGCCGGGGTTGCAATCTACCACGTTTGCGGACCTGGGGCGCCTCCTCCTTGACCTCCCGGGTGGGCTTCTGGTAGTTGGGGGGGACTTCAATGCGGTGGCTTCTGGGTCTATGGATCGTCATCCCCCCAGGGACCTCCCCCGGGCACAGGCGTGGCTGTCCGGCCTTTTAGATACACTAGGATTGGTGGATTGCTGGCGACTAAAGCATCCCGCGCAGCTGCAATACACTTTCCACTCTGGTGCCCATGGTAGCCTCTCGCGGCTTGATTATATCCTTGTTCCTGCGGCCTACGCTGGGAGAGTGGGAGAGGTGCGCCATTTGGCGCGGGGTATTTCAGATCACTCCCCACTACTGTTGCACTTGGATGTCTTCCCGAGGGGGGAGGGCAGGGTAGCCCCAATCAATGCCTGGTACCTGCGCGACCCCACTATTCGAGCCGAATTGATCAAATCCTTGCAGCGGTACTTTGAGGAGAATGTGGGGTCTGTCCCTTCGGCTATCTCCCTTTGGGAGGCTTTTAAGGCAGTTCTCAGGGGGGAGGCCCTCTCCTTTATCTCCCATGCCCGGAGGCGCGAGCGGGAGGAGGTAACCCGGGTGGAGGCCGAAATTACTGAACTAGAGGGTGACCTGGGGAGCGGGGTGACGGATGCCACATTGCATGTTCTACACCTCAAGCAGGCGGCCTATAGGGCCCTCGTCACGGAGGCGGCCAGGGGCCTCAGTAGAGAGCAACAGGGGCGACTGTATGATGTGGGTGATAAGGCTGGTAAATTGATAGCGTGGTTGGATAAAAAGGAGAGAGCGAGTCGTGTGGTTCCGTTGATCGAGAGGATGGATGGTGTATGTGTCACCGAGCCGGCCGCCATTGTCTCCTGCTTCGCGGATTATTTCCGCGAGGTGTATTCCCCGGTTTCTCCCTGCTCGGAGGAGGATTCCCATGCCCTGCTTCGGGACATCGCGCTGCCCTCCCTTTCGGTGGAGGACAGGGATTCGCTGGACGCTCCTCCCACCTCGGACGAAATTGCCCTTGCTATCCGCTCGGTCGCATCTGGCAAGGCCATGGGCCCCAATGGCATCCCTATCGAGCTGTACAAGCTGCGACCGGATGTGCTGGCGCCCCACCTGCGCGCGATGTTCCTGGCGGCCCACTCGCGGGGTTCCCTTCCGCCGGACCAGCGTCTGGCCACGATCGTGGTGATCCACAAGGAGGGGAGACCCCGTGAGCGGGTCACATCCTATAGGCCTATCTCGCTCTTGAACGCGGAGCCCAAAATCCTCGCCAAGGTGCTGGCCAACCGGCTGGTCGGCGTGGTGGGCGACTTGGTCCACCAGGACCAGTCCGGCTTCATACCCCATCGTAACACGGCCCTTAATCTGCGACGCTTGCACGGGGTGCTCGCGCGTGTCCCGTTCGTGCGGGAACCGGCCATCTTGGCGTCCTTGGACGCCACCATGGCGTTTGATACGCTCGAGTGGCCATACATTTGGGCGATGCTGGCGAAGTTTGGCTTCGGACCGGGCTTCATCAGCTGGGTCAAGTTGTTGTATTCCGGCCCATTGGCGCAGGTGGTGGTGAATGGACGAGTTTCGGCCCCATTCGCACTGGGACGGGGCACGCGACAGGGTTGCCCCCTGTCGCCTCTCCTGTTTGCACTGGCCCTGGAGCCCCTGGCGGAGTGGCTGCGGTGGCACCCTTCCATCCGTGGTCTCCGCTGGACCCCCGAGCATGAGGACCGTGTGTCCCTCTACGCTGATGATATCCTTCTATATCTCGCCTCCCCGCGTAAATCACTGATCGTCCTAGTTGATGTTTTGCGCTCATTCGGTCGCAACTCAGGCCTCGTCATCAACTGGGCGAAATCCTGTGTATATGTGCTTGCCGGGGAGGCTCCGGTCCTACCACGGGACTGTCCGATCCAGATTGCCTCCCAGGGGTTTCGGTACCTGGGTATATATATTACTCTGGACCCGGAGGCCCGCTACGAGCGGAATTTGCTGCCCCCCCTCCAGCGCTTGAAGGAGGACGTGGTGCGTTGGCGGCGTCTGCCGCTTTCGCCGCTCGGCCGAGCGGCCTTGTTTAAGATGATGTCGTTGCCGCGCTTTCTGTACGCTCTCCAGAACACTATGGATTTGGTCCCGGCGCGCTACTTCCGGGAGGTGGAGAGTTTGCAGCGTCGCCTGTTCTGGGACGGGAGGCCACGTATTGCCTTGGCTAAATTGACGCTCCCGTGGTACGATGGGGGGGTTGCCCTCCCGGATATTAAACGGTATTACTGGGCCTCCCAGCTAGCTGCGATTAATCATGGCCTTTACGGGCCCGCCCTGAACCCGGCATTTGAAATGGACAAGATGCTCCTGCCCGGTGGCGACTACAATCGAGCGCTCTACTCTGGCGCGCCGGACCCTCGCCTGACGGGACCGACGCGTGTCATGGTGCGTGTATGGTACGCGGCTAACGCAGCTATGGGGTGGAAGGACCGTTTGACCCGGGCGTCACCGCTATATGCGTCGGCGAGGTTGGGCTCCCTGTGGACCTCGAAGGGCTTCGAGAAGTGGGACACGATCGGCATCAGCACAGTGGGAGATCTCTGGACGAGGGGGGGATTCAAAACTTTCGAGACGCTGCAGACGGAGTTTCAGTTGCAAGGCAGTGAGTACTTCCGGTACTTACAAGTCCGCCACGCGCTGGGCTCTGTCTTCCCGGATGTCGCGTCCATTCCGGAGTCTTCCCCCCTGGAGGACAGAGTGCTGGATGGCCATGTCCCAGACAGCACGATCTCCCTTATATATAAAAAACTGATCAACGACCGATCGGGCCTGCTGACTGGCCTCCGCGAGGCCTGGGTTGCCGATGGGCTGGAGTTGGACGACGAGGACTGGATGTCCGCGGTGGCCTCTCCGAAGGAGGTGGCCATCCCGGCTCGCCTTCGCTTCGTCCAGCTTAAGATCCTCCACCGGGTTTACGTGACGGGGCCAAGGCTTCTACGTATGGGCTTTGCTGAGGATGGACTGTGTAAGCGTGGCTGTGGTGCTTTGGCAACTTTCTTGCATATTCTGTGGGAATGCCCAAAGGTGTAGCGATTCTGGCGTGGTGTGCACGAGGTCCTGCGAGTGGTTACGCGTGTCGTGCTGTTGCCTGAAGCGAGGAGATGCTTGCTGAATGTGTGGGAGCCAACTGACTACTCGGTTCCGCAGACGCGGTGGGTGACTCTGGGATACATGATAGCTAAGCGTGACATTGCTCAATTGTGGGGATCCCAGAGGCCTCCGGCAGTGTCGGCCTGGAAAGAACACATGGACTGGTGTATGTTTCGTGAAAAGGTGGTGTATGTTGCGAGGGGTAAGCCTGGGGCGTGGGTGAAAATCTGGGGCCCCTGGAACGCCTATCGCGGGGGTATTTGCGAGCCGCCGCTGCTGCCGGCTGCTTCACCAGCCCCGTCCCCCTAGCCGGCCCCCTCCCCCAGCCATGGGCACGTGGTTCCCCAGTCCCTGATCTGTTCTCATTCCCCTCTTCAGAGTTTGGCGATTGGTTGGGGTCCCCCACTTAAGGAGCGCGTGCTGTTACTTGGGATTGCGGGTTGCCTTGCGGGTGTGGTTGTTTTTGTGTTGTTGTGTTTCGACAAAAGGAAACCGTATTGTGGGTTTGGAGTTATGTGGCCTGCACTACTGATATCTCCTGATTTACCCTTTTTGCACCGCCAAGAGATTTTTCTGTATGTATGTCATATGCTTCTGCCACTCTAGCGGCCGGCCAGACGGTTGTAGGCCCATACTTGTAACTATTTGAGATTGCAATAAACGGTTTCAAAAAAAAAAAAAAAAAAAAATTATAGCTGGGAAAACGTTATACATTTTTTCTATGAAGACCCCACTAAAACTATAAAAATATTAGGAATTCTAAAGTTATAGTTACAACTTAAATTTAGAATTTATGCACCACCTTCAACTTTCTATAAGTCGCACACCACCATACAGTCTTGTCACCTCATTAGCCACACTACTGATCCAGCCAATTTAATCATATAGTTCTGGGCCCACTGGATACTGAGGATTTACCTCCCTTACTGGAACATTTCCTCACGCTTACTTACTGGGCCAACTTGGTCCTCCGATGGATCATTCTCCGTCGAACTAAGGGGAAAGAGAGTTAACATATCTTGTCCTATCAATCTAATTTACGGAAACAGTGCAACCAGTTGGCTACACAATGAGGACCAGGAATCAGAAGCCAGTTTTAAGGGTGTTTATTGCAAATTAGTAATCAGGTTCAAATAGATCACTTTTAAGTTCGGACCATAGTAATACAGTATAGCAACAGGGAGACCGAGTCTCCTAAAAAAGTTTAGACGTACAAGGATCAAACATACGAGCAGCTCTATAGCTGCAATATAAATCAACAACATAAGTACCCGATGCTCTGAATATAATCTAAGTTGATCCTTTCTATGCATTAGCAACTAAGTCCTTCAAGCATAGATCAAGGCACCTAATTGGTCAGAGTTCAGGAAGCAAATAACTGTAGAAAATTATAGGGATAAGGCAAAAGAGTACGAGAAGTATTAGCAGTAGCATTGCAGAAGCCCAAGATAAGTGCTGGTCTAATCACACACAGGGAAAGTCTTTTAAGAGTCCATTCAAGGGACAATGAGATTTGGGGAAATGGTTCAGGTTGGAGTCCAAGGAAAGATCTGCATGTGCTGCAGAAAGGGATTCAACACAGATATTCTGCAAGAAAGTCTGGGATTTTCTGCCCTCAGAGGTCTGAGAGATCTGCCACTCACCCATGGCAAAATGATAAGTTGAAATCCATAGAGTCTGTTGGCAAATCCCCTTTGGTTGCGTCGTCAATAGGAGTCCATTGTATTTGCTTCAGTCCTTACATGGATTAATATTGTATACAGTCCGCAACAAGAAGAAAAGATCCCACCCTAGCCAAGGGAACATATTCTTGGTCACATACTCAAGCCAGAGTGCAATGGCTCTTTCTTCGTCCACGGGTTTCCCATGTACTCATTGTCGGCATTCTGTTCTCAGCCACTGTAACTAATGCTGTTACAAGAAAGTATAATTTATATTGCTAATGTGTGTGAGAACACCTGCAAAGAAAGCAAGTCAGCATAGAGCTTAGAAACACAGTAGGTTCTCATGGGACAAGATTCTTGCCTTTTGAGTGAAACCCTGCTAATTTAAGACATTAAATCAATAATGCACATTTAATATGTATGTGCCCATTTAAATACATAAGTATATAACATTGCTTTAGTACTTTTACTTAATTTGGCATTAATACTCATTAGATCATCAAATTGCACAATGGTAGGCATAACTGTGTACTACATTTGAATGTACATACATGTAACATTCATGTATACATTACAAATGAAATATTGTTTGACCTATACTAGCATCCTATCCACATATGGATCATTTTAAGCTAAGAACGACACAACGATGACAAGATACATTTTCGTACAATTAGGAATCAAGTGTAAAAAGGATGGGTTTTAGAATAAACTACATACTGCAAGTATTTAATTATTCAATATTTCACTTATTAGAATGGCAAATCATTCAATTGTAACAAAGCATACATACTTTATTAATACAGGTCAGCCATTTTTATTAATCAACATCAGGTAACTGTTAATTAAGTCATTCAGATTAGAACATCTCTTATTAATAAAGACAGGTAGTGAACATTCTATGTAAGGACTACACATTCTATAATAAAGATTCTCTGCATCAGCAGTGCCAATTGTAAAATGTAAATCATAAATACACGTAGGACTCATGTGCAAAAGTGAAAGTTCATTATGTGTGTCATATCTCATTCTTTCTCAGACTTTGTGATGTATAAAGAATGGGAAACTTTGTGCTGCACCACTGCATTAGCTGTAACTCGCGTCTTCTCCATGCACTGGTCATGTTTTGCATTGGGTAGTATCCCAAAGTGATGCAAAGTTGCATTTTGTGCTGCTTTGCTATACTTTGCATCAGGGGGATGTTCCTTGGGTGGGGCATGGGCGTTCCTATGCAACCACCCATGGGTGGCTTTTGACCCAATTTCTTATTTACAAGCATTGGTATACATGGATTTGTGCTTAAATCATATGCCTCCTTGAGGCAGACGTAACAAGAGGAAATGTTTTCATTTCTCCTTGCTTTTCCTACTTTGCATTGTACAGCACACATACAAAGTGGGAAAATCCTTAAACATAGTTTTTTACTGGAAGGGATCTCTTCCAGTACAAAACGTATGCTTCAGAGTGTACACACACCCTTGTACTATGGCGCAAGGAAGTGTACGTTGCCACATGGCTACCAAATGTGCACCAGTGCTGTTGGAGAGAAATAATGCACCATATCTTGCAAGATATGGTGCATGTCTCTCTCTCCTTTGTCGCAATGCAGCACAGCAACTCTGGTGCAGCATTGCCTTGCTTCAAAAATAGTAAATCTGGGCCAGGATATTTTCAGACATGAAGAATCTGAAATGCAAAATCAAACACACCAAAAAGCAGTTAACGGTTAGATATTTGTTGAAAAAAAAATCCATAGATATTATCTCTTTCCTATAATTACCTAAAGCATGCAAAAAAATAAGAATATTGCCATAAATCTCTCCTTTCTGCTGATCACTTCTCATTCATAAAAAATAGACCAGAAGAATGGAAAGCCAGGATTTGTTTGTTATTTAAGCTACTGCTTTAATTATGTCTTGTGATCTGCTTTTCCTCTTGGCTGCTTATTCTGGCAGCAGACATTGTATCGTCAGATGGCAAATGTAATAACTTATATACAGTTTAGTAGCTACATAATGTTTTTATAACAAGTGACTAGAGGTGTCACAAGAAGCGTGTGATAAACTAATTCGTTTCTGACTTTGATATAGGAATTGCAGGCTCCCATGTGTTTTCAAAAACGTATATGTATATTTATATATATTTTACAGAATTCATTTTTCTGCTAAACACTTTAGCACTGCTAGACAAATATGTGCACAATTTTTCAGACATTTAAAATGTTCAGCTTTTTCTTGATATGGATCTCTACAAACGTTGCATGTGTAGAGGTTGGTTTGGCTGCTTAAAGCAAGCGATGACTGTGCACAGCCGAAGGTCGTGTACAGTGAGTATGGGTTGCATGGTGGTGTGGGTACAAAGCCCCACCTATCATAGCCAAGCCCTTTAATCAACCTATCTGAGCACATGCAAAGACGGGATCCACCTGTAGTTGACTACAAGATAGATTTGTCACTGGATCAGACCAGAGTTAACCACCACTGTGCACTGCTTTAGGCAGTGCGCAGCAGACTTGGTTGCATGGTGGGTTGGGCACAGTGCATGGACCTGAAGTCTCCCCTCATGCACACAGCCAGTGGCTCTGCACATCAAAGGTTGGTTTCATGGGAGATCAGGCTCGAGGCCATGCCAGGAACTTCCACTGTGAATGGCTGAAGACTTTGCCAATCAGGGTTTGGCCATACGATAGGATAGGTGTGGGGCCTGGCTACATTCTAAAGCATGTAGCCAAACTCTACTATGCACAGTGAAGCAGTGCACAGCAAGGGTCCACAGCATAGAGGTTTGGGCATAGTGAAATATTGCAATAAGGGTTTTGGCTGTAGTATATCATATAAAGAAGCCAAATTCACTGAAAAACCTTGTTAAAGGTAATTTATGATTAGTGAAGCTCACAAACTATCATTGCTTTTGTAAATATCTTATAAACTCTCTGGGAAAACTACATTTAAAGTAACATTATGGTTTCAAGGCAAAACATAAGCCATAACTCCTGCCATGCACTGCTCATGACCCCCCACATGACCTAACTGATAGCATCTCAAGTAGCACTATTGTTGACATTTCAAATTGCATAATTCATGCCATCACTGATTTGATCGCATTTAACATGACCAATGACATTGATGAGCTTACTGCGTGAACATCTAGAATGTGTGATACTAAGGGGCCTATTACGATGTCCGCCCGCCACCGTACCGGTAAACGGGACCGATCGCCAGGGGTGCGGCAGTCCCGCAATAGCGATTAGGATGCGATCGCCACCCTGGCGGTCGCATTATGCACACACAGCCAAAGCCCGCATGCCCTTAATGCCGCCATAGAAAGGCCAAAATCCGCACATATCCTAATATTCCTGCTAGGCACCGCCACCATATTAAGGCCCAGGACCGCACGGCAGGCAATCGTAACGATTGCCTGCCTGCGGTAAAGCAGCGGACGGTCCTTCTGTCCGCCGCTGTACCCCCCGCCATGGTAATCTGATGGGGGTAATTGAAGTGCGGGCGGGGAAAGATGTCGGGCGGATCACTACCGCCGTTCGGGTGGAGGCGATCCGCCCGACATCATAATGGGCCCCTTAGTGTATGCAAAATAACTAATCAGGGGAAACTATATAGGTCTTCACTATTAACCTCTTGAAAAATAACCACACAATTTATAATTAATACTGGCAAAAACGTTTTAGATGCCAGGGTGACATAGGACTTGTGTAACAAGTGCTTGGCAAAAATGAACTGTGTATGTGTCAACAGAATATAAATTCATGGTCATCCTAACCCCAAACTGTGGGCACTACATGAAAAGGAGTGAAACGTCTGAGTATTTTAGGGTGCACTACTGGCGTAATATGCACCGTGTTCAAGTGTGCCCCATGTACACAAGATGCCGATCGGTTAGCATAAAGATTATGATGTGTTTCATATTCCTATGTATTATATACCTGTAAGAGGCTCTCTTCAAATATTTTTCCAGTAGATATTAACAATAGTGAAGCCCTTATGCTATGGGATAGTGTTTCAAGGTATAGCTAAACTATAGATAAAGCTTATCTGAAAACTACACATTAAGGATAGTGTCCAGTGAGAGCTCTGGAATTCTACACATAGTGTGTCACCAGCTTCCAGTGAGAGGATATGCTATCACTGTGTCTTCAGCTTAGGACACATCGGTATCCGGAGTATTAAAATAACTGCATGATGTTTACAAAAGCTATTGCCTAATAGATTAATATGTCTAGAAAAGGGGGTGTATGGGAAACGTGAAACAATGTACACCATCCATATACATAACCGTATGTGAGACACAATATTTCTTTATATATACATTTGCTACTACTCTTGGATGATGGCACAACATAAAACCTCTGAAAGTGAGTCTTCTAAAACTTGATCAACGTGTATGTTTATATGTGATTTTTAACACATTTTGTAATATCAGAAGTATTTACAGCAGTGATGTTATCAATGATAACATTCGAGATAACATCAGTGATGTAATTGGAGATATCATTTGAAATTGCCTCAGTGATTAGCAAATAAAGTTAATGGATTGAGTGAAACTCAACATATCAGGAGTAAGTTAAGCATGCTAAGTGTCTGCCAGTGCCTGCCAAATACCATGTAGATCTGAGAAATAGCACAAAATTAATCAGTAAATCATATATATTTTGACCACTGTCCTCTTTAATTTGCTCTCCCTAGTTGAAACCTGAAAACCTTGTACTTGGCTTAACATGCTAACAGCCTGAGAAAGTTCTTTCATAGTCATTTAACAGTGCGAATGTTATCAGCAAATGAACACTGTTCTGACCCCTTGACAAATTTGCAAGAAACTTAAAAAATCAAGAGGAAGCTAAACATGCTAAGTGTCTGCCAAGTTGTGTGCTGATCCATGAAACGTAGCTTAAGTTGTTATCAAATGTTTTTTTAACTCTTGACCCACTAAATCTTTGCCCTTTTTTTTATCTGCATAAAATCTGAGATTCCAGCATCGAGCTACACTTCGCAACAGCCAGCCAAATTTCATATATAGTCATTAAACAGTGCAGCATTATTGAAATCTTGTTTTGCCATGTCTAAGGGCCTAATTTATATGTTGGCTGAGAGGGAACTCCATCGCAACGGCGACAGTGGTCCACCAGCCCAAATTAAATATGGGTGTACCTTAGTTTGACCACAGCAGTGACTACCCCCCTCACCGCTATGGCCAAACTTCTCTAATTAGGATGGGCGGACATATAGCCGTTTTTTACTGTACGTCACTGCAATGCAAACCCTGGCGGTAAGAGACACTAAAAACACTAATTGCCCCCTTTGCCAGGGGAGATGAGTCTCATGACGAGGGGAGGATAATCTTTTCCTATTTTCAAAAAGAAAATCCTGCTGTGGGATTTTTTTTTTTTTTTTTAAATAAAAAAGAAAACTGTTTGGTTCAAGGCTACATCATGTTGACAAAGCACTGCACCAAACTGCAAAAAGCATTGACAGGACCTGCTGTGAAATCTGTTTCTGCCAATGCTTTAGAAATAACTGCCAAGAAATCTGGCGGCCGGCATCTCTGCCAGGGTAACTGAGTAATTTACTCCTTCGCACTGGCAGAGACACAGGCCTCTCGCCAACAATTAAATCAGGCCCAAAGAAATAGAAAGAAGGGCAAAAGGTTTTCTGGGTATAAACGTTTAGGAATGAGTGTCAATTTTGAAAGTCATCGCTACCAGGCATGTGGATTCTTTTTCGGAAATTTTTTAATTTTAAATATGCATGCCATGTTTGTGGGATATTATTAAAAAATATTCTAAGGGTTTCGTGTGTGAGGTTTCTTCTGATGACTTGTTTCTTCTGTTCAGGCTAATAACCGGGCTTTGCGTGAAAAGATTCTGCAGGTGAATCCCCTCGTTGAAGCATTTGGGAACGCTTGCACCGTGATCAACGACAACTCCAGTCGATTCGGAAAATACCTGGAAATGATGTTTACCCCAACAGGCGCTGTCATGGGGGCAAAAATCTCTGAATATCTCTTGGAAAAATCCAGAGTGATAAAGCAGGGAATGTAAGTGTCCAACAATATTGTCTAATTATTATTAGAAACATTCAATTTGAGAGCTTGTCTTAGCACAGAGATCTACAGGCTCCTAGTGTAGGCCAGATGCTTGTGCTGATCCTGAGATTCAGATGCCTCTGTTGTTGGTGATTCTATAGAGGCCCAACTTGTAAAGTAGCTCAAGATAGGCAGACTGTCAGACTTTATACTTCCCACTCACATCCATAAACACACACACATAAGACAAGTCTCTCTTACTACACACATGCCTCAACAATGTTTAAACCATAAACTTATTTAGAAGCTGATTTCTACATTTCAATATTTCTCTCTCTGTCACTCTCTCCCACACAACCACAAAAAACACCCAGCCACAGACTCATACAAACTATCCACTTCTACCACAACTGTAAACACACACAAATCATGTCTATATTTCAACCAACACCTAACTCTCTATATTAAGCTACAAGGACTCTGCATCTGATCGTGGTCTGTTCTAGCCACAGACACACAACTTATTAGGGCATTCCACTAAAAGTATGGGGCATCACTACTTCAACCATCAACACACAACTTAACACATTCGACACACATCTAAGACCCCTATGTTATATAATGGGAAATAGCAAACTGGTGCTTTCACTACCTTTGGTATATAACGTATCACAGCACACATGTTGACAACAGACCTCAACTCTCTATGCAGAAGTGAAGTGTATTGTGCATTCCAATCCAATGTGTTTGTCTTCAACACAATCACTTAACGTAACACAGAAAACACAAAAAATACCGAAGCTGACTCAAGTATCGCTGCACCAGAAGCTTCTTCAATGGCAATGCACCTTCGTTAATATCACTAACATAACAGCAGAGCCATGACATTGCATCCTTCCATGTGTATACCTGATCTTGGGACCCCCGAGCAGTGCAGGGATATACAACATGTAATTCAGATAACTTGATGCCCGAACAAGGTATCTCCATATAGATGCCCCAAAACTAACAACTGAATAAGTAGATGGCCAGGTACTCTTGGGTCCTATTACTATAGGAATATGATGCCAATGACAAAATTAATGAGCGTCTTTATAACACTTAACTGTGGATGAATTAAAGTGATCATGCAGTAGCACCTGTAGCAACACAGCCATATATTTGAAGTAAGTCTGGCATTGACTCTCCTGGTAGATAATACAATCAAAGAAAGAGTATGACAAGCGTGGACATTGCCTATTAGAACATTCAAGACATGACCAGTCTCTGGTTGTATAGCGTCCTAGGAAAACAGTAAATTCTAGTAGCTGCTTGGCTCCCCATGCCTTTTAGCAAGCCCCAGCCTATGTTTGGCAAGAGATAATTTGCTACCAAGAAAATAATATTTGCTGGATTCTGAATACTCTCGTCGATACAAGATCGAGTTCAACTAGATCCTTCCCATACAGATATAGTAGGAGCAATATTTTATTGTATTAAAATCAATCAGTTACAATATAAATTAGGGTACAGTCAATTGATTAACAGATTGTCAAAAAGAACCTTTCATCAGTTGATAAATCAACTTAAACCCAGTGTCACCAGAAACTAGCATTCAACTTGGTCTTCGTTTGGTGCCACAGTGAAGTCCCTAGTTAAGGCGCGGAAGTTAGTTGAGAGGCGAGGCTTTAGGAAGGTTAATGCACAGAATTTTACCACACTGCTGATAAAGCTGTTGGTACCAAGTGAGAAGCAGCAGTTCATAGCTGCTTTGACTGATTCTTCTTAATTTTCAAAGAACGAGAGATGCAATTAATTTTCCTGAAGTCCAGGAGATTAGGGCAGATGCATATTATATGTTCCAGAGTTTCAGATCTGTAGCCACAGGAACAGCAGCCAGCATGTGCGCACATCACTTTTTCCAGAAGCCCCCAGTTCAGCTTGGGAATGTACATGATGAGAAACTGTAGGTATTTGATTTTTTGGGTTGCCCCAGGTCTTATTCGAGTTAAGGCTGTTTTATTGTGCAAAAAGTAATGTGTCTGAAACTAGATGGCTGTGTTTGTATTTGGATTCCTCTTGATAATTCTCTGCATCTATTTGCTACTCAGAAAATAATATTTGTTGGATTCCAAGAGCTCTATTCCATGCAGGTGACCTGACTACCTAGTTCAACAAGATCCTTCCATAATGAGTTTGTAGTTTTGTGAATGGAGCCTTTGTCCATTGGAGAACCTTGTTTTTAGGATTCTCCGGGTTATATCTCCTACTAGTGCAAAACATTGCTCACATGGTGGATATAGACTAAAGCATTTAGCCAGTAGAAGATAAGAGAATTGATCTATGTGTGTTTGACCATTGGTGAGTCAATGTATTTCCTGGGAATACACCAGTGCTCCTAATAGCCACACTGAGCTACCAACAACATATTTCAGGGAGGCTTGCTAGTTTTGCAATATTATACAATAAAGTTTGTAGATTGCGTCCTTCCAGGATCATGAATTTACCAAGGACAGTAGGGTCATGTAGCAAATTTTATGAAATGCATTTTGTATTAAAAGGTGTTCTCTTCACAACTTTCTCAGATGCTTAGTTTCTTACTTAGCCAAGCCAGGCAAAAGTTCTACTTCCTTGCTTCCATGGTTTGTTTCATTGTTCAAGTACACATGTCAGGTGTGATGGACCCAGGGTAACTTTATGCTTAGCATACAGTTCAGGACAAGAGGAGCTCCATTTTTTTCAACTTAATGGGGATTCTTGTCTTCATTTTTTAGATCTCTTATAAATACATTCATTTATATTCTACCTAGATTGCAGATTAATAAGCTATTTATCTTTCACACATGATAACTTTATGGGGGGCTTTTATAATATTCATCTAGGATGTCTTGTAAGGGATCATAAGATGTTAATCCTGAATCTTGTAGTGAATGCATGAAGAGTTTCTTTAGAGTGCACGCAAAAAACGAACAGTCCTAGGGCTACAATCATGCTGAATCAAATAACAAAGCTGTAGTTTTTTTTTCTTAACACAGATTCAGTGGTCGTAGAGCAAAGTTTGCACGGAAGCTAATTCAAGGCATGTGCCTCCAAGCATGAGAAGGAGCAACCTCCCCTTCTTGCCTGTATCACCCTAGGAACCTACATCGAAAGAGGCTTGTGAATAGTGCAATATTCTTGGCGAGGATTAGTGTAGTAGTCTGGATTCCAAGTACTGAGAGCCTACCAGGAAAAAAGCCCTATGGGCTAAAACTAAAACAAGTGATTATTCTCCTCTTAATGGGGAGCCAGTGAAGAGATCTCAGGTGAGAGGCCATAGGTGTATGGTAAGGGAGCCTTAGAATGAGGTGGACTGCAGCATTCTGGGCAGTCTGAACTTTCTTAATCAAGATTTCAAGGAGGCCCAAATACAAAACATTGGCGTAGTCCAACATGGACGTAATGGGAGCGTGGACTACCGTCTTCCTAGAGGGAACTGAAGAAGTAGTAGAAAATGTTTTAAAGAGTGTAGCAGACCAAAGCAAGTTCCAACCACAGCAGACACTTGTGGGTGGAATGACAAGCAATTGTCAAATTTGACACCAAGGTTTTTAAACACCCCCAAGGGAGAGGAAGGAGGTGGAGCCCCCCTGGGTCACCAATTGGGCCACCAATCAGCTGGAAAAGTCCCAAATAAAATGACCTCTGTCTTTTCCATGCTACACATTAAGTGGATAGCACATATCCATTCAAAGACAGCAGACCATGAAACAACAAGCTAAGACAGTCGCCTCCTCCTACTTCCACACACTTCGCATGCTCCGCAGAATCTTCAGATGGATCCCAACCAAGCCCAGAAAAACCTTCACTCAGACCCTCATCACCAGCCGCCTCGACTAAGGCAACGCCCTCTATGCCGGCATCTCCATACAGCTCCTCAGAAGACTCTAGACGATACAGAACGCTGCAGCCAGACTCATCCTGCACCTCCTCAAATTAACCCACATCGCCCACCACCTGAGAGGGCTCCACTGGCTCCCCATCCAGCAAAGATTCCAGTTCAAGATCCTCACGCATGCCTACAAAGCCATCCATGACCTATGACCTGCCTACCTCAACCATCGACTGAACTTCCACCAACTTGATAGACACCTATGCTCCTCTTCACTTGCACTCACCCCCTGCATCCGCCTCACCGCTCCTTCTCCTATATCGCAACCAAGACCTGGAATGACCTCCCCCTCCAGCTCCGTACAGCCCCCTCGCTGGCAAACTTCAGAAAGAGACTCAAGGTCTGGCTCTTCAACAGAGCCCAGATGCCCTTAGGGGTGACAGAGTGTGCTTTACAAATGCTGATTGATTAAAAGACATGGTCTGGCAGGGAGGGTGATAGATCAAAATACCAGCCAAGGATTTCTGAGGGGAGAAGGTGAGGTAAAAGCCTAAAGCCTCAGGTCCATCAAGGTCATTGATAGTAAAAGTGGAGCACTGAAAGGTTTGCTTAAATGCAAAGTCAACCCCCCACCTCTCCTATTAGACCCGTCCAAATGACGAAAGTTGTAACCTGCTGTCCTCAACATCAGGAAAGGAGGCGTCCATTAACCTAGGTTCCGTCATGAACAAAATGTCCGGCTGTTCCTCACTAATAACATTGAAAATATGTGAAGCATGCTTGTGGAAAGCGTGAGTGTTGATTAAGAGCGCTGAAATAGGATGGGATTCATCATGAAGAATAGAGATAGCTCCCCCTTCTCCCCCTCTCATACTCCCCCCCACTCTCCAAAGAATGTGGCAGGAAAGAACAAGAACATCACCAATGCAATTACCCACCGCAGGCTGTATTTTTTCCTGTCCGCTCCAGGAGCTAGTCAAGTAAATCCTGGAAAGAGTAGTAATAACGTGCCTCACCATGGGCAGCATGGCTGGTGCTGGTCTAGGATGGGGCCACCATTATGCTTCCTTGCAATTTATTGACAGGTGTCCTCCATTTTTGGCAGACATACCAATTACAGACTGTTAGCTTGCATAGCTTTTCGAATTGCAGGTGTGGATGTTTTTGTCATCTCTATCTCTGGGACTCCAAATTGGATAACGCTTCATAGACAGAAAATGTCTTTAAAGAATTTCCTCAGGTGAGATAGAGTTTGCTTCCATTGACATTTTAAATCCCTTATGGGACTACATATGAAACTGGTTGCCTATAGGCAGGGCAATGTGTGTTTTACACAACCACAATTTGGAGCTTATTAAAGATATGGAGACTAAGATTATGTGTAACCTTTTTTAATCCCCCCCTCTTAGGAACAGCAAAGAATATGTCCTGTGGAAGTCGATAACATTCCACTTTTTATAAAATCACAGCACATGCAGCCATTGTTCTTCTTGTCAAGCTGAGAATGAATGCATGAGAAAAGTAACCAAATACTGTCACTCTGTGAACCAGGTTAAATCCATTACATGCTTCGGTCTTCTTCTTCCTTCCTTATTTAAATCGAAATTCTTCGTCCTCAGGATCAAGACAATTCCAGTCAATCTGCAAAAACAAATCAAACCTAATCATTAGGGAGGGAAAACTGGATGGATTATCTTTGCCTCTGTGCTTTTAATAAAATCTATATTTTCTTTCCACTGCACTGTAGAAAATCTGCATTTATGGCAAGACATAGAGGCTGACATCGTACAAGTTTAAAGCCTTGCAGCCAAACACACCACATCACTGTCAATCAGTTTAAAGAAGATTTTATGAACACTGACTCATTTCACCAAACAGCCGAACACATAATATCTTCTAAACTTCCTCCCAATATGTTTGTCTTAGCAGACGCACCTCTCACAGAATGTGCTTCAAACATACTTGCATTAATATCTGCCGTCTTCATGTATAACAAACACACCTCACTAGAGTAGGCTTAATAGGATGTTTAAAAAACCTTTTACTCTGATTGTCCCAGCCAAATGCAAACACAGAGTCTTATTTTCATACTCTTTCAAACATCTCACCACACTGAACATTTCCTTATTTGAGAACATAAAATAAAAAAAATACTTCTTTGTTCTTCTAGCAAAATATAAACAGATATTTAACTGCCATGTTCCCTCCAACCTCCCTTAGATCAGCATAGGCCTCCTTGCTTCCCATGCCTAAAATTAAGAGTGCGTCAAGGTAGCAGGGATTTTTCATTCAGAGTGGCATCCCTTTGGAACTTTCTCCCAGTGAAAGTTCACTCTATTATAGCCTTACAGATCACAGTAGCTGGATATACCCGACATTAATGGCCTGCTCCAGAGTTATAGGCCTGAACCGAAGACCAAGGCCTACAAGAAGTGGGTGGGCCTTTAATGACTGGTATTGACCTCTAGAGCGGGCTGTAAGGATATTAAAACATTTCGCAAATTGAGGGCTGAATATCCTAGTTAAAACACAATGGCCTCCTGAGAGACAGTGGCAGTTAAAACACTGTGGCTCGGAAACCTTTGTTTCAGAGCTATGGGCCATGGCTGGTAACATACGGAGGCACACCTGTGAAAGGAGTCTGAAGTCATCTACTGGTACTCCCTGGGCTCAGCTGATCTTCTCTTCCACATTCAGCCAAGCCATGGAGACCCAGGAGCTGAGCAGAATTCTCTCCTTACTCCCTCTGAGGCTCCTGTGACACTGTGAGCTACAGGAGGAGAGAGGAGTGAAAGCTTCTGTGTGCCCTGGGCCACAGCTCCTGCCTCTATTTTTCCCCTCCCCTATCCACATATGCTATGGAGGCAGGGGAAATAGAGAGGCAGAGGCAGCGGATTAGGACATTGTAATGTTGAGAGCAGTAGGCCCATACCAGCTTTAATAGACCTCTGCTGCAATATAAACTTCAGAGGGTCCCTGTACAGAATAATAATGGGGTAAGTAAGCAGGGAGTAAACAGTTCAAGATACAAACAGAGAAAACCCATAATAAAAGGATAACATGTCCAGTACCTCAGAAGAAATCAAAAATAATTTTTTATAACATTTTGTTCATTTTTTATTATAAAAATAAAAAATTATTAGTTAATTTTTCTATTTTCAAATACATAATTCAAAAAAGTTTTTTTGTTGTTCAAAAATACTCCTTTTTAGCCGGCTATTTGTCAGGCTACAATCAGCGAGGCAATACAATTTACAACAAGGCAGACAAAGCATCTAATAAATGACAATCCGTGCAATAAATTACAACACAGTATCATACAAATGTGTAAACAATACAATAAATAAACAAGAAAAAACAAAAAAGAGACAAACAGGCAATTTCGCCAATCAACAGGTACGCCGACGCGCGTTTCGGAGCCTTCCTTCCTCAGGGCGTTGATGGTATTTCAAAAGGCAAAGAAAATACAACTAATAATAACAAATAAACAATAATTCATAAGTAACAAAAAAGAGTGAACATTCAATGCCTCGAGAGTATTATCTGTGGAGGAAGAGATAACTATGTTATCCTTTTATACAATACAATACAAAAAATACAACAAATACACAATACCTAAATATTTAAGGGCAGCCAATCCACCAAGGAGAGTTACAAAACAAATCAATTAAAGAGATACAAGAGAATGAAGAAAATCATTTTATACACAGGTAGTCAGAGGAAAAGAGATTAAGCACTCTAGAACCATGAGCGGGTGAGAATGTAGAAACACCATAATGTGTGACCCTAGAGAAAAAGACAGATGTTAAAAACACAATACACACTTTTGTTACAACTACTCCGATCCTTGAATGGGGCAAAAAGACCTTCTCCTTCACTGAAATGACTAACTGTAAAACGAGTAACGTCATTTATTTAATCTTGTGCCCCTGTGGTAAAGGCTATGTGGGGGAGACCGGCAGAGAGATGCGTGTACGCTTTTGCAAACACAAATCTTCTATTAATACCAAACGGTCAGGAGCTCCCCTTGTTAAACACTGGCTCGAGAAACAGCATCTGATTAAAGATCTTCAATGGCTTATTCTGGAACATGTAAAAATACCCACTGACCACAACACTGAAGCACAAAGAAAAAAACGAGAAGTCTTTTGGATTTTCACTCTTCAAACATTTGACAATGGTCTCAATGAATGCCTCCCCTGGGAAAACGCGATCTACTGAGATATCCAGTATAATACCTGTCCAGTCCCTACTTCTACCTCTTAGGTAGATTTCTTTATTTTCATTTTTTGATAGTGGGCTGCTATTAATTTTAGCATATGCTGTACTTTTTCGCTACATATTTATTATTTTCCCTTTCTGACTCGATTACCCCCATAGAGTTTTTTACTCTGATTACCCAGTGTTGACACCATATATTTGTTATGGCCACACTTGAGAACTTTGTAGATAGGCGATTTTTTGACCTCATTTATTTGTCGTTGATACTGTGTTACTACCTTTCGCTCTACTTGTCGCCTGACTTTGATCTTGCTTTTTCGTTTTTCATTATTAGCTATTATTCCATCAGTTTTAGTGACCACTGGCTCGATTGCCCGTTCCAAGATGGCGGCGCTTGCCAGCTCGTCCTCTTAAGTAAATTATGTTACTACTTTTGAATTTCGCAATTTTGCTATTATCTACCGCTCTAATATTGCTTTTGGATTATTAGTTCAGGTATGACTAGGTCTTTTGATATCTGGATTTATTTATCGAGTCCTGGTGTTTCTGAGTTATATTTCCTGCTCCAAGATGGCGGCCGCAGTAAGCTCGGTTTTCGATTGAAAACATTCAACTACCTTGTCACCTCAGATCTTGCTAATCACTAACAGGTGATAATTATTCTGCCCCTCCCTCCCACATTCACCCTTTAGTATATAAGTGGTAACCTTATTTGAGACTCGCTAGATCCGCCGTTGCTGATATCGAGAGGGCGCCGCTTTTGAATCCGTCTTACACGATCCAATTTCATAATGCCAAGTAAGTTTTGTTTCAGTGTTCGTTATGCGCCGGATAACGGTTTATCCCTATTCCTCTTTATCAACATTACTGTAGTGCTGCTCTGCTTTATTCCCTTTACCATACTTCATATACGAAACAGAGCACCTCCCCTCAGCTTCTTCTGAAGTAGAAAGTTGGGCTTCTACTCTGTCGGTTCATATAGCGGTATATTGCTTAGAGGCGATTTAGATTCCTAACTTCCTGGCATGCACTTCAAGGCTTAGCAGTTATATCTGCCTTGTTTGTACTTGTATTATTTAACGAACTACTATTAATCAGACTGTTATTATTCATTGCGCATATGCTATCTTGTGTGTATTTTACCTCCCCATCTTTAGTTCTTTTTCCTAGTAGTATTATCGTTTTTTCTTCTATAGATTATCTCGAATTAAGGTTGACCCTCGATTCCCATTGGAGCAAGACGGCTTGAATCCATGTCAGTTGTATCTGGACTTGATGAGCTGTGACATTTACCATCTCTTGAACCATTCTTTTGTTCATTGTAAGTTCCAGTGATTTGTTCTTTTATTATATGGTCTGCATAATGTGGCTAGATTCTATCTGTCACATCTCTCATAGGCACTATAGTTATTAAGGTTCTCTGAGATTTATCCAGATATTTTTCCTCCTTAGCCTTTTGACATGTACTGTCGAACTGGAAACTATTTTGGGATCTTTTAACTTTCGAGTTTACCGCGATTCCGATATACCCCTTGTCCACTCCAATTCCTGGTCATTTTGATCGCGACTCGTCTCCTGATATTTACAAGTGTGTATTGTGTTTTTATCATCTGTCTTTTTCTCTAGGGTCACACATTATGGTGTTTCTACATTCTCACCCGCTCATGGTTCTAGAGTGCTTAATCTCTTTTCCTCTGACTACCTGTGTATAAAATGATTTTCTTCATTCTCTTGTATCTCTTTAATTGATTTGTTTTGTAACTCTCCTTGGTGGATTGGCTGCCCTTAAATATGTAGGTATTGTGTATTTGTTGTATTTTTTGTATTGTATTGTATAAATGGATAACATAGGTATCTCTTCCTCCACAGATAATACTCTCGAGGCATTGAATGTTCACTCTTTTTTGTTACTTATGAATTATTGTTTATTTGTTATTATTAGTTGTATTTTCTTTGCCTTTTGAAATACCATCAACGCCCTGAGGAAGGAAGGCTCCGAAACGCGCGTCGGCGTACCTGTTGATTGGCGAAATTGCCTGTTTGTCTCTTTTTTGTTTTTTCTTGTTTATTTATTGTATTGTTTACACATTTGTATGATACTGTGTTGTAATTTATTGCACGGATTGTCATTTATTAGATGCTTTGTCTGCCTTGTTGCAAATTGTATTGCCTCGCTGATTGTAGCCTGACGAATAGCCGGGTAAAAAGGAGTATTTTTGAACAACAAAAAAACTTTTTTGAATTATGTATTTGAAAATAGAAAAATTGACTAATAATTCTATATTTTTATAATAAAAAATGAACAAAATGTTATAAAAAATTATTTTTGATTTCTTCTGAGGTACTGGACATGTTATCCTTTTATTAGGGGATTTCTCTGTTTGTATCTTGAACAATAGACCTCTGCTGCTCCATTTTCTTCAATTTAGTTCTTAACATTTCAATGTTCTAATTCTGGCTACACTGAATTCTATAAAGCAGTGGCTCCCAACCTATGGTCCGCGACCCCCAGGGGGTTTGTGACACATTCCCAGAGGGTCAGCAGGTCTCCAGCGCCTACCCAAGCCTTCTGCAGAAGAGCTGTAGCTCTTGTTGTTTTGAGGCTGAACTGGGTCTGGGCAGCTGGGGCCTCTTGACAGTAACACAATTGTTTTCATATTCGTTTGTGCAGCAGTTTTAAAAGCCCTGCAACGTTCCTTCTATATTCAGCAGTTTTCGGGCAACAATAAAAGTGTCACAATAACTCTGGCGATTAATGTACCTGCTGGAGAGATATGGGAGTTTTGTCGGGTGGCAGTTTTGACTCATCTAAGGTAGCACAGAGGGTTAATATGGCTGCTGCAAAGAATGGGTACCATACATATCAATGAACAATATTTTATGTACATAGCTCAGTGGGTTACTGCTTTTGTCACAGAAATTATTTTGTTACTGTGCAGTTCATATGTTAAAATCATATTCTAGCACAGTGAGCTATGAACTGCCATCAAAGAGCTGCATGCAAACTACATGGTACAAGTTAGAAAGTTATGTTTTTTCCCTGTCTTTCATTCTCCTGATCCTGCTAAAAAAAGGTTTAGTTGGGTACAAATTAATTCTTCTTATTAAAGTCAATGCTAATCACTGTGTTATTTTCAGAATCCTGAGTTTGTGCTTCTCCAGACCAAGCACTCTTAAAAAATGCCTGCCAGTTTGTATGACATGTGAATCCTGCACCTTGTAGTCCCCTTTGCCTTATTTAACATTTTCTATACACTGATTTAAACATGTATGCTTCATTGTCTCTGTATGTGTTTGATGTGAAGTGTTCCGACACCCTACCTCCACTGGTATGAGAGGTGAAATACATGTGAAAGCGGGGCTATTGTGAGATGAGAGACACTGTTGGATGGTGATAGTGAGGGAATCATTGAAGACCCCCATCAAGGAATGTTGTATCCTGGTGCTCAGTAAGGGCATCATTTACTATACATTAAAAGCTAATACAATTGTATATATAATTACAGTTATGTTGTAGAATGCTAAGTTACTAAAGAGAGTCACTGTTCCTGAGATAGAAATTAGAAGAAAGGGTCAGTCGTTTTTGAAAGGTGGAGAAGAGTGGTAGAGACTCATACTTGATGCCCTCAGACACCCAGAAGGATGTCATGCGTCATCATCGGGCGATGCTCCTCGTTGGGCCAGCGCTGCAATGCCCTACGGGTCCCCAGGAGGGTCACTTTATTGGAGATCTTTTATAGAGCTAGCCGTAAGAGTGCACCATTTTACACACATTTTCATCGGGGATAACTTCCTGTAGCCCCCCTTCGTAGTGGTCAGGCTCGCTCGCTGCACTGCCTATATACCGTACAGGGGCTGGTCTGACTAACCTTACCAGGGCTGCTTTGGTTCCCAGTCCGGCCCTGGTAGAAGCAGGAGCCTCGTACCGATAAATAGACCACTATATGCATACATGCCAATAGACCCGATCCAGGCTGTCTCCCGCCTGACATTGCCTCTGCTTCAATAGATGTGAATGGGGAAAATGCATTCTGCTGAATATTTTTTCGAAATCTCCCACTTTCTTCTTCCAAAATGTTGGCATGTATGTGTATGCATTTATGTGAAAACGTTTTCTCTCATTTTATGCACCTAAAAAAACAAAACCGAAATCGCTTGGGAAATTTAAAATCTGACCTGAGGATTCAACTCTCCGAAACAAAACCAAACATTGAAAAGTTAGTTGCGGAGATGCAGAACCAACCCTCCCATTAAACGTTTTCGATTTTTGCCTGTTTTTTCAATATAAATATAATAATACCTTTAGTAATTTAAGTATTTGGTGTGGATTTTTTGTTAAATTACTGTTTTATGTTTGAAATTTAAATCATACAAATTTCTAGGGGGTCCCCGCTTCCAGTAGTAAATCAGTGGGGTCCTCAGGAGTCAAAATGTTTGGAACCACTGCTGTAAAGCATTACAAACATGGCTTTTTCAGCTATGAGTTTTAATTTTTTGTCTTTCAAGCTGGCATCAGGACTCCTTCACGCACGTGCACACTTATTAATATTAATATAAAATTTCATGTGGCCAAAAATCCCAAGTACAGATATCCAAAGCCTTCATGTCTGAGACCCTTTAAAAATAAATTAAACATAACATCATAGTCGACTTCAAAAACCATGCATGCTTGGAAATAATCTTATTATTACCACATCTTATCAGCAAATGCAGCACCTTGTTCAAATCCTTAAGAGATGTATGTTTAGTTACTGGAGACTTTTTTCAAATTAATACTCCGCAGAAGTATCTTCCACAACATCTGCCCTACTGGTAGCCCACTCAACAACTCATGGTCTGCTGCAGTGGTAGATCTATAAAGGTTAATAATCCTACATAACAAACCTCTCTCAAAGAACTCTGTGAAGGAATTCACTAAGTGAGCTATCTACGATGAAACAGTACTAACACCCCTTTCCAAATACCAATGAAACCTTTTCTGCAATGGCAAACTATATGCCTTCTTTGTGCCTGGAGCTCAGGATTCAGAAATTAACCTTGCAGCATCTCTAAAATGTCCATATATCTCCCCGTATCCCCTGAACTTCCCCAAGCCACTAACACAAGATGACCCTATACCACTAGCTTATGTAGAACTTGCAATAAACCACTCAGCAACACTGGAAAACAAGGAATCTGAATTGGACAATGGATCAATGTTTCCATCATGACTAGGAATCATGCCATGTCACCAACATCACTAGATCTTTCATGTGACACATATGGCACAATATCTGCGCTAACAACACTAATGGGAGATACTCATGAGCAACTGAACTCTGCCAATCTTGGAGAAATACACACATGGCATTCGTCCTTGGATCCCGCCTTCTCCTGAAAAACCTCAGAGCCTAGGTAGTTAACTTGCTAGTAAACAGATTCACACCAAACAGTCCCCACTTCATCTCTAATTCCAGAAAAAATGTTTTTTCCACCCTCCCATCACTCAAGTTTTGAAAATTCTGAAAAACCAATTTGCCACTGTGTTCGAAACCACTGGACATGCTCAATCACTACCATAATACCCCTGCTTAAATAGAATTACCAAAACCGTTTTGCCAACTCTACTAATCCCTTTGAATGTGGATACCTCTTCATGTTCACATTCCCTATAGCTGACATATTGTCCATTCTCAATACAACCAAGCAGGCCATTTTTCACTATGTATAACTGCTCATCAGAAAAGATCTTGCCAACAATTCCAGAGAGTGAATATTCTGCATAAAATGTTCCTGGAATGTTCCTGTTGAATCCTGGCCACGCCTGGCTCCCCCTCCTTTGCAGGTTAACGCTTGACACTATTAACAAATCTGATGACTCCAAAACGTCCTCTTCAAATCCAAACCTGAACATTTTTCAACCACCAATGAATCTCTGTCTTGCCTCCCGAGAAAACATCAAAAACTCTGAAGACCCCACTCCAGTCTGTAAATGATCAGTTTTCAAACTCTGTAAAGTGTGATAATGCGAGAGGCCTGGTAACACCTGATTAGGTATGCATGTCAGCATTCATAACAATGTTTGATAACTCTCTAACATGTTTCTTCTTTATCTTTTTTGACATGGTATTTTTTGGGCAATTTAAGTAATCCACACACATTATAAATAAAAAATCCGACAGACTTGGTCTCCAGACTTGGCTCCAAACATGACCTCCTTCTGTTTTTTCACTGTAAACCCTAAACTCTCTAAAAACTAAACTATCATCTCTTTCTGATTAACCAAAACCTGTCTGCCCTGAGCTATGATCCAAATATCATCCAATAAATAATCAACCCTCTGCACACAACAATACCATGACCTTATATAATTTCATCATAGAGCACTGAGGTGCTGACTAAGCCTGGGCAAAGCACTACGCTACGCTTGCGTAGTTTGCGAAGTTTGCGCTACTTCGCACTACGCGAATTGCGCGTAGCACAGTGCGAACACGCGTAGCGTAGTGTTGCGTAGTGCAGCGGTCATTTTTTGCTTGCTTGCTCGCGGTCCTCAATGTCAAGTTGGCGACAGCGAGCAAGCAAAATGACATCCCGGCGAGACTTTTTCCTCGTTCACGATCAGCAACATCAAGTTGGCGATCGCAAGCGTGGAAAATAAACCTCCCGGCGAGAATCTCAACGCGAGGAGGTCAGGTTTCTCATTGCGAGTAGTCGCGTATGCTCGCGACCGCTCGCGATGAGAAACTACCAGTCCGCGTTGAGAAAGCTGCCGCTCGAGTACAAATCTACTCGAGCGGCAGAAAACTACAGCTCGCACTGTGCAAGATGCCGTTTTCATTGATTGCACAGTGCCGGTTGCTTGTCTGCACTGTGCAATCATTGAAAACGACATCTTGCACAGTGCGAACAGGGTACTACGCAGTTCACGAAGTGCTACGCATAGCTCGCGTAGTGCGAAGTGGACTTTGCGTAGCTTCGCATAGTGCTACTTCGCGATCTACGCCCAGGGTTAGTGCTGACAGCAGTTCAAATGGAGGATAAGGGAACCTCCACATATTCTGATATCATTGAAATGTAAAAAACATTTGATGTTGACTCCACACTAGAAAAGTCAAATACGCATCCTTTAAATCTAGTCTCCTCAACCAATCACCCTTCTGCAATAAACTTCTCAAAAGATGAGTGACCTCTTTCTTGAAATAATGGTAAATCAACCAATAATTTACCTTCAATGTATTTTCGGATGGATACTCTTGTCCTTTTTCTCTAATCAACACAATATTGCATAAATAACATTTGGCATTGCTGTCGGTGAATTATTGTTCCTCTGTCCAGTAACTCTCACACCTCATGATCTATCACCAACATTTCCTTATTGCTGAACGTTATCTCCAGCAGTAATCTTTCTTTTAGAGATACCCTACAACATCTATAAATAATCCTGTGTGATTTTATTCCAAAACTTGTCAAGTCTGCCACTCAGTTGTAATGGAATAGGTAAATAGTCTGGACATAAGCATGCCTTTTGTTCCACTCATGCAACAGTCCCCTCTTATATGCCTTCCTTTTCTTCTTTGTCTTTCTGGGAAAAACTTTGGGATGGGAATCTGCCACCATACTGCTGGGGCTTATAAAAGAATCTAAACCCATGATCAAAGTGCTCTCTTTTTAAAACCTTGCTCTTGGCCAGGGAACCAAGCCCTCCTTCTCCCACCACTACAAAAACTAAAATAGCTTTTTACGTCTTTCTGAATGGAACCAAAGGCTCTCACATGCTCTTATATTTCTTTAATAAATTGCTCTCCAAATAACCAACCCTGTGTCTCAAAGAGCAACTGAAATACTTGCCCTTTTCAGTTCACTGCTTTCAACACAAAATTCATATTCTGTCTCGATTTCATAACATTCTTCTTTGAGGATACAACATAATTCTGCTTTTGCAATTTGTTCACCAAAGAAGCACTTTTTAACCCCTTCGCTGCCAGGCCTTTTCCCCCTCCTGTGCCAGGCCTTTTTTTGGCTATTTGGGGTAGTGCGCGCTTAGGCCCCTGTAACTTTTTGACCGCATTAGGTAGCCACGCCAAATTTGCGTCCTTTTCTTCCAACATCATGGGGATACTAAAGGTACTCAGGGTTTGTGGATTCCCCTGGAGGGGTCACAGAAAAGAGCCAAAATACAGCAACATTTGGGTTTTTTTTGGAAAAATTGGAAAAACGGGCTGCAAATGAAAGCATCTGGGTTTTTCCCTGCAAATGTTATCAAAAAAGGGTTTGTGGGGTTGAAATCACCATTTTCCCAGCTTTTCGGGGATACTTGACTTTTGTCAGAAACCCAACATTTTTTACACAGTTTTGGCATTTTTCTGGGACATAGCCTATTTCTGCTATTTTTTGTGCTTTTGACCTCCTTCCAGTTAGTGGCAGAAATGGGTACAAAAGCAATAGTGGATCCTGGAAAGCTATACATTTTCAAAAAGAAGACAACATTCTGAATTCAGCAAGGGGTCATTTGTGTAGATCCATCAAGGTTTTTTTATAGAAACAAACAGTTAAATGTAGGATGAATTGAAATTTAGTTGAAAAAAACAGCCTTTTGTGTCAACGTTTTCACCTGTAACTTCTTCTAATTATGACAGCTCTTTGAAAGCAATATACCGTTGCATCCGCTGGACATTACTGGTTGTGGGGATATATAGGACTTGTAGGTTCACCAAGAACCCGACGAACCCAGAGCCAAAAACTGAGTAGTAACTTGCAATGGTTTTTTATTATGTACCGGGTATATAGTAATTATTCTGTAAAAAAGTGTACATGGAAAAATCGGTATGAAAGACACCTATGTATTTCTGAAATGGGAACAAAATATAGAGTTTAGAAACAGTAGATATTTGCACATTTCTGAAATTGGGAATACTCATACTAGCATGAGAATTATCAGTCATTTTTTAGAATGACTTCTTTTTTACACAATATCTTTCATTTGGAAAGCAGAAATGCATGGAAAGTCAATAGATAATAACAGTTCCTTTACAAATCTGAATTACCCTAAGTCTCCCGATAAAAATGGTACCTCACTTGTGTGGGTAGGCATAGTGCCCACGACAGGAAACGGCGCAAAACGCAACGTGGTCACACCACATTTTCACAATGCAAAATTACCCTTTTTTTGAAAAGTGCCTAGCTCTAGTTTTTGAACCCTAGCTCTGCGGGCACCTTGGGAAACCTAGCAAACCTATACATTTTTGAAAACTAGACACCCAGGGGAATCCAGGATGGGGTGACTTGACTGCCTCCCACCAGGGTCTGTTACCCAGAATCCCTTGCAAACCTATAAAATTGTCAAAACAAACACATTTTCCACACATTTCTGTTGTGGAAAGTTCCGGAATCTACGTGGATCCACAAATTTCCACCCACCCCGCGTTCCCCAAAGTCTTACGAGAAAAACGGTACCTCACTTGTGTGGGTCGGCCTAGTGCCCGCGACAGGAAACGGCGCAAAACACAACCTGGTCACACCTCAATTTCTCAGTGAAAAATGACTCTTTTTTGGAAAAATGACTAGCTGTAGTTTTTGAACCCTACCTCTGCGGGCACCTTGGGAAACCTAGCAAACCTATACATTTTTGAAAAGTAGACACCCAGGGGAATCCAGGATGGGGTGACTTGACTGCCTCCCACCAGGGTCTGTTACCCAGAATCCCTTGCAAACCTAAAAACTTGTCCAAAAAAACACATTTTCCCCACATTTCTGTCGTGGAAAGTTCCGGAATCTGCGTGGATCCACAAATTTCCACCCACCCCGCGTTCCCCAAAGTCTTACGAGAAAATCGGTACCTCACTTGTGTGGGTCGGCCTAGTGCCCGCGACAGGAAACGGCGCAAAACGCAACCTGGTCACACCTCAGTTTCGCAGTGAAAAATGACCCTTTTTTGGAAAAATGACTAGCTGTAGTTTTTGAACCCTAGCTCTGCGGGCACCTTGGGAAACCTAGCAAACCTATACATTTTTGAAAACTAGACACCCAGGGGAATACAGGATGGGGTGACTTGACTGCCTCCCACCAGGGTCTGTTACCCAGAATCCCTTGCAAACCTAAAAAATTGTCAAAAAAACCACATTTTCCCCACATTTCTGTCGTGGAAAGTTCCGGAATCTGCGTGGATCCACAAATTTCCACCCACCCCGCGTTCCGCAAAGTCTTACGAGAAAAACGGTACCTCACTTGTGTGGGTCGGCCTAGTGCCCGCGACAGGAAACGGCACAAAACGCAACCTGGTCACACCTCAATTTCGCAGTGAAAAATGACCCTTTTTTGGAAAAATGACTAGCTGTAGTTTTTTAACCCTAGCTCTGCGGGCACCTTGGGAAACCTAGCAAACCTATACATTTTTAAAAACTAGACACCCAGGGGAATCCAGGATGGGGTGACTTGACTGCCTCCCACCAGGGTCTGTTACCCAGAATCCCTTGCAAACCTAAAAAATTGTCCAAAAAAACACATTTTCCCCACATTTCTGTCGTGGAAAGTTCCGGAATCTGCGTGGATCCACAAATTTCCACCCACCCCGCGTTCCCCAAAGTCTTACGAGAAAAACGGTACCTCACTTGTGTGGGTCGGCCTAGTGCCCGCGACAGGAAACGGCACAAAACGCAACCTGGTCACACCTCAATTTCGCAGTGAAAAATGACCCTATTTTGGAAAAATGACTAGCTGTAGTTTTTGAACCCTAGCTCTGCGGGCACCTTGGGAAACCTAGCAAACCTATACATTTTTGAAAACTAGACACCCAGGGGAATCCAGGATGGGGTGACTTGACTGCCTCCCACCAGGGTCTGTTTTTACCCAGAATCCCTTGCAAACCTAAAAAATTGTCAAAAAAAACAAATTTTCCCCACATTTCTGTCGTGGAAAGTTCCGGAATCTGCGTGGATCCACAAATTTCCACCCACCCCGCGTTCCCCAAAGTCTTACGAGAAAAATGGTACCTCACTTGTGTGGGTCGGCCTAGTGCCCGCGACAGGAAACGGCGCAAAACATAGTGAGGTGACATCAAAATTGCCTATCTCAAAACCACCTGGTTTTGCAAGGGGGGTCTCTTGGGTTTTTGGCCCGGTGCACGGCGGCCATCTAGGGAAACCTACCAAACCCATACATTTCTGAAAACTAGACACCCGGGGGCTTCCAGGGAGGTATGGCTTGCATGGATCCCCCAACGTTTCCTTACCCAGAATCCCCCGCAAACCTCAAATTTACCTGAAAAAAAGCACTTTTTTCACACTTTTTTGTGTGGGAAAGTTGTGGCATCACCGGGCTCACTCAAATTTCACACCTCCCAGCGTTCCCCTGGGTCTCCCAGTAAAAATGGTGCCTCACTTGTGTGGGAGGCCCAAGTACCCGCGACAGGCAAGGGCCCAAAACGTAGTGATGCGACATCAACATTGCCTATCTCAAAACCACCTGGTTTTGCAAGGGGGGTCTCTTGGGTTTTTGGCCCGGTGCACAGCGGCCATCTAGGGAAACCTACCAAACCCATACATTTCTGAAAACTAGACACCCGGGGGCTTCCAGGGAGGTATGGCTTGCGTGGATCCCCCAACGTTTCTTTACCCATAATCTCCTGCAAACCTCAATTTTAGCTGAAAAAAGCACTTTTTTCACACTTTTTTGTGTGGGAAACTTGTGGCATCACCGGGCTCACTCAAATTTCACACCTCCCAGCGTTCCCCTGGGTCTCCCGGTAAAAATGGTGCCTCACTTGTGTGGGAGGCCCAAGTACCCGCGACAGGCAAGGGCCCAAAACGTAGTGATGCGACATCAACATTGCCTATCTCAAAACCACCTGGTTTTGCAAGGGGGGTCTCTTGAGTTTTTGGCCCGGTGCACGTCGGCCATCTAGGGAAACCTACCAAGCCCATACATTTCTGAAAACTAGACACCCGGGGGATTCCAGGGAGGTATGGCTTGCGTGGATCCCCCAACGTTTCCTTACCCAGAATCCCCTGCAAACCTCAATTTTAGCTGACAAAATCACTTTTTTCACACTTTTTTGTGTGGGAAACTTGTGGCATCACCGGGCTCACTCAAATTTCACACCTCCCAGCGTTCCCCTGGGTCTCCCGGTAAAAATGGTGCCTCACTTGTGTGGGAGGCCCAAGTACCCGCGACAGGCAAGGGCCCAAAACGTAGTGATGCGACATCAACATTGCCTATCTCAAAACCACCTGGTTTTGCAAGGGGGGTCTCTTGGGTTTTTGGCCCGGTGCACGGCGGCCATCTAGGGAAACCTACCAAACCCATACATTTCTGAAAACTAGACACCCGGGGGCTTCCAGGGAGGTATGGCTTGCGTGGATCCCTCAACGTTTCCTTACCCAGAATCCCCTGCAAACCTCAATTTTAGCTGAAAAAATCACTTTTTTCACACTTTTTTGTGTGGGAATGTTGTGGCATCACCGGGCTCACTCAAATGTCACACCTCCCAGCGTTCCCCTGGGTCTCCCGGTAAAAATGGTACCTCACTTGTGTGGGAGGCCCAAGTACCTGCGACAGGCAAGGGCCCAAAACGTAGTGATGCGACATCAACATTGCCTATCTCAAAACCACCTGGTTTTGCAAGGGGGGTCTCTTGAGTTTTTGGCCCGGTGCACGGCGGCCATCTAGGGAAACCTACCAAGCCCATACATTTCTGAAAACTAGACACCCGGGGGCTTCCAGGGAGGTATGGCTTGCGTGGATCCCCCAAAGTTTCCTTACCCAGAATCCCCCGCAAATCTCAATTTTAGCTGAAAAAATCACTTTTTTCACACTTTTTTGTGTGGGAACGTTGTGGCATCACCGGGCTCACTCAAATTTCACACCTCCCAGCGTTCCCCTGGGTCTCCCGGTAAAAATGGTGCCTCACTTGTGTGGGAGGCCCAAGTACCCGCGACAGGCAAGGGCCCAAAACGTAGTGATGCGACATCAACATTGCCTAGCTCAAAACCACCTGGTTTTGCAAGGGGGGTCTCTTGGGTTTTTGGCCCGGTGCACGGCGGCCATCTAGGGAAACCTACCAAACCCATACATTTCTGAAAACTAGACACCCGGGGGCTTCCAGAGAGGTATGGCTTGCGTGGATCCCCCAACGTTTCCTTACCCAGAATCCCCTGCAAACCTCAATTTTAGCTGAAAAAATCACTTTTTTCACACTTTTTTGTGTGGAAAAGTTGTGGCATCACCGGGCTCACTCAAATTTCACACCTCCCAGCATTCCCCTGGGTCTCCCGGTAAAAATGGTGCCTCACTTGTGTGGGAGGCCCAAGTACCCGCGACAGGCAAGGGCCCAAAACGTAGTGATGCAACATCAACATTGCCTATCTCAAAACCACCTGGTTTTGCAAGGGGGGTCTCTTGGGTTTTTGGCCCGGTGCACGGCGGCCATCTAGGGAAACCTACCAAACCCATACATTTCTGAAAACTAGACACCCGGGGGCTTCCAGGGAGGTATGGCTTGCGTGGATCCCCCAACGTTTCCTTACCCAGAATCCCCTGCAAACCTCAATTTTAGCTGAAAAAAGCACTTTTTTCACACTTTTTTGTGTGGGAAACTTGTGGCATCACCGGGCTCACTCAAATTTCACACCTCCCAGCGTTCCCCTGGGTCTCCCGGTAAAAATGGTTCCTCACTTGTGTGGGAGGCCCAAGTACCCGCGACAGGCAAGGGCCCAAAACGTAGTGATGCGACATTTGGGATAGGCAATGTTGATGTCGCATCACTACGTTTTGGGCCCTTGCCTGTCGCGGGTACTTGGGCCTCCCACACAAGTGAGGCACCATTTTTACCGGGAGACCCAGGGGAACGCTGGGAGGTGTGAAATTTGAGTGAGCCCAGTGATGCCACAACTTTCCCACACAAAAAAGTGTGAAAAAAGTGATTTTTTCAGCTAAAATTGAGGTTTGCAGGGGATTCTGGGTAAGGAAACGTTGGGGGATCCACGCAAGCCATACCTCCCTGGAGGCCCCCGGGTGTCTAGTTATCAGAAATGTATGGGTTTGGTAGGTTTCCCTAGATGGCCGCCGTGCCCCAGGCCAAAAACCCAAGAGACCCCCCTTGCAAAACCAGGTGGTTTTGAGATAGGCAATGTTGATGTCGCATCACTACGTTTTGGGCCCTTGCCTGTCGCGGGTACTTGGGCCTCCCACACAAGTGAGGCACCATTTTTACCAGGAGACCCAGGGGAACGCTGGGAGGTGTGAAATTTGAGTGAGCCCGGTGATGCCACAAGTTTCCCACACAAAAAAGTGTGAAAAAAGGGATTTTTCCAGCTAAAATTGAGGTTTGCGGGGGATTCTGGGTAAGGAAACGTTGGGGGATCCACACAAGCCATACCTCCCTGGAAGCCGCCGGGTGTCTAGTTTTCAGAAATGTATGGGTTTGGTAGGTTTCCCTAGATGACCACCGTGCAACGGGCCAAAAACCCAAGAGACCCCCCTTGCAAAACCAGGTGGTTTTGAGATAGGCAATGTTGATGTCGCATCACTACGTTTTGGGCCCTTGCCTGTCGCGGGTACTTGGGCCTCCCACACAAGTGAGGCACCATTTTTACCGGGAGACCCAGGGGAACGCTGGGAGGTGTAAAATTTGAGTGAGCCCGGTGATGCCACAACTTTCCCACACAAAAAAGTGTGAAAAAAGTGATTTTTTCAGCTAAAATTGAGGTTTGCAGGGGATTCTGGGTAAGGAAACGTTGGGGGATCCACACAAGCCATACCTCCCTGGAAGCCCCCGGGTGTCTAGTTTTCAGAAATGTATGGGTTTGGTAGGTTTCCTTAGATGGCCGCCGTGCACCGGGCCAAAAACCCAAGAGACCCCCCTTGCAAAACCAGGTGGTTTTGAGATAGGCAATGTTGATGTTGCATCACTACGTTTTGGGCCCTTGCCTGTCGCGGGTACTTGGGCCTCCCACACAAGTGAGGCACCATTTTTACCGGGAGACCCAGGGGAACGCTGGGAGGTGTGAAATTTGAGTGAGCCCGGTGATGCCACAACTTTCCCACACAAAAAAGTGTGAAAAAAGTGATTTTTTCAGCTAAAATTGAGGTTTGCAGGGGATTCTGGGTTAGGAAACATTGGGGGATCCACGCAAGCCATACCTCCCTGGAAGCCGCCGGGTGTCTAGTTTTCAGAAATGTATGGGTTTGGTAGGTTTCCCTAGATGACCGCCGTGCACCGGGCCAAAAACCCAAGAGACCCCCCTTGCAAAACCAGGTGGTTTTGAGATAGGCAATGTTGATGTCGCATCACTACGTTTTGGGCCCTTGCCTGTCGCGGGTACTTGGGCCTCCCACACAAGTGAGGCACCATTTTTACCGGGAGACCCAGGGGAACGCTGGGAGGTGTGAAATTTGAGTGAGCCTGGTGATGCCACAAGTTTCCCACACAAAAAAGTGTGAAAAAAGTGATTTTTTCAGCTAAAATTGAGGTTTGCAGGGGATTCTGGGTAAGGAAACGTTGGGGGACTCACGCAAGCCATACCTCCCTGGAAGCCCCCGGGTGTCTAGTTTTCAGAAATGTATGGGTTTGGTAGGTTTCCCTAGATGGCCGCCGAGCACGGGCCAAAAAGACAGTTGACCCCCTTGCAAAACCAGAACGTTTTGACATTGTTTCTACAACGTGAGAATTTCGGCACAATATTGCATGGACAATGTGACAGATATTTTGAGGTTTGCAGGACATTGAGGATAAAAAGCCTTTTTGTAATTTACAAGAGAGACATCACCATGAACTCCCATGGGTTTACGACAATATCTACACTTGGTGGGTTATTTTTACATGGAACATACACCTTTGCAGAGAAACTAAAAAGACAAAGAATCCTGCACAGCCACCTATTCCTCAAACGCACACACATACTGGTTGGATTTGGCACGAGGGCGAGTGATGGTTCAGTATATTAAATTTTATTAACAAGAGATTTCACAAAAATGAAATGCACTGTCAATAATTCAATGGAGAAAAAACTGAACCAATGACTCGCAGCTCGTGAGCTGTAAAGCCACGGCAAGGCACCAACCGCTTTACAGGCCATTCACACACCTTTCATACGTGATACACACAAGACCATTCGCACCACCAGGCACAAAAACAACACATTACAAAATTCACAAAAGGGACAAGGTACACCCTGCTTCAGAAAGGCAAATATTACTGCACAGCCATCTAATCCTCAAGCACACACACATACTGGTTGGATTTGGCACGAGAGTGAGTGATGGTTCAGAATATACAATTGTATTAGCAAGTGATTTCACAAAAATGAAATGCACTGTTAATAATTGAAAGGGCGATAAACTGAACCATTGACTCACAGCTCGTGAGCTGTAAAGCCACGACAAGGCACCAACCTCTTTACAGGCCATTCATACACCTTTCAGACGCGTGAGACATACAAAACCATTCACACCGCCAGCCGCGGGCCCATCACATAACAAAACTCACACCAGCACACAGCGCCATTTAAGGGCCCATCACTTTCACACACCCACATTCCTGACACAGCAACTACACAAGCAGATGGATTGCGTGGAGTGGCACTCAGCTAGCAGTGTGTGTAGTGACCAGCAGCAAGTCACTACTCACACACAGCCAGCCGAGCGCCAGTCCACGCACACCGCTAGCCGAGCACCAGTCCACGCACACCGCTAGCTAAACACCAGTCCACGCACACCGCTAGCCAAGCGCCAGTCCAGGCACACCACCAGCCAATCGCCAGTCCACGCACACCGCCAGCCAAGCACCAGTCCACGCACACCGCCAGCCAAGCACCAGTCCACACACACCGCCAGCCAAGCACCAGTCCACGCACACCACCAGCCAAGCACCAGTCCATGCACACCGCCAGCCAAGCACCAGTCCACGCACACCGCCAGCCAAGCACCAGTCCACGCACACCGCCAGCCAAGCACCAGTCCACGCACACCACCAGCCAAGCACCAGTCCATGCACACCGCCAGCCAAGCACCATTCCACGTACACCGCCAAAGAAGTGCCAGTCCACACACACTGCCAACACATTTAGGATTTTTTTAGACAAAAATAAAAACACAAACAAATCACAAATAGATACAAATCTACAAACACAAAATCAGAAACTAAACACATTGCACTAACGGCAACCTTGAAACAGAATCAAATTTTTCAAAGAATACAAACCAATCAGTTAACTTTACCACTCATGAATGCTCCCAAAAATTCTTTTGCGTATGGTACGCTCTAAAACAAGCAGGGACACACAGCCCAGGTTTAGATGGACAGTCGGGGCAATACATACGAATCTCCTTCCGCGTACCTCTTCGCCAACAGACTCTGCATCTCCTAGTGGGAAAATCTTTTGCCGGTGTGGGAGGGATGAAATCAGGAAAGTGGCGATCTTTCAATCGAACCACATCCTCCACCACTCCAAATCTAGGAACACTTGCCTGTTCCACAACAACAAGGCTAGCTATCACAGAGTGCTGAAACTGAAGAAATGTCAACACAGAAGAACACTCCTTGAACACAATAAAAGCATTGAACATTGCTAATTCGAAGAAATGGATGGACAACTTCTTATACCAAACATAAGCCTTCCGAATAGCAGAGTAAGGTTCCAACCTCTGATCTACTCTGTCAACACCACCCATGTGCTTATTGTAGTCTAGAATGCACACAGGTTTGCGCACTTCAGCAACCTGACCCCAAACAGCCACAGGTGAAGTACTCTCATCATGGATGGTAGTCAGCATGTACACATCCCTCCTGTCCACAAATTTTACAGCTAGTAGTTCATCACTAAGCAAGGAACTGCACTGCCCCCTCTGAAGTTTTTTGCAAACAAGCTCTTTCGGATAAGCTTTACGGTTAGAGCGGATTGTGCCACATGCAAAAGTGTCCACTTTATACAATTCCTTAAATAAATGCACAGCAGTATAGAAGTTATCAAGGTACAAATGGTGGCCTCTGTTAAACAGTCTCCTAGCAAGATCCCACACAATTTTCTCTGCAACTCCAAAAGTGGATGGACAACCTGGGGGGTCAATAGCAGAATCTCTACCAGTGTACACACGAAAATTAAAAACATATCCTGTCCTACTCTCAGACAACATATACAGTTTAATTCCATAGCGTGCCCTCTTGCTAGGGATGTACTGCCTAAAAACCAGACGGCCCTTGAACAAGACCAAAGACTCATCAATAGATATTTCTTTCCCTGGAGTATAGATCTCAGAAAATCGATCTACAAAGTGATCAAGAACGGGCCGAATCTTAAAAAGACGGTCACAGTCAGGGTGATCTCGTGGCAACGCCATAGAATTATCAACAAAATGCAGCATACGTAACAAAAGTAAATACCGATTACGAGTCATAACTGCAGGAAATATGGCAGTTGCCAACAAGGGGCTAGTAGACCAAAATGAAGCCAAGGTTGGCTTCCTTACCACACCCATCAATAAAGTCAAACCCAAAAACTTCTTAATCTCTTCCAGATATGTGGGAGTCCACCGGGTAGCTCTAGACTGGGGCCTAAGTTTGTCGCTGTTGTTCCTCAAAAACTGTTCAGCATACAAATTCGTCTGCTCAACAATCTCACCCAAAAATACATCATCCATAAACAACTGAAAAAACTGTATAGGCAAAAAGTTTTCACAATTCACTGTACACCCTGCATCACCGCTAAAGGCAGGCAACACCGGCTGCACCATGTTTGGATCAACCCAAAGTCCAGCACTTCCAGTAGGCAGCCTAGCAGCCTCAGACTGCAATCCAGATGCCTCTTGCACCATCGGCACAGCAGTTTCCTCCTCTAAGACAGGCACTTCATCCGCACTGAGAGTTGCTTCATCCACACCAAGAGTACCTTCATCTGCACTGAGAGTACCTTCATCATCCGATGATTCCATGTTGAGTGAAAACTCACTGCCAGAATCTTCCCCTCCCTCCTCTCCCTCAGACGCACTGTCAGTCTCATAATCATGCTCAGAGGAAGATTCAAGAAGCATACCAACCACCTGTTGAGCAGTCATTCTACGGCTAGCCATATTGCTTACTAATAAAGGTAACTTGTCAAACAAGTCAACAACAACAAACTCTTTGTAAAATAAGTAATAAGCAAAAAGCACCTTTATCAAAAACTCAAATATACTCCAAAACAATACCACTCACTTGCCAGAGGCAGCTAAACTACTCACCACCACCAACTCTGTACAGACACAGTATGGATCAACAATATCCCACTAAAAAAGAAAGAGAAAAGCAATTACACATAAGACTATGCAAAACACATCGCAAAGAATTTCGTGCTCAAACCACTAACTAAATATGCCGCCATTATGACATCACTTACAAAAAAATTAATTCAGACATTATATTATTACTCATTTGGTGTAAATACAACAAAAAATTTCTTACCAACACAATGCAACTACACAAAACTGCAGAACAGCCACCGTCGAAAAGCTTTAGACTAGAATAAAAAGAAGAAAAAAAACGTTATTGTAACATATGCATATAATGCTCTAGACCATCACGTACTTCGCAAAATGTATTGCTTGACCCTCCCACTTTCAAAAAGGAAAGATCGATGGCCCAATCCTTTACAAGCAACACGGCGAGAATCTGGAACTGAGCCTCAGCTCCGGACCACCCCCTCCCTCTTCCCAGTCCTTCAAAACTAACCTCAAAGTTCTACTCCTGCAAAGACACTTCCAAACTTAATTCACACCCTCTCTATTGTGTGAAGGAAGTCTTTACATTATAGGAAATTCTGTTCTCCATGCCCGTAGAAGTGCCTACCCAGTGTGTTCCTGTGTTTTGCGTGTCTGCCATTTATTGCACTTTTATACCTCTACTTGTACTTTGTACTCTTTTGTAAGTTGACACCACTACAGTACACCTGCTTGTGCTAAGACATCAAGCCTTCTAAGGTCTAGTGGGGCCTTCTACGGTGTAGCATGGGAATGTGCTCCCTCAGTACAGTGGTGTGGTGGACTGGTCATGAATGCTGAACCCGGTTCCCCATTTCCAAATTCAACAGCTCCGGCCATAGTGCCACATCCCCACTGAACGCCATACTTGCCCACTGAGAGAAACTCGCACTGCCTTCAGCTATAACCTAATTGTGCCCGCTATAAACACTTGGATGTGGCTCAATTCAAATTATGCACTTGATAAGAGTAATACGCAGCCTAAAAAAAAAAAAACACTCCTAGGGAATGCAAAGCATGTGAAATGTAAGCAGAAACAACATGGTTACCTAAACGATCTCTCACTAACTATTCAGAAATCAGCGAGTGGTTTCACCGGAAAAGTTATGGACATGACTAGAGGGCCCTGAAGGGAACTGTTTCACTGTCCATTGCTTACATCCTTACAAAACATAAGCAGTATGGTAGACCACATCCATAAACACAGAACCATGGTGCACATTGTGTTTTCCAATTCACCCATCAACCAGGTATTGCAGTACCTCCAGAAATGGCACACTCTCCCACCCTGGAAACAACAATGCTGTTCAAAGGAAGACGAGAAAACGAAAGTAGCAATACACTGGCAAACTCTGATGTTGGTGTACTTGGATGCAAATGAAATCAATCTGGCCACTTTGCAACCCCTCTGTCTTACTTTATTTCGCCCCCCCTGGGAACAACAATGCTGTTCAAAGTTAGATGAGAAAACGAAAGAAGCACTTCACTGGCAAACTCTGATGCTGGTGTACTTGGATGCAAATAAAAACAATCTGGCCACTTGGCAACCCCTCTGTCTTACTTTATTTCGCCCCCCCTGGGAACAACAATACTGTTCAAAGGAAGACGAGAAAACGAAAGTAGCACTTCACTGGCAAACTCTGATGCTGGTGTACTTGGATGCAAATAAAATCAATCTGGCCACTTTGCAACCCCTCTGTCTTACTTTCTTTCGCCCCCCCTTGGTACAACAATGCTGTTCAAAGTTAGACGAGAAAACGAAAGTCGCACTGCAGTGGCAAACTCTGATGCTGGTGTAATTGGATGCTAATAAAATCAATCTGGCCACTTTGCAACCCCTCTGTCTTACTTTATTTCGCCCCCCCTGGAAACAACAATGCTGTTCAAAGTTAGACGAGTAAACGAAAGTAGCACTTCACTGGCAAACTCTGATGCTGGTGTACTTGGAAGCAAATAAAATCAATCTGGCCACTTTGCAACCCCTCTGTCTCACTTTATTTCGCCCCCCCTGGGAACAACAATGCTCTTCAACGTTACACGAGTAAACGAAAGTAGCACTTCACCGGCAAACTCTGTGATGCTGGTGTATTTGTATACTAAAAAAAAAAAACAGGGCACTTTGCAACCCCTCTGACTTATTTTGTTTCACCCCCCACCCCCCTACCAGCACCCACCGATCACAAGATGTAAAAGAAATCAATCTGGCCACTTTGCAATCCCTCTGTCTAACTTTATTTTGCCCCCGGGGAACAACAATGCTGTTCAAAGGAAGACCAGAAAACGAAAGTAGCACTTCACTGGAAAACTATGTGATGCTGAAGTATTTGGATGCACATAAAATCAATCTGGCCACTTTGCAACCCCTATGGCTGACTTTATTTCGCCCCCCACCCCCATCCCACGCTAGCAGCACCCCTCATACAGAAAACGAGAGAAAAAGGGCATCTCTCGAAAACGAGCGTTTATTTTTTGGATCCATTTCACATAGAAGCAACTGCACTTGGACGATCCAAGCGCAGGAACAAAGCGGAGCCTACATAAAAACATTTCTACCCCCCCCAACATTGTGCCCCCACCCTACCTAACCCACCGATGCAATAATACCCCCTCCCCAGCCCCAAAACTGACCTTTACTCTCTGACGCGCAGGAAGCAAATGGCTTCCTGCGCCTCGGAGAGCAAAGGGGAAGCCTCCGGTGACGTCAGCGCGGCTCGCGCGCTGACGTCATTGATGACGCGGGCGGGGGGGGCGGGGGGAGGCAGGGGAAGGTCTTCCCCTGCCTCCCCAGTAAAAAAAAAAAAATCGACGAATCATGGGGGAGAGCCAGTGCTTCCCCCAAGGGTGGGTCCCATGACGAGATGGTCTCGTCATGGGCACAGAAGGGGTTAAATAATAATTATAATAATATTGATGAGAACGAAATGCATAATAATAACAATAATAATATTAATAATATTTTTGTATAACATAATATTGTTATTATTATTGTTTTAGTTAATATCATTATTATTATTATCCCCTCCAGTGCGTCTGTCAGTTATTGGTCGACACGGGGAGGTGTATAATCTCCTTTTTCCAGTGATTACTCTGCCCAGTGGATCACTGGTTTGGAATCGCCACAGGAGAACAATCCCCAAGCAAGGATTTACCCACTAGAACTCCGGGTACATGGGTAGTGGCCCCTTAGGCAGGGCATGTGCTCCTCCCACCACCACTCACAATTCTTTGTTTCTGCCCCCCATGGGAGGATGGGGATGATTACCCTCGATCTGCCCCCTCAGAAAGCCCACTAGACACCAGGAAAACTATAAAAATAGAAGTTAGGGATGGAAGCTGCCCATCGTGAGCATGGGCATGCCCCCTCCCTTGAAAAATATTATCATCAGTCTTTATGCCCCCCTGAGGGCGGGTGGGGGTGATTGCCCTCAATCTGCCCCACCAAGTGAGCAGAAAGCCCACTAGACAACAGGGACATTTTGATCAAATGTACAGGGGTGGGGGCTGGTGCCATGGGGATAGCCATGCCCCATCCCCAAAAATGCGGAAACACCCTGGATTCCCATGTGTGTCTAGTTTAAAAAATGTGGCAGGTCTGCTAGGTTTCCCTAGGTGCCAGGGCCCAAAATCCATAGCTACCCACGTGCAAAAAATAGGTTAGTTCTGAGTGGAAAAATGTGATGTGTCTATATTGCATTTTGGGCCCTTTCCTGTCAAAGGCACTAGGCCTACACACACACAAGTGGGATATCATTTTTATTGGGAGACTCGGGGGAATGCTGAGTATAAGGAAATGTGTGGCTCCTCGCAGATTGAAGAACTTTCCATCACAGAAATGTGAGGAAAATGTGTTTTGTTAGGCAAAGTATGAGGTTTGCAAAGGATTCTGGGTACGAAAACATTAGGAGAGCCATGCAAATTACCCCACCCTAGAGCCCCCAGGTGTCTAGTTTTAAAAAATGTGCAAGTTCACTAGGTTTCCCTAGGTTGCAGATGAGTTAAGACCCAAAATCCACAGCTACCCATTGCTACCCACTTTGCAAAAAAAGGGTCAGTTATGAGTGGAAAAATGTTGACATGTCCATGTTGTGTTTTGGGCACTATGCCAACCCACACAAGTGAGATAACATTTTTATTGGAAGACATGTGGGCCCGCTCATACAATAGTAGAACATTTCTTATTAGCAACTGAATATTTGCCTTCCAAATGTAAGCCAGTGTGTTAGAAAGAAGGCATTTGGAAAAATGGTCTCTAAATCATATGCTAGTATGGGTAACCACAAATTCATAGATGTATAGATAACCACTGCACCTAATCTCTATATCTTGTGCCCAGTTCAGAAATATATAGGTATCTTTGATACCCATTTTTCACTCTTCATATTTCACAATATGAATTGGTCTATAATCGGTACACAATGAAAGACTATTGTTCGCTGCAGCTCAGTTGTTGGCTTTGGGTACCTCAGGTTCTTGGAGAACCTATAAACTCTATATATCTCCACAGCCAGATGGGTCTAGCATATGTAATGGTATATTTATTTAGTAAATCAGCACCATGGCAAAAAGTTACAGATGAAAATGTAGTCACAAATGCCCATTTTTTCCTACTCATTTTCAATATTTTGTTTTATTTCAATAGTTAGTTTCTTTGGAAAAACCTTGAGGGATCTGCACATACGACCCCGTGCCCAATTCAGAATTGTGTCTACTTTTCAGACTTCTATACGTTTTCTGGATCACTCATGGTTTTCACCCTGGTTTCCATCACAAACTGGAAATAGGCTGAAAGCACAAAAAATAGGAAAAATGGGCTACCTCTTTGAAAAATGCAAAAACTGTGATAAATAATTAAGTATTATGATTCAGCTCTGCATGTGCCTGAAGGCTGGGAAGATTGTGCCTTTAGTACAGCAAACCCTTTGTTGATTACATTTTTTAAGAAAAAAAAAGCGGACTCTTTTATTCAGAGCAATTTTATCCTATTTTTCCGAATAAACTCAAAATGTAGCTATATTTTGCTCATTTTCTCAGCCCACTCCAGGGGACAGAGGACGCACATTTGGTGTGAATACCTTATGTGGAAAAAAGTTATGAATCCCTAACTGCAAACTACTCCAAACAGCCCAAAAAGTGCTCAGCACATTTAGGGGTAGGGAGCCCCAGCAGTTAGGAGTTAATACTATTATTGTTGTGGTTATGCTTGTTATGCTTACTGGCATGCTAAGAAAGAATTGAAACATCTAAGGACTATTTCTTTAAAGCACATGGATGTGAATCCAAGATGTGAATAAACCTTTGTTGGTTAGTGTGTAAAAAGACGTGAATACATGATGCAAGACCAGAAGTCAAGCCTCACCTTTGGCTGCTTTGATGCTGCAGCCTTTCTAAAAAATTGATTGAGAGTTTGTTAGTAGGTTTTTTGGGTTGTCGCTGAGTTCACTTGAACTGATGCACATTTCTCTATGCCTGTGCCAAGTCCAGGAAGTTTATTGACAGATTCTGTTCACAACGTATATAACAGGGATTCATCACTTGCGATATCAGCACTTGGCCAGCTTTAGCATTAGGAATTTATGTGTAACCACAAAAACGGCCACTCTGCCATTAAAGGCAGTAAGAAAAATGACTTCATATGCCAGGGGACTTGAATCAGTGGACGCAGAAACCATAAACCATATAATCATTTCCGGTCGGATGATAAATACACTATTAGGCTTGTGTTAGGTACTCCAAAATATCTTCCCACTGTTTCACAAATGATCTTTCAAAAAGACACAACCGCTGCATGTTTCCGTGACTTTTTGTCAAGCGGTTTAAATGAATAAGCCTTTGGAGAAGCTTCTAACTATATCAACATCAGAACTTGATCAACATTTTAGCCAGCACTTGCGAACTTTTGCATTGAGTGTTCACATAAAACTACAAAAAGAACACGATGCCAATAGAGCAGGCAAGAACAATAACTCCATGTGCTAGGGGAATCAGTGGTCACAGAAGCCACATAATCATTCCTCCATGGTAAGGTGATAACAATTTTAGGCTTGCCTTAAGTACTCCAAAATGTCTTCACAATGTTTTAGAAGTTATCTTGCTTTCAGAAAGACACGATATATAGGATATATAGGTGCTGCATGTGCACAAACCTTTTTGTATAGGGGTTTAGATGAGTAAGCCTTTGCTTAAGCTTCTTATTAATCTATAGTCAGTGTTACCAGGTAATCAGTTATTGGTTCGTTTAAAGAAGTGTTGGAGAGGATTTGATTTTACAGGGTATAAAATAACAAGCATTTGCAATGCAATAGGTCTCGCATTTGCGAAAGTTTAAGCTATTGGCATTGTTAATGACAATGCCTTTTTTATCTGTTTTGAAAACCAACACATAAATAAATGGCATTATCATTTACAATGCCAATAGCTCAAACTCTCGCAAATGCGAGACCTATTGCATTGCAAATGCTTGTTAATAAGTATTTTTTTTCCCTGGAGGTCTGTGCCTTTTGCTGCCTTACTCCAAGCACACTGTCAGGGTGATGGGAGATATTGGCTTCCAAAGGGCTGGGAATACAGGTACCAGTGGGTGAAGGGCAAGCACTGATCTGGGACTCACTGCATTTGTAACCCACTGCTACAGACCTGATATTGGAACTGGATACAAAGACAGAAGAGTTAAAAACAAAATTAAATGTATATACAATTTATGGCTGCTTCCCACTGTTTGTGATATGGCCCTGGTGATTGCAAGGGGGAGGAGGGGGATGCAGAATGATGATAAACAAAATTACAGCTCTGTAGCTGTTAGACACCTTATACCTTCGCTAGCTTCTTTGTAACATGCAGACTAATAACAGAAAACAGTTCAAAACAAAACACATCCAAGATTGTCTAGATTCCTTAACGTGTTGCCACCTTTTACTGCTGTAGCTTTAAAGAAACGTGTTTTTTGCTTTTTTTTTTACTTCAGTTTTTATCAGAATACTTCACTGACATTATAGCTCTCAGTTGAAATGTATTTGGAAGGCACGCAGATTATATTTAAACTACTTTCTTCATGTCACACTCCAAAATGTTTCCTGCAGTTAGTTCAGTGCATTTCACAGGTACTGTTTGCGGACCAGCATTCAATGTGAGGTGATCATCATTGCGAACTGACAGATTAGGAACTAAATGTTCACTGGCCAATTAAAAAAACAATTGCAGCTCAAAGTGATCCTCCAGTCTTGTAATAGTATTGCGCTCTGTTACCTTTTGTTCCAATCTTGCCCCAGCACTATCCTCCCACTGCCAGGCCATCCTGCCACTTATTTTTTTATCAGGTGACCCTTGTGCAGAAATTATTACAAAAGCCTGTAAAATGCCGGCCCTGGCGATACTTCGGACCCCGCCTCCAGTTGTAACAGACAGGAACCACTTCTCGACATCAAAGGTGAAGTTTAGACTAGGCCTGGGCTAAAATTCCGTTCCGCTCGCGGAAATTGCGATAATTTGACATTTTCACGTTCCGCGGAGAGCGCAAAAATGTCAAAATTACCGCAATCCGCATTTTACCGGAAATGTTTTGCTTGCTCGCGCTGTAAAATAATACATTCTCGTGTGCGCGCGATCGCCTTACCTGAATCCCCGCATTCGCCGACAACTTTTCCCGGTCCGGTCGCGTTCTCCACGAGATTGTTGATAGCCATTTGCGCTGTCTCGCGACAGTTCGCGCCGGCAGTAACATCATTCATCGCGCGATCACGTCTTTCTTCTCGCGATCATGCACCGCAAGACAAGTGAAAACAAGATGGTCGCGCCCGCGAGCAACCGCATGGGTAAGTTGGTGAGCCGCGACCACGCAGAAAATACTGCGAACGGGCGGGAAAAAAACTTCCGCATCTTCGCGATATTTCCGTGTGTTTGCGGAGATTTTTAACATTTTCGCGATAATTTGCAAAAGTGAATTTCGCAAATTCCGCCCACCCCTAGTTTAGACTGCGCATATGCAAGGCAAAGCAGCCCCCCAATAAAGTCAGGCAGCTTATTAATGACACTATACATTTTTCCGTGTTATATCGTTCGAAGTAGACCCGAAGATTTCAGTGGGCGTTACGTGAGCACCAGTGTCATTGTGTGGAAATATACCTTTTTAGGGGTACACTGGTGCAGGGTCACCCTTTTGTCCACGCGTTCAAAAACCAACAAAGTAGAGATAAGCACTGAAGTAGGAATAAATAACAAGTTTATTAATCACTCATGAGTGGGACCACGTCCACACAGCACTCTCAAGTGCTGGAGGAGGTAGTACACTGAAGTCACAGAACACAGAGTTTTATAGTTTTTCTGCAGTGTAAGCACGTGAACAGAAATAGGAAGAGCAAGTTTTGGAAACAGTTATCAACAAACAAGGGCAGAAAAAAACAACATGGTCAGCAAAGTGGGAGGGGGAGCAGAAATGCTTACGGCAGCAACAAATGATTGACAGTCAACAGATGTACTGGCATCTACAAACTCTCAGCATATACATTGCTTTTAGCTGAGTCAGGAAGTCAACTAAAATAGATAGCACAGGCAGGAAAAGACGACCAGCAGAGGACGGGAGAGTTACGAAGGAAAGGAAATGAACACCTCAGCCAAAATGGCTGCTGCTTATGCCAAATAAAATATTACACATTTTCCACAATTGCACAATGGACACATTCATGTTTTTGTAGGTGCGGAGAGATAAAATAATTGGTAAAGAATCACAGGATTTTTAGCCGACGCCGAGACTCAAACCGGTTCTCCAGGGCCAAAGTCGTTAACTGGTTGTTTTATCACATTCTTTGTCGTAATAACCCCCCACAGCATAAAAAAAGCAAGTCGGATTGCCAGGGAGAAATAGGATGTGCAAAAACAAGCATTTGTAATGCGAGAGCTACCGCATTGCAATTGGATTGCGGCAATCACGCTTTTGTTTTACACATCTTTAGATAAAGCGCGGGTGCCACCATTGGTTCAAAAGTAAAGACATTTTTTTCCGATTTATTTACTTTTGAAGCAATTCCGGCACCCGCTCTTTACTTTAAGATGTTTAAAGCTAAAGCGCGGGTGCCACGCCGCCGGCTTTGTGCGGCGTGGAGGGGGTCGAAGAGCATAATGAGCATATTTAAACAAGCTCTTTAAACAAGTCACAATGCTACAAGCTTGTTTCAGTGTTATATCGTTCAAAGTAGACCCGAAGATTTCAGTGCGCTTTACGTGAGCATCAATGTCATTGCACAATGGACACATTCATGTTTTTGTAGGCTCGGAGAGATTAAATAATTGGTAAAGAATCACAGGATTTTGAGTCGACGCCGAGTCTCAAACCTGGTTCTCCAGGGCCAAAGTCGTTAACTGGTTGTTTTTATCACATTCTTTGTCGTAATAACCCCCCACAATATAAAAAAAACCAAGTAGGATTGCCAGGGAGAAACAAAATGTGCAAAAACAAGCATTTGTAATGCGAGAGCTATCGCATTGCAATTGGATCACGGCACTCACGCTTTTGCTTTACACATCTTAAGCTAAAGCGAGGGTGCCGCCATTCGTTCAAAAGTAAAGATTTGTTTCCTATTTCTTTACTTTTGAAGCAATTGCGGCACCCGCGCTTTACTTTAAGATGTTTAAAGCTAACACGCGGGTGCTGCACCGCCGGCTTTGTGCGGCATGGGGGGGTCAAAGAGCATAATGAGCATATTTAAACAAGCTCTTTAAACAAGTCACAATGCTACAAGCTCGTTTCAGTGTTATATCGTTCGAAGTAGACCCGAAGATTTCAGTGCGCTTTATGTGAGCATCAATGTCATTGCACAATGCACACATTCATGTTTTTGTAGGCTCGGAGAGATTAAATAATTGGTAAAGAATCACAGGATTTTGAGCCGACGCCGAGACTCAAACCTGGTTCTCCAGGGAAAAAATTGTTAACTGTTTGTTTTATCACATTCTTTGTCGTAATAACCCCCCACAGCATAAAAAAAAGCAAGTAGGATTGCCAGGTAGAAACAGGATGTGCAAAAACAAGCATTTGTAATGTGAGAGCTATCGCATTGCAATTGAATCACGGCACTCACGCTTTTGCTTTACACATCTTAAGCTAATGAGCATATTTAAACAAGCTCTTTAAAGAAGTCACAATGCTACAAGCGCGGCCGAAACGGACCGCGCTTGTGCAATTAAACAGTAAATACAACAATCCTGTTCCACTGTAATGAAAGCGCTGCGGCCACCCGTGAAACGAGGACAGAGCATATTTAAATAAGCTCGTTAAACAAGTCACAACGTAACAAGCGCGGCCGAAGCGGACCGTGCTTGTGCAATTGAAGCTGCCCGCGATGAGAATGAAAAACAAGAGTGCTTCCAGGCTTTTAATGAAGACCGTGTAAGTACTCCAGTAAACTATCCAATCCCGTTGGGCGGGGCCAAAAGTGGACAGGGTGGCAACCAGGAGGGATTAAAATGCCTCTGGTGCAATCATGACACTGTGTTTTGCATAACTCATGATGCAAAACAATGCGCTTGAATGGAAATTGCAGGAGGAGCAGAGACAGGACTTCTGGAACTGTATCGATTCCAAGAAGCCCTCGCATGGCGAGGGCAGTGCATGGGCGCTGCTAACGCCAGGCGAGACCTAAAAAGTAGTGGATGCATTATAACATGCCCTTCGGTCAATTCAGGTAAGGAGAGGGATATAATGCCACAATTCCCATGTTTCGATTTCATGGTGTACATTTTTTGATGGCACAATATGATGTAAAAAAAAAAGGCGCCATAATTTGACTTACGACAATGAAGTAATATGTAAGCGTCTCTCAAGACTAATGCTCAGTGTATGTATGATTAGACCGTAAATACAGGAGTTATTAATCAAACTGTGATTACAAGTAATGTTGTAAAATTTGAAAATCAGGAATTTCCCTCTCACATTAGACCCACTTAAATCTGGCAAAAAAATGAACGCTGAAAACTGCTTTGGATTTGTGAAAAACAGACGAAAATAGCGCAGTATTAGAAACACTGATTTCCATGGCCCTTCCCTCTTGCCAGTGTGAAAACGAGTGAAAGGTAGGGAATAACCCAGGTGGGTAATTTCTTGGTGTACGAATTTCCACCCGATTACCAGGCCTATGCTAGGCTTTAGTGGGTAGGTGTCAGCGTGCCGACGTATGGAACAGCGTTTCAAGTTATTCATATGCATTAAAGCAAATGATAAAGGAAAAAAGAAAAAAGAAGTGAAATATAACTGCCATGACCCAAATGTTTAATTTATAAATTGGATTACAGAGCAGCAGATGTGCGCGTGAGACTCTGCAAAGGCAATGCAGTGCTGGAATACTAATAGATGCCAGCTTAGAGATAAGGGAACACTGTGGAGATGTATGCCATTGTTCCTTCGGTTCTTAATGCATTAATGAATTACTGCTGTTTTCTAATTTGCTTCTCACCACCAAGCATTCCTCAGCACGCAGCTTACCCACTGTGTGTATGAAATATATTGAACCTGTTTTCTCATCATTTTGTAGCGGAGAGAAAAACTTTCACATATTCTACTACATTTACGCCGGACTGTATCACCAAAAGAAGCTTTCTGAGTACAGTCTTCCTGAAAATAAGCCTCCCAGGTAAATAGTTGTTTTGTCCTCCACCTGGGCAGGACCAGAAACTAAAAAACATTTGAATCACTGGTTAAGATTTATATTAAACCTCTTTTCCAAACTTTATCTAAAAGTTATTTCCATGTACATTAACAATTCACTCACATGTGTCAAGTTTACTTTTGATGCACCTAGTTATAAATAGCTGTATATTTCTATTATTACATTCTTTATATTCTGTAATGACATTTTCAATATCTGTTTACCATTAGATACATTGGTAATGAAACTGGAAAAGTTATGCAAGATATTGTTACAAAGGACTCATACAGTCGGCAATTTGGAGCAATTCAGCATTGTTTTCGGATAATTGGGTTCACAGATGAGGTAAGAAATTAAACAACAACCACAGATATAAAATTGTGACATGCACATACTGTCTGCCATAGTACATTTTTGGTGGCGACTGTATTGGTGTAACCCATTTTGGATGAATTACTCCTAACTACCAAGTAGCCTGTGCGTAGATGGTGTAGTATTCACTTACATGTATGGCCATGATTTGAAACTGCTTGATACAAATTCCATGTAATCAGTGAATTCCTACATCAATCTTTATTACTCGCATGTTTAAAAAACACACATTGGTCTTCATTATAGGTGCCAGTTTTTTTTGCCTAATATTTAGCGAGCCCAATAAAAGCTGGCCTCACTGGTTCGGAACTTATTGGGTCTCATAAATTGCTCCCAATTAGCTGTTTGTCATCGAAAAAGGGAAATAACATGCAGATTTTGGTGGAAAAATGCACCGAAATCCGCATGTCCTCATAATTATCAGACTTTGCATATCGCAGTTAATGTCATCACTGGTAATTAGGGCCCTAGAGTTTGATTCCCACTGGATCTATCCAATCAAGTTTGGAATATCCACTAAGATAATAAAAATTTTGTATCTATGAAAATGCTAGCTAGATCAAACACTAGCATGGACCACGCCCCAATCCTAAATATTGGCGTATGTAAAAGGCTCAGAAGCTGAAACCTAACGTTTTTCTACATCAGGGATTTAGCAAGATGTTAATGTTCCCATTTCTCAAACTGAATCTCTAAAAAGTATAACTAGACGGTGGACGTTTTAAATAAATGATAAAATCGCATAAACCTTCATTGATAGTTTTGTATAGTCTTCTTATAGTCTTTGGCCCTTGATTCTTTGAAATTGTATACCTGGAAAAAGCACTATAAATGCAAGCTTGCCCAATTTGTAGTTTCCTGGAGGGTAGATTGTTGGTTCAGCTGATGTAAGTTAACAAATTGATGTAGAGCCAGTTTATAAGCAACTGTTTCAACTCTAGAATTCAGATACAGAACTTGCATGTGGTTTCTCTCGAGGCACTTGCACTCAGTGATCCAAGAGCATTTGAGTGGCTAAAAGAAAGGGTGAAGGAAGCAAAGAACACTATCATTAAAACGACCCCTACTAGCCATCTAAAGTAACAGGATTTGTGGTATAAGATTTAGCAGGCAGTCAGTCATCTCTCATATTTAATTATGCTCACTCAGCTGTGATAGATTGGTGGATCACAGAGATAGGTTACTCTATATTTGGTTGGTCAAGTATGCCTGCCGACTTTTTAACTCAAAAAATGCAGTCGAAGTCAGGCAATTAAAAGAATGATCGTATTAAGGTGAATGGAAAATTAACACTTTTTTGGAGGGTGATATAAGTTTGAAATGTGGGTGCCCCACTGAAATCTATGGAGGCATTTTTGCCAGATGGGTGAATAGGAGTGAAAAGAGTGTGACGTGTTATTTAGGGCTTGAAAATTCCACAAATAAAGGTTAGGATTTAGCCATAAAATATTAGGCTGTGAAACTCAACTATGAACATCTTTGGAGTATTTAGATCACTTCCCAGACCAGATCATCACCTTTCTTAGCTGGATGTTCTATGATGCTGTTCTCAAGAACAGTGTTATCTATTTCTTATCTTTGAGGCTGCTGTGCTGTCCTCCTTTGTAGCCCAATTGCTTGGACGTCCAGTGAGTAGACATTGGTGGCTAAGACACCCAGCTTAGCTGGTCAAGAATACGAAGGATTCAGCCGATTCCCTCAAAAGCTCTGTGAAGTTGAGAGCAGCTGTCTATTGACATGGTCTATGAAAGACTACAGGAGATGCAAGTTTTCACCAAGTGCATTGGCACTTTGCTTAGCTCTGTCACTGGGTAACACGATCATGGGAACACAGTATTTGATGGAACACTACCCAAGTCTGATAGAACATTCCAATTAACTTCTGTATAAGTGGTAAGGGGTGTTCTAGTGGACTGAGGATGCAGATCCATTTTAGTAACATTCATTCAAGATAGAAAAAACTAGATTACAATGATTGTCTTAATCACCAAACAAACATCACAAATCATGTCCTATGGCCAAGCAAGAGAAACATCTGTATCTTCTCAGAAAGCACCCTTTAGTGTATAGTACCTTGATAGAAAAATCCAGTTGACTGGCACCCAGTAGCTACTAATGACCAAAGTTTGACCCAAATTAGGTACCTTGTAACTATACAGATGCAGTCCATCACTTCCTCTTCAAAGTCTCACAGTCTGGAAACATCTGCCAAGTGAAATCTAGCAAGATTTGAGCAAAAATTTGAATGGGTCTCTAAGTTGTAAACTCACAAAGCCTGTGCTGTACTTTATGCAGCTCTAACAGAAATGTCAGTGCCTAAACATGAGAAGTAGCGATCTCTGCAAATAATACCTTGCAGCTCAAGGAATCCTCTTTTGCACACAAACTTACCCATAAACAAACCACCACAATTCTATGGTATTATGTATTCCAAGCATAAGGCATTCATGCAGTGGCAGTGTTTCCTTGCAAAGTCCACCATCTCCATACCAACTCAAACAGCTTCCTCTCCTTAAATACACTTGAACATATGGCTTTCTCCATCTGCAGATAGTCTCCATTTCTCATGACAGTCTCATCACAACAACTTCTCAGGTTTGTACAACCAGCAAGAGGAACTAACTCTTAGGTCATCACTAATTATCTGGAGAGGTACACCCAAGAGGAATACCACTCTGGCCAACTACAGGTTTCCTGTTGTGTCCAGGCCGAATTCTCGGGTCCTCAAACTGTACCCAACTAGTGCAGACCCAGAGACATCGGACCAGGCACCATCTGCTAAGCTGCTGGACCTGCAGGGAACTGCTGTACTTGGCTCCTGCCCACCCACATCCTGCAGCATAGGGAGGCATAAGAGGCTGCTGAAGAAAAAAATCCTTTCCTTTCACCGCCCTCTCACCTGTCCTATTCCTCAGGGTAAACAAAAAATTCACCCAAAACATTTACCAACCGCTCCAAGCGCATCGTAAATATTTGTGGATTTGGGCCCGTTATTTCCCCTGGAAGAGGAAAAGATGTGAGATTGCACATAGTATTACTGTGTTCAGTACTTATTCACCATTCCAGGGAAACAATTTCTAATCCCTGTTAACTAACAGTGCGATACCGGCTGAAATTGGTAATTCCAGTCCTAGTATTTACCCATGGAGCTAACTGGAAACTCACAATGAGGGCCCAAGACTTCAACTCGTCTTATTCAATATTCTTTCTATTTAGTTAATGTAGTTTTACTCGTTTTATAATAACCCTTTTGGAGACCTGAAGCATATCATGTTTTAGCAGTACATTGTGGGGCTTATTGATTCCTTCATCCCCCACAAGGTTGCATTTATAGCTCAACTAATGGTACAACAGGTAGTCATTCTCTCATATTGGTCTGTGATTAGCTACATTTAGGGTGTTATGGAAGTTTAGGTAAAGTGCATTTACCATACAACCTTTCTTCTAATCCTACTCTGCCAGTTAATTCCTTACAATTAGGATGATATATACAGAGCTGATTTGTTTGCATTCATTGTTCTGAACAGACCATCCCGATGTACTTGCTACAGTTACAAGAACTTTCTTTATCATCATCAATAATGGTGTGCTGTTCCGATAAGTATTATATACTTCACTGTTGTTGTATTGAGAACACCCACCTAGGTGCCATGCTTCATCATCTGGTTGTGCTCCTTGCTGGGTGGGTACTGCAATGCTTAGCCACCCCTCAGATGAGGGCTCTTTGCTGAAGATCTTTTGACTTGTGCTTGTGGTGATGAAGCACTGGAGTAATGGCCTGGGCCTAGTTTGTGAGAGAGATGAGGTAGATTGGGAGAAAGAAAACTAAAATTGGCAATAGATTGTAAAATGCCCATACATTTTATTAATGCAAGAAACTCATGCCAAGGTTAAAAACAGATAGAACCCATAGGGAGAACAATGGGCACTGGGTCCTCATAAAGTCAACCTGTTTCTTGCCTCATGTGCTCAAAAGAGTCAATGGTAGTTCTTCAGGAGCGGATTAAATGTTCTAATCTATTTTTGATTTAGACATGCTAGTTAAGTGTGTGTAATCTTTGTGCCCATAGTCACACATCATGCAGTGATAGTGAATATTCTCACGAAGGGAGACTCAAATCCGCTGGACCTGTCAAGAAAACATACGACATTTAACAAATATGTGGTAAAATAACACATTTGTGTAGCTTGTCGAAAAATATATTGTGTATGATCTTGTGCCCGAGCATGCTAATAATGTGATCACAGCAATACTATAAGCCAATAAGTGATTAAAAAGACATTGAAGTTGTCATGAACAATCGCACCCTTTCCTCAACGTGAGAGGGCCCCTGAAGTTTCATGGAGTCACTTCTCAAGCTCGCAAGCTTAATCAAAAGAAATTGTTAATTAGTCATCAATTTGTGCTGGGGGTCAAGGATTAAGATAGGTAACCAAAATTCAGATATATTTTACTTGTGTTTTGGGGAGATGTTGTGGGTAACCTACCCTGCTCGCACAAACTCTGCAAGTGAGGATGTGGAATCATAGCTGCGATTTTGAACCGGCTCCATGTGGTCTGGAACCATCCGGTCGGTCCATGGAAAGAGTAATTGTGAAGGTAAAGCATTGTGCGCATGTGCAAAGGCCTAATGAACGCTGCCGGGCACCATTTTAGGGAGTAATAGAGAAGTCTGCGTGAGGCTGCGCTTATGGCAATGAGTCGTTTAGGAATTAATGCCTTGTGTGCGTGTGCAAAAGCCTTTTATGCAAAGCTGGGCACTATCATAGGAGTGTCGTGTGGCTGACATGGAGCTGAGCAAATGGCAATGACCCAGAAAAGACCATGTGAAATACAATAAGCAGTGTGCTGCTGCACTAAGTAAATGTACTCCCTTACGCACCATCTTGAAAGCTTTGTGAGGCCGTTCTCAATGCAATGATAGGTGCGCACCTACACTGAGTGATTATGCACCATTGAGCACCAGTTTGGAAGTATTGTGTGACCCACAGAGATGTTTTTTAGGGAACCAAAGTAAAAGAAATGATTATAAATGAAGCAAACTGAAGGCCATTAAGTGAGCCGGTGTGTGTTGTGTTGGACAAAGGTAATCCATGCGATGTGTGCAGAAACTGTCTATCTGTATAGTGAACAATGGTGGGATTGCTATGACAAATTTTGTAGGTATTCTAGATGCACTGCAACTGTTGTAAGGACAATCCTTTATTCATTTTTAGAAAGCTGAGAGGGATTCTAGGTAGAACAGATGTCATTTAGTCAATTGTAACACACCCTGAACAGGGGTATTTTTTGGAGTCGTTGGCCAAAAGACAGAATCAGGAAGGATTCTCTGATCTCATAGTCTGTGTACCACCCGGTCAGTGGTCTTCAAGGGTTCCTAATGTAAAATATGAGAAGTCATGGAAACTATGTCATGGAGAGGGGTCTCCAAGGTATCTAGGTGCATATCAGCAAGGGCCTGCGATAATCATCACTCAGCTCTTTTAGCGCGAGGATAATTATCGCAGGCTAACGCTGAATTCTATCGTGGAGATAGCGTGCTATCAGCAACGCTTATCTCCCAAGCGATAGGAATCCATGCGTTAGCTGGAAAACAGTGTGATTATTGCTGGAAATCCAGCGATAATCGCACTGCGACCAACGATACCTTGCTGATAGGGCAGGATGGCTTTAGCCATGTAATCCACCTCCCATTGGATTACATGGCTAAATCAGATTACAAGCAGGTGTAAGGAAAGAAGCGATAACAGTGGTTAGCGCTACTTTTCTTATCGCTCTGCTTGTTTGCGTGCAGCTTGATAATTGGAGAAATGTCGGTTAGCGACATTTCTCCAGTTATTTTGGCACGGAACGCCCACTTTGCATCTCATTAGAGATGCAAAGCTGGGCGTTGTTGTAAGGGGCACTAAATCAGCAAAACACGCGATAGCGTGTCTGTTAGACCTGTCAGCCCTTTGGGTGGTCCCTCCTCATCATTATTTATTTTGTCCCACTTCTGCCTCAAACCCTGTTATAATTTTTCCTTTTTGGGAACCACCAGACTTTTTAGTGTTGATGCAGGGTCAGGGAGCCATTTTTCCTACCCCTGGAACTTCTGTCTGAGGGCCTGAGCCACAAAATGGTGGCCACCCATTGTCACCTGTGACATAACCAGAACTCACTGGAGGTTTCTAGAACCTTCTGTAACATTCTAGAACCCTGTGACAGTGGGAGGCAGTTTAGAATGTTGGGAGGCCATCTCAGAGTGGCAGTTGGCATCTGACTGGAGAAGAGAGAGGACAGAGATAGAGGGAGGTCGGAGTAAGGCAGCAGAGGTGGAAACCAGTGCTTGGAGTGGGGTCCAGAAACCCACCCTTGATGCTAGTCTCTACTGACCAAGCCCAACCTAGAGCCCTGTGTGGGATCAAGACCAGAAGAACCATCTTAAAGAACTGAATATTTGGAACAGGCCTTGAAGAGGAAGAACAGCAAGTTCCTGACCTGGTCAGTGGTGTCCTCCTGTAGTCCTGACGTCGAGAAGCCTGGAGACCTGGGGCCTGAGGTAGAGAAGCGGCGCTGACAGAAAGCAGACGTCGTACCCGGAGCCGCCAGAGGTCGAGTGAGGGCGCCGACGGAGGTCGTGGAGAGGCGCCGGAGGTCGAGTGGAGATTCACCCGAGGTCGAGTGAGGGCGCCGACGGAGGTCGTGGAGAGGCGCCGGAGGTCGTGTGGAGATTCACCCGAGGTCGAGGTGAGGGCGCCGACGGAGGTCGTGGAGAGGCGCCGGAGGTCGAGTGGAGATTCACCCGAGGTCGAGTGAGGGCGCCGACGGAGGTCGTGGAGAGGCGCCGGAGGTCGTGTGGAGATTCACCCGAGGTCGAGGTGAGGGCGCCGACGGAGGTCGTGGAGAGGCGCCGGAGGTCGGGAGTGGAGATCGCACTCCGGAGACACCCGGAAGCGGGGAGGTCGTGTCCCTGCGACGCCGGAAGGCGACATCGAGACGAGGCCGCCCAGCGACATCGAGTCGAGACCGCCCCGCGTCATCGAGTCGAGACCGCCCAGCGACATCGAGACGAGGCCGCCCAGCGACATCGAGCCGGAGCCGCCTCACGACATCGACACGGCGCCGAGCGGAGCCGATCATCGTGAAAAGGGCAGTAAGTGGTAGAGGGGGCGTCTGAGGCCCCGTGGAGCCCTAAAAGACCATTCTAGGGGCTAGAGGGGTGTTAGAACCAGCCTGGGAGTGCCAGGAGTGAACTAAGACTGGTGCAGTGACATCTGTGAGGGGCTGTGTAGTTTGGAGGGCCAGATCTTTAGGTTACCCTGGTTCTGCCTCAGCTTAGGCCCCAGCCTTGACCAATCTAGGTGGGACACCCCCATGCCATCCAAATGACCACAAGCTGTGTATGGGCAAAGTAAGACCAAGTTACCTCATGAAAGTGATCTGATCTATACTGTCATTGATTGCTTTTCCTTATTTATTGAGGGTGCTTTATTTATTGTCTTCCACTAATTTATTCCTGCACTGTATTTATTGTCTGACTGTATTTATTTGCCGTCTGTATTTATTGCACATCTATTTATTCTTTGCTTAATGAGGACCTGAATCTATTTATTGAAATTCCAAAGTAACATTGTTTGTTTGACCTGCTCTTTTAAAAGAAAATCCTATTGTATTGTATTTATGTGATGAAACCTGCAACTAAGAGAAAATAAGATAAAGACATATATATTTTCAACTTGACTTGCATAATTTTTACGGTGTAGTGTCGTTTTTGGAACGGATGAACGCATGGTTATTGTGAGGGTGTGACGTACGCTTAACACGGTGCCTGACCCCCAACCGCTCGAGCCAAGCTATCACTGTGCTGGGAACCTGGTGACTGCTAGCCCGGTTTCCAACATAAAATTGGTGTTCAGCGGTGGGATAGAGCTGTGCTTGCGTCTACTCGACAATAACTGTGGGTAGTCCATAGGCCTACACCGGGAGTTTTCTCCAAGCGGACTTCCTGATTTCGAGTTTTGTTTTTTTCAAATTTACTTCTGGTGGTGGGAGGAGGTATTACAAAAGGTACCCCCCTGCATAGCTTCTGTAAGCAACTGTCTTCTATCCTGAGTGGGCAAAATGGAGTTTGTGTTGGAGAATGTGGAAACTTACACTGTGGCCCAACTCAAAGAGTTTTGTGAGAGAGAGGGGGTGTATTGTCCCCCAGGTGCAAAGAAGGGTGAGCTCCAAACCAGCTTGAGGGCTTGGGGGGAGGCACGACGAGAAAGTAAGGCTGAACAGGAGGACAGGGATGGAGAGACTGACCACGAGGGGGCTGGTTTGTACCAACCTGAGGTGGGGAACCTAGTAGAGGGGCCCTGAACACTTTCAAGGAAGGGCAGCAGTGTCTCTAGTGGCGGCTTATCAGAAGCAGTATTAACTGACCGGAGGGAGAAAAGACGGCTCACATGGGAGTTGGTGAAGCTGGAGAAAGAAAAGGAGGAACAGAGGATGGCTCACAAGTTGAGGCTCAAGGAGATAGATCTCCAGATCCTACGGGTCGGGGCACACACTGTTCCTAATGGTGGCAGCGAAGAAAGAGAAATCACCAGGGAACCCAAACCCTATCTGCCAAAAGACATAGTAGCTAGCTATAGTGCGGGAGATGACATCGCCAAGTGGCTAGCGGCCTATGAGGTCTCTTTAAGAGTCCATGGGGTTCCAGAGAAATATTGGGGAGGGGGATTGTACAAATATATGCCTCCAGCTGGCAGGGATACATTATTGGCCCTAGAGCAGGATGAGCAGACCCACTACCCCACCATGAAAGTGGCGCTCGTGAGGAAGTTTGGACTAACACCCGAGAAGTACAGACAGAAGTTCTGGGGTAGCCACAAACTGGGCACACAGAAGTGAGTGGATTTCCTGGACTATGCAAAGAAGGCATTAGAGGGTTGGCTACAGGGCAGTGAGGTGAGGGACTACGAGGGGTTGTTTGATTTGATGTTGAAGGAACACCTGCTCGAAAAATGTTTCCCTGAACTGCGTCAACACCTGGTAGATAGCAAGCTGACCAAACGCCGGAAGCTTGCTGAGGAGGCGGACATTTGGGCTAGTACCCGGGTGTCCACAAGGGGGACTGGAGGGGACTCTCAAAGGACCGGACAGGGCGCCCCCCAGAAGAAAGAGGGAGGGGAAAAGAAAACGGAGTTCTCTAAAGGCCCCCAAAATAGTTTCCAAGGGAAGGGAACGGGATTCACCCCTAGGGCTAACCCACCCAGAAACCCTAATCCTGGCCAGAGTCAGCAGCCAAGGGTTATCCATTGCTTCGAGTGCTGTGGTGTCGGACACTATAAGGGAGATGTGAAGTGCCCGAAAAGACCACCCCCTCCCATCGGAGGAAAGGCCCCCGGAGTAGCTAGTGTAGTGCTCGGGGAGGAGATGCCCTTAGATAAGGGAAGGGAGTGGGCGGGTGTCACCTTAGTGTCCCTGGGAGAACGGGAGATGGTTCCTAAGATCCAGGTGCCCGCAAATACCACAAAGTATGGGCAGTGGGTCACCATCAACGGCCAAAGAGGGGAGGCTCTGAGAGACACAGGAGCCAGTATGACTATGGTACGTAGCCAACTGGTGTCTCCAGAGCAGGTGATTCCCCATGTACTCCACCCTGCCGCGATGGCTGACGGCAGAATGGGCCACTATCCGGTGGCCGAGGTTCCATTTGAATGAGAAGGGGTTGCAGGGTTGCTTCGAGTTGCCGTAAGCCCTGCCGTGCCAGTCGATTGTCTGCTGGGGAATGACATGGAGCATAATGCTTGGAAGGAGGTGGAATACCGGACTCATGCTGAGATGCTGGGTACACCTGACTGGGCCTGTGTCAGCACAAGGTCTGCGACTACCCGGAGGGGGAGTACGTTTAGGCGGGAGCCTGGAACAAAGGCACCGCCGGCTGCCGACCAAGGGAAGAACCGAGGGCAGGAGGAGCCTGCCTCGGCATCCGTGCCCCGTGTGACGGATAGGCCACCGGAGGTGGTGGACCAGGAGTCCGCGGAGGGGGATGTTACCGAACTGGAGAACCTACCCATCCCGGCCGAGTGGCACGTGGAGGGAGGGCCGACCAGGGAGGAATTCTGCAAGGGCCAGAAGGAGTGTCCTACCCTTGAGGGACTGAGGCGACAGGCCGAAGCCCAGGCAGCAGGGAACGTTGAGGGGAACTACAATATTTACTGGGAGGGTGGCCTCCTCTACAGTGAACCCAAGGCACCCATGCACGGATCGTCACGGGCCTTGGTAGTCCCTCAACGTTATCGAGCCTTCCTCCTGGAATTGGCTCATGAGATCCCCTTGGCAGGACACATGGGGCAAGACAAGACCTTTGCCCGGCTTGTCCCGCACTTTTATTGGCCTCAAATGAAAGTGTCGTCCGACACCTACTGCCGGACGTGTGTGTCTTGTCAAGCCAGTGGGAAAACAGGGGTGAAGCTGAAAGCTCCCCTGGAACCACTTCCTGTCGTTAGCACCCCCTTTGAAAGGGTGGGCATCGACATTGTGGGTCCATTAGATCCACCTACTACAGCTGGTCACAGGTTTATCCTGGTTCTGGTGGATCATGCCACACGGTACCCAGAGGCTATACCTCTGAGGACCATTACTGCACCTGTGGTGGCTAGGGCCCTGATGGGAGTCTTTACCCGAGTGGGTTTTCCCCAGGAAGTTGTGTCCGACAGGGGGACCAACTTCATGTCAGCATATATGCGGGCGATGTGGAAGGAGTGTGGAGTGACCTACCGGTTCACCACTCCTTACCACCCCCAGACCAATGGTCTGGTGGAGAGGTTCAATAAAACCTTGAAAGGCATGATCAGAAGTCTGCCTGAAAGCCTGCGGAGGAAATGGGACGTCCTCCTACCCTGTCTATTGTTTTCTTACAGGGAAGTGCCACAGAAGGGAGTGGGCTTCAGCCCCTTCGAGCTTTTGTATGGGCACCCTGTGCGTGGACCTCTCAGCCTGGTGAGAGACGGATGGGAAAGAACTCCCAGAAAGCTTCCCCAGGATGTGGTGAGCTACATGCTGGCCTTCCGGAGCCAAATGGCTAAGTTGTGGAAGCAAGCTTCTGACAACTTGGAAGCCAGCCAAGCAGTAATGAAGGCGTGGTATGACCACAATGCTCACCCGGTGGAATTGGAGCCTGGCCAGAAGGTGTGGGTGATCGAACCAGGAGAGCTTAGCGCCCTCCAGGATCGCTGGTCAGGACCATTTGAGGTGTTGGAGAAGAAGGGTAAGGCTACCTACTTGGTGGATCTGAAGACCCCTCGCCAGCCCCTACGGGTGCTGCATGCCAACCGCCTCAAACCCCACCATGAGAGACCCAAAGTCATATTGCTGATGGTGACTGACGGAGCAGAGGACGTGGAAAGCGAGCCTCTCCCCGACTTATTTGCGCCTCAAGAGAAGGATGGGTTGGTGGAGGGAGTGATTCTCTCCCCGTCCCTAACTCCTGAACAGCAGGAGGACTGCCGCCAGGTCCTGGGGCAGTACTCTTCGTTGTTCTCCCTTGTTCCGGGTAGGACTCACCTGTGCGTCCATGACATGGACACAGGAGACAGCCCACCTGTGAAGTCAAAGATCTACCGGATGACAGACAAGGTGAAGGCCAGCATTCACAGTGAAGTCACTAAGATGCTGGAGCTAGGAGTGATTGAACCTTCTAGCAGCCCCTGGTCCAGTCCGGTGGTACTAGTACCAAAAGCTGCACCACCGGGAGCCCAACCGGAACTGAGGTTCTGTGTGGACTACCGGGGACTGAACTCAGTAGCCAAGACTGATGCTCATCCGATTCCAAGGGCGGATGAACTGATTGACCGGCTGGGAGCTGCCCAATATCTGAGTACCTTTGACCTTACTTCCGGGTACTGGCAGATCTCTCTGACTGATGGAGCTAAGGAAAGGTCAGCCTTCTCCACACCCAAGGGCCACTACCAGTTCTGCGTGATGCCCTTTGGGCTCAAGAACGCACCTGCCACGTTTCAGCGTCTGGTGAACCAGATCCTCACTGGAATGGAGAGTTTCTCTGCTGCTTATCTGGACGACATTGCCGTTTTCAGTAACAGCTGGGAGGATCACTTGCGTCACCTGCAAACTGTTCTCCAGGCCCTGAAGCAAGCTGGGTTAACGATCAAGGCCACTAAATGCCAGATCGGGCAGGGGTCGGTGGTGTACCTTGGACACTTGGTGGGTAGGGGAGCGGTGCAACCCCTCCAGGTGAAAATCGAGGCCATCATGGCCTGGGAACCCCCCAAAACTCAGACTGAGGTCCGAGCTTTTCTGGGCCTCACCGGATATTACCGCCGCTTCATGAAGGGGTATGGTACCATTGTGGCCCCCCTCACGGAGCTTACGTCCAAGAAGCAACCTCGACGGGTAGTCTGGACGGAGGCTTGTCAGCAGGCCTTTGTGAAACTGAAGCAAGCCATGTGCGAGGCCCCGGTCTTAAGGGCCCCAGACTTTTCCAAGGAGTTCATTGTCCAGACGGATGCATCAGAACATGGCATTGGGGCAGTGTTATCGCAACTCAATGAAGAGGGTCTGGATCAACCCGTGGTCTTCCTATCCCGGAGACTACTTCCCAGGGAACAGAAGTGGAGTGCAATAGAGCGTGAAGCCTTTGCAGTGGTATGGGCTCTGAAGAAGTTGCGGCCATACCTGTTTGGCTCGCACTTCCTAGTTCAGACCGACCACAGACCCCTTCGGTGGCTGATGCAGATGAAGGGGGAGAATCCCAAGTTGCTAAGGTGGTCTATCTCCCTACAGGGAATGGACTTTCAGGTGGAACATCGGCCTGGAGTGGACCATGCCAATGCAGACGGTCTCTCAAGGTATTTCCGCCTTAGTGATGAGAACTCCCAAGGGGTTGGGTAGCTCTCCCCACTTTCAGCTGGGGGGGACGCGTGTTAGACCTGTCAGCCCTTTGGGTGGTCCCTCCTCATCATTATTTATTTTGTCCCACTTCTGCCTCAAACCCTGTTATAATTTTTCCTTTTTGGGAACCACCAGACTTTTTAGTGTTGATGCAGGGTCAGGGAGCCATTTTCCCTACCCCTGGAACTTCTGTCTGAGGGCCTGAGCCACAAAATGGTGGCCACCCATTGTCACCTGTGACATAACCAGAACTCACTGGAGGTTTCTAGAACCTTCTGTAACATTCTAGAACCCTGTGACAGTGGGAGGCAGTTTAGAATGTTGGGAGGCCATCTCAGAGTGGCAGTTGGCATCTGACTGGAGAAGAGAGAGGACAGAGATAGAGGGAGGTCGGAGTAAGGCAGCAGAGGTGGAAACCAGTGCTTGGAGTGGGGTCCAGAAACCCACCCTTGATGCTAGTCTCTACTGACCAAGCCCAACCTAGAGCCCTGTGTGGGATCAAGACCAGAAGAACCATCTTAAAGAACTGAATATTTGGAACAGGCCTTGAAGAGGAAGAACAGCAAGTTCCTGACCTGTTCAGTGGTGTCCTCCTGGAGTCCTGACGTCGAGAAGCCTGGAGACCTGGGGCCTGAGGTAGAGAAGCGGCGCTGACAGAAAGCAGACGTCGTACCCGGAGCCGCCAGAGGTCGAGTGAGGGCGCCGACGGAGGTCCTGGAGAGGCGCCGGAGGTCGAGTGGAGATTCACCCGAGGTCGAGTGAGGGCGCCGACGGAGGTCGTGGAGAGGCGCCGGAGGTCGAGTGGAGATTCACCCGAGGTCGAGTGAGGGCGCCGACGGAGGTCGTGGAGAGGCGCCGGAGGTCATGTGGAGATTCACCCGAGGTCGAGGTGAGGGCGCAGACGGAGGTCGTGGAGAGGTGACGGAGGTCGGGAGTGGAGATCGCACTCCGGAGACACCCGGAAGCGGGGAGGTCGTGTCCCTGCGACGCCGGAAGGCGACATCGAGACGAGGCCGCCCAGCGACATCGAGTCGAGACCGCTCGCGTCATCGAGTCGAGACCGCCCAGCGACATCGAGACGAGGCCGCCCAGCGACATCGAGCCGGAGCCGCCTCACGACATCGACACGGCGCCGAGCGGAGCCGATCATCGTGAAAAGGGCAGTAAGTGGTAGAGGGGGCGTCTGAGGCCCCGTGGAGCCCTAAAAGACCATTCTAGGGGCTAGAGGGGTGTTAGAACCAGCCTGGGAGTGCCAGGGGTGAACTAAGACTGGTGCAGTGACATCTGTGAGGGGCTGTGTAGTTTGGAGGGCCAGATCTTTAGGTTACCCTGGTTCTGCCTCAGCTTAGGCCCCAGCCTTGACCAATCTAGGTGGGACACCCCCATGCCATCCAAATGACCACAAGCTGTGTATGGGCAAAGTAAGACCAAGTTACCTCATGAAAGTGATCTGATCTATACTGTCATTGATTGCTTTTCCTTATTTATTGAGGGTGCTTTATTTATTGTCTTCCACTAATTTATTCCTGCACTGTATTTATTGTCTGACTGTATTTATTTGCCATCTGTATTTATTGTACATCTATTTATTCTTTGCTTAATGAGGACCTGAATCTATTTATTGAAATTCCAAAGTAACATTGTTTGTTTGACCTGCTCTTTTAAAAGAAAATCCTATTGTATTGTAATTATGTGATGAAACCTGCAACTAAGAGAAAATAAGATAAAGACATATATATTTTCAACTTGACTTGCATAATTTTTACGGTGTAGTGTCGTTTTTGGAACGGATGAACGCATGGTTATTGTGAGGGTGTGACGTACGCTTAACACGGTGCCTGACCCCCAACCGCTCGAGCCAAGCTACCACTGTGCTGGGAACCTGGTGACTGCTAACCCGGTTGCCCGGTTTCCAACAGTGTCTTTGCTGATAAGGCGATTAAATTATTGCCGCTTTTTGCACAAAAACGGATGCAAAAGCGCCGATATTTCATAGCGCCGCCTTGCTGATATGCCTCCAAATATATTAGACCAGTCTTCTCTGTGTGGAGTTTGAGACCCTGCATTTGTTCATTTGAAAGAAATCTGTTTAGTATATTGGTTCAGTTTTTCAGTTTTTTCAAGAATGAGCTACTTCATATCATTAGGTGTATGTTTAGCTGTAATGTAGTGGTTAGTAAGCCTGGTAGCTGTGCGTTGGCATTTGCTTGTACTCCAATGCTCTTTGATCCTGATTTTAATAGGTCTTGAAGTAATTCCAGCACTCCATAGGTTACAAGGAATGTTGATACAGTTAAGTAAATACAATTCTTTGTGTTACATTTGTTATGTTCTCTTAATTCTAGTTTCTGAAGGTGCCCCAGACCACTTTCTTTAGTCGTCTCCATTAATGGGAAGATGTTACAGTGACTGCAGGGATATCGCAGGGATTGGGATACCCCGTGTTAATGTATCTGTATGTTTACTCAAATATCTGTGGAGTCTGGTGTGGATCACCTGGTCTTTCAAATTTCTGGATCTTTAGAAAGTGAAAAGAGGTTTGGAAAGGTTCCGTCTTTCATTGTTCAAAATCTTCCAGTTTCTTTTTTATGTCATTCCATCCCGTGGTGAAGGTGGTCACACAAGTGATCCACAGTCATTAGGTGGTTTTGGGAGAGTTTCTAAGAAAGGTTCCCTGTTTTTGTTCCTGGCTTGTTTTTGCGCATTACAAATAATGTTCTTTGGATATCCTTTAGTCTGAAGTTTAAAAGTTAAGTCTGCAGCTTAATTGTCAAAATCGTCCAACCTACTGCAATTCCTTCGGAGATGTAGAAACTGACTAAACGTTAAATTATGTCTCGGGGCTCTTGAGTGATGACTGGGGAATCTTGCTTGAGATTCCACAATAAGATTTATCTATTAAACCACAGGCAAAAGGAAATCCAAATAAAATAATTATCATATTATATCAGAATACCAATTGTGGCACAAGCTTCGGTTTCCACCCAAGCTGGCAATTTTGAGATACTGAGAATGGATGAAAAATTAGAGAAATTTGAATGAATGATAAATCAACTATTACAATATGTGGTAGAGCAAAAGTGATTGCTCATGTCCAAAAATGCTGAGAATTCCCAGAATCATAGAGGGTAGCACTTGAAACACAAACTAGCAAATTAGTGGCATCTGTTATATCATTTGACTTCCTGTCCCAGATCCATCCCAACAGTGGGGATACATGTAGAAAATGTCAGTGATGTCTTATGGATCATTAGAGTCTTAATTCTGTAATCAAGGAATTTTGGAAGGTAATAGAGTAAAACGGAGTAGGGAAATACAATGGTTGGTTAAATTTTATATGCAATTTAATTTTGTTGATGTTAAGCTGAAATACGAAATGCAAATACAAAATCGTATTTATTTTATTTAGCATTTTGTTTAGCACGGACACGTCAATTTATGGCCACTTCACCGTGTTTAATCCACTTATGCCAGCTGGTGAGCAGGAATGGCAGAGGGGAGCACGTAATTCCTTGATAAAATCGGGTTTGACCCCTCTAGCCTTGGGGGAGGGTGGTCTCAGTTAGTTGCTCAGGTTGGGGTGTCATTCCATAAGGGGAGAGTTATTTCGGAAAGGTGGGACTCTCTGAACATGGTTGTTTTAGCTCTCATCCCAAAATTAAGCAGTTCTCTAAAATCAGTGTCCATAAAATTATACAAATTGCAGACTTGGATTTTAGAATTGGAACTCTCCATTTTGAATTGGTGGGCAAGTGGAAACATATTGAAGGGTGCACTTAAATAGTTATGTCAGACAAGACACTCTGTATGGTGTATTCATAATGCACAGAGTATTCCATATGTTTACCTGCTCCTCGGGGAGTTAGCAACAGTGATTTAATTAAGGGCTATACCGTCCTGTATCTTCAGATTCAGGCAGGGTCAGATGGCCTGGTTTTAGATCCTGTACAGTTTATGGATTTCTTTTTTTAGGACACTGACATAGGCTGCATGAAAATTTCCCTTGGCGGATCTAATTGCAGGATGTAAGGATTCAACGGAATTAAAGCTTTTTCCATAAGCTGTTTCTTAAAAATGATGAATTTCCATATTGGAGATATCACACATAATTCTGATAGTAATTCCACCTTTTTTGCCCAGATATTTTACCAGCTTTTAGTCTGTGAAATGTCCAGGGAAGGAATACCAGAACTGCAGTTTTCTTGTAATTCCCAATTCAGCTGGAAAACGTGTTTCCGACCAAATAGGGAATTGTACTAATCTCAGAGTAGGCATCAAAAATGTTGTAATAATCCAAATGAAAAAAAATCCCTGATGACAACCACTAGCTGATCCATTTCAAGGAGAAGACCCTCTTTGGTAACTAAAGTGGTGATTGTGCAAGAATGCATTTATTTACTTTTTTATGCATTATTATTGAATTATATTTGGCTCTTCAGTTACCCATCGGAGCCATGTCTACCTTTTCCAGACGGCTGCTTTGGTAAGCCTAATTTTTGTGTTGATTTGCAGGAAGTGAATTCTGTCTACCGTATCTTGGCTGGGATCCTCAACATTGGGAACATTGAGTTTACTGCCATTTCGTCCCAACATCAAACAGACAAAAGTGAAGTGCCTGATGCAGAAGCCTTAGAAAATGGTAAAAAAAAGAATGCACATATTTTCAGTGCAACGTTTCTGTTTTGTTCAGTAGTCTTCCTTGGTCAAATGAAGGAATATCATTAACAAACGGAGTACATCTATAATGAAACAAGGGTTGCTATACTATATTATATTACTTTCTTTGTATTTTATGTTATGATATGGCATAATATTGTATGATATAGTATCATTATGTATAGAGCATTTTATCTAACTTCATAGACACGCACACACACAAACACACTCTCTTTCTCTCTCTCTCTCTCGTTCTCTCTTTCTCATCCCCCAACCCCCTTGTTTCCTCTCGTGGTGAAAAGGGTCCCCCAAGCAAGCTTTACCTAGTGTACATTTATCTTCCAGCCCTCGAAGGTGCTGGTCCGCGTCTTCCCTAGAATGGCACCTAACTCACCCTGGTTAGGTCACTCTAAAGGACACTGGAGGTAGTTCGTGAAAATGACGATCAAGACCTGTGGTTCTCAAAGATCTTTACCACCCTAACTACTTTACATGGTTAGATTATAGATGTGGGTGTCCAACATATTTGGGCATTTAATGTTCTGGTCTCTATTGGGCTATCTTCTAGCCTAGAAAATATATGGGTCTACTATGCCATGGCTACCGATTGCACCCACACATTTGCTACTCCTTGTGTAGTGACTCAGGGATGCTGCCCATTTACTGTCCTCCACCTGAATCAATTTCTTAACCATTGGGAGCCAGGCTGGCGTGACGGGACACTCCTTCCGAGGTGACTGATTGCCAGCATTCCTGGGAAATCTAATGCTTGCATGTTGAGCTCCTGTAATTTAGGCACTCTGCATTGTCTTGGAGCTCTGTCGCCTATGTTTCCAAAGTGAGGCTCATACACACACAGACAGGATACTCACGTTCATGAAGCTGATTCTAATGCGTACCATTGATACATACGTGTGAGACCGGCCTCACGGCGTGGCCCTCTCCACCATCCAGCCAACCGGCAACCACCCTCAAGACACGACATCCCCGACTCCGGCCGCCCCAGCCACCCCCGATCCGCGGGCCGGCCAGAGGCCTGACCAACTCACCACCCTACCACGCATGTCCAACCAAGGAAGCGGGAGCCTCAACACAGACCCAGAGGCGCCAGCCCAGTCACACCTCGGGTCGCCTTCCCCGGGAGGACTCAATCGGCCACCAGGCCCCTGGGGAGCAGGCGCCTCCCCTACCGAGCGTCTGGGGTCCCTCCCAGGCCCACCTGAAAAGACCAAAGAAGTGAGCGGCAGGGAATCCCGCCGAACCCCCTCCGTCACCCCAGTCCCCCCTCTGTGAGCACTCCGGACTTCAAAGAACCAGCGGAGTATAACAAGGGGTGCCGGAGAAACAAGGACAGAGAAGACCTGGAACCATCTGAGCCTGCAGACGCTGTCGCGGCTCCTGAACGCTGAAGTCACCTGGGCCTGCTGAGTGACTCGCGGCCTCTTGCTATTGAACCATCTGAGCCCTGCGGACTAGGTCACGGCTCCCGAACACTGAACCACCTAGGCCTGCTGAGTGACTCGCGGCCCCCAGCTATTGAACCATCTGAGCCCTGCTGACGGAATCGCGGCTCCTGAACTCCGACCACCTGTGCCTGCTGAGAGACTCGCGGCGCTCCCCTTGAGGACGACTCGGGAAGAGATCGCCCAGAGACACGACACCCTCCGGCTCGAGGATTGTGAGCTTCCGCAGGGTATTTCGCAGAGACACTATCTTGAAAGACTGTCCCGCTACCCCCATTCCCCACGACTGACTTGTGGTACGTTGTGCCACTGCTGTACTATTCGCCTTTTGGGTCATAAAGATCCCTTGAAATCATCGATAAAAGAACTTATCGTCCTACAAAGAATACGTGTGGTGTCCCTCTGTTCACAGTGCAGTTCAGGGTGTGCGCGCCTGGTTCGGCTTATTTGGGAGAGGTGGGTCAAAGGGGTGGGCAGGACGAGTATCGAACCCCCTTCCGGCGAACGCCTTTCCAACATTTGGTGGCAGACGACGGGATCCGAGCCGACACCGAAAGAGAGCGTGCAGGAACGACTGACGCACTACCAAACAGAGATGGAAGGAGAAACCCCCCTGGGTGCCGCAGGTACCGAAATAAGCTCACCGTTCCGAGAGGATCAATTGGACTATTACACGCATAGAGAACTCAAACAGTTTTGCAAAGACCTTGGCATCGCTACCACCGGACTAAGCACAAAGAAAGACTTCCAGAAAGTACTGAAAGCCTGGGTCGAGACGGGGGCGCCCCCGACCCAAACGGAAGAAGACTCTACCCATGAACAAACAAGCACCCCGGCGAGAAACAACGGGCCAGAGGGGAACCTGTCCTCCGAGGAACTAGCGGACCGAGAGAGAAGCCGCAACCACGAACTAGAACTGGCAAAACTAAAAATCGAGGGAGAGATAAAACTGGCAGAGAAGAAGTTAGCCATCGAGCAGTTACGGCTACAAGGGGAACTCGAAGAGAAGAGACTCCAAAGGGAGCACGACGAAAAGAAACTCCAGCTAGAACATGAACGCGGCCTGAAGGAGATTGAGTGGCGGGCTAGACACGAAAAGTCACAGCCGCACGGGAATCCACAGCCCGCTCCCGCCGGGGAAACCAAAGTTCACATCCCCAAGGATGTGGTCAAGGAGTATTATAAGAACGATGATATCCAGCAGTGGTTTAAGGCCTACGAAGTCGCCATGACCTCTCACCGAGTCCCGCAGAAGGATTGGGGGGCTGGCCTATGGGGCCGGTTCTTAAGCGAAGGAAGGGACACTCTGCTCGATCTGCCCTCCGCGGTCATGAACTCCTACAGCCACATGAAGGAAGCCCTCGTGGGCCGGTACGGACTCACCCCCGAAATGTACCGACAACGGTTCCGAGATTGCAAAAAGATACCGGGCACCACGTGGGTCGAATACGTGAACTTTTACAGCCGAGCCTTGGACGGGTGGATCAAGGGCAGCAAGGTCTCCACCTTCGAAGAACTGTTCGATCTGATCGCCTGGGAACATTTAGCGGCCAATTGCTTTATAGAACTGCGCCAGCATCTCCTAGACAGTAAACTCACCGACCCTCGGAAGCTGGCCGCTGAGGCTGATCGTTGGGTGAACACCCGGGCCACCCGGGGCCCCGTGGGGGACTACGGCCGCCACAGTCAGGGTCCCCCCCGCCAGAGGGGCGGAGGGAACCACGGCCGACCAAGAGACTTTGCCGGGGGGTCCTCCACCCGCCCCCCCAGCAGCCCACCAGCGGCGGGTTCGGCCCAGTCTCCAGCCAGCACCGGAGCCCCAGGACGACCAGGTCCACGAGCTAGGATCACCTGCTTCCGCTGCCAGCAGTCCGGACACTACGCCAATGACCCCCAGTGTCCCCAGTATCAGCGAACCACCACGACCAACCCCCCGACCCGGCAGATGGCCTCCGTGGCTCTGGGGGAAGAAATGGAAGACTCCGAGGAATGGGAACCAGCGGCCATGGCCCTGGTCTCCCTTGGTGATCGAGAAATGGTCCCCGGGACACCCTTGCCCGCCAACACAGAAAAGTACCGACAGCGGGTGACCATCAACGGCCACCGAGTCGAGGGCCTTCGCGACACCGGGGCGAGTGTCACCGCGGTCCACCGCAGCCTAATTTCCGAAGACCAGATCCTAGCCGGAGCCCTCTGTCCGGTCGTATCCTCCGACAATTCTGAGAGCCTCTGCCAGATGGCCCTGGTGCCCTTCGAGTGGGGAGGGGTCTCCGGAGAACTGAAGGTAGCGGTCCGGACCTCGCAGCCCGTAGACTGCCTCCTGGGCAACGACCTGGAGAGTTCCCCGTGGGGGCAGGTAGAACGAAGAGCCCACCTGGAGATGATGGGCCTACCAGAATGGGTCTGCGCCACCACGCGCTCCATGACCGCACGAGTGGCCCCCTCCAAGGGCGGTGAAGCCCTCTTACCGAACACTTTCCCCGAGAGCAGGGACCCCCTACCAGAAGCAGACAACCCTCCTTCCGAGGAAGAAGGAGACACTAACCCAGGGGAAGGACCGGAACCTTCCGCCCCAGAGGCCCCGATGGAACTCGAAGAACTGCCCGAGTTGGCCCAGTGGCACTGCGAAGGGGGGCCCTCCCGCAAAGAGTTCTGCCAGGAACAGACCACTTGCCCCTCCCTCGAGGGACTTAGACAACAAGCCGAAGCCCAGGTCGCCGGTGACCAAACCGGAACCCATTGGGTCTATTGGGACAATGGCCTCCTCTACAGCGAGCAAAAGTCCGCCGAGCTCGGCGCAGCACGAGTACTGGTGGTACCCCTGCGGTTCCGGAGCCTCCTCCTGGGCCTGGCCCACGATGTACCCTTGGCAGGCCACTTAGGCCAAGACAAGACATATCAGCGATTGGTTACCCACTTCTATTGGCCCAAGATGCGAGCGAATGTAGAAGCACACTGCAAATCATGCCTCACGTGCCAGGGCAGTGGGAAGAGTGGCGGAAAATGCAAAGCTCCCTTACAACCGTTCCCCGTTTTGAGTACCCCGTTCGAGCGGGTCGGCATCGACATCGTGGGACCCCTGGATCCGAAGACCGCCCAGGGCCACAGATTCATCCTTGTCCTGGTGGACCATGCCATCCGCTACCCCGAGGCCATCCCCCTCCGCACCGTGACGGCTCCCGTGATGGGCCGGGCTCTCATGGGGATCTTCTCCCGTGTCGGATTTCCCCGCGAGGTTGTGAGTGATCGCGGCACGAACTTTATATCCCGCTACATGAAGTCCCTGTGGCAGCAGTGCGGAGTCACGTATAAGTTCACGACCCCCTACCACCCCCAGGGCAACGGCCTGGTGGAACGCTTCAACCGAACTCTGAAGGGAATGATCCTGGGCCTCGAAGAGCCCCTGCGCCGGAAATGGGACGTCCTCCTCCCTTGCCTCCTATTTGCGTACCGGGAGGTTCCCCAAAAGTCTCTGGGGTTCAGCCCCTTCGAACTGCTGTACGGACATCCCGTTCGAGGGCCCCTGAGCCTAGTCAAAGAGGGCTGGGAGACAAGCCCCCGGGGGACACCCCCGGATGTGTTCCGCTACATCCTGGCGCTCCGCAACCAGACAAGGAAGTTTAGAGAACTTGCAGAGGCTAACCTCGAGGCCAGCCAAGAAGAAATGAAGCGCTGGTATGACCAGAACGCAACCCTGGTCGAGTTCCAGCCGGGCCAGCAGGTTTGGGTCATGGCTCCGGTGAAACCCTGCGCCCTACAAGACAAATGGACTGGCCCATTCAAGGTGGTCGAACGGAAGAGCCAGGTCACGTATCTGGTCGATGTACAGTCCCCACGGAACCCCCTCCGGGTCCTCCACGTAAACCGTCTCAAGCCCCACTTCGTAAGGACAGAATTGAGTTTGCTACTGGCCACCGATGAGGGGGCAGAAGAAGACACTGAACCCCTGCCCGACCTCCTGTGCACGAAAGAACTGGACGGTTCCGTGGAGGGTGTGACACTGTCGGCCACCCTCACTCCCCAGCAGGCCGACGACTGCCGCCAGCTGCTCGGACAATTCGCAGACCTCTTCTCCCTCATTCCAAGGGTGACCGACTGGTGTGTCCACGACGTGGACACCGGCGACTGCCCGCCTGTGAGACACCGAGCCTACCGGGTGCCTGACCGGGTCCGCACCTGCATCAAGACCGAGGTACAGAAAATGCTCAACCTGGGGGTCATCGAGCCCTCCGACAGCCCCTGGGCCAGCCCGGTGGTTCTGGTCCCGAAGGCGGCCTCCCCAGGGGTCGCCCCCGAACTAAGATTCTGTGTAGACTATCGGGGGCTCAACGCGGTCACCCGGGCAGACGCTCACCCTATTCCCCGAGCCGACGAGCTCATCGACCGCCTGGGGGCCGCCCAGTTCCTCAGCACTTTCGACCTGACCTGCGGGTACTGGCAGATCGCTCTCACGGAAGGGGCGAAAGAGCGCTCTGCCTTCTCCACGCCAGATGGCCACTACCGCTTCAGGGTCATGCCGTTCGGAATGAAAAACGCCCCAGCCACGTTCCAGCGGTTGGTGAACAAGGTCCTGGCCGGACTCGAGGAGTTCAGCGCAGCGTACCTTGACGACATCGCCGTATTCAACTCTCAATGGCACGAGCATCTCCAGCACCTCCGACAAGTACTAATGGCCCTGCGCCGAGCAGGCCTGACAGTGAAAGCCAGCAAATGCCAGCTCGGACAAGGCTCCGTGGTCTACCTGGGGCATCAGGTGGGCAGCGGCCAGGTCGCCCCTCTCCAGCCGAAGATCGATGCCATCAAGTCCTGGGAGCCCCCCACCACGCAGACAGAGGTTCGGGCCTTCCTGGGCCTTACGGGGTACTACCGGAGGTTCATTAAAAATTATGGTAGTATCGCAGGGCCCCTCACAGAATTGACCTCCAAGAAGCTTCCGCAGAAGGTGCAGTGGACCCCCCAGTGCCAGCAGGCGTTCGACGCCTTGAAAACCGCCATGAGCACCGCTCCCGTACTCAAGGCCCCCGACTACTCCCAAGAGTTCGTGGTCCAGACCGACGCATCCGAACATGGCATCGGGGCCGTGCTCTCGCAGTTCGATGACAAGGGCATTGATCAGCCCATAGCTTTCATCAGCCGAAGGCTGCTGCCGAGAGAGCAGCGTTGGAGTACTATAGAGCGAGAGGCCTTTGCCGTAGTCTGGGCCCTCAAGAAACTGCGGCCCTACTTGTTCGGAACCCATTTTCGAGTACAGACGGACCACCGGCCCTTGCAATGGCTAATGCGGATGAGGGGGGAGAACCCCAAGCTACTACGATGGTCCATCTCCCTCCAAGGGATGGATTTCACTGTCGAACATCGCCCCGGGACGGATCATGCCAACGCCGACGGCCTGTCCCGGTTCTTCCGCTTCGGCGAGGAGAACCCCCCAGTGGATGGGTAGTTCTCCACGCCTTTCAGCTGGGGGGGACGCGTGTGAGACCGGCCTCACGGCGTGGCCCTCTCCACCATCCAGCCAACCGGCAACCACCCTCAAGACACGACATCCCCGACTCCGGCCGCCCCAGCCACCCCCGATCCGCGGGCCGGCCAGAGGCCTGACCAACTCACCACCCTACCACGCATGTCCAACCAAGGAAGCGGGAGCCTCAACACAGACCCAGAGGCGCCAGCCCAGTCACACCTCGGGTCGCCTTCCCCGGGAGGACTCAATCGGCCACCAGGCCCCTGGGGAGCAGGCGCCTCCCCTACCAAGCGTCTGGGGTCCCTCCCAGGCCCACCTGAAAAGACCAAAGAAGTGAGCGGCAGGGAATCCCGCCGAACTCCCTCCGTCACCCCAGTCCCCCCTCTGCGAGCACTCTGGACTTTAAAGAACCAGCGGAGTATAACAAGGGGTGCCGGAGAAACAAGGACAGAGAAGACCTGGAACCATCTGAGCCTGCAGACGCTGTCGCGGCTCCTGAACGCTGAAGTCACCTGGGCCTGCTGAGTGACTCGCGGCCTCTTGCTATTGAACCATCTGAGCCCTGCGGACTAGGTCGCGGCTCCCGAACACTGAACCACCTAGGCCTGCTGAGTGACTCGCGGCCCCCAGCTATTGAACCATCTGAGCCCTGCTGACGGAATCGCGGCTCCTGAACTCCGACCACCTGTGCCTGCTGAGAGACTCGCGGCGCTCCCCTTGAGGACGACTCGGGAAGAGATCGCCCAGAGACACGACACCCTCCGGCTCGAGGATTGTGAGCTTCCGCAGGGTATTTCGCAGAGACACTATCTTGAAAGACTGTCCCGCTACCCCCATTCCCCACGACTGACTTGTGGTACGTTGTGCCACTGCTGTACTATTCGCCTTTTGGGTCATAAAGATCCCTTGAAATCATCGATAAAAGAACTTATCGTCCTACAAAGAATACGTGTGGTGTCCCTCTGTTCACAGTGCAGTTCAGGGTGTGCGCGCCTGGTTCGGCTTATTTGGGAGAGGTGGGTCAAAGGGGTGGGCAGGACGAGTATCGAACCCCCTTCCGGCGAACGCCTTTCCAACAATACCAAAATATCTTTACCAGCCTTTCTTATTTAAAATTTAGTTTCGCGATGCTAGGCCCGACTGTTCTACAACACGACACAAAAGCAATATGATACTTTTGCCTTATTCTAGTTGCGTGTGTCTACTCTCTTCTCACTTTCAATCTGGTTTTCAAAGATTTAGTCAAAGCATTTTCTAGAGTGCAACTACGTCTGAGGTGCTTGCTGCTTTCTTCCTTTGCTCTAGACCGGAATTTCTGCTGATCAATTCAGCAGGAAGAATCCACCAGAGGAGGCGTGAGATCCATCTTTTCTATTTCCACTGTCTTGTGCCCACTAAACATAAGGATTGTTTTAAAACTAGAGTTACGCATAAATACAAGTCTTGTGTCAGAGACGTCAATAAAAACACTTAGTTGTGGGTTGTGTGAGGAAGAGGAATTAAAAGGTTTAACTGTGAAAGTTGTAGTCCTATATGGTGGTCATGGTCATCAGGACGTCACCTGACCGAACAGACAGAAAATAGGCTAAAATATTAGGCCGTTTGGCAGAGACCATAACTGATATCAGCTGGAAATCTAACGAAATTGGAGGTTGGTTTAGTAGTGGATAAAAGGATTTACAGAATCCTGATTCTAGTAAATCGGCATTCCAGCAGGACCAAGCTCTGTCTAGACCTAATTAGATAATAGCATAATTTGCTTTCCCAAAGGATGCTAATAGTGACTTTGACATCGGATCCAGTGTAATCTTGTTTAAAAAAGAGAATACTATAGCTTGTACGTACATGAAATATAATTTTTAAGTCTTGAAAATACAATTGAGTAAAATAATTTGGGTGTTATTCAAAACAGGTTATTGTTCAACCACTGACTACAGTCTGTCACCATTTAGGAGTTTGTTGACACTGCACAAAGGTAACTTTTGGTCATCTGACTTCCAGGGGCCATTCATACGTGGTTCAGATTTGGTAGATGCCTACCAGGCTCCACTTTAGGACATGCCATTTTTAGATCGAACATTCGAGACCTCTTGTATATACTTTAGTATATACTTATTATATACTTATATGTGTATGTGCTTTGTGGGCTCTGGAGATCAGCCATAGGACTGGTCATCTTCCGCTTAGGGACTTTTTTTTTCTGTTCAACTGCCTTTATGTAACTGTCTTGATAAAAAACGACCAGCAAAGGTCAGTAACATACCAGAATTGCTTTCTGCTGAGGGACTTTATTTTTAAAAATTTTTGGGCAACTGCCTCCATTTAACTTTCTTGATAGAAAACGACCAGCAGAGGTCAGTAAAATACCAGAATCACTTCAGCATTCTCTAGATTCCAGTCCATAGAAATGATCTTCCACGAGCACCTATAGACAATATTTTTTTCAAACCTTGTATTTTCAGTGATATGACCAACGAAGGCCATGATTTTATAGTAAAAACAGAGCTTTGGACTATACCATTTCCTGCTGTAAGGCAATATTTCTCTCCATGTGTTCCCATACCTGGTGTGTCACGCGTTTGGTGCTTACTTTCCCTCCATGTTAAAGAACAGTAGATGTTTCAGCACCCAGGCTAATGTGCTGCATAGCTAAATAAATATAAGGTCCCAAAGGCGAGAGCGATTGCATTGCAATTGCTTGTTGTTATACCAGAGACTCCAGTCAGAGCAGTGCTTAAAATGTGATAGCGAAAATTAGATGAATACAAATAAAAATGTGATAGTGAAAATGAGATAAATACAATACAAGAACATGCCAGAGAAAGTAGGAGACTGGCATTAAAAAGGCTTGCCTTCAACCGAACTGACTTTTGAGAACAGTGGATTGCACTTTGCAGAGCCAACCCCATGTCATCACCAAGCATAACGTTTGGCTGAGATGTCCCACAGATATTGTCAGGGGAGTAGAGGAAGGAAACTGACCAAATATATGGATGCAATAGCCTGTTCACCCTGCTCTGCACCAGTGATGCAACAGAGATCTTGGCCATCTGAATAGAGAAGCCATGAAGTGTCAGGTAGTATAACCTGTCCGAATTCCCCCCACACACCACGTTCCCCGAGTATTTTGACCACCACTTCTTTAATCTGGAAGCTTAGCCTGTGTCTACTCACATAGATGTGAGAGCTCAATTTAAAACTGCCTGCACCACTCATAAAGCTCTTCACTCCTCGTATTTCTCCAAGAAACTGACTATCTCAGGCTCTGACTGAGATTAGGAAATGCTCAATTGCTCCTCCTCGAACCTCCCACCTAAAGCACGAGCAGTACATGACCAATCCTTCGCTGGAAGCACCACAAGACTCTGAAACTCCCTCCCACTGAACCTCCGCCTGACCACATCATGTCACTTTAAAAAAAGACATCAAAGCTCTTCTCTTTGAACAACACCTGGCCTAAACATCTCCCAGTGGTGGTTGTTGACATTTTAAAGTGGCTGGCATAAATGCCTGCCTTGAATGCCATGTGGCAAGTGAGCCCAATTCTTACAATTCTGACAGCCAAACAATGATCATAGCAACAGGAACAGTAACCCTCTGAAATACCTTATTAAAAACAATAAGGGTAAAAGACAAACATTTCTGAAAGTAGCAAGCTGTGAATATTTGTACCTCGCAGACGAAAAACAAATGACAAGACTTGACAGCAAGTTCTGTCATTTGTTTTTCATCTGCGAGGTACAACCAGTAAGGGCAGCAGAACAAACCGATTCAAACCTTCAAGATGTTTTTATATAACATAAAAGAGATCCTCAGATACAAACCTTAATTCAAAACTTCACACGCCTGAAAGAGAGTTGAATATCATTGAGCAGCACTAGCTCTCAGAAAAGCACAGAAACCTTCACCTCTACTTTTTATTAAGCGTTTGATGACATTTATGTGGAAATAAAAATAACTCAAAATTTTTGCAGCGTGTTTTGTCACTTCCCGTTTACGTGGTAGTAGTGCACAAACATGGATGGTTTCAATACTATGGGGGTCATTATGATGACGGAAGGCCCGCCACCGCCAGCCGTGCGGTGGCGGGCCCTCCACCATCTGACTGCCAATTTCCCCTGCCACATTACGATGGCGGGGGGAATCGTTCCGCAAGCGTTGCGGGTGCAAAGACCGCCCGCCACGCTTCCGCCACAGGCAATCGTTATGATTGCCTGGCGGAGCGGACAGGAACGGTGGCGGTGCCTAGCAGGCACCATCTGCCAGATTACACTGCTGGCTTCAGCCAGCCTTTCCATGGTGGTTTAACCGCCATGGAAAGGCTCTCGGAGATTGGATTCGGGGGCCTATTGCAGGCCCCCTCTGTGTTGGGGTGGTCCACTGGAGGGGTACCCATGGTGCCCCCCAACATTTCCCAGCACTAAGTGGCAGGCACCACGTAGTGCCTGCCACATAGTGCTGGGAAATACACAGCATGACGTTTTAACATTTCAAACAGTGCTGCAGCCAGCAGCACCGTCACCAATTTTTAAGCCCCGGGATGCGCCCGCCAGTACCATAATTTGGTTGGTGGGACCGCCGCATGACTGGCGGGCGTGAGCAACCACCGCAACGCCGCCGCCATCGTAATGACCCCCTAAGTGAGGCCTCATGGCCACAGACATACAACTGTACTTAATGCACTGATGATTCAAGACCAATGGAAACACAGTACATTATTCAAAAGTGAACTACATTATTGTTTCTGGCACAGTGGTTCAACAGTGCAGCCTTTGTATCAGTATTACTGCTCACCTAGTTATGATTTGTAAAGGGCTACATACACTTTCAGTTGTCCTCTGCAGTACTACTCACTAAGGGCCATATGTATCAAAGGGTTTTACCCATTCTGTGTCTATGGGAAAATGTGTTCATACATTTATTTATTTATTTATTTATTAGATTTATACAGCGCGTACAATTGCCCGTAGGCGTCTCGGCGCTAGAAACTTTGAAGGTATTCCCAAGGTTAAGCCGGTAACTATTCTTGATCAAACAGCCAGGTCTTTATCTTTCTACGGAAATGCATCAGGGATGGGCTGTCTTTGATGGATGCTGGCAGGGAGTTCCATAACCTGGGAGCTGCCACAAGGAAGCGTCTATCGCCCCAGTTAACTGTTTTTGTTCGTGGTATTTGAAGGATTTTAAGGTTGTTAGATCGGAGCGATCTTATGGAGGGCTGGTATCTGAGATGGGATTTCAGGAAATGTGGACCACAGTTGTGCAATGCTTTATAGAGTATGCACAGCGCTTTAAACTTGATCCTGTTTCGAATCTTGAGCCAATGCAAGTCCCTTATAGTCTCAGAGATTGGTGAGAACTTAGGGATTCCAGACAGGAGGCGGGCTGCAGCATTCTGGATGGTCTGCATTTTGTTGGTCACTCTTGCTTGGGCGTTGATGAATAAGCCGTTACAATAGTCAAGAGATGACAGCACAAGGGCGCTTACCAGCGTCTTACCTGCTGAGGTTGGTAAAAACGGCATGATTTTCTTGATCAACCTAAGTTTGTGATGGGCTGTTGCTGCTATTTTATTTGAGTGGGCCATAAAATTTAATTTATCGTCAAAAATCACCCCCAGATTTCTGACGGTGATGGCTGGTGTAGGTGGTGTTCCGTGCGTGGGGGGCCACCAGGTGTTTGACCATCCTGGGGAGAGATGTCCAAATATGACGACCTCCGTTTTTTCGGCATTTAACTTTAGACAGTTAGAGGCCATCCACTCACCGATCGCCCGCATGCCCTCTTGAAAGTTTTCAGCTACCTTGTCTCCATTCCCGTTAATGGCCAACACAAGCTGGGTGTCATCCGCGTACGAAGTAAGGCTCATCCCATAGGCCTTGATGACAGAGGCCAGGTCCGACACGTAGATATTGAATAGTGTCGGACTAAGGGATGAGCCTTGGGGAACCCCACACGGTAGTGACAGCTTGTGCGATTGGAAGGGCCCCAGTGTGACCACCTGTGATCTACCGGCCAAGAAGGAGGAGAGCAGATTTCTAGCCATGTGGCGGATGCCCAGGTTTTCGGCACGGTCGACCAGGATCTTGTGGTCGACCGTGTCGAAGGCTGCCGACAGATCGAGCAGTACGAGTATTGCTGTACCTCCCTGGTCCCGGATCACTCTTATGTCCTCTGTAGCTTTTATTAAGGCAGTTCCGGTTCCGTGGAACTTGCGGAAACCAAATTGGGTGTTGTCCAGTAGTTGATGTTTTTCTATGAACTCTGAGAGTTGTGAGTTCATAGCCTTTTCCACTACCTTTGCTAAAAAGGGGAGACTGGCTATGGGGCGGTAGTTTTTTGGTTGGTCTTTGTCCAAATTAACTTTCTTAAGTAGGGGTTTGACCAAGGTATTTTTAAGGGAGTCTGGGTATATCCCAGTTCTGAACATTGTGTTGCAGATTGATACAATGTCAGGGGAGAGATAGTCCATGATCGGACGAATGACTTTTAGAGGACAAGGATCTAATGTTGAGCCTGATTTGATTGTGGCCGTTGTTTCCTTGATTTGTGTTTCTCCAAGGTCTAAGAACTGAGAAAGTTCGATATTGTTGGTCCCGTTGTTAGATATGGGGGGGCTGATTACTGTTTTTGTGGAGAATGCTTGATATATATCATTTACCTTTGTGAAAAAGAAATCAGCCAGAGAATCACAAAAGACTTGGGATTGTGGAGGATTCAGGTCCGGTGCGTTTCCCGCTAAGACCTTAGTTATCTCAAAAAGTTTTTTACTTGAGTTTTTAGCAGAATTGATTTGTTCAGTGAAATAGGATTTTTTTGTCTCGACAATAAGAGCTTTGTATTGTCCGAGTGCTTCCTTATAGCTGGTCTTGCTTTCAGCGCTGTGGGATCTGCGCCAATGTCTCTCCCTGTTTCTACAGAATTGCCTCTTAATACGGAGCTCCTCTGTAAACCATGGGGCTGATGGCGTTGCTCTGTTTCTAGAGAGTTTTTTAGTTGGGGCTAAGGAGTGGGTGGCGGTACCTATCCACTCCTGAAATTGTCGTGTGGCTAAGTTTGGATCAAATGTTGAGTCAGGACGAGTTTTTTCAAGTAGGCTCGTTAGCTCAGCGTGATCGATGTCCTTCCAAACTTTGATGGTTTCGGTACAGAGTGGGGTCTGAGTCTATTTAATGTGACTGATATTTTTATAAAAATGGCGAAGTGGTCGGTCCATGGCATTGGTAAGGTATCTATTATATTAACGCCTTGCATATTTTAGTAAAAATGCCGTCTAACGTGTGACCGGCTATATGGGTGGGGGTGGTTACCAGTTGCCGAAGACTCATGGTGTGCATGTCTGATATCAAGGACTGGGTATCTTTGTCAGATGCATTCTCAAGATGGAAGTTCAAGTCGCCCAATAATGTAAATGAGTCTTCCAGCGCTGGAGCTTCTAGTATTGCACCCAGATTTGCTAGAAAGTTGGTGCGAGAGCCTGGTGGTCGATATAGTAGGATGCCTTTAAAATGAAACGATGGGGTGAGTTTAAGATCGAAAAGAAGGGCTTTGCAGGAGGTGGAGTGAATGTGAGATATTCTGACCGTTATGTGGTCGCGGGCGATGATGGCTAGTCCTCCTCCGCGCTGCCCCACTCTATCTAGGCGATAGGCGTTATAGGCTGGGGGGGTCGCAACTGCCATGTCAGGATCGGATGCTCCATCCGTCCATGTCTCCGTGAGAAAGAGACAATCAAGGTTGTTGTTAAAAATAAGATCGTGTATTTCTTGCCGGTGCTTGACAAGAGATCGTGCATTGATTGGTGCAGCGGTGATGTCGGAAGACATAGATGCAGTGACAGCATGCGTTTTGATTTTTTCATTCATTATCTGTAGCTTCACGTTCCAGTGGGGACATGTAAATTTTGTGGTATCTGACCATAGGTGTGGATTATATTGAGCGCAGTCGGTGTTAGGCGTGCGCAGTGCCATCAATGTAGATTTGGGGTAGATGTGGGGAGCCTGTCGCAGGGATTGATCAGAGGTTCTGGCCCCTGGCCCGGTCTCGGCACGGACGAGCACAGACAAGCTTGCCTTATGCGCGCCTTCGGCGCGCATTCGTCGCGCCCGCTGCGCTCGGAACATGCACATATTTGTAGGGAGGGAGCAATGCGAGAGACGTGGCCTCAAGGTGGGCGTGTCCCAGTCAGGGAGAGGGGAATGAAGTTGGCGGGAAAACGGCGATTTTGCCCTTACCAGTGCTCATTTTTCAGCAGGAAAGGGTGCCTGCACACTGCAGTGATGTGACAGGGAAGGTGAGTGATTTTAATAGCAAAGTGAAATTTTACACTTTTAAAACAAAGTTATGCTCAGTTTTCCTTGCTACTCCCGGCTGTGCCTCAGGAGGGTTCAAAAGTTATCTAAAGCGCTAGTAGTCAGCGCGTCTTTTATAACTTTGAAGAGGGGGGCGTGGCCTCAAGGTGGGCGTGTCCCAGTCAGGGAGAGGGGAATGAAGTTGGCGGGAAAACAGCGATTTTGCCCTTACCAGTGCACGTTTTTCAGCAGGAAAGGGTGCCTGCACACTGCAGTGATGTGACAGGGAAGGTGAGTGATTTTAATAGCAAAGTGAAATTTTACACTTTTAAAACAAAGTTATGCTCAGTTTTCCTTGCTACTCCCGGCTGTGCCTCAGGAGGGTTCAAAAGTTATCTAAAGCGCTAGTAGTCAGCGCGTCTTTTATAACTTTGAAGAGGGGGGGCGTGGCCTCAAGGTGGGCGTGTCCCAGTCAGGGAGAGGGGAATGAAGTTGGCGGGAAAACGGCGATTTTGCCCTTACCAGTGCTCGTTTTTCAGCAGAAAAGGGTGCCTGCACACTGCAGTGATGTAACAGGGAAGGTGAGTGATTTTAAAAGCAAAGTGAAATTTTACACTTTTAAAACAAAGTTATGCTCAGTTTTCCTTGCTACTCCTGGCTGTGCCTCAGGAGGGTTCAAAAGTTATCTAAAGCGCTAGTAGTCAGCGCGTCTTTTATAACTTTGAAGAGGGGAGGCGTGGCCTCAAGGTGGGCATGTCCCAGTCAGGGAGAGGGGAATGAAGTTGGCGGGAAAACAGCGATTTTGCCCTTACCAGTGCTCGTTTTTCAGCAGGAAAGGGTGCCTGCACACTGCAGTGATGTGACAGGGAAGGTGAGTGATTTTAAAAGCAAAGTGAAATTTTACAGTTTTAAAACAAAGTTATGCTCAGTTTTCCTTGCTACTCCCGGCTGTGCCTCAGGAGGGCTCAAAAGTTATCTAAAGCGCTAGTAGTCAGCGTGTCCTTTATAACTTTGAAGAGGGGGGCGTGGCCTCAAGGTGGGCGTGTCCCAGTCAGGGAGAGGGGAATGAAGTTGGCGGGAAAACAGCGATTTTGCCCTTACCAGTGCTCGTTTTTCAGCAGGAAAGGGTGCCTGCACACTGCAGTGATGTGACAGGGAAGGTGAGTGATTTTAAAAGCAAAGTGAAATTTTACACTTTTAAAACAAAGTTATGCTCAGTTTTCCTTCCTACTCCCGGCTGTGCCTCAGGAGGGTTCAAAAGTTATCTAAAGTGCTAGTAGACAGCGCGTCTTTTATAACTTTGAAGAGGGGGGGGCGTGGCCTCAAGGTGGGCGTGTCCCAGTCAGGGAGAGGGGAATGAAGTTGGCGGGAAAACGGCGATTTTGCCCTTACCAGTGCTCGTTTTTCAGCAGGAAAGGGTGCCTGCACACTGCAGTGATGTGACAGGGAAGGTGAGTGATTTTAAAAGCAAAGTGAAATTTTACACTTTTAAAACAAAGTTATGCTCAGTTTTCCTTGCTACTCCCGGCTGTGCCTCAGGAGGGTTCAAAAGTTATCTAAAGCGCTAGTAGTCAGCGCGTCTTTTATAACTTTGAAGAGGGGGGCGTGGCCTCAAGGTGGGCGTGTCCCAGTCAGGGAGAGGGGAATGAAGTTGGCGGGAAAACAGCGATTTTGCCCTTACCAGTGCTCGTTTTTCAGCAGGAAAGGGTACCTGCACACTGCAGTGATGTGACAGGGAAGGTGAGTGATTTTAAAAGCAAAGTGAAATTTTACACTTTTAAAACAAAGTTATGCTCAGTTTTCCTTGCTACTCCCGGCTGTGCCTCAGGAGGGTTCAAAAGTTATCTAAAGCGCTAGTAGTCAGCGCGTCTTTTATAACTTTGAAGAGGGGGGGCGTGGCCTCAAGGTGGGCATGTCCCAGTCAGGGAGAGGGGAATGAAGTTGGCGGGAAAACAGCGATTTTGCCCTTACCAGTGCTCGTTTTTCAGCAGGAAAGGGTGCCTGCACACTGCAGTGATGTGACAGGGAAGGTGAGTGATTTTAAAAGCAAAGTGACATTTTACAGTTTTAAAACAAAGTTATGCTCAGTTTTCCTTGCTAATCCCGGCTGTGCCTCAGGAGGGTTCAAAAGTTATCTAAAGCGCTAGTAGTCAGCGTGTCTTTTATAACTTTGAAGAGGGGGGCGTGGCCTCAAGGTGGGCGTGTCCCAGTCAGGGAGAGGGGAATGAAGTTGGCGGGAAAACAGCGATTTTGCCCTTACCAGTGCTCGTTTTTCAGCAGGAAAGGTTGCCTGCACACTGCAGTGATGTGACAGGGAAGGTGAATGATTTTAAAAGCAAAGTGAAATTTTACACTTTTAAAACAAAGTTATGCTCAGTTTTCCTTGCTACTCCCGGCTGTGCCTCAGGATGGTTCAAAAGTTATCTAAAGTGCTAGTAGACAGCGCGTCTTTTATAACTTTGAAGAGGGGGGCGTGGCCTCAAGGTGGGCGTGTCCCAGTCAGGGAGAGGGGAATGAAGTTGGCGGGAAAACTGCGATTTTGCCCTTACCAGTGCTCGTTTTTCAGCAGGAAAGGGTGCCTGCACACTGCAGTGATGTGACAGGGAAGGTGAGTGATTTTAAAAGCAAAGTGAAATTTTACACTTTTAAAACAAAGTTATGCTCAGTTTTCCTTGCTACTCCCGTCTGTGCCTCAGGAGGGTTCAAAAGTTATCTAAAGCGCTAGTAGTCAGCGCGTCTTTGATAACTTTGAAGAGGGGGGGCGTGGCCTCAAGGTGGGCATGTCCCAGTCAGGGAGAGGGGAATGAAGTTGGCGGGAAAACGGCGATTTTGCCCTTACCACTGCTCGGTTTTCAGCAGGAAAGGGTGCCTGCACACTGCAGTGATGTGACAGGGAAGGTGAGTGATTTTAAAAGCAAAGTGAAATTTTACAGTTTTAAAACAAAGTTATGCTCAGTTTTCCTTGCTACTCCCGGCTGTGCCTCAGGAGGGTTCAAAAGTTATCTAAAGCGCTAGTAGTCAGCGCGTCTTTTATAACTTTGAAGAGGGGGGGCGTGGCCTCAAGGTGGGCATGTCCCAGTCAGGGAGAGGGGAATGAAGTTGGCGGTAAAACAGCGATTTTGCCCTTACCAGTGCTCGTTTTTCAGCAGGAAAGGGTGCCTGCACACTGCAGTGATGTGACAGGGAAGGTGAGTGATTTTAAAAGCAAAGTGACATTTTACAGTTTTAAAACAAAGTTATGCTCAGTTTTCCTCGCTAATCCCGGCTGTGCCTCAGGAGGGTTCAAAAGTTATCTAAAGCGCTAGTAGTCAGCGTGTCTTTTATAACTTTGAAGAGGGGGGCGTGGCCTCAAGGTGGGCGTGTCCCAGTCAGGGAGAGGGGAATGAAGTTGGCGGGAAAACAGCGATTTTGCCCTTACCAGTGCTCGTTTTTCAGCAGGAAAGGTTGCCTGCACACTGCAGTGATGTGACAGTGAAGGTGAATGATTTTAAAAGCAAAGTGAAATTTTACACTTTTAAAACAAAGTTATGCTCAGTTTTCCTTGCTACTCCCGGCTGTGCCTCAGGGTGGTTCAAAAGTTATCTAAAGTGCTAGTAGACAGCGCGTCTTTTATAACTTTGAAGAGGGGGGCGTGGCCTCAAGGTGGGCGTGTCCCAGTCAGGGAGAGGGGAATGAAGTTGGCGGGAAAACGGCGATTTTGCCCTTACCAGTGCTCGTTTTTCAGCAGGAAAGAGTGCCTGCACACTGCAGTGATGTGACAGGGAAGGTGAGTGATTTTAAAAGCAAAGTGAAATTTTACACTTTTAAAACAAAGTTATGCTCAGTTTTCCTTGCTACTCCCGGCTGTGCCTCAGGAGGGTTCAAAAGTTATCTAAAGCGCTAGTAGTCAGCGCGTCTTTGATAACTTTGAAGAGGGGGGCGTGGCCTCAAGGTGGGCATGTCCCAGTCAGGGAGAGGGGAATGAAGTTGGCGGGAAAACGGCGATTTTGCCCTTACCAGTGCTCGTTTTTCAGCAGGAAAGGGTGCCTGCACACTGCAGTGATGTGACAGGGAAGGTGAGTGATTTTAAAAGCAAAGTGAAATTTTACAGTTTTAAAACAAAGTTATGCTCAGTTTTCCTTGCTACTCCCGGCTGTGCCTCAGGAGGGTTCAAAAGTTATCTAAAGCGCTAGTAGTCAGCGCGTCTTTTATAACTTTGAAGAGGGGGGGCGTGGCCTCAAGGTGGGCGTGTCCCAGTCAGGGAGAGGGGAATGAAGTTGGCGGGAAAACGGCGATTTTGCCCTTACCAGTGCTCGTTTTTCAGCAGGAAAGGGTGCCTGCACACTGCAGTGATGTGACAGGGAAGGTGAGTGATTTTAAAAGCAAAGTGAAATTTTACAGTTTTAAAACAAAGTTATGCTCAGTTTTCCTTGCTACTCCCGGCTGTGCCTCAGGAGGGTTCAAAAGTTATCTTGTGACCCCAAGTCCTCCTGCGCTGCCCACTCAGCGGTCCTCTCACCCTGGCATGCTCAGGAGTTGCCCCTTCTCACAGCCCTGAGTAATATGCTATTCCACTACCCCTATGCTACATGCCATTCAGTGCAGTAGAGTTTGCTTCATGTCTGCCCATCCAAACACTGCCCACGAGCATTATACTTTTATTAAAGTTTATGAGAGCAGTGTTGGGATTGGCTTGAGCAGGCCAACTCAATGCCCCATCGGAGTCAAGGGACCTGCTCTCTTAGTCCCCTAGGCTCTCTGCTACGATGGGGATCAGTGGCCTTTAAAGTGCGCATGTCAGATTGGGCTCGCCACAGCTCTTGCCCAGCCCAACATGCACACTTTAATTCGCGGCAGCCCTTTTCTCTAAAGTCATTACAAGAGGAGGTATACGCCTCCTTCCCTACACACTGTGAAATTGCGGCACAGCTCACATAAGATTTCAAAAGAGTTCCAGTTGACAGGAGGATTAGGAAACAAAGAAACAAACAGTGGATTTATCATACATTGTGTGGCAGCTGCTGGGTGGCGGCTCAACGCTCGCTTACCCCTATGGATGCGCCGCTGATGACTGCTCCTACCTACTCATGAGCCCTCCAATCTCATACCAAGATACCAACCTCAACCTGCACATAATACTGATGATTCTCATGGAGTACTGTTCTACCTGCTTTTCATTGCTAGGTTTTGCTTGGAATATGGGAAAAGTACTCTACGTCCCATTAGAGGCTAACCCGGCGTTCACTTTTAATGTACATAATGATATGTTCCAGCTTTATTGTGAAGCGCTGTAATGCCTCTGGGCCATGTCTGTGCTATATAAAATCACAAATAAATAAATAAATAATTGCCCCAGCCCATCTCAAAGGCCTATTAAGGTGTGAAGGGAAGTCTAGCACCTATCTTTGTGATGGGACACTTTTGGTAAAGGCTATCATGATGCATTTTTGTTAGACCATTGTTCCAGTCTTTTATATTTGTGCATCCTAATAAGTAAAATCCCAAACAGCATCCGAGCCTTATCAGTATTCTATTTTAAAGAATCCTGTCGTATTTGTTGATTAATGTCACCAATGTTCCATAGCGTCAATAGGCATGGAGGCTTTCATTGTATAAACTTGTTATAGTGAATGCCCAAGACAGACTGAAGAGGGCCCTCTCATACCTTCTCTGTCAACTCCCATGTATGTGATTGCCACATTGAGGAAGTACTTATTTGCCATTTTGAGTATTTGTCCTGAGTTCTGTTGATCTGTTTTTTAGCTGCAACTCAGCTCAGCATTGGTGCAGAAGAACTCCAGGAAGCTCTCACTTCACACTGTGTGGTAACACGAGGGGAGACTATCATACGAACAAATACAGTGGACAAAGCAGCAGACGTCCGAGATGCCATGTCAAAGGCGCTGTATGGCCGACTTTTCAGCTGGATTGTAAATCGCATCAACACACTTCTTCAGCCCGATAAAAATATATGGTAAGCTCCACACAATGAATGCTGTCAAATGGAGCATTTATTTAATGTAGTTTCCCACACTGCAGAGTTGGTGCAACTGTTTATATTTGTAGAGTACAGTGCTTAATTTGAGCCTGTAATTTCCAGTGCTCGGCACCGGTACTTAATTGTCAAAAACAGCACTTATGACAGTCAGCCACATGATGGTGGTCTTTGTCTAATTTATAGAAGGGCACAACAACTGTTGTTTGTTAATTCAATGTACATTTTAAATGGCTTGCACCTGTCACCCAAGCAATTCCTATAGGTTTGGGGGGCTGGAATAATCTGAATTGTCACACTTGTAGGAGTGTGAGGGTTAGTTGTTCTGTTGGTACTGTCATTGGCAGCGCTGGCAGGGGCAATGGGTGGTGCATGGAGCAGTGGCCTCCTGACGAGTGCCCTGGCACTTTCACAGATTAAGTCCTCAGACGAGGACTGGGGGCCTGGGCATGTTCTCCATGCAGGCTGTAATGCAGCCTGCATGGAGAACATGCTAAAGTGCGCATGACTGTTTGGCAGGCCTGAGAGGGTCTCCTCTTGTTTTTGTATTGTATGTGGATAGCTCCATAGGTTGCAGTTTTTGTCACAGACAATCTTTTGTTACTTTTTATTTATTTATTTAATGCGATTTTATATAGCGCGAACATTACCCGAAGGTGTCAGAGCGCTTTACAAAAGAACCAGTTGCGTTACATAAGGACTTTGGATTACATGAGTTACATAGGAGATATAAACAGGAAATTCTTGCAACCGTTCAGCCAGGTGTTCAGGGAACAAGAGAAGGAAGAGGGGCAAGAACAGAAAGAAAGGGAAAGGAAGGCAGATAAGTACAGGAAAGTCCGTGGCACAGGAGAGACAATATAATGGTCGCCCGGCTGGGACAGAGGAAGAGGTCAAAGATCACTAAGATGGCGGATCAGGGACAGGGGAGTCAAAGAAGAAAGTCACAAAATGGCAGGGAGCATAAGAGTCCAAGTCAGAAAGTCAAGGGAGCAAATTCCCAAAACACCAAGAGCAAATTTCGCAGAGGGGGAAATGAGCAAGAGAGTCAGGAGGGGGGAGAGCAGTCGGTTTCAAAATCATAGCCGTACTGTCCATGAGCATAAGTTGAGGACGTGCCTGAAGAGTAGTCCGTCGCGGTCCAAGAAGAGTTGGCCGTTGGCATCCAGCGGGAAGTTGAGGACGTGCCTGAAGAGCAGTCCTTGCTGTTTATAGGTTACATCCTACCTTTGAGGAGGAGTAAAGGAATCTAGTGGGCAAGAAATGTGGAATCCTAGTCACAGGGTTGTCAAGAATGGGCCTGCAGTCATGAGATACCAAAGAGAATGAGAGATTAAATTGGTGCACCAGTCACTGGGAACCTTGGAATGGATTGGTTCAGGCGTGAAACAGGAACACAGCCTCTATGCAGATCCGCTCCCATCGGGATGATTAGGAAAAGGGAAGGAAACCCCACTCACTGCTTAATTTGTGCCGGTGGTTGCAGGTGGTTGGCACCATCGCTCACATTTGGGGATAAGGACTTATTTTTCATGATTAGACTTTGACTTGGGGCAGGAGATAGGTAGGCAAAAAAGAGTGAATGAAATGGGAAGGTGGGAAAACAGTGACCAAGGGGGAATGGACATATGAAGAACACAAAACAAGCTGCTAGAGTGAGATAAGGAGACAGGAAGCGTTAGGGAGGCGGAAGAAAAAGGTATTATTATGTAGAATCACGAATAGGCAACCTTGGACGGATAAAAGGAGCAGTAAGAGGGCATGCTAATGTGCCATGCCTAAACACAGCAGTGACTGATCAAACACAGCAGAGACTGATCATGACGAACCCAGATTTGCAGCCACTCTTAAGGGCTCTTGCTGCCTGACATTTTTATATTTGACAAAAGCAATGTAGAAAGAAGTCTATTTGTTCTACATTGATTAAACCCCTCCGTATCCGTCCTCTTGACCCTTGTTTTATGAAAATCCAGCACAGGCTCAACTCGTCCCTCATCTAGAAAAAGTAGGCAAAAAGCAGAAAACGGAAGGTAAATATTCCTTATGCATATTTACAAGACTGAGAGGAAGAGTACGCCAAGTGTGCGTATAATAACGTCCAATTTACCTCTCATAAAGAAAGGATGAGGATGTATTTCAAAAGGAGATGATCTCCACATTGTGTGTCCACAGAGGTCACACTGCACTCACATACATCCTACAGTACAATACACTCTTTGTCAAAAAGTGGAAAAGTACACGAGTCAATCCGAGTGATTGATAAGCTTTCTTTTCTCTTACCTTCGTTCATGAAACAAGTTATCTTATGCCGTAGCCTTAATCCAGGCAGGAGAGCCCCCATTACCGCAGCAGTACCTCTTTGAGTAACTAAGCTTCTCGACTTAAGTGACGCTGATGCAGTTTGACTCTGTAGATCCAGGACAAATCAGAACCTTTAATTGTCCCTTGCACATTATCTAGGCTCCTAGGTCATTTAAAAGTTTTGAAAGAAGCAGTATATTTGGCATAGGATCTTTGGAAATACACCGGTATCATTGATACAAGAAAAATATGTCACTGGCTGTCTGAGGCCGATAGTGACCCTTTCGATATGCTCTAAGGCCCAAAAGCGTGTCTGCTGAAATGCCCTCTATGTACCTGTTCAACCATGCTTGTCCTCTCAGTGTCTGCCTGTTGAACATCTGCTCGACGTTTCTATAAAACCAATGGGCCCGATTCACAAAGGGCCTCCACACTCGTGGCCTCAAGGACAAAATATCGAAACTGAAATAGGGACAGGTAAGTCATGTGATCAAGGGCCTTGGGGCTCGAAACGCCTCATGATGGCTGGTGTTGGAGGAGTTTAAATAACTGCTATTATGCACTAAAAACGTGGTTCGTGCTCCGTCACTAACACTGGTGGCAGAAGAATGCGAGCAGAGTTTTCAGATATGTATATATATATATATATGTATATATATATATATATATATACATATATATATATATATATATATATATATATATTACCTACTGGCGGTCGCCAGTAGATAGTTATAGTTACAACCTAGTTTCCATAGGAAATCTCAAAATTCTATTTTGAATAACTTTGGCGCCGGTTGACGAATCCTCGCGAAATTTTCAAAACTAATGGGGCGCTCCGCTCAGCTCCTACCCTGAAAGTCTCGGGGTGATTCGTCAAGTGGGGGCTGAGAAAAAGGGGGGGTCCCAAAACGCGTTTTCCCCATGCATTTTTCCATAGGACCTTTAGTCGCAGCTACAGTCCGAACGGCTGAACAGAATTACGTGAAATTTGGCAGAGAGGTAGCCATAAGGTCAAGGAAGTGCCTTTTGCAGGTCTGGTGTAAATCTGTTCAGTATTTCCTGAGAAAATAGCATTTAAAAGCATATCAATATCTATACGCGCGCACCGAGTGCGCACCGTGCGCGCACATTGCGCGCACCCTGCCGTGCGCAAGCGCAATTCTGATTGGTTGTTAGATGTCGGTAAACATTCGAATCGGTCGAAACCAGGAAGTGTCGGTCGCCATTTTGTCTCTCGCAGTCTGAGGGGGTGAAAAAAAAAGGTGGAGAACGTGAAAAGGGGGCAGAGTGGACAGTTCCTGACCCCCTAGCCTTGGTCAGGGGGTCACAGAAGGACCCCCAAGGGAGAAAAAAACAATTTTATTAGTTTTTTATAAATCGCAAGGTGCGCGCACCCTGCGTGCACGGCACGCACCTCGAACCGTGGGTGGTCGGTGCGCGAAGCGCACCGAGCGCCCACAGCGCGCGCAGGGTGCGCGCACCTCGCGATTTAAAAAAAATAAATTAATTTCACGGTGCGCGCACGGTGAAAAACCTGAAAAAATAAATAAATAAATAAATACATAACTTAGCATTTAAAAAACCGTACAAATTCACTGAAAAAAAACATAGGTTTCACACACGTTATAGTTACGAATTAGCATTTAAAAAACCTTGCAAATTCACTTAAAAAACCATAGGTTTCACACATGTTATAGTTAGCTGGACATTTCACTCGTAAAAAACCAATGAAATTCCCCCGTTGTAGTTACTGCAGGCAACTATAACTCACGCGACCGCAATCCTCTGCTGATGACGTCAGATATTACATCACTGATGACATATGTGTCTTTATGAAAAATAAATATTTGTAATATATGTATAGCTAAAGATTAATGGAAGAAGACATGGGTAAATACGTGTCTAAATACAGTGATGTAATAGCTGACGTCATCAGCAGAGGATTGCGGTCGCGTGAGTTATAGTTGCCTGCAGTAACTATAACGGGGGAATTTCATTGGTTTTTTACGAGTGAAATGTCCAGCTAACTATAACATGTGTGAAACCTATGGTTTTTTAAGTGAATATATATATATATATATATATACATATATATATATATATATATCTTCAAGGTATGAAGTAGTTAGGAATAGCAAATCTATACTTTCCTATATGCACTTACCTTTCGATATTTTGTCCCTCGACATTCTGTCCACGATATTCTTGTAAGCCAATATTTTTCCGGTCAATATTGAGTTGTAGAACCAACATACCTCGACTGCATGCTCTTTCCCGTGCCAATTGTAACCCCCCTATGTCTCAAGCCCCTTATCTCTGAATAGCACCTTTGATGGGGAATTGTAATAGTGCCATTACCCTTCTGAACGGAATAACAACTAGACATTTGTCACCAGAGGAAAAGTAAATTAAACTCACAGAGTGGGCAGAGAGCAGATATGCAGTTTGGAGTTGCGCACAGGGATGTGTTGCTAGGTGACAACCTAAGACTTAAATGTATTGGGCTTAGAGATCCGATATGCCAAGAGTAAGGGGTTTATTAGAATATGTGCCAGGAATCAAAATAAATATTGGTCAGTGTTTTCAATCGATATTTTGGGACCTAAGAATGTGCAACAAATGTAATTGTATACCGTTTGAGACATGTAACTTTCCCATACATTCATTTTCTTGAGCTTTTTAACTTGTCCTTAGAATGGTAACTGATCCTTATTTATCGTTATATTCAGGATTACCACCTCACTCCATGGCATTATGAAAACTTGTTTCTGTTCCTAGGTTTATCAGGTGTGCCCTGAATGCATTAGGTTGTCATGGAACATACCTAGGATTGGAAGCAGTGATGGTCACCATGCATGCACTTAACACATAATAACGATTATGCAATTAAACCCCTTTTGTTTCTCTCTATGATATGCTAGCAATGACGAGAATGGAATGAATGTGGGCATCCTCGACATCTTTGGATTTGAGAACTTTAAGAAAAACTCTTTCGAGCAGCTGTGCATTAACATCGCCAACGAACAGATCCAGTTTTATTTCAATCAACACATTTTTGCGCTGGAGCAGGTAAAAAAAAACAGAGTTTTAAGGGACTGTTTAAAGCCCTATTATATATTTATAGAGAATGTTCCCCTAGATTTCTTTCAAGGCATTTTGAATTAGCACCAGTCCTGTTATGGTCTACAAATGATGGTATCTCATATAGAATTATAGCCCGCTGCTAAGGACTATATGAGTTGTTAAAGCCCCTGAACCCGAGGTATAAGCTCGAGGCGTGGGTGAGGATTTATAACGATGGAAAGGGCCCTTACCAAAAAGTATTATTGGAGGTAGAGGGACCATAAAGCTATAAGAATGTTCCACCAACTGAGGGTAGAATATTCTAAAAAAAAAAAAAAAAAAGGGGGAGAAACCGAAAAACAAGCAATTGAATGTTAGCGAATTAGACCAGTACCAGCCATTATTGGCATTTGACCACTCAATGTTATTCAGCTGCTCTCTCAACATTCAAATGTTTTGTTCAAGGATGGGCCATGATTCAAGGTTTCTTCAGGCAACCATGGAAAAGAACCCTAACATATTTGGAAGAGTTCACATGGTACCCTCTGAATTCTGCAGGCACTTTGTGCCACTGTTTGCTGAGCTCGCTGGCAAACAGCATTTGATGATCCCACAAGCAGGTTTTGATGCAGAGGTCCAGTTGCATTAATGTGGAAGAGACTAATGGTGATGCCTGTTTTATTGGAAACAATGAGATGTTACCTAAAGAAACATTTTCAGAAAGGGGTGTATATGTTTTTGTGGTAGCTAAGAATGTTAGGATACCGCCAACACAATCCCTGGGACAAAAGGTTGCTCACTGATCGCTTTCGATGGTGTAAGCAGTTTTTTTCCATTGAGGAATGTATGTAACGCCCTCGGACCTGCAACTAGACGTTCAGATGTCAGCTCACGCACTTGGGCCCTGAAACAGCACCATGTACACCACATTTGCACTTGGCTCTCAGGTTAGCATGTCGAACCGTCAGCAACTCACAAAGAACGTCCCAGTAATATGATTGTCCAACCAGGCAACCTAGAAAATATAGAAGACAAAAGAGGTACGGTGTTCCTGGGTGGCAAGTTAGCCACCTGGTGCATACTCAGAGTGGTGGGGAGGTGGGAAATACCTCCTTTCGGAACTAGGACCCTCACACACCCAGCAAGCTAGGTGTCATGCTTCATCATATGGGTCTGCTCCTCGTCGAGCCGGCGCTGCAATGCTCGACGGGCACCCATAAAGGGGCTCTTTATCGGAGATCTTTTGTTCCTTGCCGTATAGGTGCCGTGGGTATGAGGGGCCTGGTAAGATGTAGATGTGGTGTGTGGGTTAAAACAGGTAAGTGAATCCTCTATAATTATTTTTATTCTGGAGAGGTCACAACCTGATTAAAAAGTAAAAAAAAGAAGGAGGGCAACTATTTTGTTTTAATCTGACAAAAATTACGCTCTACTCCTTAGTGGTCAACATGTTTCTCACCTATAAAATGTCTCTAATAGATCAGTTGGTGATTCCTCAGGACCTAGTGACTAAATGAAAACTATTTACAGTGTGTGGTGTGGTTCTACATACCACTTCTTCTCTCGGTAGGATGTTCCCCGGAGAAAAGCAGCCAACCTCTTAAGGATTCAAGTGCGGCTTCATCAGACCGCAGCGGAGTATATGGACACTTACTAAAGTAAAGCGTGCTAGGATGGGAGGTAGGGCTTTCAGCACGACGGCAGCTCGTCTGTGGAATCAGATGCCTCTAGAACTGCGCCAGGCTAGTACATTGCTGGGTTTTAGGAGGCTTCTAAAGACCTGGCTCTTTCGTCAGGAATAGTATGGCACAAACTCTGACTCCTGGCTAGCAGTCTCTGTATTGTCCTTTGTTGCTGTGTCTTAGAGCGCCAGGATACCCGTTGGGTGGCAGACTCGCGCGTTACAAGAATTTATACAATACAATACAATACAATACACTCAACGTAGTGTCGCTGCTCCCGCTCAGAGCAGTCCGGCTCACCTACCCGCTCCGCTGCATCAGGAAGGTTTACCTCATGATGCAATACAAGGGTACCAGTAGATGGGGCATACTGCTCTTCTCCAGCCCCCTGGTCAAGAATCCTTCATTCGTGCAGTTGCACCTCTGCTCCCCTACTTCTGCAGGCTTGCAAGTCAGTGGCAGTCAGGCAGATTCACACAATGTCATCACAGGCCCAAACAAAACCTCCTGCCCACTCAAGAGCAGGTTCCACCTAGATATCCATTGACTAAGGGGGCTGTTTTACCAGCCGATGGCTTCGGAATTTTTAAGGGCACAAAAGTTGACTCCTGGAGCCCGAGTTTCAGGATTCCTGGGCCACATTGGTGAAAGAAGGCAAACATCACACCAGGCACAACACTTTTTTACAACAACAAAAAAACACGGGGCTCAGTGGCAGTCCAACAAGCTCTTTGGGAAGCTAGGTGTTCCTTTTTAGTGACAGGTGGAACCTGGACTCACAGAACTCCTTACTTGGTTAATGGTTAGTGTCAGTTCAATCACGCAATCCCACCAACTCTCCCCCACCATGAAAGAGGGTGGGCAGGCACTTAAGTCTAACTGGGGATAGTCAGGACAGGTGGTTCTGCAGCAACGGATCTTTGCAGTGCCATTTACCCCCTGGCACTTTGCAATGCAGCACTCACTTGTACATTCTTTTGCAGTCTGTCTTCTCTCTAGGAAGTTCCTCCACTAGACAACCTCCTCTTTGCAGACTCCTCCTGAAGGACAACAACAACACCCCTCTCTCAGTAGCATGGCAGGCTCCTCACCCAAGTCAGATCTTCAGGACATCTAGCAGAAAATGTCAGGCTTTTCAGGTGATGTCTGCTCTCTTGACTGTGAAGCTGGCTGTAAATTATATCAGCTGTCTCGCACAGATTTCCCCAACACACTGTGTGGTATTTCATGCTCAGAGCAGTGTGAAAGCAAAAGATAAACAAATGATGGACAGAATGCGGAACAAATCAAAACATTAACCCCCAGTCAAGAGATCTGGTTTAAAGCCATCATTCTTCTGCTCACCATGCCACCCCAGTTTAGACCCAGCCATATACAAATCAGTCTTGACCCTGCTCCTCATGGGAACAGTCTAGTCCGAACTACCAAGCCAGGGTAGTGTGAAGTTCTGGAACACTGGCTTGAGGTTTCAGTGACTTACTTTACCATATTTAAATACAGTGTGTGTATTGCCCTAAGAGATTTCTCAGACTATTTTGAGGTTGGTATTGCCACTTTGTGATTCATCACCAGAAAGGCCAGCAATAGTCTTTGTCTTGAAGTAACATCACGAAGGAGACGTTGAGCTGGACATTTCTTACTCTGAGAGACCCAAAACACAGGCAGAAAATATAGAGAAGCCTTCACACATTTTACACCCATCAGCCTTTGGAAACAGCCCTTCCAGAAGATTAAAAGGGCAGATCTGGGTAAAAGACTAACTACATGTCTAAAGAGACCTATGTCTCCTGCTCCCCATACTGCCTATCAATCACATGCAGGTGACACATGAAAGGGAAAAAGGCCATGACGTAAATGTGCTCTCTGTGAACGTCTAAATTTATCCAGTCATCTCACGCCATTTAGTCTGGAACTTCTCAAGCTTCAGAAATGTCAGCAAAATACATAGCTAGTATGGTAGGATTTGTACCACTTGCTGGCAGAGTAGATCTCAAATGAATTTCACTGTGCCCACAGTGATTCATAACGTGTACACACACACGCACACATGCACACACACACACACACACATGCACACACGCGCACACACAAACACACACACACACACACACCTCATTACTCACATATTTAGCAGACTGTATGTCAAAATATTGAAGAGAAACTATTGTGGGACCAAAATATTGAGGCCTAACTATTTAACACCAAAATATTATGAAGTTGAGTGCACATAGGTAAGCATAGATTTACTATTCTTAAGTCCACATCTAAGTACTTTGAATAAATCTCTATTGTAAAGAAAAAAAGAAAAAAATAAATATATATATATATATATATATATATATATATATATATATTCGTTCCCACACAGTTGCTCCTTCTGACCGCTGGGGCCCCAGGGGAGGTGGCACACACGCCGGCGGAGTTCGCCGGTAACAAATTCACAACAAAAGGTTCCCAATGACGTGCGCTCTCAGTGACACAAAATCCACCAGGTTTGTCAGAGTTCCAAGGGTGTTTATTCACAACATGTTTCGACTTGCAGAGAAGCCTTGATCACAGGCGCGCAACACCCATTGTACTCAAAGGGCTTCAGCCCCCCCATCGTGTGTGGCAGCCGGGGATGAGACAGCTTCCCGGGCATACACACAGCCGCACCCGAGCACTTCACAGGTCTTTAAAAGACCATTTGCATGTTAATGAGGCCTTGCTGTTGTTTCACCCCTTCTAAGAGCCCCTGCAGCTCCACTCTGCCTATTGCTTAAAGATTCAGCCCCCCCCCTGAAATCAGCTCCACTCTGCCTATTGCTTAAAGCAGAGGTCTTCAAACTTTTGGATGCCGAGACCCCCCTGTCAAAAAATTTCAGGCATGAGGACCCCCTCCTTACGAAAATTTCTAGAACTTAATACTCCTCATAATTGGTGCTCCCTGTTTTCCATTTTCACAGATTTTTACAGATAACTACAGACAGAAATCATTGTATGTCCTGTCTGTATCTACTTTTGAAAGTGGAAAAATGCTGATAATTGGCTTCTTTTGGGTGACTATGCTGAGTTTATTGACTTTCAGGCCAGTAGTTGCACACATTGCCAGCATAGGGAGTTATAAAGCTCACTGAGATTTGCTTAAATTAATTGTTGCATTTTTCAACAGGTATTTGTGCTATCATGCCAATTGTTTGATGTGTGTATTATATTATTTTGGCAGTGTATGCTAAACCGCGACAGGCATGAAAGTATGAGTGCACGTCTATCTGTTAAGTAAATGTGGAAATATACGGGTTATCACATCTATTCACAAAACAAAATAAATATGGATAAATACAGACAGCAAGAGACTGGTTTGAGGAGAAAATGTTTCTCAGCAATTCTTTTTAAGTATGGCCCACTCTCCTACTACCCTCCTTTAGCCTCACTGCTGCAGGTGAAACCTGCCTCCTAGTCCTTACTTTCTCTGTCTCAGGGTTGCTACCCTCAGAGATCAGGACCTGGACCACAGCCCACAAGGCAACCACAGACAATGCAGTATCTAGGATAGACTCACCAACCCATCTCTGTTTCTCAGGGTCCATGCCAACTGCCACTGCTTCTTGCCCTCCCCATGTTTCATTCTGCCCCATCAATAAAAATTGGGATGCAAACCACCACCTGCTTACTCCTCATGGACAACCTCCATACTACCAGGGGGTGCTATGGAGCAGACCACCCTGTCCTGCCTCTTCAGGGGCACACCTTACTTACCTTTTCCAGGGAACCACATTGCATCCCTCTTTACCGAGAGGCCAGGCTCTGAAGCCAGTCTTAGAGCGCCGCAAAGAACCCTAGTTTGCATAGGGACGCTATATTACACTATGCTACCAGGTCACTATGGATCTAGATCTCAGAATAAAGGCCAAACACCATGGCATTTATTTACTAAAGTATATATTGGAGGGTGCATAACAATGCAATAAAGCATACAGGCCTTTCAAAAGTAAGTAGATTGACACTAACTTTTGTGTACCCTTTCAGAGTGCAAGCGCCCATGCAAAACATTAGTAAAAGAGGGTCCATGCATCCACTCTCAGGCTTTCATTTTTACAAATTATTGTTATCAGGTGCAGCAATCCAACTGATCTTAAACATTGGAGGACTACAATTCCCAGAAAGCAATACTTTGTTCAAATAAACAGGCAGAACAGGAAACACAGTGTTCCTCTCTACAGAGAGACCAGGTTCTACAGGAGGTTTGAGGCAAATTAAAAAATGGTTAATTCCACCTGTTCTCCAGAAAACCACTAATGTCAAAACATAGTATCCCTGGTTAATAGGTTGGATAATAATGGAAGGGAGACCTTGTAGAACAGAGCCAGGGCATGGCAGTCCCACTGGAGGGGTGAGAGGGCAGCACTCACCCAAGAGAGCCCCAGTGTGGGAGAGACATCCCTTACTCACAACAGAGGGAGACCTTGTGGCACAGAGCGCAAGGCCTTGCCATGCCAGATGGAGGATGAGAGGACAGGACCCACCGAGAGACCCCAACTGTGGAAGACACCGGAGGGAGACCTTGTGGAATAGAGAGTTAGGCCCTGGCAGACCCATTGGAGGGGTGAGAGGGCAGGACCCACCTGAGAGAGCCCCAGTGTGGGAGAGACACTCCTTACTCAGAACAGAAGGATAGACCTTGTCTAAGACAGAGCTAGGTCTTGACCACTGGAGAGATGAGGGACAGGACCCACATGATCCTGATGGTGGGAAATGCACTTATATAGCGAAACAGAGAGCCATGCCTGCCCTGGACATGATGGCAGCGGGGGGAGTGAGAGGACAGGTGTAGAGAAAACAAAAACGGACGTGATGAAGCCACCTGAAGGATTTTAAGGGAGAGGAGATAGGAAGAGAGACAGGAAGTTTGACAAGGAGGTGAGGGCGTAATACACCCCCCACACCCCTGCCATGGACAATCTTCCAAACAGAAATACAGCGAAGGGACCACCTGGGCTTTTTATGGTGGTAGCTGCACATTTGACATTATATGGGTGACGTCAGCAGCAGGACAAAAGTGAAAGAAAAGAAATGAGATTAAAAGACAAAGATGTGTGGAAGGAGAGATGAGGTTTCAAGCAGAGGATGGAAGAGAATGGGAATGTGTGAAAATTGTACTTTAACACAGAAATACAGTATCAGCTCATGTACTAATAACATATTTAGAGAATGTTTAAATAGTCATAAAACACAGTGCAGAGTTTTTGGTGATATCAAGCAAAGTATAAAAGATCTGAAAGCACAGCCAAGGCATGTCGGCAGGTGCCTGGCTGAACCTATGAGAAATGCTATCCAGCCTGCGTTCACTATTCCAACCTCGTGTTATTGTTGTGTGACTTACTTTAGCAGAGGAATCCCAAAGACAGCAGTGGGGAAAGGGTGGGCGTAAATATTTGGAGTTAAGAATGTGTGTGTGCGCGTGCGTGTATGCTTGTGTGTAGGTCTGAGGGGTAAAAAGCCAGGGAATGGTGGAGGAGGTGGGGCAGAGGCAACCTACTTACAAGTTCCACGAAGTTCCGGTTGCCGCGGAAACCAGGAAACAGCCACGGGATCGTATTTCAGAGGCAGCCGCGAAGAAGAAGCACGAAAAGGACACCAGCTGCTGGAAAAACACAGCAGCAGCAAGGACAACAAGGAAGTCCAGGAGATGCAGCAGGAGTGCATGGCAGCAGCAATGACAAAAACATTGAAGCACTCCAGACGCTTCGCCAGAGCATATTTATGGCCCCAGTTCCCGGCATTTCCTGATGTTAAATCTGCAATTTCTGTAATTGGAGGACAATCACCGATGACGCTGTATGCTTTCACGATGTCCTCCAATCAGAAAGCGCCTGAAGATGCCACTATTTGGAATCCAAAACGAAGAGCAAACGTTTTGGATTGCAGCTTCAGGCAGTTCCAGGCAAAAGTGCGATGGGAATGCGCGACCCCCTTTCTAGGACTCCACGCCCCCCCTGGGGGTTGCGCCCCACAGATTGAAGACCCCTGCTCTAGAGGTACTCAGAAAGAAATAATTCAGGGATACCTGTGTGTAATCATTTACGAACTCTCTCCACTTTTTCATTATTTGAGAGTCAGCACATGGATTATTTTTGTGAAAGAAAAGATAATGGCCATCTTTGTTACACTTGGAGGGTGGCCTTTGAAATACATTTTGTACAGGACCAAATACAGAAGAGGAGAATAGGTTTTCAGAGCTTCCAGTGTGTACAGAAAAATGGCAATTCCTTATTTGACTTTTCTGCTCATTTTTTCCTCTCTGTCCCAACCTTCCCTCCAAATGTACCTCATTATTCTCGACCTTGGCCTTTACAGTGGACCATTTTCTCCTCCACCTCCCACCCCCACCCCCCGAAGCTATTCTCTCCCACACTGCGTCCTTCCCTGCCATTCTGCAAACATGCCTGCCACCTATCCTCCACCTCAGGCACTCTGCACCTTCGCCCACTGCTCACTTTTCTCTTCCGCTATCCCTCTCTATCCATGTGCTTATCACGCCTCCTGTATCCTCTCTCCATCCCTGGTTTTGTCTTTCTTTGTCCTGATTGATCTCCCTGTTTCCTCTCACCTTCAGTCTCGCTCTCTCTTTCTCCCCGTTTCTGTTCCTCCCACTCTTTCATTCATATAAACACTTGGGCCTAAAATATCTTTGTGGTTAATACAAGAAAAAATTGAAATACAAGGAGTAATGAAGAAAGATATTAGATGGAAACAAGAACGGGGAGAGAAAGTAAGAATGGACTTGATTTAGGGGAGAGAGAAACTATTTAATAGCAAAGGACACGAAATGTGATCTAAAAACACTGGCAGCGTTGCTTGCTTGTGAGGCACCCGATCTCAATAAAACATCTGCTCTAGTTAGTTGTGTATTTGTCAAAGTTTTACTGTAACTACTTGCAGTGTACGTGCCATATAAATCCTGTTTGTTAGTGCCTCCAAATCCAGACATGCCAACACTCCAGATTCAGGCGGGAGACTACCGATTTCAAGGCTAGTCTCCCGCTCCCGATTCCTGCAAGCAAAAACCCGATTCCTCTGGGTTTCAGCTGACAGGGCTTGGTATTGTGTAACATGCTAATTCTTCCAGCAATAGTCAGAGTGGCGCGACAGGGGCTCTAGAAGGGGTGAAGTACCAACACAGCCTCGTAAGCAAGTAAATGGTCTTTTAAAGATCTGTGAAGTCTTTAAAACCGTATCCAGGGCTGTGTGTGTGCCCTGGAAACGGTTTCAGCCCAAGGGGGGGAGGGGGGGTATGCACTGCCAGCAAAATGCTAGGCCAGTGCCAAACACTTGCATCGCCCTCTCTCTGCCTACCAATGCGCTCCATGCTTCTGAAAGGTAAGAAAAAACACGTGCATTTCAAATGTCCGATCCTGCAGCAGCACACTTCCAAAGCCCATACATGACAGAAACCCGATTCACGGCCCCATTCTTCCGATTTTTTTTTTTTTTAAATCTCCCACTTTGCTTTTCTGAAATGTTCGCATGTATGTCCAAATCAAATAAATGTGAAATAGAAACATTGTTCTCTAAAGAAAATCCTATTATCTAACACAAAGTTCTGGTTGCCGCGGAAACCAGGAAACAGCCAAGGGATCCTATTTCAAAGGCAGCCACGAAGAAGCACGAAAAGGACACCAGCTGCTGGAAAAACACAGCAGCAGCAAGGACAACGAGGAAGTCCAGGAAATGCAGCAGGAGTGCAAGGCAGCAGCAGCAACAACAAACATTGAAGCACTTCAGACGCTTCGCCAGAGCAGTTCCCGGCCGGCATTTCCTGATGTTAAATCTGCAATTTCTCTGATTGGAGGACAATCACCGATGACGCTGTATGCTTTCACGATGTCCTCCAATCAGAGAGCGCCTGAAGCTGCCACTATTCGGAATCCAAAACAAAGAGCGAACGTTTTGGAATGCAGCTTCAGGCAGTTCCAGGCGAAAGTGCGATGGGAATGCGCGACCCCCTTTCTGGGACTCCACGCCCCCCCTGGGGGTCGCGCCCCACAGATTGAAGACCCCTGGCTTAAAGATTCAGCCCCCCCCCCGAAATGTTTCCTTAGCCCCCCCCGAAATTTGGCTCTAGTTGCGCCTCTGCTTGATCATATATATATATTACACTTATACCTACCTGTATATTCATACCTTGTCTATATTTTGGTGTTTCATAGTTTGGCCATGATATTTTGGCCACATTATTTGTGCGTGATATTCTGGTGGAAAACCTATTTAGCACACGTATGCTCCTCACCAAGCACACTGAATTCAGCATGGCTGCATTGTGAAATGGTTTTCCAATGTTATCTCATCTTTAAGTTTCGTAATATTTATTTTGACATCACTGTAAGTTTTATTCTGTTTTTAGACACATGTATTAATTCAGAAACTGTAGATAGGGCATATGCATCAGATTGCCACTGGGCCCTCGAACTGTGTGAAATTGATGATTGCATCCTTACTACCGGTGGGATCCATATTGGTTTCCTTTTGCACCTTTCTAGTGTTTCCGATGTCGAGACCTATATTTACGATTGTACTGTATTTATTTCTATCAATTGTATTTTAGATTTTTTTTACTTGGCGACCCTGTAAATACTATGAACTGAAATGGCAATGCATATTTTCATCAATTGTATTTTAGGCTTTTCAACACTGTGGTCCTGTCATTTCCTAAGAACTGAAAAGTTAGCTTATCTTTGTTTTTTGTTTTGTTTTTTAGAGTGTTATATAGCGCAAGCTCGATCCAACAATATCAGGTATTAGAGCGCTTTACATGAGCACCAGTTTTGTTACAGATGGACACATTCATTTTTGTTAGGCACGGGGAGATTAAGTGATTTGCCCTGAATCACAGTATATTGAGCGTCATTGCCGAGACTCGAACCCAGTTTCCCAGCTTCGAGGTTGACCGCTCTAGCCATGAGGCTACATCCTCTCCCCTGCACTTTTATGGTCAAACAACCGAAATAAAGTTTGAAAATGAAAGTGAATTTAGCAAAGGACCACTTTGCTGAAGACTATATAGACCAAGGTGAGACTGGTAGGCCAATCACCTTGTGCAGAGATCAGGTCAAAAGGCCTGTATTTCAGCTGTCAATCAACACACTGTCACCTCTGTACACATAGGGCAAAACATGTAAGCTGACAGTACTCATGCTTACCACGGTGTGCCCATCCTGACCTGCAGCCTCGCTCTGGGTCTCAATCTATAACGCTATGGTCCTGAATGTGCATATCTGCCTGCCATGTACATAGATGTCAAAAGGAAAAGAGTCAAAATACCATATACAGACTTCATGGGTGATTTCAGTCCCAACATATGTTTACTCACAATTCTTGAAGTTTAATGTGGAAAATATTAAATGCATCCTTGTTGCTGAGAATTCAAATTAGTTTACAGTACAAAAAATGTGTGAGTTTTCTGACACTCTTGCTCAAGATGTAGCTCCTCTGATCTCAATTTTAACTCCAACATTTTCATCGAGCACACAGTGAACCCAATAAGAAAAGCCCTCTTATCAAAGGACTGTAACCTCAGCTACACGAAACACATGTCCATGCCCTTATTCAAGCCATTGTGATATCCAAAACTGACAGTGAAAACAAATTTCTCACTCAAGCCCCAAATAATTGTCTTGCATCTCTGAAAGCTCTACTAATTTAGCCCCCAGACTTGCATCTTGTGCCAAAATGTATGAACACATTGCACCAGTATTAAGAGATGTACACTGGCTACCCTTTGAGGGACGAAATGGGTGGAAGAAATGAGTTTCATGGCCCTCAAACAACAACCTGCATACCTCCATTCCACCTTAAAAATATCTGGAGGGGCAAAATACCACAAGAAAAGTATTTACACTCGAACCAAAAAGACTTAAGTCCAACTCAACAGCAACCAAAGTCTTTCTCTGGTTAAGCTCCCTTTCTGTGGATAACTGTCTTTCATTGGGATCTGAGACACCAAGAAAACATTGTCCGACTTTGTAGACAAATAAAAACTCTGCTTTTCAGTTCCCACTTTCTTTCACTTCTCATTTCCCCTTCCCTTTCTAGGTTGAGCCTCAACAGCGCTTGCGCTGTCTTTCGACCTGTTGTATCCTCTTTTGTGGGCTCTGGCATACCTCCTGATTGCTATTGGTTGTTGCGTAAGGCATTTAAAAATACTGGCTTATTATTGGTGCAATTGTGGAAATGTCCTTCCTATATGTAATGTGCGCTGTCTGTTCGACCTGTTTTATCCTCTTCTATGGGCTCTGGCCCACCTCCTGATTGCTATTGGTTGTTGCGTAAGGCATTTAAAAATGCTGGCTTATTATTGGTGCAATTGTGGAAATGTCCTTCCTATATGTAATGTGCGCTGTCTGTTCGACCTGTTGTATCCTCTTCTATGGGCTCTGGCACACCTCCTGATTGCTATTGGTTGCTGTGTATGGTATTTAAAAATGCTGGCTTATTATTGGAGTATTTGTGGAAATGTCCCTCTTTTATGTGCTGAGTTCCCTGGCTAGCAATTTCACTCAGAGAATGTTTTTGTTGGGCAGCGCGTGTGATGGCTTCTCCTCATGGCCCCACGTCCCATCTTGGAAACCCGCATCAGCTAATTCCCCGCCTCCTCCCACTGGCTGCTTCACGACAGCAACCATTGGCCCTCGCTGTGGGGGCTATAATGTAAATGGTGGCCGCCGCCCATCAGCAATTATTAATTTCCGAGCCCCACAGGCTTTTGGTGCTTGAAACTTAATTGAGCCACCCGGCCTATACACTGTCAGGGGATACGTCACTGCTTCCCCTGCAGTTGCTTCCTGGTGGTTGTTGCTTGTTTAACCAAGTAAAGAAAATGTATGTACTAGCACAAAACTTCATGGGAATCAATATTACAATTTACTGACCATTAAAAATGCCCACAAGGGCGCAGCAAAATTTCACTGTGCTAGCGCCAGCGGAACTCGTGATATATCTACACCTATGCATTATTTGCCTCATTGCCGCCGTCATCAGGAATGATAAGAATGGTTAGGGCCCTATGTTCTACATATCCATAACTGCCCCTTTTGCTGCCCCTATTTATCGGACATCCGAGATGTTCACACAGCTGTACAGTGTCCGTGGAGGGGTGGTGGAAGGGGACACATCCCGGTTTACACATGGGAGCAAAAAGTTAAATACTCCTTCTGCGGTGACTCACAAGTATGGCTGACTGCAAGTTCACTCAATTAAGAAAGCAGCAGCAATCACCAAGTCAACAGTCCAATGCAAACTGGTTTGAACAAGTGGCAATCACTCAACTAAAAGGCTTGATTGACTGGCCACAAATATCCATTCAGACCCTCTTACTTTTACCCTGAAAGTCCCATGTCCTTTTTTTGCAGTTTTATATAGTGCAAACGCGACTCAAATGTCTTGGAGCGCTTTACATAAGCACCAGTTACATTAGACATTCATTTTTGGTAGGCATAGGATAAGAAAGTGAGTTACCCAGAATCACTGGGTGTTGAGCCAACGCTGCGACTCGAACCTGGTTCCCTGTTTCAAAGTCAGTAGCTCTGGCTGTTAAGGAGCACAAGGTGCTCTTCGCAAACTTGCATGGAAACTAAAGTTGCGCTTTTGAATACATATATCTCGCAGGGATTGAAAAGTTAACCACGTGACAGGAGATAGACCTGTAGCATATTTTTCTGAGAGTAGCAAGCAATAACCGCAGCCATCTTTTTTTGGCAGTTCCATTGTATTTTATTTGTAGTAATATAGTGGTCCAATACCTCTGAAGAGATGGAAGATTGTGGGTTTCTCGTGCGAACCATGCAGGATGTTTTTTCTCCGTTTGTTATGACCAGAGATGTGTGTGATATGTTTGTGCCGCTGCTCATTGCCAGGTGGTGATGCAAACAGATTGAAAGACACCGCATTTTAACATGAAGGGGCTGGTTTAAGATTGGAAAACGGTGTGTAAATGCATTGTGGCCTGCTAGTGAGTGTTTAAGTGTTGTACATGTGCGTTTGCAAAAGCAAAAAAAAGAAAAACCGTGCCAACCTTTTTAATTTTCTCAGTTTACATTAATGGTCACTGATGGGTAGGAAGAGAATGCGACTTGCCTGAGATCACACAGTTTTCCACTATTTGTAAAGTCTCCAACCACTTTCCCAAAGGGCGTGAAGAAAGATTAATAAGAAATACAGAGCAAAGGGATGGCCAAAGGGAATTCACTGCATCACTTTAATCTTAAGAAAAAGAGTTCCCTGCTAAATAATGCTAGAAGGGTGCACTTCTCAATATTGCTAGCTCAGAAAATACAGCTGTGCTTCTAAACAGTATTTGCTCAAGAATCAAAGGTGTACTGCTAAAGAGCTGACTAAGGAGTTTTGGAACCGCTGCAGGGAAATACATGCTCAGGAAACAGGAATTCACTGCAGAGCTTCACGAAACTCAGGAAGCAAAAACCTCTGCAGGAATAATACATTCTACCTTATACAAAAGGTAGAATGGGTGGGCTGCAATCATGAATAATGCTGGACTGTAACAAAGTATGGCTTTTTATCTGAAATCACTTGCAAGGGCCATGACCCATCGAGACCCAAATGTCCTCTCTCAACAGAGGATTATATTTTCCCCCAAAATTCCAAGAGGCTTCTTGAACAGAAGGCATATGTAGAATGCATTTTAAGAGGTTGCAGATAAATATAGTTACATGCCACCGGGTCGAGAAACTGAACTGGAAGGTCCACAGGCCATGCTCTACAGGGGTGTAGAGTAAAGCTAGCGATTTGTGACAAAGGGGCTGTCTCCACCATCCATGGTGAAACATGTTAACTGCTAGACAACAAATATAGGTGTGTGCAGAAAGGAAAACGTTGAGGATTATAGTTTCACCTTGCCTCTGCCATGCCTGTAGCATGGTACTTATCACAGTGAAGGTTTGCTGCTCATTTGCCCATCCTGCTCCATGACTTGACAAATCTTGCGATTACTGTTTAGGTTTTAAGCGTTCAGCCCTCCTGCTATTTCCTGATCTGCTCCTGGTTTCAAGAAAAACAAGGGTACCCCAATACGTGAACCTGGGGTGAAATATGCGGTAAAAAAACATAGGTTCGGGTGTGGCCAAAAGGTCCAATAATAAAGTGATCCTAAGGAGAGCACTTCTGGTTAGAGAGTTTAAGATTAATTATTTTAAAGGAGCAAACAAATTAATAATGTACATAGGGACATAAGTCAGTTCATATGAAACATTTATTTCCACAACAATAGAATTCAGGTGCTCACACAATAAGTGAAAGAGGCGTGACGTGCAGAGTGATGGTGAAGTTTAAAATAACGGCATCGCATTGACAACAATAGTGTATCTTCTCTTTTCCACCGTTTAAATACTTACACCACTTGTAATTTATATTGTTGACTTTCGCTTCCGAATTGCCTTTAAATCATGTATTTCGCTTCTGTATTTGCCTTAATTCATGTATTTCCACAACTACCTTGACCCCTAGACATGTTATACAGAATAATTCAGGATTAATGTATATTTATATATGTCATTATGTTTTTTATAAAAAGGAGCCTCTGATTGTATTAATTATACTACATGTAGGGATCAAACTATAGCTTATTTATTTGCCTGTTTTTCCTCATTTTAGTTTCAGCTTGCTCACCCGTTATATGTCTTGATGATGATCTCGAACAGTTGAGATCGAAACGCCGTTGACCCTTTACAACAAAACTCTTCCTATTCTATAAAGTTGCTTGAGGAGTTTTACACTATTGTTGTCAATGCGATGCCATTATTTTAAACTTCACCATCACTCTGCACGTCACGCCTCTTTCACTTATTGTGTGAGCACCTGAATTCTATTGTTGTGGAAATAAATGTTTCACATGAACTGACTGATGTCCCTATGTACATTATTAATTTTTGTGCTCCTTTAAAATAATTAATCTTCAACTCTCTAACCATAAGTGCTCTCCTTAGGATCACTTTATTATTGGACCTTTTGCCCACACCCGAACCATTGTTTTTTTACCGCTGCTCCTGGTTTCAGCATTAACTTACACAACAGAACCACTGTGTTAGACTCCCATTTAGTTCTTGCCTGTTCTCCTAATTCAATATATATCTTTAATTCATTCAGTTCTGCCACCTGCTTTGACTTGTTGAAAAAGGGTCAGTGGTTCCTTGTCATTTTCACATCCATGACTTCTGATATCATAAGAGAATATTTCTGGGTCATAGAGCCTAAACTTTCTCACAGACCCAGCTCTGCTTCATGCTCTGGTAACACCTCAGGTAACAAAAGTATCTCCTGCCTCCTACGTTCTACCTACGTTGACCTGGCTTGTGCTTCAAAGGCCATGAGTACAATGCTATCTCATCATCACCTAGACCAATCAGAGGTTCCTGTTGCCCAGAGTCACACAAATGAGGAAGAGAAAATGTCCTTGTCCAATGCTAATGTCGCCCTCTACCTTCTTGACCATTTCCTGTTGTGGATACGAAACTGAAGGTAATCCTCCCATACTAATAAGAGATGAATAGATCTTTGCTGCCTTCAATCAACTGCCAGTGATTAGCTGTTCCTATTTAAGAAATCCAATAACAGAAGCTTCAGAAAATCTGGCATTATCCTCACTGAGTTGGAATTAGACATTTTAAATGGACAGTAATTATAGGACTCTATTCAATGATTTCAAATATGTCTCCTGGTGCCCTTCAATCCAGTGTAATATGGTATGGCATCCCTCAATAGGGTTAAAAATGTGTCTTCTGCTCCAGACCTGATGACCAAAGCGGACTAAATGTTCGTCTATGCCCAGATAGCACGTTATGCTAAAACTCTTTTCTGCACTTCTGAAAAGCAAACGCAGGTTCAGTTTTTGCAAGAGCCAACCACAATACTAAGTTTATATGGCTTAGGTTCTGGACAACATTTCAACTAGACAAACGAAAACATGATACTACTAATAATTCGCAACTTTCTTCGTTGCACATGCTCATTTCAGCCCTTAACCACAAGGATATAGAATACTGAGGCATAAAGGATTCCCTACAGTGCATCTCAGTAAACAACGCTAAATCTTGATTGTCCTCTTTGCAGAATATTGTCTTGATATACGCCATTCTGGAAACTGCCTGTTCCAGATCTTTCACGTTTGGCACAGCTGAATGACTTTCACCACTTGAACTGCTGGCCTCTGTACCACCATATGCTGGTATTAGAGGGCCATCCATCTAAAGGCCAGAAACAATTAGATAGTGTGTCTTGATAGGTACAATATGTTTAACTCCCAGAATTAGAATCAGTCATTGACCATCCAGCCTCTGTTGATACCTATCTTCACAAGAATGCTTCTAGATCTGAAGTGGTGGGTTATGAATGGTAATAATGTGGTGGGTAACACTGTTCACTCCATGAAGTTGGAATTCTTAGTAATGACAGAAACTTTCGTGTTTAGAGAGGATGCTACTGTGGGCCCGGAGTATCCTGTTTCCTTGGCCAATGGAAAACAGAACAGTTCATACCAATATCTTAGTTTGAAATCCATCATTCTAGCCCTGAACTTCTTCCTTTCCTTTGTTCACAGTGAAAAAGTGTTGCTTTTGATAAGCAATACAGGGAGAAAATTCTGACCACTCTTTGCTTCTTGAATAGACATGAATGCCAGCACTTTGGGAAATGCTGTCCAATGTAAATGGAGAATTTGTCCTGTACGCGTTTCATGATTCTCAAGAATATTGAAAAACTGAAATGGCAACCAGAGAGCAGAATGAATTTGGGTGCACATCTTTGGTTTTCACCCATTATTTTGTAGAACTTGCTAAATCAAACCCTCTTCATCCTTCCTGACTATCTAAGGTGGAGGTCTGGTTTCCACTCATACCTTCCATCAGAGAGCTTAATAGCTTGGTTCCTGCGCAATTGTTGTCCAGATATCAAGGACTATCTTTCCTGGCCCTAGACATTAATCAGGAAAATAGATAAAAGTTCATTATGTATCAAAAGAGCAAATGGCTCAAAAGTTAACAACTGGGTCTTGTATTAAGACCTTTCATACCTGACACACACTGGTATCCAAGTCAAATATCAAAGACCAGGTTTGGCAATTACCAGTACCAGTTGAAATTTAGAGATGTCATGCTTCTTTCAGTTTCTTAAAAGCATTGTTGTACATTTTATGACCCATATTAAAGCTCGAAAAACGAAATGACATACAACAAGGTTAATCATTCACAACAGAAAAAGTGTGCAACTAGTGATAACACCTTTAGTAATATGCCACAACTCTCTAAGTACATGTTCATGTAACCTTTTAAAACGTAATGGCTAAAGAAGGAAGAATAGGTGAGAAAAATTGTCGATGGACCTGATTATGAGTTTGGTGGTCTGACCACCCAAACTCTGTGTCCGTGGTCTCCAGAAGACAACAGCGCTGGCGGTCCTCCGACTGCCATATTACTAGTTTACCACGGTGCTGGTGGTGTGGCTGCGGACAGCTTGCGGCAGTGATGATTGGTTTTCCATATGTATCGATGCCTGTGTGAACATTTCGATTGCATATGTGTCGAATGCACACTTATGCATGATACATGTGGAAAAATATCACCTACCCATTTTCGGAGTCTGGCCCATATGTGGGCAGTCCAGGTATTGAGTATATGGTACAAAAAGTACTCACCTGTGTATCACCGCATACAGGGTCGTAATCCTCGGGATGAAGATGCTGCTATGATGGGGGACCTGAAGAAAGGGATCCACATCGAACTCGGACTGAAATAACAGGAAAGGGGAGAGTATGCACCCCAGATCCTTAGTGTTCGTCGCCTTGAAGCTGACGGTCCCACCGCCACGGTCGACTCATGGGAAAGCCAATACGGATGGCAGTGAAACTACTTTATCGTGCTATGTCAGCTGCTTTTCCCCGACTGCGACTCCGGCGATCTGCTGCGTGTTGGCGGTGTAGATGGTTCAGCCGTGGTCTTTGCAATAGCAATCCACCCATGTCTTAATACGGCGGTCAGACAGTGACTGTGGGTACGGCGGTTCATGGACTGCCAAACTCGTAATAAGGCCTTATGTAAGAAGTAAGACAAACAAGTAGGGAGGGTGAGGTGATGCTAGAGAATCCACCGGTTAATCAGAATTTAGATCAAGAAAGGACAACCAGATAGTTAGAAATTCCTTACTTGTCACCCTTCTTTTATAAAGGTGCTTTTCTAAGACTCCTTGTTAGCACTTGTCCATAATTCAGCTATCCACCTTTGTGGCTATCATACTTCGTAAGCCTCAACACATTGCCATCAGAAGTGTTGTTTTTAGAAAAAGCTTATTAAAATGATAAAGCAACCCAATTTGTATATTGAACATTAACTTTAATAACTTTAATTTATTTAGAGCCCACAGCCTTCTTCCCGCAACCTGAGAAATGTCTTCCATAACAATTTTCCAAAACCCTTTTCTTCCTTTGAAGATATATCATATCAGTCAGACTGCTCATCGTTTGCATTTATGTTATACTTCTACATTTTCATTATTGGTCAATAGTTTCTAGAGGTATTTTTTATTTGAATTAATACAAACGTTCTTCAACTATTTTCTTGAAGTTAATGCCAACACCTGCACAAACGGTCTGAGACAGATCATATTCTTGATCATTTATGTCACGAGTGAGAATGTTGTGTACAAGAAGGGTACGAAGTTCCTCTAAGTCTAAGAAAAGGAGCCCAGAGATACTAAAGGAGGGGTGGGTCAAGTGTAGCCCAACACTGAAGAGAAAGGAAGGGGAATTCCCCTTTTCGGAACTAGGGCTTTCACACACCTAGCAAGCTAGGTGTCATGCTTCATCATATGAGCCTGCCCCTCGTCAGGTCGGCGCTGTAATAACTGATGGGCACCCAGTACGGGGCTCTTTAGCGGGGATCTTCTGTTCCTGCCGGTGGGTGCAGTGGGGGTGAGGGGTCTCGTGTGTGTAGATGTGTAGGGGAGAGGTGAGTTAAAACAGGTCAGATAGTCCCAGCAGTCATTTATTCAGAAGGTAAACTGCCTGATTAAAAATATAGAGAGTGGCAGTGAACTAGAGGCAATGTATCTAGCTTTCTGTGCCCTACGCTCGGTTGATCGACATGTTTCGTGCCTTCAGTGTCAGGAGGATCTGGGCACTTCTTCAGGATCAAAGTGAATGCTATCTACACAGTGTGGTAAAGTGAAACCTACATACCACTCAGGTCATTAACCTCTACTGTTGTCTAGTAATTACTTGCAACAGTATCCGGCGGTCAAAATGGACACCAATTTGGGTCCAGCGTCCAAGCGCGCTCTGCCTGCAACCTATCCTGCCTCCGGAAACCGGGATTTTTGGAATCACGATTGAGAATGTGGAATATCAGTTAGAGGGGATGTGAGCCCGCACTAAGTAATAATGTTGTAATCCTGTGCTTGGTCCAGTTATGCTTCAATAACTTAACCCTGAGCTCAACCCTTGATAGCTGTAGCATAGAGCACACAGGCTTCACTGAGGAGAAATGTGTAAAACATTTATCAGTACAAAAACAGTTAAAAGGTAGAAAACACAACACAATAAAACACAATAAAAACCCAGATCCAATTTTTTAAAATAGAAAAACCTTTAATGAGCAAGTAGACACCAAAATGACAAATATCCTCTAAGGGAATCTGGAGATATACATTTTTCGAGTATGAATGTCGTGTTAGTGCCAAAAAGCATAAAGCATCAGTCATGGGCAGCTGTTCATGTGAAACTGGGACAAAGGTAAGGTTTAAGGCTGCCCACAATGGAGTGCGGTTCAGATTCAAGGCCCAAACAGGTCCCAGTAAAAGAGTTGCTTTGGGACTTAGAATGTTTTTGAGATGGTGAAGTCTCCAACGAGGCAGGATAGCAGGCTGGATTCGAAGACAGAGTCATAGACTACAGGGAGACGCTGGACGAAGTCTCAATGAAGCTGTCAATGAAGGTGAGAAAAGCTCCAAGTGGGAAAAGTCTGGATTTCGTGCCCAGGAAACTATTAATATCGATCAAATGTTGCACAGCGTTGGGTCTGGTGAAGATTTCTACCTTCAGACCAAGGGCCCAATTTAATTCTTCGGAGTAAGAATACTCCGTTGCATCTTGTCAAAGCATTATAAATGACTGTCAGTTTCGCAGTCATTTATAAATTTGGCAGGTGGTCCCTCCACCAGGGCGACGGAGTAAGTTACCCTGTTGCCCTGGCTGGGAACAGTGGGTCATCCACACAAATTGAAATCAGCCCCTAAGTATCTTTTTTGGAAGTCGGATTCCTTTAGCGGACAAGGCTGCAGGCTGTAGCCAGTGACGAGTTAAGACGTTGGATGCCGCTTGGCTTCAGTCCCACTGAATCATATCTGCTGCTACGGATTAGAACTTAACAGGAACTGCGGCGAAATCAGACCCATTAGCGATACTCCATCATAAAATCAGCTTGCATATAGACCCGGGTCTTCAGTCGGTTCTCCTGGCAAAAATCTTTGAAAACGTTTCTAAGTCACAGCTTTTAGGATTAGACAAGAGGAATACACTGACACTTATCCAAGGTCCCAGTACCTTAGAGATACCATTTGAGGGTCCGGGCACACTCAAGAGGAAGCCACCAGCAGGGTCCAGGGGAGGTCTAGTTGGAATTGGTCAGCTGGGCTCTTCAGGAAGTTGAGCTTCTTGCAACTTTTGTGTCCATTTACCGTAACAGCAGATCAGCCAGCTGACCCTTGGAATCTATATCTTTTTCATGGGAGCAGGTACAGCCCTTGGTGTCTCTCTCCACAGGTTCAACAGCAGGAGCAGTCCTTCTTCTGTCTTCCACAGGTCCAGATATGTTCTAAAGAGGGCACTAGAGGTGCCACATGTATGACCAGTTCCAGACTGTGGGTCACTCAAAACCAGTTCTAGAAGCAGCCACTTTCCTACTGGGATTGGTGGTTTACTGGCTAGCAGGACGATTAAGGGGACATGGCTTGGTGTGAGCTACATCTGCTTTTGATAGGGTAGGCACATTGTGAAGTTTAATTAGGTTACTGCGCACAATCCAGATGGCCATCCTTTTCAGGGGGAAACAAATCTCCCCACACCTAAGCTTGTTAGCCACTATCTAGGAGCAATACACATCTCACCATGGGAGAGCCATTAACAGTCAGGTGACACAGAACCCTGGCAGAGAGGCACATTTGGCTTTGGCAAGAAAATGCACATTTTCTAAAAGTGGTATTTTCAAAATAGTAATCTAAAATCTGCCTGCACCATAAGGCTGGATTCTAACTATCCCCAAACTGAAGTAATGCATTAATGGGTGTTATAATGTAAATCAATGTTTTTCTCTATCGGAGAGCCAGTCTTGCCACAGTGAAAAATGACTTTGGAGTTTTTTATTGCCAGGACATGAAAAACTAAATACCCATGGAAGTCCTACTTTTTAAATTCCTTGAACCTTGGCCTATGGGAATGTAGCACCTACTTTAGGGGTGACGTGAGTATTAAAATGGTAGGTTTAGGCCTGGCAAAAGGGTTACTATGCCAGGTTGAATTGGCAGTATTAAAGATTAACATCAAGGCTACTGTGGTAGGCCTAGAGTCACGTTTTACATTGTTACTTTAGTGGTGGTACAATAAGTGCTGCAGTCTACTGGTAGCATTTAACTTACATGCCCTTGACACATGGGATAGCATATACAAGAGACTCATAAGTAAGTTGAATGTGCCAATCAGGGTTTTAACCAATTAGAAAATGCACTGGGACCTACTTAGCAAGGTCTTAGTGTACAGAGACTAAAAACCAACCGCATCAGTCTAAATAAAATGGAGGTGATTACCTAAACAGTGGCATTTTCTTACATCGCACTTGTACATTTTCAATTTTGACCAGTAGTTTCCAAAGAGTCACTTCAGCTGAATTGAAGCAAACTTTGATCAACCATTTACTTGGCGTTTATTGCCAAAATCTGTATAGAAAAGGTCTGAAATCTGAGACAGAGATATTCTAGTTCAAAGGATTAATCTTCTGTCAGAGTCATATGACACGTATTAGATGTGTTTGAATATAGGTGTGCCAGGAAGTGGCATATCTGTGGGGTAGAGATGTTCTCTATAATTGTTTCTAAGGAATAAAATTGGAGCACCAGTACCTTAGACAAAACGTGTGATAGTGTAGTATATATTTGTTTTTCTGAATCCTTGGGTCATATTTAACGTTTAAAAAGTCAGTTCTGAGAATAGAGCCATCAGTCCAAACTTGATTCAAAAACAAAATACTTGCTTTATTAAAGAATTTCTAAGAATCTCTAAAATAACGTTTGCTTAGTATTTTGAAAATGCAAGTTATATCTTAGCATGGAAGCATGATGAGCTAATCCTTCATGATTGAAAGAAGTTGCAGATTGGCCCCACACATGACGTGCCAAGACTGTTCCTATTGTAGTGCTAAATCTAGGAAGTTTGTTCAAGTTCCTTAGAAATAACATATTAAAGAACTTTTTCATGTCTGATTTAATTTTCATTCACGAAAAGCCTGTTTATGATGCCAAGAACCATTGTGATATGATTGTTGCAAGATATAGGATTTTTATGAGTCTTAATACCAGGGACCCCAATTCCTCACTTATGTTACTTTTAGCACTTCCCAGCAGAACTTAGCCTTCCTCCTGTTACCCCCCCCAAACATTTACCTATTGTTTTAATAATGTCAAAATATTTTTTTTATTGGTATATCAATTTAGGGAGAGTAATCATTTTGCTAAAATTATCAATCCACATATGGAATATGCTTGTATGACTCTTTCACAACCCTCCTTCATCAACACAAAATAATCTTCCAGAATGATAGCATGCAACTTTAGTTGGACTGCAGGCTAAGAAGTGTAAAAATTATTAAAAGAAGACAGATCTGGAACAATATCCCTGTATTCATCAGTACCGCCCCAGTGCTGCTTCAATTTAGGAAAGAGTTGAAGACTCCCCTCTTTAAAGAGCAATACATCACATTACATAGTTGTTGATTTGGACCATGTACATCGCTTTGTTGCCTTTCGGCTAGGCTCCCGCTACGGAAATACCATTTACACACATACATACTTGCATACATGCATAGGTAGTTGCATCTGGGAAAATATTTATTGAATTCTCTTGAACACAGCTTAAGTACTGAATTACCCATATGACCAATATGATTTGATCTAGATAAAGACATCGCTGCTCACATACATACATTTACCTTGCAACCCACTACCTCAGTATACAGCTCACCCCAAAGAAGGTTCATACTAGAGAACCTTCAGAATTTGAGAAGAGCAACGAAACCTCCCTCACATAAACCAATGATTTACATACCATATTCACTCCTTTTGCACTCGATGTTAACATATTTACTGAAATGGTTAAGGAGAGGCTCAAGTATCAGGTCAAAAAGGATTGAGGAAAGATGGCTACTTTGCCTAGTTTTTCAAAGCTGCATGAGACTACTTTACATCTGCTACATATCTGTACAGTAATCAAAGAAGTTAGAAAGTCAAAGATCTCCAAAGTACTATTAAGAAAGTCCCAACTGACCCTGCTAAATGCATTTGCTGCATCCAGGCTAACCACTGTAATTGAGCTATCCTATTTAATGCAAGTAAAGCTGGCAATATTTATATAAGATCATCTATTTTCTATTTTATCAATCAGTTGTTTGAATAATGAATTAATCAGCTAACACTTTGCTCCAGTAAACATGTGAGGTAAACGTTTAAGAGCTACAATTATCAAGCAAATTGGTATATAATTAGCAAATTTAAGTTTATCTTTATCCTTCTTAGGGATAAAAGTAATGCTGTTTGTTTACGTAGATGCCAGTTTGACAGAGGTTTCCAAAATTTCATTAGAGATCCTCCACAGAAAAAATGTAGTCATGGAACTGAATTTAACATAAAATTCCATTTCAGGCCATCCAACCTAATTTAATAAGTCAAACAACCTGGGCAATCTCATATTTAGCAAGGGGAGTCAAACAGCATCATGGTCCTCTTGAATCATGACAGGGAGGCTAATCTCATTTAAAAAGGCATCAATAAGAAGAGCATTCTGATGCCCGCTGACTGTATAAAGCTCTTTGTAACATTCAACAAAGGTTTCATTAATGTCTTGCTTATGAGTTTTCCTTAGTGAATAATTTGGGACTCTTTAATCTTCCTCAGTGTATAGCTCGAGAATCTAGCAACCAAATGAATTTCCTTCCCCTGTTATTGCCTCCAGGACCGGAGGAAAACAAAAAAGAGGTAACAAACAGTGGGTGGGGGATTCCTAAGTGTATGATGGTAATTCTCTCAAAACCAGAAGTCTTAAGAGGATTATATGTATAGCCGACCCGTTGTTACGGGTGAGAAGGGAAAAACACCCTTTTCTTTTATTAGCCCTCACTCACTCTCATTGTGACATGCTTCATCATGGGGCTCACCCCAACTCCTAAAGGGGTGGGCTCAACCATATTTCAGGGAGCACTTAAAGATATTATATATGGGGGCGTACCATTAAAGATAAAATTCCTCACACACTCCTAATGAAATCTTTAATAGTGGAGTGGTAGGGAAGGTTAAAATATATACAAACGGGTGTTTAGGGTGTGATGGTCCTATGACCCCAGATTTATGTTCAATCCACACTTTGGACTTCTGCAGAGCTCTGCTGTTTCTGGTCATGTCAGAAGCCCGCGAGGAGCAAGGAGCATCGGGCTTGGCTTGGCTCGGCTTGTCGCACGGTGCCGTCCTACCTACCGGAGCTGGCCGGAGTTAGGCCGGACTTCTGCTGGAGGACTTCACAGGCACAGGAAAGCAAGCCTGAGGGTAAGTGCGGAGACAGCAAGAGTGAGAGCATGGCCACCTTTAGCGGTGGCTGCAGAGTGAAGTGCCCAGGCGAGCCCGCTGAAGCGGCCCATCCAGGTTGGGTGCGGCTTGCGGTGCCCCAGCGTGCCCTGCTCTCAAGCTCTTCTCTCTCTACCCCTGCCCTAGCCTAGCCTTCAGCTACACACCAACCGCTGCAGTCGCCACCTTCTTCTGCTGCGGGTTGGGCTCACTGGCCTCGACAGGGCCTGGCTGGCTTGAGTCCACCCTCTGCTACCGCTCCAACCCACCGTCACCGCCACTGCACCGTGGCAGACAGGGCCTGGCTGGCTTGAGTTCACCCTGTGTTTCTGCTCCAATCCACCGTCCCACTGCGTTACAGTCAGCGCGTTTTAGCCGGCACCTCACTTGGGGGTCGCAGGGAGGCACGACCAGCTTGCTGAGGTCCACAGCTCAAGGATGAGAGGCATAGTGAGTGAGCAGGTAGGCAGGTGAGGGGTTTCTGCCCCCTCTCGTTCTCCCCTCACAGAGCGAGTTCCTTCAAGTGAGCCATTTTTCTGACTGTGGAATTCACTTTGGCTCTACCTCGTGTCCTTAACTCATCAGGTTTGCGATATCTAATCTGGCATGAGGTCAGGGAGTACGAGAGGTGGAGATAAAAAAGACCAAAAAACTCAAGCTAAATCCAAAAAGGAAAAGGAGGGTCCTTTGGGTATGGACCTTACAATCAAATCACCCGGAACAAAGTCGGAGGCACCGAATTTCTCAGAGCCAGGGACATTAAACAATGAAGAGCCACTTGAGCATGAACTTTCAACCACAATAACTGCAACAATTATGCCAACCTCCTCAAAAAATGTCACAGAGACCGTCCCACATGCCGACTGCGAAGGAAACAAGAAAGTCGCATCATCAGCATCGGCCAGGCATAACTCATGCCCAAATAGCAGCAAGGGGGCGCTGATCACAGACTTCTTAAAAGTATGCAGTAAAGTCTCCACTGACAAAAACCAGGACTACAGTGATCCCAAGGTCCCAAAAGACATCAATTCAAGTAACAACACCACAGACTTTCAAAGCGAGTTTAACAAGAATTTCCCTCATGACAGTTATAAGAATAAAAGGAAAGGATACCAGGATATGGCATCAGATGCTCATCATTCCTTAAATAGAGAAGCCCCAGGCTCGCAGCCACTAACACCTAAAGTCCCTCATTCTCTGGAAATCTGCAAAGACATAACCTCCAAGTCATTGTGGCATTAATTCAATGTCATTCGCCACCTCCAGATACACAGCAACAGCAAACACTAATTGAAAAAATGGAGGATGATCCAACGCACCAGAAGAATATAAACATCCTCAGCCCTTTTGGAGATACACAGACGTTCTTGGCAGCCGTATCACTCCCAGATCAGCCGGGTTTCGCCAAAGTAAGTGCTCACGAGCGAGATATTCTCAACCAATCATTTCTTTCATCAGAAACGGCACACCAACCCGGTCAGGAATGACCGCACTACAAACTAAGCGACCGTACGCAAACTAAACTTAAAAAAACCAAAACAACTCCCACTACGACACCTTTACAAAAAAATTAACAACCAAGCAGGATCCAGGGCTCTCTGGACTATCTACCCCAATGGGAACAACCAGCTTGTCCACACTCAGAAGAACCAATTAGCTCACAAACATCTTCTGTTTGGCTCCACTTGCTAAACTCCATGTCTATCACGCAGACAAGTTAGACACTCAAGGAGAGCTCTTTAATATCCTAGCAACCCATGTCTAGGGGGTTGAACAAAAGTTGCACAGTTTTAACGAGATGATCATGAAGGTCCAGCAAGACCGGGAAACAACATATCAAATGTGCCACTGCCACTGCACCCAAATAATCAACAAATTAGCAGTGGTTTCAACCATAATGTCAAAACTATTGGGTGCAACCAGGGATGCCCCATCCAAGACCGCAATGACAACTGCCCAAGAAAAAGAAGTATTAAGGAGAGAAAATCAGGCATACCCTAAGACTCCCAGGGGGCAAAACTCAAGAGAAATAGGGATTCATAATGCCCTAACACAGGCAAATTCATCCACACTTAAAACACCAAGCGATCCTGGCAATATAGGTGCACTAGATACATCGTCCACCGACCAATGTTCGCAATTACCAGCAAGCCAAATACAAGCAACAACTTCATTAACCAAGCGGGAGAGAAAATGCTTGAGAAAAGCCAGGAAAAGCAAACCAACTGGGCAGGGGTCAACCATAACTAATGCTCTGACTGAGTATGATAGGAACTAAAGCAAAGATAACGCTAAACAAACTATTACGGATGCAGCAAGCACCGAGGAGAACACTGTTCCACTTACAAACCCGTCCATTGCCTCAAGCATTCAAAACCAACATGAAAGGGAAAAATCTCCATTAACAAAAATATACAGCATATTCAAGCCCTCTGAAGGGCGAGAGAAAAACAATTCAATAACTCAGGCTACTCAAATCACGAATACCACACTAACAGCAAGGGGCAAAACGACTGAAGTCAGTACATTCTGCCCTCAGGAGGCCACTATGACCAAGCTAACCGCCAAAGAAAGGAGGAGTAACACCAAAACAATAAATATACACTGCTTGGGAGGTAACGAGGCCAACCCTGCAACGAATCTCGAAATCACTCAACAAAATAACATTCGAGATCACCCGAACCTACCTTCAAACCACTTGGAGCTTACTATGGTCAATACACCGACTGAAAGGAGCTTAGACAAGGAACTACAATTTGATCCTTTAAGCAAAAGCCATAAGCGAGACTTGATTCCCCATTACGCCTCGAGGGGAACGCATGATATTCTTAACAGAAGCGCACTACTAAAATTATTTAAAGCTCTTCCTCCCCTGAGCCACATCAATACCAGCGATCTGGAAATTATAGAGTTCAAACCCAATTCCAACTCTACTGACAAACATGGGTTCAAATAAGAAAAGGAGACGGGCGAAGTATAACAAACAAAATTCCAACAACCCAACAGACTAAAACAGGGGTGCTTGCTGGCCCCCTGTTTATTTAACATCTATACATTTGACCTAGGGAAGAACCTTCGCTCAATTCAAGCTGACCCCCAAAACTGGGTAAAACACCAATAACAAGCCTCCAATATGCGGACGATATTGTCCTCCTATCTCAAACACCCATAGGCCTGCAGCGAGTGATTTCCCAATTAAGCGCATACACCACCTCTGCTCAATTAATAATCAATTGTCAAAAAACGAAGGTCATGTGCTTTTCCAAATGTCATAAAAAAAGAAAAAAAGAAAATTAATCTGGAAGTTCAATGAGAAACCAATGTCCCGGGTGGATTTGTATAAATATCTGGGGTTCCAATTAGATCACAACATCAATTTTAAGAAACACCTGGAACAAGGAAAAACGAAAGCCAAACAACTGCTCTTTGCATTTAAAATCTTACAGAAAAAGCTCAAAGGTTGTTCAACAAGTCACCTGCTTAAGGTAATCGCAGCAAAATTCTTGCCATCCATATCATACGGTTCAGAAACATTGAACACAAAGGACGCAATAGTCCTAAACATAGCTCAATCTAGCCTCTTTAAGAATTTGTTTCTGTATCATGATACATCTCACAGGCACAAATACGATTAGAATACGGTCTAAGAAACCAGATACCAGCAAGACAAGGAGCATTGGCTAAATATTATTGGAGGATGAGGGCAGCAGAAGATGTCACCTTAGCCCATTATTGTTGGCAGGAGATTGAAAATCAATCCAGGCTAAGCAAATCTATTTTTACAGTCCTAAAAGAATCGCTTTCGGCACTACAGTTAGAAGAGGCCTGGCTTACAATTACTACCTACACTGGATTTTAACACGTAGCGAACAAAGCAACCAAATGGATCTCACTGTCACTGGAAAAAACAGCCTTCGCAAAAAATCAACATGCATGGGCTGTGATACATTCTTCAAAATGCTGAAGCGCCAACCGTACTTGTCCGAACACTTTTCACACCCAAAAAAGCAATATTTGACTCTATTGAGGCTGGGGTCATTCCCTACGAAAGATCTCACCCCAAAATGAAACAGGCGTAGTTGACAAAGGAATGCCGTCTCTGCAGACAAGGTGGCGAGTCACCATTACATCTTTTATGTATCTGTCCATGATTACAAAAAATCCGGAAAACTGTCATTCGGGAAATATTAAGGAGAGAACAAATAAGGACTTGCAGAGTGGCAGTTATAAAATGCCTTGGAGGCTTGTCTGTCCAACTGTCCTGTAGAGCCATAAAACTTTGGAACATTGCGGCAAAAGAATTGGACAAAAAAGAGAAATGACCTGAATATTTTTAAACTGAATTGCTGTGCACACTTATTTTTCTATCGCATTGCTCACATTTTTTATACATTTTCTATCTAATCAGCTGACCTTTCCTTTAGGATATGATTTTCGTTGTGTATTTCTCTTCTTTTTAACCAAATGATTGCTTGACGCTCTATGTACCTCGGTGGCTTGTCCCACCCTTTTATGATTTTAATGAAATCAAATAAAAGTATTATTGACTTGACTTGTTATCAAATGTATTGATTAATTATTGTTCATTAATATTTGTTTAATTGAGATGTTATAGCGTTAAATGTGTAAAGTAATTTATTATTAATAAATGGTTGTTAATTAATTTTTTTTTGTTTTGTTTTTTAAATTCTATTGCCACAAACATAAATACATAATCTCATTAAAAAAAGAATTCAGTAATAACGTATCAATAATCATTTGCTGAGCACAGAGAAGCGTTAGAAAAAAATAAAATGGAAAATACATTAAATCCTTAATCCCATTGTAGACAAGGCCATGTCCTTCGAAATTTTGACCAAGACCCAGGGCTTCTGACTTTTGCTAATGCAATCTCCATTTCATAAATCTCCCTTAACAAAAACCAAAATTAATTCATGCTTGGACTCGTACTTTGATTCAAAGAGAGAGCAATACATAAACGAGCACAGGCCGATATAATAGAAACAAAAGGTTTCATAAGATCACCAAGCTCTGAGAACATTCCCAATACCAACTCTTTCCCAGAAACCGGATTATCATATCCGACCCTGGTTGAAAGAGCGAACATTATGTTAGACCAGAATTCCTTCAGCATTGGGCATGTAATAAACATATGGTTTAAATCTACGGCATATTCTTGACATTTCGGGCAGTATGATTTAGTAGCATTTAAGTTATTTGCCCATTTAGAAATTCGCTCTGGGGTGTAGTAGAGCATAAAAATAATTCTATATTGTTGAAGTTTTAGGTTGACAGATGTTACTGCTGAATCTATAGTTTCCAGGGATTCCTGTACTTCCTCTACTGTTATGTCACAATTAAAAATCCGGCTTAATTTAGCCGCCATTTGTATGCCGTCGTCCCTAACCACCTCAGTAAGTTTCTGATATATTTTGCCTATAGTTCCTCGTCCACTAGTACCGAAATATGTAGACAAAATCTCGGGAGAGCTGATCAATTCTGACAATCCCCGACCACGAATGAAATAATCCCTAACTTGTAAGTACTTAAAAAAATGAGTTTCAAAGAAACAAAGTTCGAAAACCCTGTTCATCATAAAAATGACCCACCCGCATCACACCCTTAAATTGCCATTCCTTCCCAATCTGATCGTGGAATATATCAGGCAATAAAGGGTTCCCCCATAATACAGTATTGCGATGTAGGTCAGGTAATAAATATGCCTTACAAATTTCATGCCATATATTAGTAATATCGCTGACTACCTTAAACCATACCCGCTTGTAGTAGTTGAGATCAGATGTTTTGTACACCAAAAACCCGGTACTAGGTCCACAGGCCAACTGGTATGAGAGCCAACTAATATTAGTATCAGTTCCTTTAAGTAAACTCTGTATACGCCCAGTGAATGCGGCCCAAAAATACAGCATAAAATCTGGGAGCTTAAATCCCCCCTGCTTATATGATAATTTTAAATATTGGATGACTCATCTGGCCCGTCAGTATCCCCACATAAAACTGCTGATGACACTATCAAGACGTTTAAAAAAAGTTGATGGTACTTTTAGTGGGATTGTACGAAAGAAGTACAAAAACTTTGGGAGACTGTTAATTTTAACCACGTTACATCTCCCATATATGCTAAGGGTTACCCGGTGCCAACATCGTAACTTTGCCACTACTTTCATCAGCTGTGGATCGTAATTTAATAGAATAATATCATTTACTTGGCTGCTGAGACAAACTCCCAGATAAGTGGCCGTCCCTGTGACCCCAAGAGCTACTTAAGGGGTTTCAAGTTGGAAGTTCAGTATCGTCTGCGTTTTATTCAAATTTAAGTTATAGCCGGAAAAGGAACCAAATCGCTGTGGTTCGTGGGTTATCACAGCGAGGGCATTAACTGGGTTAGTCGAAAAGATAGCGATGTCGTCTGCATATGCGGTTAGTTTTAAATCCATCCCATTTAAACTAACTGGAGAGAGATCACCATTTAACTGTAAGTGCTTGATAAAAGGTTCAATATAAATGGCAAACAATAAGGGGGATAATGGACAGCCTTGCCGCGTGCCCCTTTGAACTGAAAAAAAAGATGAGGAAAGACTGTGATGCTGACCATCACAACGACAGCGGCGACCGACCCAACATGGCTGCCGTCCTCGATCCCGGAAGTACAGGCAGCGGACTAGTCGCCTCTCTGGAAGAGGCGGGTGTTTCCACTATAAGTGGCCGGCCGAAGTGGACGAGAGGTCCAGAGGCGGAGGAATCGAGACGTGAGGCGGAAGAAGAGTGGAGAGCGAACGGCGACCAGGAAGAAGAGTGGAGAGCGAACGGCGACCAGGAAGAAGAGTGGAGAGTGAACGTCGACCAGGAGGAAGAGGAGAGCACGGGCGGCGAGGAGAGTGGAAACCCAGGACGGAGCGTGAGTGGTGAGCGAACGGCGGGAAGGAGAAGAAGGACGACGGCAGCTTGAGGAGCACTGCCCCTGAGATCGCTGTTCTCCCAGGAAGTAAGGAGACTGGGTCTCCCATCACCACAGCCCCGGGGGGGGGGTCGTGGCAGCAGGCAAGTGGCGAGCGGGTACTCGGGATTCTTTAGTGGGCTGTGGGGACGCATGAGGGGCACCCACGGACAGTCACCTACTATCCCTTCACCTTAGGCACCCAAACACAGACGATAGGGCCCTGGTGACGGGTGGCACTACCTTCTCCCTCCCCCCCCCCCTTTCCTTTAAAGCAGTATCCAGACTGTGCTGTAATCTAAAGCCTGGTTTCTTTTTCTTTCCTTTATCCTTCCCGTTACATGCCTAAAACCACAAGCACCTGTGTGAAGATACTGGGGAACTGGAAGAGGCCCGAGTGACAAAACCAACCAGAGGGACTCTATCGTCAAGGAGACCCTGCGGAGTTAACTACCTATGTGATGTCAACATATGAACCCTAAGAAATAAAAGAACGCCAAACCAGCAACTTACTTGTGTGAATAGTACTTGCCCGAAGGAGGGGTTTAGGGGGTGAGGGAACTCCCCACGAGGGAAAGACCACAAAGACCATTAAGTTTAATTGCGGCTGTTGGACGCCTATACAGCTTCTGTACTGCCGAGATAAACCTTTGACCGAGACCTATTAACGATATAGTTGCCCATAACGCTCCCCAAGTCACTCAGTCAAAGGCCTTTTCTGCATCTAGCATTAGCATCCCCATCTGCTGGCCCAATTGACCAGAAACATCAATTGCAGCGATTGCCGTATTGATGTGTGCAGCAGTATCTCTTTCAGGGACAAAACCATGTTGCTGCTCTGAAACTAATAAATGTATAACCGGGGCCAATCGTGAAGCAAGAATTTTGGAAAAGAGTTTGGTGTTGACATTAATGGGTGCTATCGGCCGGTACGAACTCTTGTCATCTATCGGCTTCCCCTTTTTGGGGAACACAATATTAGTCGCATTCCAAGTAGAGGAAATATCTTCTCCTTGCATGATTGAATTGCATAGCTCAAGGAATTAGTTTTATAGGTTTTAAAAAATTCCAGCGGGATCTTGTCCTCACCGACTGCTTTGCCGACCGGTAAAGCATTAATTGCTTCCTCTACTTCCCTCACTTCAACATCTTTCTCCAAAGGCTCGGCGAGCGATGAACTTAAGGCAAGCATAACACACTCCTGCATATAGGCTAAGACAGTATGTTGATCAAAGCAGGCCGAATTGCCATATAAGTTAGCGTAGAACAACCTAAATGGTTCGACTATATCCATAGGCCTGGTGTAGGTCAGACCGTCCACCCCTTTAATCATTTTAACTTGAGTTTTGGCCCTTTGATCCGCTATTTGATTAGCCAATAATTGTCCTACTCTTTTGCCATATTCATATTGTTTAGTTTTGTATTTATAATAGTCATTTGTGACTTTATCCCTCAGCCGTCTCTTTAATTTAGCCCTTGCTTCAACAACCTGTTGGTATATCAACTGCTCATCTACATCCTTTGCGGCAATAGCTGTAGGATGCTGACACTCCAGATTGAGACAAAGCTTTTGTTCCTGGTCCGACTGACGGAAGCCCTGACGATTTCTCTTAATAATATATTGTAACATGACCCCTCTAACATAAGCTTTTAGACAATCCCACACTACTGCGATTGCCACTGAGCCCAAATTATTGTCTATGTACTCCTCAAGCGCATTCTGAATAAGCTCCACATATTCCAAATTACTGAGGAGGTGTCTAGGGAAGGTAAAATCCCTAATTGACTCCTGAACGTTTGACTGCAACTGCACTGTTAACATGACCGGGTTATGATCAGACGTGATTTTTGGGCATACTGCCACAAATGCATTTTCCAAAATAGTATTAGTAGCAAATATCATGTCGATCCTTGAGTAATGTTTATGCAGTGATGAGTAAAAAGTATAACCAGGCACATTTGGAAATAACCTCCTCCAAGAATCTTCTAACTGATGCAAATAGAGAAGCTCTAAGATAGCGGCTCTAGTCTTACACATTCCAGCACGGGCGGTAGTAATATTCGTAGTATCAATCTTTCTGTCAAGAATACAATTAAAATCCCCCATCACAATCATTTCACCGGGCCACTCTAACAACTCAGAACTTAAATGATATGTAACATCTGGACAGTCAATATTCGGGCCATATACCATACATATTGTGAACTTTCGCCCATAGATTATTATTTGGGAGATTGCGCATCTCCCTCTAGGGTCGGCACATGATCGAATAACAACAGCCTGACACCGCCTAGATTTCAACAAGGCTACCCAACAAATGTAAATTGTTTGCAACGTACAGACAATGATATCGTATCCCAAATGCTTTAATAGAGCTCTATCCTTATATGGAATATGCGTTTCCGCAAGACCTACTTTATGAGGCTTAAATACACGCAGATCTTCTGTTTCTAGCCGTCGCTTTCCAGCCTGGTTCAGTCCTGCCACATTCCAGCAAATACACTTAAATTCCAACATTAAATAATACTTGTATACCCGATCGAATCATCAGTACCCAAATCATAAGCTTCTCCCACCAGTGCTCTTCCCAGGTGTAAATATCTAAATTATCTAAGTTGTGGCTTCCCCCCCACCTCCTATACCTGCCCTCCCTACCGCACCCTACCCCCACCCCCATCCTAATAACCTCAAAAAGGAATTGCCCCCTTCCCTGCTGTCCCATGATGACAGCATAACCGAGGACTCCAACATTGTAGCCCCGCTCGTGAACCCCGGTGACCCACACCATCACCACACCGCACTCCGACCTCCCAATGTGTCTCTCGTACCTATGAAGACAAGAGGCAGCAACCTAAAAAAATCATTAGAAGTCTCAATTGAAACAGAACCTCTTTCACAAATGCAACCTCTCTAATAGCACAATAATTACTGCCTTAGGACTTAGGACTTGAGCTCGTTCCTTTGCCGATTTCTTGCCATTTTGACAAAGCTTGTTTAGCATCCTGTTCACTAAAGAAAAAGTGTTGTCAACCATCCTTTATGATTTTAAGACGAGCCGGCTTCTGTAGAAACACCTGTGAACACATGGTTTTGAAAGGATCCATTAACTGACGGAACTTCCACTGCTTGCCCATTGTAACTTTACATAAGTCAGAGCGTACAAAAATAGACACTGCATCCACCTTGACTGGAGCCACTGGACGTACCTTAAAATATATAGCTTGACGCAGTAAAAAATTACCCAAAAACACAAGGATTGTTCGAGCAAAGTTAGATTTAGTTTGACTTCCGTGCATAGTTGACAATGGCAATCTGTGTGCTCTTTGAACTTGAGTGTCCATGTCCCAGTCTGCTAGGTCCAGGAAGGCTTTTTGGAACAGACTAACTATAAAAGCCCGAGGATCTTTGGCTTCCCTGCCCTCTGGTACACCAAACACCCGCAAGTTCTGCCGTCTCTGGCGATTTTCCAAATCTTCAATCTTAGATTGCATTAGCATCAGTTGAGCATCCTGTGTTTTTACAATGTTGACTGTGAGCATATTATATTCTTCAACGGCCGCCACTCGTAAATCGATGACTTCCAAGGAAAGCTGGCCAACCTTAGATGTAACCTCTGCCAGGGCTTGCTTAATTTCACAACTGTCAGATGTAGCCTGTTGGTAGTATTCCTGGGCTTCTGCTCTCTGAGTACTCAATGCTTGCATAATACTAGACAATGAGGGCTCCTCTCCCATTAGTTCTCGGTTCTTAATACCTGATTCTGACAAGCTTGATGATGGCACTACAGGGCTAGAGGCTGGGGAAAAGACTGAAGATGTTGACGAGGCACTAATGGGAGTGGATGCAAACTTCTCTGGAACAACCAATAAGACTTGCTGCTCGTTATCCACTCCAGCTCCTTCTCCCTCTTCCTCCAATATTTCAATAGGAGTGTGTGCAGTGCTTCTAATATTTGACAGCCTTGAAATAATATTTTTCACCTCCCCTTTAGATGACACCCATTTACGTAGTGAACTAACCCCTGCCCCAGCCTTGTTAGTATTAACAGAAGCCTCCTTTAATCGACCCATTGCATCAGTCACTTGTTGCTTTACTTGATGTTGCTGATCGCGAATGAGGAAAAAGTCTCGCCGGGATGTTGATTTTGCTCGCTCGCGGTCGCCAACTTGACGTTGAGGACCGCGAGCAAGCTACGCTATGTGCAATTCGCGTAGTAGCGCAACCTACGCACGCTCCGTGAGCGTAGCATGGTACTACGCCCAGGGTTAGTTATGACAGTCGCAAGAGATACATTATTAATGTTATCCAAAGTGAGCGAGCCAGCCTCACCACTCCTGCCCCTTTGTACTGCAGCATGTAGCACTTCGGCCATCACAAAACCTGGAATGGAATTCTCGGATCCGCATGTCCAAAGTAGTTCAGTTGCCCTCCCAGATTGCAGCAACTTCAGAATTGGTTTCCCGAGCTGTGACCCGGCTCCAAACCCATCCTCTGCTCTATAGCCACTAATATTATCGCCAACAGTCCAAGAACACAGTAACACAGGTCCGAGCACAGCTCTCGGTAACTGTTCGCGGCAAAAGTGACGTCTGAGAGGCCTGTAGCAGGGCCAGCTGACAGATCCATCTATAAACAAAGCGTGTCCCGGTAGAGCCCTTTATCAAAGACCAGCCCTTAGCCTAACAGGCGCGATGCATTTCCTGAGGGCAGGAGGGGTTCGGAGAGCAGTCAGGTCATCAGTAGCGGATCACTGGAGCTCCGGTGGAGGAAGCACAGAAAGAGTCCTTGCACGCGCAGCTTCAATCCGCCATCTTCCTTTTTCCGCAATTTTAATTAATTAATTGGTAATCAATTATGGTAATTGTGTAATTAATTTTAGGTGTGTGTTGTGGTGTTTATAGGTGTAAAGGGTGGGAAGTAATTTATTTTTAATTTATGAATTAATTGGTTGTGAATTAATTTTAATTAATTAATTTGTAAATAATTTGGGTAATTAAGTTTAGGTATGTGTTGTGGTTTTTATAGGTGTAAAGGTGTGGCTAGAATGAGAAGTAATTTATTTTTAATTGATGAATTAATAATTGGCTGTTAATTAATGTTAATAAATTAATTGGTAATTATGGTAATTGTGTAATACATTTTAGGTGTGTGTTGTGGTGTTTATAGGAGTAAAGGGTAGGAAGTAATTTGTTTTTAATTAATTAATATATAGTTGTTAATTAATGTTAATTATTTGATATTTATTTTGGGTAATTGTTTATTTTTTGTGTGTTGTTTTTACTTTTAAAGGGGTAAAGGGTGGGTATTAAATACATTGTAATTATTTAATTATTAGTTGTAAATAGTAATCGTTTTTATTTTAAAATAAGTTTTAATTGTGTTTTATTATTTTATAGTTTAATTTAGGTGTGTGTTGTGGATATTATAGTGTTAAAGTGTGTGTAGTCAATGAATGTTTTATTATTAATAATAATTTGTTTATTCATTATTAATTATTTTAATTATGTAAACTAATTTAATTAAAATGTTTGAAGTATTTTGTTATTGGTGTGGTGTTATAGGGTAGGAAATAAAATAAATACATTCGTGTTTTAATTAATCTTTTTGTTTGTAAATATTTTCTAGTTTAAAAGAATTATTTGTTTGTAAATATTTTATTTTATTTTATATAAAATGTGTAGGTTTTTGTTATATGTAATTAGTATTATAATATGTGTTCTTTTATGTGTTTAATATTTTCTATTTTTTTAATTTTGTTTATTTTTTTAATTTTTTTTTAAATATTTTTTTCTAAGTGTTTAAATGTGAATAGTAAAAAACAATTCTCCGCTATCCAACACTTTCCCTACTGTTGCATTCACTGGAGTGGGAATAGTCATTTTTACCCCTCCGCTATTCAGCACTTTCCCTACCGTTGCACTTACTGGAGTGGGAATAGTCATTTTTATCTCTCCGCTATCCTGCACTTTCCCTACTGTTGTGTTCACTGGAGTATGGAATAGTAATTTTTACCTCTCTGCTATCCAACACTTTCCCTACTGTTGCGCTCACTGGAGTGGGAATAACAATTTTTACCCCTCCGCTATCCAACATTTTCCCTACTGTTGCACTCTTTGGAGTGGAAATAGAAATGTTTGCCCCTCCACTATCCAACACTTTCCCTACTGTTGCTCTCACTGGAGCGGGAATAGTAATTTTTACCCCTCCACTATCCAGCATTTCCCTACTGTTGCACTCACTGGAGTGGGAATAGTAATTCTTACCCCTCCGCTATCCAACACTTTCCCTACTGTTGCACTCACTGGAGTTGGAATAGTAATTTGTAGCCCTCCGCTGTCCAGCATTTACCTACTGTTGCACTCACTGAAGTGGGAATAGTAATTTTTACCTCTCCGCTATCCAACACTTATTCTACTGTTGCACTCAGGGGAATGGGAATAGTAAATTTCACCCCTCCGCTGTCCAACACTTTCCCTACTGTTGCCCTGTTTGGAGTGGGAATAGTAATTTTTACCCCTCCGCTATCCAACACTTTCCCTACTGTTGCGCTCACTGGAGTGGGAATAACAATTTTTACCCCTCCGCTATCCAACATTTTCCCTACTGTTGCACTCTTTGGAGTGGAAATAGAAATGTTTGCCCCTCCACTATCCAACACTTTCCCTACTGTTGCTCTCACTGGAGCGGGAATAGTAATTTTTACCCCTCCACTATCCAGCATTTCCCTACTGTTGCACTCACTGGAGTGGGAATAGTAATTCTTACCCCTCCGCTATCCAACACTTTCCCTACTGTTGCACTCACTGGAGTTGGAATAGTAATTTGTAGCCCTCCGCTGTCCAGCATTTACCTACTGTTGCACTCACTGAAGTGGGAATAGTAATTTTTACCTCTCCGCTATCCAACACTTATTCTACTGTTGCACTCAGGGGAATGGGAATAGTAAATTTCACCCCTCCGCTGTCCAACACTTTTCCTACTGTTGCCCTGTTTGGAGTGGGAATAGTAATTTTTACCCCTCCGCTATCCAGCACTTTCCCTGCTGTTGTACTCACTAGAGTTGGAATAGTAAATTTAATTATTTTTCTATCTAACACTTTTCCTACTGTCGCAGTGATTGTATTGGGCAATTTAAGTTTACATTTTTTTCCACAGTTTAATGTTTTAATTTATTCTAGATTTTTTTTATATTTTAAATTATATCTATATATATATACAAACTAACACTGTGGAGAAATAATGGTCTGATCAGTGATGATGAATTTAAATTTCTACACCGTAAGAATCCGAAGATTCCGGTACTCTATCTTCTCCCTAAAATCCATAAAAATGCCACGAAGCCACCAGGGAGGCCAATAGTTTCATCACGTGCCAGTCTCCTTGAAAATGTTTCTAAATATGTAGATCACTTTCTGCAACCACTAGTCCAATCATTACCATCATATGTTAAAGACACGGGTGATTTTTTAAGACTCATTAACAATGTTGACTGGGATGCCAATTATTTACTTATGAGTATGGATGTGAGTAGTCTCTACACCTGCATTCCACAAGACTTGGGGATACAAGCCTGTAGATTTTTCCTAAAAAACCGATCACTGTCATTTCTTTTCCACACGGAGATGCTACTTGACATGATCACATTATGTCTGAGCAAGAATTTTTTTATCTTTGACAATCAGATGTTCAAACAAACACAAGGGACGGCGATGGGAACCTGCTTCGCCCCCAGTTTTGCAGGATTATATCTCGGCTGGTGGGAGGAGCAGGTAGTCAACAACATCCGACTATTCAAAGACCACGTCGTCCTTTGGCTAAGATATATAGATGACATCTTCTGTATATGGAATGGCACAGAAAGCCTGGCTAAAGAGTTTGTTTATGGCTTAAATCAGAATGATCTCAATTTACAATTCACCTGCAACATTAACGCCACCAGTCTTGAATTCCTTGATCTACAACTTTTAATCAAGGATAATAAATTGAGTACCAAACTGTTCAGGAAGGCAACTTCCGGAAATAGTTTACTACATGCTAACAGCTGTCATCCTAAAAATCTCATTCGCAGCATTCCCTTCGGAGAATTATTAAGAGCACGCAGAAATTGCAGCGATGATGAACAATATTTTATTGAGAAAAAAGTTATGACTGAGAGATTCTTAGCTAGAGGATATGACAAAACCCTGGTTAAGGAGGCTTCAGATAAAGTTGAGATGTTGAATCGACAAGAACTGTTATGTCCAGTAGAGTTGAAAGTTAAGAAGGACACAAAAGAACGTTTAAGGTATATTACCACCTTCAATAATCAAGCTTGGGAAATAAGAAAAAGTCTCAAAAAATTCTGGGATGTACTTAGAAACGATGATGATTTAAAAGAGTACGTGGGAGAATATCCATCACTTACTTTCAGAAAACCCAGATCAATAGGTGACATATTATGCAAAAGCATGTTGTTAGAAAAGAAAAAGAGTAACATAAAGGGATTCTTTGTATGCAACAACTGCAAAGCCTGCAAATTCAGTAATAATTGCAAATCTATAAGACTTTCAAACGAACAGACACCATTTGTAATACAAAAACACTTGAATTGTAACACTGAATACGCAGTATATGCACTTAAATGCCCCTGCAATAAGTTTTATGTAGGCAGCACCATTCATAAGTGCAAGATTAGAATACTTGAACACCGCAGAGCACTCACTAAGAATGATAAAACCTATCCAATTGCACGTCACTTCAATGAGTTCCATGGCCAAAATCCAAATCTTCTCAAGTTCGTTGTTCTGGATGATATCCCTCTGAGGTGTAGGGGTGGTAACAGGACAAGAGAGCTGAGAAGGTTGGAATCAAAGATGATTACCAAATACAATACCATGGCCCCTACTGGCCTTAATCTTGATGAGGAGCTGTCAGTACACTTGTGAAGTCATCAACCAACATATTTCGGCTAAATTCTCCTGTGTGCTTTTAACTTTTTGTGTTATTTTTATTTGGTTAGTGCACTTTAGATCGTCATGACAAATTGTCTTTTATTCAATTTTTTTACAGATGATTTGGCGGAACTGATGAAAAATTACGTGGAAGATTATATAATTCATTTTTTTGAAGAAAATTGCTTACTGATATGGGTGTTATTTTGACTATTTTCTACTGACTCAGCGTGAGCAGGTTTAAGCGCTTATCATGTTACACGAAGTCTATCATGTCAAAGATTGTTCTTTTGAATGGTTGATTAATGCCCACTGGGGCTGTACCTTTAGTAATGTCGACTTATCATGGTTCTAATATGAGTGTCTTTTACCCGCAATACTTAAGCATGTTTCCAACACTGCTCAGTTTTGGTTTTGTACAAACCCCTTTTTGACTACTGATTTAGCCCACTGGGGCACGATGGTCAAACGAAGTTGCATAGTAGGAGCTAGCTAATTAATGGTATTTCACTTACGAATTGTGATGCGTGCACTTGCGAGTTGATAAAGCTTGATCTATTAAAAAAAAACCCGTATGAAGCATTATACTAAGATTAATATGCAGCACATTGCCAATGATTACTTTTGCTTTTTCAACAGCATATGTCTTACCACGCAAAGTTATTTTTATGTCAAGTCACAGAAACTGTATAAGTTGTTGTGTTAAATACGAGTGATAGTATTTTCACCATGTTTATTGCACGTGACCGGCACTGGCACTTTAACTATGCGAAACAAACACAGTCTGTTGCCCGTGATAAAGGAGTGCGAGTAAACTCCGAAACGCTTCGGACCTAGTGTTTAAATAAACACACCTTTGATTTGTGGCCGCGGCTCCAGTGCTTTCTTTCGTCCTGATACTTGGAAAGTAAGACGCAGTGGATTATCTGGTATATATATATATATATATATATATATATTATCTACTGGCGGTCGCCAGTAGATAGTTATAGTTAGGACTGTGTTTCCATAGGAAATCCGCAACATTCTATTTGGAATAACTTTGGCGCCGGTTGACGAATCCTCACGAAATTTTCAAAATAGGTGGGGCGCTCCGCTCCGCTCCTACCCTGAAAGTCTCGGGGGGATTCGTCAAGCGGGGGCTGAGAAAAAAGGGGGGTCCCAAAACGCGTTTTCCCCATGCAATTTTCCATAGGGACCTTTAGTCCAAGGTACAGCCCGAACGGCTGAACAGAATTACTTGAAATTTGGCATAGAGGTAGTCCTCAGCTCAGGGATGTGCCTTTTGCATATATGGAGTCAATCTGTTCAGTAGTTCCTGAGAAAATTGCAGTTAAAAGCACATACATATCTATAGCCGCGCACTGTGCGCGCACCGTGCGCGCGCTGTGCGAGCACCCTAACGTGCGCGAGTGTAATTCTGATTGGTGGTTACATGTTAGTCAACGTTCGAATCGGTCGAAATCAGGAAGCGTCGGCCACCATTTTGTTTGTTTTCAGTGCGAGAGTGAAAAAGGAAGGTGGCGAACGTGAAAAGGGGGCAGGGTAGAGAGTTCCTGACCCCCTAGCCTTTGTCAGGGGGTCCCTGAAGGACCCCGAAGGCAGAAATAAACATTTTTTTTTTAAATCGCGGGGGTGCGCACGGTGAAAAACCCCCAAAAATAAATATATAAAAAAATAATAATACATACATAACTTAGCATTTAAAAAAACGTACAAATTCACTGAAAAAACCATAGGTTTCACACACGTTGTAGTTAGGAATTAGCATTTAAAAAACCTTGCAAATTCACTTAAAAAACCATAGGTTTCACACATGTTATAGTTAGGTGGATATTTCACTCGTAAAAAACCAATGAAATTCCCCCGTTATAGTTAGTTCAGATAACTATAACTCGCGCGGCCGCCACTCTATCACAAGGATGATGTCATCAGTGATGTCACGAGTGATGCCACTGACCATGTCATGAGTGATGTAATATGTGACGTCATCAGCAGTGGATTGCGGGCGCGCGAGTTATAGTTATCTGAACTAACTATAACGGGGGAATTTCATTGGTTTTTTACGAGTGAAATGTCCACCTAACTATAACATGTGTGAAACCTATGGTTTTTTAAGTGAATTTGCAAGGTTTTTTGTGAAATATATATATATATATATATATATATATATATATATATATATATATATATATACATATATACAATATTTGTATATAATTTTAAAATTTTAAAATAAGTTAAAGATAATAGTTTATTATTTATTTTAAAGTATATATATATTAGGCGGCACACCTGGAGACAGCACAAATAGTTTTATTGTGCACCAAAGTTAAGGACGTCGCATTTCGGCGTTTCGCCTTTGTCAATTTACTTCCTGTACTGCTAATTCCATTAGAAATACGTTTCAGAGTTCATAAACATAAAAAGCATACTTTGCGTATTTCTTTTGCTTCACAAGTAATCGTGCAAACATTCATATAAAACAATGTAAAATTGTTTACAATTCATTCCCATGGATTCATACTTCATGACATCAATTACCATTGAAAATTTACGAATTACTGGCAATGTTTCAGCAATTTGGGACAGTGAAGTTATCATCGGCGATGCCTGCTCTCGACATTCAAGGACAATAAAGTTATCACACTCTTGGGACTGCTTGTCCCACAATGCTTCATTCCTGATCATGGAATATCGAGCGATGCCACACTGCGTTCTATCGCTTTAGTAGGTATTGATATATTGCGTAGTCCCTAGACTTATCTTATCTTAGAGAGCAATACGAATAGCCATGAAAGCCCTCTGGAATCTTTTGGCACCAGATCCCATAAGAGGCAAGTGCATAGGAAGAACATCACAAATAACCTACAAACGACCAAATCATTGAAGGATCGCCTTGTACATAGTTACTCCCAAGGCACTCCAACTACCAATTGGCTAGAACCAGTGAAAGGCTTCACTACGCTTGGAGGATGCAAAGCCTGCAGGAATGGAAAAAACTGCAAAAAATACTTGTTGGGAGAAGGGATTGAGAAAAACATAATACAATTCATCAATTGTAATAGTGACTTTACCATCTACGTACTGGAGTGCCCTTGTGGCCTAGTCGTTCTAAACTCCCAATAAAAGTGAGAATTCTACAACATCTCCGCGCAAAAACCAATAGGGATTTTAATTACCCGGTTGCTCGACATTTTGCAGAGAATCATAAGAGCAAAAATAATGGCCTCAAATTTTTTGGTATCGATAGAATTCCATCACATGTCAAAAAGAAATACGCAAAGTATGCTTTCTAGGTTTATGAACTCTGAAACGTTTTTCTAATGGAATTAGCAGTACAGGAAGTAACTTGACAAAGGCAAAACACCGCAACACGTCATCCTTAACTTTGGTGCACAATAAAACTATTTGTGCTGTCCCCTGGTGTGCCGCCTCCTGTTGTGTTCTGCCATTGAGGTAGAGTGAAGGACTCCGTATTAATTTACAAACGGCTGCTGTTGCCGTTAGCAGGCACCAAAGCCGTTGGAAGGAAACCGCTAAGTACGGCAACTCTGGAACATATATATAAATTATGTTAGTGTTAATTTTTTTAAGTTTATTTGTAATTTTTTGTAAAAATGTGTTTTACAATTAATTAATTTTGTTAAAATGTATATTAATATTTAATATATTTAATATATATTATTTTATATATATTTAAATCTATATTTTTTACATCTATATTTTTTACATATATATTTTTTACATCCATATTTTTGATTCAATATTTTTGTACTTACCTGTGTAGATATGGGAGTCAATATTTTTGTAGACTATATATTTTTTTCAATATTTTGAACATCGATATTTTCAATAAAACATTTTCAGTGAACCACTTTGCACAGCTACTTCGAGTTTAAAAACAAATATACTTATCTGCAAGTTGTAAGGATTTACTCTGCAAATTGAATCCAGTACCTCATCTTATTTTTGTAGAAATTCAGTCCCAATTTAATATAAAACAAACCTACCCAAGTGTATTGCTTGAAAGGATGTTATTCAGAGTACCAAAATAAGTTCTAAAGGGATTCCTACAATCTTATTACTTTACCTCATGACCTTCCTCAAGTACTGACAGAAATACCAGATTTTAATGGAGTGTTGGACAAACCCATGATCAGCTATTATCCTGCCCATCTGGGGAAATAATTTTTAACAAGGGAGCGGGACTTTAATAGCTGGTATATCCCAGCTACAAAGGGCTATAAGGCTATTAGAACAATCTGCCACTAGAATGCAGAATGTTCTAACAAATAAAACAAAGGCATCTCGGAGCCCGAGGTGGTTTAAATCCCCTCGCGCTCCGAGAGGTGTTTGTGAAACCAACATCGGAATGTATCTTTGCGGGCCTTTACCGGCCCATAGAAGCACAGAACACTCCATTGTCTTCAATGGAGTGCTCCACATTCCAATGTTCTAATTATTATTAGAACATTGGAATGTTGAGCGCCCCATTGAAAACAATGGAGTGCTTTGGGCTTCTAATGGTCGATAGAAGCCCGGAGCATCAACATTCCAATGTTTGTTCACAGCAACAGCTGTGAACAAAGGCCTCACGGAGCCGGAAGGGATTTCACCCCCCTCGTGCTCAGTGAGGCCTTTGTTTTACAAATTAGAACATTCTGCCCTCTAGAGGCGGAATGTTCTAATAATCTTAGAGCCCACAGTAGCGGGCTCTACTGACCATTAAAGCCCTGCACCCTTGTAAAAGGCCCTCGATTCGACTAGGTACTGTAATGCTGCAGCGGGCTTTTAATGGCTGCAATGGCGGGCTCTAAGGCTATATTCGAGATTCGATCGCAATGAAAGAAGGCGCCATCGTTTGATAGTAAAAGGTTGGGGGAGCTAGAACTTATAAAGAAATGCTCACAATAGGTATTTTTAGGAACAAGACATCATATCATTTTCACCTCCATGTCACATGTTTGTTTCGGGTACTTCGAACTATGTGATTACTAATTGATAAGGAAAAAGGGAAGAAACCACATTTCTTTAAAAATGGTTCTATTTGACTTCTTCTGTTTACTAACTCTATCCTTTCAAGTGACAACTTGCACGATAGGATGCCTCAAATTATGACTTGGTAAAGTTGTGATCTACCTAAGTAGCTCACTACACAAGATGGTATTTCCATCAACTCTTAAACCTTTTTTTTGTTCTGCCCTAAGCATTACAGCTAAGTAATATAGACGTTCATGGTGCAGTTACCCTCTTTCTGAACTCGGCCAATTAGTTTTGTGCTCCTAACACTTCATTTACATTCTTATTTTTAATTTGTTTTCAAATTAGGCATATAATAAAGATAATAATGTCACTGGGAGCATGAAATACTACAAATAACGATCAATCTATGGGATCCAAACACTAAGAGGCACCAAGTAAACAAGTTCTAAAAACAGATAACATGGACTAAAGTCACACTTTTGAAGCAAAAAGAGTTTGATATGCTTTCAGCCACCTAAAGAGAGAAAGCCAAGGGCATGGAAGCCAGCATATTTGGGAATGTTCAGGAAATGTGATTAAACGAGAAAATAGAGAGTAGAGGTAGTGGAAGAAAACACCTGAAGTGAAATGTGAAAACATCTAGTGCTAGATAATAATAAAGCACGTACAATTCCTTTTAAGGGTTTTTTGAAATGTACAGAGCTCAGATAGGGAGGCATAAACAAGAAGAACACAAGAGGGTGCCCTGTCACTGAACTGTAGCATCCTGTCCTCTGGAGTGAAACAAATGGAGATGACGGATTACTAGCGTGGCAGAATGCTAGGTCAGTGTAGATTCCTGCAACGTGCATTGTCTTCTCTGTCATTTTCCCTTTGAGGGGAGAGTGGCACCTTCCACCGACTTTGGGACTGTGGAGCCAGGTTTGAGTATCGGCGTCGGCTCACCAGCCTGTGATTCTGGGCACATCACTTAATCTCCCCATTTACCCCAAAAATGAATCTGACCTGGTGTAATGTAACTAGTGCTCATCCAAAGCACTACAACGCCGTTGTTCCGGGTTAGCACAGTATAAAACTGCAAAAAAAAATCCTTTCCCTTCATTTTGTCCTAAGTTTGTTTTGCAGTGAGTGTAAAATGTCTGTGGAGGAGTGAGATGAGGTCATGAGTCCTTTCTGGCTTGTTGCTTTTAGCACGCTCACAACATGAAATTCGCTGAAAAACAAACATACACAACTACCCCATTCCTCAACTCCCCTCCCATTCCTTCCTCAGTCTCCCAAGAAGAGAGTCATACTCCAAGTGTGTGGTTCTCCCAAGACGCAGCTATTTAATCACACAAAATTCCATCAAGGAATGACATTGTTGTTACATAGAAGTTAAATACGAGAAGCAAGGAAGGCAACACAGATTGAATAACAAGTGTCTCTTCAAATATGTATGGCGCAAAATGCATTTATCCAGGATTCCTCATTCCAGCAAATTCTTGTTATATACATTCCCTGCAGGGACACGCACCAACAATTCACATTCCCCACCAAGTGTACTAGGGCATAGGCTGTCATAAACATCCATCTATACACACTTCACCTCTGACCAGTGGAGGGATAGAAAATACCTACAAAATGCACACCAGGGTGCCCCGTAACGCACCATCCCTGCCGGGATTCCTGGCTCCAGGCGAAGCCCCTGCCATAATCAACTCCAGGCAACTCAGGGTAGGGCTGAAAGCCCCAGGTCACGAGCAGGTCAGTCACCCAATCCAGCCAGCATAAAACCCACAAAGATCCGTGGCGTCGGGAGCGGCTAAATGTCCGTGACGAGCTCACCTTGACATAATTGTGACTACAGGGAGCCGTCCTCACTCCCCCTCCAGTTCGAACACACGTATCAATGAAACTTGGATATACTGTTGGCGTAAGTTACGCAACCCACATGACCTAAGCATTTACACAGGCTGTGACTACGCTCTACTTCTCAAGGTAGGAGGTAGGGAGAGTATCTTAGGAATCTACTCTTTTAGTCCTCATGAAAGCTGAGGACAACGCAGTAGCCGGATGAAACATGTCGACAGTTTGCAGAGTGGAGGTGTAGTGGGTCCATCATAGACCAGTATACCACCATCCACTAGTTGTTTAGAACCTTTTTATTCTGACCAGCGAGTCCACCATTAAAGGGTACTTAGGAGATCCCCGCATAAGTTTTAACATTATCTTCTCTGCACTTTTCCGTTGATCCCGCAAAGTTTTTCTTTATGTTTGTCTTGTCACCCCCTCCCGACTGCTGCACCTCTGTTATTGGCTTGCGTGGAGGTGTCTTAGCAGCCCTATGATGAAGCATGCCACAGATTTCTGCGGGTGAGGGCAGTTTTTACAACATGTGTGTCTTGTCAACTTTCCTCTTCATAATAGCGACATACTTCGTATAGCCCCATTTCTTTTTTTAAATATATGTAAGCCACTTGTGGCAAGACATTCGAACGTTCTCGGGGATACACATCAAATGGCACCGTACAATCAGAGATTCAAACATATCTGGATTAATTACATTTCACAGCCTTGTATCAGTATCATAACGAACACCGTAGCCCCAACAACATCAATCCCCTTGTCTATAACACTGAAGTGCCTTATCCAACTTTACATCATAGCCAAAAATATTTCTGTATCAAATAGCCGCAACTCCCATCCCCCCCTCCAACCCACAACTATATCCCTCCCCACCCCCCCCGTCTGGTATACCCTCAGTAATATAACACTGGTTGTCTGCCCATTGTACGCTTCACTGCATTTTCCACCACATTGAACATGTATGTCCTCCATTATCTCTCAGTGATCTCCCGGCTCACTACCCGATACTACAATTTCAGTGGCCCCTCCCGTGGATCCTCCTCCCCCATCCTTACTAAGATCTTCTATCATCACCCTCCACGCCCTCAGATCATCTTCCAGCTTTTCATCATGTCTAACCTGTTTCATCCGGATCACCTCGCCCACTCCCTCACATCCCGCACCCATTACGCTTTTTGAGGTGGTTTGCGACTTATCCAGGAGATAGCTATCTGACGCTTGGCTAACAGCAGCCCCAACAGGACAAACTTCCTGCTAAGATTTTTGTTTTTGGGTCGGGGTAGTAAACCCAGCAGGACCACCCATATCTCCCGTGGCAGTGCCCTCGTATAGCCCCATTTGTATGTATGTGTAAAGACAGGTCCTTGCATCACAGCCCGCAGCTCCTCAAAATTGCCTTTGCTTGGCACATCTCCACATAGGACTTTGCATCGCCTCCCGCAACTATCGAAACCGCTGCTGTGCAATGCGTCTCCGACACAAGGCCTCGCATTACCACTGCCGCCTACTCATCCTTGACGCAAGACTTCACTTTGCTCCACAACATGACCTTTGTATCCGATCCTTGCTTCATCGCAGTCAGCCTGAACTTGTGCTTGTAGGCACTTTTTTCACCTTAATCTTTAAAATTGCATATCTCTGGTTCTACTTATTGGATTGTTATTTTGGTGTCAAATAATGAATTAGAATTTACTTTATTTTTCTAAATTGGTGTGAGGTTGTTCTTGTGTTGTGTTTTCACTTTATTACTGTTTGTGGGCTGCATAAGCACTTTACACATTGCCTCTAAGTTAAGCCTGACTGATTTTGTGCAAAGATACCAGAGGGTTAAGCACAGGTAAATTTAGTGACTTTTTGTGGTTCACCCTTACAGAGATTGTGGTGTTGCATGAACAGGGGTCACACCCCATTCATCCAACAACCCAATTTCTTACACTTTTGCACTGCGTGGTATAACTTTTTTACTGATTCATTCACAGCTCTAGGGGGTGAGCCATGTGGAAATACAGACTACGGTATGATCTCTGCCCAAAATATTGCCATTCCCTGGAACATCCTGGCAAGAATGCAAAAAGAAAGTCCTGAACCACCCAAATCTCTAAGGGGGTATTTTGTTACCATCCGGATGTATTACCAACATATCATTTGGATCAGTGACCCCAGAATCAAACGTCTTTAAAAGTTGACTGAAGAAGTCCTCCAATTGCAGCCACCTGATGTCCACCCTCTGATTTACTTCTGTGGCTATTTGTGTGCTCTCCATCCCAGATCCATGGAACTGCTCACCTGATCTATCTACAAATAAGTGAATAACAGCACCAGGAAATGTTCACCAGATTTGACAGGAGGCTGCAGGAAGAGATTTAGAAATAACTGTTACCAGACCGTACCTCACAGCTACCCAAGTAGGTGGGAGGGAGGAATGGGAGGCACGGCCCCTAGTGCCAAATGAGGGTCAACATATTGCTTTAAGCATGTAGATTTCCACTTTCCCTACTCCCTTTATGGTTTCAGGAGGCAAGCCCCATATCGCCGCAATAGTTACGGGCCCGAATCGGGCAAGCAGGACATGGTGTATCCACCCTCAAACTGGACACTGTGCACTTACATTCCCATGTGAACTGGAAGTGCATGAGTTGAATGGCATCCTTGTACACTGACAGATTGTGGTGCCTATTCTGGGGCCTGCAGCGCAGATATTCATGCAGGAGAGGAATCTGTGAGGTGGGAGTCCATGGATTGCATTGCAGGAGAGCTGGAAACAAGGGCGAGGGAAGCTGACAACCTCGAGGATCACCAGGAGACATAGACTGAGTAGTGACGGACGCCGCTGGAGGATGCCCACAAGCCGGCCACAGCTCAGGAGAGTTGTGGCAGCGCAGTGAGTGGCCTGTTAAGGGGGAGCCTGTAAACACCAGTGGAAAGAGGAAAGTGCGTTCACCGTGTTGTTTGGGCAGGTGGTACGGAGCACGGGTGTCGCCTTACCTATTGCTTTACTGAGTATTATTGTTTTCTTGGTACTCTTGTATGCTGTACTTCAATAGGCTCAAATACCTATTTTACTTTTTATTTTGTGCCTTCCACAATTTGCCTGCAATTTCACAATTACAGTAGTTACCGCATAGAGTGGGGGTTTGGCCCCACAACTGGTGGAGGGGTTTTATACGCTAAATATACCACGGGCCCACGCTAAGCACTACATTAAATAAGGAAAGTGGGCACATCTATTGCTCCTGGCCACTGAACTCTTGCCAAGACCCCTGGAAGTCATTGATTAGACAACCTCTGATCCCTGGTGGGTGTGTCTGAAAATATTCACCAGATGATGGTGCACCAGGTCTTTTGGTGAAGTAAAACTAACTGCGCAGTAGGGATATAATTTTTGCCATCTCCTTTCCTGTTTCGCTGAGGGTACTGGGGATGACAACCTCCTAGGAAGACCTGTGGAGAAGGAGAGCAAACAAAACCAACTGCATTATCATCTGTTAATAGCCTGGAGGAACAACACCCATACATACATATGCTCTTCTGTTGTGTGATGCCAATAAAATACCAAGATTAGTCAATCGAATCAGCCTCCGAAGGCATATATCCGCTCATCCCTCCTACATAGCCCTTCACTTTTGTTCTCTGCAAGTGGCACCCCTAATGCTTGCGTTAGTTCATTAAAAACTTGGAGGGTTTGCACAAAAGCTAGGGATCCCAGAGTTTCAATGAAAATGAAATCTTCCAAATAGTGCTCTATCAGGCACATGCATCAACGAAGACTTTTGCGATTCCTTAATTGCGATTATTAAGGAATCGCAATTAAGGAATTGCAAAAGCCTATGCATGTAGGAATCGCTATAAAAATAGCGATTCCTACACATTCCTTAATTGCGACTCGCAAATTGCGAGTGGCAATTAAGGAATGCTGTCCCATTCATTCCTATGGGCCTCCAGGCCCATAGGAATGAATTGGAGATTGCATGAGCAATTTGCGAGTACCAGTAGGTACTCGCAAATTGCTCATGCAATTTCAAGGGTGTCAAAATGACACCCTATTGCACCCCTGAAATTGATCTGTGCACATATGTTGCACACACACATGCTCTAAGGGCATGTGTGTGCGCAACATGAAACTTTGAAAAAAGCACAAAAGTGCATTTTACAAAGTTTTTGCAAATTACCATGAAGTTCAACTTCGAGAATCTGCCCGTTTGCGACCGGTTTTTCCTTTGATGCATGTGCCTTTATGTCATCTGAGGCTACTAACTTCTTCACAGCCGTCTCCAGAAAGTGACTAAAGGCTTCAAAGTGCGAGCACGCTGTAGCTCAATCCATACACATGCATAGATCTACACAGTAGTATCCTACAAGGTGAGGCGCAGCAGGCGGGTATCCTCCCATTGGACTTGCAGCAGGCAGAATGTTGCCTGTCTGATTTCATCAGCGATCCCTGCCCCAGCTGTTTAAACTTGCATATCCCCTCTTCAAAGAAAGTGTACGGGTCTGTGCACAAGTCAATTGTGAATCAGGCGAAACATGCCTGTCTCATTCTTGGGCACAAGCCATAGTGAGAGGAGACCAAGCCCTCATGGTGGGGTATCAAAATAGCCCACTAGCCTGCCAATATGTAATTCTTTTACGATCGACTCCCTGGCTGTCTCTCGCTGTTGTGCACCCAGCTGTAGATTCCTGCGGGCTTTGCAGGGGGACACAGAAATCTTTCCTAAAACCACAGTAAAGCGGATGCAAGTCCTGACTGTGTTTCTATTTTCCCGGCAAGTGTGCCAATAGACGCAAGAGTTGGGGCGATGAGGCTTTGACTATGGGGGGTTTAGTGTCCTTTGGCTGCAGGCTGCTCCTTTGACTTGCAGTGTTTCTTGAAATACTTTGAGTCTGGATGCCGCTTAGTTTCACAGTACTAGCACAAGTGCTTGAATTCGCAGGCAGCCTCTCTAGGACACTCTTTTTAATTGTACGGCCTGCAGGCCCCTTCCTGGCCCCTGCACCCCTTTTTTCATTGAAAGTACTCTGGGTATTTCCGATCGGTGGACCTCCATATTGAATTTCAAGTACCATATATTTATCTCCCTTTGATCTCAGGCGACATCCGGCCTGATTGTCTTTATCTGCCTAAATGTTATATCCTACTGTAACCAAGCTGCACCTTGGAATAAGGACACATTGCTGCGGATCAAGGACATGTACTCAAACTAATGTGAAGCTAAGAACTTCTAGGGTTAAGATTGATGAATGTATAGAGAATACTGTCACCCACTTCTTCAGGGACCGTTCCACCCATACTGTCTTAGGCGAATGTATGACGTTACAACGCATACATTTACAACGCATGCCTTTATAACGCAGTTTTTAAATCGCAACATCCTTTACAATGCATACATTTACATCGCATGCCACTACAACAAATTTTTTAAAACTACATTTAAAACGCATTCCATTACATCGCATTATACCTTTACAACACATACCATTACAACGCATACCATTACATTGCATTTAAGGTAAGTGTTGGATAGTGTAGGGGTAAAAATTACTATTCTAACTCCAGGGGGTGCAACAGTAGAGTAAGTGTTGGATAATGTAGGGGTACAAATTACTATTCTAACTCCAGGGGGTGCAACTGTAGGGTAAGTGTTGGATAGTGTAGGGGTTAAAATTACTATTCTAACTCCATGTTGTGCAACAATAGGGTAAGTGTTGGATAGTGTAGGGGTACTATGCGTTGTAATGGTATGCGTAGTAATGACATGTAATATAATGCCGGCGTTTTAGTGACATGCGTTGTAGTATCATGCGTTGTAGTAACATGCAATGTAATGGCTGCATTGTAGTGACATGCGTTGTAAAGGATGTTGCGATGTAATGACTGCGTTGTAAATGTAGTGCAATGTAATGACTGCGTTGTAAAGGGTGTTTCCCGTCTTAGGCTTATGCTCTCCGTCCATCCCCATTTTTCCTTTCCTGGGAACCACCCCCACATTTATCAGGCCAAACACATTGCAGAACTCACTTTTGTGTACCTTTTCCCTGATCTCTGAGGGACCATACCATGCTATGGCCAATAAGGGAGCAAGAGTGGTTGAAGCTGTGCAGAAAAGGATGGGTCTCAAGTTGAGGTGTGCCTGTCCTTAGCCTACGCTAGTGGGTGTCATATTTACTGAGGTTGTGCCCTTACTGCTGTGTTGCCGAATCCCTCACCTGTAACCCCCCGCCAGTTGTGGACACTGCACTGGTACTCACTGCTTAGGCCAGTGAAGACACGGACACAGAAGTTGGGGCATCCCTAGTTGGGACTGCACCTTGCAACTGGGGTCTATCACAGATGCCTGTGTGGGAGGAGTTCTGCCACTGTAGCAGGGTTACTCTCCCCCTGAGGTGTTGGAAAAATCACCGCATTGCTCTGCTCTACAAGCCCCACATTGGTATTGTTAATGGAACCAATGGAACCCTATCCACCTGGAGAATGCGCTGGCATTTGCCTTCCTACCACCTCATCCTCTGTATTATATGCCAGCTGCAGTTGGTTGCAGGCTCAAAATCCCCGGAGCCACAAGTGAAACTTTGTAGAAGGCCAACAATTTTTTCTGCTTCTTAGGTAGGTTCCCGGATGGATGCTGGCCTTTTCCAGGGCCCTCGGACACAATCTTCAGGGCCCGGTCAAGGAAGTGGGTCTTTGCTGCTTTCCAGAGCTTCCTGAAGGAGCAGCTTTCCTCCTGTGTGGCCGGGCTGCCCCTGGCTGCACGGATTCGCTTGGGTGCCATGCTGTTGAAGAAACAAAGCATTACACAGTGCGCCTTTCATTGCCTCACCTCTCTGCACACTACTTATCTGTCTCCACTGGCTGCCGCAATGGAGGTCTGTCCCTCCCCAACCTATTAAAAAAAAGAAACCCAAGGTGCCTTTTCCTACACCCTCCAGTCCTTGTCGTTTGAGACCTCCAAAGCTTCCTGCCCAGAAACATCGCTACAGGCCTAAGGTAATCTAACCACAGGTGCAGATGTCACATGTTACCGAAAACTAGAATGGTAAACATGAAAAGCTATTGGTGTCAGCCAGGCTCCTGTGGGGAGGCAGTAGGGAACACTGTGGTGGTCCATCAAATTTGTTGATGTAGACAATGCACAGATGTGAGTATAAAAGGGGCATCAAAGGAGTGGATATGTACTGAGTTAAATATATAGGTAAGTTACCTGAGAAGAAGTGAGGCGAGATGACATTTTTTATAAAGTGAGGTACTGCTGTTAAGTGGGTTTCTTTGATCCTGAGTGTTGGCAATCTAATATGACAGATTTTTAAGCAAGATATTGGAAGGTGTTTTAGTGGCCTGTTTTCAATAAATACATGCAGTTTCATCGATAAGTGAGGCCTCCTTTGGGAGCTATATGAGATATTCCTATTTCGAATGATGTGGTAGAATCAGTTGAGTGATGTAAGATTAGGCACGCTGAAGAATGAATGATGGCTTTTTGGCGGGACTCTGACTTTGGCAAACTAGTCAGTAGAATATTGCAATAGGAAAATTTACAGGCAACCGTCTTTCAAAATTTGAAAGCTTGCTCCAGAATGTCAAATTTAATGCAACACAAATCTCTAAGATGGGTGTGGGCATGTTTCGCCATGCTCTTTATCAGTAAGCCTAGCCTGACAGCTACTAGATAATCTAGGGATGTGACTGGCCAGTTTGGGAGAAAGTCCCAAGGCTGCTAGAGGACTGTGGCATGAAATTGAGTCTGTTGACTAGGTCAGATGTGAGGAGCAGAAACTCATTGTATGTTGTTGAACAGCTGAGAGGAGAATGGAGGCCTGTGGGAATTCTAAGGGGACAGATCTTTATTCTTACATGTTGAACATTTTTACATATGAGCTAAACTATTTCAGGATCTAAACACCTATGCCAATCACTAATCACATGGTCTCGAGGATTATAATGTGGTCTTTTAAAAAAACACCCCATAGTTGTCGAGGAGAATAAGAAAAAAGGTGCACCCATTAGCGATGATGCATGGGGCACCATGAGTCACCATTAATGTAGAGGCATCCTTGTGATGCCTGCCTGGCACTTATTGGATGTCTTCCAGCATGGTTTTATTAAAGAGGAACTTATTCATTAAATACAATATCGTTTTCAAAATATTGGCAGGGAAAACGAACAATAGTAATAGGAAGGCTCTGTATTGAGCTTCTTCACAATGGGGTTGTAGTGTCTCCTTCTCAACATGCAATTGACTGCACTATATTAGAGGAAGAAGTAAGTGAAAGATTGCCACAAATAAGAGAGCAAGAGGCTGTAATCTGTACCTTGCTGGACAAACATGGGGGTTTGACATTGTGAGGAGAGTTTTCAGCACCCACTGCAGTTTTGAGAGAGATTCAAGTGATTGTCTCATAGTTATTGCGGTCAGCTGGTGATTTTCTTGGAAGTTTAGCTGTCACATCCACTGTTGGCGTGGCAATAGCAAATTCATAACTACCTATACATGGAGATGAGATACAGGATACTTTGAAGCTCAAAAAGTTTTACCTTACTGGCATAGTTTATGTTGAAGTATGACCATAATAGATGGTGCAAGAAATGCACCAGTAGCATGAAATGTAAATGTCACGTGGACTGCTATGTGTATTTTTACCACCCACATATATGACAAATATTTGGCTCCAAAGAAAAGAGCTTGTAATTACTGCAATGCCACATGGTAAGGGAGCGTGTATTTGCCATATATAAAAACCTGTTTTTATATATTAGCTAAGTATTAACTAATTTGCACTTAAAGTGTGTCTTGTAAGCCCACAGGACTGGGTAATTAATATATAAAAATCGGGTATACTAGACACTGGTAAAAAAGTATGCCCTCACAGCGAACAATTACAAAAAGCAGTTTTTAGGTCTCGCCTACTCTGCGCGCATGCGCTGCTTAAGAGGGCCTTTAGCCGTCGCTCTTCACTTTTTCAAGCACTGCACTCGTGCTTGTGGCGGCATCCACCTTGCGGGAGCACGCAGCGGCACATCACAAGCACGAGTGCAGCGCTTGAAAAGTGAAGCCGGCTCTCCTAGGTGCACGCGCGCGCGCGCCTCTCTCCTCGCCCACACGTCACTGCCACTCACTCGCTCCGCCCTCTCCGTCTTCTGTTTTTGCTCCTTTATTAAAGTTAACAATACTGCTTGGAAGGCTACGCACGTTTTGTGGGCATTGCTCGGTCTGTGTTTGGAGGTTAGTCGTTGTTTTCCTGCAGAGTTTTCACTACCACCAGCTCTTTGTCCCTGGCCTCACTGCCCCTAACGAGGACGTGCCCTTCACCGATGCGGACTTCGAGGAGTAAGTCTTGTTCTCTAGGTCTCTCTAAAGCCTTGCCGATTTGAACTTGTTTGTTTTGCCTTGAATCCAGTTTTGCACACAGTGTTTAATATGATTGATATGAAGCTACTCACTGGCTTAAGCAAACAGCAAATATCTCTTAGACGCTCGGCTGGTGTCTGGACAAGCCGTATATGCAGCAGGCACAGAGTTGTAAAGAATGTGCAAGCCTCGAGTACTTTAACCCTTCCACGCAGTTGGGATTTGAAGGGGTTTTCATCCAATGCTTTCTGGTAATTGAGGCTGGCTCTCCGCCGTGGCCTCTTGTTCATCTTTGCAGCGGTGAAAAGAAGCGGGTTCACACAATGACAAGAGCCAAGTGACGACTCGCAGTAGTCTTTTGTTGCTATTCAGTAATTGCAAATGGCCAGTGGATTAAATTCATTGTGACCTGCCCGTGCATGCAAAGGTCCCCCATGCTGATGCAGCACAATAGAATGAAGGGTATATCTACTAGATGAACTGTTTTGGTATGCTTTTTTAATTAAGAGAAAAGTACCCTTTAGCTTTATTAGTTTACTGCGAGTTGTCAAAAGATCTCTGGTGCTGTTCATGTATGTATTCATACACTCTCACTACTCTGCATCCATACTGCCACACCTGTAAATGCGTACTCCCTGACATTTGTATGTATGTTCACTTCTAATGTATGTATCCACCCTTTTCTGTTTATTTACGACCACTGCCCTTTTGCATGCACCATGTCTTCTTGTACATATAGCTACAGTGTCGTGTATGCGTACACTCTGTGCACTTTTCTCTTTGTATGACGCTTGCATTATATATGTTTATATAGAGCATTCCCTGTGGATGAATATGCCTGACCTTATATATTTATATGTATGCGCGTACTCTGTATGTGCGCGTTCATCTTCCCTTATTGTACCATTGCCTGCGTAGTACCTAGTGGTCGAGTACTCCGCCTTTGTATTATTTTTCTTGATCAGCAGTTAAAATAAATATAATAATTTAGCATTCAAATTTATTTTGGTCCGCTCAAACTGGAGGAGTGAACACATGCCTATAAAGGCAGTGTGTGTTGCAGTGGATCATCTACCATTCTATTAGTATATCAAAGTAAAATGGCCTAATTTTCCGGTAATAGCATAAGCATTGACCTTTACTCCGTGTGAATGGGAATTAGTCGGAAGAAGCAACACTGATGCAGAGAGCTAGAAGAGTGAATTGGAGAACAAACTTGAAAATGAACAACACACCAGGGTGGAAACTTCCCTGCTATAACGAAAAAAAGAATACCAACATAAATACACACCATATATACAAGAAAGGACTCTTTAGAAGAAGTAAAATCTTTCTTCTTTAATCTGCACGCTCCTTAGGGGCAGGGATTATGCCCCTTTGTACTTTTGAGACTCGGCTCAAAAGCCTTAGGAGGGTCCCTGCAGGATTGCTGTGATGTGCTGAAGGGACAGGGCGGCTAAACCAGGGTCGGATTGGTAACGCAGGCACTCAGGAAATGGCCGAAGGGCCGGTAGCCGAGTTTTAGCTGTGGGCTGTTTTTTGGGCAGCCCGGGGACTGTCTGTGCTGTTAGGATGCCGCCAGCGGCCCAGTGGGTGCCTGAGTGGCCTTTCTAGAGGCAGATGAGCGGAGGTATCACTGCCTTTCTCTCGCTGGGCCTGCCCATTAATGTATGCTTATTGAGCAGGGGCAGGGGGCCTGAGCAGAAGTGGCACCACATCTGCACAAGCACACCACCACCTTAGCACCACCTCAGTATCACTTAGACCACTTCAGCATCACTTAGACCACTTCAGCACAAATACAGCATCACCCCAGTGCAGCACCACCTCCGCATCAGCACAGCACCATCTCAGCACAGCACCACCACCAGTGCAGCACCACTGCAGCACCACCTCAGCATCAGCACAGCACCATCTCAGCATCAGCACTACACCACCTCCGCATCAGTGCACCACCACCAGTGCAGCCCCACCTCAGCACCAGTGCAGCCTCACCTCAGCAGCAGTTCAGCACCAACGTAGAACTACTTCAGCATCAGCTCAGCACCACTTCAGCATCAGTGCAGCACCACCTCACCATCAGCACAGCACCACCTCAGCAAACAAGCATTAGAACAGGCTGGAAGAAATGGTCAGCACTGCAAGGACAAACTAGAATACATTTTCAGCCTCATGCATCAAGCCAAAATCCAGTCGGTAAAATACCGATTCGCTAATAGCTCCCGGTATTGAGTTAAATATACCCAATCCCAATGCATCAACCCAAAAGCAAAAATCGCTATTTAAGGAATCCTTAAATAGCGATTCCTTAAATAGCGATAGCATTTAAGGAATCCCAAATTGAGATTCCTTAATTTAAGGAATCTCTAGTCCTTAAATGCAATGCATGAAAGTAAAAAAATTAGCGAATTCGCTAATAGGGGGAGCAAATTACCATGAAGATGAACTGCATGGTAATTTGCTAGAACTTTGAAAAATGCACTTTTGTGCATTTTTCAAAGTTTCATGTTGCGCACACACATGCCCTTAGAGCATGTGTGTGTGCAACATATGTGCACATATCAATTTCAGGGGTGCAATAGGGTGTCATTTTGACACCCTTGCACCCTTGAAATTGCATGAGCAATTTGCGAGAACCTACTGGTACTCGCTATTTGCTCATGCAATCTCCAATTCATTCCTATGGGCCTGGAGGCCCATAGGAATGATTGGGATGGCATTCCTTAATTGCTACTCGCAATTTGCTAGTAGCAATTAAGGAAAGTTAAGGAATAGCTATTTGAATAGCGATTCCTACATGCATAGCCTTTTGCTATTCCTTATTAGCGATTCCTTATTTTTCGCTAATAAGGAATCGCAAATGCCAATGTTGATGCATATGCCCCATAGTATGTTAATTCTTTTTTTAATAGGGTCGTTCAGTTGTACATAATGTCTCCTTGGTTATATATAAGGTAAAAAAAAATGCTTAACACTTTTTTATTATAACTTTTCAACATGCTGTACAACAGCCACACGGATCTGCAACTTAACTTAAAGACATTGGCAAAATCAATAGCTCTGGCTAAACACTTCTAAGGTCCCAATGGCGAGACGTTTTGGCAATCTCAATGCTTGTTACTGTTTAGGTAAGGGAACATCTTTGTGATCAGGGCTACTAATCAATAAAATTGTATCCCATATCTATGCTTGGAAAAATGCTAGAGTGGTAATGTACAGTTATTTTCCGCTTTGTTTTAATAATCTTATGCAATGATAAAAGTACATCTTTGACAATTTAAGTGGAAAAAGTAAATTTAGGAAAGTTTACTTTGTTCTGCCTGAGTGTAAAGGGCTTTAAAAATGGTGTAGCTCTCAGCTCTGCTCCAGAGATCAAATGCACGTCCTTGTTTGACTTGTTAAAAACCCTTCCAATTTTTTGATAAATTGGATTTGATTGGCCTTTCAGCGGTTGGGGACATGTGGGTGAGGGGTGCGGTGGATTCATTCAATGACTTAAGGGCGAAATATCAATTGCATGAAGGGGAGACATTCCGTTATTTACAAGCACGCAGTGTGCTAAATAAAGCCATTCCCAAGGGCTCCGATCTGCCTGTTTCCTCACCTTTAGAGGACCGACTCCTTGACGATTATCTCCTGTACAAGGCCATTTCCCTAACTTACCACAAGATTATTAACAATTTACCGGAACCACTTGACAAACTCCGCATGAAGTGGGTGGACGATCTAGGGGACATACCAGATGAGGACTGGAGGGAGGCCTTGGCGCTAGTCAAAATGGGTTTAATTACCTCCCTTCTCTGTCCACGCGGGTGTGGTTCCTTGGGTACCTTTCTACATCAGTGGTGGGCTTGTCCCGTCCTCCAACACTATTGGACTGAGGTTTTCTCTACCATGTCCTGGGTATGTCAGAAGTTGATAGATCCAGCCCCTAGGCTCTGTCTCCTAAACATTTGGGAGGCCACCGATCTTAATCGTACCAAACAACTATGGGTCTCATTGGGCTGTATTGTTGCAAAACTGAATATTGCCAGAACATGGAAGGGGGGAACAACACCAAAACGCTCAGACTGGGCGAGGGACATGGACTGGTGCATGCAGGCCGAAAGGGTGATATACGAAAGTAGAGGCTGCCCAGGTAAATGGACAAAGGTTTAGGGCCCTTGGAACGAGGACAGAGGATTTCTATGTACCCCTTTTGCTGTTGACGCCACCTACAGTGTGGACAGGAAGTCACCTTAAAGATTATTGTCATTGTGTGCTCATATTGTCATTGCTGCTATTGTCTTCATTTTTTGTTATATTTGAGAGGTGTTTATCCTAGATGATGTGCTAATCCGGGAGACTGCTCGTTTTTGTTTTGTTTTTTGTTGTAAAGTTGTCTTATGTCTTAATAAAAAAAAGATTTATAAAAAAAAAAAACTCCAATTGGAAGACAATGCCTTGAGAGCCAAAAGGTAAGGGTGTTATCACAAAGTAGTCAATTAGCAAGGAAAAGCTATCTGTCAGGAGGACAGGGCAGGTGGCAACTTTCACACATAGGACTCCTTTGATTTGGAAATGTCAGATTGGACTGTCAGGGACTGCAACCATTTCAACCCAAAGTCACCCTAGACATTCTTGGGCCTATTCACAAACTGCATTTATAGTAAATTAGTAGTTCTGCAATAGTATTACTAACATACTTCAGAATGCTATTCACACACCCACATGCGAAGGTCTACGCCTCTACCTTTCTTATCTTTGATGTATGGAGTTATCTACTCTGACTGCAGAGAACTCCACACGTATAAGTATACATTATAGTAGTAGATGTGTGAGAGGGAGTAGCTAGAAAGGGAACAACTTACTACTAAAGGGAAGGGGTTAGGCAAGGAGTGAGGAGGGACTGGGGGGTTAGTGAGGGGTTTAGAGAGAGACCCACAAAAGAGTTAGCCCATTGCTCACAATCTGCCCTTTATAGTTACTACAGCCAACAAGGACCCAAAACAGTCATAACTGTATTCCACCACTTAGCTGAAGAAAGTCTAGCACCACACATGGCCAACCACTGGTACTGCAAAATACTCCCCTAGAAAATAAGGGAGGAAGAAACATAAAATAAAACCCCATAAGAACTAAAGTAAATTAAAATTACCTATTTAACTGTTTAAACTGTTTAAACACTGTTAAAAAATATAAACACATTTTATTTAAAATATTTTATTAACCTTATTAAATGTTAAAAATAATGTAACATTAATATTAAATTACTATTAAATAATTTTATACATCAACTCAGAATTTTAAATGCATAATAAAATAATATGCATTTTTTTCTTTCTGTTGGTTTTTTTCAAATTTAATTTCAGAAAAATAATTTTATTTGAACTTACTGTACTCAAAATAATTACTTTTTTAATTTAAAGCTAAATTAGTAATGCTGTTACATCCTATTATATTATTCTACATTTCCAATAAATATCTTAAAGTAACGTTAAGTTTTTAACATAAAAATGTTTTGTCACTGTTTTAAAAGTTAAATAAACGTTGTAACTTTTCCCTGTACTTTACCATACAGAGTCCTTCTCCCCAATTGCGGAGGTCTTCTCCTGGTGTTTGGAGCATCAAATACAGTTATAATTGGAACTTTGCTGTCATATTTGACATTTGTTCTGCCTCCATCCCCTATTTCAGGGTGTAGGGAGATGTAAGTCAACACTATGTGAAAGAGTAATGTAAAAGATAATTTGTCCAATCTGTCAAGTGTTTTAAATTGCTTGGGTAGTGATGTTCCTTATATTTTGAACATTCATTGCTTTACATTTAAATGCTAACTTATTATCCACATGCATCTGCAATGTCCAAACTTCAAAGGAAAGGTAGTTATACTTCAAAAGGAAAGATAAAATCTAACAGCCAAGCAGATTTCCAGCGAAAACATTTGAGGGGCCTGTGCTTGTCTCCTATCTCAGTTTCAAGGCTGTTGTTTGAAGCAAATGACATTCCTTTTGCAAGTGCCCTTACCTCCCCTGAATGGTGTTTCCTGGTTACATATTATAGGAGTTACAGTTTCAAGCAGATGCCACTTTCATCTAACATAAAAACACAATTTTCATAAATGAGCGATCTGGCAGAAGAGCCACTGCAAATTAACTAATTCTTTTTCTCAGTTCTCTTAAAGTTCAAGGCCTCAAACCATACATAGCTGAGATAAGACAGCCTTGCGTGCCTGCTGCACCTGCATTTTATAATTAGCAAGCAAGAAATGAAAAGTTCACGTTTACCTCAAGAGTCACTTTACAGAAACCTGAGATGTTTAAAAACCCATTATAGAAGCGCAATTCGGAATAGGGAAGCAATTTCTCATGTTTGGACGATGGTTCAAGTCTATATTTTTATCTTCTTGGCTTTCACAAATCCGCCCTTTTGAACCTTCGTTCAAACATTAGTCCCACCGCTACTTAGTCTATTTCTATTTTAACAGTTCTTTAATGACAGTTTCTTGCATTTGAATGGCATTGGTCATGGCAATGTTAACTGGGTTAGGCCGTAGGGAAGCCCAAAGAGACATGACACAGGTGCTCGTTAAGCAGAGAAACACTGCACAAAACAGCAGAATAATAATAGGCCTGCTATCACTACTATTATCCATTTGAGAATGGTCTATCCCTATGAGCCAAATAGTGCAGAAATGTTGTCCCCTGGCATTTGTTCAGTCAAATCATGCAATTGAACTCTGATGTCATGTACGTTTTCTATGGCCTTATAGGAATTTGGGGCATTGTCAGGTATGAAGGAACAACATTAGGATTGGATCATTCTGCAGACTCATCCATTCTCAGTGAGGAGCATATCTAAAATCATACTATTTTGGAGTACAACTTGTCTCATCGCTACCATCTCTTCTGTGATGTTTTCTAGTGCACTAGCAACCCCATTTATTGTTGCTTCCAACAGGCGACCTAACTGTTGCAGTCCTCTAGAATTAATGGCTACCTCTGCTTGGGAATACAGGCCCAGCACTACATCCCCTGCCTCCTGGGCTGAGATATTTGTCTGACTTACTTTCCTTTATCCTCTTGCCAGACTATTGTATAGTTTATGCTTATGGACATATTCATTAGGGTGGTGCCAGATATGAGAAAACCCTACCCCAAGGTAACAAGTACCTGCCCAATTTGGGGATAACCAAGAGTAGACCCTTAACCCACATTCCCAATGAGTTTAATTGCCTGCATACAAGAGAATGCTAAGTCAACAGGCATTGGAAAGTGAAAATGTAGTGTTACATATACCGTCTCCCACTATTGTTCGTGATCCCTTGGCATGTATTCAAAGGGTTCCTGTAGTGTTAGCTAACAACCTAAGATATTGAGTATAAGTGTCTTTTATCTCTGAACAATTCTGCCGCAAAAGGAAATTCCTAGATTTCCTTGGACATAATAGTAAAATTTAGAAGAGACGCGGCGGCTGAGTTCTCCTTCACATCCTCAAGCGGCCTCTGAAAGTGATCCTTACACCCTGCTATAATTATATGTGACCTATATCTCTTCTGTAGGTCAAACTGCTCTTTTCTTTGGGCCCAAGTAATGTGCATTATATATCTAATAACACATGAATCATTGTATGGCAAAGGTAGGTGCAGGAAAGGCATTCCTTTTTCTAACTGGATTTTTAAACATATCCAACAATTTGCGACATTCATTTCCCTGTGATAGCCATTCATTTTGTGTATGGTGACATTCTCATGATAATCCTTTGGAGGATGGAGTCTGAACCTTTTGTACCATGTTCAAGGCACTGTACACATTGCTGATACATTTCATACGTACCAAGCATTGGCATAGCCAATAGTCCTCGCCTTTGGTACCTTATAAGTGTTTAGTTATGCAGCACAATATCCTTACTGCAACAACATTAACTGTTGCATGGATAAACACTTATAAGGTCCCAAAGGCGAGACCTATTGGCTATGCCAATGCTTGTTTCATTAATCTTTCCTCTACACTTGTCTTTGGTTCGCCTTGCCAGGTTTCAACTTTCATCTGTGTGCTAACTGTAGTAGTGTTTTAGTCAGCAACAAGAAACTCACCGAACATGCACTTACATTGCAATTCTGCACTCCACTAATACATTAACATAACATAACAATGAAGATTTCTGGCGAGATCTGAGTTTACCGAGGACCTCACAGTGCAACAACTACTGATGGCATAGCTTTCAATATAGGCTAGTATATCACAATGCATTGATTAATGTCGTCAGAGTTTTATTAATGAAGTTGAACATCACAATGAACTAAACAATGATAGCACTCCTTTAATAACGAGCTATAATATCACAATACAATGACCAATCATGGTAAGCCTGAATGATGAGCTATTACATCAAAATGCACGACCTGATGACCCAACTTTAAAAACAAGTCTTCACATCACAAAGCATGAACCAATGGCAGAGCTTTAATAATGCACCTTGACATCACAATGCACAAATCAACAGTGACTGAGCTAAAAAATAAAATAAAACGGGACACAACAATGTACTAATCAACGAGAGCTGTGTTTAACAATGTTCTTTCACATAATAATGCATTCATTAGCCAATGATGACTTACCTTCAATAGTTAGCCACACTGATGGTTTAGGTTTAAAACAAGCCATGAAACAGATTTTAAGTGGTCCTACACATGTTTTCATCGCCACCACATGAGCCCAGCGTTACCACCAGAGGTCATATGCATTGATAAGTGCAAAAAAGTGAACATGCTGCAAACCCAACCCACGTGTACCTAAACACAACATAAGAGCAAAGATACCCACCCGCACATGGCATTTCTGCAATGACATACTTCCTCAGGTCATTAAGTTGAACAAAAAGCTTGGTAATCTAATCCTATGGAAGCCCATCAGGGAATGCAGGCAAATGTATGTAATCCATCCTCATGTGTCACAAAAAGGATCGCCAGTCCACGTCCCCTCTCGCCCACCATCACTAAAGCCAGAAATACCTGAGAGCGGGGAAGAGGAAGTGGAAGTATGCAGGCAGGAAATAAAGAAAGTGCAGGATGGTTGAAGGACACAGAGTGGGAGGAGGGAAGGGAGGGCAAGACACGACGTTGCTGTTATGAACGACGATCTCACAGTGGAAAAGCTCATGATGAATGGAAAGCATAGCATAAACACTAGTCAAATAGAAACGGGAAAATAAAGAAATACTACTGAATAGCAAAAGAAAAAGAGTGAGAAAAATATGAAAAATGTAGTTAGAGAATTGCCAAGTGAGAGAACGAACTAAAGAGAGAAATGGAAAACAGACGTGGGAAACTAGAGAAATGCAATACGTGTGAGAGAAAATAAACAGCAAAGAGATACAAACCTAAAGGAAAACAAGCGCACGCGCCTCACGCTGATAGTTTAAAAAAAAAAGGCATGCAGGCTGCAGCGGGAGAGAGAGGCGGAGGGGTGCACCCGCGAGTGGTGCGCGCGCGCTGGGGAGAGCAGTCTGCTCTTTTTCAAAGCACATACTCGTGCTTGTGGCACGCCGCTGCTCACTCCCTCAAGGTGTATGCCACCACAAGCACGAGTATGTGCTTCGAAAAGGAGCTTCGAGGTCAAGGTCTCCTAAGCAGCGCATGCGCGCTGCTTAGGCGAGACCTAAAAATGGCAATGATGAATAGTACAGTTATCACAGCGAAAGAAAAGTGGGATGCAAAACACCTTTTGAACATTCTCTTGATCAACTCTTGTTTTGCAGTTAGAACAGCCTTTGTCCCTGGCCCAATTGTATGTCCCATTTTGAATTATGGCAAAATATGCTCCAGGCCACGCAAATGACCTGCTTATCTATTATTAGGTATATACCACAACTTGTCCCAAGGGGTGAAAATGCAAATGTCTCTGGTTGGCAAATTGCTCGCAGTGGGGTAGTTCTCAGGCGTAATGTCCTTTGCTGGAAGCTGTAGTAGTTTGGGTACTCACAGAAATCTTAACTAAGGTGTCACATCCACTCTTAGTTCAGATATCACACCATTGGTTGGGCTACCAAGATGAACTTTTGCAATTCTTACTCTGTGTCTGATATTCAGTTAACATTTAAATATGTGCTAGGGTCTGATTTGATCCCAGATGTGCTCAATATTTCATCCAGTACCTGTTCATCACTTTCTTCAATTTTTTTGTCCTTAGTCTGACAGTAGTAATTGTAGACCACGTATGTACTGGCGCGTTGCAAGAGTAGTTGGTTAATTCAGGGTGGGCTGGGTGAGGGCTACAATTACTGGATCTGCTAGTTCTCCTAACAGTAGCTCAAATATTTCATCCAGTTCCCTCAGACATATTTCTTCTTCTGTGATCTCAGGTTGTATGGTGCTGTCTTGTTTCTGAGTGGTTGCAGGTGTTGTTGAAATCCTTCCACTGTGGTCATAGTAGATGGTAGCAGCGTCACTTGTGGTGGCGCCCTCTTCAAATGGGACACATCCAATTCTTGTTGTTGTAACATTTGACCGCAGTTTGCGTAGCCAACAGGACTTGCCCAAGGCCCTTCCACCTAGGCTGAAGACAGTTGGACCTCTGGAAACTTGAGAATCAGCACCCAGTTTCCTGGCTGGAAATGATGCCCTCTACCTTGCCGGGGTTCTGACAAGGCCTCCTTCACCTTCTGGTTAATAGTAGCAAGACGTTCAGTCAAGGCAAAACAATCGTCTCTCATCAGTTCATTTGGCATGGCAGTTGTCATTTCTTTTTCTGGAACCCTCTAGGCTGCTATTGGCCGCCCTGTCACTATTTCATGGTGGCTCAGTTTTGTTTTTGTATTAGAAATTGCTCTCATTCTCATCAGAGCAATCAGCAGTGGGTCCATCCATGTCAATTTTATTCCTGCATATATTTTTACTTTCTTATTTTTGAGCACACCATTCTTCCTTTCCACTGCAACCGCTACTTTTGGGTGATAGACATAGTGGAACTTCTGATTTACCCATAAAGCTTTACACACTAGCTCCATCAGTCTGTTAGAGAAGTGGCTTCCATTTTCATACCAGATAACTTTTGGCATGCCAAATAGTGGTATGAGTTCCTTCACCACGCAGTAATTTGTTGAAATCGCATCATTACTTTTTACTGGGTGTCCCTCTATCCACTTGGAGTACATACAGACTACCATCAATGCGTACCTATATTTGTTTGTGGGGGGCATTTCGATGTAGTTGATCTGAAGGGCATTGTTGGTTTCACAAAGTGTCCTTTAGGTACTGGAGTTGTTTTCCTCACATTCTGCTGAGCACACACCATATAACTATGACAGATTTCTGCAGCATATTTCCTGATGTTTTAGTTGACCCAAAACAGGGTTTTATATTGTCATAATCATTGGGTAAAAATACTTATATGGTAGCATATACTGTGTTCCGGTTTTGTCCATCCAGCAACCATTCAAATGTGTGCCAGTCACAGACCATTGTTTTTGTTCTTCCTCAGTAGCATCCTTATGCACGTCCTGAATACCTTCCAATGTTATATTAATAGTCATTTGTTCCCTAGGTACCTGTGTCACAAACATGAGTCTGGAAGTGTCTCTTGCTATTTCTTTAACTACCTTGTCTGCAAAAGCATTCCCTTGGCCCACCTTGTCAAACTGTTGCCATGCACTCTCAACATGAGGTAGTAAGGTTGCTGCATTTAAAACATTACATCTATGCATGTGCACATGCAGGTGGTGGTGGAGTAGGTCCGGTTGTGGTGTCATCCGTCCTTCTTGACATTGGTGGAGCCCTGAGCGCACTGCACTGCGGAATGAGGAGGTGCGGGACTTGAGGCCAGGAGTCTGCTGCCTCCTAAGGAACTGCGTGAGTTCCTGCCTGTGGCCTGGGCCCGGCGACCACGAGGCGGCCATCTTCAGTGAGGCCTGGGGTCGTAACTGAGAGTGGGCGGCGAGGCCAGCTCCGGGAGCTTGCAATCTGAGGACGCTGGCGGCGGACCCCCCCGGCCAGAGAGGCAAGTTGGAGACGGGCTGAGGCGGTGGTGGCTGCGGTGTAGGTCTGGAGCTGGGTGGCGGCGCCTCATAGAGCGGCCTACAAAGTGTGAGAGGTGGACCCGCACCGCGCAAAGCAGCGGGTGCACATTGGCGGCCCATGAGAGAGGTGATGGAGAAGAGCTGTACCACTGCACCTGGAGGGCCAGAGTTAGTGGCGGAGGGCAGAGGCCCTGCATGACACAGACTGGGAGCGTCCTGGGGCCCGGCCTTACAGTGGAGAGCCTTTGAGGACTCGTCAGCTTACTCGTTGAGGCTTAGGGGGATCTCCCAGACACAGACCCACTCATCACCCTCGAGAGCAGTGATTCCCTGCTTAATTCTGCAGCTGAGGTGACCTAGGCCTTGCATTCTGGCCTCTTTTCTTCTCGCTGCTGCGGGGGGCTCCAGCTGGATTGAGACCCCTCTGCGCAAGCGGGCCAGTCCGGGGGGCCCCAGATGCTAGGGATTGAGTACCAGAGCTGCGTGTCTGCAGTTGTGCCCGTGCCACGCTGGGAACTGGAGGTACCCTGCTCTGAGGCGGCGCTTGGCGGTGAACTTGAACCTTTGTAGTGGGGCCCCACAGTCACTGTCACACGCTTTGGGAAGCTGCTGTCTGCCGGTCATTGCGGGGTCCTTAGTGTGTGACAACAACAATACCACAGGGGCCTACTCAACGACCCTTAGCGGGGTGAGGCTAGACTTGAGACTGAACGCCCCGTGTGAGGAGGCCCTGTCCTGGTCCGTGTTCATACCCCCTGCTGCTGTTGTCGTTTGGCGTAGTCCCTTTCTCCACACCTAGGGCCGCGAAGCCCTGAGCCCTGCCGGCTGTGGCCAAGACCACCCCACGAGCCAGAAAAGACACTATGAGCAAGGATACATCCATTAAAGACCTGCTCCAGAAAACGGGGGGAAAAAGTTTGGCGAACCGGGCTTGGAATCAGATGCAGGCCCTGTTGCTGAGCCAGTCACGAAGGAGTTTATGAAGCAGCTCTTCAGCTCTGTCCAGGAAGACTTTACTAGACTATGTCAAGAAATGGCCTTCGATGTCAAGCAGCTCCGGATGGAACTCAACAAAGTGGGGGACAGGGTGGACACCCTGGAACGCAATGGGGACAGACGAGAGGAGGAGCTTACCACCCAGGCCCGGGAACTTATCGGCCTCCGTGAGCGGAACGACGAGCTATACCTCAAGCTGGAAGACCTTGAAAACCGGTAGAGGCGCTCTAATATTCGTATTAAGGACGTGCCACTTCTAGGAGACTGTGGCAAGCTGGAAGAATGGGTCCTTCGCCTCTTTAAACATATGGCCTCAGAGTTGCGAGACAAGGAGGTCACTTTGGATCGAACACATCGGGCCGGCCGACCCGCCTCGGGCCCTGGCCAGCCACAGGACATCTTGACTTGCTGACATTCCTACTGACAGAAGGAGATTATCATGGCCGCCACACGAGACTCATCGACGGTGGAATTCTAGGGCCTTCAGCTTGGGGTCTTCCAGGATCTCTCACCCCTCACCCTGTAGCGGCGTAGGGAACTTCGGCCGGTCACATCCCTCCTTCGTGAATAGGGAATCCGGTACCGGTGAGGGCATCCATTATGCCTGTCCTTTGTCTGGAATAATGAAACGCATGGCGTGCGGAGCCTACAGGAAGCGAAGGCCATACTTGGTGGTGCTCTGACAGTGGCAGAGGATTCAGACGTGGCGGAGGGAGATCCATCAACTGGGAAGCTGTCGAGAGCGGGCAGGTGACGAGGCCCTAGGGGGGGCACTCAGAACTCAGCAGACTGAAACCATTGATGGCCCCTGGTGATTGTCAACCTGCGCACTGATGATATCATGATGGGTCTGAGACCAGAGGTTCGAGATATCGGTTTCGGTGGGGGAGTCCCAACTTCCGGATGGTGATGACCAACCGCCAGACACACGGACCCTTGCACGTTGGTGCGATTAGTTCCTGTCATTGATTTTTTTGTGTGTTTTCTACTTTCTCTCTCTGCATTTTATCCTTCTCTATCTCTTCTTTCCTTCCTTCTCCACCCACGAGAGATCTGCAGCTCGCCCACGGATAGGTAGGGTGCACCTTCGACTTTGGTGGCCAGGGGTGGCGGGTGAGTTCGGAGAGGATGGGACCACCATGGGGGGAGGCTGGGATGGCTGGGCTCAGTGGGGGGGCGCTACATGTGCATCTTCCCGGCATTTCCACACCCTAAGTGTGCTAGTTGTTCTGCCAGACACCCAGGTTCTACCTCCATATATACGCAGAGAGCTTGCCCCAGTAGGCTTGACGACACGGCGCGGTGCTGCGGGGGGTGGTGGGAGGGCTTGGTTGGCTGCCCAGTGGTGGAGTCCTGGGGGGAGTGGGTACTCTGTCACACTTGGTTCTTTACTGCGACAGACTGGGTGGGTGCACAGAGGTGCCTTTTCATGCTGGCCCATGATTAGTCTTAAAGTAGTAATCATCAGCTTCAATGTGCGGGGCATTAATTCGCCGGCGAAGCGACGTGCGCTTCTGGCCTTGCTGAGAGATGCTAAGTGCGATATTTGCCTCCTACAGGAGACACACCTCATGCAAGTGGACTGGAAGAGGCTCCGATCCAAATGGTTCGATAAACAATATTTTTCATCTGGGCCGGGGAAGAAGGCTGGGGTGATGATCCTCCTGGGCACGCATTTCCAGGGGACTGTAGTGGGGAACTTCGCTGAAACCGCCGGGCGCCTTCTGGCCCTGCGGGTATTAATGGGAGAGTGAGTACATAAGGTAGCCTCGGTCTATAGCCCCAATGAGCACCATTAAGCTTTCTTGCGGAATACGTTACACCTACTTCTGGAGTCTCCTGATGAAGACTTGGTTGTCGGGGGTGACTTCAATTTGGTTCCGGCTGCTGATCTGGACAGGTCAACACTTAGGGCGGGACATACGGGGTCGATCTCTGACTCAACGCTACAGAGACAGAGTGAAGCTGGCCTTACGGACGCCTGGCGCCTTCGCTTCCCATCAGCGCAGAAGTACACCTTCTTTTCCACGGTACATCAAACGTATGCCCGCATCGATCTCTTTTGGACCTCGCCCAGGGTCACGGTGTCCACTGACGATGTCTCTATTGGGGTAGCGGCACTCTCAGATCACTCCCCGGTTGTCTTAATGCTGATCCTCCCGGGCGGCTCCCAGAGGCAGCATTTGTGGCGCACTTTGCTTACACACAATGCTAATATAACCGAGTTAAGGGGTGCTATTGAAACCTACCTGGAGTTGAACAACGTCGCGGTTGGCACGCTCTGTGATGCCTTGAAGGCTGTCCTTCGCTGGTGCGGTATTGCTATCGGGCGAACCTCAGCAAGGACCGTAAAGCTAAAAGAGTGGAATTAGAGGATCAAATCCGGGAGCTGGAGGGGGTTCACTGCTGTATGGGGGCGGTTCAAACACAGAGACTTCTCACGCAAACGAGAAAGCAACTACAAGCGCTAGATCTCGATCGCGCAGAATATGCTTTGCTCCGCACCTGGCAGCGTTACTATGAGGGGGGAACAAGGCTGAGAGACTTCTGGCACACGCTCTTCAGGCAGAGACGGCGACATGTCGGGTTGCGGAACTTACGATTGCACGGGGTGAGACCCTGGAAGCGGATGGGGAAATTGCATCCGAATTTGAGGCCTTCTATAAGGCGATATACTCAGCTGAAAGCCTGGATCCTATTGCGATTGAGGAATACGCACAAGCGGCGCCAGTGACCCCACTGCTGGACTCCATTGCAACCACCCTGGAGGCGGATATCTGCCCTGAGGAAGTTTTGAAAGCTATTGAGAGGCTGTTGGCTGGTAAGGCTCCAGGCGAGGATGGCTTCCCGGTTTATTTTTATAAAGATTTTGCATCGGACCTTGCTCCCCTCCTGGCGCTTCTGTCCGACACTTTTAGCACCACTGGGAAACTCGCCCCATTGAGGGCCATGGCGGAGGTAGTGGTCATTCCCAAGCCTGGAAAGGATCCTCGAGAGCACGCCTCTTACCGCTACATTTCCCTGCCTAACGTGGACTTAAATATTTTTACCAGCATTTTGCCGTCCAGGCACATGCAAGGTCTGTTGGACACGGATCAGTCGGGTTTTATCGCAGATCGCAGTTGTAGCGACGGGACTCGACGACTGTGCCATCTCTTGGATAAGACGCAGCGCAACAAGATCCCGGCGATACTCCTGTCGGTGGATGCCGAAAAGGCATTTGACAGGGACGACTGGCCCTATTTGCAACAAGTCCTCTGCCGATTTGGACTTGGGGAGGGATTTCGGAAGTGTGTGAGCTGTGTTTATCATGGGCAGCAGGCTCGCATTCGGGTCAACGGGGTGGTCTTCAGGTCCTTCCAGATTGAGCGCGGCACAAGTCAGGGATGTCCACTCTCCCCTCTTCTTTTCGCACTGTACATGGAGCCATTTGCTGAACGGGTCCGCCAACTACACATGGTCACCGGGCTCCGGATGGGCGATAGGAAGCATAAGATTTCACTGTATGTGTATGACGTGCTCCTTTACTTGTCTCGTCCATTGCTCTCTCTCCCACCCTTGTTGGCGGAGGTTGCCGCCTTTAGCGCGGTGTCAGGTTTCAAAATTAACCTGAAGAAAACTCAGGCGCTGAGTCTCACGATCCCAGTGGCGGACCGACTTCAATTGTAGCAGCTCTTCCCATTCTCTTGGGCTGTCAGCGATATCACGTACCTGGGGCTCTGGGTTTTTTCGACTACCGTAAAGACAGCCCAGGTGAACTACTCGGAGTTGCTGGCCACGGTGCGCCAAGAAACAAACAGCTGGAAGAAACATGTCCTCTACTGGTTGGGCAAGATAGCTGCAGGTAAAATGACAATTCTGCCACGTCTGCTTTACATAATGCAGACGCTCCCCTTATGTCCGCCGCCCACGATACTGGCCCAAATGCAGCAACTAATTAATGGCTTCATTTGGGGAGGAAAGAAACCGCGCATGGCTCGACACCTCACGTATTTGCGACAGGAAGACGGAGGCCTTGGGGTCCCCCATCTTGGCTGCTACTATGAGGCGGAGCAACTGCGCTGGATGGTGGAATGGTACCAACTGGAGTCGGAAAAGCACTGGTGCTTCATGGACAGGGGCTTGGCTGGGATTCACATCTGGAAGGTACCCTGGCTCCCCAGGCGACATCGCCCACAAGGCGTGTACCTCTCCCAGTCCTGCGCGCTCCCATGAAGGTATGGGACAAGGTCCAGGAGAAATGTCAACTGTCTACAGCCATGTCACCCCTGACCCCTTTCATTGGGAACCTGGACTTCCCCGCAGCCCTCATAGGGAATGCCTATCTGAAATGGCAAGAAGTGAACTGTAAATGTATTGGCGACCTTTTTGATGTACGGGGATTTATGGACTTCCCCCAGTTGGTGACCCATTATAGGATCCCCAAGGAGGCGTACTGGCAGTACCTAGCTCTACGCCATCGAGTCACGCAGCCTCGGGTCCGTGTGCATGCAGGACGGCTCCTTACAAAATTCGAGATCTGGTAAATTACTCGCACCTCCAACAAACGTCTCTTGTCAGACATTTACAACTTTCTCAACAAGTCCAAGAATCCACTTAAGTCCCCAGCACAGTGTAGATGAGAATCGGAGCTGGATCGGGAATTCTCCCCGAAAGAGTGGATGGACATTATACACAGGGCACGGGCCTCATCGTGCAGCACTTCAGGGAAGGAGATGCTTCTAAAAATTGCGCACTATTGGTATTATACCCCGGCACGTGTGGGCAGGTGGAGGCCCCGCAGCAGAGATCTATGTTGGTGCGAATGCGGTCAGGTGGGCACACTGTCCCACATTCTCTGGCTCAGTCCAATGCTACAGCCCTTCTGGGATTCCATCTTGCCATTAGTTGATCACATATTCCAGATGCAGCTTCACAGATTTCCCGGCTACATACTGTTGGGACTTCCTAATCCCCTCACATATCCTCTCCGCTCCTGTAGGGGTAGAGTGATCACCCTAGCATTGGGAGCAGCTAAGCAGGTCCTCCTGGCAAAGTGGGGCACGAATGCTATTCCAACAAAACTAGATTGGATGCACAGATTGTGGGTGGTGGTCGGGATGGAAAGGATCACAGCGGGGATCAGCCACACGTTGCCTAAGTTTGATAAGACCTGGGTTTTCCACTGTGGCATACCTATCCTCCGAATTCATCGAGCTCACTTGCCCCCGATCCCTCAGAGTTCTGCGATTCCCCACGGCTGCCCCTGTGACCACACGCCCCTTCGAAGAAAACTTAGCCCTAGACCCCTACTGAGTCATAGCCTGAGCTGTGGGTGGTTTCCGATCTCTCTTTCCTATGATTTCATCCACATATCTGCTTTATTCTACTCTTCTTGGACTCTCTCCTTTGTTTTAATCTTTTGTTTTTGTTTGTATTCGCATTAATAAAATTTGAATTGACTGCCAGACTCCCCGCCGGCCAGTGGTTGTAGGTGGGTTGAATTTTATCGTTCACAGCATATCTAATAAAATGATTTAAACAATAAAAGTCAGACAGCCCCAAAGCAGAAGATTCACAGAGAGCTTGATGAATGGCAAGAAAGCTGTGTTCATGTTCTGATGTCCACACCAGTGGCTCCTTGTTGGTTAGAGCCAATAATGGCTGTGCCTATAATGAAAAATTAGGAATGCAATGGCGGCAGTGTCCAGCCATTCCTAGAAATGTACGCACCTGTTTTTGTGTGCTTGGAGGTGGTAAAGCCAAAATTGATTTTATGTGCTCTGTATCCAATTGTCTCTGCCCTTTTGACAAGAAGTGTCCTATGTAGGAAACCTCTTCTTGAACATATTGTACCTTTTCAGGAGACACCTTATGTCCCCCGGCAGTCAAGAAGTTCAGTAAATTTACAGCATCTGTTGTGCACTGTTCTTCACTGGTGCTTGTCAATAACAAATCATCAATGTACTGAATTACTGTTGTTGGTTAATGGCATTGGAACGCATCCAATTCCTTCTTTAATGCTTGATGAAATAATTTAGGGACCCTCCCAATAGCTTTGTAGGATTCTTTGAAAACAGTAACTTCGTCCAGCTGCTGAGGAGGAATAGAAATACAGGCTTTTCTCATGCACGGGGATAGAAAAGAAAGCATACTTTAGATCAATCACAGAAAAGTGTTTTTGTCAGGTGCCAGAGTAGATAAGATAGAGAATATGTTTGGGACTACGGGTACATGTCTCAGAAATCGGACAATACATTTTGTCCGTAAAAGGTTCTATAGTATATTTGAGTGGGGCTGACATAGGGTTTGTTTTTAGCACATTGGTGAATCCCACAGATGACTTATTTTATCCCGAGAGAGGTGTCTGTCAGAAATGAGCCGGATGCACCAGTGTCTAAGAGGAACGTGACTGATTCACCTTTACCTCTGCTAGTACATGCAGATCCATGTCATCCACTGGAATGAAAGGCCGCTGTACCTTTTTACTCTGGCACCCCTATTGTCCCGCATAGGGACTGAGGTCTATGAGGTGATGTTCTACTTCATCTTCATAGTATGCTAACATCACCTGTCTCTGCTATTTCTTCATGTGAAAATAGTTATTATCTTGTTGTGTAGCCTGGTTCTATGTATTCTGGTGTTGATGGTCTGCCCTGCTCATTGATCCTCTTCGTGTTCCTCTCCCTCTTTGTCTGGGCAGATGATGGCAGTCCCGTGCTCATTTATCCTGGCCACCACAGTTGTAGCAAGTCTGTTGGTGCTGTGCAGGTGTGGTATTAAATTAACTTGGTGGCACATATGATTAGGCAGGGGAGGGTCTAGGTGGTCCTCCTCTACCTCGCCCTCCTCTAGATACATTAAATTCCTGGCCTTGCTATGAGGACTTTCATCTTTGTGTTTTTTTGTCTTTAATATCTTTTGCATTTAACTGTAGTTCTTCATAATATGGGGCCGACTGTAATAGCTAAGGTATCTGTTTATGGGACCATGTAGGGTTGTACTGATAAATGGCACCTTTAATGTTTTTCTGCGGATTATTCACAAAGTAGGACCCTAATGCATTTTGGGGGCTATCACTGGAAAGTTCTAGACCGCTGGATTCAGAGAATTCCTTTAGCATCCTGAAGAAGAAAGCAGTAACCTTTTCTTGTTCTTGCTTACAATATTTATTTTGCTATAATTTATCTACTTTGTGATAATATTTTATCTATTTTCTTTAGCAGTTTCTCTGGTAATTGCTGCATCTCATCTTTTATGCCTTCCTAAGGAGTTCTTTTCTTATTTTGTGCTTCTATTTCTGCCCAAACTGTCTTCAGTTCTGCATCACCCTCCCTCCTTATTTTCTTACAGATGCCATCTGGCAGAATCATGGAAAACATCTAGTCCATGTCCTCTAATGTTAGGTGATCTATTTTTAGTGGTATGTTAGTTTGCCTGTACCATTCTTCCCTATCCTGTCTAATGTCAGGGTATTGAGGAGCAAATATTTGCAGTTCCACATGTGTCAAAGGTACATGAGCCCTCATTGTTATACTCGTCATTATAACCTGGTGCTTCTCTCAAGGGCAGTACCATGTTAACCATGTTATTTTCCATTATGTTCACACTATTTGGCTATTCTGATTGTTTCGATTCATTTTCCCTTCTTCGCTCTTCTTAATGGCCCTTCTCTTACGGGGAGTGCGGTTTGCTTCACTGAATCACTCTGCATACCTGATGAGTATGCTTAATCTATCCTCATCATCCAAATGAACATTATCTATTTGATTTGCAAGCTTAACATCCCCTTGTATTGGTAATATCTGAATTTAGTGTTCTTTCTGTGAATAGTTTTCCCAATACCAGTTCATGTACTGGTCCGCCTTTCTCTGTATTAATTTTGATGTTTATTATATTTCATTTTGTTTGTAAAATAGCACGGAACTTGTGGCTCACCATCCCATATGGATGTTCCCTCACCAGAAAGCTTGTCAACCCGCTCACGTACTACCTTTTCTTCACTGTAGTTTAGCTGCATTTGTTGTCTAGTTGCTTTCTTTGCATTTTCTGTTATATCCTGTATATCAATTAGCTACTGTTGTTCTTGCTCCCTTACAAGTGAATTTTTCCTATCGCTAGTTTTCCTGATTTTTGAAAGCTATATTGTGTCTTAGACCCTATATATGGTGGCGGTTTTGAATGGTTTAATAGTATCTGTTCTATAAACTGGTCCTCCTCAAGTTTAACAGAAGGTGGAGCCGATGGGTATAATTCTTTCATTTGTTGTGTCTGTGGAACAAAACATTTTCTATTGCTATGTTTTCCTCTCTACATGCCTCATTGTATTTCTCATTCTGTTTTTCTTTCTCATATTTCATCAACTTCCCATGGTCACTTTTTGGCTCTGTCCATTGTCTACCTTGCACATAGCTTCTCCATGCATGATAGGTATCCTATTCTAACTAACTCACCTGCTTGCCTTTCTGTTCACTTGCTCTCAGACACTCCTCTAAATAATCTAACCTTCCTTTTTCAAATCAACCTCCTTTGGGCTACTGCCTAAGCGGGTCATCACAAGTTAAATGTTGCCATTTATCTAAAAACATTGCCATATGGTGATCTTTTTTCTTCACTATAAACCAAGCCGTAGTCCCACGCTCCAGAGTGAGTTGATTTTTATCTAGACTCGTCGATTTTTTACATTTGGATCCACAACAAAACAGTTTACTCAACATTTTCAAAAAACGTTCTTCAGGCTCAATGTCAGTTAACCATTTACAGAGACCCTGTCTCTATTAAACAATAATAACATATTTTGGTCTAATGGTAATACCTAAGACCAAACAGAGAATTCCAGTTCTATGTTTGCCCAACATCTTGGAGCTGGAAACTGTTTCCCTCCTACACTTTAAGGACCCAGTCCCTTGGTCTTACCTGGTCCACAATGACTGCAACTGACTGTTTAGGCAATTCACCTCTGTATGTTCGAATAGAACTTATAAGATCACGTGTCTCAGGTTTCTTCAAGGGAAGTCCATCGTCTGGGTCTGCAGGGAATGAAGTCCAATCTGGCAGTGCACGTCCAAGACAGCGGGAGCTCCCTGGACCCACAACAGCAGCGTTTCTGCCCATCTGGAGCATGTATCAGTCTATCCAAGTCACAGCACCATTTGTAAAGGTCATTTATATGAAAAAGAAATTAAGTCAACTCACAGTCATGGTGATTAAAAAGAAGCAAAGTTTGTTTGCTCATGCCTTGGGTGGAAATACACAGTCCAATCTATCAAGTGTTTCAGCTTGCTTGGGTTGCGATAAACTTGCACGTGTAGATTTACTCACTTGTAAGTTTACCCTTGTAAATAGGCCACAACAGTCAGCATCCTCAGCAGTAGAGCACACCATAAGCGTATAGAAAACCAGAAAAAGGGCCAATGCTCCTGCAGGTGGAAGAAGACTAGGGTCACTTTGGTTGAGAAACTCTGGAATGGATTGCAGAAAATATGAAAAGGAAGTACTGAAAACAGAAGTGGGAATTTCTTAGGATAAGATTGGAACCTCCCTACCGCCACCTCCTCTGGAACATTTCTGGACCTGTGAAGAAAATATCTTTAAGAAAGAAGACTCTACATGACAGCTGGAGACGCAAGACCTCCTGCTGGCACTGGCTAACTGGAACTGCTCTCCAGGTGTCAGTTGGTTAGCCTTCTGTTACCTTCTATAGTACAACAGTAAGCAGATAGATGGACTCCTCTCCTGACTACTGAGTATTGTACTGTGTTGGAACCCAAGCAGGAGAGAGGCTTAATGATTAGAAGCTTGTCTATAGAACCTGAGTGTTGCAGAAGTGATCGGGGGAACTTTCCCAGCAGTAAAAAAAAAAGTGAGACATAGTAATTCTTTCCATCTCCGGGAGGCCGCAACAAAGTGTTTAGGATTCACCTGGGATGGTGCACCCTCTGTCAGCAAGAAAACCATGTTGATCCTGCCCAGAGCTTTCTCCTGTGCTGTACAGAGGTTCTGCACATCCTCTCAGTAAATGGATTCTGTCTCGTGGAGTCCTTCTCAGCTACAGCTACAGCTTTAGCTTTGGTGTGCTGGTGGATTTTGGGGTTTAAAAAAGTAACAAAGTCTGAAGGTAATCCTTGAAGTGTCGCAAGGCTGCAAATCTACTGTACCTGTGAAGTGATTTCTTTCTTTATAGAACCGTGCTCCAAGCTTATGTTGCAATACCACTTATAGCAGAACCTTGATGAAGGAATATCCAAACTTGAGGGACCCTCTCTATTTTCACCTTCGAGCCTTGCCCCACTGGAGGGCTTTGTGCTCCCAAAATTAAATGAAATGGCAAGTAAAAACTTTGACTTATGTGACACCTGTTTGTCGTTTTCAGACTCTGCTTCATCACAGTTAGCCTGAAATCATGCCTGGTTCCTGGTGTACTAAAAGCTCATTCACTGATTGTCGCTTTGTGTTTTATCAACACTTTTTGCATCAAAACTTTACAAATCCATATCACTGTATCCCCTTATCCAATTTTGATTGCTTTGGTGTCTCTTTGCTTTGTAAATTTTTCTGTAAATATTCGTATGTTATTTTCTTTTTCAAATTAAAATTATGGGTACTGCTTGAACTTTTTAAGGGCTTATGTTCAGATGTTCCTAATATTCTTCTTTTTTATATCTTTTTATTTACCATAAACTTGGCATATTCCGAGTTCTATCATAAGGAGAGCATCATCATTGTACAAATGTCCATAACGTTATACACTTACAGTTTTTGGTACATTATTAAAAATATTGACGTTCCTCCTTCTATAGTTTCACCATCGCCTGGATCTCAGTGACCTCTATAAGCAAACAATCTGCCCCAGATCTTCTCCCATTTCTTTTGGCATCCCCTACTTTGGTACACCACTTTTTCAGCTGTGCAGCACCAGTCAAAATCCTCTTTCCATTCAGTAACCCCCAGTGGTTGGGTTCCCCCCATTTCCGTGCTATGTTTCTTTTGGCTACCATATCAGCTATCTTAAGCGACAGTGTCATGTATTTAGGCCATATGTTTTCATCTTTCACGCATAGAGATATTCCTAACATTATTGAATATCATTCAGTGTTTACAATAGTAGTGAGGGTTGAAGAACATCGTGCTGATATGCATGTTACTTACTTAATTTCATTGATTTTCACTGGCTAGGTAAAATGAGTCCATTAAATTAGTTTTATGTTGATTTCCTTGTTATGAGTCCTTTCAAAATCTGATGTTGATGGCTGAGCCAATCCATGTTACCATCGGTGTGTGTAGAGTTCTAGAGTGGTGCTCATTGTCTTAAGTAGATTATAGGTTTATAAAGAGAAATCGTGCAGATTTAGCTTAGTGTGGTTGTTAATATTTGCCACAGTTTAAACAGTATTTTGAAGACATTGTCCTTAGTGTTACTGTAAAATTAAATAATCTTTCTGGATCTTGCCTGCAATGTTTCAACGGTTTTGTGATTTTCTTCTTCATTTTACCCCACAGATGGAGTATCAGAATGAAGGAATTGATGCCACCCTAGTGGAATATGAAGATAACCGCCCACTCCTGGACATGTTCCTTCAGAAACCAATGGGGCTACTTTCTCTTCTTGATGAAGAAAGCAGATTTCCACAAGCTACAGACCAGACTTTAGTTGGTATGATATATGCTACAAAGTTAAGGATTGCATTCTAATTTTGATATTCAGAAAAATCAATATTACATATAGTTTCAAATCAGGCTTTAGGTGAAAGGAAAGTAGCATCAATAAGTACTCAGATGTTCAATCTTGTGCAAAAAACACGTGCTGAAAGCCTCGGCTGCATTGTAATATTTCTATCTTTATCAACTGCAAAGGTAAATAATTCCACCTCCTGTATTTAGGAGAATTGTTGACAAATCCAGTCATCTGAATACTGCTGATGCTAATTGTATTTACTTTTACATTGTTTTATAAACAATTATATTCTTTGGTGGGTTATCTTGCAATTCACTTTTATTGCAAATTCGGATACCATTAAGTAATGACGAAATATCCTTACATCTCTAGATAAATTTGAAGATAATCTCAGAAGCAAATATTTTTGGAGGCCCAAACGTATGGAACTTTGCTTTGGCATTCAGCATTATGCTGGAAAGGTAAGGTCTATTTCTTGTATTCTTTATTATTATCATGACAAATGACAGTGGTTGCACCATTTATAAAGTAATGCACAAAACTCTCCTCCTGCATAAAGCTGGTGTTGCTACCTTCCATTTGAACCAGACATTGATATAACGTCAAACAATGTGGAGATGCCATCTCAAACCTCAATAAAGTTAATTTCAGATCAGAACCACATGCATTTAAAGAGACTATAATATGTTATGTTATCATTTATTTGTAGAGCACTCGTATAAAGATACTTCTTGGTGCTTGAGGAAGACAAACTCATAAAGCTTAACAGTAAGCTGACAAAAAGGCTGGAAGTTATTTCATAATTAAGAAGCCAGGTTTTCAAGTGGCATGTTAAACAAAATAGATTTGTTTCTGCCAAAGGGATAGTTCCACAGTTAGGCTTCTGCAGCAGAAACAAAACGGGCTGATTTTGAGTTTGGCAGAGAGCACACCATCGCAAAGGGGATGTAGCACACTCATTGTCAAGCTGGAGGTCCACCTGCCTAAATAACAGTCGGACAAACCCCAAGTATGTCACCAACAGAGCCTACTACAGCTCAGTCACTGACATACTCCTCCAAAAGAGTAAGGTCTTTCGGAGGTTTGGCCATTCGACTGCCTGAACAATTTAGAGAGGACAGTGGAATGGCTAGTTTTACCTATTCTTTCCCACAGTGAAAAACTTGGTGGGAAGGGAAGATTTTTTTTTAAATGACACCCATACCATAGGTGAAAATACTCATAGTATGCTGGTCATTAGTGTTTGTTTTTTCCAAAACAAAATCCCACTTTTGGATTTTGTTTTTCAAGAAACAAAAAACAAGTTGCAAGTTTGATGTGCAGCCGTTGTATATGAAAGAGCCATCCGTCAAGCTCTTAACTCATTGACAGGAACCGCAACAACTGAATCCTGTTAATGACTAGAGATGCCAGCAGATATATCTAACTTTGGATTGTGCAATCGACATTTTACTCCATCGCCCTGATGGAGTACAATCCATGTACTGCCTCCAGAAGTGACAGTTCTAGTCCTAGTGGTAGCAGGCAAAAATGAGGTAGCTGATCAGAAGGAAAATGTATTGCCCAGCAAGAGAGGTGATATGAGGTGTAGGGCTTTTTGAATAATTGTTAGGGCCTTAGAGGCTACTTGAAATCAAATGGGAAGGCAGTGTAGCAATCGTATTACTGGAGACATATGCAATCTTTGGCAGTTTTTGTAAGCGCTCACACAATAGCATTCTGAGCCCATTCTAATTGATGTAAGATTTTGAATGGAGATTCAAGGTAGTTTAAATTAGCAGTCAAGATATGATTGAATGATAGTTTTCCCTAATGGGTTATGCAAAGTGGTATCAATAAAGGGAAGAATCTTTTTTAGAAGGCGAAGGTGTTTAAAGAAAGTGCATGCTACATTTATGGATTGTGCTTCCAGGGATAGAGTTATGTCCAAAAAACTCCTACGTTCTGCACTACTAATGAGGGATAGGTCTGCCCATTATATCTGGCCAGAAATGTCTGTCCCATTCTGCTACCAATGAAGCAAAGTCAATAAAGAACTCGGTTTTGGTCAGGTTCATCTTCCTGGAAGCACTCTCAGGCACAGCATGGACAAGTGACAGTGTAGGATAACTCTTCTTGATGATGGTGATGGAGCAGCTCCTCCATCACCAATGTGCTCTTCTTGATGCTTGGTTTCCTACTGGTCAGATGGCCTGGGATAGTCTTGTGGCTACTAAGCAGGTTCAGTCCATAAAGCTGTCCTCATGCATTTGCTGGATATTGTCTAGGTCTTCCTGTGGACCAGGTTTTTCTCAAGTGTTGTGAACATTCAGTTATTATTTTAGAAAACATAATATATGAAAATATATGCATAAATATATTGAATATGAAATGATCACTGTTTTTCTGTTATTTTCTTGACTTACGCCAGGTGTTTTTGTTAATCCACTCTTCGAGTGGCCGTCATTCACTTATAGTTCGTTTTCATTTAGATTTCATTTGTTTCTTGAGGTTCTTGGCTTTTGTTCTCTTTCTCTGCTTCACGACTGTTTACCACGGCGTCCGCATTTAAATTTGGATCACCCTTCCCAGAATAAAAATGCTTAATAAAGCCTTGTCAAGAAAGACAGATTCATATTACAAAGTGTGCTTCATAGAGACATGCCAAGTAACACCCATAGCAAATTAACATCTTAGATTTTCCACTTAAAATTATTTTAGCACAATGCCATTAGCCGAATAACAGCCCACCTGTGGTGAATACATTAGCTTCACCACACCTCATTATTCTTTCCATATGCTATCTCCTGAGAAGATCATAGATGAGTAATCTTTTCAGCATTGTCCCTATTTTCTGATTTAGTAATTTTACATTTAATTCTCATACATTTTTGTCACAGATCAACTCGCATATATTCCGCGTTCACTCATAATCGGTAATTATTCTGGAAATGGCATTGAACAACTGTCATGGTGTACAGTGCATTTTGCATTTGAGAATCATTTTGCATTATGCTACAGACTGCACAGCCTAAGCTGAATATTGTCAATCATTTGTAGATCGGTTTTCAATGTCATTTAAGTGAAATGATGTGGTAAATTAAGACGAATTGCTGTAAAACCAATCTCCATCTAAAAAGTGCAAATTACACTGTACAGTAAGAAAACTAAAACGATTCACACTGTTGGTATCTTTATCACCCAGTAGTTCATGATCAGTTTTATTATGCTTTTGAATTTTTGATGCAATACTGTGATTAAGATGCAGCTTAATTTAGCAAGACTGTTTAATTCATCGTTAGCTTTTCTTTACTAGTTTATACTCCATAACCAACTATGATAACTATATTTCGCTGAAAAATATTTTCTCTTGTCCTCATTTGCCATTGGTTCTCTGTTAGAGTGAGTTTGTAGGTAATTTGTAGATTCGAAAGGCACAGAAATGTAAACTTCGAGTGCAGATGATACCAGGCAAGTATCTGCTTGGTGTTTGGATATTTACTCTTTTAAAAATCAAATAAAAACACCTCTGCAAGCATTACGCAAGCATGGGCAACATCGTGCCAGTAATTATCACCTATTGTACATATTTAGTATAATGGTAAGTGAATGTTTAAATTTTCCTCTTGACTCAGTAAATCTTAGTCTATGTTCAGTTTTGTACTTTCACACTTTATTTTGAAATGGTTGTTTAGTTTTTCACTTAGAAATCAGAGTCAGGCAAGATCTGTACCACCATGTGGATAAATTGCCTATATAGTCACAGTTACGCCATCACTCATTTTAGCCTAACTGTTCTAGTAAGCATAGACTCGAACTAAAGTTGGCACAATGAGGCCAGATCTGCAGAAATTAGGGGTTAGCTTTTTTCACTCAAGTTTTTTTAGCTAGTTTTCGAGGCCTTCCTGCATTCTTCCTACCTGGTCATTAGTGCCTATCTGTAGATTCTGCTTATAAGGTGTTATTTCCTCCACTTGTTTGAGTTGAGAAAAAGACCATAAATGTAGTGCCAAACAGCAGCGGTCTGTGCAGGTAAGCGCGGTGGGGCGGGTGGATGTCAACAGACGAAGGAATAGGAATTATTTATTTATTTAATTCTCCCTATTCTGTCAATTGTCAACTTCCCACCCTCCCGGCCCGCCTCACCACACTTACATGCCAGGACCACCGCTGGTGCTAAAATGTATGGATTTTGGCATTACGTGCTGCAACTGACTAGGAAGAGAAGCTCTGGTCCATTGATATGGCTTTATGTTTTTTATACTTGCTGGCTATTTTGCCTTAAATATTTGTTAGTTTTTTTTAGCTACACTGAGGATCTGTTTTCTATTACAACCATCACAGTAATAATTAGCACATGTTCAAATCTTCATCATCACTCATTATTGCTCTTTATAAATACATTTTTACACAATCACCAAGTAGTACTCCCACATTCCATTTGCAAAAATATCTGTACCATAAAGTGTTTGCTAATTACTCCATTTGCTTCTGCATGACTGGGCTAGACAAAAAATAAAATCTATCAATGCAGGTGCATTAAACTGAATGAAGCTGAAATAAATGAAGAGATTAGCTATAACTGCCATGTAATGCACTTTTTATGCTGTGGGATCGATTACCAGCAATATCACTTTAAAAAACCTGGCAGATTAGTAAAAATGCATGGTTCTAGTGAATGTTTTATTTCTGTTTTTCTATTCTATTATCATCCAGAGCTTCCTATCAAGGTATTTAACCAAATCCAGAATGCAAGAGCTTAAATATGTGCAGTAAGATTTACTTCTCTGCCTAAACTAATTGTAATATCCACATGGCAATAAAAAGTTTTTTTCACGTGTCAAATTTACTATACTATGGTAATAAACTTGAATTTGCACTGTAGTAATACATGCATGACTTTATGTTTATTAGTACAGTTGCTCTAAACAACATGCTTTATTGAACAATGTTTATTTTTATTGCTATGATATCTCTATATATATGTGTGTGTGTTTATATATATATTCACAGAAAAAACCATAGGTTTCAGGCACGTTATAATTAGGAATTAGCATTTAAAAAACCTCAGAAATTCACTGAAAAAACCATAGGTTTCAGGGGTGTTATAGTTAGCTGGACTTTTCACTTGTACAAAACCATTGAAATGTCCCCGTTATAGTTAGTTCAGCTAACTATAACTCGCGCGCCCGCAATGCACTGCTGATGACGTCACATATTACATCACTCATGACATGGTCAGTGACATCACTCATGACATCACTGATGACATCTCAAATGACATCACTGATGACATCATCCAGTGAATGTGTGTTTTTCTGAAAATTAAATATGTTTTATATATGTATATCTCAAGGTCGATGGAAGAATAAATGGGTATATAAGTGTCTAAATGGATGATTTGTTTTTGAAAAATTGATTGTGTAACTGACTGATTAAGTGTATCATAGTGAATACATGGCTTAGTGAGTAATGTTTAAATATGTAAATATCTCTATCAGTCTCTCACTTTGTGTATAAGTGGCTGCATGGGTTGGTGAGTAGCTACATGGGTGTCTATATAGGTTATTAGTTGGTTTTTTGAGTATCAGTCTGAGTGTCTGCATGGTTCGGTGGGGGGTATTACGTAGTGCATAGGTGCATGAATGAGTGACTCACTCTTTGTATGTGTTGAAGACAGCATGTGTGCAGGACTGTATGGGTGGATGAGTGTGTGTATGGGTGTGTTAGTGAGTGAATGACTGTCTCAATAGTGTCTTTATGAGTAACTACATATGTTTTAAACTAGTATATGTGACTATTGGTGTATATAAGTGAGTATATGTGAGAGTGAGAGATTGAAAGAGTTCCTGTATGAATAAGTATGTGTTTCTATAAGTGATTGTTTAAAAGACTAAGTATGTGTAAGTTTCCGTAGAAGTAAGTGTGGTGGTGTGTGTATAACTGTATATGCAAATAAATGTATGTTTGATTATTTATTAGCATGAGTGACTATGTGTGTGAGTAACTCTATGGATGAGTGGCATTGTGTAACAGGATGTATAGGTGTATGAGTACATATGATGAGTGAATACATGTATGAGTGACTGTATAGGACTGTTGGTGAATGAGTGGATGTGTATGTGGATCTTAGAATTACTGAAGAGGTTGTTGTAACTGGTATTGGTATGTCCATTGTTTTGAAAAGTTTAGTCTCTATTTTTGAATGTGTGTATCAAAGGTTATATTAGGGTGAGAGGAGGTCTGCCACTCTATCACAAGGATGATGTCATCAGTGATGTCATCAGTGATGTCATTTGAGATGTCATCAGTGATGTCATGAGTGATGTCACTGACCATGTCATGAGTGATGTAATATGTGACGTCATCAGCAGTGCATTGCGGGCGCGCGAGTTATAGTTAGCTGAACTAACTATAACGGGGGAATTTCAATGGTTTTGTACAAGTGAAAAGTCCAGCTAACTATAACACCCCTGAAACCTATGGTTTTTTCAGTGAATTTCTGAGGCTTTTTAAATGCTAATTCCTAACTATAATGTGCCTGAAACCTATGGTTTTTTCTATGAATTTCAAAGGTTTTTTAAATGCTAATTTCTAACTATGCCTACAGAGATAGGACATGTGAAGAAAGAAGAAATAATGCACAGAAAGAAAAAAAAGAAGTGCAGAAAGAAGCAACAGAAGTCCTCAAAGACGAAGAAAAGTGCAGGAAGAAGGATAACGTGCAGAAAGAACAAAAAGAAGAGCAGAAAGAAGCCTTGTTGCAAAATCATCCTGTACCCTCAACTTTTTCAGACGGATACTGGTGGTAACTGAGTCTGACTAACCAGTCCTAGAGCCAGTGCTATGTTAAAAGACACTTAGAATACAGTGAAAACACCTACATACACTAGGGAACATTATGCTTTGGGGTCCCCCTGTGATTAGCATGACCTCCTCTGTAAGCCCCTAGTATATAATAGGGCAGGGGGATTAAAACTACCTCTTAAAACAGGCCACAGGGCGTTTTTGCACACGTTAACTCAGGCCCCGTCCCCTCCCTTCACCACTGTGTAAACACGCCCTGTGTCCATTTTTAGTTGGGAGATTAAGTTCATTTGAATCCTGAGGGTCCCTAGGGTCCAACTAGCCCACTAGGTACCTCCAGTAAGTGCCACAGAGCTGCGTTGCAGAGAGGTGTAAAAAGTGGCACGGCCTGGACCACCTCTCTGCAATGCAGCTCAGTGGCGCTTACTGGAAGCACTTGGTGGGCTAGTTAGCCCCCAGGGGCCCTCAGTATTGAAGGAAAATTATATCCCCAATTTAAAACGTGCCATAGTGCGTGTTTGCACACGTCACCTCAGGCCCTGTCCCCTCCCTTCACCACTGTGTAAACGCGCCCTGTGGCTGTTCTAAATTGAGAGATTAAGTCCCCTTGAATCCTAAGGGTCCCTAGGGTCAAACTAGACCACTAGGTACCTCCAGTAAGCGCCACAGAGCTGCGTTGCAGAGAGGTGTAAAAAGGGGCTTGGCCTCAGAACACCTGTCTGCAGCGCAGCTCCCTGGTGCATACTGGAGATGCCTGTTGGGCTAGTTGGCCCTCAGGGACCCTCAGTATTGAAGAGGAATTCATTCCCCAACTTACAACTCGCCAGGGGGCGCGTTTGCAGAGTGCTGCAAGGAGGGGGCGTGGCCTCCGGCACGATGCCAGTCTTTTATTTATTTTAATTTTTTAAGAATTAGGGCTGTGTGGCCCCCCCTTCTTTTTCTAATTTATTGGCCCTGATGACCCCATCCCCCAGGGCCTGTCTCCTAATTATATTTTTTCGACCCCAATCCCCAGGGCCGGCCACTGTTTTTTATTATTTTTAAAAAATATATATTTATAGACACACCTAGGACATGCTGGACAAACCGTACGTACCTATCACCATGACTATTTGCGTGATATTCATTAAAAGGCGACTATGCATACAATGAATCCACGTGGAATGTATTTACACCACTAGTGAAGCTCTGACATGTCTGATGCCCTACCGTGCCTAATCCCGGTAGACACCCTCGTCGTTTATTTATACAAACATGGGTAGCTATTGACGGGCACATTTAATTCACATGCACACCAAGCCATTCAAAGGGGATTAGACAAAAATTCGACCAAAACTATGCAAGAAACCCCCCTCACGGTTAATAAAACACACATCCACTGCCGGATGTGTAATACTTTTTATTTTACTCTCTAGAAAGGGGACGAACATCACTTGAGAGTCACAGCGCGCTCCTGGCAGAGCCCAATGCTGTGTTACGCCCACCATTGCCTGCTGAGTGCCACACACCTCTGTGTTGTATTCCACTAGCTAGTGCATATGCTATGACACTCTCTAGCCCATGTGCACTGTAACACCACCCCGTGAATATGTCATGCCACACTTGTCTTCGCACGGGTTATATTGCCCCATCTAACGTGCCTTCCTCGATGCCTATGTTATAACGCACAGTGCTATGCCATACATATTACAATCTGGGATCCATATCTTTGTCACAGTGCATATGCAACGTTACACTCCCCAGCACATATTTCATATTACAACTTTAGAGACTAGTTAGGTTACACAACACTGCCCTGTGCATATTACACTCCAAGGCGCTAGTGCCTGTGCTATCTCGCGCTCTCCAATGAATCTGTCATTGCGCACAATGTATTGCATATTATATTTCACGCCCGGTTCATCTTATCTCACACTTTTTGGTGCATAATTTATACCATACACTATATCTAGTTTTCATTTTCAATCGTGCTCTCAGGACTATGTTCTATATAACACTGTGTTCACCTACCCTTTTCACGGGCATTACATTTTGCGATAGGGGTTGGAGGGTCAGGGGGTGTTTCTGCCAAGTGAGCCCGGAGTCACAGTCACAAACGTCCTCTTGTTCCTGAATAAAAGTGAGATTATGCTGCATACTTGTTCATATTTTAAGTAGTTCGCACAGACACACGTTTTAAAAACAATAACGTTCCTAATACCCGCCTTCTCTGAACAGTTAGCTTGCTGCCCCATCCCCCTCCTCCCTATCCTCTGTTGTGTGAATCCATGGACTAGCCTCCTCCCTCCTGCCATGCATGGTCTGATGTGCTGCCACTGCCCTCAATTTAGTATGATGTACCAGTCCACTCCTCTTGCCCTCCATTGCCCAATTCTATGCCCCATCATTGACCTCCTGCTTAAACGCTGTGCTTAGCTTGCTGCCCCTATTCTCCTTCCCCCTGCCCTCCGATGTCTTTGTGTATGCCCCTGCTCCATCCTTTTTGCCCACCATGTTCCATGGACCTGCCACTCCTATCTACTCTGAGTGTTCTGTTGAGCTGCCACTCCCCTCCCACCTGCCTAGCATTGTCAGATGACTGTAACCTGTCCCTGCCACCTCCACCCTGCCTGTCCACATGCCATGCCCCTATCCTCTTCCTCCTGTCCTACATGGTCCATTGTACTGCCACACCCTTCTGCCCTCCCTGGTCTGTTGTGCTGCAACTGCTCCTCCTGCCTGCCCCGTGCGGTCTGTTGTGAGGCCCCTTCCACTGAACTTTCTTGTCTGTGCACAGGTCCTGACCCTCCCTTCTATCCTCCATCGTCCTTTGTGCATGCCCCTGCACCCTCCTTCTTGCCCATCATAGCCATTGTGCTACCACTAACCCTCCCACTTGCCATGCATGGTCTTCTGTGCTGCCATGGCCCCTCCCACCTTCCCTGTGTGGTCAGTTAGCTGCCCCTGAACCCCTCCCACCTTCCCTCCATGGTCTGTGGGTATGCCATCACAGTCTCACTGTTGCTCTTCATGGTGTGTCTTGCTTCTAGTGCCCATCCTGCCTGACCTCCATGGCTATCTTGCTGCTCCTGTCCTGCCCCCTTGCCCCCTCTGTTTACATGTGCAGACCCCTACTCCCTCCCTCCTGGCTTGTCTGTTCCATTGTAATGCCCATGATCCATCTGATCCATCCCTCCTGCCCTTTATGGTCTGTTATGCTGCACCTTTCTCTCCTGTCTGTCCATTATGGTCCTGCCTCTTGCCCCCCTGTTCTCTGTTGTCCATGTGCATGGTCCTGTCTCCTCCCTCTTGCTTTCTATGGATTGTTGTGCTGCACTCCCGTCCCGCATGCCCTGTGTGGTGTATTGTGCTGCTGCAAACCCTGATGCCTGCCCTGCAGGGTCAGTTTGGTGCACCTCTCCATGTCCCTCTTGTCCTCTGTTATCCAAGTCCATGTCCCTACCCCATTTCCTTCCATGATCCAATGTACCATACTTGCGAACATTTTGAACTTGGTAAGAGGGAGATTTTGAAAAAAAACTGGGGTATTGATTTTCCCCTTTGAGTTACATTGAAAAAGAGGAGATTGTAGACAGGAGACAGATAAAATAAAGCCCATTTGAGCTTAAAAACATTGGACGTTTCCTGGCTGAATCGGGTCTGTTGGCATGTATGGTTGTACTACCATTGCCTCTTCCTTCTGCCCACAATGGTCTATTACATTGCCACAGCCTCTCTTGCAAGTCCTGTATTGTTGGTTTGTTGCCCCTGCCCCCCTTTCCACTGCCCTCCATAGTCTGTTGTGCTGCCACGGCCCTTCCTGCCTGCTCAGTGTGGTTAAATTGTTGCCTTTGCACCCTCCTACCTGCCTTCAATTTTCAGAGTCTGTGCCCCTGGCCTCTGCCTCTCAACAGTATCTTAATGAACAACTAGATTGCTAACATTCTATATTTATTACAAAAGTGTGGAACGCCTGACGTCATCTTGATGTAATCAAAACTGTAATACCTAGAGCATTTCCTTTAGAAATTACATATATGAGAGGGTCTTATTGGCATCAAAATTATGGTTAGTGCTCTAAAAGACTAAAATAAAGACATATTTTCTGAGTTTTCAAATAGCGAGAAAGCACTTTTAAATTATTTGTTACCTTTATGTTTTTTTATCCAGTTGACCACTTGATTAAATGTTGCACTTAGGGGAGAGGATGTGGTGTTACTTCCATAGCTGCAGACTTTGCAACTGGGGAACCAGGTTGGAGTTTCTGCTTCAGCTCGACATTCTGTGATTCTGGTCAAATCACTTAGTCTCCTCATGTCTACAACCAAAATGAATTTGTTCTTGTGTGATGTAACCAATGCTCATGTAAAGCACTCCAATACCTGAAAAGTCTGCACAATATAACACTGCAAAAACACAAAATAATAAGTGTTTTGCACACTTCTGTCATTGGGCTATATTTGGGCTACATCTGGGTGATTTTGGGCTACATTTGGGCTCTTTTGTCTCCGGTGGCCATCTTGGGAGATTTATTTGTTATGAAGTTTCCTAATTTCCTCATGTACTGCAGTCTCCTCAGTAGGAAATGCTTTCAGTTTTTTACTTTGATTCCATCATGAAGGTATTCAGATATGTCACACATTTGCCATAAATTCTGAATGTTAGCACTCTAGTTGCTCATTAGATCACTGTAGTAAAACTACTGTTCACCATGGAAGTCTGCTCCTGGTATTAAAAGTGCATGTTTCAGTCTGCATGTCAGAATTTTTTAATGAAATAGAAGAGGATTTGAGAAGTCACTCAAAATGTGCCCTCATTTTCTTTCTTCAGCATTAATCATAATTTCTATGGAAAAATGAACCCCCTCATTGTGTTCCTTTTTAAATTAAATGTTTTAAGTGTTACCAGTTTATTCCAATCAAGATGGCTTCAGGTGTGCCATACTTTTGTCATAATGAAGACAGTAAGCGCTCTAGTTGTTTTTAAGAACACTCTGGGACATTCTGTCATTGGGCTATACTTGGGCTACATCTGGGTGATATTTGGGCTCTTTTGTCTCTGGTGGCCATCTTGGCAGACTTATTTGTTATGAAGTTTCCTAATTTCCTCATTTACTGCAGTCTCCTCAGTAGGAAATACTTTCAGTTTTTTACTTTGATTCCAAAGCATTCAGATGTGTCACACATTTGCCATAAATTCAGAATGTTAGCACTCTTTTTGCTCATTAGATCACTGTAGTAAAGCTACTGCTCACCAGGGAAAACTGCTGCTGGTATTGAAAGTGCATGTTTCAGTCTGCATGTCAGAATTTGTTTATGAAATAGAAGAGGATTTGAGAAGTCACTCAAAATGTGCCCTAATTTTTCTTTCTGCAGCACTAATCATACTTTTTATGGAAAAATGAACCCCCTCATTTTGTTCCTTTTTAAATTAAATGTTTTAAGAGTTACCACATTAATCCAAGCAAGATGGCTTCAGGTGTGCCATACGTTTATCATAAGTAGGACTGTTAGCGCTCTAGTTGTTCTTTGGAACACTCTGGGAAGCTGCAGTAGAACACAAAGGAATCAACTGACAGTCTCTGCCCTTGTTGGATGTACATGTTTTACTGAGAATGTCAGACTTCATTCTCACATGACTGAGAAAGATAATGTGAATTTACAGAAAATAAGCTCTCAGTTTAATTTATAGATCACCTTCCAAACCTCTGTGGGAAAAGCATGAGAAAATATTTTTCTCTCAATCATGATATCCCAGTAGAAGGCTTTTCACATGGTGAAATCACCTTAGAACATACCACAATTCCTAAAATGAGTATGGTACCATCAACAAATGATTTATAATGTAACTAAAGTCTTAAAACCTTCTATTAACTGCAATGCTTTTTAATGAGGTGCTATCATGTATATTGGTCCCAAGATGGCTGCCAACACTTCTTGGATGAAGTGCTGACAGCCAATCAGATCTCAGGATGAGATGTGTGGTTAGGCTCCGCCCACATATATATATGATTTTACTTTTGATTTTCTCAGGAACTACTGAACAGATTGACACCAGACCTGCAAAAGGCACATCCCTGACCTGAGGACTACCTCTCTGCCAAATTTCAAGTAATTCTGTTCAGCCGTTCGGGCTGTACCTTGGACTAAAGGTCCCTATGGAAAATTGCATGGGGAAAACGCGTTTTGGGACCCCCCTTTTTTCTCAGCCTCCGCTTGACGAATTCCCCCGAGACTTTCAGGGTAGGAGCGGAGCGCCCCACCTATTTTGAAAATTTCGCGAGGATTCGTCAACCGGCGCCAAAGTTATTCCAAATAGAATGTTGCGGATTTCCTATGGAAACACGGTCCTAACTATAACTATCTACTGGCGACCGCCAGTAGATAATATATACACACACACACACATATATATATTTATATATATCTCAATCAATTAAGAAAACTTTATATGTTACTCTTCAGTAACACACAATCAAATAATACAACAGACATAAATATAAAAACATCACTAAAAGTAAAACATTACATTAGATCAGTACTCTTACAGAATTAAAAAGCACTAATTAATAAAACTATTAGTCGGAAATCTATTGGACACACAGTGTTTACCTAATCTAGCACCTTTCCAAATTTTTAAAATCTGCCAGATAAAGGAAGCCATTGCACAGCAAACCAAAGGGTTATTCAATTGTTGTAGAAACAGTAGGGAAGAAGGAAATGGGAAGAAGGAAATTTCTTCTGGGTAAACCTTAAAAATGACAGAAGAATACAATGTGTAGGTTCGATTGAGGGGAGACACCATCACAGGGACACAGGGACAGACTTTGCAATGAATAATAGTTGTCAGGATAGCCCAACAAATGAACCTCAAATCTGGTTAACACAAACCAATGTTGTATGTTCTGAACAAGGGATAAATAAAATTGCAGACCATCCTGGATACTAACCATCATATAAGCCACATCAGATGGCTTAACTCTCTCCTGTTCCAATCTATTTCCCATCTTTTCTCTGAGCCTTCAACAGGCAAAGGTGTTTAAGCTTGCCCTTGTTGATCGTGTAGCAGGTTTCTGGTAACTTAATGAGGTCCGGGAGGCCGATCTCTTCATACCATGATTTTCCATAGCCCAACCAAGGAATCTCTTGGGCATAGTCTAAGACCAAACAATCCCTCAGTATCAGTATATTTTAAACTGTTTCATCTCACGGCCAAATGGAGTGCCAGGGTAAAATTGGGGCCAACTTAATCTTATCCGTGATATATGGGGCACCCAATTCAGAATTACAAATATACTTAGAACTGCTTGGGGGAACTGCTAATAAATTCTTCATGAATGCGTTTTCCTCCCGTGAATGTTTTGAGTGTTAATAATGCCCGAAACCCCTGCACCAAAGGTTGCCACCACCAAATATTTACTAGTATAAATTGTTAACAGGTCCTTCACTGATTTAGCACCCAATTTCTTTCAGTGCTTCCCTATTTGACAGCATGGCCTTCCAGGTATAGTTACTACCGAATAGGACCCCAGATAGGAGAACAAAGGAGCTTTTGCGTTAGTTTGGACCTATTAATAAAGAAAGCAGGTTTTCTCCTCATTCGGCCCCTCTATATATACCTACATATATATATATATATATTCACTGAAAAAACCATAGGTTTCAGGGATGTTATAGTTAGTTGGACATTTCAGTCATAGAAAACCATAGAAATTTCCCTGTTATAGTTAGTTGAGCTAACTATAACTCGCGCCCCCGCAATGCACTGCTGATGACGTCACATATTACATCATTCATGACATGGTCAGTGATGTTCCCTCTAATTTCGGTCCTCTGTGTGCGGCAGTGGAGGGTCTCTGTGCGCTGCAACCATGGCTATATGCGCCAGGAACCAGACCGCGCGTGTGCGCGGCGCCTAATGTCACTCAAAACGTTTACTTTAAAAAGTGAAAAGATGGGGCATTTTCACACATACAGTGCCACAATAAGGGTCTTAGGAGCTGAAGTTGTAAACCAATGCATATTATGCTGCTAACATAATGTTGCAAACGAACTACATTTAGCATTCGAAAACTGTTTTCCTTTTATGGCATTATTAGCCTGGGAATAGACTTGAAAAGCATAATATTGGGGATTCTCAGCCTTGACAGCTGTCAAGTGCTATTAATAGCCCTTAAATGCTTTCTTGTCTGCCATAGCATAGAAGACTTTTTAGTTTTATGTTTTGCATTTAATTTGCCTTCTCAAAATTTCGTTGAGTCTTTGGCTGAATAACATATTTACTCAACTCCCACTGCATTTGGGTTATGCTGGTTTTCACGTGGCAATACATGTATTCCAAGTTTTCTCACATCAAACAGAGCTGGAAGAAAGTAGGATGTTTCTAAGGCAGGAAGAGGAATACATGAACATGACAGTGGGCTAGCTAACTTAGATGGAGTTGTGCTGGATATTGAGGATAAGAAGTGGGGATAAAAATAATGCAAGCACAATGAATGAGGTTGCACTACAACTGGGCATAAGGAGGGAAAGCTAAGCGACAATGTGGGGGATCAAACTCTGAAACGTTATGTTGTTTGTATAGTGCACTAATCACCCAAGAGGGTTTCCGGTCACTTGGGCAAGTAAGTGTGTAGGTGCTTGGTCCCGAAGGTCATTATATGAAGGGCCAGGACTTCAGCTTCTTGCATAACTTAAGAATTGAGGTGTAGGCTTTGATGTATTGAGGGAGGTCAGTCAATGACTTGGGTGCGCACACAAGCTGCAATGGCAGGCCTGAGACATTTTTGAAAAGCCTACTTATGTGGGTGGCACAATAAATGCTGCATGCCCACTAGTAGTTTTTAATTTACAGGACCTCGGTACATGAAGTACCACTTTACTAGGGACTTACAAGTAAATTAAATGTGCCAGTTGAGTGAGAGCAAATGTTACCATGTTTAATGGAGGGAGCTAAAGTACTTTAGCACTGCTTAGCAGTAGTAAAGTGCACAAAGTTCTAAAGCTAGTAGAAACAGGAGTATGGAAGGCAAAAGGTTTGGGGAAAACCAACGTAAGAATGTCAAGTCTAACAGAGATAATATGCACACAATAGCATTCTGAGCCCATTCTAATTGATGTAAGATTTTGAATGGAGATTCAAGGTAGTTTAAATTAGCAGTCAAGATATGATTGAATGATAGTTTTCCCTAATGGGTTATGCAAAGTGGTATCAATAACGGGAAGAATCTTTTTTAGAAGGCGAAGGTGTTTAAAGAAAGTGCATGCTACATTTATGGATTGTGCTTCCAGGGATAGAGTTATGTCCAAAAAACTCCTACGTTCTGCACTACTAATGAGGGATAGGTCTGCCCATTATATCTGGCCAGAAATGTCTGTCCCATTCTGCTACCAATGAAGCAAAGTCAATAAAGAACTCGGTTTTGGTCAGGTTCATCTTCCTGGAAGCATTCTCAGGCACAGCATGGACAAGTGACAGTGTAGGATAACTCTTCTTGATGATGGTGATGGAGCAGCTCCTCCATCACCAATGTGCTCTTCTTGATGCTTGGTTTCCTACTGGTCAGATGGCCTGGGATAGTCTTGTGGCTACTAAGCAGGTTCAGTCCATAAAGCTGTCCTCATGCATTTGCTGGATATTGTCTAGGTCTTCCTGTGGACCAGGTGTTTCTCAAGTGTTGTGAACATTCAGTTATTATTTTAGAAAACATAATATATGAAAATATATGCATAAATATATTGAATATGAAATGATCACTGTTTTTCTGTTATTTTCTTGACTTACGCCAGGTGTTTTTGTTAATCCACTCTTCGAGTGGCCGTCATTCACTTATAGTTCGTTTTCATTTAGATTTCATTTGTTTCTTGAGGTTCTTGGCTTTTGTTCTCTTTCTCTGCTTCACGACTGTTTACCACGGCGTCCGCATTTAAATTTGGATCACCCTTCCCAGAATAAAAATGCTTAATAAAGCCTTGTCAAGAAAGACAGATTCATATTACAAAGTGTGCTTCATAGAGACATGCCAAGTAACACCCATAGCAAATTAACATCTTAGATTTTCCACTTAAAATTATTTTAGCACAATGCCATTAGCCGAATAACAGCCCACCTGTGGTGAATACATTAGCTTTACCACACCTCATTATTCTTTCCATATGCTATCTCCTGAGAAGATCATAGATGAGTAATCTTTTCAGCATTGTCCCTATTTTCTGATTTAGTAATTTTACATTTAACCCCTTGCATGCCCGCCCCTTTCCCCGCCCAGTGCCGCGCCTTGCATTAGCGGGCGGAGTTCATGACGAGCTGGACTCGTCATGGGCACAGCGCCACCGCAGCCCATGACGAGTCCAGCTCGTCATGGGCACTGAAGGGGTTAATTCTCATACATTTTTGTCACAGATCAACTCGCATATATTCCGCATTCACTCATAATCGGTAATTATTCTAGAAATGGCATTGAACACCTGTCATGGTGTACAGTGCATTTTGCATTTGAGAATCATTTTGCATTATGCTACAGACTGCACAGCCTAAGCTGAATATTGTCAATCATTTGTAGATCGGTTTGCAATGTCATTTAAGTGAAATGATGTGGTAAATTAAGACGAATTGCTGTAAAACCAATCTCCATCTAAAAAGTGCAAATTACACTGTACAGTAAGAAAACTAAAACGATTCACACTGTTGGTATCTTTATCACCCAGTAGTTCATGATCAGTTTTATTATGCTTTTGAATTTTTGATGCAATACTGTGATTAAGATGCAGATTAATTTAGCAAGACTGTTTAATTCATCGTTAGCTTTTCTTTACTAGTTTATACTCCATAACCAACTATGATAACTATATTTCGCTGAAAAATATTTTCTCTTGTCCTCATTTGCCATTGGTTCTCTGTTAGAGTGAGTTTGTAGGTAATTTGTAGATTCGAAAGGCACAGAAATGTAAACTTCGAGTGCAGATGATACCAGGCAAGTATCTGCTTGGTGTTTGGATATTTACTCTTTTAAAAATCAAATAAAAACACCTCTGCAAGCATTACGCAAGCATGGGCAACATCGTGCCAGTAATTATCACCTATTGTACATATTTAGTATAATGGTAAGTGAATGTTTAAATTTTCCTCTTGACTCAGTAAATCTTAGTCTATGTTCAGTTTTGTACTTTCACACTTTCTTTTGAAATGGTTGTTTAGTTTTTCACTTAGAAATCAGAGTCAGGCAAGATCTGTGCCACCATGTGGATAAATTGCCTATATAGTCACAGTTACGCCATCACTCATTTTAGCCTAACTGTTCTAGTAAGCATAGACTCGAACTAAAGTTGGCACAATGAGGCCAGATCTGCAGAAATTAGGGGTTAGCTTTTTTCACTCAAGTTTTTTTAGCTAGTTTTCGAGGCCTTCCTGCATTCTTCCTACCTGGTCATTAGTGCCTATCTGTAGATTCTGCTTATAAGGTGTTATTTCCTCCACTTGTTTGAGTTGAGAAAAAGACCATAAATGTAGTGCCAAACAGCAGCGGTCTGTGCAGGTAAGCGCGGTGGGGCGGGTGGATGTCAACAGACGAAGGAATAGGAATTATTTATTTATTTAATTCTCCCTATTCTGTCAATTGTCAACTTCCCACCCTCCCGGCCCGCCTCACCACACTTACATGCCAGGACCACCGCTGGTGCTAAAATGTATGGATTTTGGCATTACGTGCTGCAACTGACTAGGAAGAGAAGCTCTGGTCCATTGATATGGCTTTATGTTTTTTATACTTGCTGGCTATTTTGCCTTAAATATTTGTTAGTTTTTTTTTAGCTACACTGAGGATCTGTTTTCTCTTACAACCATCACAGTAATAATTAGCACATGTTCAAATCTTCATCATCACTCATTATTGCTCTTTATAAATACATTTTTACACAATCACCAAGTAGTACTCCCACATTCCATTTGCAAAAATATCTGTACCATAAAGTGTTTGCTAATTACTCCATTTGCTTCTGCATGACTGGGCTAGACAAAAAATAAAATCTATCAATGCAGGTGCATTAAACTGAATGAAGCTGAAATAAATGAAGAGATTAGCTATAACTGCCATGTAATGCACTTTTTATGCTGTGGGATCGATTACCAGCAATATCACTTTAAAAAACCTGGCTGATTAGTAAAAATGCATGGTTCTAGTGAATGTTTTATTTCTGTTTTTCTATTCTATTATCATCCAGAGCTTCCTATCAAGGTATTTAACCAAATCCAGAATGCAAGAGCTTAAATATGTGCAGTAAGATTTACTTCTCTGCCTAAACTAATTGTAATATCCACATGGCAATAAAAAGTTTTTTTCACGTGTCAAATTTACTATACTATGGTAATAAACTTGAATTTGCACTGTAGTAATACATGCATGACTTTATGTTTATTAGTACAGTTGCTCTAAACAACATGCTTTATTGAACAATGTTTATTTTTATTGCTATGATATCTCTATATATATATGTGTGTGTGTTTATATATATATTCACAGAAAAAACCATAGGTTTCAGGCACGTTATAGTTAGGAATTAGCATTTAAAAAACCTCAGAAATTCACTGAAAAAACCATAGGTTTCAGGGGTGTTATAGTTAGCTGGACTTTTCACTTGTACAAAACCATTGAAATTCCCCCGTTATAGTTAGTTCAGCTAACTATAACTCGCGCGCCCGCAATGCACTGCTGATGACGTCACATATTACATCACTCATGACATGGTCAGTGACATCACTCATGACATCACTCATGACATCTCAAATGACATCACTGATGACATCATCCAGTGAATGTGTGTTTTTCTGAAAATTAAATATGTTTTATATATGTATATCTCAAGGTCGATGGAAGAATACATGGGTATATAAGTGTCTAAATGGATGATTTGTTTTTGAAAAATTGATTGTGTAACTGACTGATTAAGTGTATCATAGTGAATACATGGCTTAGTGAGTAATGTTTAAATATGTAAATATCTGTATCAGTCTCTCACTTTGTGTATAAGTGGCTGCATGGGTTGGTGAGTAGCTACATGGGTGTCTATATAGGTTATTTGTTGGTTTTTTGAGTATCAGTCTGAGTGTCTGCATGGTTCGGTGGGGGGTATTACGTAGTGCATAGGTGCATGAATGAGTGACTCACTCTTTGTATGTGTTGAAGACAGCATGTGTGCAGGACTGTATGGGTGGATGAGTGTGTGTATGGGTGTGTTAGTGAGTGAATGACTGTCTCAATAGTGTCTTTATGAGTAACTACATATGTTTTAAACTAGTATATGTGACTATTGGTGTATATAAGTGAGTATATGTGAGAGTGAGAGATTGAAAGAGTTCCTGTATGAATAAGTATGTGTTTCTATAAGTGATTGTTTAAAAGACTAAGTATGTGTAAGTTTCCGTAGAAGTAAGTGTGGTGGTGTGTGTATAACTGTATATGCAAATAAATGTATGTTTGATTATTTATTAGCATGAGTGACTATGTGTGTGAGTAACTCTATGGATGAGTGGCATTGTGTAACAGGATGTATAGGTGTATGAGTACATATGATGAGTGAATACATGTATGAGTGACTGTATAGGACTGTTGATGAATGAGTGGATGTGTATGTGGATCTTAGAATTACTGAAGAGGTTGTTGTAACTGGTATTGGTATGTCCATTGTTTTGAAAAGTTTAGTCTCTATTTTTGAATGTGTGTATCAAAGGTTATATTAGGGTGAGAGGAGGTCTGCCACTCTATCACAAGGATGATGTCATCAGTGATGTCATCAGTGATGTCATTTGAGATGTCATCAGTGATGTCATGAGTGATGTCACTGACCATGTCATGAGTGATGTAATATGTGACGTCATCAGCAGTGCATTGCGGGCGCGCGAGTTATAGTTAGCTGAACTAACTATAACGGGGGAATTTCAATGGTTTTGTACAAGTGAAAAGTCCAGCTAACTATAACACCCCTGAAACCTATGGTTTTTTCAGTGAATTTCTGAGGCTTTTTAAATGCTAATTCCTAACTATAACGTGCCTGAAACCTATGGTTTTTTCTGTGAATTTCAAAGGTTTTTTAAATGCTAATTTCTAACTATGCCTACAGAGATAGGACATGTGAAGAAAGAAGAAATAATGCACAGAAAGAAAAAAAAGAAGTGCAGAAAGAAGCAACAGAAGTCCTCAAAGACGAAGAAAAGTGCAGGAAGAAGGATAACGTGCAGAAAGAACAAAAAGAAGAGCAGAAAGAAGCCTTGTTGCAAAATCATCCTGTACCCTCAACTTTTTCAGACGGATACTGGTGGTAACTGAGTCTGACTAACCAGTCCTAGAGCCAGTGCTATGTTAAAAGACACTTAGAATACAGTGAAAACACCTACATACACTAGGGAACATTATGCGTTGGGGTCCCCCTGTGATTAGCATGACCTCCTCTGTAAGCCCCTAGTATATAATAGGGCAGGGGGATTAAAACTACCTCTTAAAACAGGCCACAGGGTGTTTTTGCACACGTTAACTCAGGCCCCGTCCCCTCCCTTTACCACTGTGTAAACACGCCCTGTGTCCGTTTTTAGTTGGGAGATTAAGTTCATTTGAATCCTGAGGGTCCCTAGGGTCCAACTAGCCCACTAGGTACCTCCAGTAAGTGCCACAGAGCTGCGTTGCAGAGAGGTGTAAAAAGTGGCACGGCCTGGACCACCTCTCTGCAATGCAGCTCAGTGGCGCTTACTGGAAGCACTTGGTGGGCTTGTTAGCCCCCAGGGGCCCTCAGTATTGAAGGAAAATTATATCCCCAATTTAAAACGTGCCATAGTGCGTGTTTGCACACGTCACCTCAGGCCCCGTCCCCTCCCTTCACCACTGTGTAAACGCGCCCTGTGGCTGTTCTAAATTGAGAGATTAAGTCCCCTTGAATCCTAAGGGTCCCTAGGGTCAAACTAGACCACTAGGTACCTCCAGTAAGCGCCACAGAGCTGCGTTGCAGAGAGGTGTAAAAAGGGGCTTGGCCTCAGAACACCTGTCTGCAGCGCAGCTCCCTGGTGCATACTGGAGATGCCTGTTGGGCTAGTTGGCCCTCAGGGACCCTCAGTATTGAAGAGGAATTAATTCCCCAACTTACAACTCGCCAGGGGGCGCGTTTGCAGAGTGCTGCAAGGAGGGGGCGTGGCTTCCGGCACGATGCCAGTCTTTTATTTATTTTATTTTTTAAGAATTAGGGCTGTGTGGCCCCCCTTCTTTTTCTAATTTATTGGCCCTGATGACCCCATCCCCCAGGGCCTGTCTCCTAATTATATTTTTTTGACCCCAATCCCCAGGGCCGGCCACTGTTTTTTATTATTTTTAAAAAATATATATTTATAGACACACCTAGGACATGCTGGACAAACCGTACGTACCTATCACCATGACGATTTGCGTGATATTCATTAAAAGGCGACTATGCATACAATGAATCCACGTGGAATGTATTTACACCACTAGTGAAGCTCTGACATGTCTGATGCCCTACCGTGCCTAATCCCGGTAGACACCCTCGTCGTTTATTTATACAAACATGGGTAGCTATTGACGGGCACATTTAATTCACATGCACACCAAGCCATTCAAAGGGGATTCGACAAAAATTCGACCAAAACTATGCAAGAAACCCCCCTCACGGTTAATAAAACACACATCCACTGCCGGATGTGTAATACTTTTTATTTTACTCTCTAGAAAGGGGACGAACATCACTTGAGAGTCACAGCGCGCTCCTGGCAGAGCCCAATGCTGTGTTACACCCACCATTGCCTGCTGAGTGCCACACACCTCTGTGTTGTATTCCACTAGCTAGTGCATATGCTATGACACTCTCTAGCCCATGTGCACTGTAACACCACCCCGTGAATATGTCATGCCACACTTGTCTTCGCACGGGTTATATTGCCCCATCTAACGTGCCTTCCTCGATGCCTATGTTATAACGCACAGTGCTATGCCATACATATTACAATCTGGGATCCATATCTTTGTCACAGTGCATATGCAACGTTACACTCCCCAGCACATATTTTATATTACAACTTTAGAGACTAGTTAGGTAACACAACACTACCCTGTGCATATTACACTCCAAGGCGCTAGTGCCTGTGCTATCTCGCGCTCTCCTATGAATCTGTCATTGCGCACAATGTATTGCATATTATATTTCACGCCCGGTTCATCTTATATCACACTTTTTGGTGCATAGTTTATACCATACACTATATCTAGTTTTCATTTTCAATCGTGCTCTCAGGACTATGTTCTATATAACACTGTGTTCACCTACCCTTTTCACGGGCATTACATTTTGCGATAGGGGGTGGAGGGTCAGGGGGTGTTTCTGCCAAGTGAGCCCGGAGTCACAGTCACAAACGTCCTCTTGTTCCTGAATAAAAGTGAGATCATGCTGCATACTTGTTCATATTTTAAGTAGTTCGCACAGACACACGTTTTAAAAACAATAACGTTCCTAATACCCGCCTTCTCTGAACAGTTAGCTTGCTGCCCCATCCCCCTCCTCCCTATCCTCTGTTGTGTGAATCCATGGACTAGCCTCCTCCCTCCTGCCATGCATGGTCTGATGTGCTGCCACTGCCCTCAATTTAGTATGATGTACCAGTCCACTCCTCCTGCCCTCCATTGCCCAATTCTATGCCCCATCATTGACCTCCTGCTTAAACGCTGTGCTTAGCTTGCTGCCCCTATTCTCCTTCCCCCTGCCCTCCGATGTCTTTGTGTATGCCCCTGCTCCATCCTTTTTGCCCACCATGTTCCATGGACCTGCCACTCCTATCTACTCTGAGTGTTCTGTTGAGCTGCCACTCCCCTCCCACCTGCCTAGCATTGTCAGATGACTGTAACCTGTCCCTGCCACCTCCACCCTGCCTGTCCACATGCCATGCCCCTATCCTCTTCCTCCTGTCCTACATGGTCCATTGTACTGCCACACCCTTCTGCCCTCCCTGGTCTGTTGTGCTGCAACTGCTCCTCCTGCCTGCCCCGTGCGGTCTGTTGTGAGGCCCCTTCCACTGAACTTTCTTGTCTGTGCACAGGTCCTGACCCTCCCTTCTATCCTCCATCGTCCTTTGTGCATGCCCCTGCACCCTCCTTCTTGCCCATCATAGCCATTGTGCTACCACTAACCTTCCCACTTGCCATGCATGGTCTTCTGTGCTGCCATGGCCCCTCCCACCTTCCCTGTGTGGTCAGTTAGCTGCCCCTGAACCCCTCCCACCTTCCCTCCATGGTCTGTGTGTATGCCATCACAGTCTCACTGTTGCTCTTCATGGTGTGTCTTGCTTCTAGTGCCCATCCTGCCTGACCTCCATGGCTATCTTGCTGCTCCTGCCCTGCCCCCTTGCCCCCTCTGTTTACATGTGCAGACCCCTACTCCCTCCCTCCTGGCTTGTCTGTTCCATTGTAATGCCCATGATCCATCCCTCCTGCCCTTTATGGTCTGTTATGCTGCACCTTTCTCTCCTGTCTGTCCATTATGGTCCTGCCTCTTGCCCCCCTGTTCTCTGTTGTCCATGTGCATGGTCCTGTCTCCTCCCTCTTGCTTTCTATGGATTGTTGTGCTGCACTCCCGTCCCGCATGCCCTGTGTGGTGTATTGTGCTGCTGCAAACCCTGATGCCTGCCCTGCAGGGTCAGTTTGGTGCACCTCTCCATGTCCCTCTTGTCCTCTGTTATCCAAGTCCATGTCCCTACCCCATTTCCTTCCATGATCCAATGTACCATACTTGCGAACATTTTGAACTTGGTAAGAGGGAGATTTTGAAAAAAAACTGGGGTATTGATTTTCCCCTTTGAGTTACATTGAAAAAGAGGAGATTGTAGACAGGAGACAGATAAAATAAAGCCCATTTGAGCTTAAAAACATTGGACGTTTCCTGGCTGAATCGGGTCTGTTGGCATGTATGGTTGTACTACCATTGCCTCTTCCTTCTGCCCACAATGGTCTATTACATTGCCACAGCCTCTCTTGCAAGTCCTGTATTGTTGGTTTGTTGCCCCTGCCCCCCTTTCCACTGCCCTCCATAGTCTGTTGTGCTGCCACGGCCCTTCCTGCCTGCTCAGTGTGGTTAAATTGTTGCCTTTGCACCCTCCTACCTGCCTTCAATTTTCAGAGTCTGTGCCCCTGGCCTCTGCCTCTCAACAGTATCCTAATGAACAACTAGATTGCTAACATTCTATATTTATTACAAAAGTGTGGAACGCCTGACGTCATCTTGATGTAATCAAAACTGTAATACCTAGAGCATTTCCTTTAGAAATTACATATATGAGAGGGTCTTATTGGCATCAAAATTATGGTTAGTGCTCTAAAAGACTAAAATAAAGACATATTTTCTGAGTTTTCAAATAGCGAGAAAGCACTTTTAAATTATTTGTTACCTTTATGTTTTTTTATCCAGTTGACCACTTGATTAAATGTTGCACTTAGGGGAGAGGATGTGGTGTTACTTCCATAGCTGCAGACTTTGCAACTGGGGAACCAGGTTGGAGTTTCTGCTTCAGCTCGACATTCTGTGATTCTGGTCAAATCACTTAGTCTCCCCATGTCTACAACCAAAATTAATTTGTTCTTGTGTGATGTAACCAATGCTCATGTAAAGCACTCCAATACCTGACAAGTCTGCACAATATAACACTGCAAAAACACAAAATAATAAGTGTTTTGCACACTTCTGTCATTGGGCTATATTTGGGCTACATCTGGGTGATTTTGGGCTACATTTGGGCTCTTTTGTCTCCGGTGGCCATCTTGGGAGATTTATTTGTTATGAAGTTTCCTAATTTCCTCATGTACTGCAGTCTCCTCAGTAGGAAATGCTTTCAGTTTTTTACTTTGATTGCATCATGAAGGTATTCAGATATGTCACACATTTGCCATAAATTCTGAATGTTAGCACTCTAGTTGCTCATTAGATCACTGTAGTAAAACTACTGTTCACCATGGAAGTCTGCTCCTGGTATTAAAAGTGCATGTTTCAGTCTGCATGTCAGAATTTTTTAATGAAATAGAAGAGGATTTGAGAAGTCACTCAAAATGTGCCCTCATTTTCTTTCTTCAGCATTAATCATAATTTCTATGGCAAAATGAACCCCCTCATTGTGTTCCTTTTTAAATTAAATGTTTTAAGTGTTACCAGTTTATTCCAATCAAGATGGCTTCAGGTGTGCCATACTTTTGTCATAATGAAGACAGTAAGCGCTCTAGTTGTTTTTAAGAACACTCTGGGACATTCTGTCATTGGGCTATACTTGGGCTACATCTGGGTGATATTTGGGCTACATTTGGGCTCTTTTGTCTCTGGTGGCCATCTTGGCAGACTTATTTGTTATGAAGTTTCCTAATTTCCTCATTTACTGCAGTCTCCTCAGTAGGAAATACATTCAGTTTTTTACTTTGATTCCAAAGCATTCAGATGTGTCACACATTTGCCATAAATTCAGAATGTTAGCACTCTTTTTGCTCATTAGATCACTGTAGTAAAGCTACTGCTCACCAGGGAAAACTGCTGCTGGTATTGAAAGTGCATGTTTCAGTCTGCATGTCAGAATTTTTTTATGAAATAGAAGAGGATTTGAGAAGTCACTCAAAATGTGCCCTAATTTTTCTTTCTGCAGCACTAATCATACTTTTTATGGAAAAATGAACCCCCTCATTTTGTTCCTTTTTAAATTAAATGTTTTAAGAGTTACCACATTAATCCAAGCAAGATGGCTTCAGGTGTGCCATACGTTTATCATAAGTAGGACTGTTAGCGCTCTAGTTGTTCTTTGGAGCTCTCTGGGAAGCTGCAGTAGAACACAAAGGAATCAACTGACAGTCTCTGCCCTTGTTGGATGTACATGTTTTACTGAGAATGTCAGACTTCATTCTCACATGACTGAGAAAGATAATGTGAATTTACAGAAAATAAGCTCTCAGTTTAACTTATAGATCACCTTCCAAACCTCTGTGGGAAAAGCATGAGAAAATATTTTTCTCTCAATCATGATATCCCAGTAGAAGGCTTTTTCACATGGTGAAATCACCTTAGAACATACCACAATTCCTAAAATGAGTATGGTACCATCAACAAATGATTTATAATGTAACTAAAGTCTTAAAACCTTCTACTGACTGCAATGCTTTTTAATGAGGTGCTATCATGTATATTGGTCCCAAGATGGCTGTCAACACTTCTTGGATGAAGTGCTGATAGCCAATCAGATCTCAGGATGAGATGTGTGGTTAGGCTCCGCCCACATATATATATGATTTTACTTTTGATTTTCTCAGAAACTACTGAACAGATTGACACCAGACCTGCAAAAGGCACATCCCTGACCTGAGGACTACCTCTCTGCCAAATTTCAAGTAATTCTGTTCAGCCGTTCGGGCTGTACTTTGGACTAAAGGTCCCTATGGAAAGTTGCATGGGGAAAACGCGTTTTGGGACCCCCCTTTTTTCTCAGCCTCCGCTTGACGAATCCCCCCGAGACTTTCAGGGTAGGAGCGGAGCGGAGCGCCCCACCTATTTTGAAAATTTCGCGAGGATTCGTCAACCGGCGCCAAAGTTATTCCAAATAGAATGTTGCGGATTTCCTATGGAAACACGGTCCTAACTATAACTATCTACTGGCGACCGCCAGTAGATAATATATACACACACAAACATATATATATTTATATATATCTCAATCAATTAAGAAAACTTTATATGTTACTCTTCAGTAACACACAATCAAATAATACAACAGACATAAATATAAAAACATCACTAAAAGTAAAACATTACATTAGATCAGTACTCTTACAGAATTAAAAAGCACTAATTAATAAAACTATTAGTCGGAAATCTATTGGACACACAGTGTTTACCTAATCTAGCACCTTTCCAAATTTTTAAAATCTGCCAGATAAAGGAAGCCATTGCACAGCAAACCAAAGGGTTATTCAATTGTTGTAGAAACAGTAGGGTCAGTCTATATTGTCTAGAATTGAACCTTTTAAAAATGGGAAGAAGGAAATTTCTTCTGGGTAAACCTTAAAAATGACAGAAGAATACAATGTGTAGGTTCGATTGAGGGGAGACACCATCACAGGGACACAGGGACAGACTTTGCAATGAATAATAGTTGTCAGGATAGCCCAACAAATGAACCTCAAATCTGGTTAACACAAACCAATGTTGTATGTTCTGAACAAGGGATAAATAAAATTGCAGACCATCCTGGATACTAACCATCATATAAGCCACATCAGATGGCTTAACTCTCTCCTGTTCCAATCTATTTCCCATCTTTTCTCTGAGCCTTCAACAGGCAAAGGTGTTTAAGCTTGCCCTTGTTGATCGTGTAGCAGGTTTCTGGTAACTTAATGAGGTCCGGGAGGCCGATCTCTTCATACCATGATTTTCCATAGCCCAACCTAGGAATCTCTTGGGCATAGTCTAAGACCAAACAATCCCTCAGTATCAGTATATTTTAAACTGTTTCATCTCACGGCCAAATGGAGTGCCAGGGTAAAATTGGGGCCAACTTAATCTTATCCGTGATATATGGGGCACCCAATTCAGAATTACAAATATACTTAGAACTGCTTGGGGGAACTGCTAATAAATTCTTCATGAATGCGTTTTCCTCCCGTGAATGTTTTGAGTGTTAATAATGCCCGAAACCCCTGCACCAAAGGTTGCCACCACCAAATATTTACTAGTATAAATTGTTAACAGGTCCTTCACTGATTTAGCACCCAATTTCTTTCAGTGCTTCCCTATTTGACAGCATGGCCTTCCAGGTATAGTTACTACCGAATAGGACCCCAGATAGGAGAACAAAGGAGCTTTTGCGTTAGTTTGGACCTATTAATAAAGAAAGTAGGTTTTCTCCTCGTTCGGCCCCTCTATATATACCTACATATATATATATATTCACTGAAAAAACCATAGGTTTCAGGGATGTTATAGTTAGTTGGACATTTCAGTCATAGAAAACCATAGAAATTCCCCTGTTATAGTTAGTTGAGCTAACTATAACTCGCGCCCCCGCAATGCACTGCTGATGACGTCACATATTACATCATTCATGACATGGTCAGCAATGTTCCCTCTAATTTCGTTCCTCTGTGTGCGGCAGTGGAGGGTCTCTGTGCGCTGCAACCATGGCTATATGCGCCAGGAACCAGACCGCGCGTGTGCGCGGCGCCTAATGTCACTCAAAACGTTTACTTTAAAAAGTGAAAAGATGGGGCATTTTCACACATACAGTGCCACAATAAGGGTCTTAGGAGCTGAAGTTGTAAACCAATGCATATTATGCTGCTAACATAATGTTGCAAACGAACTACATTTAGCATTTGAAAACTGTTTTCCTTTTATGGCATTATTAGCCTGGGAATAGACTTGAAAAGCATAATATTGGGGATTCTCAGCCTTGACAGCTGTCAAGTGCTATTAATAGCCCTTAAATGCTTTCTTGTCTGCCATAGCATAGAAGACTTTTTAGTTTTATGTTTTGCATTTAATTTGCCTTCTCAAAATTTTGTTGAGTCTTTGGCTGAATAACATATTTACTCAACTCCCACTGCATTAGGGTTATGCTGGTTTTCACGTGGCAATACATGTATTCCAAGTTTTCTCACATCAAACAGAGCTGGAAGAAAGTAGGATGTTTCTAAGGCAGGAAGAGGAAAACATGAACATGACAGTGGGCTAGCTAACTTAGATGGAGTTGTGCTGGATATTGAGGATAAGAAGTGGGGATAAAAATAATGCAAGCACAATGAATGAGGTTGCACTACAACTGGGCATAAGGAGGGAAAGCTAAGCGACAATGTGGGGGATCAAACTCTGAAACGTTATGTTGTTTGTATAGTGCACTAATCACCCAAGAGGGTTTCCGGTCACTTGGGCAAGTAAGTGTGTAGGTGCTTGGTCCCGAAGGTCATTATATGAAGGGCCAGGACTTCAGCTTCTTGCATAACTTAAGAATTGAGGTGTAGGCTTTGATGTATTGAGGGAGGTCAGTCAATGACTTGGGTGCGCACACAAGCTGCAATGGCAGGCCTGAGACATTTTTGAAAAGCCTACTTATGTGGGTGGCACAATAAATGCTGCATGCCCACTAGTAGTTTTTAATTTACAGGACCTCGGTACATGAAGTACCACTTTACTAGGGACTTACAAGTAAATTAAATGTGCCAGTTGAGTGAGAGCAAATGTTACCATGTTTAATGGAGGGAGCTAAAGTACTTTAGCACTGCTTAGCAGTAGTAAAGTGCACAAAGTTCTAAAGCTAGTAGAAACAGGAGTATGGAAGGCAAAAGGTTTGGGGAAAACCAACGTAAGAATGTCAAGTCTAACAGAGATAATATGCTGTTGGTCAGTTGGCCATGTAGATTTTTTCATTTTTGCTTAGAGCAAAGAATAGTAAACATCTTGCATTCTACCATATGACGTAGTTTAAAATGTGGCTGGTCTAATGCTCTCTGCACATTACCACTACACTTGTACATCCTCTTTTATCAGTCATAATATAGATGACAAATAATCAATTCCTTTGAGGTCACGTTTGCAGATTAGTATCTTCCAACAAAATAGCACAATTATGTCCATGTAACGGGGTACAATAAACTGCTTTAGCAGTTGTTGTGGAAGTTCTAAATGTATCCTTCACAAGATGATTAAGTTGTAGCATTATTATTTTGTGACCCTTCAACAGCAGAATACTATATCAACTTCAATATAAGATGCCACATAATACAATGAACAGTAATTAAACATTTGAATATTAGGAATTATCATTACTCATCTCAATAGTATTTATTTTCCCATTCTTATAGAGGTGAAAGGTTGTGTTGGCCTTCCACACATTGAAACCTTTGATCTGATGGTTCTACTGGGTGGTGGTGGCATCACTCAAAGAAATATTATGGACTTCCAAGATGATCTTTTATCTGAGAGGAGTTTGAGAGGTCTGTACTAAACTGCAGGTGCTTGGTCTAGATGCCAACTATCGATTGAACTGTATGGTGCATCTCACCACTGTGCATCTCTCCTTCAGTACTGACCGCATATGCCCACATGCATCCCCCTGGCTCCGGGCACTCGTTTTTGATTTGTGGGTGCTGCCTCAATTAATAAAAATGCATAAGCTGTGAATTTCTGTGTCTGACAGAGCATAATTATATGCAACCTGGCATATAGCACTGATTCAGTCGCATTAACATGTTGTGTACTGCATAATTAATGTCATATCCTCCAACATAACTGTCTCAGAAATGTATAATCAACTGCTACTATCATTTCGAATTCCCCTATACCTCCCCATTTGTCCGTCTACCCCTCCGCCCCCATTTACTGTTTTTTGTATTTTTTTTGCATCTTTTATATAGCGCGAACTCGACCCGAAGGTATTGGAGTGCTGTACATGAGCACCGTATTTACATTACATATTCAGGCACAGGGAGATTACGTGATTTGCCCACAATCACAGGATGTGGACGCGACCTCGAGGCTTGAACTCTGGTTCCCAGCACCAAAGTTCATCAGAGAAAAATGCCACAATAGTCCCCGCACCGAGCTTTACTAACAAAAAGAGTAGAGCCAGTTTCAAAATACAGCGTGTACTTTCTGAAAGTACACGCTGTGTTTTTAAACTGGCTCTACTCTTTTGTTAGTAAAGCGTGGTGCGGGGACGATTGTGGCCTTGTGTTTAAGTATTGATGGTAATCACAGCCTGTGAAGGGGCTCTGATTACCATCAATACTTAAACAAAAGGCCACAATCGTCCCCGCATCGCGCTTTACTAACAGAAGAGTAGAGCCCGTTTAAAAACACAGCGTGTACCAAAGTACACCCTGTGTTTGAAACTGGCTCTACTCTTTTGTTAGTAAAGCGCGGGGAAGATTGTGGCCTTTTGTTTAAGTACTGATGGTAATCAGAACCCCTTCACGGGCTGTGATTACCATCAATACTTAAACAAAAGGCCACAATCTGCCCCGCGCTCTGCAGCCACACGCCCCCAAGCCCCCAAGGCAACAAGCCCCCTTACCTGTACTCCGTCACGACGACTCCTCCGGCACCGCAGTCAAAAGTGCCTGCTTTTCGCGCCGCTCGCTTCTTTAAAGCGGCGGCACGACTCTCGCGACGTCCTGGCTATGTTGTGCGCGCTCCACAGACGGCAGTGCACGCTGAAGTCAGGGGAGGTGCGCGCGCGCCTTAAAGGGAACGGTCATGGTCAGTGACATCACTGATGACATCTCAAATGACATCACTGATGACCTCATCCACGTCAAAATCTGATGCACCTCATCAGACCCTAATATAACACTTGATACACCCACTCTAAAATACAGGCTATATAATTTTTGAAACCATGAACACACCAATAGCAGTTAGTACATATCCACTCACTAATTTGTAGGTCTACACACACATCCATTCATTCACCCATACACTCACTCATACATACAGTCAGCCATCAATACAGCATTATCATATCCAGTCACATATCTATACAGACACTCACACACCGCCTCTCATTCATAGAGTTATTCACACATCTAGTCAGTAATGGAAATATTCAATCACACTTTAATTTACTCACCTGTACAGTTTTACACATACCACGTCACTTATTTAAACATATACTAACACATACTTACACTCTAATACAATAACTAATACAAGCACACACTGATCCATACAGGCACTCTCACAATCACTCACTCTCAAATATAGTCATTTATACAGTCCAACACTCACCCTGGCACGTGGCTGCCGCCATAACCGCGGGCCTCCTCGACACAGGCCCCCTGCGAACACAGCGGCACAGCACCGCAGACTTATATCTGTACAGACTACTGCCTTCGATCTACACTACGGACAGCAGCGCTCACAATTCAGATGCAGTGGCGATTGCAGATGTCGCAGTCCAGTTCGCAAGACACGTTGCTCCCAGTGCGCCCCGCACGGACCAGGCATGACCGCAGGCTGCGCACACGCTGTGTGCTTCAGGTGCTATTAACTCACTGCACCATAAGTCATCGCCACATGGCCTCATCAAAGCAGAATTCATTAGACAAAACACATTGCTCCCAGTGCGGCCCGCCGGAACCACGTATCATCGCAGGGTGCGCACACGCTGAGTACTCCAGGTGCCACTAACTGTGCAGCTCAACTCAACGCCACGTGGCTGTGCGCCCATCCTGACTGCTGCCTCCGTCCTACACTGGGGTTACATGGTTCACAATTCAAGATTAGTAACGATGTAAATTGTGTAAGAGACTATAATGGGTTAAGAAGACCAAATGCTCCCAATCTGTGCAGCTCTACTCAACGTCACCTGCCTGTGGGCCTTTGCTGACCGCAGCCTCCGGCCTACACTGTGGAAGACCAGCGACACGTGGTGCCAACTAACCCTGTTCAACACAAACTGATCCCACATGTGTAACTGTGTCCTGAGTCCTGAATGGCAGCGACCACAGCACCAGACTCCCTTCGATCAGTGAGGGGTATTTCCATATGGAAGGCCGGCGACACGTGGTGCCACTGAACCTGCACTACGCAGGCCGGTGGGGCCACCAATGTATGCACGTGGCTGTGAGCCCTTGCTCACCGCTATCTTTGGCCTGCACTGTGGAAGATCGGCGACAAATGGTGCCACTAACTGTCTTCAACACAAGCCGATCCCACATGTGGAACTGTGTCCTGAGTCCTGAATGGCAGTGACCCCAACTCCGTGAGACAACCACAGCACCAGACTCCCTTCGATCAGTGAGGCATATTTCCATATGCAACGGCGGCGACACGTGGTTCCACTTAACCTGTTCAAAACAAGCCGAACAATTCCACATGTGGAACTGTGTCCTGAGGCATGAATGGCAGTGACCCCAACTCCGTGAGACAACCACAGCACCAGACTCCCTTCAATCAGTGAGGCATATTTCCATATGCAACGGCAGCGACACGTGGTGCCAATAACTCTATTCAACACAAGCCGAACAATTCCACATGTGGAACTGTGTCCTGAGTCCTGAATGGCAGTGACCCCAAGTCCATGGCAGCGAGCACAGCAGCATACTCCCTCTGATTAGTTAGACATATTTCCATATGCAAGGCCGGCGACACGTGGCGCCACTAACCTTGTTCAACACAAGCCAATCCCACATGTGTAACTTTGTCCAGAGTCCTGAATGGCAGTGACCCCAAGTCCGTGGCACCGACCACAGAACCACACTCCCTATGATCAGTAAGGCATATTTTGATATGCAAGGCCGGCGACACTTAGTCCCACTAACCCTCTTTAACACAACCCGATCCCACATGTGTAACTGTGCCCTGAGTCCTGAATAGCAGTCACCCCAAGGCAGTGGCAGCGACCACAGCACCACACTCCCTTTGATCAGTGAGGGGTATTTCCATATGCAACTACAGACTCCAGTAGGCAAGTAACTATTACAGTCATACACCCTACATATTATCCTTTTAGTATCCTCGCTTCAAGAACTTTTTTTTAATATCAGTTATAGCTTTACTGCAATGACCAAATTAATCTTCAAATGCAAACTAACATGGAATAGCAGTCGACACTGCAGGCAGTACAGCTCGCATTTCCAATTTTAAATGCTAATTTCTAACAACAAGATTGTACTCAGAAAATCCAACACTTCGTCAGTGTATTCTATACTTATTTCATCTTTTCAACATACGCCTACACTGCACTCAGTAGGGCTCACAATGAACATTATTTCTTCATTCATTAACTACAGAGTCCACTAGGCAAGTAACTATTACAGGCCTCAAATCTACATAATATCCTTTTAGTATCCTTTCTTCTTGAACATTTTTTATATCAGTTATAGCTTTAGTACAATCAACAAATTCATTTTCAAGTACAAACGAACACTCAGCAGTCTACCCTGCGGGTAGCAGAGCTCGCAATTTGAATTTTGGACAGGTGGTGCCAACTAACACTGTCCAACACAAGCCGATCCCACATGTGTAACTGTATCCTGAGTCCTGAATGGCAGTGACCCCAAGTCCATGACACCGACCACAGCACCAGACTCCCTTCGATCAGTGAGGCATATTTCGATATGCAAGGCCGGCGACACGTAGTCCCACTAACCCTCTTTAACACAAGCCGATCCCACATGTGTTACTGTGTCCTGAGTCCTGAATGGCAGTGACCCCAAGTCCGTGGCAGTGACCACAGCAGCATACTCTCTTTGATCAGTTAGACATATTTCCATGTGCAAAGCCGGCGACACTTAGTCCCACTAACCCTCTTTAACACAAGCCGATCCCACATGTGTAACTGTGTCCTGAGTCCTGAATAGCAGTCACCCCAAGTCCATGGCAGTGACCACAGCACCAGACTCCCTCTGATCAGTGAGTGATATTTCCATATTCAAGGCCAACAGCACGTGGTGCCACTAACCCTGTTCAATACAAGTCGATCCCACATGTGTAACTGTGTCCTGAGTCCTGAATGGCAGTGAACCCAAGTCTGTGGCAGCGACCACAGCAGCATACTCCCTTTGATCAGTTAGGCATATTTCTATATGCAAGGCCGGTGACACATGGTGGCACTAACCCTCTTTAACACAAGCCGATCCCACTTGTGTAACTGTGTCCTGAGTCCTGAATAGCAGTCACCCCAAGTCCGTGGCAGCGACCACAGCACCAGATGGAAATTAACATGGAGAAAACACGTTTTGCCCCCCCCTTTTTTCTCTGCCCCCCCTTAACGAATCACCCCCAGACTTTCATCATAGGAGCTGATATGAACAAAGAATTAGTTTGGAACATTTCATGTAGATTCATCGAACGACGCCTAAGTTATAGGCAAAACAAAAAATGCTCTTCCTATGGAAACTATGTCCTAGCTGGTGCAGAGTAGACATGCAGACAAAGGCCAACAAAAAGTTATTTAATCTGAGCCTAATACTGAGCCTTGCCCTAGTGGGCAATGTCCTGGCTGCAATAGTAGTAAACTATAATCTCTATGAATAAGTGCAAATAAGACCTGTATTCATGCTGACTAATGAGTTGTGCCGTGATCCTATTGACTGAAGAGCTGGATGCCAAGTGAACAATACGCCGAGTGCAGGTGCTGACTAGATGCATTCATCATGTCTGGTGTGGTGCAGTAAAGGTTGCGGCACCCATTAGTGTAATTTGCAGGGACCTGGGTGAAAAAGATAAAAGTGCAGTGAAGTTAAAACCATAAAACTATCAGCCACTCACTAGAAGCTCTAAAAGTAGGAAGAACATTGCAAAAGATATCACTACTGTAGATGTGCTGCCAATTCTTCATCTGAATTCAAGCCCTGAGGGGTTAAAGTATTGAAATCAAGAATTAATCTTGATTCCAACTGGTGAAGTGTCTTCATCCTATCGCCTCCCCTGTTCAATACAACTGTGTCAAGAAACACAAAATGCAAGAGTTTTTCATTACCAAAGTGTTGCTCAGCAAAATGTTGTTGTATAGTTCCTATAAATCTACATAAAATCTGCATGTTTAGACAACATAAACTGTGGGTCTAGTGTCCAGACTGATTCCAGACACCCCCACCGGATATGCTCGCCTGTATACCAGCTAGCTCACAGTGCCACTATGAGCCCCTCTTAACAAGGAGAAAATAGTTTCTGGCAACTATCGAACATAACAACCCTGTCCCCTCAGGGATCGTGGAAACAGTACAATACTTTTTGCTCAGTCACACGTGCTCACTTTGTCTCAGATATACACAGAATTACTGATGGGGACATTTTCAATAAGCATTTATTGAACCAGCATCATTCTAGTGTAAAATATGTGGGCTGCAACAACCATAAGACCGAAACAAATATAAATGATTATAAGCACCAATAGAGTAAATGGATGGTAGATTTCTACCATAGTGCTAAAACCATGGATATATGCATGCATATATGGACATGACAATAATAATGCCTACTCCTACGATGCTAACCCTAACTAGATGTACCTAAATGTACCTAGCATGTATGTAGGTGTATAGCCAAGAATCCCCCTAGGATAAAACCAAACCCATTACCTGGTGTGAGAGAACGAAGGACTTGAGAAGGACACCCTGTGAGGGATGTCAGACCACTGCATGCTGGAGTGTCTGCGTGCAGGAACCTCAGCGTCTTGCGTCAGTGTGTCAGCATGGAAGTCTTTTCTCCTCATCCCGCCCCAGCAAAGATATGGTGTTTGTATTAACAAAAGGTACCCTCAGGGGTTCTACCTTGCTGTGCCATGTCAGCCAAGGATGACGAAAGGGATGACCCTTATACATAGTTATTATGCAGAAGATGGTAATCCTGCTGTGATTCTGAGAATCCTCATGCATAATAAAGTAGGCTAGTATTCAGGAAAAACCACACAACATTTATGTAGCACCTAACTAGGTTAAAGGTCAATACCAAAAAAGGTTATGTACTACAATGGCAGGGAAAATGTAGGTGAAAGGTTAGGTGACTACCCAGGCCTATATTGGGGGTACATTACACATCATAACTATGTTTTGTGACTGCGTACTGCTGATTGTTGTGTCTAATCACTCTGAGATGTTCAAGTATATGCTTCTTAGCCTTGTGTATTTTGCTGTCAATGTCCAAAAGGCTGCATGGACAGATAAGGCAATAAATGCAAGACTCTGTATTACAGTTGGTATACGTTCTGATTTCAAACTGTCTGGTAGAATTAGGAATAGGGAGACTGGAAACATTGCATCTGTTGCTGCATGCCCTGCAGTTGTTGCAAATGTAAAAAAAAAACTCCCTGTCGGACAGGTGTTATGCTGGTAACATAACTTTTACTCAAGCTGTCCCTCAATGAGTGACTGCTCCTGAAGATGATTTGTGGTTTGACCCATACACTTTTGTACTTGGTTAAAATGTGCCTGACCTTTTGAGCTTGGTTAGAAAAGGTGGTCATGAACCTGATAGATTCCCCATCATCGGTTGGCACTTTTCTTTTGGGTTGAAACAAACTCTGGTGTGTAATCATGTCAACCCTAGGTGGTGCCTGTCTGATAAATCTGGCTGAGTAGCCTCGTTCCTTGAAGCGTTTTACTGTGATTTTTCTTTCTTTTTCGAGTGCTGTTTTGGTACTTCAATTTCTCTTAGCTCTCAAAAGCTATCCGTAGGGTATACTGTAAATTGGATTTCTCTGGTGAGCACTAGTGGCAAACATAAAACTATTGCCTGCGGTGGTTTTACAGAACAAACTGGTCTCTAATTTATCACCTCATACAGACACTTCCACATCCAGAAATTCCACACTGGTCTTACTAATGTGCCCTGTGAAATACAGGTTACGTTCATTGTTATTCAAACATTCAACAACATTTTCGGCAGATTTCACATCACCTTTCTAAATCACAAAGATGTCCTCAAAATGCTGCCACAGAATAATGTGGTCATCAAAGACCTTGTGGCTCCTGAACACCTGCTCCACCCACCAGCCTATGAAGAGATTCGCATAGCTGGGGGTGAAGCAGGTGCCCATCGACGTACCTTGCAGTTGCTTATACATCTTGTCAACAAGATTAAAGTAGTTGTTATTAAAACCAAAATTGATAATGTCAATAACCATTTCAGTATGTAGTAAGAAGGACATGAATCTTGCTTTGAGAAAATGCTGGCATGCCTTATGTAGGAGAGTAGGATCTGCTTCACATGGGTACCCCCACTTTTTGCTGGTGTTTCACTATTTTTCGACCTTAGTCTGGCTGTGGTACTGCTAATCAGGACCCCAGCCTAGCTGCTTCCCCTCTAAAATGGTTTCCATGTACATTAGGTACATTTCTAATTGGATTCTGGAGTGCCTTATAAGCCCCTAGTATATGGTATACTATGTACCTAGGGCATAGGTACCTCAGAGGGCTACCAGGGGCTGAAGCATGTATTATGCCACCCCCGGGAAGCACTCCAAAATGACACCACAGGTCTGCTACTGCAGCCTGGGTAAGGTGGTGCTTGCACCCCTTACAGTGGTATAGGCTACCTATATCACTACCATTGCACACATATATAAAACCTATAAGTCACTCCTATGGCAGGCCTTAACAATCCTGAAGGCAGAGTGCTTGGTTTTTATGTGAAAGGGTGCCCCTGCATGAGCAGAGCCCCTCTGCAGCATTCGGAGTACCTCCTCTGATGCTGTTTGTGGTGCAGCCTGACATATACTCTTAAGTGCATTATAACCTCGCAGTAAATGCTAACTTTGGACTGGCTGCATGGAAACATTTTGTGTTTGGTGTCAAACGCTTTGGAATACTACCCCCCCCCGCCAGTTCTGGCGGCGGGAGTAGCATTCCACCCTTCTAGAGGGAGAGACACGTTCACACTGATCTAACCCGGTAAAGACTTTCTACAGCCCTGGCATCACAAAATGGATGCCACTGCCACAGACACGGGTCTGGCCTACTGCTGCTGACTGAAACTCCAGCAGGGGAGGCCTGGACAATAGGTTTCCTGTCCCAGGGAGGTGTAACCACCTCCCCAGACAGGCAGATGTGTATTGGCTGGGCGGGAGCAATCTCTGGTGCTTTGAAGTCCTGCACTGGGGCACACTTGGTGTCCCTGTGCATAGTCCAGTTCAAACCGGTTGCAGGGGCTACCTTCCCCTGCTCTGGCGCAAAACTGGACAAAGGAAATGGGTGTAACCACTCCTCTTTCCAAACCCTCCCATAGGTGGGTCCCTAGAGTATGTCCAACCCACAAACTTAGTATAAGTATGGGAACCCAGTCCTTGCGACTTTAGATTACCCTGGACGAAACTCTGCAACATATATCCTGGACCTTCGACGTTCTAATTTAACTAGAAGACTGAAGAAATCTCCCTTGGGGTCAAGGTGTGACTCCCCTGCTTGGCAGGCACCAAAGAAGCAACTGTCCGGTCTGCATCGCTGAAGCTCCTGCCGGACGCCGAAGTCTTTGCATCACCAGAGGTGGATTTCCAGACTTCTCCGAGGCTACCATGAGTCCATAGCAAAGCTGATGCCCGTGGCTATCGTGGGTGATGTGGAACCGCGACCCCTGGACACCGTGATCTTTTGCTGATCCATCATCTTCCTGGTCTTCCTCGAAGTTGTGCTTTGGGCTCTGAGTAGCCCCAGCCTTGAGCACCTCCTGCACCGAAGATTTCTGGCCTCCACTCTACGAGTGACCCGTGGGCCAGTTTCCAGTGCGACCGCTCGAGGCTCCTTCCCGATCGCTAGCCCGTTGGCTAGTGGGTCCCCACGAAGGCAACTCTTCTTCTGATTGAGCTTTCCTGGTTGCTCCAGACGTGCCCCGACTTACCCTCGCCGGGTGAGTCCCCCAGAACTTGCTGGTCTACACCGACGTCCTTTCTCTGATTCCAAGTGACTTGCCATTGCCAAGGCTTGTTGGGTCCAATCTGGTCGCCGACACCGCAGCACTCGACAGACGTCGTGGGACAGCTCGAATCCAGCTCCTGGTTGTCATCGGCTTGGATCTCTCCGGACACTTCTCCTCTTTACGACAGCAGCACTTCCTGAGCATCTTCCATTGAAAACAGCGACGCGACCCGACACCATTTGACACCTATGCATCCGGTTTCCCTGGGTTTGGTGACTCAAGTACTCCGGTGCTCCCATGGGTGTTGGCCCTAGACACCTCTAAGTCCAAAAGGGTTCGCTCGTAGATATCCTCTAAGTGTCCTTAAACTCTAAATTACCAACCGCGACTTTTCCCATAGAAGTAAACGGCGATTTGCGGCTGTGTTCTCACACTGCACGCGTCCCCCATGGGTCCCCTGTGTCACTACCTTGGGTGGTTCCTTGTGGTCCAAGCACTTCTACAGGCTCTAGGCCTTGTGTCTAGTTCAGTCGTGGTTCTTATACCACTTTATTGGTATATGGTTTGGTACACCCCTAGGGCCCAAACGTGTTTTTTGCTATTACTGTTAAATACTGACTTGTAACTTAAGTACTTCATACTCTAGTCTCATAAAGAGACTAGAGGGGTGTGTTTTATCTTAAATACATATATTTTAAGTATATACCTGGTGTGGTTGTCCTTTCATTTGATTATTCAAGAGATTATAGACTGGTAAAACAAGCTGCTTTACATTCCTTCAAGACTTAGCCTGAAGGCTGCTCTCCATAGCTACCACTAGGATATCTTTCAATAAAGGTTGTCTTTAACCTATCACCATAAGGGGTTGTTTGGACTGATACCAGGTGCCCACTATAACTAGTGGACAGCATATATCAGGCCAACTTCTCACACCTTAGAACCTGCTTCGTGTTTTACGCATGTGAAAAGGCTTGCGACATCCATAGTAAGTAAGCTGTAATCATTTTCCCATTAAATGCCGTCAATGGTGTTCAGAAAGTGTGTGGTATGAAATGAAATGAAATGAAATGAAAAAACAATTTATAGAGCGCGATAGCTACCCTGAGGCGTCCTAGCGCTACGGACAGAGCAAGTGGTTATGGAACTGGGTACTATGCTGGTCTATTGAAAAGCAGGGTTTTCAATTTCTTACGGAACCGGAGAAGGTTGGGCTCAGAGCGAAGGGAGAGGGGGATGGAGTTCCAAAGGATGGCCGCGTTGTAGGAGAAGAAGCGGCCTCCACTCCTGGTTCTTTTTATCCTAGGTACCGTGGCAAGAAAGGAGGAGGATGATCTGAGCGGTCTGGAGGGTATGTAGAGGTTGATAAGAGAGTGGTTTATGGACGCTCCAGTTTTCCAGAAGGCTCGATGGGCAATACATAGGGCCTTGAAATCAATCCTTTCCTTGACTGGGAGCCAATGGAGATTCCTTAGGCCGGGTTTGGCGGAGGTCCGCCGGGGTATCATGAACAGAGTTCGAGCGGCGCAATTTTGAAGAGTTTGGAGCTTGCGCAGAGTGGCTTGGGGTGTCCCTAAATAGAGAGCGTTCCCGAAATCTAACCGAGACCGAATGAGACCCTGGACCATTATCTGTCGAGGTTGGGGTGGCAGAAGGGGGAGGATTTTACGTAGGAGCCGTAGTAGGCCGAAGCAGGTGGCGGACAGTTTGACTGCCTGATCATTAAAGTTGAGGGATTTGTCCAGCCAGATGCCGAGGCTCTTTATTTTGTCTTTGGGGGTGGGGGGGGGACCGATGGAGGTCGGCCAGGATAGGGTGATGAGGGAAGGAGAGGAGTTGCCTAAGAGCATCAATTCTGTTTTGTCCCCGTTGAGTTTGAGGCATGATAAAGTCATCCATTTGGTGACCTCCTCGAGGCAGTCCCTGAGGTTATTTTGTGGGGATGAGGATTGATTAAGAGCCACCACTAGCTGAGTGTCGTCGGCGTAGGTGGCGATTTTTATTGCGAAAGGGCGGACAATCTCAGCTAGGGGGCTCATGTATATATTGGAAAGGGTAGGGCTTAAGGAGGAGCCTTGAGGGACTCCACATCCGAGGGGTTTGTCCGGGGAGGTGAATTCTCCCTCAAAGACCTGGAAGTAACGTTCGGAGAGAAAGGATTTGAGCCAATCCAGCACAATCCCTGAGACTCGTAAATTGGTGAGCCGATGTAGGAGGATATTATGGCAGACCGTGTCGAAGGCTGCGCTTAGGTCGAGGAGAATGATTGCCGCGCATCCTCCCCGGTCCAGGATGTTTTTCGCTTCCTCCGTTACTGCCACTAGAGCGGTTTCGGTCCCGTGCATGGGCCGGAAGCCAGTCTGGGTGGCGTCGAGTAGGCGGTTGGAATCAAGGAATTTGGTGAGGGTGGCATTGGCAAATTTTCCGAAATTTTGCTCAGCCATGGCAGCAGGGAAATAGGGCGGTAATTGGTGGGGTTATCAGGGTCTAGATTGGGTTTCTTCAAAAGGGCCTTCACCATAGCACGCTTCCAGGGTAGTGGGACAGAGCCGGTGGAAAGGGATGCATTGAGTAGGTTGAGTATGGTGGGGAGGATATTTCCGTTAGCCGTCAGCAAAGTGCGAGGAGGTGCTGGATCATTGGGGGAGCCAGAATTCACCTGGAGCAGAAGCGGTTCTAGCGTGGTGGCAGTAAGAAGGGGAAAGGAATCCAGGGTTGTCTGGAGCTGGGATGAAGGGGGGCGGGGTTGGTGGTGGTAGGGGGGAAAGAGGTGTAGATGGTTTGGATTTTCTGATAGAAGAACTCAGCCAAGTCATTACAGCAGGTTTGTACATTAGTAGTGTTGGGGGGTTTGTCCGGAAGTTTAAGAAGGGTTTTTGCGATACGGTAGATTTCTTTTGGGCGGGAGACCGCTGCGTTGATTTTTTCTTCAAAGAAAATGGATTGGGAGTTTTTTAGTTCAAGTTTGTAGGTGCGGATCGCTTGTCTGTAGGCGAGCTTCCTAGATGGGGAGTAGTCCAGTCGCCACTGCCTTTCTAGTCTCCTGCGGTGGCGTTTTAAATCGCGCAATTCAGTGGAGTACCAGGGGGCTGTTTTTGTGGGTCGCTTAGTCTTGGTTAGTTTCATGGGGAGCACTGAGTTAAGTGAGTTAGAGATCCACTGATTGTAGTCCTCGTTTGCTGTGGTGGGGTTGGGGTTGTGAGGGGGTCTGGTGGAGTCAAGGGTTGCTTGCCATTTGTCTAACGGAAGGTTAGACCAGTTGCGAGCTCTACAGGTGTTAGTTGAGGTGGGGGGGTGGGAAACGGCGGGTGTCCAAAGTAGGGGAATCAGGAAGTGATCTGACCAGGGAAGAGGAGAAGGAATACCAATGGAGAGATTCGTACTATTGCTGAACACAGGGTCCAGTAAGTGGCCCTTGATGTGGGTGGGTTTGGGAACTAATTGTGTCAATTCTAGAGCAGATAGGCTTGAAGAAACCTCTGAGGCGGCGTGGTCCAGAGAGTTGTCAAAATGGATGTTAAGGTCGCCTAGGAGTGTAAAGTTGGGTGAATTACATGCTAGGCTGGCTATAATAGGTGGGAGGTTGCATGTGAATTGTCCTAACATACCGGGTGGACGGTATATGAGTAGGCCGGAGAATGTGTTAGTAGGGGAGAAGTCCAGGGCGAAAGAGAGACTTTCGCAGTCAGGTAAGATGTTAGGGGTACTGCGGCACTTATAGCAATCTCTGAAGATGATTGCTAGGCCGCCTCCTTTCCCTGTTTTCCGGTCTTCTCGTGAGATTACCACATACCTCGTGGTATCCTCGAGGTATGTGGGTAAAGCTGTCACTAACGGTCTTAAGTAGTGATCAAAGTACTTAAAAGTGTTTTCTAGCAGTTACCCTATGGAAGAGAATATAGGTCTGCCTGGAGAGTCTTCTTGATCTTTCGGCTGCATGGTCAATCATAAGATTTAGATTGACCATGGCGAATCTTTGGGCATCGGTTCTTCCGCCCTAGCGTTATTATCCTCCTTCCTCACAGAGAGAGTGCAGTTGAATCTTTGGATGGATATCTTTCTGATTCCTTCTCTCTTCCTTGTGGTGTCACACAGGGATTTTCTTTGAGCCCGACCCTGTTCAACCAATAGTCACTTTGATTAGAAATCTGGATTTCTCAGTAGTTAGTTACACCGACAATATCCAAATTTTGTCTCAGTTGCTGGCAATCAGCAATAATCAGCTGCCAATTTCCGCAACTGCATGCAACAAGTTAACAACTGGATGATGTGCAACTGCTTAAAATTAGATTCAGATGAAATGGAAGTACTACTACTGGGAAACAATGGTTCCTTCTGGTCCCTGATTGATGGTCAGCTGATCTTGGATCGGTTCTGACCCCAGTAACGCAGGTGAAGAATCTGGTGGGGACTTTTGATAACCATCTGTCTTTTGACAAACAGGTAGATGCAATCACTTCTAGTGAATTTTTTATGCTAAAAAGTCAGAGAAGGATTGTCTTTTATCCTACTGGAGCTAGGAAATTAGTAGTAACCATCCTTACCCTGTCCAAAATAGATTATTGCAATGGTCGGTACATCAATTTACAGAAACAGTTCTTCAATAAGTTACAGATCCTGCAGAATTCGGCGGCATGCCTATTGCTCAGAATACCCAGACAATGTTTTGTCTTTAAGTCATTATTAGAGCAAAGGAAAGATTCTAAGACGCTTTGCATTGCCTATAACGCCTTACTTGACGAAGGTCCTGACTGCTTTTGAAAAGAAATTTGTTAGATACATTCCTGCGAGGCTACTTCAATCTTCTTCAGGAGACAACCTCATAGTGCCCAATTTTAAACAAGTTTGCTGGCGAGGGAAGAAGTTTTCTTTATGGCACAACAAAATGGTGGAATGCCCTACCTCTTCACTTAAAGACCAGCACATCCCTGTCTGTTTTTAGAAAGAATCTCAAAACTTGGCTTTTTAATCTATAGCTCCCTAACCAGGTTTACTATCTTTATCCTTCCGTGTTTTGCCAGCGCCAAGACAACCTCGGGCAATCGAGCGCTTTGTAAAATGTATTTTATATTCATTTCATTTCTTAAAATGCGTTCGGCACCTCTTCCTCTTGAAAGCATATGTTTACTTTAATTCCTTAGACCCGTATTTTGATCACCATTCATTGTGTATTCCTTCTTGATTTACGTCTGTGTTTCTGGCATGGAAGGATGTTTTTATTGTATACATTTATATTGTACTATCTGCTACTCTATACTAGGGGTGGGCGGAATTTGCGGAATTAACCTTCGCAAATTATCGCGAGAATGTTTAAAATTATCGCAAACAAGCAGAAATATCGCGAAGATGCGGAAGTTTTTTTCCGGCATGTTCGCGAGATTTTCTGCATGGTTGCGGGTCGCCAACTTACCCATGTGGTTGCTTGCGGGCGCGGCCATCTTGTTTTGAGTTGTTCTCGCGGTGCATGATCGCGAGAAGAAAGACGTGATCGCGCGACGCATGACGTCACTGCGGGCACGAACTGTCGCGAGACAGCGCAAATGGCTAAAAACAATACAACATCTCATGGAGAACGCGACCGGATCAAGAAAACTTGTCGGCGAACGCAGGGATTCAGGTAAGGCGATCGCGCGCGCGCGCGCGAGAATGTATTATTTTACAGCGTGAGCAAGAAACAAATTATCGCCAAGCTGCGGAAACCGGAATTTTTGACATTTTCGCGCTCTCCGCGGAACGCAAAAATGTCAAATTATCGCAATTTCCGCGAACGGAACGAAATTTTTGCCCAGGCCTACTCTATACTCTTGTCTATCCTAAGACGTTTTTCTTTCCTTTACTCCCTAGTTTGAATTCGTTATTTCCCTGTTCCCGTTTTTTTCTGGGAGTTTTATGTAGTGCGAACTCGACCCAAAGGTATCATAGGTCTTTACATGAGCACCAGTTGCGTTACAGATTGACACATTCGTTTTGTTAGGCACAGGGAGATTAAGTATAATATTGATTCTCTGATCCTGTACATGGTATATAATAAAATAGTAAAAACAACAGTTGATGGACAGAATGCAGAACAATGTCATACATTCACCCAGTACAGAGATCTGGGCCTAAATCCATCGTTTTTTTGCTCACCATGCCATTCCAGTTTGAACCCAGCCATATGCAAATCAGTCTTGACCCTGTGCCTCATGGGAACAGTCCAGCCCGAACTGCCAAGCCAGGTCCTCCCTGGACTGGAAACAAGCATCCTAGGACCGGTTTCGGAGTTTCACCCCTCTTCAGCCAGGTTAGCTTGATTCCAGTGGCATGGAGAGCATGGGACTCATGTCTGAGCATACCCGTCCCACTCGGGGTGACAAATGCAAAAACAACAGTTGATGGACAAAATGCAGAACAATGTCATACATTCACCCCAGTACAGAGATCTGGGCCTAAATCCATCGTTTTTTTGCTCACCATGCCATTCCAGTTTGAGCCCATCCATATGCAAATCAGTCTTGACCCTGTGCCTCATGGGAACAGTCCAGCCCGAACTGCCAAGCCAGGTCCTCCCCGGACTGGAACCAAGCATCCTAGGACCGGTTTTGCGGTTTCACCCCTCTTCAAGCTATCCTGGCTGCAGAGGGGTGAAACCCCGAAACCTGTCCTAGGATGCTTGTTTCTGGTCCAGGGAGGACCTGGCTTGGCAGTTCAGGCTGGACTGTTCCCATAAGGCACAGGGTCAAGACTGATTTGCATATGGCCAGGTCTAAACTGGGGTGGCATGGTGAGCAAATGAATGATGGATTTAACCCAGATCTCTTGACTGGGGGTGAATGTTTTGATTTGTTCTGCATTCCGTCCATCAATTGTGTGTCTTTTGCATACCCATTTACAAATCCATACAACCACTCACACATCCACTCACCTATACAGCCACTCACTCTCCAACACTGCCACTCACACACCCACTCAGTTAACCAAACACACACTCAAACAGCGACTCACATCTTCCTCTTGAAAGCATATGTTTACTTTAATTCCTTAGACCCGTATTTTGATCACCATTCATTGTGTATTCCTTCTTGATTTACGTCTGTGTTTCTGACATGGAAGGATGTTTTTATTGTATACATTTATATTGTACTATCTGCTACTCTATAATCTTGTCTATCCTAAGACGTTTTTCTTTCCTTTACCCCCTAGTTTGAATTCGTTATTTCCCTGTTCCCTTTTTTTCTGGGAGTTTTCTGTAGTGCGAACTCGACCCAAAGGTATCATAGGTCTTTACATGAGCACCAGTTGCGTTACAGATTGACACATTCGTTTTGTTAGGCACAGGGAGATTAAGTATAATATTGATTCTCTGATCCTGTACACGAAATATAATAAAATAGTACCACTGATGTATAGATGATCTGTGTATCACTGCTATCAATGAGATGTAATTGAGACATTTGTATGATCTTTACATTTTCCACACTGTCCCTTTGAGCCAAATTCTGGAGCTTCACTTGGAAGGGAGAGAAAGAACAAATTAAATGAGAAAAGATACACTATGCAGTTTGATAAATGATAGTCCAGAGAAATCGCATAATCAAACATTGTAAACTGTCCTAAAGACTTATTCACTTTTAACTAATTCACATGGAAAGTATGTTGAAAACTTAAATGTTTTTATAAGACGTCTTGGGGACATTAAGGCAATTCTTTACACCCAACCCCTTTAAAAGTTCACCAGCTATAACTGCCTACATGCGGAACCACAGTCTGCGGTAAAACTGAAAGGACTGTTCCGCGATATAAAACCATCTAGATCATACTCATATCTAGACCATAGTTCATATCTACATCATAGCTCATATCTAGAGCATAGCTCATATTTGAGCACTGGAATGTTGTGAGCTCTACTGAAGACAATGAAGTGTCTCAGGGCCATGCATGGCTGGTATAGAACTTCTGCTCCAGCATTCGAATGCTTATCTTTCTGTTTCTCCCTGTTTATTTTGACTCCTTCTACTCTCTCAGTGGGAGGAAGGTTCTAATAGCATTATGCTTTGGCCACGGGCTATAAAGATAGTCTCCCTCACTTGAGTTCCTTGAATGTAGCTTCTGCCTGTAGCTCAGGAAAAAGGCCTGAGTATTATAGCCCTCATCACCGGGCTATGATGATATAGTGCTGTAAGAAGCTTCAGAGTTTAATAGGATATCAACCCTGTTGGTCTCTCACTTCTGTCCTTAAATGGAACTTCAGTTAGGAATTGCAAGTAGTTTTCCTCGTTTTTCAAAGGACCTATGGCCTCAATTGACTAATTCTTACAGGACCTCCAGGTTTAAATTAAACTGCCTTGGACTCAATGTGCAGTGTTAACTGGTGTGAGCCTTGATGCCAATTTGTGAAAGGAAATATGTATGTACTCTTCAAAAATATGTGTAAGTTATTGTTATGGCTTCCTACATTTACATGATTTGTGCAGTTTCAAAGGGTTTTTTAAACTGTTTTAATGCTATATTCAATAAAGACAAATCACAAATTCATCCATGTAAATTAGTTGAAAGATTTATTTGCAAAGATATTATTTACTTGTAATTTAGACTTAACTTGTAAAGTTTATTTCAACAATTGAGCCTTATGTTAACGTTTATTTAAAACCTAGAGTCTTAAGGTAGAATGTGTACACTTACTGAACTTGCAAAAAGAGGCATGCTGCCTGGTGAATATTTTGATATGAACTGCAACTGTAGGCTCTTTGTATGAAATGCTTCTGCGTTTACAAAGCCTGCAATTCTGAAAATCACAGGCTTTGTGACTGCAAAAGCACAGGACACATTGTACTAAAGGTACTTTGTGATTTAGAAAAGTCTTTCTGACTCACAAATTACCTTCTGTGACTCATTCACAATCGTAGCGAGGAAGGGGTGTGAAGTTAATATCATTGCAAATGCAATGATATAATTTAATGCTTTGTGAAACCTGACATGTGGTGGTAAACCATTCACAAAATGGAAGCTGTCATGGTGGGACACCGTGAGAGCTGACAGTCTTGGGGGGAGCAGTCAGTGTCCCCCCCCCCCCCACCTTGAAGTCTCTCGCATACCAGTTTTTCTCTGTCAATTAAAGGGACAGGGTGTGCGTTTACAAAAAATGTTGTCATGCAAGAAATGCATATGCAAGGATGGAGGACTGCTGTCTCTCACAAGTGTCCATCGCTGCACTTGCAGACAATCAGAGGGTATTGCAAAATGCTCCTATTCGTATTAATGAGGCATAAGGTTGATTAGTAAATCAGGCTCACTACAAAATGAAGGGGAGGTTGCACAGTATTCAGGGGCCTATACACAAAGGCATTTTAGAGTTACTTAAAGTAGTTCTTCTGTAGTGCTCTTCTCTATAGTCTTAAATACCTTTGTGAATGGGTGTTAAAACATTTAAAAAGGACTTGGTCCTCTTTGCACTTTTACTAATTGGGAGTTGGACGTTTCTGGATTGATTCACATAGTTGTGCCAAAAAGAGTATTCCTGTAGTAATACTTCCTGTACTTATAAATGGTTTCATGAGCCAGCTACTGAAGGTGCAAAAAGCACTAACTGGTTTGTGACCTCCTGTTTTGGGCCCTCTGGGGCACATGCATCAAGAGAAGGAATTGTGATTCCTTAATAGCGATTTTTAAGGAATAGCTATTTAGGAGTCGCAATTCCATATGCATGTAGGAATAGCACAATAAATAGCGATGCCTATACATTCCCTAATAGCGAATCCCAAATTGCAATTTGCTATTAGGGAATGCATTCCCATTCATTCCTATGGGCCGTATGGCCCATAGGAATGAATAGGAAAGCATTTGCAATTTGCGATAACCAAATAGGTCATCGCAAATTGCGAATGCAAATGCAAGGGTGCTAGGGAACCTAAGGCCCCCCTGATGCACACCCAACAAAGGTAAGTGTGCACATGTGACACACACACATTCCCAGATGTGTATGTGCCACATGGCACTTTGAAAAATGCAATTTTGTGCATTTTTCTAAGGATTTGCAAATTAACATCAATTTGTAGTTGATGGTAATTTGCGAATCCCTAATGCAAAGTCGCATTTTTAAAATGCTTCATGCATTGCATTTAGGGAATCGCAAATTGCGATTCACTAAATGCATTCGCGAAATAGGTAATCGCAAAAATTGCGATTACCTATTTTGCAAATGCATTTAGGTTTGATGCATCGGAAAGGGCTTTTTACTGGTCGCAAACGGGCTGATTCAGCAAATTGGCCTGTTTGCGACCAGTAAAAAGCTTAATGCATGTGCCACTTTATTCCTACTCTCAGGTGGAACCGCCCCTATAGTTCTGCTGCTTGTTGTACTGCTGTGCCTGGAGCAGCACAATCTCTGATGGATTCATTGCACACTAATGATGTATTAAAATGTGGGTTTTAACATGGAAACAACAAAATTTCACACTGATGCACCTGTGAGTGAGAAGGGATACTGGAAAAGCTTCTCGCAATAACTAAATATTTCCTGCTTACTCACAAAAAGGCACAATTTAACCTAAATTTACAGAACTATTCCTGCACTCTCAAATGGTATTGCTTTCATGTTCTTAAGCTCTCGTGTTTTGATTTTAGGTTTTGTATGATGCCTATGGATTCCTTGAGAAGAACAGAGATACACTTCCTGCTGACATTGTTGTGGTTCTGAGAACATCGGAGAACAAACTTCTTCAGCAGCTGTTCTCTAACCCGTTAACAAAAACAGGTACTTTCTAGAGGTCTTGTCAAGATTTTAGCTACAAGTTATTCAGACTTTTTGGCCTTGAGAAGTTACACTACTCGGCATCAGGTTGAGAAATTGCATAAATACTTGAAGTTTTAATATTATTCCGTAGTCGGCCCAGAGTTTTGTTGTGAGTATACAAAGCACCTCTTAGACATAGCCCACCAGAGAGAATGGGTGGCTCAATATCTCAAGAAAGGCCGCAAATCTACTGTAATCCACACAAAACATTAAATGGGGGGTTTGGTATGCAGTTTTAAAAACCATTCTTTATGTTAATTTTCACATATGTAAGCCTCGTGCATCACATGTACTATTTCACAATCCTAACTTGGCAGCCTCTGTTTTTAACGGTGCTGTAGATTAATGAACTGTGAACACAATGATCATTTCTTAGTCAGTCTCTGCTATGATTTGCTTGCTGTGCTGAACACGTGATTGACTGAAAGAAGTATGTATTATTTTCCCATAAATTAATCAAATATGCATTCTTGTCATAAGCCTTTTTTGTCATTAAGGCATTATTTATTATACCCTGGTTTTTATCACTGTTGGCAATCACAAAATGGAATTTTGTATGTGTTAAATACTGGAAGGTAACATTAGAATTGTGCTTCTAGTCCTTCAGAGGAAGCATTCTAATGAGAGCTTAGGATCCCAAAATAGTGAACATTTTAACTGTAGTGTAAAACCATTGTGGTAACACAAACTGTTGCGAAAAGTCAATGTTATTAGATGAGAAGGTAAATCATCAGAAGAACAATGACAATGATCAGTACAACATTGGGTTAATATACCCCGCCCTCCATAGGTACTTTGTTCCCAGGACCAGAGGTCCATTCAGATTCATCATCAAGAGTGTGCTCGTCCTAAAGGCTTCCAAGTACATTATCAGTTTGTTATTTCTACAGAAGTATTTGGGGATAAAAATGAAACATTCTAAAGCAATATTAGCACAAATGTCACCATTAGAAGCCATGAGAAAATCAACAGTCACATAGTTTAATAAAATCACAGTTCTTTGTGCTAATAACTGATTATTTATTAGCTTATGACCATTAGCCACTTTCTTTAGCACCTTATCAACTCAACAAATCTCATGGGTTGACAAACTCATTCCATAACTCAATTGCAAGATAGCAAACAATCATGACAAAATGCTAATGGCTGCATTTCATATCCAAGTTAGCTAGAACTGGACTAGTCTTTAGGCAGCCACTCGTAGGCTTGGTTGCCACAAACTTAGCACTTTCCAGTTTGATCAGGGACATCACTCTGACTGGACAGTATACCAAATGGGAAGATAGTTCACGGCATCTCAACTGGTGTAAATATGGAGAAAGTGATTAAGGCAGGTTGCTTAGGTATGATCACATTACAGTTAGTGTGTCCCATTAAAATGCTGCAATTTCCTCTTTCGCAAACTACTCCATAGCTACCAGACACTAAATGGATAGTACGGGTAAAAGTTTTGGTTTGGCAAAGACAAACTGGCACATGCATCAACAATGCCATTTGCGATTCCTTAATAGCGAAAAATAAGGACTCGCTAATAAGGAATAGCTAAAGGCTATGCATGTAGAAATCGCTTACAAAATAGCGATTTCTAAACATTCCTTAATTGCTACTCGCAAATTGCGAGTCGCAATTAAGGAATACCTCCCCATTGATTCCTATGGGCCGGCCCATAGGAATGAATGGGAGGACTTTCTCAATTTGCTAATCTCAATTAGAGAATCGCAAATTGCTCATGCTATTTCAAGGGTGCCAGGGCGTCAAAAAGACACCCTGTTGCACCCCTGAAATCTGCATATGAATACATCTTGCACACACACATGCCCCAAGGGCATGTGTGTGTGTAAAATGGAACTTTGAAAAATGCACTTTAGTGCATTTTTCAAAGTTTTTGCAAATTACCATGAAGTTCAACTTCATGGTAATTTGCTCCCCCTATTAGCGAAATCGCGAATTTTTAAACTTTCATGCATTGCATTTAAGGAATCTCAATTTGGGATTCCTTAAATGCAATCGCAATTTAAGGAATCGCTATTTAGAGATTCCTTAAATAGCGATTTTTGCATTTGGGATGATGCATCCCAAATGCAAAAATACCGGTCGCAAAGGGGCAGATTCTGCTAATCTGCCCGTTTGCGAGCAGTTTTCTCGTTGATGCATGTGGCCCATTGTCAAGTCTTCAAGGGTAATGTGAAGTTTAATCATTTAATTTTTTATTTTTTTTGTTTTTAAATATATTCTTATTGATTTTACAAAGGAAACAAGACACGAAAGCAATGTTGTACATACTTCATTATTCAACATGGGCAGACCTAGAAATAATAAACCTCTCAAACCTGCTGCACATTTCACTCCCAGGGTATGGTAAGAGATTATGGGCCTCATGTAGGTTAGAATCGGTAAGTTACATGTAGGTAAAAATTCGGTAACAGTTACCGATTCGGTAACAGTCGGTAAATACGAATCGGAATTCACCGATTCGGTAAATACCGAGGTGAAAATTACCGAATCGGAAAATACCGAGGTGGTATCTACCGATTCGGAAAATACCGAGGTGGTATCTACCGAATCGGAAAATACCGAATCGGTACGTACGGATTCGGTAAATAACATCACATGACTTGACGAAACAGCTAATCCTGTGCAACGACAGCCCACCCAACCAGGAACTGCCCACACCCAGGCAGGTGTACACAATTAGCCGAAGTGGCCACACCCAGGCAGGTGTACATAATTAGCCGACCCTGGAGAGGCTCGGAGTGCAGAGGAGAGGCAGGGAGCAGTTGCATGTGCGAGCGGGAAACGAACAGCATGTCCAGCCAGAGCACACAGAAAGACGGAGGGGAAAGGAGGAGGAAGCTCAAATTCAGCCCCAAGGAACTCCAGGTGCTGGTGGAGGAGGTGGTGAAGCAGCACCAGAAGCTGTTTGGGAGGCAATCCCTGCAAGTGCCTGAGGCCGAAAAGCGCAACATATGGCTGGCCATCCAGGCGCAGGTCAATGCTGTGGGAGTGACCCACAGGGAAATTGAGGTCCTCAAAAAGCGCTGGTATGACCTGAGGATTGTGACCAAGAGGAAGATGGGCGACATCCAGAAGGAGGCCAGCCAGACCGGAGGTGGAACCAACAGGGCACCTGCCCTCACCGAACTGGAGGAGCTGGTGGCGGCCACACTCGAGCAAGAGAGCGTCGTGGGTCTTGGGGACGCCGACAGCTCTGCCAGAGCCGCAACACACCAAGGTAAGACGAAAGCACAGCAATGTAGCCGCCCCTACCCCTATCCCACATCCCCCATTGTGACACGAGAATCACACTGCAGTCCACACGTGTCAGTGCAGACAGGCAATGCATTCCGGGAGATGTAGTCAGGGCAACACTAACCATGACGTAAATGTCACAGGGCAACAAGGCATGTCACGCACTCGAGGCACAAGGAGACAGAGGACAGATTGGAATGTGAAATGATTTATTGTGACGCTTGCAATGCAGCCCTTCGGGGACACTGAGCCAATGTTGTTTTTCTGTCCACAGATGTGACATCATGCAGTACAGGGCATGCTGCAGGGGAGACGGCACACCGGCCACAAAAATCACCTCTAGCCAGCACGAGTGCAGACCAGGGAGCAGGCCCACTTGCAGCCGCACCACCTACGCAGCCAGCCTCGCCGCACACAGAGCCAGCATCACCTCACCGAGAGCCAGCATCACCACCACCAGAGCCAGCATCGCCACTCATGTTCGATTCACCGGCCACATCTCCGCTTGCAGGTGTGAGAATGAGGAGGCGTCCAGCAGCCAGGCTACGAGCCTTAGACACCTCGTCAGACGACAGCATGGGCCCAGAAGACCGCACCGGGCCCCAGGAGGGGAGCCATCCCACTGTGCCCCAAACATCACAGGCAGCACAGACGGGAGCAAGAGGGCGCCGCAGGTCGCGTGTCCAGAGTCCACCAGCACCCACTGACGGCCATGGTGTCTTCTTGGGGCTCGAGGGCCAAATGTTGAAGCAACAGCGCCTGCAATCAAAGGCAGTAATGTCAGTCCAGAGGCACATGCGGGTGATGAGGACAAGCTTAGTCAACATGGACACAAACATTGGCGGCATGGCTGCGGGCATTCGGGACATGTCCCAGTCAATCCAGCAGTTGTGCAGCAAATTAGATGCTGACATCGAAGCACGGCGCCGGGAACGCCAGAGAAGGGACACTCCCAGCAGGGCACTCAACCGTCTGGCAACTGCGACTTCCCTACTTTGCCGGCGCTCTGTGACGATGCAGGAGGGCCTAACACAGTGCTGCAGCGACCTGTCACGGGGGATGGTGCAGGTGACAAGTGCACTAGGGGTGCTATTGACAAGTCAGGCGTCGACAACTGCTGCAGGGGATGCTGCGGAGAGCATCGACACCAGCAGCAGCATCACACCCCCCGTCCCCGAAGCACGCAGGAGCAGCAGGCGGCTTGGGGTTGGCTCTAGTGAGGATGCACAGGCCGTGCAATCCACCACTGCAGCGCGTATGCGCAAACATTGATGTGGCCCTGCTTATCCACTTGCCATTGGGTGACGTAACCCTGGACATACTCATTGTATAGATGGCATATTGCCAGATTGGCCTGTTCATGTGTTCATGGCGTGGTGCCACATTAAACTACGTCATGACTTCTCACGACTCGCTGTGTCCCCTCACTTACTCAGAAATAGTTGCATGTGATCTCTGCCCGTCTCTCTCTCCCATCGATTGCAGTTGGCACTCTAGCTGCGCTGCCCTCTGGCTGGCCTGACTCATCCTCGTTGTCCTCAAAATATGTTAGTTCCACATCTGTACCTTTTTTCGTGGCAAGGTTGTGCAGCATTGCACAAGTGGCAATTATCTTGCAGCAGGTGATGGGTTTGTACTGGCGTGCGCCTCCGCTCTTGTGGAGGCAGCGGAACCTGCTCTTCAGCAGTCCAAACGTGCGCTCCACCACATTGCGTGTAGATTTGTGGGCCACGTTGTATCGTCTCTCACTCTGGGTTGCTGGGTGTAGGTAGGGAGTGAGGATGAATGAACGGCATGCATATGCACTGTCGCCTGGATGAGTAAAAGGGAACCATCAGTTACATGCCTCTATACACTCTGATTTGCAGGTTTCAAGGGGCGTCACTGTTACTTACCCAGCAGGTATCCCTCTCCGAATTCTCCGGCTCTCAGTCGTGTGTAGATCCCACTATTCTGGAAGATGTAAGAGTCGTGGGTGCTCCCAGGAAACTTTGCAACAATATCTGTGATGATGTTCCCTGCATCACAGATCACCTGCACATTGATGGAGTGGGTGGACTTCCTGTTCCTGTAGATGTGCTCTGTGTCAGCTGGAGGACAGATTGGGATGTGTGTACCATCAATACAGCCGATGACATGGGGGAACTGTGCCATGTGATAAAAGTCTGTTTTTGTTTTCTGCAGTGCAGCCTGTGTGTTTGGGAAGCTGATGTAGTGGTGCATTCTCTGCATCATGGCATCCAGGAACTTCCTGAAGAAACGTGACAGGCAACTCTGGGATACCCCACCCACCGCAGCTATCACCACCTGATAACTGCCGGATGCCAACAGATGTAGGCTGCAGAGCACCTGCACATGTGGGGGTATGGCGTGCGCCCTTCTTATTGGCTGGTCCAGGAGTGGGTGAAGGTCCCTGATTAAGTCCATGATGGTTTCGGGGTGTAGCCTGTACCTCTCATGTATCTCTGCATCAGTCAGCTGGAATAGTGTGATGCGCTGTCTGTAGATTTGTTCCTCCCGTCGCCACACCCTCAGTCCTGCTGCCTGTAGACGTAGGCGCCTTGCAATGACGTACATGGCGGCCATGTTGTCCACGCTGTTGCATTTTGGGATTGCTTATATGCATTGTTGATGGTTACCACCTGCTTTCCATCCGTGTTAATTACCGACTCTTATTTACCGATTTTCCTGGATTTCTTAATTACCGACTGCTCCTACATGTCATTTTCAATTTTTACCACTTCATATTTACCACTTCATATTTACCGATTCGTTAATAATGTATTCGGTAAATATGAATCGGTATTTTAGAATTCGGTAACTATGAATCGGTATTTACCGCCTCATATTTACCGAAAAGTGGTTTTTGGACTCCTACATCTCACTTGTCTGATTACCGGTCGGTAACGGCATATTTACCGAAAATCGGCCGTTACCGACCGGTATTTGGCTACCTACATGAGGCCCTATGTACCTTGCCCTCTTTCAATCATGCTGTTAATCAGACCTTAGGAAAACAATCCTTCTCTAGTGCGTTACTGGATCCTGCTGAGGAAGGTGCACAAACAGTACCATGGGGTTGGGGGGCATCCCTACCCCACAACTGGAGTGGGAAATCTCTTGGGCATGCTGTAGGCTGGGGGGCCTGCAACCTCACAGCAGTCTAGTATCACTGTTGGTGTACTGTACAAAATCATGCAGGATTGGATCCTAAAACTCTGCCACTGAGTACTTGCAAAGGCCTCTCTTTTCTTCCCTGTGGAGGGCAGTATTGTCCACGTTTGCCCATCGTATGACTTCCTTTCTCCACTGTAACAACTGGGGAAAGAGCAGGGACTTCTTCTATATTGTCACTGCTCGTTTAGCTAAAAGGCGATTTAACTCTGTAAATGCCGTTGTGGCCTTCTTGTTTTTGCATCTAGTAAACAAGCCTAGCAAGCAATGTTGGGCATTTGTGACATCTGTTCTCTCAGTGGCCTGTGAGATGTTGTGAAGCACCTTTAGCCGGTATGTTTGTAGTAATGAGCACAACCACATCATGTGTAGTAAATCTGCACAAGATGCTCTGCCACTGCTGGATAGATTATGTACAATCTGTGAGGGGTCAAGTAGGCTCCATGGAGAATGTAAAACTGTATACACTGAAATCGAGCATTCCTGGGGAATTTTGTGGTGGTACTCGAGGAACTTAGTCATTCTGAGTCGCTAAGCCCCAGTCCCAGAGATGTCGCTCACCAAAGTGTTTTGGGGAGCTAATATGGTGGAGGGTTCCCGTTGGAATGTTTTAAAAAGACATGTGACAAGGTATCGACCATGCCCAGTTTATGTAATGCATGGAGTAGGGTCTGTGTATCCGGTTCTCTGTCTACTACATTCCAGTATCGGGTGAGTGTTCGCTGAACAGTGCCATAAAGCTAAAAATAGATAATATGAAGCTCATACTGGGCACATAGTTCCAGAAATGTGGAAATATGGATTTTTCTGATCAGTTATGTCCCCTATCTTGGACCCCAACGGTTCCATGTATGAATCACAAGTACATGTATGTTCCCTCCAGTTCTAGTTATGAAGACGCAAACACATGTGCGTCCACCGCCAACATGTCCTTTGTCAGATCCGCCATGAAAAGGCCGGATATTCCATTCTTAAATATGAAAGGCCACCGGCTTTATATGGTTCACTTATGCCATTTTACAGTCCAGGCAAGTAGGCCCTGATTCTGTCATCGAACTCTTCTTGCCTTCTGCCTCTGAAAGCTCCAGTCTGAGCCTGCAACCGTGACCATGAACTTTGCCTCATTCTCTGCGCGGCTCACGAAGCCTGACATCAGCTTGCTGCCTGCCAAGAACTGTATTTCACCTTCGAAATTATCTGCTCCGTTCCCTGCCTGATGCATTCCTGTCTAGTAGTTTAAGTAAACATTCTTCCAGCTACCGAGCAAAGGCTCGGTTTCTCTGTCCTCATGCAAGTAATTCATAGCCCTGTTACCATGGAAGGTTTCTGCCCCTTGCATCTCATATAGACACTTAGACACTTAGACGCTTGTGCACGCACACACAGTCAGTATAGAATAGATTTTGTCCAAGAGACTTCCCTTTGTGGATAACATAGTTCTTTAAACATGGGATGTTAGATATGATTTGGGATTAGGTTGACTTGACCCTCCAGACTTCTTGTCTCCACATGTAGAGCTAAATGTCAAGCCCCCTTCACCCCCTAGTTGCACGACAATCACACGTCATGCTGCTGCGCACGCATCTATGCCAAGTATAATCTTATAGATCCACCTATATATGACATCATAACCAATTATGTTCCTTTTTACTCCTCATTACGCCCATTTTCGGTTACGCAGGTGAATCGTCATCTTCCTTATCAATTGTTACGCCTACCGCATTCGCTTCATTGTATTGTATGTTCTATAAAAGTCATTTCTTGTCAATCATGTATGTACTTCACTTCCTGAACCTTCGTGGTGACGGAACTTGGAGCAACCGATTATAATCGTTCATTGGAATAAAGCCCATTCCGAACCTCTAATACCACGGATTCTGCCTCTTATTTACTGAGCTGTTTTATTATGTTTCTGTACCAAATTAAGTCCCGGTAATTAAATTATTTACCACATGAATGGCGCCCGAACAGGGACACTTTCTCATCTCACGCGCCGGCGGTGAGTTGCAGGCCCGGTCTCCTGCCACAGCTGGACGGACAATAACGCGTACCAGCAGGATTTCCTGTATCTCCCTCCGGTCAAGCGGGGGCGACTGAGGCTGCGATCAACACCCAGACGAGGCGGTGAGAAGTGCGAAGTATCCCGACCAGAGCCTAGCTGAGAGAGCAAGATCCGAGGTATACAGAGGCCCACCAGTTTCCGAAGTCCCAAGTCGAGTCCAGTCTCCGCAGTGTTCGAGTCGAGTCCAGTCCGGTTCAAGTTCAGTCCAGTTTCCGAGGCCTTCCGTTTCCGAGCTACCCGGTGAGTACCATTACTGGGGAGGCTTTCTGACGTGCACATAGTTTGTGCCGGTCAAGACGGGTTTGGGTACACAAATCCGGTCTGCACTGTTTCAGCAGTGTATCTGTACTGTTTAGCAGTATATCAAGTATATAATTCAGTTAATGTCGAGTATTATGTTTAGTGATTTAAGTTTTCCTTAGATCATCATCATTATTGATTGTTCAGGTAAATGTTAAATGTTAAATGTTTTAAGTACGTTCTGCATATTGTGGTATGAATGACTGTTCATTATCGTGGTTACTGTATTAAGTTTTGTTTTAAATCAAGTATCAGATTAGTTCTCAATATGCCGCTCTTTTCAAAATTAAGACAGATCACAACAAGAAAAGGGGTACTCGAAGAAGCCGTTCCTATTCCTCCTAGGGACACTCCAGGGTACTTCATGTATCATAAACATGGCTTAGACGCTATATTATTTCTTGATTTATGGGTAGACTACACCAAGGAATTACCAGAAAGTCAGAGGTGGCCCGCAGCGGGGACCTGGGATGCAGAGTGCATCATGAAAGTCGAGGAAGAGCTATGGAATATCAGAAAGTGGAGATACAGGGGGAACTGTTACGTTTCCTCATAAATTGTGTGATCAGAAATCAAGACCGACCAGGGGTAGACCCGGAAGCAATGCAAATTCTTACCAGATGGAGTCAGAATATATCAGAAGGAAGACATGATAAGCAGAATTGTATAATAGCCATGTGCCGAAAGATCCGTAAAGAATTAGAACGCCTACACGAAGAAAGATTAGCGGTAGACCAGTTCGAACAAAGCGAGGAAGAAGGATCAGGACTGCCCACAGGACAGTCAGACACTATAGCCTATGTAGGTAGAGGAAGATCTTGTAATAGTAATAGATGTCTTATTGACCCGATACGTCCGATATGTCCAGACAATAACAGGAGTTTCCCAACACCCATAGTCCATATAAGGTCTAACGAGCATTCGTTCCGAGCAGCTGACAAATTACTCCGAGAACGAAGGGGTTATCATTTTCTCGATTCTATGGATGAACAAGAATTAGCCAGGTCGGCTGTCCATTGGGTTGACAGTCCCGGAAAATATAGTGATGATACAGTAGCACGCACATTTTTGAATCTCACCCCAGATGAACAGCGTTTAGCTGGGATTTATATGATTCAACAACTCCTTATACTATATCAGAGTCAGCATTCGGACCCTGGTCCCTTACCTGATATATTGACTGAATTACTCATGAATAGATGGAGAGGTTCAGGTACTAAATTAATTAAAGAAATACTAGAATCAAGAAAGCAATACATTCTTTTTGTATGTTCAGAACATGTTTCACTACCCATTAAGGAAAGAACCACGTATTATATGGACAGACAGAATCCTCTACGAGAAGTACACCCAATAAAGGGCGAGGACAATGAGTTTAAACGCGTATTTGTATACACGCCCATATCAAAAATAGAATTGTTAGAAATGAAGAAAGTGGTACCCAGTCATGACAAAGATCCAGCGGGTTTTCACCGAGAAATTAAAGACATGTTACTCATGGGAGAGTATACCTATCCCGACATTATGACAATATTAAAGGTATTAATGCCTGCTGGCATTTATGAGAAACTCAGGGAAAAAGAGTGGGAGGTAGGAGACCAAAAAATAGAATGGTCAGTATTAGAAGCAGAAGAAAAGGCCCGAACTGCAGGAGCAGGACTTGGGGATAAAACTAAAGCACTACCAGGTTTATTAGTACAGGTACTGCCACGTTTATTAACTACGAAAAAGGAAGATTGGGGTACAATTTCAGCCTGTAAACAGAAGCAAGATGAAGACACTAGTGATTACTATGCCCGATTTGAAAAATGTTTTGGTATAAATAGTGGCATAAAAGCAAGTAGCGAATCATACCCACATCTGTTTGTAACAAAATTAGTAGAAAATGCCCTGCCCCAAGTAAAGAATAGAGTATTAAAATTCGAGAGTACCTGGCAAGGTAACACTCCATCACAAATGTTACAAATGTTACAGTACCATCACAATAGAATTAGAGAGGAACAAGAACATGAACACAGACGCATGAAAGACACAAAAATGAAAATGCTAGTTTCTCAGACAGTTCCAGCTGAAGGACATAAAAAGGGTATGACACATTCCGGTGATTCAGCAGGACCTGTAAAAGGGACATGCAATTATTGTAAAAAGCCAGGTCATTACGTACACGATTGTCCAGTTTTGAAACATAATATCGCCATAGGTAATACAAAAGAAAGACCACGGCCACCTAGACAGGATCAGAATGAACAAGGAGCTCCGCAGCACGCACAGTACATGCCAGCTCCACCACAGTCTGTACAGTTTGTGCCAGCTGCACCAGCGCTGCCCGTTGCTGCCACACAAACCACGACACGACAACTGTACCAGACCGCACAGTACGACTATCCTGATTACCAACGATACGCATGAACCAGCCTAGAGAGGGAAGTTGACTTACCCCTTATCGAGATCCCTGTAGATCAAGAAGGACCTTATGTACATAGTGAATTGTTAGGCCAAGACAGAAAATTTTTACTCGATACAGGGGCAAGTCGAACGACCATAAAACGTAGTGAAGTTCCAGGGGCACCCCTCTCAGGCTCTCAGAATATCTCCCTTGGTTTTTCAGGAAAACCTATTGTTAATGAAGTGTCACAACCTCTTCCACTTACGATAGGACCTTTGACCCGAACTACCGATTTATTGCTTACTAAATCATGTCCAGAAAATCTGTTAGGAATAAAAACACTGAAAGCTCTAGGAGCCATAATATGTTGTTCTCCGGAAGGAGTAAGATTGTTTTTACGTGATTTTAAAGGTCACTATGTATCTAGAGACATGGATCCCCGACTGCAGACTTTACCTACACATCTATGGGCACAAGGCCCTACTGATGTTGGTTGCATGAATATTACACCATATCGAGTCACATTAAAGGCAGGAGTGGTACTACCACGAATGCGACAATACAAGTTACCCCCAGATGCTGTAGTGGTTTTGCTGCAAATCATTGACGAGCTCATTGCCCAAGGAGTGGTTGTGGAAACAGACTCCAATGTATGTAATTCACCAATAATTCCGATTCTTAAACGAACAGATCCAAAGGCCCTGCCAGTATATCGATTGGTTATTGATCTGCGCGAATTAAACAAGTGCATTGTGCCACAATTCCCTGTGGTCCCTGATATCTCGTCATTATTGACAGCCATTGATTCCGAAGCAACATTCTTTACTGTAATTGATCTTAAAAACGCCTTTTTCAGCGTCCCAATAGATCCGGAAAGCCAATATTTGTTCGGATTTAGTTTAAATGGACGTAGCTTTAAATTCTCACGCGCACCTCAAGGATTTACAGAAAGCCCCAGCATCTATAGCCAAGCACTGAAACGAGAACTTGACAGTATCCACATGCCAGTTAACACTGCCTTGCTTCAATATGTCGATGATCTGTTGATCACCGCTAGAAGCGAACCCGAATGTGAGAAAGCATCACTGACAGTTTTACAATTTCTAGCTGAAAAGGGACACAAGGTGTCCCCTTCTAAGCTGCAATTCTGTGTCCAGCGAGTTATTTATCTTGGACACTCGCTGTCCAAGGAGGGAAGGCAGCTTACACCCGACCGCATTCAGTTAATAGCTAACATGCAAATACCCAAGACACAAAAGGAGGTGCGGGCTTTCATAGGCCTCACTTCATACTGTAGACAGTGGATCCCTCAATATGCATTTCTAGCAAAATCGCTCATGCAAATACCCAAGACACAAAAGGAGGTGCGGGCTTTCATAGGCCTCACTTCATACTGTAGACAGTGGATCCCTCAATATGCATTTCTAGCAAAATCGCTCATTCAGTTGACAACACAGGAGGCAGCCACATCGACTGTTCTCCCTTGGACTCAGGAACATACACAAGCTTTTGAAAGCCTAAAGAAAGCTTTATGTCAAGCACCTGTTTTAGCAACGCCATGTTACAGAAAACAGTTTACACTCTTTGTTACAGAGCGCAAAGGTACTGCCTTGTCAGTACTCACACAGGAACAAGCAGGAGCACACAAACCATGTGCTTATTTTTCTAGTACATTAGATCCAGTAGCTCAGGCTCTTCCTGCGTGCCTGAAATCAGTGGCAGCGACAGCTTTAGCAATACGACAAAGCGATGCCATAGTGTTAGGACATCCATTGACAGTTCAAGTACCACATGCGGTAGAGGTTCTTGTAAATAGAACGCAAACACAACACTTGACTATAGCGCGACTTACAGGGTACGAACTTACATTGTTCCAGCCACATATAGAAATCAGACGCTGTAACACATTGAATCCTGCCACACTTTTGCCAGTAATCGGAACAGACCCACTAGCCCATGACTGTATTGAAGTTATTACTATAACGACGAAACCCAGACAAGACTTAACCGATGTCCCATTGTCAGATCCAGACCTGACATTGTATGTAGATGGTTCATGTATGAGAACAAATACAGGAGAGTTAGTGGCTGCTTACGCAGTCACAACAGATACTGAAGTCATTGAAACAAATCATATAAATACTTTGTCAGCTCAAGCCGCAGAGCTCATCGCTCTGACACAAGCCTGTATTCAAGCCACAAGTAAAAAAGTCAACATATACACTGATTCACGTTATGCATTCGGAGTTGTACATGACTTCGGCGTGCTGTTGCGAGAGAGAGGTTATTTAACTTCCCACGGTGCCCACATTCAACACGGACCCCTCATTCATGCTTTATTAGATGCGATACATCTACCGACTGCAATATCAATTATGAAATGTAAAGCTCATACGAAAGTCACTGATATCATTTCTCAAGGCAATGATCTAGCCGACAGAACAGCTAAACAGACTGCTCAAACACAAACATCCGACATGACAAAGATAATAGTCCCGACGCCGACACATTGTATGACAGTTAAAGATCCTACTTTTGACGTAATTGACATCCAGACACATGCTACACCAGATGAAATAAAGAAATGGACCGAATTAGGAGGGATCCAAACGGATCAAGGATGGATTATGAAGGAAAAGTCTGTGTGGTTCCTTCCTGATTCAATGGTCCAAGTTATAATTAACACTATACATAGTCCAGCACATCTAGGAGAAAAAGCTATGCTAGATAGCATTCAACACATTTGGTTCAATAAACATTTACGAGCAGCAGCCAAACAAAAGGTCCGTACCTGTATGATCTGTTGCCAGTTCAACCCAGGAAAAAGCGTTCCCGTAGAACAGGGTGGATTTCATCCTCCTGATCACCCTTTTGAAGTCCTCCAGATGGATTATATCCAGATGGAACGATGTCGAGGATTCAAATACGTTCTCGTAGTTGTTTGTGCTCTTTCCCGTTGGACGGAGGCATACCCGGTTTCAGATTACACTGCCCCGACTACTGCCAAACAGTTGGTTCGAGAATTCTTCCCACGATACGGTTTACCACGTGTTGTTCACTCAGATAACGGCCAGCCGTTCTCATCCGAATTAATGAAACATGTTTCACTTTTGTTAGGTTATCAGTGGAAATTCCACTGTGTCCGACACCCTGAGGCAGCAGGTCTCGTAGAAAGACATAATCAGACCCTGAAAATTAGATTGTCCAAAATATGCAGGGAGAAAGGTGTCGACTGGGTAGTAGCACTACCAGTTGCACTCTTTTACACAAGAATGGTAGCACACTCTCGAACAGGGCTATCCCCGTATGAAGTGATCTTCGGCAGACCACCAAATATGTGGGGGACGCCTATGCCACGAAAAATAACTGATATTGACTGTAATATGCTGACAGATTACTTAGCTTCCTTGATGTCTGCACTACAATCTTGTCGTTCACAGGTAGCTGCAACCTTTCCCGACAACACTGAGGTGAAACCCCTTGACGTAGTTCCGGGGGACCTCGTTCTTGTGAGGAATTTCGACCGAAAGACTCAGCTGGAGCCCAGGTGGAGATCACCCAAATTGGTTCTGCTCACCACAAGGACAGCCGTGAAGATCGAAGGCAGAAAAGGATGGGTGCATTCAAGTCATATCAAGAAATTTCATGGACTTCCTTCGGATGTGAATAGCCCCCCTCGTGTGTCTTCACCCATTGACTCAAAACTACCTTTGGCTGAGACCAACAGCAAGGAACTCTATAAACTAAAACTAAGGCCTAGACCGTCGGACGATTTGATTGTTTAAGTCCTCTCCAAGGTGAAGCGGTTGAATCTGTCTCCGACATGTATCCCTTAGACCTGAATCATGGAAAATCGCGAAAAATGTTGAAGCGACATGCGTACTGTAAATCATTGCGTAGCCATTGCATAATGACGTTATTAATTTTGTTTTTCTTGAGTCTTTTAATAATTACTGCAAGTATATTGTTGCTCATATATTATCCTACTTCTAGACCTGTTTACAATGTTACTGCTGAACATTCTTTTAGTGAATTATCTCCGCTTGAGTTGTCTTATAGATTTGCGCTGCGCAATAACACTTTTATTAGTATGTTACATCACTCCCATCAGGTTAGCAATGCTACAAATTGTTGGATATGTGGCCGACTCCCTCCCTATCAGAATTATAAAGGAATTTTACCTCTCTTTCCATACCCGTTCACACACAACGGCTCCTGTGGAGCATGGTTTAGTTTAATTAATTCTCTAGATTCGAATTCTGCAGTTTGTCAAGATAACTGGGTATGGGGAAATTTGAACTTAATTTTACTTAAGGTCTGCTACCCCAACAAGGAGGGACTTCCCCAGAGAACAGGAACTGATCTAGAAAACGAAGTGTATGGATTAGGTAATTTCACGCTTAATCTTATGATCCTAAATGTCGAATCCGAAACTACTCCAATTTTGCCCGCTATGTCAATATTTCCAGTAAAGGGTGAACTATGTGTAAGGAAAAATGGTTCCATACATATGGGCCATAGTAAATGCACGACTGTAGTAGAGTTTAGTGATCAAGGCAAGTCCACATTTAGAGCTTCCCGCCATTCTTATTACATATGTGGTCAGACGGCATATGTACGTTTGCCTCTAGACTGGGACGGTACTTGCTATATTGGATTCCTTTTGCCACCTGTTTTTTTAGCTCCTCCTGATTATCACAGAAATATTCATTTAGTAAATAGTAGAGTAAGGAGAGATCTCCCAATAGTCGATTACACTGAAACAGCATGGGAAAAATACACAGATTTCAATAAAGGTCTCTTTCCCTATATAGGTACTGTTACTAATAGTAAGCTGATACGTAGATTAACTAGAACCCTTGAAGCAGTAGTGAATGAAACTATTTCCGCTTTAGGCAATTTAACAGAAGAGCAGTCTGCTATGCGGATTGTTGTGCTTCAAAATCGTCTTGTCCTTGACGTCATCCTGGCTGATAGGGGCGGAGCTTGTAGGGTCATCGGATCAAGCTGTTGCATTTTCATACCAGAAAATTCGCCATCTGTATATAAGGCCATAACTCGCCTTCATAAGATTGTAACCAGATACACCAGAACCCAGGCACCTGGACTTGGTCCGGTTGGTTTTGGAGTATATTATCTACCTTTGGATGGAAGGTCCTATCTTTCCTAGGTATTGGCCTCCTCATACTATTCAGTTGCTGTCTATGTCTACAATGTGGACCAGCGATCTGTGGTCTGTGTGCCACATCGTGTATTCCACCACCAAGAATTCATTCGTCACGGAAGAAGAAAGAAGAACAAATGATGTTATATGAACAGATCAATGGATTGATGAAGATTGATATCTCTTAACGGGCAAGTAGGGGACAAGGAGGGAATGTGGAAATATGGATTTTTCTGATCAGTTATGTCCCCTATCTTGGACCCCAACGGTTCCATGTATGAATCACAAGTACATGTATGTTCCCTCCAGTTCTAGTTATGAAGACGCAAACACATGTGCGTCCACCGCCAACATGTCCTTTGTCAGATCCGCCATGAAAAGGCCGGATATTCCATTCTTAAATATGAAAGGCCACCGGCTTTATATGGTTCACTTATGCCATTTTACAGTCCAGGCAAGTAGGCCCTGATTCTGTCATCGAACTCTTCTTGCCTTCTGCCTCTGAAAGCTCCAGTCTGAGCCTGCAACCGTGACCATGAACTTTGCCTCATTCTCTGCGCGGCTCACGAAGCCTGACATCAGCTTGCTGCCTGCCAAGAACTGTATTTCACCTTCGAAATTATCTGCTCCGTTCCCTGCCCGATGCATTCCTGTCTAGTAGTTTAAGTAAACATTCTTCCAGCTACCGAGCAAAGGCTCGGTTTCTCTGTCCTCATGCAAGTAATTCATAGCCCTGTTACCATGGAAGGTTTCTGCCCCTTGCATCTCATATAGACACTTAGACACTTAGACGCTTGTGCACGCACACACAGTCAGTATAGAATAGATTTTGTCCAAGAGACTTCCCTTTGTGGATAACATAGTTCTTTAAACATGGGATGTTAGATATGATTTGGGATTAGGTTGACTTGACCCTCCAGACTTCTTGTCTCCACATGTAGAGCTAAATGTCAAGCCCCCTTCACCCCCTAGTTGCACGACAATCACACGTCATGCTGCTGCGCACGCATCTATGCCAAGTATAATCTTATAGATCCACCTATATATGACATCATAACCAATTATGTTCCTTTTTACTCCTCATTACGCCCATTTTCGGTTACGCAGGTGAATCGTCATCTTCCTTATCAATTGTTACGCCTACCGCATTCGCTTCATTGTATTGTATGTTCTATAAAAGTCATTTCTTGTCAATCATGTATGTACTTCACTTCCTGAACCTTCGTGGTGACGGAACTTGGAGCAACCGATTATAATCGTTCATTGGAATAAAGCCCATTCCGAACCTCTAATACCACGGATTCTGCCTCTTATTTACTGAGCTGTTTTATTATGTTTCTGTACCAAATTAAGTCCCGGTAATTAAATTATTTACCACAGAAAGGACAACAATGTTCCGTTGGAGAACAGATCACCCAGGGTGGTGATTCCTGTAGCATGCCACAGTGTCAACTTTCTGTGTGTTAAGGTACCCCATCCTCTAGGGATGCTCTGACTGGGAAGAAGTGGGGAATACGGGCGTGATCGGGCAGCATGGGGGAAGCTGCACTTCAGGCAGCGTTGGACCATAGATAACAGAAGAGTGCATCATCCAGAACAAGGAAACCTGGGAAACAGAGTGCTTTATAGGGCACCACTAAGTATTTGAGCAAGGGATATTCCTGTCACCTAGTGATGATGATCCCAAGCCAGCATGCCACCCACCGGAGTTATGCTGGAAAGTAGTAATGTAGGACATCAGGGGCTCCCATGACCCCAACTGATGGTAGCAACCTGAGCTTATGTAGTTCATCTCTAAGTCTCCCCCGTCCCCATACCAGCCCTACCAAAAGGGAGACAAGTTGTCAAAAATACTTGAGAGGGAACCAATACTGGGAGCATCACCAACTTTGACAGGGCGGTTCGCCCTGCCATAGATATAGGGGGGCTAGTCCAAAACTGGGACTGAGAGCGCAGTGATTTCACCGTCCTGCCCAAGTTCCCTTCCGAAATATGTGTGGGCTCAAGGTATAATTGAATACCAAGGTATTTATTAGGGGCCCAGGTCAAAAGGTCCCCATTCAGGCAGATCCCCTCGTGCTCTGCCGCTCTGCTGCTTCTCCGCTGCTCCTCTGCCTTAAGGATGCACTTCCACTGAGCTGCCCCGACCACAGTGCAGTACATCTTTCCCTTGTTGTCCCTGGGCTTAGGATTCAACCCAAAATAACGTATTTGAAATTGTACCAGCAAAGTTGAAAAACATCTCAGTCTGCACGCTCAGTAAGGCACTTTCAGAGAACTCTCCGGTGCCTTTCCAGAATACAGACATGGCTGCATCCAACTTTGCATCTTAGCTGAACAGAGCCCTTGATACTATTGCCCCCTTGAAAAGGGTTACCTATGGCAGGGATAAGCACACCACTCTCTGGTTCTCAGAAGACCTTAGATAGTGGAGACAAAAATGTCACAGGCAGGACCGCAAATGGCGCCTGGGTTAAATCCTTGTGAAAACCTATATATAGAGCTCTCATTCTGGAGTACAAATGTGCATTTATTAAGCTGACTGTTAGTATTGTATTCAAAGTATCAATAATGCTTGACAGTAGTCCAAAGAGTTTTTTAAACTGGCTAATGCTCTTTAAGGTCCGTGCTCCCAAGCAAATATGGAGTGGTCTTAGTCGGCCTGTAATGAGTTTGCCGTCTTCTTTCAAAGCAAAATCAGTGACATTTACCCAAGAATTTGGAGATACTCACTTTCATGATCTCTCCGGTCTGGTTACCGGTTTCGAGAACCCATTTCATGCCCCTAATCATTTCCGGAGCTACATAGGAGCAGTCACTTTTAAAGCTTCTTCAGTACAAAAAACTGCTCAATTTCAATTGATAATCAAAGAAAACAATTGTATTGTTCAATTAATAATATATTGGGAATCTGAATACTTTTGCCCCTCCAATATTGGAACCTTATTGGTACTCCTTTCCTTCCTTTATATAAAGTGCCTAGTGCTAAGATCTTCTCCCCCCATTACTGATCAAATACACGTTTTCAAGATTGAATTGTGAGCCGGTGCTCTAACTTTGGGAAGCCATTTTAAAACCTTTCTAACTGTTTGTCGTTCTGTCAGCATCAAATCATCACACCACTGGAGTTCATTTTTACCATGCGCCTTGATTATATGCACTGTCATGGCACCAAGTCATGTGGTACACCCTAATATTCATTCTTGAATGTCCACCCAAATTACTGCAGCCCGACATCCTTATGGACACTCTAATGTACCACCTTCCCCTAAATTGGGGTTGCATAAACAAATAAAGTGCATAGTGCAACAATGCATAGTCATCAATAATAAAGTGCTACTTGCGGAGCTGCCTCGTTGAACCCTAGATACATACTCGAACATACTAACATTAACGTGCCTGTGCTTGGTTCAAGTTTTGCTCCCATGTCAGGCAATATATATATATTGCATTCAAATGCCCCATTGCTGCTCTTTTGTCTTGGTCTATATGCTTTCTAGATGGATGGAAGCATACTCCTGTGACTGAGCCCTTAGGGAAAGTAGAATGATTTACAGGAACATTAAAATATAAAATATCTAAAATGTGTGAAGTAGCAGGACTTAAATGGACATTTGCCCTTTCCCGAGCCCCATTGTTGATGACAGCCACTCCTAACCAAAAGACTAAGTTGAGGCCATATATAATTATCATAAGCAGAGCAATTATTTTCCCTCTCTTCCAGTACTACTTAATTTGCTTGTGCCTGACAATGTGCAATTAGAATAATGCAAACAACTAATTCCCAGTGTTAACAACTTCTCTTCTTAAGTTTAAGTTGCACTGCCCATCAGCTTGACAGAAGAATTCTGTCTATCATGGTCCATAGCCCAGTGACTGGATCCACGTCAAGATACACCAGTAGAAGTTACCACTTCAAGTACGGTGGCAAAGACTATACCAATCACTGCTCAACATCATCACTGCAGTCAAGTGCCAAGTTTTGTCCCCCTGGAATCACACATCATACTGCGAGTTAATCACAGACCCAAAATATATCGTACCCACTGATAGAGAAACTCTTGCCCTCACAGGTGTACCATAAAAATGCATTGAAGGTGTAGTCCCTTCTCCTGTCCACAGCTGTGGCCTACGACTACAGTAGTGGGAAGCTTCCCAGCTACCTAAATCCTCAGTAGGTCTGATTAGCCCTCTTTGTAGCAAACCTTTTCAGTTGGTACATCAAGTGGTTTTGTCAGGAGGAGGAGGTCGTGGACTGGACGAAGTTAACTGCATGCAAACCACTGAAACAAACTAAAAACTCACAAAGAAATACTTTCCAGCAGGTCCTGGATCAATATAAACATGACCTAAATCTTTTTTCGCACTGACTCTGCACTGAAGTGCCCACTGTCTCCAATGGAGGAGTGCCTTCATTTCCGAATACGTTTGAATTGGAGGGGTGATAGCCCTATCTACATTTGTATGGGCACTTATTCCTAAAAGAGATAATTACACAACCTCGGACAACATATATTGGAACCGTACTCGGTCATACAGGGTACAAGACAGGGAAGACCCCAGTTCCTAATTCTCTTTGTCCTCACCCTCGAGCCTTTTGCTTAAAAGATAAGAAATCTGGGACAAGGATTTGGCCTACGACTTGGTAGTCGCACACATGCAATTTCCCTGTAAATGGACAATATGCTCATATATGTGCGAGTCCTAAGGGTGGACATTACTCCCATTGCTGAGGTGCTGCAAGAGTTTGGAGACTTTTCAGAATTAAGTGTCCATTATAGCAAATCCTTGATCTTCCCCCTCATAAAGAATATGAAATGAAATGAAATTAAACTTATAAAGCACACACATGTCCAAAGGCGTCAGGGCGCTAAATTAAAATATACATCAACAAAAGATTTGACCAAAACTTCAGGTAAGAGAAACCTAGGGATTAATGAGTAAGGTTTTAAGGCTTTTCCTAAATTAGAGATGATTTTCTATAGAGGCAACAGACTGAGGCGGGTGTACCAGAGCTTGGCAATAGAATGAGAGAAAGATTTACTGCCTCAACTGGCAAGATGGATTCTCGGCATGGCAAGAAGCTTACTGAAGATAATTGCAGAACCCTTTTAGGAGTATACCAATTAAAAAGGTCTTTCAAAATTTGGGACCCTAGGTCATGCAACATCTTATGAGCGATGCCAAGAGACTTGAACATGATGCATTACTTGACTGGGAGCCTGTGCAACTTCTTAATCTCTTGAGAAGCAAAAAGGTTAACAAACAAGAAAAGGGGGCAGGGTAGAAACATCCTGAGCCCCTAGGCCTGTTCAGGGTGTCCATGCCAAAAAAAAGCATTTTTTACATTTTCGGCGGGATTCACAGTAGATCCGCAAATCCCACAGAACATTTTAAAAAATGAAGCGGGGGCTCCCGCGCTTCGTTTACTTTAGACCCTGCAGGGCAATAACTAATAAAGGGACTGCCACCTCCCCGGGGCTATTTTTTTTTAATGCGAGGCACCACGCGGCCCCCACACAGCCCTGGGGACTGCCACCTTCCCAGGGCTATATTACAAAGATGTGGGGGGCTCCAGTCCCCCCCCCCAAGCAGCCCTGGGGACTGCCACCTCCCAGGGGCCATACTGAAATAAGGAGCGTGGTAGCCCAGGGACCGCCACCTCCCCTTGGTAGTTTTCAAAATGCGGGGGGCCATGCTCCCCTGCTGCCCTAGGGACCTCCACCTTCCCAGGGCTATTTTAAAAATGGGAGGGAGCCGTGTGGCACCCCTCCTGGAGCCATAAATGGCCCTATGGACCGCCACCCCCCAGGGCCAGCTCGATGAACGTCTCGGGGTGCCAACTCCTGAGACATTGCAGTTTGCTATGGCTTGGTGGAGCACTGCTCCTGTCAAGCCATAGCAAACACTGCTTCAGTTCACGGAAGCGAGAGCATCGAAAAATGCTCTTGCTTGAATGAAGCAGAGCAGAATTGCTTTTGGGCAGAGGGAGCTGCACGTTTGCAGCTCCCTCTGCCCAAAAGCAATGCTCGCCCCGCGGGAAGCCGGCAGAGACCGTGGGGGCCTTGAGGCTTCCCCCGCGTTCCCCAACGACCTGGCCATGCCCTGGGGGATGGCGTCCCCGGGGTAATATAACCCTTGCAGGCCCCCCTACCCATTTTTTTTTAAAGGGTTATGGCGGGCCCCGGGGGATGGGGACCCAGGTGCTGGAATTGGGCTTAGGAGGGGGCGGCTGCGAGGCCTCTCATCCCTTAAAAAATACATATATATTTTTTTAAATGGCCGGGCCCTGGGTAATTGGGTCTGAAACCGGCCTGGGGAGCGGGGGACCCACGGTTCCCCTCCCCTTTCAAAATAAAACAATTAACAAAGGACCAGCTCCGGGGAACGGAGCCCCCTCCTGGTTTATTGTTATAAAAAATGGGTTGGGCCCTGGGGTATTGGGTCTCCAGGGCTCAAAAGGATCAAAGGAAAGGCCACACCAACCCCCTTCCTAAAAGAAAAAAGAAAGCTAGCTACTTGCCGGAGGCCCCGTCCCCTTTCTCCACTACTCTGCAAATGCGCCTCCTGGCACGCTCTTGGTTGGGAGGGGAAGTCTCCTTCACTCTTGAGGGTCCTTAGGGGCCAACTAGCCCACCTGTTACCTCCAGTAAGCCCCACACAGTGGGATTGCTGAGAGGATGTTGGAGGCCACATCCCTTTATCCACCACTCTGCAAACACGCCTCTAGGCGCACTGCTGGTTGGGCAATGAGGTCCCCTTGCATCCTGACGGCCTCAGGACTCGAGAGGACTTCATCCCCCAAGCAGCAGTGCACTATAAGGCGCGTTTGCAGAGTGGGCGAGAAAGGGGGCATGGCCTCTGACCACCTCTCAGCAATCCAGTTGTGTGGGGCTTACTGGAGGTAACAGGAGGGCTAGTTGGCCCCCAGGGACCCTCAAGAGGCAAGGGGACTCCATCCCCTAACCAGTAGTGCACCAGGAGGCGTGTTTGCAGAGTGGTGGTGAAAGGGTGGTGTGGCTTGCTATCAGAACTCAGTAATGCTGCTGTATGAGACTTACTAAAGGTAATAGGAGGGGTAGTTGGCCCCCAAGGACATCCTTGAGGGCCAACTACCCCTCCTTTTACCTCCAGTATGTCCCACACAGCAGGATTGCTTAGAAGTCAGAGGCAACACCCCCTTTCTCCACCACTCTGCAACTGTGCCTCCTGGTGCACTACTAGTTGGAGGATAAAGTGCTGTTGGCTCCAGAGGGACCTTGGTGGCCAAGAAGCCCACTGCTACCCCCTGTTAGCCGTATGCAGCGGAATTCCTGAGAGCTGGACGGAGGCTCAGCCCCCTTTCTCCACCACTCTGCAAACGCGACTGCTAGTTAAAAAACATTAGAAATTCACTAAAAAAACAAAGGTTACAGGGACGTTATAGTTAGGAATTGGCATTTAAAAAACCTTAGAAATTCACTGAAATAAGAAAAGGTTTCAGGAACGCTATTGTGAGGAATTAACATTTTAAAAAAGCTTCGAAATTCACTGAAAAAAACAAAGATTTCAGGAATGTTATAGTTAAGCTGACATTTCACTTTCACTACAAAACCAGAGAAATTCAGCTTTTATCACGCCCCCGCAATGCACTGCTTATGACCTCACACATTACATCACTCATGACATGGCCAATTACGTCGCTGATGGCATCACTGATGACATCTCAAATGACATCACTGATGACATCATCCGGTGACTATGAGTGTTTCTAAAAGGTTTATGAGTGTTAAATATACATACCAAGGTGTTTTGGTGAATCAGTTGGTGTATGAGTGCCTGATCGGATGATTCAGTCGGTGCGTGAGTAACTATATAAGTGAATAATTAAGTGTCTCAATGAATGTATGGGTGAATGACTTTAGATGTGAATGTCTGTATCTGTCAGTTGGTGTCTAAGTAGGTATGTGAGTTTCCGTATGGGTGAATGATTGGTTGTCGGAGTACCTTTATGGGTGTTTGAGTGTTTGTGTGGGTTCGTGATGAACAAGTGGGTGAGTCAGTGGCTGTATGGGCTAGTGAGTGCGTGTGTGTGGGGCTGTATGGGTGAGTGAGTGTGTGTGTAGCTGTGTCGGTGAGTGAATGGATGTGACAGTGGTATATGGGTGAGTAACTGCATATGTGAAAGGCAGTATAGGTGAGCGTTGGACTATAAGTGACTGTATGTGTGACTGAGTGATTGCAATAGTGGCCGTATGGGTGAGTGTGTGCTTGTGTCAGTGACTGTATAGGTAAATGAGTATGTCTTAGTGTCTGTATGAATAAATGAATGTTTGTGTGTACAAGCGTAAAGGTGAGTAAATGGCTGTGTAATTGACTCTATAGGTGACTTAGTAGGTGTGTGAGTAGCTCTATGAGAGACTGACTGTGTGTGAATGGCTATATCAGTGGATATATCAGTGGCTGTATTAGTGAGTGAGTGGGTATATGAGTGGCTGTATAGGTGAGTGAGTGGATGTGTGTAGACCTATGAATCAGTGAGTGGGTATGTAAGTACTGGCGTGGGTGTGGCAGTGGTTTTGAGAATGGTAGTGTGAAAGTTAGAGTGGGTGTATGAAAGGTTTTATGGGGGTGTTAGTGGGTGCGTCAGAGATTCTGTGGAGGATGTCATCAGTGATGTCATTTGAGATGTCATCAGTGATATCCTCAGTGATGTCACTGGCCATTTCATGAGCGATGTAATATGTGAGGTCATAAACAGTGCATTGCAGGGGCCCGAGTTATAGTTAACTCAGGTAAGTATAACGGCTGAATTTTGCTGGTTTTGTACAAGTGAAATGTCAGCCTAACTATACCGTTCCTTAAACCTTTGGTTTTTTCAGTGAATATATATATATCAGGTGCTCGATGTGCAGCCAGTGTAGTTTCAGCACCCTTTGTAACATTGTAAGCATGACAAATAGCACCCATGTGACAGTACTGTTTATTAGCAATGGAGGAAATATTTGTTTCAAACCACTGGGTGCCTGCAGCATAAATATAATTTCAGTTTATATGAATGGACCAAATTTGGTAACAGGAGCAACCAGTGTCTCGCCAAAATACACATCTGGAAGGCTATGACACCCAACCCTTGTCCAAGCCTCCTTTTCACTTTTGGCTGCTTTGGAGATAACATAAGTTAGGTATGGGGTGATCAACAGTGTGGGACAGACACATCAATGTCACATCTTAGTTAGGGGACAACGCTGCATTTTTAGCAGTACTCTCTGCAAAACGATTACCCTCAGAGACTTCACCTATAGCAGATTGGTGGGCAGTAAACTTAACAATTGCCGCTTTCTTTGGCATTTGGAGAGCACAATGCGATCGTTTTACATTGGATCTATTTTTAATGGAAATACCTGCATAAGCATGGATCCCCACTGCATTCACAAATTGCCAAAATTGTGGACAACATCAATGGTTTACTTTAAATCCGTGAAGATACTCACAGTTTTCCGAGTGGCCAAAATACAAGCACAGATAAAACAATTAATTCAACTAACTGGGAAAAAGACACTTGCAGTAACATCTACTCGAGAATGCATATATGGTGCAGACAGAATGCCCAGCAACCAAATTTCTTGCTCTGTTTTGGAGAGAGCTTCCGTCCACATGCTATACAGTTTCACAGTTAGATGTACATCAGTGAGATTCGTGCAGGTCTTCGGGAGGTAAGCACTAGTGAGGAGATAATCATTGGTGTCCCCTTCAATGGAAGTGGGAAACAATAACACTGGCTACAGCACAGAGCTTCTTACTATGGAAATATGAGAGACAGAGAGCAACAATAATTCATACTTAGACAATCGCATTTTACTAGTTTACAATGGTGCTGCCAGCACATGAAAGCAGTGATGATGAGAAGTGACCCAAGAACAATATTTACATACACTTCAACAGGATGGGCCACTGTATCCGAGGAACATGCACATGGTGTCAGCCCTCCCTTCACAACATCAAGAGCAGAGGAAGAATAAGCTCTCCGTTTCGTTTTGCCTCAAAGGCTTGCTCGGCCTCCATGACCAAGGCAAAGGTTTGGGGGTACCCTTTTCACAAAGTCTTCAAGCAGCTTCACAGTATTAGCATAGCTTAAAGTCCATTGCCGAGAATAACCAGCCTTTCCCATCAGAGTGTGTATCAGAGAGACAGTAACAGGCCGGGGTTGCTTACTGACAGGTTTGATGTGATGAGTAGGTCTGGGCGGTAAATTCCGTTCCGCTCGCGGAATTTGCAAAATTTGGGTAATTTCGCGTTCCGCGGAGAACGCGAAATTGCAAAAAAATCTACATTCCGCAACTTCGCGAAATTTTTTGCTTGTTCGCGTTCTCAATATGCGTGTTCGCGAGATATTTCACCCCGAGCACGCAAACAGCGATCGCAAACAGGAAAAAAGTATCGCGAACAAGCAATTCCGCGTGTTCGCGGAATTTCTGCATGTTCGCGGAGATTTTTTACCGTTTCGCGGAGATTTGCGTAACGCGATTACACAAATTCCGCCCACCCCTAGTGATGAGTAGACAGGTGTCTTGTTCTGTCAGAGTTCTTGCACTGTAAATATCAAACAAGGGGTAACCATAACTTCAGTGTCCTTCAAGAGGCTTTGTGTCCTTGTTTAGCAATTCAGTGAGCAGATATAGGGAGTCATGTTTGCACAATCCAAGGAATCAGAGGCAACCAACACGTCATTGACATACTGAACCAGGGTATAGCCACGTTAGATAATCAGTGTGGCTTTCTTAGGAGCTTGAGAGTTATTTTGCATAAGCCTGTGGATGGGGAGTCCAAATCATTTGATAGCCATTGGGTCTATAGCACTAAAGAAGAAAGTAGAGCATACATAGACAACACTTTCTCATCAGACAGGCTACACGGCTGATTAGTAGCTGTGTTTGTCACAACAGTAAAACTTAGTAATACATAAGTATTAATAGCACACACATTTTGCACAAATGTTATGTTGGTTTACCAGGCTTCTGGATATATAACATAGGGATATTATTATGGGGGTCAATACCTTTTGTTTTAACAGAGCAGTAATACCTCAGTAAGATTTGTGCTTTCACTTCAGGATGTAAGGGCTGTTGTGGCATGTGGAGAAGTTTCTTCATTGATTTCAACCTAATATTGACAGGCTCTGCTGTCAAAATACAGCATATGTCTCTACATGTTGTGACCATGAAGATGATGGGGCTTATGTTAAAATGTGAAACATATTCTGGGGTGAATCAATATTAATGTTAAGAACATTCACTTTCACTTAACACAGAGGAAGAGTGATTTTCTTTCACAATTGGAACACCCAAATGAACACCATTACTATTACAATATTCAAAACAGTAAAGTTTACACAAAATATTCCTCTCTAGCAGGTTACCCGGAGAAGTGGGACTTAGACGAATGGTGGGTTGGTCTGCAATCCAACCCAAAGAGATGGACATGGGATTAGTAACAAGGCGAGAAAAACGTAGGAATGTATTTATGTGGTTTTTCTACTGTGTCAAATAAAGAAGGGAGGTACCCCTTTGTATTTATAGGGACGAGGTATATTAATGGACTAAAAGACAAAAGTCCCTAAATCATAGCATATGGGCAGAGAAAAAACCTCTCACTGGGCCAAATAATTTCTAAAAGTGGTAAATCATTCTGAGAAAAATCTCTTCTTCCAGTAAGAGCCACTATCTAAAAAAGACCTTTCACTAACTATTGTTTACAGTAACACAGTACAGCATATAGTTCCATGAACATACTATTCAATTCAATCACGATTGTAAAAAAAGGCAATTTATTACAAAAAGAAAAGTATCATATTACATATTCAGTCAAATATCATGTGTGGCCTTCCTCCCACTATAGGTTACAATCTAATCATAAAAATCGTTAAAAAACATTCAAAACAGTCGGCGCAGCGTTTCGGTGTTTAGTTCAGTATATTCACCTTCTTCAGGACAGAGAATTTTCATAAAATCTTAATTGTGCGATAGATTATGTCTATTCAGTTGCATAATCTTCTGGAGGAACCTATCTCACCTCGATGTAGGAGCCTCTATTGGAATGTGGATCCTTTCCTGATATCCGTTAGCGCCACCGTATTATATTTTAAGGTGGAGGAATGTTATTAGTTCGAATTCCTTTATATGAGAGATTCTATTCGTGTGACGTGACTGTCAGAGCAGGCACTTTAATCTTTATCACCATAGCTTTTAGAATTGCTTGTAAGGTTATGTACTCATCGTGGTACAATGTTTTAAATCTGTATAGATGGCTCCGGCCTCCCTGCGTTAACGGATATCCGGGATACAGTCACTTTTTCTACTGTGGGAATCTAGCCAAAATGCATCAGAGTGCTGTTCAGGGCCAAAGACAAGCAGAAAGTCAACGACTGATAATAGAGGTAGCTGTGTTGTTTTTAATACATTGTGATATAGTGTACTTTAAAGAGGTGTATCTTCTGCAAGATAAGCAAAGGTGCTGGTTGTTATGGCTTCGTAAATGACACAACTAGTTTTGAAGATGGTGCAGATAGAAAGAGTTCCTAATGGAGCTCAATCAGAATGGGGGTGATGGGATCATATTTCTGCAGGTCCTGGTTGAGAGGGGCTGTGGTGTGTAGGATGCCTAAAGTGGTGCCAGTGTGAAATCTGGGAGGCCATGGAGCAGGGTGTTACCATCATCCGGATGCGAGAGTATGAGGGCTTGACAACAGTCTTCTTGGTAGTGTGTTCCTTCAGCGGGAGGTTGGTGTCTAGGTTGAATCCAGGTGAGATGACTTTCAGTGAAAGTTGGGGTTCGAAGCTGTCAAGGTTCATGTCATTGAGCCAATTTTATTCTGTTTCTTGTTTGTTATTCTTGATTGGGTTGAGCTTTAAAATTCTAACTTTGTCATCTTCATCAATCATTTTGCCTGAGAGGAAGAGAAGAAAACTCAGAGTTTTTTAGAGCAGATCGACCAGCACAAGACTTGATAAAGCACTAGGAGAGCTACCTTTACATAACACGTCACAAATGCGGACCGTTCAGGACTCATGCTGTTCATAAATGATGGGTATCTATTCTGGGGAGGAGGAGGGAAATCAAGGTGCTTGGGCTGAACACTGGCCCCTTTGGTAGATTCAGGTAGTCTTGTTTCCAATGCCCCAACTAACCATAGGTGAAATAGGAGGTGTCACCGAAAAAAGCAAACTCCCCCCTTTCTCGTCCCTTGCCCTAATCCAAACTTCTGCCATCTTGTCCAGACTGCTTTTCTTTGCTACTTCCTTTGAACTGATTACATTAGCAAAGAATTCAGTATGATTTAGGTAGACTATATATTCCTTTTTCATTCTTGAAGAGCTGCACAATGATTTGGTTCAAATAGATTTTTCCTGACACTCTTTAGGCTTATTATTGCTCATTTTCTAATTGGATTTCCTAAAGGTGCACTTAGGGAGGAAGAGCTTTTACCCTGGCCATGCCACTCATGCTCTGCACAATTTACTCTGCACTTTATTTTTGATTCCACTGCGTAAATTGTAACATTTTAGGCAATGTGGACTGACCCTTCCATACTTGCATTTGCTTCCAACACCATTTGTTTGTTGTACTGTTATACATTTTACACATGCTGCAGAGAGGCTAAGAAATGTATGGGGTCACTATATAGGTGCCCCGAAGATACGTTGTGCCCTATTAAATATGATTCAGGACCTAGATCTTGTAGACACCTGGAGGGCTAGAATGAGAGGTCAGCATGGGTTCACATTCTATAGTAAAAAATATAGTTACTCCTCAAGGATTGACTATGTTTTTATAGATAGATTATCTTTGAATAGGTTAGATGAGATTCTTGTTATGCCAAATCATCTCTCAGACCACGCTCCGGTTCAATTTATATACCAGGTTAAAGGGGTGCAGCCTCCCCCTAGGTGGGCTCTAAATAGGGCTAAGCTTTTAGAACCAGAAGTTATAGAGGCTGCAAAGTCTTCCACCTTGGATAATATTTTCCTTTAATATGGGTTCAACATCAATGGATTATATCTGGGATGCATATAAGGCGAATCTAAGCGGGAACCTTCACGGTATCATTAGCTCCAAAAATTGAACCGAGGCGGGGCTACTTAAAGATATTGAAGGTAAAATAAGTCAGCTTGAGAAAGAGAGGAACAAATTAAGTAAAGGAAATAAAGAACGATTATTGCAAGCCCAGAGCGATCTAGAAGAAGTACAACAGGAGTATAGGGGAAAACTGGATGCAAAATGTAGAGCTCAATGGCAATCCAGAAATATGGAAAATTTTGAATATGGAGAGAAGGCGGGTGCCTTGCTGGCTTGGAAGGCCAGAGTTGACCAAGCAAGGAATAACATCAAATAATTAATAATTAATGCTGTAGGGGAAACATCAGGTAGATTTGAGGACATGCAAACCTGTCTCCTCTCTCTCTTCTCAGATGTTTATAAAGAAGATTTGGTACCCTCTTCGAGTGCTATACAATCATGGTTGAGTGATAAAAGGTTGCCCTCCTTGTCAAAGGAGAGCAGGAATAGGTTAGATGCTCCCATTACGTGTGAGGAAATAACTGAGCAGATAAAAATATCTAAAAATAAAAAAGCAGCCGGCCCAGATTCACTTCCGAGTGAAGTGTATATGCATCTGGTACAGGAGCTGACCCCCTTATTAGGTACTATTTTTAACTCAGTTCATTGTCCCATGGGCTGGGTTCCTGAGTCCTGGAAACAGGCAACAATTTTCCTGATCCTGAAACCAGGCAAGGATCCTTTGAAAGCAGATTCATATCGTCCAATCTCCCTGCTGAATGCCGATTATAAGATCTTTATGGGCATATTAGCAGGGAGACTGGCGAAGGTGATTCCAGAGTTAGTTCATGTAAATCAGAAGGGTTTTGTTGCAGGGCGGTACATCCAGGAGCAGACGCAACTGTTAATAGGCAACATTGATTTGGCCATACAGAGATCGGATCCTTTGGCTATAGTTGCCGTGGATGTATCTCTGGGAAGTACTGGAGAAGGCGGGATTTGGACCCATTTTTATCCAAACATTATGGAATTGCTATCACGGAGCCTCGGCCAAAATTCTTTTAAATGGAATATTGACGTCAAGCTTTTCCATCCAAAGGGGTACCAGGCAGGGCTGTCCAATGTCGCCCTTATTGTTTAACATCTACATAGAACCACTGGGACAAGCCCTTAGGTTGGATGATTCAATTCGCCCCTTTAGATCAGAACAATATAGTTGTAAGATAGCCTTGTATGCAGATGATCTAATCTTATATACTAGTGACCCTGAGGGGGCTATTCCTCGGGTGGAGGCGCTTTTGACTAGCTTTGGGGCCTTGTCTGGTTATCTGATTAATAGGTCAAAGACAGAAGTAATGTGTTGGAATTTAGACCAATGGCCTGGCAAAGTCAGTACCGAATTCAGATACTTAGGGATATACGTAGTTAAAAATCTGGAAATTATTCCTCAGGTAAACCTGAACAGAGTGACTAAAGAAATAGACCGCCTTTTTAGTCGATGGAGGAATCTCCCTTTGACTATTTATGGGAAAATTAATCTGGTAAAAATGATTATTCTTCCCAAACTCTCCTACTTATTCTCTACTATTCCCCTTGCTTTCCCCAATAATAGTATTAGTAAGGTGCAGAGTAAGATCAGGAGTTTTGTTTGGGGAGACAAGGGGGTTCGGTTAACATGGAAGAAGTTAAGACGTAGGTTTGTCAAGGGGGGGCTGGTCCTTCCAGACATCAGATTGTATGCGGCAGCCTTCCAGTTTAAAAGCATTCGGATGCTACTTGTGAAACCAGAGAAGTCAGCCTGGGGTAGGCTGCTGGGAGAGATGGTCAGAGCCGAAGGAGGTGGAGGGGGCCAGGCATTTTTGTACAAGTTTGGCGTCCCTAAATTCTTCAAGCAAGTTCGCCTGAAGGTTTTGAGGGCAGCCCTAGAGCTCTGGCACAAGGTTAGACTCAAGTGGGGTATTGGATATTATTCTGACTGTGCCCCTATTTGGAATACCCCTGGAACTCCAGATTGCCTTAGAGACAGCCTAGCATTATCCATCAAAAGGGCGGGCATTAACACCTGGTCTGAGCTGGCAGACTCCGAGCGGATTCACCCCTGGGAATACCTGCGAGTTAGGATAGACGCTGGATTTTCCAGGTTTAAATTTCTGCAGTTAGAGTCTTGGGTTAATGCGGAAAAAGGGGAAATTAGAGGACATCGAGATGTTGAAAGGCTGTGCCAATCTATTCACCCACTGAAGAGAGAGATCTCAGTATGGTATACATTTTTATTGGATGTTGAAGACCAGGAGACGCCTTCTTCTGAGATGGTTTGGTCTCGAACCCCCCTTGGCCCATCAATAAGTTCCCTTTTTGAGCCATCACTGAAGGTGTTATACAAGCAAGTTAAACAAACCTGCTTGTTTGAAAAAGAATCATTTCTTTGTCATAAACAGATTGTACTGTACTCCAGCAAAGATCGCTAAATTTGTTTCAGTTCCCCCTCCCAAATGCCCGAGATGCTTATTATTTTCGGCCGATGACTTACATATCTTCTTTGACTGTTCAGCATTGGAAATCTTCTGGAAGGAGGTTGGAGACTCACTTCGAGACATTTCCAAGATTAAAATCAGTGTTAATTTGTCATTTGTTCTCTTTGGTGATGACGGTATAATATGTCACACAGTCTCACAACCACAGAGAGGTCGTCTGTTATATCTGGTTCTCTTGGCCTGGAGAGAGATCTGTAAGAGATGGAAAGACCCCCAGTCACCAACAACGGAGAATTGGCTTAAAGCTTCATTTGCTATGGCTCGTCTGGAGTATGAAAGCACAGCAGATAAGCCATCTAATATCTGGCATCCTCTTATGAGCTGGGGCCGTAGCTTGCGGTTAATAGAAGCGGTCCAATGATTACATCAAGCTCCCTTAAGATAAAGGGTTTGGTCGGGGACCAAGGAAAAGCGGAAAGCCAGGAGGCCCTCAGATCGTTAAATGGCTTTATAAGATCCGCTGAGATGTGTTTGGTGAGATGAGGACCCAAAATATTTTTTTTTAAAAGAAATGTATGGGGATAGTTTTTTACCTTTGTTCCTCAACCGTAGGCGTTGTACAATTATGTGATGTATTTTGAAAGTATATAACGAAAAACTGTTTTTAACCGAAGTACATTTAGATTTTGTGTTTTTTTATAACCAACTTTATTGAGCTTTGTTTAGAATGTAACAACCCCAAATCAAACTAACAGCATGTGGTACTCCATACCAATGACCCCATCAGAATTATACAACCCCATCAGATGACAAACCAAAGAGAGCCTATCAAAGGTTTCTGATCAATCCTGACAGCCTCAAGCACTCCCACCAAGGACACTATATCTTCTCATGTTTACGAAGGTATCCTCTAACTCTATATATTGGCCCCTCGATCTTGGTGCACCAGTCCATTGCTAATTGTCGATCTGAGAGTTAAGAGGGCATTTGTGGTTTTAGCATTGTGCTATGTCTCTCTTTGCCAGGAGTGTGACTATGCCTATCATGGTCCATCCAGCTAGTGTGTTTCCCATGTCCTTCAGTATTCCAAGAAATGCCATCTGGTATCAGATCAAGGGGAGCACCAAGGGCCTCGGATAGCTCTCGTTCAATGGTTCCCCAATATGGACAAGACCAAACCATGTGAATGAAATCTGCCTTTGGCGCCTCACAGAGAAAACAGTTAGGGGTCGAAAGGCTCCCAGCCAGCCACAGGCGGCACAGTGTGAAATATGTAGTGCGGAGGATTACTAGTCATATGCCTTGACAAAATGGCAAGGGTGTGGGGAGGCCATTTGAGCATCCTTCCAGCTGGCATCGTCCAAGATGCCCACCCATTCTTCCCATGTGTGCCTGATGGTGTAGTATTTGTCAGGAGGATTGTGGATCAGGTCTTTGTAGATCTGAGAGATCCCTTCTATACTCAGGAGTCCCGTTAGGAGCCTGGCTTCCAAGGGACTATATTGCAGGATGTCCTGCAAAAGTGTGGAGTGTGCTGTGAGTGCGTGCAAACGTTTGAGGTACTTATGGAATTGCGTTGTCAATAAGGAGAACTGTGTCTGTATTTCTTGGAAGGACTTGATCACTGACCCTTTACAGACATTTCCCATCTGAAATATCACAATCTTATCCCATTTAGCAAAACCCTCCAGTTGGGCCGAGTGGCGAAGCCAGGTGCCCCTGCAGAGTAGCGTGAGCTGCATAGGCTTCTGTGCCAGCCCAGTAGCCGGTTCACCCATCTCCCTATCTGGAGTCGGGGGGTCTGCCGAATTGGAGCCCCATAGATGGATGTAACACATTATCCAGGCCCAGGAGCGTGAGCACGGTAGTGGCAGTTGTTTATAAGTAAAAGGTGAGAGGCCCAGTAGCAGAGCTTGATGTCGGCTATGCCATGCCCCCCATCGTATGTCAGCTGCCAACATTTGTTGAGAGCGATCTGGGCCTGCAGCCGCCCCATGGGAATAATCTAATCATGGCTATGACGTCCCTGAACCAAGTGTTAGGGACTAGAAAGGGAAAATTCTGCAACCCATATAAGAAACGAGGGATGATCTTCACCTTAGAGGGCTATGCATCCTAGGATATGGAGCGGGAGAGTTGCCCAGTCTTTCATGTGTGCCACTAGCACCCGGAGGTTGAGGTTACAGGTCAGATTCAACTCTAAACAGATAGAGACCCACATAAACTGGAAAGTGAGCTGTCTCATCAGGATATTGATTCCCACATTCATCACTTCAGAGTCAGTGCACATCGGAACAAGAAGAGATTTGAATTAGTCAGGTCAGAGACCAAAGGTTTCACTGAATAGTTTGAGAATGCATAGTCCACCGGGATGGAAATATCGGGGATGGATGAAATATAGAAACACATTATCTGTGTACAGTGCTATGCAGTCCTCACCTGCTCCTTCCCAACACCAGCCCTGGAGCTGGGCATCACACCGAACAAGTATGGCCATGTGTTTAATAATTAGGGTAAAGAAGAGGGGAGACAGAGGGCAACCCTGTCTCGCCCCCCCCCCCCCTTTGAATACGAAATGGTTCAGAAAGAACTCCATTGACGTATACCTGGTCAGCCACTGAGGAGCAGAAGAGTCTCGCACACTTTCAGAATTGTGGACCAAATCCCACTTTGTCCAGCACGGCATCATGGAAGGACCAGTTGACTGTGCCAAATGCTTTTTCGAAATCGAGTACAAGAGGTGCACTAGGCGCCCTCAGCTCATCTCTGCGGGCCAGTGTCAAGTGGTGGTGCCAAATGCAATGCCAAATAATATAGGGCCGTTTTCAGAGTGAGAACAAGTCCGCCACCCAAGAGCCGCTGTAGGTTGGGGAAACTCGCACCGGTCCCCCGCGGAGGCCCTCATACGGGAACCGCAAGATCATAGGTACTATTGGCCTATCAAAACTAATGGCGAAATTAAAAACCACTATCTCTCGGTTGTTAAATAAACACAGACACACCTCAAGGTCCTGAAGAAAGCCCCCAGACCCGGCTGGGTGTAACTGGGCTGAAACATGTCGACCTCACATATGGACTAAACAGTGCGCAGGATCAGTAACACAATCCACATAAGCACACCAAGAACACTTTTAACTTTTCCACATCTCCATAAGAATGAAAGACTTTTTGTAGGCGATGTAGGAAATTTTATCTCTCACTTCACCCAAACACTTCACTTTTTACTATTATTTTTTGGTCTCTGGACACTAATGTAAACACCAGTGGGTCAACCTCCAGGTTGAAGTCAGCATACCAAAAAACTAACCCAATGATGAATCTGTCACATCACGACCAGGGGCAGAACCAAGATATACCGCCTTCCACCTGCATGCGTGTATGAGGGTTTTTTATGAAAAGTACCAATAACCCCGGTCACACAGGTACAAGTGGTCCATCCTCTTTTGATCTTTAAATAATATGGGAAGGCATGAAGAGGGATTGGTCTGGATGGATTAGGGAGGGAAGCACTAAGAGGAGCCGACGGGCGAGGACCTTTGCAAAGACCTTAAGCTCTCTGTTAAATAGTGATATTGGTCTATACGAGGGACAGCATTCTGATGGTTTCCCAGGTTTGTGAATCAACAATATGGTACCCAAGTTGAGTTCCGGAAGGAGCTCTCCACAGACAATTGCCTCGGGTGGAAGGGTATGTAAATGGAAAGTCAACAATTCATTGAACCTGTGTTAATATTCTACTAGGACACTTTTCAGTCCGAGTGTTTTACCAGCGTTAAGTCCTGAGAAAGTGTCCCGACCTCTTCTGAAGTCAAGGGGGCCTCAATTTCCACCCTTTAGGACCTCAAGAACATGGGCAAAGAAATATCTTGAAGTACGGGGTTTATGTTTTCTTCAGGAGGCTCGGGAGTGTGGGTGTATAATAATCAATAATAGTCAGCGAAGGTTTGTGCAATTTGGACTGCAGATGTCTGCCCATGCCCCCCCACAAGTATCTCCGGTACAATCCTAGATGCCATATCTACAGTGGCCAGCTAGTATAGAAGCTTGTCAGGTTTATCACCATGTTCATAAGCCCGTTGGGTGGTAGCTCTCCAGCACTGAAAGGCATCCTCAAGGGCTAGTTGGCGAAGGAACCATATGTCCAGCTCCAGTTGGTGGAATGTACTGGGGTTTGGATTGAGGTCATATTGTTTTTTCCAGTGCCAAGATCTAGTCTCCGAGATCTGGAGCCTCTTTGCCCGGACGTGCCAGCTCTCTAATTGTGGCCTTACTAGCCACCCACAGCGTAGCTGCGGATGATACCTTATCCCGATTGGCTTAGAAAGAAGACAATATAAGAGAGGGTTTTGTGGGTGGTTAAAGTGTGGTTGTATTCCTGGGCATGGGGATGCCAAGTCCTCCAAACATCCTAGCCAAGATTCAAATCCAATTTTGGAGCAGTTTTGTCATACTGATTCTGTGGGGTGTTGGCTCTGCAGTCATATCTCTCTGAACATCTGGGGCTGCGTTGAAGTAACCGCCACTATTGTGCTCCCCTATGAAAACCCTACAACCACAGAGCGACATGTCTTAAGCGAGTCACTGGAAGCCTGCAGTAGGATGTAGGCACTAAAGAGGGTGAGTTGTGTACCTTCCAGGAGGCCCTCCAGCCCCATGTATCTGCACCGGGGGTTCAGGGGTATTTTCATGATTGTTAGGGTGGTAGGTTGTCTGTAGGAGAATGGCCACCTCCCTCGAACTCCTGGTGAAGCTGAAGTGGTAGACCCTATTACAGCCATAACGGCCCAGGAAAGAGCATTGGGGGCCCAAGATAGGAGTCTCCTGGAGCATAAGAACTCATGGAACCATTTGTTTGGCGTAACAAAGGACTGTCGTTTGTATGATATGGTCTAGGAGCCCATTTACATTTAAAGAGAGAAACGTGCTGTCAGCCATAGAGCACGTTTCTCTCTTGAAATGTAAACTTACCCCACCTGCACCCCAACTACTCCCCCCCATACTTCTGTACCAGAATCATTTGTATTCCCCAACAATCTTTATACCCAACCCAGGAACAGTCAACAGGGTGTCTAGTGGCCCTTCCTACAAATGATGGGTATTTAAAGTTTGAGCCTCAAAACCAAGCAACCTCTGATTCAAGCCACATCTCCATGTAAGTCACAGCTAGGGCTTCAGTGGTCCCTTTTATGTGGTATATGCTCATGGTATGTGGAGCTTGGGTCAAGACTGGGCTCCTCTATGGCATCAGGTGGTCCCCTGGTGTGCTCTCAGGTGGATCTGTCTGGTCTCCTGTGGGAGGTGGTAAGTGCACCGTTCCTGCCTCACTGTCTGAAGTGTCAGAGGGCCATGTGAGGTGCCCCAAGCCCCTCCGAGAATGGGTCCACCTACACGGATGGGCAGCAAATGGAGGATGCCCAGGCAACGGCCTGCGGTTGTGTTGGGCAAAGGCCCCTGTAGGTTGCAGGAAAGGATTCTCTTCTCGGCAGCCCACTCTCAGGCCTTTTTTGGAGATTCTGAAAAATGCAAGCGGGACTCCTGTATCACTTTAAATGTGGCAGGGAAGCTCAGCATGTAGTGAAGATTTATCGCTCAGTGATTTTGTTTAACGCCAGTAAAGGACTTACGTTTGGCCTGGTCCGGTTTTGTCTTATCCGGGAATATCATGATCCAGGACATCTCATATAGAAGATTGCCAAGTCTCCGAGCCTCCCGAAGGATTGCGTCTCTTTCTCAGTAGTTCATGACCTGAGCAACAAGTTATTGCTGAGGAGGTTTAGGCACGAGGGATCAGTGGGCACACTCGAGCATGAACCGTTGGGCGAGGGCCTCTTTTGGAATCCATGATCTTAGCCAGATTTCTAGAAACTTTTCAGTGCCATCAGCTTTAGCCCCTTCTGGGAATCTGACAAGTTGTAATTTATTACGTCTATATCTGTTTTCGGCGTCTTCAGCCTGCATCTCAAATTGTTTAGTGACAGGCAGGAGATTTGATGTGGTAACATTGTCCTCCACGGTCGAGACAAGGGTTTCTAGCTCTGTAACCTGGGTGGCCTTGTTGCGAAGGTCCTGGTGGAGCAGAGTAATATTAATTTGCCATTCTTCAATCTGGTTTTCCACTACAATACTGTCAATCGCATGATGCCTCAATGGCCTACAGGGTAGTGGATGACTCTGACTGGTCTACCACAGTAAGGGAGGCTGGGGGACCATCCCCCACAGGACCCGGTGCGGACACGGTGTATTTGTCCAACTTGGTTTTGGCTGTGGGACTTTGTCTTTGCCCATGGTATGCTGCGGCCTGAATTATATAATGATGGCCACCCGGCAAGGCAGTCACCACGTCTGGCCCACTTGTCCCCCGGAGTCCACTTCCAAGGGGGTTCAGCACGAGCAGCTAGTCAGGTTCCAGTAGTCCACTTAAGGATCCAGGTGCATCGAGGACCCTGGGGAGAGTCGTCTGCTGCTGAAGATGCTAGGTTGCTTTTCCCTGGCCTCAAAGGGCCAAAAGAGACAAAGTGAGGGACGACGCAAAGGGGGGTGGGCAGCATGAGCAGCCGGGCCTTTAATTTGCAGGTAAAGATAAGGGCATCCACCAGCGGTGGCGTGAGGCGACAGACTCCACCATCGATTTAAAGGAGTAAGAGCACTCTACCGCACAGGACACACTATGTTGGTGTAGTGCACGAGGCAGAGGAGAGTTATATGGTGCTCCTGTGGTTCTCCTGATATCACCCCTGGTCGGGAGAAAGTCACGGCCCCAGTGCCTCCACCCACTGCCCGGGCTACCCTCTAACGCACAGGCCGCTAAATTCTATTTGTTCAACGGTTGTATCTGAAGTGATGTGTTACATCCATCATTTATGGTTATTTAAGCAGAATAAAGCAACCAAGTCAGACAAATTCTTGTTTTGCCAAACCACACATATTCTTTTAACAATCGGTAAGAATGCCTGAACAAAGGCCACCCCAACTGCATCATGTACAGTTTTGGCAGCACACACAATGCCAGAATGATAGCCATGTATATCATTCAATGGATCCAATAAATTACTTTGAGTTTCACACTTACTTTCTTAATATCCAGTCAGTTTTAGAGGGCATACTCCATTAACTGCATTTAACAAAGCATCTTCAACAGTTATGAATGTGGCACCGTCACTATGTATTTGCCATGGCCAGCTGGTTTTGGAAACCAACCCGTCTTCCCTAGGCATATTAACATTTAACAGTTTATTCACTTCTTCCCAGTTATCATTATAACATTTGAAAACAGATTTTAATTATTACCTAAACTTCTAAGGGTTTTTCGTATTTTGGAAACTCTTTGGTAATGTTCAGGAAATTGGATGGGGACCAGAGGACATGTATGGTGACATGTCCCTTTCACTAGGGCCCGGATCTTGTTTTAAGGGTAAGAAAGCATCAAATTGGATATGAAAAAGGACACTATAGTTATTTTTGTGCCCATCACTAGGGGATGGGTTCGCACTAGCTCTCAAGCTCTTCATACAGCAGTCGTTGAAGACTATCCTGAGGAATAAGCGGGCTAAACGCCTACCCATTCCAAGTATGGGCTTCAGGAAAGTTGATGTCAATTGAGAATTGAGTAGAGGTAACAAGTGAAATGTTGTCATATCAGCCTCTTGTCAAGTGTTCACACTTGCTACGATACTGTCAATCACACCACTGCTTTCTGCATTGCCAATGCTGCATGTAGTCAACCCATAAGATCCTTGTACCTGTACCAGTGCACCTCTTTTAACACATTCAGCAAGTAGGATCTACATTGAGGACGTGGGCAACAATGCCATTCCTGCTGAGCCTCATACGCAAGTGCAGAGGATTTTCGCTCATACGTTTATCTTCTAGATCCCAAGCATCCACAATTCCTACCTAAGCATTCAATCCCATCGTCAAATTAGTCAACAAAAGTACTTAATGCAAAATCAACAAATAGAGAAGAGACTCAAAACTTAATTGTACATTTGAAAGGAAAAGTTAACATGACTGCTATAGAAAGTTACCTTTACACTAAAAATGGAGTATGGCATTTTTAATTTAATGCCACTAAGCAAATGATTATGTGGAAGTTGCTGTATCAGGTTACGAACTAACAACGTGTAATACACAATTTTGGTAAAGCAATTTCAAAAATCATTCATCTGAATATTTGGTCAAGAAAGAATAGCAAATATGTGTGTTATTGAGCTTCAAGAAGATGCAAACAAAGGCAGCCCTCAGTGGGTTCTCTCAAAATATCCTCCCAAATTTATAAAACCTACCACCAGGCAAGGCACTGGATGTATAAAATGTGTACAGACCATTGACTCCTAAACCAAGAGAATATCCAACCGCCATCGGCTGCAGCCGATTAAAGCCATGAAGCATGGTCCATGACCATCGAGGACATGCAAAGAGGAACGTGACTGAATATTAACATGAGGGTAAAAAAAGACCACCATCGATCAAACTAAGGCGCTTATGGAAAAGTACAAGTTAAAATATATGGCAGGATCCCAAAACAACCACACATACCTTGCACCATATGTTGTCATCCAGGAGCAGACATGATTACTTCCACCAAGAATTAGAATACAAGTGACATTGAACTACTACTGCAAAAATACAACACGTAGATGCCCAAATAGGAAGATACTGCACTCCCGAAATATATATTGAAAACAGTGCCAACATCACCATGATAGGGCGCCCTCACTGAAAGAAATACACACCTTGTTCAAGATAACCACATTAGATGGCTTACAAGAACCACTGTCGTGAAATTAACCAAAAAAAACAAGTGGGTCTAGTACTTGGATGAACCTAGATTTGGTCAGTGCCAATTAATGATTTGGGCCACATCTCATTAATTTGAAAGAACCTTCTTAGTCACAGTGTGAGAATTTTTTTTAGCTGTATATTATTAGAAAAAATAGGATTTCAGACTGATAACAGTTTCATGTGTTTTTTTCCAACTTTTAATAAGCGGCTGTTTGAAAATAACAAGCATTGGCATAGCCAATACGTCTCGCCTTTGGGACCTTATAAGTGTTTAGCCATGCAACAGTTGATGTTGTTGCACCAAGGATATTGTGCTGCATAACTAAATACTTATAAGGTCCCAAAAGCGAGACCTATTGGCTATGCCAATGCTTGTTTTATATTTGTTACTTTTAGCCTTATTTGAGTAATTTCCGCTTCTTTTATAAACGCGGTGCCTTTGTTACACAAAAAGTGCGCATACACCACTTCGCTACTCGTGATTTTCCAGAGTCATGTAGGTAAAAGGGATAAATGCGTCTGTGATAGCTGTTCCAGGTCTGAGATTCAGACGGAGAACCGTTGATTGACATGGTAGCTATCCCTGTGGATGCAGCTCTGCGCCCGTAGCGTTGCGTCACATTTAAAATACATTCTTACCCTGAGACAGGTTCCAAGGACAGAATGGCTCTCTGACTGACCAAAGGAAATGCCGTCTTCGTTTTATTTCCACCGACTATTATTACTCATTGTTTTAAAACGCGACTCGTGACGCTGCATCTTGACAGAATAAATCATTTGGGATTTCTTAGAGGAGCCGCGCATGTGGGATTCGGTCAGAGTTATAGCCTCCCGAGTTTAATCTGAATAGAATTCAATTTAACATGCCTCGCAGAATCCCATCAGAATTAACCCAGGGGCAGCTCTGCAACGAGTCATACTTGCAGCTAATCAGCTCCTCTTTTAACTCGGCCGTTTTGCTCAATAAAGCACAGATGAAAGTCATATTTTGATAACAAAAGAATATCTTTAGGCAGAAAGTAAGATTAATAAAACTGAACTGATGGGAAGGGGGAAGCGGTGTATTCAATGAAAGACTAGCTTTAAAATAAGAACGCGGTGCGGCAGGGGTTTTTGTCCCCGCTGCCTAAGCCATGTGGCCTGCATTGCTTTATAAATACAATGGCATTTTCAGGATCATTTGTTTGATGGCCAAGTCACATGTTCTCTTTTCTAACGGCGCATCGACCTTAAACCGTTTGTCATATAAAGAATCATGTCCCTATCTGCCCAGTAGATGGTGCAGTTGATTGCAGTGCTCTCTGGAATACGTCTTTCTATCGGAAACTGCTTTTATATGCCAAGAATATGTGACCTATCGATTTGTTCACGTCTGCATTATTTGGACTGAGTTTACTGAGCTATCGAGATTGATTCCCCGCAAAATTCCCATTAAAGCTCGTTGCAAACCACTGCCCTGTAATCATGCAGTGTCATTTGACTGGCACTTCAGACACTCAAAGTTGTGATATACCTGATTTGATAAATGTAAAGGAAAGCAGAAGTGCTAGTGTAATAAATTGTCTTGTAGTGTAGTTGCATTAATAAAGCGCTTTATAGCCATGAAGAGACGTCAGAGAGCATTAGCAGCTGCAGGTAGCAGGCTACAGTGTGGGAGAGCGTTTGGTCGGAAATGTGTTGAGTTGCATTGTGGCCTAGCCACAAAGTGTTGTGGTGCTGTGTGTGATTGGAAAGAGTGGTTCTTATATCCTGTTTTAGGTAACTGCCCTAGGGCCCGATTAGTAGTTCGGCGGTGTGGCGCCACTGTGCCACCTCTCCACTACCACACCACCAAACAGGACCGCTGTCCCTGCCAGATTATGAGTCATTTCGTGGTCAGGCAGGCGGGCAGTGTGGCAATCCAGTGGCGGTGCAGTACCAAGGCTCATATGTGAGCCTTAGAACTTCACCGCTGCGGGACCGCCAATACACGTTCCTGCACAGCATGGCCTGTGCAGGCCATGCCATGAAGAAACAGGGGTGCACGCACACAGAGGGGCACATCATGTGCCCCTTGCGGGCACCCCCATGCACAGGGGCAAGAGGATGCCCTGTAGGGCCCCCATTGTTTTCTCACCGCCAGCAGTTCTATGGTGCCAGAATAAGACTGCTGGCTTTGAGGAAACTCGTACTATGCTTGGTGGTGTGGCAGTGACACCACCAAGGATATTGTGCCCTCAAGACCTCTGCACCACTGCCAAGGATCGCAGATCCCTGGTGATTGCGGCAGTTCTCGGGAGGTCCAACCACCGTAGTCATAATACGGTGGTCAGGCCGCTGGTGCGGCGGTCCCTGACTGCCACCACACCTCCACCATGAGTTTGGCGGTCCAATGGACTGCCAAACTCGTAGTTAGGCCCTTAGTCTGGTAAGAGTGGAACGAGGGCTCAGGGATATAACTTCCAGTTGTTTTGCCTCATTAGTGGGTCTCTACACAGAGAAGTAGCACAAGGCATGCTCTGAACACAGATAGGTCTGCCAGTTTATCCATAATCCCCTAAGCAACATGGAAGTGTACTCTGGGCATGCAGTGATTACAGATCACCAAGAAAAATAGAGCCATAGGGCCTGATTTAGAGTTTGAGAAATGGGTTACTCCGTCACAAACATGTGCAATATCCCAGCTGCCTTATCACCAGGGCCACTGGAATTATGCAATTGGGCAGCAGCAGCGATTTTTGCATAATTGTAGATTTGCAGCATTTGTCACATAATCCATCATCTGCCGCACAATCTGATTTTAACATGAACAATTGATTCTAGGGGGGGCCGTGGCTTAACCGCCGAATATGGTGGCCGCACTTTAGGAGACCTCCCGATAGTCGCCGAATCATCCTTCCCAATCTTCTCCACACTGCACACTCCATGCTTCCCAGGATGATCCCGGTACATCTGAAGATCTTCTGCGACCTGGAGGCTGAATCAAATTAGATGCGCTGCCATCTGTCACGAGAAGATGGCCTTGACCGAGGAAGCAGAGCGTCCGGGCCTCACCTAAAAAGGTGCCCGGCGCTGAAGTGCGATACCTACCAACCGATCCCGAACATGTGCGGTACCAGACAGACTAGCAGTATGGGAAAGGGTGGGTGCCATCTCTGGAAGCTCTGTCCCAACTGGATTCGCACCAGGACCGCGTGCTGAGGATTACTGCAGTGCCAGAGACTCGAGAGTGCTGACAGGCCTCTGGGGATTGCAGCGCATCACTGCTTTCAGACAGCTGTGGAGGAGGCCGGTGCCCTCGGCCTGGAGGGGCTTGTATGGGCACACTGCGTGTACTGACTGTTGTGGGTACTAGGCCAGATGAAGCATTGTCTTAGCGACAGAGGCCTGTTGAAGCCATCCCTGTATTTAACAGGCACCACTTGCAAACTGTGTAGGCCTCGAGTAATTCCTCGTGCCCCACGATGGCTATCGCTGTGCGTAGTGAGGAGACTGAAGAGTCCTTGTGGCTGGGAGGGGGCAGGATATTCCCCCACCCTCCTTCTTCCCTAAACTCCCTCCTTGTACAGATTCTCCAGCCGGCCATTAGGGAGCTGTCTTGTGTGCACTGGTGGGATAGCGTAATATGCAAGCAACTGGCGAAGTCCCCTGGATAGAGGCGCATGTGAGCGGACCGCCAGGACCGGAAGGGGTTTCCATACCGCCGTGGCATCTGGGGCACCTTGAAGGTCTGCAGCAGTGAGTGAACAAAAAGGAGCGGATGCCGAAGGACTAACCATGTCCTCACACTCCAGTCCCTTAGATGTTCCCCATAGTCTTTGCTTAAGGGAGCCACATACACTGTGGGTGTCCCCGCTGCGGAGGTGGCCGGACAAGGTCCCGGTGCGGCTTGTGGCAGAGCCCGCCGAAACAACCTGAGCTTTGTGAGCTTCCCTGAGGGCTAAGAGGGCCAGTCCAATGACGCCTTTTTGTCGCAGTGGCTGTGCTCCGTGGTCCCTGCAGAGGCCCTCTCCTCTTGCTTCGTGGTTGAGGGCGCCCACAGAGCTCTGGCCAAAAGACCCCCCCCACTCCCCAGGGGCATGCTCAAGACCAGTGATTACCCAAATCCTAAATTAATCAGACAGCGATGCAATACTTCATTTGCACACTTGAAAGATAAGATCACCTACCAAGCCTCTTTCATCCTGATCTTTCCTGATTACACAAAGATGAAACAGCTGCGGCGACAGTCCTTTGTTGCTTCCAAACACTGTCTTCCTGAACTTAAGTTGCAATACATGCTGCTGTATCCAGCATGCCTAAGAGTGGTCTTATTCGTGATTCGCAAAGCTGCTAGTTCGAGACCCCGGAGGAGGCCTTCCTTTGGACTGATGTCACGTTTTGACTCAGACTCATCACAGGGCAATGGGAGAGACTGCACTAAGAAATCTTTGATGAAACAGCGCGACGAGTCACAGTCTTTTTGGCTCATCAGTAGATGGGATGGGGACGCAGGATGATGGGCCAGGGGAGATCTATTGTATCCACTCAATCACGTCCCGATGCTGTACCGGGGAGACAACAGGACTTGTATAACTACACCATGCAATTTGTATGCAGCAGTGTGGATGTTCATATGACTGACCACCAAAGCTAGGGACAGTAGTTGGTTCACCTCTAGTGACCACTCTTCATGGGATCTGGAGATCCATTGGACATGACCACTAGGATCCCCCTTTGGGGCCCCGTGTTTTCGCTGTCACAATAGGTTCTTCCTGTTTGGTGAAGTATGTGAGAGGGGGGAAGTTCAGGAGAGGTTCTTTTTTAGTTATACAATGTTTACAGGCACATATTCACCACTCACTCCTACCCATGTTTGTACCCAGAGACACAGCCGTATGCACCCCAACACGCTATAAGTACTATGGGACCTGGGGAACCCCTGGGGCATGTCTGGGTCATGTCATTGAATGTACAAGAGATGCTTGACAAGATCAAACGAGGAGCTGTCCCGAAGCATTCTAAGACATTGGAAGCACAAATCCTGATGTTAAAAGAAATCAATCTCTTTGGCAATAAAGCCCCCTGCCTTGCTAGAAATGGCTACTCCCAGGTGTTTCACTCAGGATTCACGAGAGGGTTCAGAGGCACATGCATTCTGACACTGAGGACTGTCCCTCTCCAGCCGGTTAAGACCTGGTCAGATCGCCTGGGTAGATGCACGGTGGACACGTGCACTCTTTACGGCAAATCCATCACACTATGCAGTGTATATGCCCGCCCCCCCTTGGACAGTCCTTCGTAGATAGTATGGTGCGGTTGTGGCGCAAAATACCCAGTGGCTTTTCAGTGATCGGGGGTGACTGGAATGATGTTATGGACTTGCAGGTGGATAGATGGCATGTGCATAGCTGCATGCCAGAATCCAGTAGATCTAAACTGATGGCCACCCTCGGGCTGGCAGAAGTGTCGAGATCTCATTATCCGACAGAATCAGGTTCTGCCTACTTTTCTACCGCACATGGGTCCCTCTCTCGACTAGACTATTTTCATGTCCCCACCTCATACATACACAGAGTGTCAGACATAACCATTTTAGCCAGAGGATTGTCAGACCGATAGCCATGGGACTCCCGTTGGGACCCGAGAGACCGACCTTCCACTGGTGTCTTTCACAGTGGAACCTGCAACTTCCTGTGTAGACTACACCTTACACAATTCATTGAGGAATACATTGCCCTCAATATGGGCTCGGTATCATCTGCAGTGAAAGCTTTTAAGACTGCCCTTCGTGGGGTTGACATCATTTACTGCGCCGGGGAACGTCGATGCAAAATGTGAGATGTATCTGATCTTGATACACAGATATTGGACGTGGAGGGACGTAGCTGCCAGGGGGATGGGGAGGAGGCATGTGGACAGCAGGGACTGGTACAGCAACGGTATCGACAGTTGCTACTGGACAAGGCCAAACTTACTTGGCAGGCAGTGAAGAGCCGCATAGTCCAGTGGGGTGACAAATTGAGCAGAATGTTTCAATGCTATGTCAGGATGCATGCCGGCCGGCGGCCCTTCCACTAATCTGAGTTGGGCAGGGTACACTGTTGGTGGACCCCCAGGAGATAGCCCACAGTTTTGAGACGTACTTTAGAGTCATGTACACCCAGCGGGAGATGTTGCCCGTTGAGCAGGTGGTCGACTTTGTGGACGCTTTGCACCTTAGGGGACTTTTAGATACAGCAGGCGCTCACCTAGAGGAGGCGATTTCAAGGACTCGGATCACAATAGCTTTATCTGGGCTGCGGTCTGGCAAAGCCCCAGGCTCGAATGGGTTCCCAGGTGAATTCTTTAAAGCCTTCATGCCTAAACTGGGGAAACATTTTCTACAAGCAGTTCACGCCGCTGCGGATGCGGTGACACTTCCTCCAGATTGGAGTCATGCAGAAATAGTGGCCATCCCCAAGCTGGGCTGCCCACCAAATAAACACTTTTCCTATCACCCGATATCTCTCCTGAATGTGGAGGCAAAGCTCCTTGCCAAAGCTCTCACTAAGAGACTGATTCCTTATATTCCAGATTTGATCCACCTGGATCAAGGGGGCTTCATGCCGGGCCGAGACACACGACATAACATCCGGCGTGAATCAAACGCCTTTGCACTTGCCGGACACATGGGGAGGCCGGCAGCGGTGCTCCTGGTTGATATGGATAAGGCTTTTGATTCCTGTAGTTGGGACTACCTTTTCGCCCTGCTTCAGAAAATTACATTTTGGTCCCTGGTTCCCTTCTTACATTAAACTTTTATATATCGATTTGGCTGCGACAGTGCTTGTGGCAGGTTGCGTATCTGAGAAGTTCCCACTACAACAGGGGACACGGCAGGGGTGCCCTCTCTCCCCATTGTTGTTTGCGTAGGTGGTCGGGCCTCCGGCATTGTGGGTCAGGATGGATGCCTAGGTGCCCAGTTTCGAGTGGAGCCAGGAGTACTCAGACCGGATTCCCTTAAACGTTGATGACATTTTGTTTTTTATGACAGATCCAGAGATCTACGGACCGCATCTACTCCAGATCATGCAAACCTTTGGCGAAACGTCTGGCCTCTTTATGAATGATTCAAAATCTGTGGTCTTCCCCATGAATGAGTATGCAGAACATTCCTCCTGGGCGCCAGGTCTACAGTCAGTAGAGGGAAGCATTAAATATCTGGGGGTATATCTGTCACCAGATGCAGAGTGGTCATGGTCGAGGAATATTGAACCGATGGCAGCCGGGGTGAAGTTAGAGGTGAGAACATGATCACTAACAATATCCATGATGTGTATATCGACCATATTTTAGATGGTCTCCCTGCCAAGACTATTATATCAGCTACAGAATTATCCATATAGCATCCCCTGATGCTGGTTCAGGCAAGTCAACTCCATCCTTTCTGGGCTTCTCTGGAATGGAGTTATCCCTCTCATTGCACTCGCTAAATGCTTTCAATCTACCTATAGCAGTGGTATTGCTGCTGCATACGTGTACCCTTGCCACCCCACCTCGCAATTAATTATAATTAATGAGTGGTGGTATGATTTCCATGGGGATCCAGCATACACAGCTGAAAAATGGGCAATGGGCACTACCCCTTTGTTGGATTACATCTAAGGGACAGCAAAGGTTGGTTCTCTCCCCCCGGCGACACAGGTGGTCCTAAGTATTTGGCGGCGTTCTCTGCAGCGCATGATGTGGTGGAGAAAGCTAATTGAGTGGACGCCTCTGTAGCATGGAACGGCGTTACAGCAGGTGGCTCGGTTGGAAGGTTTTGGGAAGTGGGATGTTATAGGTATCTCAACCCTAGGTGATTTAATGGGCGGCATGGTTTTGAAATAGTTTCAAGAACTACAGCTCGAATATCAATTAGACCGTAGCCAATTCCATCGCTACTTATAGCTTCAACACGCTATTACCCCCTACATTAGACATCTGGAAACACTTCCAGAATTCAATTAACTGGAGGGTAAAGCCTCTTAGGAGACCTTTGGTGTTGCACAGCACACATACGCTCTTTGCCCTTAGAAGTTCATGGAAGACAGATAACAACACTAGATGATGATGACTGGTCTGACACTTTGCGAGCACCCCGGTAGGTGGCCGTTTTGGCTCATCTCTGCCTCATCCAACTCCAATACCTTCATAGGGCTAACTGCTCGTGATATCGCCTACAGCGCATGGGGATGCTGAGCTCTCCATTATGTCTCTGTTGCCGAACAGAGGACGGCATGTTCTGGCAGAGGTGTGGAGACTATAGGGGTATTACTCTGGAGCCTGTCTGTACCATTAACTCGTGTTGAAGAAGAGATTTGAACCTATGGGAATGATAGAAGTGGACAAAGGGAGCACACTTGAACTCTTGTTCATCGTGAATTCTGGGAACAGGTATTGGATGGTGTGTGGGGAAACTTCTTTGTGTGTTTTATGTTCTGTTTATGATCATTTGGTATGCTTTATTTTTCTTGTATACACCGGCCCAAGGGGCTGTGTTATCTCAGCAAAATCTAATAAAATTTGCTATGAACAAAAATAGTTTTAAGCTCAAATGGTTCAAATGTTACAAAAAATGCAGCGACGCGTGTTGCCGCGCAGTGGAAGTTCCTTTGCTAAGGTTGACTGGTCGAATTTCTGTTGCTTATTGCTATATTAGGGTGGTAAACTGGTACTAATGAGGTACAACCAATGTCAAGGCAGTGTTACCAGGTGCAAAAATAAAAAATATGATAAAGTAATACTATCAGAAAATATGCAGCATTACACCGCATAATTAGCTTTTTCTTGCTGCATAATTTACTTAAGCCTGACATAATTTTGCCCTCCCCTGCCACATAATTCCAGTGGCCCTGCTTATCACACGTATAGTAGGAGAATATGCACTTGTAACAATGGGGGTAAAATATCTATCATGTTTGTGACGGAGTAACCCATCCTCAAAGCTCTAAATCAGGCCTACAGGCTTAATAGATTACCCAGAAGTGAAAATGAAGTGACCGGTCAGAGAGTGCTGTTTGTTGGTAGTCAAGGTGAAGGTCAAGATGATCCACATAAAAGCTATGGGAGGGTGAGGTACTGTGTTTTATCTTTCAGAGATCAAGAGAATATTTCTTCTTCAGACAGTAGGAGTACAAGGGTCAGGCTGCACAGCTACCTTTGAATAGTAATTTATTACCCACTTAGAAAACTTAAGGTACGCACATTGGGCTTATAGATATAAAGCAGATCTAAGGAGAAGACCAATGAAGGGCTTTTGGTGTAAGGCCTTTGTCTCATCATCAGATATTTTGAGAATTCAAGTTTTTCTTGTTGGATGGAGGAAAACAAGGGGAACAACCTTTACAACGCAACTATTACAACGCACTACACTTACAACGCAATTTTTACAACGCAACATCCACTACAATGCATTCCATTACATCGCATGATACTACAACGCATTTTTAAAAACGTATGCGTTGTAACGTCATACATCCTGTAAGTGCATGCGTTGTAAAAGTATGCGTTGTAACGTCATACATCCGAAAAAGGACCATAACAGGGATGCGGGTTTCCAGTCGCACTGCAATGAACTTTGAACCCAGCCTCATCATGTCCACCACAACAACAATGCCAATCTGAGAACTGCTGTATATGGGAGGCATTCATTGCAACCGGCCCTACAAATATGTGGGGTGATACCTTCAACTAAAACCTTAAACTCATTTAAACATGACTTGATGATTGTTCCATTGTCATGCCTTCAGTGGAACATTGATGGAAGTTGTCAATACTAGGACCAGGATTCTGAATTCCTTGCCACTGAAAGCTAGAAGAAAAACACAACTCTTCTTAATTTTAGTAAAGATGTTAAAAACCTTTTCATCTAAGGGCTAACTTTATGGAGCAGCTACTCACCCATGGTTAGTTTGTTTTGCCTTCTGGCTAAATGGTGCCTAGAGGTATGATGGGAGTTAAGTGACATGTTGAGTTGTAACTATGCTTTGTAGCTGGGTTTGGTGACTATGAAGAGTGGTTTCTGTACGAGTGCTACAAGCCTGAATTTTTAAAATTATATTTGGGCCACATTGAGCCATCAGATTTTGTTGGCACCCTTTTCTATGCAGTCTGGCTGCTGGAAAGATTTGTTGGGCTGCATAATTCATTATGGATTGAAATGAGCGTGTAAAGTACTTACCAATATAACTCTGAGGTGGTGTTTATGTTGCTTAAGAAAGTTCTAGAGAACAACCTCACATTCCGTTGAAAAGTATTTTGCGAAATATGATTTCCTTTAAAATAGAATTTCTAAGAAAATTGTCTTATTCCACTATCAGTCTAATTATCAGAGCTAGTCCAACGAAGGCTGTGTGTTTCGATACACGTTTTATTTAGAGACCTCGCAAAATTGTGCACATTGTGTGACGTTACTTCTTGCCCTCCTCATAACCGGCATAAACTAGTAGATGGAGTCTTGACTGAAAAGCACTTAATATTTTTGTGTTCGGTACCGCAGTTTGCGTTTCTTTCATTTCGGTACATCACTGCATTGGGCAGCAGAAATAACTGATATGATAAACAAATTATATTTTAGTCATGAAATTGTGAAAACAGGAGATCCTGAAATCGTGTAGATTAGCTTGCATTTCCTTTGGCCCTAGAATGAATTATTTTTATTTGCATTTAGACGGGAATTCATTGATTGAAAGTAGCAGTATTGGAAAGCAGCAATGTTGCTGCGGTTTGCAATGATGGGGAAATGTTTTATTTCCACCCTGTTCCATAAGAATTGCTAGAATTGGTTTTGACATAGAAACATTAGGCCCTGCTGCAAGCACTGTTAAACATGCATTGGCGACACAAAATGCCACTGTGAACCTGGAGACTGGCAGACATGCACATTTGGTTTAGACAGAAAAATGCCAGCTTTTTAAAATGGACGTTTTCAGAATAAAAACCTAAAATCAGATTTTACCATTAAAGAGGGCTTTAAATTACCATTCAAATGAGCTGAAACAGCATTTCTCTAAATGGCCCAAAGTTGAAGTAATCAGTTATTAAGTGTAATAACGTAGCCCAGTATTAGTCTATGGGAGAGACAGACTTCCAGCAGTGGAAAACGACTTTAAGAGTTTTTCACTGCCACAACTTTTAAAACTTAAGCACCCATGTCCTACCTTTTAAGTACCATGCACCCTGCCATATGGTTGGTTATGGCTTACCTTTGAGGCAACTTCTAATTTTTTAAAAGGATGGTTTAGGCCTGGCAAAAGGTTTATTTTGCCAGTTTGAAATGGCATTTTAAAATTGCAGGACAGGCTGCAATAGCAGGTCTTAGACTTGGCTTGGTTTCCCCTGACTTTTTGCCTCTACCGCCTGCATTTTTTGACACTATGCTGAATTTCGTGTTTGCTGGTTTAGATGCTTTGGGCACTTTGTCACTGCTGATTAGTGTCAAAGTGCAATTGCTCCCTGTGTAAATTATAATTATGATTGGTTATTCATGATTGGCATATTTTATTTGCTGGTAAGTCTAGTAAAGTGCACTGAGTGTGCCAGAACCTAAATTAATAAAATCATACTAGTGGGCCTGCAGCACTGATTGTGCCACCCACACAAGTTACCCTTCAAATTTATCTCAGACCTGCCACTTCAGTGTCTGCAGGCGCAGTTTTCAACTGCCATGTCGACCTAGCAGGCGCACCCACTTGTCAGGCTCTTCCCTCCCCTTTTTATACCTGTAAGGCACCCCTCAGGTAGGCCAAAGGTACCCCCGTGGGCAGGGTGCAGTGTATGTTAAAAGTGGTACATGTACTGGTGTGTTTTACATGTCCTAATAGTGAAATACTGCCAATTTCGTTTTTCACTATTGTGAGGCTACCTGTCCCATAGGTTAACATGGGAGCTGCATTGTAACATTTTGGTGTAACTTTCCATTGGGACAGGATGGAGAAATGGAGTTTAGGCTCTCAGAACTCAGAATTTTATAACACATGTTTTAGTAAAGGTGGTTTTTGAATTGTGTGTTTAAAAATGCCACTTTTAGAAAGTGGGCATTTTCTCGTTTAACCATTCTGTGTGCCTCTTCCTGTTTGTGTATTCACTGTCTGCTTTTGGAGTGAAAGGAGCTGGGGCTGTCGGTTTACTTGATACACTCCTAATGGGGGTTGAGGTGTGTCCTGCCTTTCCTGTGTGACTCATAGCCAGGCTGAATATCACATGTCTGCATTTAGAGTGGTGGGAGGAGTTTCACTAGCACCTGAATAGGGTGTGTCTCCTTTGCACAATGCCATCTCCACCTCCTGTAGTGAAGCTGGGCCAGAGAGAATAGAACTGGTTTGGACTCAGCTCAGAGACCCTTGCCACAAAGAGAAAATGGGGTAGAAGTATTGGACCGTAAACCCCAGAGAATTAGATCAGTACTGGATTCAAAAGGAACCTCTACCTAGGAAAAGAACTAGAGAGGTGTAAGGAGTACTGCCACTTTGCTGTGTTGCTTTGCTGGATTGGCCTGCAGTTGCTGCTTCTGCCAAAGAGAGGATAGACACTGGAACTTTGCTGTGAACCTGCTTGAAGAAGAATCTCAAAGGGCATGTGTGTGCTTGCCTCCTGTTCTGAAGTCTCACGGCCACAAAACTTCACCTGCAATCCACTGCCCAGCACCTGGACTCCTCTGTGGACTCTTGTATTCAAAAGGGCACCAATTCCAGTTCCTGGGCCCTGAGAAATGTGTGGTTGGTACTGCAAACCAAAAAGAACAACTCAAACACTGTTAGCGCTGCCACCATTGATGGCGCGGCCTGCACTGAGGCACCGCTCGTGAAGTGCACGACACACTGCCCTGCCTGCACCACAGCTCTGACACCTGCAGTTACTGGCATTCTTGACACCAGCACTCGCACCAACGCCTTCACCGCCAGCATCATATTATCACAGAGCCGATAACTGTTGAGGGTGACTTCACAATCTCTTCATCGTTGCATCACCTCACCGGAACCGACGGCTCTCTGGACTTGACACCTCACCTCCTTAAGGACTCGACTCCTCGCTTCCCCTGTGGCAGAATGGAGCCAGATTCACCTTGGGAACTGACACCTCACCTCCACAACGCTGTGCATCGTCCATAGACTTAGTTTCCAAGGTACTGTTGTTTGGGGGTCCGTTAGACTCCATGCCCGGCCCACGCACCTCGCAGTCGGCACCATACTTTGGATTTGTGCCTGTCACGATGTCGTGATAGCCCCAGGAAGAGCTATTTGTTTCCACAAGTTTTATTTTTGAAATGACCGTTTAAAATCTGCATACATGTATGTTGGGTTTTTGTTGTTTGGGCTTTTTTGGTTTGGATAAAGATACTCTATTTTTAGGTCTCGCCTGAGCCAGCGCTTTAGCGCTGCTCTGGCGAGACTTATAGTAAGCGCGTTTTGGAAGTGCAAACAGTGGCTTTGCAGGCCTCCAACTACAGTGCATGTGACCCGTCCGGGCACGCGCACCATTTGGAGTCCTGAAACCACTCGTTTGCTTTCACTTTCGCCGTGATGGAAACCCTTCTCCAAGCCCTGCCAAACATACCCCGTGCACCTCCTTCCAGATCTGTCCTTGCTAATCACCCGAACGCACTCGGACAATTTAAAGCAGAGTTGTATTTTTTTATTATAAATGAGAGCAGTCTTTAGTTGTTAATAGTCCTCTTGGTTTGCTCCACACACGCTCCGTCCCTGCACCTCCTTCGAGATCGATTCTTGCTAATATAGCACTGTTAACACACACGCTCCGTCAGGGCACCTCCTTCCAAATCTGTTATTGCTAATCAAATGCATTTTCGTTTTTGCTTCCGTTTAAACAAAAAAAAATATAACCATTTGGCAGCCTGCGTGCCCGCCTCCACTCCCCCCTCCAACTCCCCCCTCCCACTCCCTCTTCGTCAGCTTCAGAGCACGCTTGTTCAAAGTGCTGCCGTGGCCTAAAGCTACTGTGCACGTGAACGTGCACGCGCGCCCTCCGTTGCACGCGATCGTAATCGCGATTGCGATCACTTTCACTTTCGCGGCAGTTTCGCGGCCGCGGTGCCAAAGCTTGTTTAAATGTTGCTGACAGACCTTGTTCGCTTCACTTCTCCTCTCCTGTTATCTCTCTGCTGTCTCTCTCCTGTCTCACTCGCTCTCTATCAAACCCTCTTTCCCGTTACTACTTCTCTTTTCTTCCCTATGTTACTTTGCATTGTCCCTTCCCCCATTGTCCTCTTTCTTCTCTCTCACCTGCCTGCCATCTCTTTTCATGTTTTATCTCCTTGTCACCTCTCCCTGCGCCATGTCCCCTCCTCTCTTTTGAATGCATTAAGTTTACCTCTTCCTCCCGTACCTCTTTCCTTCGCTCCTCCCTTCTCTGTCCACGCGTTCGCTCTTCCTCTCACCCTGACCTGCCTTCCCTTTCATGTCTCACCTCCTGTCGGTCAGAGAGACTCTTTCTTAGACAGACTCCGGTTCACCGCAGAGACTGGCCCCGTCAGCCACAGATGCCCGGTACTGCTCGCAATATTGTTACAGCTGTAGAAACGAGGTTAGCAAGCGGGTGAATACAAATTCTGCCCCTCCACCCCCCCACCCCCCCATTAGGCATCGTATTGATCGAAGGTCATATAATTACTTGATAACCTTTCTAATTTACCGAGTACCATCGTGGTTTTGAAAATTTGTAAAAAATGTGAGACATACATAACTGAAGCTTTTTTTTTTTCGAATGCACAACCAACTGATCGTTCTAAAAGTAATCTAGAACATTCACTGAATGAATTGTAGACGAAAGCTTGAGTTTCCAAAGCTAAAACTGTTGCTTTTTTGTATCTATATAAGTGCTATACTTCTGTGCTTTGTCACAGCTGTGATTCGGTGTTTCCAAAACCTCATAAAAAGAGGATTTAAAGTGCTTTGAGTGGGCGCCGTGACTGTGGTGACTTTTTTCTGACCGACAGTTTTGCTCTTGCCTCGGGTTAATCCCGCATTTAAAAGGGAAACATGTTCATTGCCAGAAAACACTGTGGTGGGTCCAGTGCCTGCACTTAATTGCATTTAAAGTGCCTTTGTAATGTTATTGAGGTCTTGGGGGAGGGAGCTGGACAGCATATGAAAGGATAGTCCAGGTGTCATTGCTAAGGTATTTTTAGAGCCGTTCTGTATCGAGTTTCACTCGAGTAACTTTATTTATTGCTCAGCAGATTAGTGAACAGTTGGTTGTTCAATCAAAATCTAGATTGCCAGTTGTACTGTAGGCTGTATACATTATACCACGACGTATGTAGGATTTGAACTCTGCATAAGCACCTAGTTATTCAAGGCACTGAAAGGCCACCATTCTACCTTGTAGGGGACGATGCTGCTAAAATAAAGGTATCTCGGGTTGGAGGGGCTCTTTCGAAATTACATTACACAACACTTGTTTTAGGGATCCTAGACTATTTATCTGGTGCACACTGTGTGCTCATGGGGGTGATTAGTAATATGCGCAGGGGCTTGACCATATGGATGTAGAACTGATTGAGGCATTGTCAGTAAGCTGTGTACAAAGCACAGCCCTTGCGAGTACAACCCACGGTTTGCTCAAAATATTGTGTGTCAATAGCACCACTATTTCTTGGATTCGATAACCTTAATGTTCAGTCGATGTTTTTTCCTTTGAACCCGAGTGTACGCATATAGACACAATTATTCTGTAGAGTAATCCCACGAAAAGTTTACTTTTTCAAAAGTAAAAAGTCCTAGATTATATTGTACTATTGACATTTGAAAAATGTGCATGCAGGGCTGGCCCAAGACCAGCTACCAACATATGGTACGCTCGTTTTTATTCATCTGTTACTTAAAATAGCATTTTGTTCTTGCTTACTTTTTTGCCGCATCCAGATGCGGTTTTTCCTCTAGCATGGCTTCCTAGTGCTTTCGTCTGCCTGGGGATGACTCTCCAAATACTCCTGAGGTTTGATCGCAGACTGGAGCCTGGTTCCGCCTGTAGCTTTGTGGGTATGGTTTTGTGCTGTGAGACGCCTTTCTGCTTGGTGGTTCTGTTTTATTGATTGTACCGTAAATACATATTATGGCATGTGAGAGGTGAGTGTAGAAGGCCTCATTGATTTGCTTTCACATCTTCTAAGTTGGTAGATCTGCTCAGTGCTCATTGGGTTAAAACCATCTGCCCTGTTGTAGTTGTGTTTGTGGCAGTCTGAGGTATAATAGATATGGGCGTGGTGTTGTAAATAGTGTTATTTATGTTTTGAGTTGTGTGTCGCACCACCTTAACGCCTCACATACTCCATCACTAATAACCCACGTGATCACTAGACACTGGATATATGGGGGAGCCCTCAAGCATAGTTGAAGTGTGTGCACGCCTCTGCACCTTTCAGCAGGTAGAAATAATTCGTGGTCTATCGCTTATTCGTTTTCAGTTTCACGGACTCTAGATTTTATTTCTTGCTCCTGTACATTTCTTTGCTCTGCTTTTCGTCTGCTGAGTGAACTCGTGCATTTCCTGCCCCTCTGAGGTTAAAGTAGTTTGGGTAAAGGCTGCTCCAAGCCCTCTCCTCGCTGGCTGAGAGGTAATTGTTGGCATTCAGTTTTCACAGAGCTCGTCGCTCTGGTTCGCAAGCTTCCAGGGTATTTAACTGATCTGTTTTTCCAGAATCTTTGTATGGATAACTGTAGCATATTAAAAACAAGCATTTGCAATGCACTAGGTCTCGCATTTGCGAGAGTTTAAGCTATTGGCCTTGTAAATGACAATTCCTTTTATTGATGTTTTAAAAACCAACACATAAATAAAAGGCATTGTCATTTACAATACCAATAGCTCAAACTCTCGCAAATGCGAGACCTATTGCATTGCAAATGCTTGTTCTAAACTGTTGTGGTGTTCATCTGTGGTGTTTTCTCTGTGCTACTGTGTGTTTGGGTAAAAATACTTTACATATTGCCTTTGGGATAAGCCTGTCTGTTCATGCCAAGCTACCAAGGGGGTGAGCAGGGGTTATCTGAAGTGTGTAATCCCCTTATCCTGACTAGAAGGAAGGGTCCCTACTTGGACAAAGGTGCAAACCTCAGCCTCCTAGAGACTCCCATTTCTAACAGCAGGCCTGAGACATATTTTCCAGTGCTTCTGTGGTGGGTGGCACAAGAGGTGCTGCTCCCACTAGTAGCATTTCGTTTACATGCCCTGGGTACATATAGTACCATTTACTAGGGACTTACGGGTAATTTACATGTACCAATTAGTTGTATACCAATTGCAGCATGTTTTTGAGATCTACCTCTGGGCCCTTTACCTGGTTGGCAGGGATAAACTACACAGAATCCGAATGCCAACAAAAACAAGTTCTGCAAAAACAGGTGAGTGAAAACAAAGTCTGGGGGATTATGACACCAAAAATGTCAGGTCTAACACAGACGCTTTTTACCACACTGTTTCAAATTAAAAAATAAACTGCCTGGACAAGATGACTGTGACAATTTAAAACAAGCTGCCATTTGAACCAGGCCATCTCAGATGAGGGAAACCTCTATCAGACCAATAGGAGTGCAATTGAAGCACTCCTTCGATGGAGCATACAACTTCTGCTTAATCAAATCTGTAGTTAAGGATATCAACATGTAAGTGGAGCAAAAGCCTCCTTCTCAGTATCGCTCCTTAAGCCTCTTTTTTTCTGTAGGTAACATAAGAAAGCTGCCCTATAAAGGCAGACTTAAAAAGAAAATTACCAGTTAAGTTTGTCCAAGAAAATGGTGTGTTTTGAGTGCTTATTTGAGGAATGCTAAATACTGCTTTAAATTCCACCTGACAAGAAGGAATGTTTCAAACTTACTTGCAGTTTTTAGGTCTCTCCTGGCGTTAGCAGCACATGCGCTGCCCTCGCCATGCGACGGCTTCTTGGAATTAATACGGTTTCAGAAGTTCTGTCTCAGCTCCGCCTGCAATTTTGATTAGTGGGCGTCGTTTTGAGTCATGGATTATGCAAAACACAGTGTAATGATTGCACCGGAGGCAATCATTACACTGAGGGTTGCCACCCTGTCCGCTTTTGGCCCCGCCCACTGGGATTGGATCTTTTACTTGCAGCGGGAGACAGTGTCTCTTAATTAGTCGCTAAGCACTTTTTTTGGGTATTACCGCGTTTATCTTCAAGAAAGGCTGACGCACCTTTCATTTCTCTGGAGCGGTTTGTCTTTTAAAGAGCTTTCACTGTCATGTGCTTTAACTAACTTGGGCCATCTGTTTTTTTTTAATGAGATTTCACTGTTGTGCGCTTTAACTAACTTTAGTGTTCGTGTTTTTAAAAAAAATGAGCTTTCACTTTTATTCTTTTTTTCTTTCCGTGTTCCTAACATGCTTTAACTTACCTATTTGTTCGTGTTTTTTCACTCGCTGTGTCTATGTATGCTTAGCTCATTACCAGGCACTACACGCGTGCATGGCGGCTTCTCGTCATGCGCTGCACATGTGCAGAAAGACTCCTCAACAAGCCGCACATCTGTGCACTGCAGACTCCCGGACACTACAACCGACAGGGGCTGGACATGCTATCAGGCACTGCTGGGGCATGAGACAAAGCGCTGAACGCGTGCAGGACAGTTCCTCATCACACACTGCACACCAACTGGATGAAAATTAACTCTTTGTGACAAGCTGCTCTCCATTTAACCATTTAACCATTCTGACACACACCATGCTTTTTGTGTACGAAACACGTCACAAGTCTCCATGGTATGTCTGACGGCTTAAGCTCTGTGTGGCTCTGGATGGTCTTCCATAAATTATGAGATCATGCGCTCTCCCAAATGCAATTTGAGCATCGTTATACGATGATGGGAAGTGACCGTAGTGGCTGAGTGCTTATTACACCTACTGTCTCACTTTGTTCTGATCTGAGAACTAGGAGGCACTGTGACTGGCGCGTTGGGGCTCTAAATGCAAAGCAGCTCAAGCTTGTTGCTGGCATCAGTGACCTGGTCCCCTCTACTGTACAGGCTGCGGCCATCAGTCCGACACCACTGCTGACACACCACTGCTGACACACCACTGCTGACACGCCGCTGCTGACACGCTGCTGCTGACATGCCGCTGCTGACACACCCCTGCTGACACGCTGCTGTTGATACGCCGCTGCTGACACACCGCTGCTGACACACCGCAGCTGACACACCGCTGCTGGCACACCGCTGCTGACACACCGCTGCTGACACACCGCTGCTGACACGCTGATGCTGACACACCACTGCTGACACACCGCTGCTGACACCACTGCTGACACACCACTGCTGACACACCACTGCTGACACACCACTGCTGACACACCACTGTTGACACACCACTGTTGACACACCGCTGCTGACATGACGCTGCTGACACCATGGCTGACACGCCGCTGCTGACACACCACTGCTGACACGCCGCTGCTGACACCGCTGCTCACACTGCTGCAGACACACCACTGCTGACGCGACGCTGCTGACACGCCACTGCTGACACGCCGCTGCTGACAAGCCGCTGCTGACACGCCACTGCTGACACATCACTGCAGACACATCACTGCTGACACACTGCTGCTGACACACCGCTGCTGACACGCCGCTGCTGACACGCAGCTGCTGACACACCACTGCTGACACCACTGCTGCTGACACGCCGCTGCTGACACACCGCAGCTGACACACCACTGCTGACACACCACTGCTGACACACCACTGCAAACACACAGCTGCTGACACGATGCAGCTGACACACCACTGCTGACACGCCGCTGCTGACACGCCGCTGCTGACACCACAGCTGACACACTGCTGCTGACACACTGCTGCTGACACGCCGCTGCTGACACACCGCTGCTGACACACCACTGCTGACACGACGCTGCTGACACGCCACTGCTGACACGCCACTGCTGACACGCCACTGGTGACACGCCGCTGCTGACACACCAATGCTGACACGCTGCTGCTGACATGCCGCTGCTGACACGCCGCTGCTGACACGCCGCTGCTGACACGCCGCTGCTGACACGCCGCTGCTGACACACTGCTGCTAACACACCGCTGCTGACACACTGCTGCTGACACCACTGCTGACATACCGCTGCTGACACCACTGCTGACACGCCGCTGACACGTCGCTGCTGACACCACTTCTGGCACACTGCTGATGACACACTGCTGTTGACACACCACTACTGACACACCACTGCTGACACGACGCTGCTGACACGACGCTGCTGACACGACGCTGCTGACAACACTACTGACATGCCACTGCTGACATGCCGCTGCTGACACGCCGCTGCTGACACGCCACTGCTGACACACCGCAGCTGAATCACTGCTGCTGACACCACTGCTGACACACCACTGCTGACACCACTGCTGACACACCGCTGGTGACACACCGCTGCTAACACATCACTGCTGACACGACGCTGCTGACATGACGCTGCTGACACACCACTGCTGACACATCACTGCTGACACATCACTGCTGACACGCTGCTGCTGACACATTACTGCTGACACGCCGCTGCTTATACCAGTGCTGACACCCCACTGCTGACACGATGCTGCTGAAACACCACTGCTGACACGTCGCTGCTGACACACCACTGCTGACACACCACTGCTGACACACCACTGCTGACACGCCACTGCTGACACACCACTGCTGACACACCGCTGCTGAAACACCACTGCTGACACACCACTGCTGACACACCACTGCTGACACGCAGCTGCTGACACGCCGCTGCTGACATGCTGCTGCTGACACACTGCTGCTTACACGCCGCTGCTGACACCACTGCTGACATACCACTGCTGACACATTGCTGCTGACACACTGCTGCTTACACCACTGCTGACACCCCACTGCTGACAGGACGCTACTGAAACACCACTGCTGACACACCACTGCTGACACACCACTGCTGACACGCCGCTGCTGTCATGCCGCTGCTGACACGCTGCTGCTTACATGCCACTGCTGACACCACTGCTGACATACCACTGCTGACACACCACTGCTGACACACCACTGCTGACACACCACTGTTGACACTTCGCTGCTGACACTTCGCTGCTGACACACCACTGCTGACACACCGCTGCTGACACACCACTGCTGACACCCTGCTGCTGACACACCGCTGTTGACACACCGCTGTTGACACGCCGCTGCTGACATGCCGCTAATGACATGCCACTGCTGATACCCTGCTGCTGACACACCGCTGCTGACACACCGCTGCTGACACTGCTGCTGACATCACTGCTGACACCACTGCTGACACACCGCTGCTGACACCACTGCTGACACACCACTGCTGACACACCAAAACTGCCACACCGCTTGCTGACACACCGCTGCTGACACACCACTGCTGATACGCCGCTGCCGACACGCCACCACTGACACGCTGCCGCTGACACGCCACCACTGACACACTGCTGCTGACACACTGCTGCTGACACACCGCTGCTGAGACGCCGCTGCTCAGACGCCGCTGCAGACACACCACTGCAGACACACCACTGCTGACACACCACTGCTGACACACCACTGCTGACACACCACTGCTGACACCACTGCTGACACACCACTGCTGACACACCACTGCTGACACACCACTGCTGACATGCTGCTGCTGATCCCACTGCTGACACACCGCTGCTGACACACCACTGCTGACACGCCGCTGCTGACACCACTGCTGACACGCTGCTGCTGACACACCGCTGCTGACACCACTGCTGACACACCACTGCTGACACACCACTGCTGACACACCGCTTTCTGACACACCGCTGCTGACACACCACTGCTGACACGACGCTGCTGACACACCACTGCTGATACATTACTGCTGAGACATCACTGCTGACACACCGCTGCTGATATGCCACTGCTGACACACCGCTGCTGACACACCGCTGCTGACACGCCGCTGCTGACACGCCACTGCTGACACCACTGCTGACACACCACTGCTGACACGACGCTGCTGACACGCCACTGCTGACAAGCCACCACTGACACACCACTACTGGCACACTGCTGCTGACACACCGCTGCTGAGACGCCGCTGCTCACATACCGCTGCTGACACCACTGCAGACACACCACTGCTGATACGCCGCTGCTGACACACCGCTGCTGACACACCACTGCTGACACACCGCTGCTGAAACCCTGCTGCTGACACCCTGCTGCTGACACCCTGCTGCTGACACCCTGCTGCTGACACCCTGCTGCTGACACCACTGCTGACACACCACTGCTGACACACCACTGCTGACACACCGCTGCTGACACACTGCTGCTAACACACTACTGCTGACACAACGCTGCTGACAAGACGCTGCTGACACACCACTGCTGACACATTACTGCTGACACATCACTGCTGACACGCCGCTGCTGACACATTACTGCTGACACATCACTGCTGACACGCCACTGCTGACACGCCGCTGCTGACATGCCGCTGCTGACACGCTGCTGCTTACATGCCGCTGCTGACACCACTGCTGACATACCACTGCTGACACATTGGTGCTGACACATCGCTGCTGACACGCCGCTGCTTACACCAGTGCTGACACCCCACTGCTGACACGACGCTGCTGAAACACCACTGCTGACACGCCGCTGCTGACACACCACTGCTGACACACCACTGCTGACACACCGCTGCTGACACGCTGCTGCTGACACCACTGCTGACATACCGCTGCTGACACCACTGCTGACACGCCGCTGCTGACACCACTGCTGACACACCGCTGCTGACACACCGCTGCTGACACACCGCTGCTGACATGCCGCTGCTGACACACCACTGCTGACACGCCACTGCTGACACGCCACTGCTGACACGCCGCTGCTGACATGCCGCTGCTGACACGCTGCTGCTTACACGCCACTGCTGACACCACTGCTGACATACCACTGCTGACACATTGCTGCTGACACACCGCTGCTTACACCACTGCTGACACCCCACTGCTGACAGGACGCTGCTGAAACACCACTGCTGACACGCCACTGCTGTCATGCCGCTGCTGACACGCTGCTGCTTACATGCCACTGCTGACACCACTGCTGACACACCACTGCTGACACACCACTGCTGACACACCGCTGCTGACACATCGCTGCTTACACACCACTGTTGACACACCCCTGCTGTCACACCGCTGCTGACACGCTGCTGCTGACACACCGCTGTTGACACACACCGCTGTTGACACGCCGCTGCTGACATGCCGCTGCTGACACACCGCTGCTGATACACTGCTGCTGACACACTGCTGCTGACACGCCACTGCTGATACCCTGCTGCTGACACCCCGCTGCTGACACACTGCTGCTGACACACTGCTGCTGACATGCCACTGCTGATACCCTGCTGCTGACACACCGCTGCTGACACACCGCTGCTGACACACCGCTGCTGACACACCGCTGCTGACACACCACTGCTGACACTGCTGCTGACACCACTGCTGACACGCCGCTGCTGACACCACTGCTGACACACCACTGCTGACACACCACAACTGCCACACCGCTTGCTGACACACCGCTGCTGACACACCACTGCTGACACAACGCTGCTGACATACCACTGCTGACACATTACTGCTGACACTTCACTGCTGACACACCGCTGCTGATACGCCACTGCCGACATACCGCTGCTGACACGCCGCTGCTGACACCACTGCTGACACACCACTGCTGACATGACGCTGCTGACACACCACTGCTGACACGCCACTGCTGACACGCCACCACTGACACGCTGCCGCTGACACGCCACTACTGACACACTGCTGCTGACACACCGCTGCTGAGACGCCGCTGCTCAGACGCCGCTGCAGACACACCACTGCAGACACACCACTGCAGACACACCACTGCTGACACACCGCTGCTGACACACCACTGCTGACACACCACTGATGACATCACTGCTGATACACCACTGCTGACACATTGCTGCTGACATGATGCTGCTGACCCAACTGCTGACACACCGCTGCTGACACACCACTGCTGACACGCCGCTGCTGACACCACTGCTGACACGCCGCTGCTGACACCTCTGCTGACACGCCGCTGCTGACACGGCACTGCTGACACATCACTGCTGACACACCGCTTGCTGACACACCGCTTGCTGACACACCGCTGCTGACACACCACTGCTGACACGATGCTGCTGACACGACGCTGCTGACACACCACTGCTGATACATTACTGCTGAGACATCACTGCTGACACACCGCTGCTGATACGCCAATGCTGACACACTGCTGCTGACACACCGCTGCTGACACGCCGCTGCTGACACGCCACTGCTGACACCAGTGCTGACACGCCACTGCTGACACGACGCTGCTGACATGCCACTGCTGACACGCCACCGCTGACACACCGTTGCTGACACACCGCTTGCTGACACCGCTGCTGACACACCACTGCTGACACGACGCTGCTGACACACCACTGCTGATACATTACTGCTGACACACCACTGCTGATACATTACTGCTGAGACATCACTGCTGACACACCGCTGCTGATACGCCACTGCTGACACACCGCTGCTGACACGCCGCTGCTGACATGCCACTGCTGACACCACTGCTGACACACCACTGCTGACACGATGCTGCTGACACGCCACTGCTGACACGCCACTGCTGACACGCCACTGCTGACATGCCACCGCTGACACGCCGCCGCTGACACGCCACTACTGACACATTGCTGCTGACACACCGCTGCTGAGACGCCGCTGCTCACACGCCGCTGCTGACACCACTGCAGACACACTACTGCTGGCACACCGCTGCTGACACACCACTGCTGACACACCACTGCTGACACACCACTGATGACACACCACTGCTGACACGCCGCTGCTGACACCACTGCTGACACACCACTGCTGACACACCACTCCTGACACACCACTGCTGACACATTGCTGCTGACATGCTGCTGCTGACACCACTGCTGACACACCGCTGCTGACACACTGCTGCTGACACGCCGCTGCTGACACCACCGCTGACACGCCGCTATTGACACGCCGCTATTGACACGCCGCTATTGACACACTGCTGCTGACACACCGCTGCTGACACATCACTGCTGACACATCGCTGCTGATGCAGCTGCTGACACACCACTGCTGACACGCCGCTGACACACCACTGCTGACATGCCGCTGCTGACACACCGCTGCTGACACACCACTGCTGACACATCACTGCTGATGCGCCGCTGCTGACACGCCGCTGCTGACACACCACTGCTGACACACCGTTGCTGACATGCTGCTGCTGACACCACTGTTGACCCACTGCAGCTGATACACCGCTGCTGGCACACCACTGCTGACACGCTGCTGCTGACACCACTGCTGACGCGCCGCTGCTGACACGCCACTGCTGACACATCACTGCTGACGCGCCGCTGCTGACACGCCGCTGCTGACATCACTGCTGACACACCGTTGCTGACATGCTGCTGCTGACACCACTGTTGACCCACTGCTGCTGATACACCGCTGCTGGCACACCACTGCTGACACGCTGCTGTTGACACCACTGCTGACACGCCGCTGCTGACACCACTGCTGACACACTGCTGCTGATACACCACTGCTGACACACCACTGCTGACACACTGCTGCTGACACGATGTTGCTGCCACACCACTGCTGACACACCACTGCTGACACACTACTGCTGATATGCTGCTGCTGACACCACTGCTGACACACCACTGCTGACACACCACTGCTGACACATCGCTGCTGACATGCTGCTGATGACACACCACTGCTGACACAACACTGCTGACACCCTGCTGCTGATGCACCGCTGCAGACACCACTGCTGACACACCACTGCTGTCAAGCTGCTGCTGACTCACCACTGCTGACACCACTGCTGACGCCACTGCTGACGCCACTGCTGACACGCCGCTGCTGACACGCCGCTGCTGACACATCGATGCTGACACAGCACTGCTGACACATTGCTACTCACACATCGCTGCTCACACATCGCTGCTGACACACCACTTCTGACACATCGCTGCTGACACCTCTGCTGACACAACACTGCTGATACATCACTGCTGACCCCTTCTTTGCACCCCACTGCTGACACGCCACTGTTGTGCACCTCACTGCTGACACGCCTCTGCTGTGCACTTTACTGCTGACACACCACTGCTGACACGCCACTGCTGACACGCCACTGCTGTGCGCCTCACTGCTGACACACCACTGCTGTGCACTTTGCTGCTGACGCACCACTGCTGACACACCACTGCTGACACACCAATGCTGATACACCACTGCTGCTGACACACCACTGCTGTGCACTCTACTGCTGACACACCACTGCTGACACAACACTGCTGACACACCACTGCTAACACACCACTGCTGACACACCACAGCTGTGCGCCCCAGTGATGAAGGCAGAATTGAATGCAGCCAAATGTGTAAGAGGTGGGAGTTATATCCTATACTTCCTAGTCCTGGCTGCTCAGCCTGCAGGAGTGTGATGTCATAGAATGTTGGGTGTGTGTGCATGATTTGAATGAGTGATCGGTTAGATTGAGTTGGGCTGAGCAGCAGGATGCTGCTCCCGGTGGGGCACCCTGTACCAACTTACTTGAACTAATAAATCTACTTAACTACATCTCTGGCTCCTGGTCTACCTCTGATGACAGAAACTTTTTAGTTAAAAAAATGGCGGCGATTTTGAAAAGAACTATGCGTGAATATCCAAGAAATTACACAAGTAACTAAAAGAAGATGGCCAGAGTCCAAAAAGAAGCCTGAAAATTAAGCCTGTGCAACGCCTTAGATGCCCCACCAGTGTCTTTTCCAACAGACAGTCCACAGAGGTATGTGTTTTGGGTGTTGTGTGCATGTGCATTCTGTGGCTTGAGTGGCTTGAAACCTGCCTACAGACTGTATATAATGAACGTTTTTGACGTGGGATTTTGAACTGAAAGTCCACATATAGTGACATTTGGCATATGGGACTTGCACACTGCCTATACAACAGACAGAAGATCAGAATATGTGTAATATTACCTGATGTTTGAAACCTTCCAGCCTACAGACTATTGAGCTTTGTGTGCTTAACTTGTCTGACAACCATCTGAAGTCATCTGGAAATGTTGAAGGGAGGCACATTATGGATCATGTTGTGGACTGCATTTCACATGGAGTAAACTGGCAGTGTTAGTTTGTCAGCAACGGGCAGCAAGTAAACCAATCTACAGCCTTGGAAATGCAGTGAACCGGCAGTGTGGGTTTTTGAAGCCAGCCATGCATGGACGTTGTGAACATTAACTGCAGTATTAGTTGATAGTGCGTGAGCTTATCTATAAGACATTCCGCAGTCGGGGGCATAAGTTGAGCCCCGAGGAGTGTTTTGCAGAACTTCACGCTCACATGGAGGATTGGTGAGCATTGCGCATTTGCATATAAGCTGGTTCGCATGAATTGTGCCAGAGTTATTGGCAGTTTTAAGAGTACCAAGACGTGGGTTTAACTGTATTTTTAATCTTGATGCATATATCTACAGTCTCATGCGCTATTATTCAAGGGTTTAAATCGAACTTTGGCAGAGCATGACTAACTAAACTTGTTGTTATTTAAACTTACATCAACGCATTTGACTGGAACTTTGGAGCGAATTCTGCATGCCAACATTCTCCAGAGGAATCTGTTTCCTCCATGCGGTGGTTCGTAGCACGTTCGGCATGTGCTGCAAACTATTCAGTGGCAGCGGATGTCGTCATTACGTGGAGGCCGTCATGGCAATTTGTGTGGCGCATTTGGAATGTGAGGCTGTCCTGCCTACCTAACTACGGCATGTCGGAGGCAGTGGGCTAATGGGAGAAACCGTCCCAATGTGAAAGATGCCTGTGCGTGGACTGTGAAAATCCAAGGTGACTGCTCCTGCTAAAAGATTATGGCGCATGAGCAGCAAACTGAGTTATCTCGAGTAGTGATCCTTTTCAACATGCGCACAAATGTACACCGTACTAAAGTGAGTCAAGCATGCTGGTCGGTCTGTGGATCTATTCTTTATTTTTGAGTTATTGTGATTATAGACCACGACCTTGCCTTCTGCATTTTCCTTTCACGTCGCGGGTCAGAGGTGGACTCATTCTGGTGCTATTTGCTGTGTAGGCTCGGGTGAGAGGTCGCTCACCTAATATTTTGATTGTTTTGACCTTGTCTAAGTTTAATGCATTGCCATGCAATTGTGGTGCATACTGTGATGAAGGTTTTCCTGTTGTTCTTTTTTATGTGCCACGCATAGAGGCTATCATTTGTGGTAGTGAGTGATACTTGTGAGCGGTAATAGTGAGTGGTACATGTGAGCGGTATGGGAGGGTGTTATTTTGGCATGTGTATTGTTTTATGTCGTTCGGTGAATTTTCTGGTATTTAGTTGTGTTCCGTTTATAAGTGAATCTTCAGTGTGGGTGTGGTTGCACTGTTGGATAAGTGCATACTTTTTTAAAGTAATAGTACGTATTACATTTCTAGGTGTACAGTGATGTCTGTTTGTGTTAAGTACCTTGTCCATTTCTTGGTGTACCCCGTGCAGTATTTATTTTTTTTGCTTTTGTCTAGCACGTCAAGGTTGCGTTGGCAGTGTCCTTTGCACGTCAAGGTTGCGTTGGCAGTGTCCTTCGCACGTCAAGGTTGCGTTGGGAATTTCCCTCACACGTCAGGGTAGTATAGGGAATGTGCTTTGCCTCACATGTCAAGGTTGCGTTGGCAGTGTCCCTCGCACATTAAGGTGGTGTTGGGAGTGTCCTTCACACGTCAGAGTTGTGTTGGAAATGTGCTTTGTCTCACACGTCAAGGTTGCGTTGGCAATATCCCTTGCACGTCAAGGTTGCATTGGGAACATCCCTCACATGTCAGGGTTGTGTTGGGAAGGTGTTTTGCCTTGCACGTCAGGATTGCGTTGGCAGAGTACTCAGGAGTTAGTGTTGTAATGTTGTGTGCATTCTTTTTTGTCTTTTGCCCCTAAAGGTTGTATTGGGAGTGCACTAGCGATTTAATGCTGTAATGTTTGGTGTACATTACATTTTTGTTGCTCCCTCGCACGTCATTTATTGCGCGTTATTACATCCATGCTGGAACATGTGCACATTTTTTTTTCCTTTTCATGTTCCTTTGCAGAGGGAGATGGGTGAGTTGTGGTGTTCTTCAGAGTGTACTGGGTAGGTGTGGTGATGGCATTTTCCCTGAAACATTTGCAATCCGTTATGATTGCATCCTGCCTGAAACATGTGCAATCCTTTAAATGTGACTCTACATGTTTCATTACCATTCTATATGAAGAACACAATTATTTATGCTATATGTTCTTAAGTAAACTAGAGAGGAATCATTTATCTCTTATCATCTTATTTGACCTTATTGACTTTAATATCCTACAATGCTATTTGATTATTGTTGTGAACTAAGAATGCATTTACCTATCTAATATGATTTTGTGATCTGATTTGATTTTATTTCCAAGGAACGAAATGTGATTATTTTCTTCACTTTGCTTCTTATTTTATTGTTTCTAAAGGAAGGAGATATGTTATATCCTATACTTCCTAGTCCTGGCTGCTCAGCCTGCAGGAGTGTGATGTCATAAAATGTTGGGTGTGTGTGCATGATTTGAATGAGTGATCAGTTAGATTGAGTGGGGCTGAGCAGCAGGATGCTGATCCCGGTGGGGCACCCTGTACCAACTTACTTGAACTTATAAATCTACTTAACTACATCTCTGGCTCCTGGTCTACCTCTGATGACAGTACTTTTTTAGTTACTAAAGTGGGCATGCACAGCACAGACCCACATCATCTGAAGGAGTCAGGGCAAGGAGGAGGGTGCAAGAAGCTGTCAGCACAGCTACGATAGGAGGAACATTAGACAGGTGCATGAAAGACAAGGACGAAATCCATTTGATCCCAAAACGGAAGTCACGCGGACTGGGGATAAGAAGGTGGGTGCAACTAAAAGAAGTGGAGTAGGAGGAGGCAAGAGCTCTGATGTAAAGAAACAACTAGCTCCGTAGAGCATATGGACTACAAGGGGTGCTACCGGGTGGACGAGGCTTTACAGAGCAGATTATTGCTGCTCGGCCCTCACTAAGAATAGTCGCAGGTGCAGGTAGAAGGGATGTTTGGCAAGGAGTGTAGGGGGAGAGGACATGGGAGAGTTACACGAATAGAACAAGCATTGAAAATGCAATAGGTCTTGCCTTTGATTAAGTTAAAGCCATTTGCTTTGCTAATGGTATTGTATAGGAAAGCAAATGGCTTTAACTTAATGAAAGACGAGACCTATTGCATTTTTAATGCTTTTTTAAATTTGTAATACACCTGAAACCAAAGCACTTACCGACACTAACATTTGCACAATATTGTCAGATATATAAAATGCTAAGATTCACTGAGCTTTGGTATGATTTACACCTAGACACCTAGACCCCAGAATTTACCAGGGTTGTCTCACTGTCTGTACTTGGTAGATCCATGATTTGGGGGTTGTCACTATTTCTATGATGTTGTTGAAATGGTACTTTGAAAATGGTTGGAAAACAAAGTTTGGGTTAATAGGTGACTGGAAGGGCAGACAGGTTTATCATTATTGCATTTATAGATTAAGGATGACCATCACGATAATATTTAGGCCCGGGAGAAGTTTAGAATATTTTGGTAATTTCACGTTAATTACGCTTGTTATTCGAAATTCCTGTAAATATATCATTATGCCATCTTTGCATAATTATTCTGCCATACGCAGCAAAATTGTATTGTGGGAGGTGGGGGGAACAACATAAACAACCAGAACGTGACCAGTTGTTGTTCCTTGCAATTGTGTTTTTTTTAGCTATTATGTTAGCACGAAATGTGCCTCGCATCAAAATGTGCCTTACATCAAAAATGTAAGCATTTTAAAATATAGCTCTGAATGATGGATTCACATATTGCACAATTAAACATAATTTTTCCAAAAATGTGCGTGATTACTTAAAGGCAAACTGTACAAATTTTACATACCTCTAATAACATTCCACATTGATGCCATTGTAATTGAAATATTCAGGGTTACATTGTCTTCGTTAGTTCTAGCATGCTGGAATTTTTCTCTTTTAAACGATTTTGGAATGCTCTTGAAGCAAAGAAGCAACTGTTTTAGCTACTCAGTATCAACTCTTGTGTTCCGTTCCTTTATTCTGCACTCATTGAGAGATCCCACCATATATGGTTGTATGTCACATTATTAAGGGCAGAAATATTGACCTACACAAATATGCACTGTATATTATCAACTACCACTATATTATCAGGCTAGCATTTATAGGAAAGTGTAGATTCACTACTCGGACCCTGCACATCTATTTTCCTTGATGTTAAAGCGAAAGTCGAGATTGTGGAGGTGATATTGTTACAAATCAATATTAAAAACTCAATTTTGTATTTCACAATTAGCTAAACTCAAGACAGACGTAGCATTACAATCAGAATACGATCCTCTCAAAGTAGAAGCTTTAAAATTTAAGAGACTCTGGATAAGAAATATTTTTGCTTCACCCGTCTCGCAGAAGAAGAATGCTGTAATAATTGAACGTCATTGGAACTCAGATGTTGTAATTATTTCTCAAGAGACTGATTTAGAGGGAAGATGGATTCTTCTTAAATTACTTATCTGATAGATACTTCTAGCTGCAGATTCCTTACCTTTGAATTTCCCAGGTGTCAGGCTGGATCTGGAAACTTTTGCTGAGCAATACCCCTTGCGTGCGCCGTCATGTGGCTTCCTTCGGCTCTGCATGACGTCGTTGGCGTCAGTAGCGGCAGCTATGATTTTGTGGTTACCTATAGAGGCGCCACCCAGGTGAACGGACGCCAGTTCTTTTCTTTCCGCGCCAGTTAAGCGCTGATCCGGGAAGAGCTACCTCTCTGTCGCTTTCTGACAGGCCTTTTTTCGACTTGTGTCGACTTCATGCCTCTGACCGCATGATGTCGGTTACCGACTAGGCCTGGGCGGTAAATTCCGTTCCGATCGCGGAATTTGCGGAATTTCGGTAATTTCGCGTTCCGCGGAGAACGCGAAATTGCCCAAAATTCTGCTTTCCGCGACTTCGCGAAATTTTTTCTTGTTCGCGTTCTCAAAATGCGTGTTCGCGAGATATTTCTCCCCGAGCACGCAAACAGCAACTGTGAACAGGAAAAAAGCATTGCGAACAAGCAATTCCGCGTGTTCGCGGAATTTCTGCATGTTCGCGGAGATTTTTTACTGTTTCGCGGAGATTTGCGTAACGCGGTTGCGAAAATTCCGCCCACCCCTATTACCGACCCCACCTCGTCTGTCTTTAGTGTCTCGAGTGCGACCACGATTTGAAGTCATGCTCGGACTGTTGGGCCATGGCTCCGAAGGCCTTACAGGAACGGGCTATGAAGCTCCTTGCAGCCCGGCAGTCGACACCATCCAGTGAGACTCCGCGGAGGTCCTGGTTCCGATCGAAGAAGAAGAGGTCACGAGACCGCTTCCAAAGTCCTCTTCATCCCACTCGAGGTTTTCGGGACACTCAGAAAAGAGGCAAAAGAAGGAGGAGAAGTCCAAGCAGACTTAATCTTCACCTCAACTGTCGTCCATCGACGAATGAGGTAAGGAGCACTGACGCTCTAAGCACAGTTCTACGGAGCCGGAGCCAGGGTTGACATTGCGCCTCCCTCCCTTTCCGGAAACCGGAGCGACCCCCGCTCAAATCAAATAATTTTTCAAGGTCCTGCGCCATGTTTTTGAGCAGGCCGACCCCTCTAGTGAGCCTTTGGGTCCCACAGGGTAGGAGGGGCCACCTTGGATTAGACGCCATCGACCTCAGGGATCCGATCACACATCGGGGACGACGCTGGTCGTGCCATCGCAACCTCCTCCGTCGACGTACACGAAGTCTGTGCCACCGGTGCGGACCGGTGGTGCCAGCCCCCTCCTTATCCCAGACGTCATGGACGATTCCGACGTTGATTGAATCCAGGGGTTCTATGGTGTCGCCTGAACATTTTGAGGATGTTTTAGGCTTGGCAGAGGAATGGAAGGGGTGTTTGGACCCTTTGGAACACCAGTATGTCTCTGCAGAGCAGATGGACTGGTATGGGGATCTTGGGGAGGCCAATGGGCTGTAAACTTCTCCAGGTACTGGCATGCTCTCTCAACCAACTGTGGCTATGGAGGAGGGAGCATCCTATGCCATGGTGGTTAAGAGGGATGCTGAGGTCCTTGGATTAGAGTTGCCCTCCGTGCAGTCAGAACTAATCTCCTGACCGAAGTGCTTCAACCTGTGGCTTCCACTTCTGAACCCCTATTGCCCTTTAATGAGGCACAAACTGATGTCCTTCTAGGCACATGGTCCAAGCCTAGCACAATGGCTCCTGTGAATAGGACAATTGCACGCCCCCATTGCCCGGCACCGGGCAACCCTAATTTCCTCAGCCAACACCCCACCCCTGAAAGCTTGGTGGCGCAGGCTTCCACATCCTAGGGTGCGTTCCCTTGAGCCCCTCCAAATAGGGAATCCAAAAGGCTGGTTTCTCTTGGGAAGAAGATGTTTTCTTCCTCCATCCTGGCATTGTGGTTGGTGAAGAATATGGCACATTACAATGTGATGTAATACATCGCGTGCCATTACAATGCGGTTGTTGCAATGACCGCGTTGTTAGTACGCGATGTATTACATCGCAAGTCTTTACAACGACTTCCAGTAGGGGGCGCACTGGACTTAGCAATAGTATTAATTACTATACCTACTGCAGTTTACGCAACAGTAGGGAAGGTGTTTGAATTTATTTCCCATACCTGAGCACCCCCTACTGGAATTAGTTGTAATGACTTGCGATGTCATTACATCGCATACTAACAACGTGGTTGTTGTAATGAACGCGTTGTAATAGCATGCGATGTAATGACAGCATTGTAAACTCTGTTTCCCTTGGTGAATACGACCTGCTTATTGGCCCGTTTCTCCATGCCCAAGTGCTGCCACAAGTCCCGGAGGAGGCCCGGGCTGTGCTCTCTCAGGCGGTTAAGGACGGGAGAGATGCAGCAAAATTCACCATAAGGTGTGGCCTTGACATGACGGATTCGCTGGGCAGATTGATTTCTTCGACATTGGCCTTGAGGTGCAACGCCTGGCTTAGGACAACTAGCTTCTGAGGTGATGTCCAGGCAAATCTGATGGACATGCCCGTTGATGGATCCCGTCTTTTTGGGGTGAAGACAGACTGGGACGTAGTGAGGTTCAAGGACCCTCAAGCTACGGCCAGATAATTGGACCTCTCTACTACACCTTGTGGCCAGTCTAGCTTTCACCCCTTTTATGGCAGTGGAAGGGGTTTCCAGCCACGTCAATCCTATCCCAGCCACCATCCTGCGCAGACTTCCCAAGTTATGTGAGGACGTGGACGTGGTTCATTCCAACCAAGGTATGGAAGCCAGAAGTCGTCAGCCACCTTTCCCTTGGCAGCCGCAGCATCCAAGCACTCCTAGTCTGACTCTGCAAGACCACACCACTCCAGTTGGTGGGAGAATCCATCATCATCTCCCCCGCTGGAGGTCCTTAACATCGGACAAGTGGTTCTTGCAGATCATTCAGGAGGGCTATTCTCTGCTTTTCCTTTCTTTTCAACCTCCCATTCTTACAACTCAAGAACGGCTGGCGGAGGATCACTTGATATTGTTCCAAGAGGAAATTGTAGTTCTCCTGGCCAGGGGAGCAATAGAGATGGTCCCGATTCAGAAGTAGACAGTGGCTGTTATTCCCACAACATTTACTGATTCCGAAGAAAAACAAAGGGTTGCAGCCCATTTTAGATCTTCAGACCGTCAAGCTCTTCCTCAAGAAGGAGAAGTTCAAGATGCTTACTTTAGCTCAGGTCTTGTCTGCCCTAGACCTAGAAGACTGGGTGGTAGTGTTGGACCTACAGGATGCGTATTTTCACATCCCCATCCTGCCAGGCCTCAGGCGTTACCTGCAGTTTAAAGAAGGCCACAAGCACTTTCAGTTTACTGTGCTTCCATTATTGCCAGAGTGATTAGTAATCTGGCATATAACTTCTGGCAGATTGTTTTGGGGATAATGATTATGTTCATTCATAAGTACAGCTGGTGACCACATACTATAGGAGTGAACTCACTTTCAGTATGGAACCAATTGCTTCTCAAGAGCAATTTGGATCTTTCTGACTAGAGACTAGATCTACTCTGTATCCGGAGTGTGAGGCAAATGATTTGCAAGTTTATTGTGTTGGATCAGACCAGAGTAACTCGACTAATCATTTGAGTGTTTTTTTTAGTCTAAGGAGAATTATTCAGAGTGGCCATTGTAAACTCTCTCTCTGAAAGGGGTGCATAACCATCCAGTGTAAAATGAGTCAGCCTTGACTTTTTTAATGGACTGAGTTTGATGGCTCAAGAGAGTTACCCACCTGAGAGGAGGAGCATTAATTCTTCCCAATGGTTTAAAAATAGTTTAACAATCTGTGTTAGCCTTTTTGGCAACAAGATCTTCTCATGTCTCAGGTCCGTATTTGAAGCGGTGTCTCAAAGTTCCTTTGCTATAAACATCTCAGAGGGATTTTATCCAGCTCAGATGTTACTTAGTTGTCTAAATACATTTAGTAAATATTAGGCCCATTGGTAAGTAATAAATAAAATAGTTTTCACAAAAATAAATACTGGACAACTCCGTCATTAAGAACTTCCTTCTTTTCTCTAATCTGTACAACTCATCCAGCCAAGTAACAGTCCCCCACTTCCTGATTCCACCTTTATATACTGTACGCCTATCCTTCCACAAAGACGCTTGGATGCAGTGACTCTAAAGTACCAGCGGTCTAGAAAAGCAACAAACAAAAAAATCTTCATATGTAATTTGCTTGCTTAACTCTCCAAGGTGTAATACAATTGTCAAGAAATAAGCATCAAATCTCCTGACACAGTCCATGAGTGAGTTTTATTGCATTAAGTTCCCCCTAATATCTGCATGCAGCTGTGACCTCTTTCCTAAAACCTTTTGACTACTGCTCAGAACGGCTTCCCTAATACTCCTGAGCCCCATTAAGAGAAAGTTTAGCCTGCAAACATTTAATTCATACCGACGTAGGTCATAAACCTCACATCACACCCACATCCAGGTTGAACAACTAATATTTAAATGACAATGTTCCTGAATCGAAGCATTAAATATAGTTCATGTGAGTTTTGAGTCATATGTATTGCCTTTACATTTCTTTCATATGCTCGTTCTGATCTGGTTAAGATTTCTTCCTGTTTCTTCTTATTCCGATGTAATATAGCTACTGACATTGTGTATTTTTTTTCCCCAAGACCCGGTCATTTGTAACCTCTGTTTTACCTGTTCACTTAGGTAAAATACCCGGTGTATGAGGAAAGTAAAATTAATTCCTATGTTAAGCCGGACATGGTGTCTGACTATCCTGTAACTGTATCTCCTCTGTCTGAGTGTCACAGAAGCTACTTCCCATCACAACACCCTCCTCTATTGTGAGATTAATATATTACTGTGTAGATCACTGGTGTGCATACAAAACTAAGGTGCCTAGTTCACTTAAGAGCTATCAAGATACCCAAAAGACCAATGAAACTTTACCTTTTTCCATATGCCACTTATTCACCACAAGTAGGCTCACAAATGTTCTCGGTATTTATCCTTTGTTTAGACACAGTGAAGTCCTTCCATAATATTAACACTAGAACACACAGAGATACGTGTTGGATTCTTCTGTCATTGTTTCTTCATCCAATGATGCACACTCCCCAACATGGTTTAACTTCAACTGTTTGGAGTTTGCTGAGAGTGAGAGATATGTCGGCTACTCACATATATTTTTCTGATGGATCCTGCTTTAGGTATCGTTCGGACACATAATTGTTTAAAAATTCAATTTAAATTTGAGAACGAAAGCATAATTTGCATTCAGTGAAAGAGACCACCATTCTAAATAGGATTCACATCATATGACCTTTAGAGACCTGTGAGCAGGTTCCACAGCTCACATGTTTGGTTTCTGAACTGCATCATATGTCAGACCTCCCTAAACAACATGAATGTCTTCTCCTTGATCCCCAGCAGTCCTCGGATGAGACAGTGTGTCGTGTTAGAGATCCCAATAAAATCTGGGAAACTACGTTCCTGTGGGTGCTGGTATTTCATTTTACCATGAGCCTTGGATTTTTAACCGTGCGGTGTCCGTCACAGCGCTACAAAGCACCTGGCCGTGAGTGAAGGGAAAAGCTAGATGGAAATTTGAGCGTGATATATATATGTATTAATATATTCACTTAAAAAACCATAGGTTTCACACATGTTATAGTTAGCTGGACATTTCACTCGTGAAAAACCAATGAAATTCCCCCGTTATAGTTAGTGCAGGCAACTATAACTCACGCGACCGCAATCCTCTGCTGATGACGTCAGATATTACATCACTGTATTTAGACACTTATTTACCCATGTCTTCATCCATTAATCTTTAGCTATACATATATTTCAAATATTTATTTTTCATAAAGACACATATGTCATCAGTGATGTAATATCTGACGTCATCAGCAGAGGATTGCGGTCGCGTGAGTTATAGTTGCCTGCACTAACTATAACGGGGGAATTTCATTGGTTTTTTACGAGTGAAATGTCCAGCTAACTATAACATGTGTGAAACCTATGGTTTTTTAAGTGAATTTGCAAGGTTTTTTAAATGCTAATTCGTAACTATAACGTGTGTGAAACCTATGGTTTTTTCAGTGAATTTGTACGTTTTTTTAAATGCTAAGCTATGTATTCATGAATTTTTTTTTTTTCAGGTTTTTCACCGTGCGCGCACCATGCGCGCACGGTGCTCTTCGCGCACCGAGCGCGCGCTGTGGGCGCTCGGTGCGCTTAGCGCACCGAGCACCCACGGTTCGCCGTGCGCGCACCGTGCGCGCACCTCGCGATTTAAAAAAAAAATAAAATTGTTTTTTTCGCCCTTGGGGGTCCTTCTGTGACCCACTGACCAAGGCTAGGGGGTCAGGAACTGTCCACTCTGCCCCCTTTTCACGTTCTCCACCTTTTTTTTCCACCCCCTCAGACTGCGAGAGACAAAATGAAGGCCGACACTTCCTGGTTTCGACCGATTCGAATGTTTACCGACATCTAACAACCATTCAGAATTGTGCTTGCTCACGGCAGGGTGCGCGCACAGTGCGCGCACGGTGCGCGCGTATAGATATTGATATGCTTTTAAATGCTATTTTCTCAGGAACTACTGGACAGATTTACACCAGACCTGCAAAAGGCACTTTCTTTACCTTATGGCTACCTCTCTGCCAAATTTCACGTAATTCTGTTCAGCCGTTCGGGCTGTAGCTGCGACTAAAGGTCCTATGGAAAAATGCATGGGACCCCCCCTTTTTCTCGGCCCCCGCTTGACGAATCACCCCGAGACTTTCAGGGTAGGAGCTGAACGGAGCGCCCCATTAGTTTTGAAAAATTCGCGAGGATTCGTCAACCGGCGCCAAAGTTATTCAAAATAGAATTTTGAGATTTCCTATGGAAACTAGGTTGTAACTATAACTATCTACTGGCGACCGCCAGTAGATAATATATATATATATATATCAAGTCCAAAAGCCCCTCACGCAACATGAAGAACCGGGCACACACACAGGATCGTTTTCAAACCAGCAGATTTATTGGAAATGGCATGATGCATTTCGGAGTTATTCCTTCGTCAGATGCCTTTTCCCGACTAAAAAGTGCCGCCGGAATCCAATTTAAAAAGATGCCTGCTTTGCTCTGATAGCCTCAGTGACCAGGTGCTTGTGGTGGAGATTAGAGCACACAAGGTAAGTACACTCCCCCATGTGGGTGGCGCTCTACTTGCCACCTCCTGCACCCGTGTCTCAGGCATCTCTCTGCCGGCCCCACAATCCATCACCCTGCCGCTTCCAAGCTCCTAGGGAAGTCCCGTAACGGAGTCCAGTAAAAAAGCGGCGGCGAAGCAGCATTTCCAGTTCAATGAAAAACGTCCAAAACACTTGCCACTTTCGCTGCCTCGCTGCTTGTAGGGTGGGGCGCCCAGGTGCACAGTGGCCACACACCTAAACATCAAGTCCAAAAGCCCCTCACGCAACATGAAGAACCGGGGACACACACAGGATCGTTTTCAAACCAGCAGATTTATTGGAAATGGCATGATGCATTTCGGAGTTATTCCTTCGTCAGATGCCTTTTCCCGACTAAAAAGTGCCGCCGGAATCCAATTTAAAAAGATGCCTGCTTTGCTCTGATAGGCTCAGCGACCAGGTGCTTGTGGTGGAGATTAGAGCACACAAGGTAAGTACACTCCCCCATGTGGGTGGCGCTCTCCTTGCCACCTCCTGCACCCATGTCTCAGGCAACTCTCTGCCGGCCCCACAATCCATCACCCTGCCGCTTCCAAGCTCCTAGGGAAGTCCCGTAACGGAGTCCAGTAAAAAAGCGGCAGCGAAGCAGCGTTTCCAGTTCAATGAAAAACGTCCAAAACACTTGCCACTTTCGCTGCCTCGCTGCATGTAGGGTGGGGCGCCCAGGTGCACATTGGCCACACACCTAAACATCAAGTCCAAAAGCCCCTCACGCAACATGAAGAACCGGGCACACACACAGGATCGTTTTCAAACCAGCAGATTTATTGGAAATGGCATGATGCATTTCGGAGTTATTCCTTCGTCAGATGCCTTTTCCCGACTAAAAAGTGCCGCCGGAATCCAATTTAAAAAGATGCCTGCTTTGCTCTGATAGGCTCAGCGACCAGGTGCTTGTGGTGGAGATTAGAGCACACAAGGTAAGTACACTCCCCCATGTGGGTGGCGCTCTCCTTGCCACCTCCTGCACCCGTGTCTCAGGCAACTCTCTGCCGGCCCCACAATCCATCACCCTGCCGCTTCCAAGCTCCTAGGGAAGTCCCGTAACGGAGTCCAGTAAAAAAGCGGCGGCGAAGCAGCGTTTCCAGTTCAATGAAAAATGTCCAAAACACTTGCCACTTTCGCTGCCTCGCTGCTTGTAGGGTGGGGCGCCCAGGTGCACAGTGGCCACACACCTAAACATCAAGTCCAAAAGCCCCTCACGCAACATGAAGAACCGGGCACACACACAGGATCGTTTTCAAACCAGCAGATTTATTGGAAATGGCATGATGCATTTCGGAGTTATTCCTTCGTCAGATGCCTTTTCCCGACTAAAAAGTGCCGCCGGAATCCAATTTAAAAAGATGCCTGCTTTGCTCTGATAGCCTCAGTGACCAGGTGCTTGTGGTGGAGATTAGAGCACACAAGGTAAGTACACTCCCCCATGTGGGTGGCGCTCTCCTTGCCACCTCCTGCACCCGTGTCTCAGGCAACTCTCTGCCGGCCCCACAATCCATCACCCTGCCGCTTCCAAGCTCCTAGGGAAGTCCCGTAACGGAGTCCAGTAAAAAAGCGGCGGCGAAGCAGCGTTTCCAGTTCAATGAAAAACATCCAAAACACTTGCCACTTTCGCTACCTCGCTGCTTGTAGGGTGGGGCGCCCAGGTGCACAGTGGCCACACACCTAAACATCAAGTCCAAAAGCCCCTCACGCAACATGAAGAACCGGGCACACACACAGGATCGTTTTCAAACCAGCAGATTTATTGGAAATGGCATGATGCATTTCGGAGTTATTCCTTCGTCAGATGCCTTTTCCCGACTAAAAAGTGCCGCCGGAATCCAATTTAAAAAGATGCCTGCTTTGCTCTGATAGGCTCAGCGACCAGGTGCTTGTGGTGGAGATTAGAGCACACAAGGTAAGTACACTCCCCCATGTGGGTGGCGCTCTCCTTGCCACCTCCTGCACCCGTGTCTCAGGCAACTCTCTGCCGGCCCCACAATCCATCACCCTGCCGCTTCCAAGCTCCTAGGGAAGTCCCGTAACGGAGTCCAGTAAAAAAGCGGCGGTGAAGCAGCGTTTCCAGTTCAATGAAAAACGTCCAAAACACTTGCCACTTTCGCTGCCTCGCTGCTTGTAGGGTGGGGCGCCCAGGTGCACAGTGGCCACACACCTAAACATCAAGTCCAAAAGCCCCTCACGCAACATGAAGAACCGGGCACACACTGAGGAAATATGAATTTTATGATCAGTTATGTCCCCTATCTTAGACCCCAACGGCTCCATGTGCATGCTACAAGTACATGTATGTTCCCTCCAGTTCCAGTTATGAAGACGCAAATACATGTGCGTCCACCGTCAACATGTCCTCTTTCAGATCCGCCATGAATGGGTCAGATATTCCGTTCCTAAGTATGAAAGGCCACCGACTTTATGTGGTTCACTTTCCACGTTTTACAGTTCAGGCGAGTAGGCCCTGAATTCTGCCATCAAGCCTTTCCTGCCTTCTGCCTCTAAAAACTCCAGTCCGAGCCCGCATCTGTATCCATGAACTTTGTCCTACTCCCTGCGCGGCTAACGGTGCCTGATCCGGCCTGTTTCCTGCCAAAAACTGTATTTCACCTTCAAGATTATCTGCTCCGCTCCTCACCCGATGCATTCCTGTCTAGTAGTTTAGGTAAACATTCTTCCAGCTACCGAGCAAAGGGCCAGGCCTCACTGTCCTCATGCAAGTAATTCATAGCCCTGTTACCATGGAAGATTCCTGCCCCCTCGCATCTCATGTAGACACTTAGACGCTTGTACACGCACTAACAGTCAGTATAGAATAGATTCCGTCCGAGAGACCTTTCCTTTTGGATAATACAGTTCTTTAAACATAAGATATTAGATATGATTTGGGATTAGGTTGACATGACCCCTCAGACTTCTGTCTCCACATGTAGAGCTAAATGTCAAGTCCCCTTCACCCTCTAGTTGCACGTCAATCACACGTCATGCGGCTGCGCACGCATCTCTGCCAAGTATTTCTGCTGACATTGCAGGATTCTCTTACGGATCCACCCACTTGTGACATCATGTTTAATGACGTTTTTAGTTTACGCCTATGTTTACGCCTTTTTTCATTACGTATGTGTATTATTATCTGTATTATCAGCTGTTACGCCTCCTGCATCTGTCCTAATGTAATGCTTTTCATATAAATATCTTTACTTGTCAATAATGTATTGCCTTCCCTTCCTGAACCCTCGTGGTGATGGAATTTGATGCCTATGGTTCGAACCATAATTCCTTTGTAGAGGAATAAAGCCTTTCAGAACCTCTAATACCACGGATTTTGCCTCTTATTTATACTGAGTTATTCTTACTAGACTTTACCGCATAAAAAATAGTACCGGTAATAAAATATTTACCACATAAATTGGCGCCCGAACAGGGACACTTTCTCATCTCACGCGCCGGAGGTGCGTTGCAGGCCCGGTCCTCTGCCACAGCTGAACGGACAAAAACGCGTACCCGCAGGATTTCCTGTATCTCCCTCCGGCCAAGCGGGGGTGACTGAGGCTGCGATCAACACCCAGACGAGGCGGTGAGAAGTGCGAAGTATCCCGACCAGAGCCTAGCTGAGAGAGCAAGATCCGAGGTATACAGAGGCCCACCAGGTTCCGAAGTTCCGAGTCGAGTCGAGTCCAGTCCGGTCCAGTCCAGTTCAGTTCCGAGGCCTTCCGTTCCGTGCTACCCGGTGAGTACCGTTGCCGGGGAGGCATTCAGACGTGCACATAGGTTGTGCACGTCAAGACGGGTTTGGGTACACAAATCCGGTCTGCACTGTTTCAGCAGTGTATCTGTACTGTTTAGCAGTATATCTAGTAATGTCTTACATATAATTCAGTATTATCTAGTGTTAGTATTATGTCAGTAACTAGTTTTCTATTGGTTATCATCGTCCGTTAACTGTTAAATGTTAAATGTTTTAATACGTTCTACATATTGTGGTGTGAATGATTGTTCATTATTGCGTTTATTGTATTAAGTGTGTTCAAGATTAAGTAATAAGGTCTAAAAATGCCGCTCTTTTCAAAATTAAGACAGATCAAAACCAGAAAAGGGGTACTCGAAGAAGCTGTTCCCATTCCACCTAGGGACACTCCAGGGTACTTTATGTATCATAAACATGGCCTAGATGCCGTATTATTTCTTGATTTATGGGTGGACTACACCAAAGATTTACCAGAAAGACAGAGATGGCCCGCAGCTGGGACCTGGGATGCAGATTGCATCATGAGAGTAGAAGAAGTATTATGGAAAAATAAAGCCAGACAGTCACAGAAAGATGCCATTGAATTATGGCGTAAAGAATCATATAGACGTACAGAAAAAGCGCTCAGACAGGAAGAGAAAAGTAGGGAGAATTCAAATAAAGCCCGAGAAATTATATTAATTGAGGAAGGTACCCGAGTAAAAGCAGAACAAGTAGACAGACAAAGAAACACCCTTATGAATGGTATGTATCCTCTTTTGGCCGAAGGGTTACCTCAGGCCACCCCGGAAATACCGAAAGACTTGACGCCTCCATTACTCCCGATAAAAGCACATCCCAAAACAGCAAAAGATGTTTTCCTTTCTTCCTATTTAGACGATGTAGCTCCTGAATATGCTAATGCTCCGCCACACACACCGCCCACCGATGGTGCTCAACGCCAAGATCATCCGTCTGTATCCCCGCAACAACCACAACAAACTCCTACGCACATTCCCACAGGTTCATCTGCTTCTACCGCTTTCCCTACATCTACAGTTTCTATCTTACATCCAACAAATCCTTTCGTGCCTAGCACCTCAGACGGTGCGGCAGGAGGTACGACAGAAATTTTTGCCACGCCACCCCGAGGAAATAAATTATCCCTTAGAGATTTAGCATACGAGCGTACACCCCAACTAGCAACTTCCGACATGTTTAAAGAGCATCTAGTGGATTGTAGATATGATCCTGTGCCCGGTAGACGGGACGGTATGCTGCTGTCATCACTACGTATACGACGAGCTTCAAGGTATTTAGCGACGCTACCAGGAATGATGGCACATTTAGACAATATATATCACTTTGTCCAATCAGGGCGAGGCCCTGAAAGTATTGACGAAGCCATGGAATACCAGAAAGTGGATGTACAGAGACAACTGTTACGCTTCTTCATAAACTGTGTGATCAGAAACCAAGACAGGCCTGAGGTAGAGCAGAAGGAAATGCAAGTACTTACCAAATGGGGTCAGAATATATCAGAAGGGAAACACGATAAACAGACATGTATAGTAGTTATGTGCCGAAAGATCCGCAAAGAAGTAGAACGAATACATAAAGAAAGATTAGAGGCAGACCAACATGAATCAGAGGGAGAGGAGGACGATGAATCAGAAATGCCCACAGGACAATGGCTTATGTAGGTAAAGGAAGATCTTTTAATAATACCAGATGCTTTAATGACCCAATACGTCCGATACGTCCAGAATGTAACAGAAATTTTCAAGCCCCTATGTTAAATACAAGGTCTCCTGAACACCTATTCCAAGCTGCTGATAAATTACTCCGAGACCGAAGGGGGTACCATATGCTCGATTCCATGGATGAACAAGAATTAGCCAGGTCAGCAGTACAATGGGCTGACAGTCCCGGCAAATACAGTGAAGATGCACTAGCACACACGTTTCTGAACCTTACCCCATACGAACAGCGTTTAGCTGGTATATACATGATTCAACACCTCCTTATATTATATAAAAGCCAACACTCCGATCCTGGACCCCTACCTGACATATTGACAGAATTACTCACGAATAAATGGAGAGGATCAGGTACTGATTTAATTAAAGAAATTCTAGAATTTCGAAACCAGTATATAGTTTTCGTATGCCCGGAACATGTTCCAGTTCCCACTATGGGATGAAAAATGTATCACATAGATAGACAGAATCCCTTACGCGAAGTACACCCAATCAGAGGTGACGACAATAATTTTAAACGCGTGTTTGTGTACACGCCTATAACTAAAATTGAATTATTAGAAATGAAGAAAGTAGTACCTAGCCATGACAAGGATCCAGCAGGTTTCCACCGTGAGATAAAAGACATGTTACTCATGGGAGAGTATTCCTACCCCGACATTATGAAAATATTAAAAGTATTAATGCCTGCCGGTATTTACGAGAAACTCAAAGAAAAGGAATGGGAGGTAGGAGACCAAAAGATAGATTGGACAGCATTAGAAAACGAAGAAAAGGCCCGAGCTGCAGGATCAGGGCTTGGGGAAAAGACTACAGCACTACCAGGATTACTAGTGCAGGTATTGCCACGTTTATTAACTACGAAAAAGGAGGACTGGGGTGCAATCTCAGCCTGTAAACAAAAGCAAGATGAAGACACTAGTGATTTCTATTCCCGATTTGAAAAATGTTTTGGTATAAATAGTGGCATAAAAGCAAGTAGCGAGTCATATCCACATCTGTTTGTGACAAAATTAGTTGAAAATTCCCTACCGCAAGTTAAGAATAGAGTACTGAAATTTGAGAGTACCTGGCAAGGTAACACCCCGTCACAGATGTTACAGATGTTACAATATCACCACAATAGAATTAGAGAAGAACAAGAACATGAACAAAGACGTATGAAAGACACGAAAATGAAAATGCTTGTGGCTCAGTCAGTTCCAGCTGATGGTCATAAAAAGGGTGATTCCGCAGGTCCGGCGAAAGGGACATGCAACTATTGTAAACAACAAGGTCATTATATACACGATTGTGCAGTTCTGAAACATAATATCGCCACGGGTAAAACTCAGGAAAAACCACGTCCACCTAGACAGGATCAGAACCAACAACAAATCCCTCAGCATGCACAATCTAGGCCAGCTCCGCAACAGGCAGCTCCACAACAGACCGTAGCAACACAACAAGCGCAGCCTATTGCTGCCACACAAGCAACGACACAACAGATGTACCAGTATGCACAAACTGATTATCCCGATTATCAGCGATACACATGAAATAGCCTAGAGAGGGAAGTTGGCTTACCCCTTATCGAGCTTCCTGTAGATCAAGAGGGACCTTATGTACATAGTGAACTATTAGGGGAAGACAGAAAGTTTTTACTTGATACAGGGGCAAGCAGAACAACTATACGACGCAGTGAAGTTCCAGGGGCACCCCTCTCAGGCTCACAGAATATTTCCCTTGGATTCTCAGGAAAGCCTATCATTAATGAAGTATCGCAACCCCTTCCACTTACGGTTGGTCCATTGACACGAACTACAGATTTATTACTTACTAAATCATGTCCAGAAAACTTGTTAGGTATAAAAACATTGAAAGCTCTAGGAGCTATAATATGTTGTTCTCCGGAAGGAGTACGATTATTTTTACGTGACTTCAAAGGTCACTACGTGTCCAGAGACATGGATCACCGGCTGCAGAATTTACCTACACATTTATGGGCACAAGGCCCTACTGATGTTGGTTGCATGAACATTACACCATATCGAGTCACACTAAAAACAGGAGTAGTACTACCACGAATGCGACAATACAAGTTACCACCAGATGCTGTTGTGGCTTTGCTGCAAATCATTGACGAGCTCATTGCACAAGGAGTGGTTGTGGAAACCGACTCCAATGTGTGTAATTCACCGATAATTCCGATTCTTAAAAGAACGGATCCAAAAGCATCACCAGTATATCGATTAGTTATTGATCTGCGCGAATTAAATAAATGTATTGTACCACAATACCCTGTGGTCCCAGATATCTCTTCATTATTAACAGCTATTGATTCAGAAGCAACGTTCTTTACTGTAATTGATCTCAAGAATGCTTTCTTTAGCGTCCCAATAGATCCGGAAAGTCAATATTTGTTCGGATTCAGTTTAAATGGACGAAGTTTTAAATTCACACGCGCACCTCAAGGATTCACAGAAAGCCCCAGCATCTATAGCCAAGCACTGAAACGAGAACTTGATAGTATCCACATGCCAGTTAACACTGCCTTGCTTCAATATGTCGATGATCTGCTGATCACCGCCCGAAGCGAACCTGAATGTGAAAAAGCGTCACTGACGGTTTTACAATTTCTGGCCGACAAGGGGCACAAGGTGTCCCCTTCTAAGCTGCAATTCTGTGTCCAGCAAGTTGTTTACCATGGGCACTTGCTGTCCAAGGAGGGAAGACAGCTTACACCCGACCGCATCCAGTTAATTGCTAACATGCCACCACCCAAGACACAAAAGGAGGTGCGGGCTTTTATAGGTCTCACTTCATACTGTAGGCAGTGGATCCCTCAATATGCATTTCTAGCAAAACCACTCATTCAGTTGACAACACAGGAGGCAGCCACATCGACTGTCCTCCCTTGGACTCAAGAACATACGCAAACCTTTGAAAGCTTAAAGAAAGCTTTATGCCAAGCACCTGTTTTAGCAACACCATGTTACAGTAAGCCTTTTACACTATTTGTTACAGAACGCGAAGGTACTGCCTTGTCAGTACTCACTCAGGAACAAGCAGGATCACACAAACCATGTGCTTATTTTTCCAGTACATTAGATCCCGTAGCTCAGGCTCTTCCTGCGTGCCTGAAATCAGTGGCAGCAACAGCTTTAGCAATCAGACAAAGCGATGCCATAGTGTTAGGACATCAATTGACAGTACAAGTACCACACGCAGTAGAGGTTCTCTTGAACCGCACACAAACACAACACTTGACTATAGCAAGACTCACAGGTTATGAATTAACATTGTTTCAGCCACACATAGAAATCAGACGTTGTAATACATTAAATCCTGCCACACTTTTGCCAGTAAACGGAACAGATCCATTAGCACATGATTGTATTGAAGTCATTACTATCACGACGAAACCCAGACAAGACTTGACAGATATTCCTTTATCAGATTCAGACCTGACATTGTATGTAGATGGTTCATGTATGAGAACAAGTACAGGAGAGTTAGTGGCCGCTTACGCAGTCACAACAGACACTGAAGTCGTTGAAACAAATTGTATTAACACTCTGTCAGCTCAAGCAGCAGAGCTCATCGCTCTGACACAAGCCTGTATTCAAGCCAAAAATAAGAAAGTCAACATATACACAGATTCACGTTATGCATTCGGAGTCGTCCATGACTTCGGCGTACTGTGGCGAGAGAGAGGTTATTTAACTTCTCACGGTGCCCACATCCAACACGGACCCCTCATTCAAGCCCTATTAGACGCAATTCATCTACCTACTGCAATATCGATTATGAAATGCAAAGCTCATACAAAAGTCACCGACATCATTTCTCAGGGTAACGACCTAGCTGACAGAACAGCTAAACAGACTGCTCAGAATCAGACTCATACAACGGACACGACAAAGACAATAGTCCCGACACCAACACATTGCATGACAGTTAAGGATCCCGCCCTTGATGTAATTGACATACAGACACATGCTACACCAGAAGAAATAAAGAAATGGACTGAATTAGGAGGGATCCAAACGGATCAAGGATGGATGACGAAGGGAAAATCTATATGGTTTCTTCCCGACTCCATGGTTCAAGTCATCATTAACACAATACATAGTCCAGCACACCTAGGAGAAAAAGCTATGCTAGACAGCATTCAACACATTTGGTTCAACAAACACTTGCGAGCAGCAGCCAAACAGAAAGTACGTACCTGTATGATATGTTGTCAGTTTAATCCAGGTAAAAGCATCCCCGTAGAGCAGGGTGGATTTCAACCTCCCGATCACGCTTTCGAAGTCCTCCAGATGGATTATATCCAGATGGAACGATGTCGAGGATTCAAATATGTTCTCGTAGTTGTATGTGCTCTTTCCCGTTGGACAGAAGCCTACCCGGTTTCAGATTACACTGCCCCGACTACTGCCAAACAGTTAGTTCGAGAATTTTTCCCATGATACGGTTTACCACGTGTTGTATACTCAGATAACGGCCAGCCATTCTCATCCGAACTAATGAAACACGTTTCACTTCTGTTAGGTTACCAATGGAAATTCCACTGTGTCCGACATCCCGAGGCAGCAGGTCTCGTGGAACGTCATAATCAAACTCTGAAAATTAGATTGTCCAAAATATGTAGAGAAAAAGGTGTCGATTGGATAGTAGCCTTACCAGTTGCGCTCTTTTACATGAGAATGGTAGCACATTCTCGAACAGGGCTATCCCCGTATGAGGTGATCTTCGGTAGACCACCAAATATGTGGGGGACGCCTATACCTCGTAAAATCACTGATGTTGACTGTAATATGCTGACAGATTACCTGGCTTCCTTGATGTCTGCACTACAATCTTGTCGTTCACAGGTAGCTGCAGCTTTTCCCGATAACACTGAGGTGAAGCCCCATGACGTGGTTCCAGGTGACCTGGTTCTTGTGAGGAATTTTGACCGGAAGACCCAGCTGGAGCCTAGGTGGCAGTCGCCCAAGCTCGTCCTGCTGACTACAAGGACAGCCGTGAAGATTGAGGGACGTAAAGGGTGGTTGCACTCGAGCCATATCAAGAAATTTTATGGACTACCGTCCGATGTGAACACTCAGCCCTGCATTCCCTCACAGACAGACTCAAAGCTCCCCTTGGTTGAAAGGTCGGAGAACGAACTCTATAAACTGAAACTAAGGTCTAGCAAGTCAGACAATTTGATTGTTTAAGTCCTCTCCAAGGTGAATCGGTTGAATTTGTCTCTGACATGTATCCTCTAGACCGAAATAGAGAGAAAAATAGACAGATACAGCTTAAAAAGCATGCGTACTGTAAATCACTTCGTAGTCACTGCATAATGACATTATTAATTTTGTTCTTTCTAAGTCTTCTGATCATCATTTCTAGTGTATTGCTACATATGTATTACCCTATTTCTAAGCGTGCTTACAATGCTACTGCTGAACATTCTTTTAGCGAATTACCTCCGCATGAGTTGTCTTATAGATTTGCGCTGCGCAACAACACTTTTATTAGTATGTTACATCATTCCCATCAGACCAGCAATGCTACCAATTGTTGGATCTGTGGCCGACTCCCTCCCTATCAGAACTATAAGGGAGTTTTGCCCCTCTTTCCGTATCCGTTCACACACAATGGCTCCTGTGGAGCATGGTTTAGTTTGATTAATGCCCTAGATTCAAATTCCGTAGTTTATCAAGACAACTGGGTATGGGGAAACCTGAACCTAGTTTTGCTTAAAGTCTGCTACCCTAACAAGGAGGGACCTCCCAAAAGAACAGAAACTGATCTAGAAAATGAAGTATATGGATTAGGTAACTTTACACTTAACCTCATGATTCTGAATGTTGAATCCGAAGCTACACCAATCTTGCCCGCTATGTCAGTATTTCCAGTTAAAGGTGAATTATGTGTAAGAAAGAATGGTTCCATACACATGGGCCATAGTAAATGTACCACTGTAGTAAAATTCAGTGATCAAGGCAAGTCTACATTTAGAGCTTCCGTCATTCCTACTTCATATGTGGCCAGACTGCATATATACGTTTACCTCTAGATTGGGATGGTACCTGTTACATAGCATTCCTTCTGCCACCTGTTTTCCTAGCCCCTCCTGACTATCACAGAAATACCCATTTAGTACACAATAGACAGCAGAGAGATCTCCCGATTGTCGATTACACTGAAACGGCATGGGAGCAATACACAGATTTCAATAAAGGTTTCTTTCCCTATATAGGTACAGTCACTAATAGTAAGCTGATACGTAGATTAACTAGAACCCTTGAAGCAGTAGTAAATGAGACTACTTCCGCCCTAGGCAACTTAACAGAGGAGCAGTCTGCGATGCGGATTGTTGTGCTTCAAAATCGTCTTGTCCTTGACGTCATTCTGGCCGATAGGGGCGGAGCTTGTAGGGTCATCGGATCAAGTTGCTGTGTTTTCATACCAGAAAACTCGCCGTCAGTATATAAAGCCATAACTCGCCTTCATAAGATTTTAAGCCAGATACACCAGAGTCCAGGCACCTGGACTTGGTCCGGTTGGTTCTGGAGCGTGTTGTCAGCCTGGGGATGGAGGATCCTATCCTTCCTAGGTATTGGCTTTCTCATACTATTCAGTTGCTGCTTATGTCTACAATGTGGGCCAGCGATTTGTGGTCTGTGTGCCACATCGTGTATCCCGCCTTCAAGTTTTCGTTCAAGATCCCGGAAGAAGAAAGAAGAACAAATGATGCTATATGAACAGATTGATGGATTGATGAAGATCGATATCTCCTGAGGGTCCGTAGGGGACAAGGAGGGAATGAGGAAATATGAATTTTATGATCAGTTATGTCCCCTATCTTAGACCCCAACGGCTCCATGTGCATGCTACAAGTACATGTATGTTCCCTCCAGTTCCAGTTATGAAGACGCAAATACATGTGCGTCCACCGTCAACATGTCCTCTTTCAGATCCGCCATGAATGGGTCAGATATTCCGTTCCTAAGTATGAAAGGCCACCGACTTTATGTGGTTCACTTTCCACGTTTTACAGTTCAGGCGAGTAGGCCCTGAATTCTGCCATCAAGCCTTTCCTGCCTTCTGCCTCTAAAAACTGCAGTCCGAGCCCGCATCTGTATCCATGAACTTTGTCCTACTCCCTGCGCGGCTAACGGTGCCTGATCCGGCCTGTTTCCTGCCAAAAACTGTATTTCACCTTCAAGATTATCTGCTCCGCTCCTCACCCGATGCATTCCTGTCTAGTAGTTTAGGTAAACATTCTTCCAGCTACCGAGCAAAGGGCCAGGCCTCACTGTCCTCATGCAAGTAATTCATAGCCCTGTTACCATGGAAGATTCCTGCCCCCTCGCATCTCATGTAGACACTTAGACGCTTGTACACGCACTAACAGTCAGTATAGAATAGATTCCGTCCGAGAGACCTTTCCTTTTGGATAATACAGTTCTTTAAACATAAGATATTAGATATGATTTGGGATTAGGTTGACATGACCCCTCAGACTTCTGTCTCCACATGTAGAGCTAAATGTCAAGTCCCCTTCACCCTCTAGTTGCACGTCAATCACACGTCATGCGGCTGCGCACGCATCTCTGCCAAGTATTTCTGCTGACATTGCAGGATTCTCTTATGGATCCACCCACTTGTGACATCATGTTTAATGACGTTTTTAGTTTACGCCTATGTTTACGCCTTTTTTCATTACGTATGTGTATTATTATCTGTATTATCAGCTGTTACGCCTCCTGCATCTGTCCTAATGTAATGCTTTTCATATAAATATCTTTACTTGTCAATAATGTATTGCCTTCCCTTCCTGAACCCTCGTGGTGATGGAATTTGATGCCTATGGTTCGAACCATAATTCCTTTGTAGAGGAATAAAGCCTTTCAGAACCTCTAATACCACGGATTTTGCCTCTTATTTATACTGAGTTATTCTCACTAGACTTTACCGCATAAAAAATAGTACCGGTAATAAAATATTTACCACAACACACAGGATCGTTTTCAAACCAGCAGATTTATTGGAAATGGCATGATGCATTTCGGAGTTATTCCTTCGTCAGATGCCTTTTCCCGACTAAAAAGTGCCGCCGGAATCCAATTTAAAAAGATGCCTGCTTTGCTCTGATAGGCTCAGCGACCAGGTGCTTGTGGTGGAGATTAGAGCACACAAGGTAAGTACACTCCCCCATGTGGGTGGCGCTCTCCTTGCCACCTCCTGCACCCGTGTCTCAGGCAACTCTCTGCCGGCCCCACAATCCATCACCCTGCCGCTTCCAAGCTCCTAGGGAAGTCCCGTAACGGAGTCCAGTAAAAAAGCGGCGGCGAAGCAGCGTTTCCAGTTCAGTCCAGGTATTTATACCACCAATCCCGTTCCCTGAAATAAGCATAGAGAGAGGTCTGGGAAAGTTCCATAAGTAAGTACTTTCCTCTCTCTTCATGTTTTCCGATATTCAAAATGTGCAAAAGAACATGCCGTTAAAAGTCACGATAACTCAACTCGCAAGCCTTGACCAGTGACTAGCTCGTGCATCCGATAATGCACTGGCAGAATAGCATGCAGGGTCACTGGTGGTTTGCCTCTCCGAAAGCTAACTCGAATATATATATATTCACTGAAAAAACCATAGGTTTCATGCACGTTATAGTTAGGAATTCGCATTTAAAAAACCTTAGAAATTCACTGAAAAAACCATAGGTTTCAGGGGCGTTATAGTTAGCTGGACATTTCCCTCATACAAAACCCTAGAAATTCCCCTGTTATAGTTAGTTCAGCTAACTATAACTCGCGCCCCCGCAATGCACTGCTGATGACGTCACATATTACATCACTCATGACATGGTCAGTGACATCACTCATGACATCACTGATGACATCTCAAATGACATCACTGATGACATCACTGATGACATCATCCATGTGACAAATTAGTGCACCTTCTCACACCCTAATATAACCTTTGATACACCGACTCAAAATTTCAAACGGCCATTTTGACAACCATAGATGCTCCAATACCAATAACTACACACCCACTCATTGACTTTTAGGTCTATATACATGTCCACTCACTCACCTGTACAGTCACTCATACTTACAGTCACTCTTTGCATGTATACACCTATATAGACACTCACACACCGCCAATCATCTGTTGAGGTACTGACACATCTAGTCAGTCATGCAAATAATTAATCACAGTCCAATTTACTCACCTATACAGTTAAACACACTCAAGTTCACTTACTCATAAAAATACTAACAAATTCTGTGTCTTCCTTCAGAAAAACAAACAGCACATGACACAGATATCCTTGCACTATGGCGCATACAGCCACTCCCAAAATCACACACTCCCACATATAGATAGTTATATACTCTTACACACATATACACTGCGTTTCACATATGTAGTTACTGACACATGTACAACTGAGATATACATTCAATCACTAACACACCCTTACATACAGTCACCCAACCATACAGTCCATCACAGATGCACTCTTAAAACCATGCACCCATAGAATCACCCACTCACACATCTAGTCACAGAGTCACACACACCCTACCCACACAAACACTCAGGCACCCATACAGATACTCAGACAACCAATCAATAACCCATATAGACACTCATATAGCTACTCACAAAACCATGCAGCCACTTATACACCAACACACAGACACATACAGACATTCACACAGTTTAGTCACTAGTCTGCAGTAAGATACATTTAATGACTCACTTATAAAGTCAGTTACGCACATAGAAAATCATCCATTCACACACTTGTACACCCACTTATTCTTCAACAGGCCTTTCCCTATATATATTAAACATATTAAAACTGTTCAGAAACACATACTCAATGGATGATATCATCAGTGATGTCATCAGTGATGTCATTTGAGATGTAATCAGTGATGTCACTGACCATGTCATGAGTGATGTAATATGTGACGTCATCAGCAGTGCATTGCGGGCGCGCAAGTTATAGTTAGCTGAACTAACTATAACGGGGGAATTTCAATGGTTTTGTACGAGTGAAAAGTCCAGCTAACTATAACGCCCCTGAAACCTATGATTTTTTCAGTGAATTAAAAAACCTTAGAAATGTGCCTGAAACCTATGGTTTTTTCAGTGAATTTCAAATGTTTTTTACATGCTAATTTCTAACTATGCCTACAGAGATAGGACATGTGAAGAAGAAAAAATGCACAGAAAGAAAAAAAAGAAATGCAGAAAGAAGCAGCAGAAGTCCTCAAAGACAAAGAAAAGTGCAGGAAGAAGGATAACGTGCAGAAAGAACAAACAGAAGAGCAGAAAGAAGCCTTATTGCAAAATCATCCTGTACCCTCAACTTTTTCAGACGGACACTGGTGGTAACTGAGTCTGACTAACCAGTCCTAGAGCCAGTGCTATGTTAAAAGACACTCAGAATACAGTGAAAACACCTACATACACTAGGGAACACTATGCGTTGGGGTCCCCCTGTGATCAGCATGACCTCCTCTGTAAGCCCCTAGTATATAATAGGGCAGGGGATTAAAACTACCTCTTAAAACGCGCCACAGGGCGTGTTTGCACACGTCACCTGAGGCCCCGTCCCCTCACTTCCCCACTGTGTAAACACGCCCTGTGGTCGTTTTAAGTTGGGAGATTAAGTCCCCTTGAATCCTGAGGGCCCCTAGGATCCAACTAGACCACTAGGTACCTCCAGTAAGTGCCACAGAGCTGCGTTGCAGAGAGATGTAAAAAGGGGCACGGCCTAGACCACCTCTCTGCAACTCAGCGCAGTGGCGCTTACTGGAAGCACCTGGTGGGCTAGTTGGCCCCCAAGGTCCCTCAGGATTGAAGGGGAATTATTTCCCCAACTTAAAACGCGCCACAGGGCTTGTTTGCACACGTTAACTCAGGCCCCGTCCCCTCCCTTCATCACTGTGTAAATGCGCCCTGTGGCTGTTCTAAGTTGAGAGATTAAGTCCCCTTGAATCCTAAGGGTCCCTAGGGTCAAACTAGCCCACTAGGTACCTCCAGTAAGCGCCACAGAGCTGCGTTGCATAGAGATGTAAAAAGGGGCGTGGCCTCAGAACACCTGTCTGCAACGCAGCTCCCTGGCGCATACTGGAGATACCTGTTGGGCTAGTTGGCCCTCAGGGACCCTCAGTATTGAAGGGGAATTAATTCCCCAACTTACAACTGGACAGGGGGCACGTTTGCAGAGTGCTGCAAGGAGGGGGCGTGGCCTCCGGCGCGATGCCGGTCTTTTATTTATTTTATTTTTTAAGAAGGAGGGCTGTGTGCCCCCCCTTCTTTTTCTAATTTACTGGCCCTGGGGACCCCATCCCCCAGGCCCTGCACCCTATTTTTTTGTTGAAAAAAATACATTTGGCCCTCCCAAGGCCTTAATCGGCCCCGGGACCCCAATCCCCGAGTCATGGCCTTTTTTTTTTTTAATTCATTAGGAGGGGGCTGTGTTGCCCCCCTCCTCAGGCCACTTATGGCCCCGGGGACCCCATCCCCCGGGGCCGGCCTTTGTTTTTTATTATTTAAAAAAAATATATATTTATAGAAACACTTAGGACATGCTGGACAAACCGTATGTACCTATCACCATGACGATTTGCGTGATATTCATTAAAAGGCGACTATGCATAGAATGAATACACATGGAATGTATTTACACCGCTAGTGAAGCTCTGACGTGTCTGACGCCCTACCGTGCCTAATCCCGGCACCCCCGCCGGTAGGTACTCTCCAAGTAGATACCCTTGTTGTTTATTTATACAAACATGGGTAGCTATTGACGGGCACATTTAATATACACGCACACCAAGCCATTCAATGGTGATTCGACCAAAATTCGACCAAACTATGCAAGAAACCCCCCTCACGGGTAATAAAATACACATCCACCGCCGGATGTGTAATACTTTTTATTTTACTCTCTGGAAAGGAGATGAACCTCACTTGAGGTGTCACAGCATGCTCCGGGCTGAGCCCAATGCTGTGTTACACCCACCAGTGCCCGCCGAGTGCCTCACACCTCTGTGTTGTATTCCACCAGCTAGTGCGTATGCTATGACACTCTCTAGCCCATGTGCACTGTAACACCACCCCGTGAATATGTCATGCCACACGTGCCTTCGCACGGGTTATATTGCCCCATCTAACGTGCCTTCCTCGATGCCTATGTTATAACGCACAGTGCTATGCCATACATATTACAATCTGGGATCCATATCTTTGTCACAGTGTATATGCAACGTTACACTCCCCAGCACATTTTTTATATTACAACTTTAGAGATTAGTTAGGTTACACAACACTTCCCTGTGCTTTTTACACTCCAAGGCGCATATCGCATAGCACGCGCTAGTGCCTGTGCTATCTCGCGCTCTCCAATGAAACTGTCATTGCGCACAATGTAGTGCATATTATATTTCACGCCCCGGTTCATCTTATATCACACTTTTTGGTGCATAGTTTATACCATATACTATATCTAGTTTTCATTTTCAATCGTGCTCTCAGGACTATGTTCTATATAACACTGCGTCCACCTACCCTTTTCACGGGCATTACATTTTGCGATGGGGGTGGAGGGTCAGGGGGTGTTTCTGCCAAGTGAGCCCGGAGTCACAGTCACAAACGTCCTCTTCTTCCTGAATAAAAGTGAGATTATGCTGCATACTTGTTCATATTTTAAGTAGTTCGCACAGACACACATTTTAAAAGCAATACCCACCTTCTCTGAACAGTTAGCTTGCTGCTCCATCCACCTCCTCCCTATCCTCTGTTGTCTGAATCCATGGAATATCCTCCCCCCTCCTGCCATGCATGGTCTGATGTGCTGCCACTGCCCTCCATTTAGCATGATGTACCAGTCCACTCCTCCTGCCCTCCATTGCCCAATTCTATGGCCCATCATTGACCTCCTGCTTAGCCTCTGTGCTTAGCTTGCTGCCCCTATTCTCCTTCCCCCTGCCCTCCGATGTCTTTGTGCATGCCCCTGCTCCATCCTTTTTGCCCACCATGTTCCATGGACCTGCCACTCCTATCTACTCTGAGTGTTCTGTTGAGCTGCCACTCCCCTCCCACCTGCCTAGCATTGTCAGATGACTGTAACCTGTCCCTGCCACCTCCACCCTGCATGTCCACATGTCATGCCCCTATCCCCTTCCTCCTGTCCTCCATGGTTCATTTTACTGCCACACCCTTCTGCCCTCCCTGGTCTGTTGTGCTGCAACTGCTCCTCCTGCCTGCCCCGCGCGGTCTGTTGTGATGCCCCTTCCCCTGAACTCTCTTGTCTGTGCCCAGGTCCTGACCCTCCCTTCAATCCTCCATTGTCCTTTGTGCATGCCCCTGCACCCTCCTTCTTGCCCATCATAGCCATTGTGCTGCCACTAACCCTCCCGCTTGCCATGCATGGTCTTCTGTGCTGCCATGGCCCCTCCCACCTTCCCTGTGTGGTCAGCTAGCTGCCCCTGACCACCTCCCACCTTCCCGCCATGGTCTGTGTGTATGCCATCATAGTCTCATTGTTGCTCTCCATGGTGTGTCTTGTTTCTAGTGCCCATCCTGCTTGACCTCCATGGTCATCTTGCTGCTCCTGCCCTGCCCCCTTGCCCCCAGCCCTCTGTTTCCTTGTGCAGACCCCTATTCCCTCCCTCCTGGCTTGTCTATTCCATTGTAATGCCCCTGATCCATCCCTCCTGCCCTTTATGATCTGTTATGCTGCAGCTTTCTCTCCTGTCTGTCCATTATGGTCAGCTAGCTACCATTGCCTCTTTCCCCTCTGTTCTCTGTTGTCCATGTGCATGGTCCTGTCCCCTCCCTATTGCTCTCTATGGATTGTTGTGCTGCACTCCCGTCCCGCATGCACTGTGTGGTGTATTGTGCTGCTGCAAACCCTGATGCCTGCCCTGTAGGGTCAGTTTGGTGCACCTCTCCATGTCCCTCCTGTCCTCTATTATCCGAGTCCATGTCCCTACCCCAATTCCTCCTGCCTACCATGATCCAATGTATCATACTTGCGAACATTTTGAACTTGGTAAGAGGGAGATTTTGAAAAAAAGCTGGGGTATTGATTTTCCCCTTTGAGTTACATTGAAAAAGAGGAGATTGTAGACAGGAGACAGATCAAATAAAGCCCATTTGAGCTTAAAAACATTGGACGTTTCCTGGCTGAAACGGGTATGTTGGCATGTATGGTTGTACTACCACTGCCTCTTCCTTCTGCCCACAATGGTCTATTATATTGCCACAGCCTCTCTTGCCAGTCCTGTACTGTTGGTTTGTTGTCCCCGCCCCCCTTTCCACTGCCCTCCATAGTCTGTTGTGCTGCCACTGCCATTCCTGCCTGCCCAGTGTGGTAAAATTGTTGCTTCTGCACTCTCCTACCTGCCTTCAATTTTCAGAGTCAGTGCCCCTGGCCTCTGCCTCTCAACAGTATCCCAATGAACAACTAGATTTCTAACATTCTATATTTATTACAAAAGTGTGGAACGCCTGACGTCATCTTGATGTAATCAAAACTGTAATACCTAGAGTATTTCCTTTAGAAATTACATATATGAGAGGGTCTTATTTGCATCAAAATTATGGTTAGTGCTCTAAAAAACTAAAATGAGGACATATTTTCGGAGTTTTCAAATAGCGACAAAGAACTTTTAAATTATTTGTAATCTTTATGTTTTTTTATCCAGTTGACCACTTGATTAAATGTTGCACCTAGGGGAGAGGATGTGGTGTTACTTCGAGAGCTGCAGACTTTGCAACTGGGGAACCAGGTTGGAGTTTCTGCTTCAGCTCAACATTCTGTGATTCTGGTCAAATCACTTAATCTCCCCATGTATACAACCAAAATGAATTTGATCTTGTGTGATGTAACCAATGCTCATGTAAAGCACTCCAATACCTGACAAGTCTGCACTATATAAAACTGCAAATACACAAAAAATAAGTGTTTTGCACACTTCTGTCATTGGGCTACATGTGGGCTACATGTGGGTGATATTTGTACTGCATTTGGGCTCTTTTGTCTCTGGTGGCCATCTTGGGAGATTTATTTGTTATGAAGATTCCTAATTTCCTCATTTACTGCAGTCTCCTCAGTAGGAAATGCTTTCAGTTTTTTACTTTGATTCCATCAAGACGGTATTCAGATATGTCACACATTTGCCATAAATTCTGAATGTTAGCACTCTAGTTGCTCATTAGATCACTATAGTAAAATCACTGCTCACCACGGAAGTCTGCTGCTGGTATTAAAAGTGCATGTTTCAGTCTGCATATCAGAATTTTTTAATGAAATAGAAGAGGATTTAAGAAGTCACTCAAAATGTGCCCTAATTTTTCTTTCTTCAGCACTAATCATACTTTCTATGGCTAAATTAACCCCCTCATTGTGTTCCTTTTTACACTAAATGTTTTAAGTGTTACTAGTTTATTCCAATCAAGATGGCTTCAGGTGTGCCATACTTTTGTCATAAGTAAGACAGTAAGCGCTCTAGTTGTTCTTAAGAACACTCTGGGACCTTCTGTCATTGGGCTATACTTGGGCTACATCTGGGTGATATTTGGGCTACATTTGGGCTTGTTTGTCTCTGGTGGCCATCTTGGGAGATTTATTTGTTATGAAGTTTACTAATTTCCTCATTTACTGCAGTCTCCTCAGTGGGAATACTTTCAGTTTTTTACTTTGGTTCCATCAAGAAGGCATTCAGATGTGTCACACATTTGCCATAAATTCTGAATGTTAGCACTCTAGTTGCTCATTAGATCACTGTAGTAAAGCTACTGCTCACCAGGGAAGTCTGCTGCTGGTATTGAAAGTGCATGTTTCAGTCTGCATGTCAGAATTTTTTAATGAAATAGAAGAGGATTTGAGAAGTCAAAATGTGCCCTAATTTTTCTTTCTGCGGCACTAATCATAATTTCTATGGCAAAATGAACCCCCTCATGTTGTTCCTTTGTAAATTAAATGTTTTAAGTGTTACCACTTTATTCCAACCAAGATGGCTTCAGGTGTGCCATACGTTTGTCATAAGTAGGACTGTTAGCGCTCTACCTGTTCTTTAGAACACTCTGGGAAGCTGCAGTAGAACACAAAGGAATCAACTGACAGTCTCTGCCCTTGTTAGATGTACATGTTTTACTGAGTAGGTCAGACTTCATTCTCACATGACTGAGAAAGATAATGTGAATTTACAGAAAATATGCTCTCAGTTTAGCTTATAGATCACCTTCCAAACCTCTGTGGGAAAAGCATGAGAAAATAGTTTTCTCTCAAACATGATTCATGATATCACAGCAGAAGGCTTTTTCACATGGTAAAATCACCTTAGAACACACCACAATTCCTAAAATGAGTATGGTACCATCAACAAATGATTTATAATGTAACTAAAGTCTTAAAACCTTCTATTAACTGCAATGCTTTTTAATGAGGTGCTATCATGTATATTGGTCCCAGGATAGCTGCCAACACTTCTTGGATGAAGTGCTGACAGCCAATCAGATCTCACGATGAGATGTGTGGTTAGGCTCCGCCCAGATATATATGTGATTTTACTTTTGATTTTCTCAGGAACTACTGAACGGATTTACACCATTTAAGCAAAAGGCACGAGTCTGAACTGAGGGCTACGTCTTTGCCAAATTTGGTGTAATTCCGTATTTAAAAATATATATTAATAAATACATAACTTAGCATTTAAAAAACCGTACAAATTCACTTAAAAAACCATAGGTTTCACACACGTTATAGTTAGGAATTAGCATTTAAAAAACCTTGCAAATTCACTTAAAAAACCATAGGATTCACACATGTTATAGTTAGCTGGACATTTCCCTCGTAAAAAACCAATGAAATTCCCCCGTTATAGTTAGTGCAGGCAACTATAACTCACGCAACCGCAATCCTCTGCTGATGACGTCAGATATTACATCACTGTATTTAGACACCTATTTACCCATGTCTTCTTCCATTAATCTTTAGCTATACATATATTACAAATATTTATTTTTCAGAAAGACCATATGTAATCAGTGATGTAATATCTGACGTCATTAGCAGAGGATTGCGGTCCCGTGAGTTATAGTTGCCTGCACTAACTATAACGGGGGAATTTCATTGTTTTTTTACGAGGGAAAGGTCCAGCTAACTATAACATGTGTGAATCCTATGGTTTTTTAAGTGAATTTGCAAGGTTTTTTAAATGCTAATTCCTAACTATAACGTGTGTGAAACCTATGGTTTTTTAAGTGAATTTGTACGGTTTTTTAAATGCTAAGTTATGTATTTATTAATATATATTTTTTTCAGGTTTTTCACCGTGTGCGCACCAAGCCCCCACGAAGCGTTGTGCGTGCCGTGCGCGCACCGTGCGCGCACCCCGCGCATTTTCGACAAAAAAATAAATGTTTTTTTCACCCTTGGGGGTCCTTCAGTGACCCCCTGACAAAGGCTAGGGGGTCAGGAACTGTCCACCCTGCCCCCTTTTCACGTTCTCCACCTTTGTTTTTCACTGCCTCAGACTGCGAGAGACAAAATGGCGGCCGCCACTTCCTGATTTTGACCGATTCGAATGTTTCCTGACATCTAACAACCAATCAGAATTCGGCTCGCGCATGTCACCGTGCGCGCACGGTGCGCAAGGTGCGCGCTTATAGATATATATGTACTTTTAACTGAAATTTTCTCAGGAACTACTGAACAGATTGACTCCAGATATTCAAAAGGCACATCCCTGACCTGAGGACTACCTCTCTGCCAAATTTCAAGTAATTCTGTTCAGCCATTCGGGCTGTACCTTGGGAGCCCCCTTTTTTCTCGGCCCCCGCTTGACTAATCAGCCCGAGACTTTCAGGGTAGGAGCGGAGCGCCCCACCTATTTTGAAAAATTCGCGAGGATTCGTCAACCGGCGCCAAAGTTATTCAAAATAGAATTTTCAGATTTCCTATGGAAACACGCCAGTAGATAATATATATATATATATATATATATATATATATATATATATATATATATATATAATATATATTACCTACTGGCGGTCGCCAGTAGGTAGTTATAGTTAGGACCACGTTTCCATAGGAAAACCTCAACATTCTATTTTGAATAACTTTGGCGCCGGTCGACGAATCCTCGCGAATTTCTCAAAATAGGTGGGGCGCTACGCTCCGCTCCTACCCTGAAAGTCTCGGGGGGATCCGTCAAGCGGGGGCTGAGATAAAAGGGGGGTCCCAAAACGCGTTTTTCCCATGCATTTTTCCATAGGACCTTTAGAACGAGCTACAGCCCGAACGGCTGAACAGAATTACTCAAAATTTGGCAGAGAGGTAGTCCCTAGGTCAAGGAAGTGCCTTTTGTAGGTTTGGTGTAAATCTGTTCAGTAGATTCTGAGAAAATAGCCTTTAAATCAATATATATATCTGAGCCCGCTTACGGTACGCTTACCGTACGCTTACGGTAAGCGTACGGTGGCGTGCGCGAGCGCGATTCTGATTGGCTCTTAGATCTTAGTAAACATTCGAATCGGCCGAAACCAGGAAGCGGCGGCCGCCATTTTGTGTATTTCACTCTGAAAAAAAAGAGTGAAAACAAGGAAAGGGGGCAATGAGGAGAGTTACAGACCCCCTTACATTTGTGAGGGGGTCAAAGAAGGACTGTAAAGTACAAAGAAAACATTTATTGATTTTAAAAAAAATCACGGGGTACGCGTACGGTAAGCTTACGGTAAGCGTACGGTAGAAAAAAAAAAAAAAAAAAATGAAAATCAGATTTAAGTGTTTAGATATTAGGGGGCTCTAAAAAGAGCCGTTGTGTTTATGAAATGATTTTTTAGTGGTACCTACAAGTAAGTACCGATGCAGAGTCTAAGGTTCAAGAGGAAGACTCTGTTCCCTTCATCATTGAAGTGCACACCATCTCCTCTATAAATGTCTTGCATGTCATAACGCAAGTTGATGTGGTAAATGGCACCCATACCATAGTCACGGAGGAAAGCAGAAACAGATTTGTTGACGTGCTTTCTTGCTTTGTCATCGCACCGCGTGCCCACCGTGCGTGCACGGCACTAACTGCGTAAAGTGGGCACGCGGTGCGCGAAGCGCACCGCGTGCTCACTGTGCGCGCACGGTGCGCGAAGCGCACCGTGCGCGCACGGAACGAACTGCGTTAAGTGGGCGCGCACGCCACGAATGGCGTAAAGTAACTTAGCATTTAAAAAACCGTACAAATTCACTGAAAAAACCATAGGTTTCACACACGTTATAGTTAGGAATTAGCATTTAAAAAACCTTGCAAATTCACTGAAAAAACCATAGGTTTCACACATGTTATAGTTAGCGGAAATTTTACTGATAAAAAACCAATGAAATTCCCCCGTTATAGTTAGTGCAGGCAACTATAACTCACGCGACCGCAATCTTCTGCTGATGACATATGTGTCTTTATGAAAAAAAAATATTTGTAATATATGTATAGCTAAAAATGTATGGAATTAGACATGGGCAAATAAGTGTCTAAATACAGTATTAGCATCAGCAGAGGATTGCGGTCGCGTGAGTTATAGTTGCCTGCACTAACTATAACGGGGGAATTTAATTGGTTTTTTATCAGTAAAATTTCCGCTAACTATAACATGTGTGAAACCTATGTTTTTTTCAGTGAATTTGCAAGGTTTTTTAAATGCTAATTCCTAACTATAACGTGTGTGAAACCTATGGTTTTTTCAGTGAATATATATATATGTGTGTGTATGGACACAAACACCTCTACCCACACAATGAAGAGAAGAGAATGACACTCCAGAGGTGGTTTCTCAGAATATATAAACAGCTTTTTGACTGCAGTTTGTGAGGAATATATGGATCCATTGTATGATAGTGTCAGTCACTTCTGCCCTTTTACAGTCCTTTGATAAGGATGTTGTAGTCTATGTTTACAATGGGAGTTACTGACTATGTTGACTTCTCTTGTGGTTGTAAAATTTGACATGGCAGAGAGAATTTCAGTAACAACGACATGCAAGACTCAATTTGAGAGAATTCTGCCACCAGAATCTTAGGCGTAGAAATGGAAGTTACCATCAGAGATGGCAATAAGAGTGGTCACGTCAGTGCTGTTTGGGGTGAATGTGTTTTGTCTGCTCTGATCTCTGAGGGAAGATGGGAGGTGAAGCAGCTATTGTTCCAATGCTGAATGCTGTTTCCAACCAAGAGAAAGATCTCTCCTTCCACACTACCTCCTAAAATTTAAATCTCAGCAGACAAAGAGGAATAATCCCAAAACTACCCAACCTTGGAAGAGTAAGGCTTCTTGCCAGAAATAAGAAGCAAGCGAGCTTTGCCCTTTTGCTTGCTTTTCCCCAGACCTCACCATGCATGCCCTTGCTGCCGAGAAGCTATATCTCCTGGTTGATCACACAACACCTTTTATAGTACAGTTTATCTAAATTGTTGATGTCCCAACTGGAGCTATTCTTCCTTCTTTCATACAGCTGGTAACGGTACACCCACCCAGTGAAGCCCTGCTTTATCTTTTTGGCCATGTCAAGATAAGAGGCTTCCTTCCAATACGACATAACCTGGTTGATGCAGGGGGCATTTAAAAATGCTACACCTGAAGAGCAGATGAATACTGCTTTCCAATGGCAGTGCATCTATTGCCACCTATTGCATGCCTATCATGTTGGCACCGCTCTTGTCATATTACCACACTGTTAGAGGCACTCTATGAACCCCAAGTTGAAATGTGCCTTGGGGAGTGTAGATACAAAGAGACCAACTTTGGCTTCGCTTTTCAATGGAATACATGGTATATCACCATGATGGATAGCTGAGAATGTAGCATCTAGGGTGCCTCGCCCTACCTGAAAGACAGTAGCAAAGACGATTTTGTGCTGGAGTATGACCTTTTGAGAGGCGTTAATTATTTTTTAAAGTATATAAATAGCTTGAATGGGCGACAAAGTTTCCCATCGTCAGGGTCATGAACTAAGGACTTTGAAAGTGACAAGAAAGAACAAGGTGGTTATAACATTGTACTCATTACTGGTGGTGCATTTTCTTCGCAGATCCAGGCTTGAGTTGCAGCAGTGAAGCACTATGGCTTCTACGCTGATTGACAGAGCCAAATATTATGGCTTTTAACAAAAGACCTGACCTTCATGAGTTATTTCTAGATGAAAACTAGACAGCTCAGTTCAAGATCAGTCTTCTATATAAAATCAAACCCTGTGTTCCTCCCACAACTTTTAATCTCCTGTGCTGCCCCATTTTGTGTCCCTTATAGACTTTGCAATTCCCTTCTCACCAACTTTGTAGACCCCATCCAAGCTACCTGGAAGCCATCCTCCATGCCACCAAAGATGCTGGACCAACCAGAGGAAATGTAACCACATCATCCATTGGTGAATATAGTTTTAATGGCACGTTTCAGGTACAAAGCTTATGTGATCAAAATGCCATGAATACACAAAAAGGACTATCGAACAGGCAGATGTGGTATCAACTGTATCCGTTGCATCACCCTTGTTCACTCTACAAGAGGCTTGAGAGCCATGGGAACAGAATTAGCTACCCCTGCAGTTTACACTCTCCACTCACTCTGTTGAATTTCAGGAAAGGAATGACGACCCAGATCCTTACTATCCCACAGCCACCCACTGTCTGACCCTATCTACCTCTTTGACCCTCATAAATACCCTTCCAACTTTCAGAAAGGATATTATCATCTTTGTCATTCTCTTGCACTTGTACGCTTTCTCTAAACACACCTCCAGTGTAATGCGCTGATTAATATGTACACCACTCCACTCCCCCCTAGAGACACATATGTGCTCCGTGTAAAGTCAATGAAGTGAGGATTAGTTTTCTTGGAAGGCGAATGATGATGTAAGGGACCAGAGTCTCCCAAAGCAGATGCGGCTTCTATTAAACGCTCTTCCTCTACCTTTCTTGAGGTTACAAGGACCCCCTTCACTGCAGAACCTTCACCATACTCTGTCTCCTTCGAGGCCATCTATTAATTCTTCGCTTGTAGCATTCCAGATATGCATGCAAAGAATAAAAGGGAGGACAGAACGGTAAAAAATAAACCAAGCCATACATCACACAAAATCAACTCTACAGTTTGCTTTCCAAACTGCAGAGCGTGTCTCCTCTAACCATATGGCCCATATGCCGGATGCATACTAAAGTTTATAGTTTTTGTTTTGCTGCCAGTTCGTTGTGTGCAAAGAAAGCCTTTAAACCGCAGCTGTGCAGAATAACAATGGTGAACTTTACGGGATTGCAGATGTGAGCTATATTTAAAATAAATTGAATGGAACTTGACAGAGCTTGAAGGCTATGGTATACAACAGAGAAAATATGTGCGTTGAGATCCATATGATGTACCGGCTTGATGCCTATCTCGATTTTAGGATTTCTTGCGACTTTGTGGAAGTCTATAAAATCATTTTGAAGGTATAATTACGACTTCCGGTATCCAGCTACATAACTATTCTAATTAGAAGCAACAAATGCAGCACTCCCGATATCTGATATAGCCTTTTAGGAGAATATATTAACCACCACCCCAGTACTGTGAGTCACAGAGGCACTACATTTCAAAGTAATTTCCGTAAACTAACTAATTGTCACTCATTGATTTAGGATTTGCGAGATTTCTCTATCTCCCTTCCAAACAGTTCAAGATCTGACCCTTTTCCCAGAAGCCCAGTTTCTGTTGCAATCTGTGCGCCTTGTCACGAGCACAGAGATTGCACATGATGCAAAATGGGGCTGGTGGAAGGGGTCAAAAATGGATTGCGACAGCTAATGCTTAGGAAAATACATTGATTGTTTGAAAAGTAGGCCTGCTATTGGCAGCCAGACTTTTGGCTTTATAACAGTTTTTTTGTTGTGTCATGGTTTTTGCAAAACTTTATTGTTGAAGAAGCTGCCTTAGCCCAAACTAAAAAAAAATGGCTAATAGCGAAAATATATATTTTGTTCTCAGAAAACACACATTGCCGTAGTAGTCAATGGCACTGAAGGAAGCTACTTTGTGTGTGGAAGTGCTCCTTGTGAAAGGGATGAATGGCATCAGTCATAACGACATTAGCCTATGGCTGAAGTGGGCTGACCCAGTGCCCCATGCTGTAGTGGGTGGAAGAAAAATGTCTATGACACAATAACAGACCAATGGATAAACAGGGCTGTCTGAAAGCCTTTATAAATAAGAATATTTTACAGATAAGCTTAGCTAAATCAAAAGATCTTGGTTAAGGCCAGACTTAAAAATTAAAGCACTGTGGCTGAGTTATGAGACCACACTAAGTATTGTCCCTTTTATCCAAAAATAAATATGGACTCAACTTCGAAGTGTCACTTAAGCATCGACAAATTCATCACAGACTTATTCGGCAGAAGATCAATGATAGCTTATGGCCAGGAACTGTGAAATAGTTCTGTGGGTGGACTGGAATCCCTTAAAGGTCATTTGCTGTTCAGAATCCTATTGCAAGCCTTCCTGCTTGATCAAGCATTAAATGGATAATGGGCAACACTCAGTCTTCCGGAGTTGACCAAAGTGGACAAGTTCACAGACAATTAGTTTAGAGTGCTTGTGTTGGGGATAATTTTAGCATCCTTTCTCCAGGTCAATATAAATACCCATAGCAGGACTTGTATGAATGTGAATTGCAAAAGTAGATTTTGTAGACAGATGCACACTTTAAGAGTTAGTGAGAAGATACAGAGAAAGAAATACTGACTCCAAAGGTATTGTAAGTTGCCGGAAATTTACATTAGGAGAGTGTGCATTGAGGTTTAAGACCCTGTGTGGGGTGAGATATCATTGGCTTGTGTAGGCCTAGCCTATTAGTCAGCTCCACCCATTCATCTGGAGCCTCTCCTTGAAGAATAAGGAAAAATGATTCACTTTGTTTTTAGAAGCAGCTGAATATGTATTTGAACTCTTGAATATGATTGACATAACATTCTTTCTTACTCCTTGTATCTAAACAGAACGTGGTGTCTACAATCTTAAATGGCACGCAATCAGTTCTAATAAATAATTAGCGTTTGTCTGTGTTGCACTGCAGTATTCATTTGTATGCATATTAAAGCTTCTGGTTGCAGTGGGAGTACTTTTGAATTTCAAAACACAATCACACAAGTCATGGTCAGAATTAATTTCAATACTGCCACATTGCAAAAGAAATCTGAAATAGCAGCTAAAAATTATCATTTTAATAATTATAGACTGGACAGAATATCGTTACTTACATCAGTATTGTGGGATAAACTTTCGAAGAGGTACGTGCTCATACGGAGGTAAGGATTTACTATTCTTAACTCCACCTCTACGTATCTTGAAGATATATATATATATATATATATATATTACCTACTGGCGATCGCCAGTAGGTAGTTATAGTTAGGACCACGTTTCCATAGGAAATCCGCAACATTCTATTTTGAATAACTTTGGCGCCGGTCGACGAATCCTCGCGAATTTTTCAAAATAGGTGGGGCTCTACGCTACGCTCCTTCCCTGAAAGTCTCGGGGGGATTCGTCAAGCGGGGGCTGAGATAAAAGGGGGGTCCCAAAACGCGTTTTTCCCATGCATTTTTCCATAGGACCTTTAGACAGGGCTACAGCCCGAACGGCTGAACAGAATTACTAGAAATTTGGCAGAGAGGTAGTCCTCAGGTCAAGGAAGTGCCTTTTGTAGGTTTGGTGTAAATCTGTTCAGTAGATTCTGAGAAAATAGCCTTTAAATCAATATATATATCTGAGCCAGCTTACGGTGCGCTTACGGTACGCTTACCGTACGCGTACGGTGGCGTGCGCGAGCGCGATTCTGATTGGCTCTTAGATCTTAGTAAACATTCGAATCGGCCGAAACCAGGAAGCGGCGGCCGCCATTTTCTCTCTCGCACTGAGAGTGATGTTTAAAATATTAAGCCCAAAAACATGTAAAGGGGCTGTTTAGACAGCTCCCACACACATAGCAATGTTGAGGGAGTCCCCAAAGATCCCCCAAGGCCAAAAACGGAATTTTTATTTTTTCGCTAATTTCGCCGATTATGCTTACCGTACGCGTACGGTAAAAAATTATAAAAAAAAAAAAAATTATCCACACTCTCCCCACCCCGTGTGTAATTGGTGCCCGAAGGGTGCATGGCTTATTAAAGAATGAGTTAAACTAAAATATTTTAAAAAAAAATAATAAAAAAAAAAATTATCCACACTCTCTCCACCCCGTGTGCAAATGGTTCCCTGAAGGGCACCATTTGTGCATGGCTTATAACATATACGAAAAATTAAAATATTACCTTTCAAAACGAAGTGCATCATATGTCCTCCATGTGCGCACGGTGCGCGAAGCGCATCGTGCGTACATGGCCCATCTAGCGTAACGTGGGCACGCGGTGCGCGTAGCGCACCGCATGCCCACCGTGCGTGCACGGCACTAACTGCGTAAAGTGGGCGCGCAGTGCGCGAAGCGCACCGCGTGCTCACTGTGCGCGCACGGTGCGCAAAGCGCACGGTGCGCGCACGGAACGAACTGCGTTAAGTGGGTGCGCACGCCACGAATGGCGTAAAGTAACTTAGCATTTAAAAAACCGTACAAATTCACTGAAAAAACCATAGGTTTCACACACGTTATAGTTAGGAATTAGCATTTAAAAAACCTTGCAAATTCACTGAAAAAAACATCGCAATCTTCTGCTGATGACATATGTGTCTTTATGAAAAAAAAATATTTGTAATATATGTATAGCTAAAAATGTATGGAAGAAGACATGGGCAAATAAGTGTCTAAATACAGTATTAGCATCAGCAGAGGATTGCGGTCGCGTGAGTTATAGTTGCCTGCACTAACTATAACGGGGGAATTTCATTGGTTTTTTATCAGTAAAATTTCCGCTAACTATAACGTGGGAAACCTATGGTTTTTTCAGTGAATATATATATATATATATATATTATCTACTGGCAGTCGCCAGTAGATAGTTATAGTTAGGACCGTGTTTCCATAGGAAATCCGCAACATTCTATTTGGAATAACTTTGGCGCCGGTTGACGAATCCTCGCGAAATTTTCAAAACTAATGGGGCGCTCCGTTCAGCCCCTACCCTGAAAGTCTCGGGGTGATTTGTCAAGCGGGGGCCGAGAAAAAAGGGGTGTCCCAAAACACGTTTTCCCCATGCATTTTTCCATAGGACCTTTAGACACAGCTACAGCCCGAACGGCTGAACAGAGGTACTTGAAATTTGGCAGAGAGGTAGCCATAAGGTCAAGGAAGTGCCTTTTGCAGGTCTGGTGTAAATCTGTTCAGTATTTCCTGAGAAAATAGCATTTAAAAGCATATCAATATCTATACGCGCGCACCGTGCGCGCACAGTGCGCGCACCCTGCCGTGCGCGAGCGCAATTCTGATTGGTTGTTAGATGTCGATAAACATTCGAATCGGTCGAAACCAGGAAGTGTCGGCCGCCATTTTGTCTCTCGCAGTCTGAGGGGGTGAAAAAAAAAGGTGGAGAATGTGAAAAGGGGGCAGAGTGGACAGTTCCTGACCCCCTAGCCTTGGTCAGGGGGTCACAGAATGACCTCCAAGGGAGAAAAAAACATTTTATTTTCTTTAAAAATAAATTGCGAGGTGCGCGCACCTAGCGCGCACGGCACGCACTACGACCCGTGGGTGCTCGTACACAGCGCGCGCACGTTGCACGCACCTCGCTATTTTTAAAAAAAAATAAAATTCACGGTGCGTGCACGGTGAAAAACCTGGAAAAAAAAATGTAATAAATAAATAACTTAGCATTTAAAAAACCGTACAAATTCACTGAATAAACCATAGGTTTCACACACGTTATAGTTACGAATTAGCATTTAAAAAACCTTGCAAATTCACTTAAAAAACCATAGGTTTCACACATGTTATAGTTAGCTGGACATTTCACTTGTAAAAAACCAATGAAATTCCCCCGTTATAGTTAGTGCAGGCAACTATAACTCACGCAACCGCAATCCTCTGCTGATGACGTCAGATATTACATCACTGATGACATATGTGTCTTTATGAAAAATAAATATTTGTAATATATGTATAGCTAAAGATTAATGGAAGAAGACATGGGTAAATAAGTGTCTAAATACAGTGATGTAATATCTGACATCATCAGCAGAGGATTGCGGTCGCGTGAGTTATAGTTGCCCGCACTAACTATAACGGGGGAATTTCATTGTTTTTTTACGAGTGAAATGTCCAGCTAATTATAACATGTGTGAAACCTATGGTTTTTTAAGTGAATATATATATATATCAAGCTATGTATATGTGGAGTTAGGGAGAGAAAATGTATAGAAATGTATCTTTCAATATTTTGTCCCTCAATATTGTGGCAACAAAATTCTGTCCCGTTGATATTTGGGATGAGATATTCCCAGCCTACACTGTCTTTTTGGATTCTTTTACATTTTGCACATGCGCATGTGGAAGTTCCATATTTTCACCTCAAAGAAACATTTCCATCATACAAATATCACTAGAATCACTTTTGTCACTAGAGTTGCTTTTATCAAAGTCACCAAGTTCAAGTTACTTCAAGATTATCAATCACAGTTGCCCAAGGTTCGTTTTATAGTAAACACAGCTGTTTTCGGCACCTTAATGTCTAGAAGAGCTATAACTCCATGCAAGTTAAGTGCTAAACCCTACATCTAAAAGAGCTAACTTTTTGAAGTGGGAGCAGAAGAATACAATCATCTATCATGTTAGTTATAAACGACACTTTTGATATTTTAATTTGTGTAACGATTTTATTATTAATGCAATTTTTTGTGGTGCTATGAATTTCTGTTATCAGCTAGTTCTCTTGATTATGTACCACACCAGTCGATCTGCTTTAAGTGTTGATACCATCTCTAATATATTGTGTTGGAAAAGAGAAATATTTCAAAAATATTTCAAAAATCGGCAAGATACCTAGACAGATAGTTGTATTTAAGTCCCTGCATGGTGGGCAGACCTTTGGTAGTTCAAATACCTGATCGACAGTGCTCACTTTCTGTCTGAACCCGGCTTGAAAAGAATGTTGTTTTCTTCTATCCATGTTTAAAGTTTCAACAAGAGTGCTCGGGTAAAGGCCTTTTGGGCACTGTCGATCAGGCTGATAGGTCAGTGGTTCGAGGGCAGCGAGCGGTCACCCTTTTTAAACACTGGGATTACCTCAGCCCCTTTCCATGAGTGCGGAATTTCTGCGCCAGCAACTATTCCATTGGCCACAGCCAGAATATACAATGACCAGTACTCGATGTTACTGAGAAATAGGTCACCTGGAATAGCGTCCGGCCCAGGGGCTTTTGAGCTAATGATTGCATTTATGCTAGATTTTATTTCCGCTAAGATGAAAAACCCATCAGTCATACAAATATCATAGATAGCTGTTGGCTCTGCGTTATCATCAATGGGCTCTCCAGTATATAGACGAAAAATGGTGATGCCAATCCTCTACAGAAATGTTGTTGTTGGGTGACTGGGACCAATTCTCTTCTCCCCTAGTCACTAGAAACCAAAACCTTTGAGCATCGTTTTTAGCACAGATAGTTGCATTTAAGTCCCTGCATGGTGGACAAACCTTTGGTAGTTCAAAGGGAAACGCAGAGGACAGGAGGAGTGTTTATCCCATCTGCAGACAGTAAGACTCAATGAGTTGAACGCTCATTACTGAAACATGAGCTTACCTGATGTAAGTTCTAGAGGGTGTATGTCCGCACTTAGGAGCTCTTTCAGGGACTCCCCATGGAGATAGCAAGGTTAGGTTAGAAAGCCAGGGCATAAAGACATTTTCCCTCTTTGGCTTATGGTCCAAGTAGGGGGAAGTCCCAATGTCCACTCTGTAAGGATTTCTACCACTTCTGATTCTAACCCATTTGTTGGATGTAGGGGATGGAAAAAATATGTGGACAGCCTCACCATCGATTCTTTTTTGTACTTGAGATCAAGGGTCTCAGTATCTTTTTTTTGTATTGGTTTTTTCAAACAATGTCATAAACATTACAAACAACGTGCCAGTTGCTAATTAATACATCAAGTGTTTACATCCATCTATACCATCATCACAGTGAAAACTACATACGTGCATTGTCCTCCTCAAAATGTAAGCAAGTTATAGCAAGTTATAGGTCATCCACACAATGTACAGCCTTAAAGATCGATACAGTCAAAGGCCACTTTCTACAGAAGTGGGCATAGCTGGGGGCTCGATACATCCCTCCCGTCCCATCTTATTCCTGCCTTTAGTCCCATTTCAGTTATCTAGGTTACCCTGCTTGTAGTACTCCCCATCTCGTGGCCTACATTTCCTGCGGAACCCATAGTGTCTGTCTCCTGTATCTCACCGTTCTCCCACTGCTGCTCTCGAGCCCATGTCACAAATGGTTCCCATATATCTTTAGGTCTGGATGCTGATGGCATTAATTCCCAGAACGTGGTTAATTGTGAATGTCCGAATGTTACATCTCTCAGCCATTCTGTTATGCTGGGTTTCCGCCTTCCCCCAGTGTATTGTCACACATCTTTTAGAGAATAGAAGGAGCATAGCATGTAGCTTCCTACTTGTTGCTGGTGTATCTTTTACATACCCCATTAATCCCTGTATGGGGTCTGGAGCATCCTGTGTGCCTATGATCTTATGTATTTTTGTAAATATATTAACCCAGAATGTCTCAAGCTGTGGACAGCTCCATGCCAGGTGTAAAAAAGAGGCAGATGCAGAACCACATCTCCAGCAACCATCTTCTTCCTTCAGACCCATGCGATGTAAGTTGACAGGGGTTCTATAGAACCGGTGTAGATATTTAAAATGTATTAATCGAAGTTTATAGTTGGGCGATAGGGCCGTAAGCTGGCTACAGCAGTAGTCCCATTGTTCTTCCGTGAGCGGCACTGGCAGCTCCTCATTCCATGCCTGGAGTGCCCTTGGTTGCGTCAATGGAGCTGAATGTTGCATGTTATTGTAAATGCGTGTGATTAATCTGCACGGGGATTCCGACTTTAGGACATTTTCTAAAGCAGACAATGTGGGTGGCTGACTGGAGAAAGTGTTGTCCAGTGCTTTACACGTAGTCCTGAGCTTATGATACAAAAACAGTTCTGAGAACTGCAACGCTGTATTGTCCACAGCTTCTGGTGGGGGTCTAAACTTGTCTTCAGGATATAAATCCGCAAACAAGCGGATCCCCATTTTTAGTGCCAACGCCCTGCTGGCTCTATCTTCCATCGTTGGCAACATCGGATTTTGTGCCAAGGATATGGATGGGGCATAGAGGACGGAATGATTTGCCCTTTTCTTTAGTCCATTACACGCCCAGGGTATTGACTGTGTCTATGTCACCACGCGGACGCTTGCCGGTTTGATATAGTGCCACTTGTAAAGGGGTGGGTGCCGCCGCATCAGTCTCTACTGCTATATGGGGTTGGAAAGGGGTCGGATGCACCCAGTAGTACAGGAATTGTGCCTGTGCGCTCAAGGCATACAATTGTATGTCTGGTGCTCCCAAGCCCCCTTGTTGCAATGGTAGGGTGAGAAGCTCCCATGAAACTCGGGCCTGCCTGACACAAGCAGGGATCTCACTGTTTTAAAAAAAGGCTTGAGTTAGTGGAATTGGTATATTAACGAATAAATAAAGTAGCTTAGGTAGCACCACCATCTTGGCCAGTGCTAGTCGTCCAGCCAATGAGAGAGGGAGTCCGGGCCACGCAGTAATTTTCCCTTCCAGACAGTTTATGGCTCATCCGTAGTTCACATGAAATGAAACTTTATTGCATGATTTGATAAAACTTTTGCAAACACAGCCTATACAAATATTGCAGTAATTAAATTTGTTAAAAGAACCCCGGTTCCTGTAGATAAAAACACCTGACATCCCAATTTGTAAAATTCTCTTGTAAGTGCCCTGTCCATAAGTCCTGTAATGGTGTTCCCTTACGGGAAAACTGTAGTCCTAGTTGAAGAAGCGCTTGAGTCCCGGATTTAGCTAGCCTCTGAGCCGCTCCCCTTCAGATAGCCATTTTGTTTTGTTTTTTACGACAAACTGTTTGTGTGCCCGACTGCCCCGCAAGAAGAGTTTGTTCAACGGCCATTGCGATGAGCCAGGGGTCTGTGTCGCAGGCCGAGGAAACGTTAAGCAGTTCCCCTCCGCTAGTTTTTTTGCAGCGAGGTCCATAAACCTAACCAGTGCACAATTTAGGCTGGTGTTTCAGGGATCAACACAGGCCAACACTGCACTGCACCTCTACACGATCTGACCTCCTTGTCATTCCAGCCCCTCCGTAGAAGAGCCCTTCTTTCATTCAAGAGGTTAGGACACAAACACAGTACATGCTGTAGGTCTTCCCAATATTGGCCGCAAAGCCGGCATGTTTCCAGGGCACGGTCTCTTTTCCATTTGGGAAAATGGCAAGTCGATGGGATCACCCCCATTCTCAATTTTAATATACGGAGCTTGGTGCGTGCACTGAAGGTGAGAGTTAAGTAACTCTGAGGTTTCAGCTGATCATATGTCTTGAGGGTCATCCAACCGTGACTTCTAGCTGCGAGGCTAGCCCTGTCTTCTGCTGAGGAAAGCCTTTTTGCACTAACTGTTGATAGCCTCTTGAATTCATTTTGGCTTACACTTAAGTCCCAGAGTTCGCTCAGGCCGAGGGTGCTGAGCCCACAGGACAAATAGCAGTACCCCGCTAGCCATCGTCTTGTGTTAAGCTGGGCCCATAAGTGTTGCGCTAGCCTACCCACCTTTGACGACCTCAGCTTTTGACAGCTCATTAAAAAAGTCATCATTCTGCCCATTGATTGTTTGCAGATGCCGAATTCCAGCCTGATTTGTGCCGGAGAAGTGTGTGACGATAGCTGGAAGATCATTCTAAAAACTTTTGCAACTATTTTATCTAGTTGGCCACAGTCCAGTCCTTTTAGCACCTCACTTCCATACGTTAGGATTGGAATGACTTTTGCCTGGGCCACCTGAAGTGTTGGAGCGCAGGTTGGGCCAAATAATTTCGTGTGAATGGAACTGAGTGCAAATGCTGGCGCTGTTCCTTTCTGTTTTTTGTTCTCCCAAATGGCTTTTATATCTTCCGTTATTATTGAAGAAGACTCCTAAATACTTGTGGCAGTTGGATTCTTCATTTCTTTCTGAGTTTAAGACCCATGCCAGCTTCTTGGGCCTTCCTGAGCGAACCGCCAGGATTTTAGTTTTCTTATTATTGATCTGAGGCCCATTGCTATTTGAGTATGCGGCGGTTGCATCCAGGAGCGTTTGTAGACCTATCTTTATGTGGCTTAAAAGAACCACATCGTCAGCATACAATAAATTTGACAAATGGAGACTACCTAGTTTGGGTGCGTGCCAGTTGGCTAGATTCATGGCTTCCGGCAGATCCGATAAAAATAAGTTAAAAAGTGTGGGGGCCAAAACGCACCCTTGCTTGAAGCCTTGCATTATCAAAATTGGTCTTGACAGTCTGGAGCCATCTCCAATCTTGATCCTGACCCATGTGTCCTGATGCAAAAGCTGCACAGCTCTCAGTAAGCTGTTTGGAAGGTTCGGTGAGGAGAGCTTCTGCCACAGCTTTGACCTGTTTAGCTTGTCAAACGCCGATTTGTAATCAATAAACCCCATATAAATTGGGCTGGTACTAATCCCTGCCTGGTCAATTAAACAGGAAAGTGCCATAAGATTGACCGTGGTGCCAGTAATGCTTGTAAATCCGGTTTGGTTTGGTGGAATTATTGAGCATGCCTCGGCTTATGCCCGAAGTGAGTTGAGCAATATCCCTGCAAAATACTTCGCTTTGTTGTTGATTAAGGCAACCAACCGATAGTTTCCTGGAGATTTTTTGTCTCCTCCTTTAAAAATTGGGACGAGGATCGATCCTTGCCATGACGGCGGAATGATGTTCCTTTCTAGGATGGTAGAGTAGAGCGGAGCTAGCTTAGAAGACCAGAAAGCAGGATCCTCCTTAAACAAGGCTGGGGGGCCCATCTTTCCGTACCTGTTTGATCTGCTTTTGGATTTGATCCTCCGGGGCTGTGCTGCACTCTCTGCTGGTAACGTGATTATAGCTATCGATTTGCTTTTCGATTATTGGCGCTTTATAGAAACGCTCTAGAGGTGAATTGCCCTCCATCCAAGGTTGAGCCTCCGGAGCTTTGCTGCCCTCTGTACCAGTAGCCTGATTATGGATGTAGTCTTGTGGGTCATTAAAATGACTGTACAGGAAGATGTACCACTCAGATTCCAGTATATTAGACGAGGCAACTTTGGGGACACTGCCCCCTAAACTGTTTATAGTGCACCAAAACCTCGCAGAGTTGTTTGTCCTTATGTCATTGTATAGTCTGGCCCAGAAGGAATTCCAATAAGCCCTTCATTGTTCCCTTTTGACAGCCTTCAAGTGGCTTTGGGCATCTCTTAGTTTGGTTATTATTAGTGGGTCCATTGGCTTCCTTTTAAGTTCCCGCCATAGCCGGTTCATGCTGCGTTTGGCCGATCGTATCATAGGGTCCCAGGGGGTCGGCCGTTGGGACCCGGTTGCTTTTGTGTACTTTGTCGGTTTTGCATGCCTGACTATCAAATTCCTTAAGAAGCTTGTCCAGTTTGCGATTGGGCCTTCCGTTGTCCTGCTGGTATTCCTGATCATGTGCTTTGCCTCCGTCGCTAGGAGCTGGAGATTATTAACTGAACACTTAATACGTTTTAAGTTGATAGTAGAGCTTTCAAAGACGTGTGCCACTGCATGCACATGTTGCATCAGCCTAATGCTGAGAAATATTTCTGGAGGGCTGTGGTCACTTTCTAATCTATTGCCAAACCCAAAGCCAGAGACATGAATCAAGAGGGAAAGGCTGACAAAAGAGTCGTCGATCAGAGATGCGCCAGTTTTTTATAGGAATGAGAGACCAGGCGGCTTGTCGGGAAGAAAGCACCCGTTGAGGGCTCTTAGGCCGAAATGTTCCAAATTGCCTTGGAGGGCGCGGCCATTTATCCTCCTTGCACCATCCAGGACAACCCTGCGGTGGTATGACCCAGTCGTTTTCCTGCAACTTAATTACCTCGTTCTTTTGTAAATCAGACATCAGCCACATGTTTTAATCTCCAGATAATATGATGTCTGCCTTCGGGAACCCAGATCTCATTTTTAGTACTTTTGCGATCACCTTGTCAGATAGGGTTAGCCTAGACGCTGAGTTAAGATGGATATACACGTTCAATAAAATTACGGTCCTAGACTGACCTTTATAAGTTCTGAGTGTGTCCGTAGTTCATTTCCCTTATGTCCTGCAGTTTCCTGCTGAGCCATATCCCCAGAAGAGTCTCAGTATCTCTAACTGTTTAATGACATTTAATCCTCTCTGTGATTACTTTGAAAGCTGTCATGCACTTTTTGTAGTACTGCACTATCAGTGGAGGTACCACTAGATATATTGTAGGATTAATGCTTCTAGGTTTAGCAACATTCATACCTACTGCTGAAAGCACTCAGGTACTTGTATGAACAGGTGATGGAACTTAGCCTATATAGCCAATTTTCTCTCCAGGAAATGGCACTCATGTCATTCCACAATAGAGCATGTTACATAATTATTTCACACGTTTGTAAATATTGCATAAAATATACACTAAAACTGTTGAACTTTTTTTTGGATAAATCAGCGGTTAAGATCCCAAACGACTATTCTGAATTTCAAAACTTTAATAAAAATAGAAAACACAAGTTCAGTGCAGTGGTAATGAATACAATGGTATCCTTTTCATTTGGTCCACATTGCAACTTGAAGTCTTTTCCAAAACAGCAGGTATGGCGTCAGACTACAGTGAAGTTTATTGTTTGTCATTAATATATTATTCCATTGGCGTTCACTGAATTAATCGTGTAATTATTATTTGGAAATACATGGAAAAACAAGCGACTACATGAGCGAGTTATGTGTCACATGTTCTAATACTGTGTATTCTATTATGGTGAGTAACTGGTATAGGCCCAAGAGATAGCTTAGTGTGTTAACAGACCTCTTTTGAGGTCTCTGAGTAAAATAGAGGGCACGAGTTAAAGTCCTTGAAGAGTTTAATTAATTTATTCTGAGCCTTTTCAAACGGTAGTTGAGCTTGCTAATCTAATACTTACAGCACTTTGCCATGGTGACATCTCCTGTATGTGTTTCGATTGGAATATATTAGTGTGAATGATAATATCCATGAATTGAAGTGACTCAAGATATTAGTCCTAGTCCTCTTCTGAGACAACTTCTGCGGGCCATGTTCAGTACAGTAGGCCACAGATCGCTTTCCCTAGTCCTAGGAACATGAGACAGCGGCAGAGGACAGACCAACATGGGTATAGCAGCTATGAGTTGGCTTGAGCCACTGACGTGTGGTTCTCTTTCTCTCCTGTAATGAGCCGGGGAGTAGTTGCACACAATGGTTGCTCTGTCAGACGTAGCCACTCACGTACTCGTGAATTAAGAATGGGAAACGGAGAACAATGTTGCTGTTCAGCTTTGCTGAGGGCGAGAAGAGATATGGAGAAGGGGGAGGGCCCTGATTCTTTTTGGCCAGAATTCATGTCTGCACCAGTATTCCCGTACCTAATTCCAGCTAATCTGAGTTATTCTGTTGCAATGGGAAACGACTTGCAGACCTGGTTTTGGTGGATAAACATCTGCATGTGAATCCCAATTCCAGCCAGAGTAAGGGGCATTTTTACACTCCTGCTTGGTTGTATGTTAGAATATCGAGAACAAAAATATTGTGCTACAAAAATGCAACATATCCAAGACTGAATACCAACTACCAAAATATTGTCAATATTATGGTAGTCAGTGTGCATTAGGTAAGTATTAATTTACTATTCTTAACTCCACATCTAAGTAAACTAAAGCTATATTTGTTGTCAATATATATATATGTGGAGTCAGAATTTTAAATCTTTACTTACACATAAAACGTGCCTTCGCGATATTCTAGCAGTGGACATTCTGACTACAGTATTTTTTGAAGCATGGTATTTAAACTTTATATTTTGGTATATATAGCTCCCATTTATCACCTCCTCTAATCATGTGATAAAGGGGAGCGGTGGATCATTGTGGGCATCAAGGAGGTGGGCGGAGGGAGTGAGAAGGTCATCTGGGGCAGGGAAGGCTGTAGCAAGGCACTAGAGTCATTCATACTCCCCTAGTGCTATAGGAAGAAATCGGAGTGGGCTGGGCTGGGTGTCGCTTGTTCCTGCAGCCCCTGCCCAAGCCTCAGCCCAATTTCCCATCTGGTAAGATTGGTTCCACACCCAGAAAGTCTGGATGCAGGAGCATCAGGCCAGTTGTAATCCGGTGGAGCAGTATCTCACCGTGAGATACCCCACTCTCAGATACCCCACTCTCTGACTTATAATTGGAGCTCTGGTGTTTTGGTAAAGGGGCATCAGTAAAAACAGTGGAAGTGTGCCTGCTTATCTGTCTTGAGGATATTAGTCGTGTCGGACAGTAAATATTGGCAGTTGCTCTAAATGTTTTATTGAGCAACATTTATTTTCACAGCCATGGCATGTGGCCCAATTACTTAGAGCAACTGTATTAATATAGACACATTCACGCATGTATTACTACAGTGCGAAAGTCATATTCTATCTTGTCTTGTACCATAGTAGAGTAAAAGTGAGTCAATAAAAACACTGTTTATTGCCTCGCGCACTGCATGTAACAATTATTTTACAATGAGGAAACAATCGTTTAGTAGTCAGAAGGGCTGTTCCATGTGATTTTATCTTAGCGCTCAAATTTCAACCCCTTTTGTAAAAGGCATAAAAAAAACATATGAACAGATACACAGAGTATAGAGATGCACACATTATAATGCTATTTATTACCATTGTGGAGGGATGGAAGGGGCATCATGGCCAACATGAGACTTCACCTTTCGTGAGTCATGGCCTCTCCTCACACTCAACAATGTTAGTGAACGGCATACCGTACTTTGCACATCCACATACATATTATATATGCCATGTCAGTGAATGCAAATGCTGTCCGGTAAAATCAGTTATTTAGAGTTCCTGTACTAATAAATGCACATCACACATTTATTACTACAGTTCAAAGGGCATTACATGCCAATACCATAATAAAGCAAATTTAATTTGTGCCAAACTGTTTTTTGCATCATAAGATTGTATGTCACTTGAATGTACACTAGTATATAGTCACCAGGCCTCTTCAATGTGATTGTATCTCATTGCACAGTTAAACCTTTGCAGTTAGTTAAATACCCTTTTTAAAAAAAAAATACAAATAAAAAAATACAGGTATAGATGTGAAGAGTGGAACTAATAATAATCCACATTTGTAAAGCGCGAACAATCACCCGTACGGGTCTCTAGGCGCCGGGAAGATTAAGCAAGCTATTGCCCAGAGTCACTTGGTGATGGGCTAATCTGCTGCCAGCGCCAGGGATCGAACCGTGATCCCCATATTCCGGAGTCAGTCGCCCTGGCCGTGACGCCACACCTCTTCCACAAGTGTAACATACTATTTATTGCCATTATTGTTGAGGGACGAACATCATGAAGCACTCAAATCTTTGCCTCTCGTAAGGCATGGCCCTCCCCACACAGAACAATAGTAATAAATAATGTATTGCACTCTGTACATCTGGATATATTATATCTATCTATATATATATTTTTTTTCACTAAAAAAACAAAGGTTAGAGGGATATTATAGTTAGACTCAGATTTGACTAATACAAAACCATTGAAATTCAGCATTTATAGTGACCTGAGCTAAATATTACTGACACCCCGCAATGCACTGTTTATGCCCCCACATATTACATAACTCATGACATGGCCAGTGACATCACTGATTCCATCTCAAATGGCATTCCTGATGACACCACTGATGACATAATCCAATAAGTGTGATTGTTTTCTAAAGGTTTATGAGTGATAAATATATATAGTAAGCTCCTACATAACTTAAATTAGTATACTTTGTGTACTAGTAATAAGTGATACTATTTCTAACATATATTATGCGAGTGGCTGTGTGACTGTGTGTATCCATGTGTTAGTGGGTATGTGAGTGGCTCTATGGGTGTGTGAGTGGCTGTATGGGTGAGTGAGTGGCTGTGTGACTAGCTGTATGGGTGAGTGAGTGGCTGTTTGAATGGTTGTATTGTGAGTGAGTGGGTGTGTGAGAGGCTGTATGGGTGAATGAAGGGCTGTGTGAGTGGCTATATGGTTGAGTGACTGGGTGTGTAAGTGGCTGTATGAGTTAGTGAGTCGCTGTTTGAGTGTGTGTTTGGTTAACTGAGTGGGTGTGTGAGTGGCTGTGTTGGAGAGCGAGTGGCTGTATGGGTGAGTGGATGTGTGAGTGGTTGTACGGATTTGTAAATGGGTATGTAAGTGGTTTTGTGGATGCATGAGTGGCTCTGTTGAGAGTCTGTATAGGTGAATGACTGGGTGTGTGAGTAGCTGTATTTTTGAGTGAGTGGGTGTGTGAGTGGCTCTATCGGTGACTGAGCAACTATGAGTGACTGTACGGTGAGTCAGTGGCTGTTTGAGTAGATGTGTGGATAAGTGAGTGACTGTGTGAGTGCGTGGGGATGTGAGTGGCTCTCTCGATGAGTAAGTGGGTGTGTGAGTGGTTGTATGGGTGTGTGACTCTGGATGTGTACGTGTGTGTGTGTGGCTGTATGGGTGTGTGAGTGGGTGTATGGGAGGTTGTGTGTGAGTGGGTGTGTTAGTGGTTCTATGGATGATGTCATCAGTGATTTATTTATTTTATTTTGAAGGTCTTACATAGCGCAGACAAGACCCTTGCGGGTATCAGAGCGCTTTACAGGGCAGATGTGAGAAACAAATACCAACATCAAAAAATATAAGTGAAACTAATACATAGTGATAGCTAATACAAACTAGCAAATAAAATATACTGAAATGTAAGTAGTTCAGGTAAATTTGGCTATGAGAATCGATTTCACTTCTTTTTTGAAGGAAGCAGTGAAGGGGTCAGTCTTGTTTCTGGGGACAAAGCATTCCAGATTTTGGGGGCCATTCCTGAGAAGGTCCGGTTGTAAGTTTTCTTCTTGGCATATCGTTGCAGTTTCAATAGAAGATTCCTGGAGCTCCTGGATGATCTGTTGCCACAAGAGAGTACCAGTTTCTGAGCTAGATAACTCAGAGTATTGCGATGTAAGGCCTTGTGCGTCATGCAAGCGATTTTCAGATGAATTCTAGCCTCGAAAGGTAGCCAGTTGAGGGCTCTAAGGTCTGGTGAGATGTGACAGTTTCTTTTGGAGCCTGTGATGAGTCTAGCAACTGTGTTGATTGAGGCTCTAAGAGGGGCCGTCTTCGATCTGGGCAGGCTACAAAGAGCGACACTCCCATATTCCACTCTTGGGATTACTAGAGCTTGAACTGCCTGTTTGAAGTCATTTGCGGGCAGGAAAGGTTTCAGTTTTCTCAAAGTGTTCATCTGGAAATTCGCTTCATTTGTAGAGGCGCTGATATGCTTCTGCATGTTTAGATTTCTGTCCAGAGTCGCTCTCAGCGATTTAGCTGAGTCAATAATGAGAGGTTGACCTTTGAGTGCTGTTAGGTGATTCATCCAGTCGAGGAGGATGGTAGATTTGTTGGGAAGCAGGGGGAGATTAAGAGGAATTCAATTTTGAGTGTGATCAGTTTCAAGTGGTTTTCGGCCAACCAGATCTGTGTTTTTTGAAGCGTTGAGTTGAGAGATTTGATGTCCTCAAGTGAGTGGATCCATATGTAAAGTTGAGTATCATCTGCGTACATGTGATAGTGAACATTGGAGAAGTTGAGAAGTTTGGTGAGAGGTTCCATGAAAAGGTTGAAAAGTGTGGGTGAGAAGGATGATCCCTGAGGCACTCCTAAAGTGATTGGGATGGGTTTGGATAGGGATTGATTAACCTTGAATCTTTGTGGTCTATTTTGGAGAAAGGAGGTGAACCAAGTAAGCACAGATCCGGATAATCCCATTCTGTATTTCAGGAGCTCTAGTAGGTTGTTGTGTTTGACGGTGTCGAATGCCGATGACAGGTCAAGTAAGATTAGTAAACAGGCTTAGTTTTGGTCAAGGATTTTTAGTGCGTCGTCAATTATGTGGGTCATGGCAGATTCTGTACTGTGACCTGCACGGAAGCCTGATTGAAATTGGTTGAGCAATTTGAATTGATCAATGTGATTGCTAAACTGCATGTTAACACATTTTTCCAGGAGTTTGGCAAGAGTGGGGATGTTGGATATTGGGCGATAGTTATTTAAGTTCGATGGGTCCGCCGTTGGTTTCTTTAAGATAGGGGATATCTGTCCTGTTTTAAGGATTTCAGGAATGGGTCCTTGAAGGAGGGAGTTGTTTATAATCCTGGTCCATAGGAGCAGCAACAGTGGTATGAAGTCTTTTAGGTAGTTTGCAGGCAGAGGGTCTGTGAAGTGGCTGGAGAGATTCAAGGTTGTTACCGTTTTTAATATAGTTTCTTCACTGTAAATGATGGAGGACCAGGATGCGTTGTTTTTGAGGTCGAACTTTGCGTGGCAAATGAGTGGGGCTCCTGGAAGGGGGCAATGAAGTCCATCTGAATGTTAGAAAGGGATATTAGGTCATTGAGCAAGTCAGTATTTAAAGTTTCAGTCTTCATAGTGAAGAATTAAGCAAATTCCTCACAATTGGGTAGTGTGTCGGGGTTAGCATGGTGGTGGGGGTGTACATCCTTAGTTTGGGTTTTGATTAGTTTGAATAGCTTTTTGGGACAGTCCTTGGCTTGGTCTAGTTGATTACTGAAGAAGTTAGCTTTAGAGCGTCAGATGTTTCTGTAGTAGGTGTTGCTCGTGGTTCTTAGTAGCTTGAGGTGGACAGAGGAAGGTGCAGATCTCCATCGTCGTTCAGTTAATCTTAGGACTCGTCTGTCTTCATTTAAACTACCATCATACCAAGGTTTTGAGTCTTTAGAGGTGACTCTTTTAATTTGTAATGGAGCTATTTTGTCTAGTACCATGTTCATGGATTGGAAGTAATGGTTAGTCAGGCCTTGTGCATCGGCTAGGCCTCAAGGGGGAAGGAAGAAGTTGGGATTAGAGGTTGAGAGTAAGTTGGAACCTATGTTTTTTAGATTCCTCTTCCAAATTTTCATTCTCGTGGGCTGTGCAGAGAGTAGTTTAACTGATTCATTGATGTGAAATGTATTGATCTGGTGGTCAGACCAGTCACAGGGTAGAATCGATTCAAGTTGAGTGGAGTTAGCTTTTGACATTACTAGATCGGGGGTTGAGCCTTTATCGTGTATGGGGCTATTACAGATTTGGTTACGGTCTGAGAGGAAAGCTTTGAGACTGTTGACCCCTGGGTCATTCAGGTCATCTCAACGGAGGTTGAAGTCACCAAGGAATATTTGAATATTTGTTGTCCGTCATTAGTAGCTCGAATATCCATTAGGTGTTCGATGAAGGTGAGGTTATCGCCGTTTGGGTGGTAGAATGTGTGTAGTGAGCATATTGATTTATTATTGGTAGAGATGCCTAAACAAAGGTATTCACAGGCGGATAATACAGGGGAGATGGATCTGTTCACTGATAGATTGCTCCGATGAATGCAAGCGATACCACCACCTGGCCTATCAATTCTATCTAGTCTTGTGATGTCATAGTTCGGGGGAACCAGTATGTCCAGGATGGGCGAAGATGATTCGTTTAGCCATGTTTCAGTCAGGATTAGTAGGTCAGGTTCATTAGTGAGTATGAGGTCAGATATATCGGTTGCGTGTTGTGATGCTGACCTACAGTCTAGGAGTATACATTTTAGCCGTCTCTTGGTGGGTGTTGAGTTGGGTTCAGGTATGAGGGGGATTCACGTGAGGTTGTTTTCAACTATGCCTCTGGAATTGATTTCATCAGTGATGTCATTTGAGTTGTCATCAGTGATGTCACTGACCATGTCATGAGGTCATAAGCATTGCATTGTGAGGGCATAAGTTATAGTTAGCTCAGGTAACTATAACTGCTGAATTTCAATGGTTCTGTGGAATCTGAGCCTAACTATAAAGTCTCTGTAACCTTTGTTTTTTCAGTGAATTTCTAAGGTGTTTTTAATTCTATTTCCTGACTATAACCTTCCTGTAACCTTTTTTTAGTGAATTTCTATGATTTTTTAATGTTATTTCCTAAGTATAACATCCATGTAACCTTTGGTTTTTTAAGTGGATTTCAAAGCTTTTCTTAATTTTATTTCCCAATTATAACCTTTGAGAGTGGGTGTGGGAGTACCTGTATGGGTCAGTGAGTTGATGTGTGATTGACTGTATGGCTCTGTGAGTGGGTGTATGAGTGTATGGGTATATGAGGGGGTGTGTGAGTAGTTTTGAGGGTGAGTGGATTTGTGAGTCGGTGAGGGGCTGTGTGAGTGGCTATATGGATCTGTGCATGGGTGTGTGAGTAGCTGTGAGCATGTATGAGTGGATTTGTGAGTGGCTGTGTTGGTCTGTGAGTGAGTTTGTGAGTGGCTGTATAAGGTCTGTGACTAGGTGACAAGTAGTTTTGTGGGTGTGTGAGTGGCTCTGTGGGACTGTGAGTGGTTATGTAGGTGTGAGTGGGTTTGTGAGTGGCTGTATGGTTGTGTGAGTGAGTGTGTGTGACTGTATGGGTCTATGAGTGGTGTGTGAGTGGCTGTATGGATCTGCATGTGGGTATGTAAATGGTTTTGTGGGTGTGTGAGTGGTTGTATGGGACTGTGAGTGGGTGTGTGAGTGGTTATGTGGGTGTGAGTGGGTTTGTGAGTGGCTGTATGGGTGCGTGAGTGGGTCTGTGAGTGGATGTGAGAGTGCCAGAATGGGTGTATGAGTGAGTTTCTGAGTGGCTGTGTGGGTGTGTCAGTAACTGTGTGAGTGACTGGGCCAAAACAGAACCTCACCTGTCCCTTCATCCAACAAGAGTCAACAGTTTTGCACAAAATATCTACCCAACAGAAGTACTTTCTACTGGTTAATTAGTAAGTGCTACTTCATTTGTTAAATGTCTAGTGCATATTCTACACTACAGCTGCATAATGGACCACAAGGACATGTCTTCAACTCTTTCTAATCTCTATATGACACCACTCCTCACCCTTCTATCCACATTTGATGTTGAATCCATAGCTTATGCAGATGATACACAGTTGATTCTTACTCTCGACAAAAACTCTACAGTAGCGGAAGAGAAGTTTCACCATTACCTAACGGCAGTGATGGATTGGATGTAGTTAAATCATCTTAAATGCAACAGTTCAAAAACAGAAATTATATTGTTTGGAAAATCCAACTCATTTTCGCTAATCCAGTGGTGGCCCTCTAATTCAGCCCTGCCTCCCAACACAGTGGACACTGTGAGAAATTTAGGGATCAAGTTTGATCCCACACTATCCTTCCATAAGCAAGCCCATGCGGTGGCAAGAAACTTGCTTCCAAACGATAAAAACTCTTAGAAAGTTTTTTTACCTTCTTCCGTTACCTGCTGGGAAAATGGTTAAAGCTGCCCTAATTTTGTCACGTGTGGACTATTGTAATAGTCTGTACGCAGGAACAAAAAAGACGGTCTTGAAAAGATTGCAGATAGTCCAAAATGCTGTAGCGAGGTTGGTACTTAAACTGCCAAAAGGCTCCTCTTCAGCAGCAGCACTGAGAACCCTTCACTGGCTGCCTATTCACAAGAGGATTCTCATTAAAATCTTGACTATCGCTTACAGAGCCACAAGAACCACAGGACCAGGATACCTAAGATCTAGAATCACACCGTACACTACTCATCGTGTCCTGCGGTCATCCTTGGAGAACCTGCTACCACCCCCCTCTTTCAAACTGAAATCGAGAGGGGGCAAGACAATGGGGGTGTAAGGAACCAAAGCATGGAATTCCCTGCCCACCCAGCTTAGACATACACATATGGAACTCACTTTCAAGAAGCTCCTAAAGACCTGGATTTTTACCACACCAGACCATACTGTTTTATCTCTCATTTAATCTCTTGATTCTAGTGTCTCAACTTGGTTTCTCCCCCACTACAGATCATCAGACGTTTTTCCGCTAGTGCCAAGATGCTCCTTGGAGTGAACGTTGCGCTTTATAAAATACCCTCATTCATTCATTCAGTGACCTTGTGTGCGTTTCGGCAATGTGATTGTTTCTTGTGTGTCTTCATCCACAAATCTGTGATAACATGAATCCTCCTATAGAGAAGATAACGAGACTACAAAGAGGTAAATCTCCACCAAACAAGGGTCCTTCTGAAGTAAGTGCTTTTTGTTTGGTGGAGATGTCCCCATATTCTCCGGCATCAAGAACATGTCACAGAATTGTCGGAAAATGTTCTGGAGCTTTTGTTAAGCTATCCATCATACTGGCAAAAGGGGTTAAGACCTTTGCATACTACTAAGGTGTACTGGGGGGGCCATACGGGCACAGCTTCCAGGTGGTTTATACATTTACATACTTGTAGTAATTTAAAGGAAAAACCATGGGCAGGATAAGAAATAAACCACTCCCCATTTATGGGGAAGGGGGGCCCAAGTGGCCCCCTTCCCGGGCCGTTTTTGGCACTGGGGACCCCATCCCCAGGGCCTGGTCTCTTTAGCTTGGTGTCCAGTGTGCAAGTGTTGGGGACAGTGGGGGAGCCCCAATGTCCCTGCGGTCCATGACAGCTCCCTGACTCAAGCAGGAGCCGACATTGCTCCTGCACGCAGCGAGCAGCAAAAATGCTGCTCCCCATGTGCAGCAGCAATTCTTTAATCTGTTTTCCTGCCCAAAACAGATGAAAAGTCCACTCCCAGCAGGCGTAACTAGTTTTCCTGCTTGATGGAAGTACACTCACTGTTTGCTCTCGTTTGGCAGGAGCTGTCAAAGCTCCCGCTAAGCAACAGCAAAGAGCTATTTTCCTGGGGGTGGGCACCCCGGGAAAAAGGGAGCTGGCCCTGGCGGGTGGCGGTCCCAGAGCCATTAATGGCTCCAGGAAGATAGCCACATGGCCCCCTGCCCCTTTAAATGGTCTTCATGGCCCAAGAGGTGGTGGTCCCTGGGACCCTTAAGGGCAATGGAAGGAGGTCCGTGAGGCCCCCCTCCAATGTATTAATAAAACCCCAGGGAGGTGGTGGTCCCCGGGGCTCTTAATAGGGCGCCCCCTCCAATAAAAATAACAATTGGCCTGTCCCACTGAGGTGGCGATACCCAGGGCCAAGATTGCTATGGGGAAGGGGGGCCGCGTGTGCCCCCTCCCCATATTATGTATGATAATAAGCCCCCATGGACTGGCCCACTCAGGGGCTCTAATCCAAACAAGCACAGGAGACTGCGCTTGTATTTTTTTTTTTTAAGTCATGGGGTTCACGAATCTTTGCGATTTTTGCAGCCACATTTTTTTAAAATGCTTTTAGCATTAGGCCTAGGGTGTCAGGGGATTCCTACCTTGCCTCCTTCTCTTTTTATGTTTAAATCTTTTATTGGCATTTCAAGACATTCCATAACAAATACCACAGCTAGAAACATGAATAGCAGTCCGTGCGAACTCCGGTGGGTGCTTAAGTCTCTCAGTTCTATAGTGCACACTGCGGCAAGCGCCCAACCACCACGGGAGTGCCATAGAACTCTCCAGAAGGATGCTGTGGTACAAAAGAAAAACAGTAGGACCCCCCCCCCACCCATTCCCCCCCTCCCCTCCCTCTGTTCCGCGTTTGACAAACCAAGGTTCCTGTAATTCCGGTAGCGCCCTGTCGTCATTCTTCCTTCTGTGTCCCGGATAGCCTCAGTAATCGAAGGTAGCGGGGACAGGTCACTTCCCTAAACTCGGTGGCCAACAGGGACAGGAAGGGCCTCCACAATTCCTCATACTTGGATCCCTCCCCGGCAAGCGTCAATGTGAGTTTCTCCATGCCTAGGACGTGCCACAGGCGATGTAGCCAACCCGTGAAAGTCGGTGAGGTGTGAGAGCGCCAGTGAGTAAGTATGTTCTGTGTCGCTAAACCCAGCGCTATGGCCATTAGCCTACCTCTGTGCGACTTGAGTGGGTATGTTAAAGGGTTGGGGAGGCCCAGCAACACATATGTCGGAAAGCGCGGGATCGTAGTGTCGAGATGCTTATCGATTTCGTCAAGCACCTGGGTCCAGTACGCCCGGACTCCCTCGCAATCCCAAAGTAAATGAGTCAGGGTACCTATCTGCCCACACCCCCTCCAACAATACGCCTCCCTCTTCTTATCCATTGCGTGTAAACGTTCTGGGGTGTAGTACCAATAGGTCGCCACTTTTGTTAACGTATCCGTGAGTCCCATATGGTACGCGGAACGCTGGGCCCTGTAAGATATGCCCTCCCACTCCTCGTGAGACAACGATCTACCCAATTCCCTCTCCCAGCGTAGCCGTCCTGCATTGTACGTGTGTGTGAAGCGGCGCTGCAGTGTTCTATAGAGGTCCGTAATCAATTGCTTGTCGGAGGCACGCGTTAGCAGCCACCGCTCATATGGAGAAAGTCGCCTGTCCGCCCCGGGGCGGACCCTCCCGCCCAGTGCCCAGTGTCGCACCTGTAGATAGCGAATGCGTTCCTCCTCCGGCAAATCGTAGTCCTGCCGGAATTGTTGGAACGGACGAACCCCCTCCGCGTCATACATGTGATAGAGACAGCGACACCCAGCCGGCTTCCATCTATGAAAGTCTGCCGAGACCATACCGGGGGAAAAATCCGGATTGTCCAACAGAGGGGTGAGCGGGGAAGGGAACGTGGTGAGCCCGTGGGCCACACTGGTTCGATCCCAGATCTCCATCGGAACGCGCGTAATATGGGAGGCATAGAGATTGGGGGGCCTGTGTTGTCTCCGCAGGAAGGGGATTTCCTGCAAAGGTCGAGCCGCCACCGCCTGGTCCTGAAACAACCAATGCTTTTCTGACTCCCAACGACTCCACTCTACCAGGTAGCGTAGTTGCGTCGCCCAAAAATACAGTTGGAGGTCCGGGATCCCAAGTCCCCCGTTCTCGGGGGCCAGAGTGGACAATCGCCTCTTCATGCGGGGCTTCCGTCCGCCCCAGATAAATTGGGCCAATTCCGACTGCGTCTGTTGAATCCAGCCCGCCGGCGGGTACAGGGGTATGGTGCGGAAAAGGTACAGGATCTGTGGAAGGATGGTCATTCTGACCGCCGCAATCTTGCCTAGCCACGAGAGGGGATAGTGTTTCCACTGCCCAAGCTCTCTGCGGATCTTCTGACGCAGAGCAGCATAATTAATGGTCACCGTCCGAGGGAGCGTGGGGGCCAGCTGAATCCCCAGGTAAGGGATCGAGTCCGCAGCCCACTGAAAGGGGAGCGAGGCCTCCAAATACTGACGCGTGGTCGGGTTCAACGAGAGGTCCAACGCCATTGATTTGTCTGCATTAACCCTGAACCCTGCCACCCGTGCAAAGGCGTCAAGATCCGCGAAGCATGCCGGTAACGCCTCCCTAGGGTTCGACAGTGAGAGCAACACATCGTCTGCGTATAGGCTGATGGTATGAGTGTATCCCCCGAACTTAATCCCGGAGATTCCCGGGTTTTGCCTGATCTTTTGGGCCAGAGGCTCCATGTAGGCCGCGAAGAGCAGCGGCGACAGCGGGCATCCCTGCCACGTGCCCCGCGTGATGGGGAAACTAGCAGACGTGTGGCCGTTGACCCGCACCATGGCGGACGGGAACTTATAGCAATTGAAGATGCGAGTGCGGAACTTTTCCCCCAACCCCATCCGCAGCAGGACCTGCTCCAGGTAGGGCCAGTGGACCCGGTCAAACGCTTTTTCGGCGTCAATCGCCAGGAACATATATTCACCCGACGTGCGGGAGGCCTTCTCGACCAGATGCATAACCCATTTCGTGTTGTCGGGGGCTTGCCGTTCCGGTATGAACCCCGCCTGATCCGGATCAATAAGATTTGGCATGCAGGGTGCCAATCGACTAGCCAGGATCCCCGAGTAGAGTTTAAGATCCACATCAACAGGGAGATGGGCCGGTACGCTCCACAGCGTGTCCGGTCCTTCCCCGGTTTGGGGATCACCGCTATGTGAGCCCTCAAGAGGTCCGGGGGAATCGCTCCCATAACCGAGAAGGAATTGAAAAGCCGGGTGAGCATGGGGACCAGGAGAGCGCAGAATTTTTTATAGAAAATGGCGGTGAAGCCATCAGGCCCTGGGGCCTTCGCCAGCTTTAAGCGGGAGATGGCAGCAATCACCTCCTCCGGGCGTATATCCCCGTCTAGTCGGCCCGCCTGGGCCCCCGTTAAAGCAGGTAGCTCGACGGAGTCCAGAAAGGACGCCCCATCGTCTCCCACCGTCCCCGACCCATCGTATAGGGCTGCATAATAGGCCCGGAACGAGTCAGCTATATCCCTATCGTCTGTTACTCCCTGCAGATCTCGCGCACCCCCTGCCTCCTCCGGGACTCCCGGAGTTTGTGCGCAAGTAAGCAACCGCATCGATCGCCCCCGGTATAGTAGGCATGTTTTAAACGGAGGGCAGCGTATTCCGCTCTATCCTGATCGAGAGCCTTCAACTGCTGCCGAACGGCCCGTAGCTGGCGCCACGTCCTGGGGGCACCCGTCCTCTGGTGCATTTGTTCCAGCTCTTTGGTTTGCTGTGTGAGCTCCTCCCGTTTTTCCCGCCGCTCAGCGTTATCGGCAGCCGCTATGGCAATAAACTCCCCCCTGAGAACCGCTTTCATCGCCGCCCACTGCGTCGCAAGGGTCGTGTCAGCGTTATCGTTATGCGTAAAAAAATCCTTGATCTTCCCAGTGATCTGCTGTATCACATCCTCTCGGTGCAGCAAAGAGTCCCGAAGACGCCACACCCTATCCGGCTGTGCCAACGGCGGCAGCGACAGCTCGACATGCACCGGGGCATGGTCTGAGAGGGAGATCGCTCCTATTTCGACTGCCACGGCCATCTCCCGATCTGCGGCCGACGCCAGGAGGTAATCTAACCGTGCGTACGTCTTATGCGCGTGGGAGTAATATGAATACTCCCGATCTTGCGGGTGGAAGCTGCGCCAAATATCCTCGAGCCCCAGCTCACGCACTCTAGCAAGCCCGGCCGCGGAAATCGCCCCCGTTTGGTGTGAACGCTGGCAAGACCGGTCGCGCATGTTATCAAAAACTAGATTGAGATCGCCCCCTAGAAGAATGAGCCTATCGCTCGTCGCCGTTATTTCCGTGAGTGCGGATTGCAAAAATCGCTCTTGCCCCTCATTGGGAGCATAGATGGAGCCTATGGTGAAGGTCAGGGCCCCCAAAGCAAACCTGTATATCAAAAGCCGTCCTCTAACCTCGGCTTCCTTCTGCAGGACCTCCCCACGAAAGCGCTGGGCTACCAAGATCGCAACTCCCGCAGTTTTAGTGAGACTAGAGGAAAAGAGCTGGCCCGGGAACGTGCGGGAACGAAGCCGATGACAGTCCCGAGCGAGCAGGTGGGTCTCTTGGAGGAGGCAGATGTCGGCCCGCGAACTCTCAAGGCACGACAGTACCGCTTTACGCTTAACGGGGTTGTTGAGGCCCCGGACATTGAGTGTTAGTATCTTAAGTGTAGGGGGCGCCATGTGATCCCACCCTGATCAATAAGCTGTGTCGTGCTGGGGATGCCGCTTGTGTCCGGAAGCTGCCCACCGATCGCCGCTCCCCCGGCCCCTCCCGCTGGCCGCCCGCTGCGTTCCCCTCCCTGACAGACGCGGAACCCCCATCCCCTATGCGAACCCCCCCCAACCCCCCTTCCCCCCAAACAGCCCAACATCATAACCACAAAAGTCCAGAACCAGTGTCCTCCACTTTCCAGTGGATGGTATCGGAAGGGCGTAAGGAACAGTAGCACCACCAAGAGGCCCCTCTCCCGCAAGCCATCCCTTCAAGAATCTAGCAGGGTTGCCCGCCACAGACATTATCTTGCCTCCACAGGCTGAGAGCCGCACACGCCGCCGGAGACAGTCTCCAATGCATCCTGCTGCCCTCTGAGGATCTCCGACGCTGGGGGTTTCTTCGAACGCTTACGGCGGCCCTGTCGGCGCCAGCCGGGTCCCGCCTTTGTGGCCACCGGCGGTTCTCCGTCCTCCTCACTGTCCTCCTGTGGTAAGGTCACCCCCAACAGCCGTGCTGCTTCCGACAGGGACTTCAACTGATATAGAGTACTGTCAATGCAGAACACCAATCGGAACGGGTGGCCCCAGCTGTATCGGATGTTGCGTTGTTGGAGGTGTGTTGTGATGGGCTTGAACAACCTGCGCTTATGGAGCGTAAGCGCCGATAAGTCTTGATATAGGCCTGGTGCGTGGTCCCGAAACCTCACGGGATGCTGCCGGCGGGCATTACGCAAGATCTCTTCTTTGGTGCGGTAATCTTGAACACACACCAGGATATCTGCCGGGCCGGCCGCCGCGGCCCGCGGGGGGCCCACTCTATGCGCTCGGTCAATGCGCAGCTCCGTCTCCAGTGGGTGCTCCAAAATGTGATTGAAGAGTTCCCTCGTGAAGGTAAAGAGATCCTTCGAGTCCTCCGAGGTATCCACCCCTCGGATCCGTATATTATGGCGCCGGGACCGGTTTTCGAGGTCTTCCACATGTGCCTGTAGGTCCACCTGCTGGTCATGTATCCGGAGGACTTCCTGTTGGAGTGCCGCCAATTCCGACTCGCGGCCGTCTCCTTTATCTTCTAGCGCAGCTACCCGTTCCCCAATACTGTCCACATCTCTGCGCACCTCCCGAAGCTCCGCAGCGAATTCCTTTTGGAGGTTCTGGATGTCCGTCAGCAGACCGGTGAACATTGCTTCCAAAAACGACTTGGTGATGGGCTCCGACCCCTCCGGGTGTCCGGGCGGGCTGCCTGCCACATCAGACGCCATGGCGCCGGTCGTAGGCCCTGCCTGGGGCTTCGCGAATAACTCCTTTAGGGTCTTGCCATGGCGGCCCTTCGGGGGGACCATAACGGGCCTCTAATCCACCTTGCTCACATCTGAGGGCCTCCGTGCCTCCCGACCCCCAACCAGGCCTGCTCGTGTCCTCTCTCCCGGCGCCGCTGCCTCCAACGTCCGGGCGAGATCGGCGTGCCCCACCGGTCTGGGACACCCCGGGTCCACTGCTTCGTCAGTCCTCCTCTCGAGGGGCCACGCAGCTCCGTCCCTCCCCCAGCCTCCTTCTCTTTTTAAAAAAAAATTGTTTGGAACTCGGCTGAGTCTGAGTCCCAAAACACCTGCCAGCACTTCCTGGTTGAAGTGTTGGCAGCCAATCAGATCGCTGCACAAGATTGGTTGGATTCACGGAGGGTCCAAGCCTCTAAATATACAAATTTCGTTTTCGTTTCATATTTTGAAAACTGCTGAACCGATTTACAACAAATCACAACAAGCATTTGCAATGCAATATGTCTCGCATTTGCAAGAGTTTGAGCTATTAGCATTGTAAATGACAATGCCTTTTATTTATGTTATAAAAACCAAAACATAAATAAAAGGCATTGTAATTAACAATGCCAATAGCTCAAACTTGCGTAAATGCGAGACCTATTGCATTACAAATGCTTGTTAATGTTGTTTTCCTGATATTTGAACAAACACTGCCTGCAGCAAGCTTATATACGTGCAGCCTTTCTTTTATACCTTACAAAACACTTCATCACAGTGTCTTTACAAATTCAAACCAGTTACTACCTGCACACATGGGGCACTTTTTTAGCTACCTGATTTAGTAATGGGGCCGATTTTATGGACTCTGCTTGTCACTCCACTGCCTTGTACAAATAAAATTCCGAACAAGCCCCCCCACCCCCTGTTTCCCGAGGAGGGCGGAAGCAGCAGGTGAGAAGTGCCGCAGGTATTCCTGGAATCTGCCCGTTAATGGCCCGGGCCAGCTGAGAGCCCGGCACCTGCGCCGCATTCCACAGTGGGGCAAGGGGACAAGGGGAACCAATGCAGGCAGCAAACCGAGGGCGTTTCCTAACGGGAAATCACACTACCAGATGAAACTAGGGAATCACTGCAAGGTGGACCAGTGCAAGCCATGAAACCAGGGAATCACTGCAAGGGAAACAAGTGCAGGCAAAGAAAGAGTCCACCTACTACTGGTTCAACCCATAAAACCAGGGATTCGCTGCAAGGGGAAACAAGTGCAGGCAAAGAAACAGTCCACCTACTACTGGTGCAACCCATAAAACCAGGGATTCCCTGCAAGGGAAACCAGTGCAGGCAGCAAGCCGGGGTCGATTCCTACAAGGGAAATCACACTAGCAAATGAAACCAGGGAATCACTGCAAGGGAAACCAGTACAGGCAAAGAAACCAGGGAATCACTACAAGGGAAACAAGTGCAGGCAAAGAAACAGTCCAACTACTACTGGTGCAACCCATAAAACCAGGGATTCGCTGCAAGGGAAACCAGTGCAGGCAGCAAGCCGGGGTCGATTCCTACAAGGGAAATTACACTAGCAAATGAAACCAGGGAATCTCTGCAAGGGAAACCAGTACAGGCAAATAAACCAGGGAATCACTGCAAGGGAAACAAGTGTAGGCAAAGAAACCATCCACCCACTACTGGTGCAACCCATAAAACCAGGGATTCGCTTCAAGGGAAACAAGTGCAGGCAGCAAGCCGGGGTCGATTCCTGCAAGGGAAATCACAATAGCAAATGAAACCAGGAAATCACTGCAAGGGAAACCGGTGCAGACAGCGAAACCGGGGTTGATTCCTACAAGGGAAATCACACTAGCAAATGAAACCAGGGAATCACTGCAAGGGAACCGGTGCAGGTAGCGAAACCGGGGTCGATTCCTACTAGGGAAATCACACTAGCAAATGAATCCAGGGAATAACTGCAAGGGAACCGGTGCAGGTAGCGAAACCGGGGTCGATTCCTACAAGGGAAATCACACTAGCAAATGAATCCAGGGAATAACTGCAAGGGAACCGGTGCAGGTAGCGAAACAGGGGGCGATTCCTACAAGGGAAATCACACTAGCAAATGAAACCAGGGAATCACTGCAAGGGAACCGGTGCAGGTAACGAAACCGGGGTCGATTCCTACAAGGGAAATCACACTAGCAAATGAATCCAGGGAATAACTGCAAGGGAACCGGTGCAGGTAGCGAAACCGGGGTCGATTCTTACAAGGTAAATCACACTAGCAAATGAAACTAGGGAATCACTGCAAGGGAAACCAGTGCAGGCAAAGAAACCAGGGGATCACTGCAAGAGAAACCAGTACAGGCAAAGAAACCGTCCACTCCACTACTGGTGCAAGCCATTAAACCAGGAAATCACTGCAATGAAACCAGTACAGGCAACGAAACTAGAGCCATCAGTGTAAGATGCACCAATGCAGATAATGAAACCACAATTATTAATGCAATAACAAAGCAGTTCACATCACCACAAGGCCAGTCAGTGGAACTAGACTCATCACTGCAAGGGCAACAAACTAGTGCAGGCAATTATACCAACACCCTCACTGCAAGATAGACCAGAGCAAGAAGTAAAACCAGTTCATGCAGTAAATCCACAGCCCTCACTGCAAGGCAAGCCAGCGTGGGCAATGAAGCCAGGGGTATTACTGCAAGTGCATCCATTGAACACAGACTCATCTCCAGTAGGCAGTGCAGGCCATGAAACCTGGGTACAGGGGCATCACTGCTAGGGCAACAAACCAGTGCAAGCATTGACGCCAGTGCATCACTGCAAGGCAAACCAGTGTAACCAATGACACCAGGCCCGTCACAACAGGGAAATGAAACCAGAGCCATTAGTAGCAAGAAAAAGTAAGTGCTTGCAATGAAACCAGGGCCGTCACTGCAAGGGAAGCCACTGCAGGCAGTGCATCCAGCGTCATTTCTGCAGTAGAAGCCAGGGCACCGTAGAAACATGAAAGAAAGGCCTAGTGCCAAGCTGCCAGTAAAGTGACCGCAGCTGCAGGCCCGGCTGGAAATTCCAATTCCCCAGTTATAAGTAGCTGCAAGGGCCTATCACAGCCCACATGATCTACTGCTATTGGTTTTGAATACCACATCCTGGAATATTGAGCATCATTTTGAATATTAACTCGCTAGACACCCATACTACCTATATGAACAGTCAACATTACTTTCTCTGCGACCAGTATAGGCCCCAATATATCTGAATGTGGGCATCTTTTGATGTCTGATATATATGAACAAAAAGAATCACCCATGTGACAAGATTTTCAACATATCAGGTTATTCCAGGATCACAAAGTTCTTTGAAAAAACGCCTTGAGGAAGTCACTGGATGTGACGAAACACGTGTTGGCTGTCTCTGCTCATTGGGATTGATACATGTATTCCCTAATGGAAATATTCTGTTATCTATACTCATTTTGGGATTTACCTTGAATGTATTCAGTCTCATCAAGAATTGACATGATGTGGTTCTTGGCTTACGTGTAAAAACTAATTTTGTTATACATTAAAATTTGTTAAGATGGTATTTGAAATTTGTGTATGAATTTATCTCTGGTCCTTATCCTGTGAAAAATAGAATTCTGCTGTATTGTTGTTAAAACTGATTGTGGTTTAATACTTATTGTTATAAATTTTGGAGTGCCGGGATTTGTTTAATCATATTGCTTTACACGTGGACCTTGAGTCTAAGTGTTTTCTTTGCACCTATGGTAGTGAGGTGCTAGTAATCCTGAGTAGCACCACAAACTTTCTAATTACGTGCTCATGTACACTAATTTGCTTTTCTAACTTGTTAGCCCTGTACAAATTCAAATCTTTTTTGATGTGCGACTCAGTTATACACCGCTACCCTTGTTTTTTGTATATATATATATATATATATATATATATATATATATATATATTATCTACTGGCGGTCGCCAGTAGATAGTTATAGTTAGGACCGTGTTTCCATAGGAAATCCGCAACATTCTATTTTGAATAACTTTGGCACCGATTGACGAATCCTAGTGAAATTTTCAAAATAGGTGGGACGCTCCGCTCCGCTGCTATCCTGAAAGTCTCGGGGGGATTTGTCAAGCGGGGGCTGAGAAAAAGGGGGGGTCCCAAAACGTGTTTTCCCCATGCATTTTTCCATAGGACCTTTAGTCCAAGCTACAGCTCGAACGGCTGAACAGAATTACTTGAAATTTGGCAGAGAGGTAGTCGTCAGGGATGTGCCTTTTGTAGGTCTGGTGTAAATGTGTTCAGTATTTGCTGAGAAAATAGCATTTAAATCTATATATATCTATATCTATATCTATATATCTATATATCTATATATATATATATATATATATATATATATATTATCTACTGGCGGTCGCCAGTAGATAGTTATAGTTAGGACCGTGTTTCCATAGGAAATCTGAAAATTCTATTTTGAATAACTTTGGCGCCGGTTTACGAATCCTCGCGAAATTTTCAAAACTAATGGGGCGCTCCGCTCAGCTCCTACCCTGACAGTCTCGGGGTGATTTGTCAAGCGGGGGCCGAGAAAAAAGGGGGGTCCCAAAACGCGTTTTCCCCATGCATTTTCCCATAGGACCTTTAGTCGAAGGTACAGCCCGAACGGCTGAACAGAATTACTTGAAATTTGGCAGAGAGGCAGTCCTCAGGTCAGGGAAGTGCCTTTTGCATATAGGGAGTCAATCTGTTCAATAGTTAAAGAGAAAATTGCATTTAAGAGCACATACATATCTATAGCCGCGCACCGTGCGCTCACGGTGCACGCACCCTAACGTGCGCGAGCGTAATTCTGATTGGTGGTTACATGTCAGTCAACGTTCGAATCGGTCGAAATCAGGAAGTCTCGGCCGCAATTTTGTTTGTTGTGGGTGCGAGAGTGAAAAAGAGAGGTGGCGAATGTGAAAAGGGGGCAGGGTAGAGAGTTCCTGACCCCCTAGCCTTTGTCAGGGGTCCCTAAAGGACCCCGAAGGGTGAAAAAAAATTTTTTTTTTTTAAATCGCGGGGTGCGCGCACGGTGAAAAACCATAAAATTTTTTTTAAAAATTGCATTTAAAAAACCGTACAAATTCACTTAAAAAACCATAGGTTTCACACATGTTATAGTTAGGTGGACATTTCACTCATAAAAAAACAATGAAATTCCACCGTTATAGTTAGTTCAGATAACTATAACTCGCGCGACCGCCACTCTATCACAAGGATGATGTCATCAGTGATGTCATGAGTGATGCCACTGACCATGTCATGAGTGATGAAATATGTGATGTCATGAGCACTGGATTGCGGGCGCGCGAGTTATAGTATCTGAGCTAACTATAACGTTGGAATGTCATTGTTTTTTTACGAGTGAAATGTCCACCTAACTATAACATGTGTGAAACCTATGGTTTTTAAGTGAATATATATATATATATATATATATATAAACACACAAATTTGGTTTTCTTTTCTATATATATGCAAAATAGGAAGCAGAGAACTCTGGTTAGTTTCCAAATTTAGGTGGAGAGCAGCTCCTATATAGGGCACCCTGTAACACGAGTGACACTCTGAATCTGCTCACCTCAAATGTCTGATTTTCTAACAAAGTTTTTACACATAGGATTAGCACAGCGCCATCCATGCCGACCTACAAAGGGACAAAGCCTTTTGCCTTTATACAGTAAAATCTTTAAGCATAGGATTAGCAAAGTGCTATCCATGCCGAGCTGTAAAATTACAAAAGCCTTTTACTACTCCAGGCACAGTACTACAGCTTTGGATCTGTAAAATACCATCCAAGCCAACCAGGAATGCAGAAAAGCATCCCCTGACACGTGTTTCGCTCTCATGATATATTAATTACTCAGTAGCGGTCACGACTGGGTATAGTTAGGATTGCGTTTCTGTTGGAAAAGCATTTGCCTTTCCTAATAACTTTGGCGCCATTTTACGTATCTTCACAAAACCTTCCAAAAAAACTAAACATTTTGTCACCTCAGCTCCAAACTGGAAACTTTGAGGGTGATCTGTCGTACAGGGTTTGAGAAAAAATGGGGTGGGTCCCACAATGCGCTTTCCCTATTGATTTTTCCTGAGGAAATTTAGACACAGCTACAGCCCAAATGGCTGAACAGATTTACACCAAATTTGTGAGAAAGCTGGATTTTGGTCCAGAAAGTATGCTTTTGTGATTTGCAAAATCTGTTAAGTAGTTTTTAAGTAATTAGGCCTCAAACACTTTGTATATTTCACGCAGGGGAGGATCCAAGAAGCTGACAGATGTCAAAATGAGTTCTGATTGGCTGCCACCACATCAACAGCAATGTGTCGGCAGCCATCCTTGAACACAGTACAGAGTTCTTGAAACATTTTTAAAAATAGATAAAAGAGGGCAGGGTATGGATTCCATGCCTCCCTAGGGCTGGTTTTGGGTCTCTCGCCTTGACAAAAATGTATTTGTTTTTATTTGGCCTGGAATTTGGGAAGGAATTCACAAATCTATAGTCATTCTGTTTTTTAAAGGGCTGACTCCCACCATTTTAAAAAACAACAACCCCTGGGATGGCCCAGGACCCGGGTTGGGCAGCACATTTAAATATTTAGGGCAGGGGGCATGTGGCCCTCCTCCCTGAGCCTCTAAGATGTACCAGGTACTCTATACCCCAGTGCCAACATTTTAATAAAGGGGAGGGTGTGTGACCCCCCTCCCCGATCCTGAAAAGGCCCTAAGGCTCTATCCCCAGGGCTGTATACAACATAGAGGGAAGAGCAGGTTCGTAGACCCTGTCCATGAAACTCTAAGAGGACGCGGCTGACATTATCATAAAGGAGAGGTGAGCATGTGACCCCTCTCCCCAAACCTGAAAAGACCCCAAGACCCCATCCCCTGGGGCTGCAACTTAGAAAATAAGGACAGGGGCACACAGTCCCCCTCCCAGAGCCATTCAATGGCCCGGGGACCCCATCCACTGGGACCATCTGAGGGACGGTGTCCCAGGATCACCAATCCCAGAGACACCTTCTTTTCCCTCCACAAGAGCATGGGCATGGAAAGCATAGTGTCCTCCCACTCTGTGGGAGAACAAAGCTGCTCCGGCCAAGTGGGAGAACAAAACATTTTCCCTTGCCTTCTCACTCTGGCCAGGAAAAACTGAAAATTGCTACCGTCCAGTGGAAGCAAAAGAAAGCTGCTCCTGCATGGTGGGAGCAATGCCGGTTCTATTGCACCCGTGATGGGTGCAGGTACAGGAACCTGCCTAGGCTGCGGGAGTTATGGACTTCCCCCCACTACTCCCAGCAAGGGGCCTGCTTTTGGGGTGGGCACCAGGACACCCAATTAAAACATTTTAAAAGGGAAAATGCCAGCTCCTGCAGAATCCAGGAGCTGGCATGGCCACAGGTGCCATGCTCCCCCACCCCAATGTAAAATATGCTTTGTGGGTGCCCTAGGGCACCCCAGAAAATAATACGTAAAGCAGTGCCAGCTCCTGCATGGACCCGTGACATGGAGCCGCTTGCATGGAGCCGGTGGGGCCGCAGAGACCCTGGGGCTCTCCCAGTGGCCCCCAATGAAAAATAAATGTTTATGTCCCTGGTATGACTGGTACACCCACAGAATAAATGTAAAAGGCAAAAGTGAATAATAAATGAGCACCAGAGCCGCTCATTTACTATTCACTGCTCTACCAAGTAGCAGCCCATAATGTCCTAGGGCATTTTCAAATAATTTGTTCTGAATCTGCCAGTGCCCATGGAACAGGCAGGGGCCCCACCAAACATTTTTGTTTCATGTTGTGGGGGCTGCAGGGAGTTCAGCAGCCAGCCCCCCAGCAACATAAAAACAAACAGTTAGTCTCCTGGGTCATTAAATCCATGACCCAAGGAGAGCTTACTGTATTTTTACAAAGCCCTCCTAGCTGGACCTTTATGCTCTCCAGCAGGAGTGCAGCACTACCTAGTGGTGCATTTTGTAGCTTGAAAATGTTTTAAAAAAGAAACTCAGACATGTTGATACTTTTTAAAATAAAATTGTTTTACATTTTTTAAATTACATTTATTTAATAAACAATGCACTGTGTGAATTAATAAAAAAAATACATGTTATTATAATTATTTTGGTCCTTTCGTCATAAAGACAATGCATGTGCTTTGTATATGTTGATCCCGTCCCAAAGCCAATAGGACCACTTTTTATATTTTGATGTTTTTACCCTTTGACAAAGTCAGTAGATCTGCCCTACTTAAAATGGCACAGACCAGGCCTTATAACCAACTCCACGTTGTGCACGGCTGATGGTCGTGTACAGCGTGGGGTTGGCGTTATGAATCATAATAACATAATACTTTAAGTTAAAAAAAAACAGAAAATCATTGAAAAAAACAAAGATTAAAGTGACGTAGATTTAGATATAGTAATAATATCTTACTTTGCATTAAACAAAACAGAAATTCATTAAAAAAAACAAAGGCTAAAGGAACTTAATATTTAGTTGAAAATGTCAGTTAAAATGTAACGCTTTAAACTAAAAAAAACACTGAAATTCACCAGTTCTAGTTATCTCAAGTAACTTTAACTCGTGCCCTTGCCGTACATTGATAATTATCCCACGTATTACATCAATGACAACATGCTCTAGGACATTATTGATAATATCACTGCAACATTTGCAGTGACATCATTGATAACAAAACTGTGCATGGCGGGGGCACGATGCACAGTTTTGTTATGGTCACCACAGTGGAGGTATAGTTAGGACCGTATTTCCAAAGAAAATAAATGTTTTTGTTTACTAATACCTTTGGCGCCATTTGACTCATCTTCACTATACTTTCCAAAAAAAGGTGCATCCACCTCAGCTCCTTCTAGGAAAGTTTGGGGTGATCTGCCAAGCGGGTGCTTTTCAGATGCAATTTTCTATAGGAAAATTGAACAGTAGTACAGGAAAAACTGCTGAACGGAATTACACCAAATTTGGCTGAAACTAGATCTTTACCCAGAAAGCTTTCTTTTTGTGATTCGGTGTAAATCCGTTCCGTAGTTTTTGAGAAATTAAAGTTCAAATTGTATATATATAGAGACATGATAGTACAATGGCTCCGGGAGATCAAAAGATTGGATTTGATTGGCTGCCTCACATACACAAAGATGTTTGGCAGCCATTCTAGGCCCCAGGGACTCAGTCCTCATGTTCTGGAAAAAAAAAACCTTATAGGGGTCAGGTTAGGGATATCCTGACACCCTAGGCCTGGTAGGGGGGTGTGCCGCTAGGGCCAAAAACATTTCTTTTTTTAAATGGCAGTACAGTGATAATACCGCGTATCCACAGGACCATTTAAAATATATATTTTTATATGAACCCCCACCACGGGATCCGCATACACACAATTTGTGAGGTGAGGGTATGCAGCCCCCCTTCTTTAAACATCAAAAGGTCCCAGAGGCCCCATCCCTGTGCCAATGTAATTATTTTGGGGGGGAGGTGCGTGTCTGCTCCCCGAGGCATAGGAGGGCCCAGAGGACCCCACCCCGAGGACTGAGGAGTGTAAGTGTCCCAGTGACCCCAACCACCCAGAACGCCATCTTTTTACCTGCCTGGGAGAGTGCGGGCTGGGAATCTAAATCTAATTTCCTGTCTGCACTCTTCTGGGCAGGGAAAATAGCTTTGCTCCCACCCAGCGGTCAGAAACAACAAAAGCTGCTCCCGGCGGACTGGAGCAAAGCAATAGAGCCAGCTCCCTCCAGCACCCAGGATGGTGCTGGCAGGGGAGCCGGCAGACTGTGGGCTGCAAGTGCCTCCCCCCGTAGCTCCCAACAATAGTGCGGTATTGGTGCCCCCGTTGGACTCGGACACCCACTAAACAACAAAAAAAGACAATTTTTAAAAAGAAAAGTGTAGTTATGCACAAGTCAGTGTCTACATGGGAAGAGTATTTTTTGTTTTGCTTATAACTTGGACACCGTTTGATGATTCTTCACAAAACTTTCCCAAAAATGTTAATCCACCTCAGCTTTCTTCCTGGAAAGTCTTGGAGCGATCTGTAAAGTGGAATGGGGGAGGAAAGGGAGGTTCACAAAAATCTTTATTCCCATACAGTTTTCAAATGGAAAAATAAGAACAACAATACAGAAAAAACGACTGCACAGAATTACACCAAATTTACTAGATCTTTATGCAGAAATCGTGCTTTTTGTAATTTGGTTTAATACTGTCAAGCCGTTTAAAAAAAATTAAGGTTCAAAATGTAAAGATATTTGTTACCACAGGAACCCTTTGGGAAAAAAACGCCCATTTTGATAGGTCGGTCCTGCAAAACATCCATTATTCATGCAATGTAATTGACATCTGCAACAAGAAGAAAAATGTTGCAGCCATCATTTTATGACTCAGGGACTCGTCCCCGAGTCATGAAAAACAACACATAAAGGGCCGGGGTAGGTATACCCTGAACCCTTAGCCTTTGTGAGAGGAAGATACCTGAGATTCATAAAATCAGAGCATTTCCAACTGCAAAATGCATTTTTAAATTCACCAAACCCAATTAGCGATTTAGTAATATGTTGCTGAATATTACAGAATTCTTCATTTGGATTGGGAATAGAAACCAAATTGGTATTTGGAAGGAGCATGTTAAGGTCGCCCCTTCCAAATACCGGTTCCTTTAGGATGTATTAACATTTTGCGACTGAAATTCGGTCGCAAAGCATTGATATTTTACCACCTCCTCCAAGGAGGTGGTTAACCATTCACAAATGGGAAGGGGGTACTCAAATGACTCTTTCGCCATTTATGAATGTTCACAAAAACTTTTTTTATGAGCAGTGAGTGGTCCTTTAAACCACTGCCTGCTCATAAAAAAGTTTGGGTAATTTTTTTTAAACACATCCTGTTTTCCTTTAAGGAAAACGGACTCCATTAAAAAAAAATTGCTTTCTTTAAAAGCAATCACAGAAAAGGTGGTCTGCTGACCCCAGCAGGCCACCATGCCTGTCATTGCCGCCAATCGTTGTGGGTCTCAATGTATGACCCACCTTATGCATATTAAAATGAGGTAGGTCGGTTTGCGCCCCACTAAGAATCAGTATTTTGAGAACCAACCTAATAATACATAGTAGGGTACTCAAAATACCTATAGATTCATTAGAAGTCAGTGCTCAAATTGCGACCATTTCTAATCAATTTTGTATATTCCATTTAAGGAATTGAAACTGCGACTCGTTGTTTGTCACAATTTACAATTCCTTAAATTGAATCTTTATACATGAGGGCCTAAGGGCCAGATGCATCATGCATTTTGCTCCTCACAAATGGGCCGATACGCAGAATTGGCCCGTTTGCGATTGCACAAATTGCATTTCTGATGCAGCAAACCCAATTTTGTGAAACTGTAACCTGTTACCGAATCGTAAAATAGGTTTGCGAAGGGGCATGTATACAACGTCCCTTACAAATGGCGAATCCGAAGTGTATGAATGAATTTTTTGTGACCATGAATGCGGTCGTAAAACATTCTCATTTTACCCCCTACTTCAAGTAGATGGTAACCCATTCGCAATGTCCCTTCCCCTTTGTGAATGTTAGTAAAATCGGACCACTGCCTGCTCTTAAAAAACGAAAATAAAACTTTTTTTTTTAATGCATCCCGTTTTCCTATAAGGATAACAGGCTGCATTTAAAAAAAAAATAAAGGAATTGATTTATTTTAAAAGCCATCACAGAAATGGTGGTCTGCTGAGCCCAGCAGACCACCATCCCTGTGATTTTTGCGATTCCTAGGGGGTTGCAAATTGCGACCTGCCTCATTATTCATGAGGTATTTCATTTGCGATCCCCTAGGAATCTCTAAAAGTGTTAAACACACTTTCATGCATTCCATTTTTCGATTTCCTAATTGCGGATCACAAAGAATCGCAATTAGGGAATAGCAAAACAGGACCTTCATACATCTGGCCCTAAGTTCTTAGCTAAATCCCTGAATACTAGAACCCGGCGAGGATGGTGGACATAATTATCTAATATTCTGGGGTTCAGTGCTTATCGGGAGGGATAGTATTCATGTATAATATGTTTCGCCCTTCAAAATGTAACATGACATGCAGATTTTGTTGTGTTCCCTTCTGAACTATGCATATCCCAGTGTTTACAGGGCATTTTCCTCCAATCACTACCTTAGAAATGTGCAGGTCTATGAATGCGTGCAGAAGTGTGGCTCAATGATTAGAGCGGCAGACCCTGATGCAGAGGTCTAGCCCGGGACCAGGGTTCAATTCCCAGCCTCGGTGGGTCTTGGGCTCAAAAATTCCACGGACCTGATAATTCTTGCCTCGGTGCCATTCCGATCATGGAGTGCAACTCTGGGCAATAGCTTGCTTAATCCCCACAACGCTAAGGATGCCTGGCCTCCACCTTGGGGGTGCCCAGGAGTGGACGCCTCACAGAAAGCCAGGATGGGTTCCACAGCGGTATTCGTACAAGCGCCTTGAGACCCTTGCGGGTGAGTAGTGCGCTATACAAGTATCAATTTACAACGCGTTAGTCTCATCCAGTAATTACCAGGCGTGGTAAACTCCACACAATTTATAACGGTGGGGCCTCTGCAGCGGTTAGGCTGGGATTGATTGAAATTATCCAGTCTATTTATAGACCAGCACAAAGGATTTGTCAATCCAATCTGCTGGAATCCTAAATTGCTCTTCTCATCTCTGTGAGGCGATGCAGTAGCCCTGTGCTAATTCATCTGTAGAAGTTAGCCGTCACATTTAGATAAGGGTCCATTATAAACAAATATCTGTACATATGCTTTATAAAAATGAGCAAATTAACACCTTCCGGGAAAAATAAACTGCCCTGTCATAAAAGTCAGTGCTACTCTGCTGGTCGGATAAGTGTCCCTGGAGATCTTGTCAATGAATCCAGGCTCAATGGAATGCAACTGAGAGCAATTTCTGCCCATTTACCCAGTGTACACTTCATTACATGTAATGTTCCTCATTCCTCTAGCTGGGGATCCTATTTTGCTCTCATGTATTTAATGCGAGCACTCTGAGCCCTAAGCAAGCAATTTAGCAAATACAAATATGGTGCTGGAGGCCTAAGCTATTAGGTGTTCTCTGCAGATCTGGGCACCAATGTAAGTCCTTTTAGAAAAAGCAACACCTTTCAGTCTGTGAAGAACGCCACTTGGCTGAAAGAGATGCTGGCTTGTGAATTCACTAAATGTGACAAATTGAGGCCAATTTCCTGGACCTTTTTTGTCTTCCTTGTCCTACAGAAAAACAGTAGAGATTCTGCGCGTTTTGCAGAACGTCTTCTTATCATACAACATCATATATATTCCAATCATCTCAAGGAAAGATGTATAGCACGTCACCCTAGAAAATTTAAAACACTACTTGTGTATTTTACCTAAATCCAGAACGCCTAGGGTTCATTGCTTTAAGCGGGATGAAAAAAGCGGTGTGTCTCTAAAAAGGGTGTGACTAATGCAGCCCAACTGGGAATCCTTCCTAAGAGGGGTGGCCCATGTAATTAAGGGTGTGACTTAAACCTGTGAAATAAAATCCTGTGCTTCATACAATGTGCCCCTGAACAGTAGTTGGCCGCCCCTGTGATATTTCTTGTTATTGCAACCTATAACCCAACAACGCACATAAACCTAAAACAAGCCAGACCTACTAGCTCTGCAAAACCTTGTTAGCAGTATCAAATAAATGAATAACAATTATGATTTGTTGTGAATAATTATAATTGTATTTTTTTTCTATTTTGAAAATATGAAGCTGTTAGTTAAACATTAATAATGTCTGTACAAAGAAGTTGTGGTCGTCAGCGTTTCTCAGTCACTCCTGTTCTCACATTCAAACCACTTTCTTCTTGCTTATCTCTCTCTGTTAGACACTTGCCCCCATTTTCTCACCACATCCACCTGAAATCCTGATTCTGAATATCTCATACATCACTCCTACCTCTTCATCACTGACTTTTCACTCTCTATCCTGTTCCAGGTGCTTCCATGTGTCACCTCCACTAACACTTTGTCACCTGTAAGCGGTTGTATGACCGAACAACGCATTCTGTTGTAACGCATGCCGTGGCAACCCGGCCGTTACAATGCGATTGCCATTACCACATATAACCTTTACCAAGAATGCCTTTACAACGCATATGCCTTTACAAAGCATGTGCCTTTACCAAACATGCCTTTACAACGAATTTCGTTGTGAAAGCATGAATGTTAAGGGCATATGTGTGGTAAAGGTTTTACAAGCAATTCTAAGTATTTATGGGTAAGATTAAGCCCTTTCTATCTATAGATAAAGGGTTTATATTTTCCGGTAAAACACTTACATTTTCAATATAAAAGCATGCTTGGTAAAGGCATATGCTTTCAAAAGAAGTGTACCGGTAAGTACAAACATTTTGTATTGAGATATATATATATATATAAATTTATATAAATAATAATATATATATATATATATATATATATATTTTCCACAAAGTGCCCAAAGCATTGAGAATGCACACAGCTTCGAAAGAACCATCCGGTTTATTTACACAAGGAAAACGAGCTTCAGTATTCATGTAAGAGTCTTTATCCGACACGTTTCAAGGCTCCTGCCTCTTAATCATGGATCTCTCACAAACAGTCAGCAGATGGCTCCGATTAAGCCTGCTTCATTTAAATACCCTCAGTGGGCCTCGCACATTGCGTGATTCTATTATTGCAGGCTGGGACTTGTAGTCTCAAGGAGTTAATTTTTACCTTTAGTAGGCTCTGCATTCTGTCAAATTGTTACCTTCCAGTAGGTCATGATACTGAGCGCGTTTATTTACTCCACTTTCGAAGTGCTGTAGAATGAGTTTAGGCGCAGTCCTTACTCACAGCCTTTCCATTTGCAGTTTGTTCGGAAATGGTGCTATTCTCCACGGCAGGGCTGCCGTGTATTAACATTTTCCACAAAGTGCCCAAAGCATTGAGAATGCACACAGCTTCGAAAGAACCATCCGGTTTATTTACACAAGGAAAACGAGCTTCAGTATTCATGTAAGAGTCTTTATCCGACGCGTTTCAAGGCTCCTGCCTCTTAATCATGGATCTCTCACAAACAGTCAGCAGATGGCTCCGATTAAGCCTGCTTCATTTAAATACCCTCAGTGGGCCTCGCACATTGCGTGATTCTATTATTGCAGGCTGGGACTTGTAGTCTCAAGGAGTTAATTTTTACCTTTAGTAGGCTCTGCATTCTGTCAAATTGTTACCTTCCAGTAGGTCATGATACTGAGCGCGTTTATGAGAGATCCATGATTAAGAGGCAGGAGCCTTGAAACGCGTCGGATAAAGACTCTTACATGAATACTGAAGCTCGTTTTCCTTGTGTAAATAAACCGGATGGTTCTTTCGAAGCTGTGTGCATTCTCAATGCTTTGGGCACTTTGTGGAAAATGTTAATACACGGCAGCCCTGCCGTGGAGAATAGCACCATTTCCGAACAAACTGCAAATGGAAAGGCTGTGAGTAAGGACTGCGCCTAAACTCATTCTACAGCACTTCGAAAGTGGAGAAAATAAACGCGCTCAGTATCATGACCTACTGGAAGGTAACAATTTGACAGAATGCAGAGCCTACTAAAGGTAAAAATTAACTCCTTGAGACTACAAGTCCCAGCCTGCAATAATAGAATCACGCAATGTGCGAGGCCCACTGAGGGTATTTAAATGAAGCAGGCTTAATCGGAGCCATCTGCTGACTGTTTGTGAGAGATCCATGATTAAGAGGCAGGAGCCTTGAAACGCGTCGGATAAAGACTCTTACATGAATACTGAAGCTCGTTTTCCTTGTGTAAATAAACCGGATGGTTCTTTCGAAGCTGTGTGCATTCTCAATGCTTTGGGCACTTTGTGGAAAATATATATATATATATATATATATATATATATATATATATATACATATATATATATACATACACATATAGTAGTTCGGCGGCTGAAGTGGCACATTTTGGCTTACCTAATGGACTTCGGGACCGCCGCTGCCCCAATTACAACTATCCCAATTCATTGGATCGTGACTGCACGAGTGAACACCACTTACTGAGGTGATGTTTTTGGGTTGGAGTGGGATTTCAGCGGTGGGGTGAGGGTCCAGGACAACCGCTTTCCCTCCACAGTAAGATCCAGGTGTAAGAGGGGAGGAAGCAGGCACCGCCCACTTGGGGAGTACATATGTTGAGTGACTGCTTCATAGAAACTCGGAGTGCCGGGTTTCAGAACCTCCCCTTCTACCTGTCACAGTGCCTCAGCCAATCGTAAAGAGGCTCACTGTTTTTAATGTGGACACCTGTGAACATTTTAATTTGGCGGCATTTGAAAAAGTAATTCCAGACGAAACGCATCATGCCTTTGCCTGTTCATTAAAGCGAGTCTCCTGGTGTACCCGCGTGGGCTCGTTCTGTTCAGGAGAGAAGAGAATTTGGTTTTGGGTATTTGTGTGTGGCCACAGCACATGGAGCGCCCATCCCTAAGTAGTTTGGCGGCTGCTGTCGCACCTTTTGGCTTACCTAATGGACTTGGGAACCACCGAATATATATTCCTCCAAACACCAGAAAATAGCGGCACACTGTAGTCTAAATAAAAGTTAGATATTGATGTAAAGAACAACGTATTTCAGCTACCTCCGTAACCTATTTCAGCTACTATTGATCTCCTTCACACACTTTCCCATAGAATCATATTTACCATTGGCACTTAGTGACCATTGCTTTGTTTGCCCTGCAGAGATGCAAAGTTTGCAAGTGCATGAATTGAGAACCAGCGGTGGCTCCTCTGTTGAACCTGAGGAGCACTGCCCCACTTAAATGCCCCCCAAAGCCCCAGAGATAAAAAATAAAATGGTAATTTATTACAATTTTATTTGTCATCCACCCATCCCAAACAGAGCGTCAGGATGGGGTAGAGCATGCTGACTGCACTGTTTAAAGACTGCATGTCCGAAAGGCCGGCCGTCTTGAGACGGCAAGCCACATATGCGGACTTCAAACCTTTCAACCCAGCTGTTTTAAGACAGCTGGATTGAGAGTAAGTGCAGGCTTCCAGTGTGCTGAGGAGCGCCCAGGCTGGCCACTTCCTCCAATCAGGAAGCTGCTTTCATGCTGGTTAACAGCATGTGAGCAGCGCCAGAATTGGTCAATGGAGTTGCAGCATCCATTTGCAGTTCCTCTGGCGAAAGAAGAGGTCCGGAGCGGAGGACGTCATGTTGGTAAGTGTTTTATTCTTTTATATTATTATTTGAGGGTGCGTCCCACCACCCCCCGTAGATGTCAGCCGCTACTGTTCTGAACACCTTTATGGCCCACTGACAAGCACTATTAGAAACTCACGCTGCCTTCATGCTCAGCCCCAGAGCTCTCACTCATGTGCAGTCATTAACACCCGCTGACAACCTGAACTCACTCAGACACCCAGTGGTGGATCATTTAACAGTGAACACTTTACAAGATTCACAAAAAAACTACAAAAACACATTATCTGGAGAAAGCAAATACTGTTTGGGAATTCAAAATGAAGTTTAAAATGATCAATTTAAAAATAAGAATTGCATTGTTAAGAGTTAAGATGGGTAACATTAAAGGTTTTTATAGTTAGTGTTGAGAAAATGTTCAGTTTTTTTCCTGATACAGTTAAGGCCATCAATATAAGAACTGATATGGACCCGTTTCAAAGTCGGTTTTTAATCACTGTTGGGTCCAAGACCCAGCAGAACCTGCCCCATTAAATGCCCTACTGCTGTCACTACTTTTCTTTATCCTTCACTAACAAACATTTGAAAAATGAGGCTGATGTTGGGTTGTGAATCAGCAAATGTAAATCTGTGCATTAGAAAAATTGAGCTTGAGTCGTCAAGCTAAGTAAAACAGAATTAGAAACGCATAATAACATTTATACAAAACTGTGCCCCATTTTGAAATTTTCATATTTTGTATATGCTGTTAGCGCAAATTGTGAAAATATGTATGTAGTCTTGGAATGCAAATAATCTCCAGTCTTTGAATAAAATAAAAAAAGATGACTGTCAAAATGCAATGGCAACACAGTAGGTACATAATGCACACAATGTGTCAGTAAAGATTGAGCAGATTTGCTGTCAGCTTGCAGCATGCAAACCTGACTGGGCTGTATTGGCTGACAGAACCGTATGACGCGTTTTATCAGAGTAACACTTTGCAAAACAATTAACCTTGGAGATCAAGATTGTGCGAAAAAGAATGGCACAAAGAGACAACTCAAGAACGTGGTTCCGCCGGGACACTGTCAAGGTTACTTTGACATCAATGCAAATGTGACATTCACAATGTACTGATGTGTATGAACAATTCTAAAGAACCAATAGTAAAACAGGCATTGCTGCAACTCCCTAGCACCGCTAAATAAGAGTGTGATAACAAAATATCCCAAATGACTCTCTCTAGGATGCTGTGCATAAAGCTGGTCTCTGTAGTAGCATAGTCAGTGAAAACGATGGAATGGAATGCTGCCCGAGCAATTGCCAGTGGCTGACACTATTTGCAAGCATTCCAGGTATTCCTTTTTTGTTTTCCTCAGTACATCCCCCCTAAGTGCGACGGGCATGCCCATATGTGGGCCCAGTGCTCACTGTGCCACAGGGCCCAATCTATATCTCAGTGCGGAGTCCTAAGTAGGCAGAACCCTGTCTGGGGTTGCTTTTGCTCCCATTCATATAGGATGTGGTTTGGCAGTGTTGGCTGGACTGTTCCTTTTTGATCAGGGCCAAAGCTGATTTTCATATAACTGGTCTCCGTCTGGAGTGACGCAGTAAGTGAAAAATGGCAGGCTAGAATTCTGCCCCAAACTTTTACCAGTCTCTGAGACCATTTGCAGGCATTCGACACACCACCTTTGTAATTTCTCAGAGATATAAATACTCCTCTTGGCTGACCCAAGCTGTGATTGACAAAGACTCAAGCCAATTGCTGAAAGAGTGGTAAGAAAGAAAACAATGGCTGAAGAGGTGAACTCGAAGCTCAACCTAAAGCTCTCAATATGAATTTGTAAAATGTTGGTGATACCAAGGGCTCAGGGTCTGCAATTGTTCACTGTATCATTCCAGCAAAATCTGTCTATTATGAGAATGTCCTCCGGGATGGGGAATAACCACGCATACCAAGAAATCCCAGATTCTTTTCCTGTGTTGTTTCGCAATTCCTGGGTGATCATTAGGGGTGGGGAGCGGGTCAGGGTAGAACAAAGTAGGATATGGTCAGTTCAGGAGGAGGATTGCCTGCTCCCCTGTGTGGATGAGGACACATTTAGCACAGGGCCATTACGCTTGTAAGGCAGGGGAGGTGGAGACATCAACCCCAGGTTCTCCACTCTACATTGGGCGGGGAGGAGCGAATGGTGGCATTGCGGTGCTCCCACTGAGAAGAGAGGCTCTGGCGTACTTAGGGGAGTGTATTGTGCTCCTCTCATGCAAGTTGGGGCAGGATGAATATCTGTTTCCCCTGGGCCACCAATTTTTGTTTAGGGCTCTGTATGTGTCTGTGTTTATACTTGCAAAGCCTGGAAGGGTTTGCCCCAATTAGAGGAAGAATAGTATGCTCCCCTGTGGTGCTGGAGGGTTCCAGTGAGGGCCAGGATATGCTTCTGCCCACAGTGCCTGTCTTAAACCTGCAGCGTTTTCACCAGAAGTCTATCTACACCAGGTGAAACTGGGCCCTGTGTCTCTGTGCTTGGTAATTACTATGTTCAGTACTCTATGACCAGTGAGACTGGGCTACATGAAATGGCCCATGGCGGTTTCACACTGGAGGTAATGCATTTAGGGGAATAACGCCCGTGTAATAAGGGCCTAACTGCAAAATGGCTATTAACCCAGATTTATAAATAGCGGTATTTTTTTTTTAATAATGAAAAATAAAGAAAGTGACTCTTGGTGCTGCATGATTTGTATTTTATGAAGAGTTTGTATTGAGAGTAAAACATAAAATGGATTAAATTTTATTAAAGAAGCAATAGATGTGCACAAACATTAGTACTGCATTACTATAGTTTACAGGTGAGGTTATTGTATTATATATGGCAGCTTGCAGAGGTGAAAACCCTATACCTTGAGTTTTTTCACAGTACAGAAACTAATCTTAATAACTACTAATAAGATAAACAAAAAATACTAAGAAACAGTATAAATAAAACTACCTAGCATAAAACCAAGAGGCAAGCTCATAGTTGCTTATTTTTCCCTCGTGGTTAAATCCCTTGATGGTATGGTTGCCTTTAGGTATCAGTGGCAGCTAGCAAGTGTAAAATATGGTGAGGCACGATGGCGCAGAACTCATTATAAATGCTGGAGCATGCCCAGTGCAGCACTTCTCTGCTGGCAATCCCGATCCTTGTGTCCACTGAGCAGGAGAGGAAAGGACTTCCTTCCTGCTCAGTGGAACACAAAAGCAACCAATCCTGGAACTGCTCTCTGATGCTGTTTTTAGCATGAGAGCAGCTCCAGGATTTGTCGGAGCAGGCTAACCCAGTGCTTATTTTCAGGCTAGGGGCCTGTACTATCAGTCCTCAGGCTGTTTCACAGCCTTTGGATAGCTGTGTCTACAGTGCGCATGTCAGATAGGACGGCTGTAGATCCGACATGCGCACTGTAGACCAGCGCAATCATCCTGCATTTGCAGGATTCATCCCTGCCCCCATCCTTGCGCTGTGGTAAAATAAAATGGCATTAACATGCTATTTTATTTATTTGTGTTTGCCTGCTGCACTCGCAGCAGGGGCGGAGACGCTCCTCCTCTGTTTAGGAGGAGCAGCCTCTGGCTGACTAGGGGGTTTAGTAGCAGATGGTAACGGAACTCAAGTTTAAGAGCCATTCCAGGTGAACGGAGCATTTTTGTTTTCCCCACATATAGATGCTAGTCTATCTGAGAGCTGTACGTAGAGAATTTTTGTTTTTGTTTGATATCATCCTAATACAACCACTTTGTAGAAGTCCATCTTATGCTCCGCCCACAGACCTCCGGGGTTTCTCCTCTGGTTACAATGTAGCACATTTTGACCTCAAGGGACTCACAGGGAGAGAACCCCTTGTCCAACCTTAATTTATGGGCCACACATGTAGTGATTTATCACATTAAGAGCCCTATCTAATGTAGTAACAGCCTGCTGAAATATCTAGACTGATGAAATGAAACTAGTGCCAAACAAATACTATTGTTACTAATGTGGCAGGTTGAATACCTAGGCCCTGATGCAGACAGGCATTTTGCATTTGCAAACCCTGCGATTCGCAAAATCACAAGAGTTGCCACTGCAAAATTGTTTCAATCTATTTACTAAAGCCATTTTGCGAGATGGAAAAGCATTTTCGACTCTCAAAATGGGGTTTGAAATCCAGGGAACCACTTCCTGCTTCTCCTGATGCATTCCCAAACGTATTTTGTGAATTACAAGTATGTTACTGTCATGTGGGGGTTTGTTTTGTGTTAGCATTACTGCAGTGAAAAGATAGAAGAGGGCGGAGTCCTGATTGAAGATTTGTACATTTCATTTTGTAGTATATGAGTAGTACTACTGTAGTACTACTTTATCTACTTCAAAACGCAGTTTTGTGACTCGGACTCAAGGATGTTGGTCTGTCGTTCTTTGCATGTTGGTCCGTCGTTCTTTGCATGTTGGTCCGTCGTTCTTTGCATGTTGGTCCGTCGTTCTTTCCATGTTGGTCCGTCGTTCTTTGCATGTTGGTCTGTCGTTCTTTGCTTGTTGGTTTGTCGTTCTTTGCTTGTTGGTCTGTCGTTCTTTGCTTGTTGGTCTGTCGTTCTTTGCTTGTTGGTCTGTCGTTCGTTGCTTGTTGGTCTGTCGTTCTTTGCATGTTGGTCTGTCGTTCTTTGCTTGTTGGTCTGTCGTTCTTTGCTTGTTGGTCTGTCGTTCTTTGCATGTTGGTCCGTCGTTCTTTGCATGTTGGTCTGTCGTTCTTTGCATGTTGGTCCGTCGTTCTTTGCATGTTGGTCTGTCGTTCTTTGCAGGCCACCATCCCCCTGTTTCTAGCCAATAACAGAGGGTTGCAAATAGCGGGCTACCTAATTTATATTGATAAAGCACGTCATTCTTCACAACGTCTGCCGCTGAAGAGTTTGCAATGCGACTTTTTTAATAGATAGGTCACATCCCAAAGTTAGAGCTAGGTGTGTAATGAGCACACACCCTTTGTGTGACCTGCCTTCTATGAAATCAGGGCCCGCATCCTAGACTATTTAGCATAGCCCAGAGAAGTGCCAACAAATTGCCCTTTATTCCAGCTCCAAAATAAATACAATTCCAAAGTTCGAGCAGTAATCTTTTTCTCCAGGTTGTGTCTTGGTTTCCAGTGAACAGCAAACTGTTTTCTGTCGAGTTTGAAGTCTGACGTTGCCAAAATCAGATTGAATCAGAACTCGGCTTTAGAAAAGCTTCAGCCTGTTTCCTGTGAAGCGTCTATCCGGACAAGAAGCTTGCACAGACGGAATCGCACATCTCGCCTGCACCCTAGCCAGCAGTGCATGTGCAATGCACTAGCACCAAGACCGGGCAGTTAGAAATGTAACTGAAAAATCAACATGTTTCTCGGGCAGTCTGGCTGCAAAGTCGACAATGTGTTTGTAGCTGTGCATGGGAAGGAATGAGAGATCCGGTGACGCCACAAACCACAGAATCATTGCTCTGTGTGATGTCACGGATCCTTCACACTGTCTGTCCACTTGCTGATCGCCATTTGATCCGGTCGGTCAGGTATACACTGTATTTATAATGTCAGTCGCTGGCTGCTGACTGTGACTGGAGGTGAGTGTTATTTTTTCTAAGTTTGTCTGAAGGAGCACATTGTTTTCATCGTAACCCCCCCAGTCTTTGAGTGTTTAACTAGTGTCTCTTAAATGCTATTGCCGGCATTACCGACGATAGAACAGGGGGCAGGAAGTGCCATCAACACAGCTGAACTCTTGGCTGTTTTTAAAGAAACGAGACACCAACGTGGCGAAGACTGCTCTGCAGAACTCGATGAGGCCTGATTGCAAAGGAGTCCTCAGTTAAGGACACCCGCCTGTTGGTGGAGCCGGTCGTACTGCTGGTTTCCCATACGAGTGAATGAGTGAGTGTCTGTAATCCACACGAGCCAATGGAGTGGTTTTCGCAGTGACGCGCTGCATTTTATAATCTAAAGTAAAGCCATATGTACAAAGAAGAGGAATTGTGATTTCCAGATAGCGATTCTATCCAAATTGCTATTTGGAAATCACTATTCCTTATGTTTGAAACTTTTTGTTTTATACTTGCAATTCCTAGTGGGTCGCAAATCGACCTACCTATTGAATATTAATAAGGCAGGTCACAGTTTGTGACCCCTTAAGTATCGCAGTAGCCATCACAGAAATGGTGGCCTGCTGAGGTAAGCAGACCACCATGTCTGTGATTACCTTTGAATAAAGGTTTTTTTGGTTGAAATGCAACCCATTTTCCTTAAACTCAACAATAAAAAATGAAACGTTTTGTTTTAATTTTTTAAGAGCAGTCAGTGGTCCATGAGTCCACTGCCTGCTCTTAAAAAATGTTTTGCCCAACATTCACAGAGGGGTAAGGGTCCCATGGGGACCCCTTCCAATTTGCAAATGCTTTACGACTCAGCTTGAGTTGGAGGTAAAGTGCAAATGTTTTGCGACCGCATTTTGGTCACAAAACATTCGTACATGGCACTGTGCTTTGGTATTTGGAAGAGGCGCTCTAGACATGCCCCTTCCAAATACCAAATTGCTAAGCCCAAATTACGATTTGGTAACAAGTTACCGAATCGCAATTTGGGCTTTGTAGATTTCAAAATGCATTTTTTTGTCACAAACAGGACGATTATGCAAATCAGCCCGTTAGTGACCGGAAAAATGCTTAGTACATAGCCCCTAGTTTCCCTCCAATCTCTTCTCTAGGTCACCATTTAACCCTCTCATCTCTGTTCTCCTTCTTCTCCATTCACCAATTGTGCGTATACCATGTGCATAAATACTTGTCTACTAGTAAGTATACCTCACCACGATCAGGCAGGTCTTTCTCACAGCTACTTCTCATCCTTCTTCACCTCCCTGTCACCTTTAATACCGCCTTCAGCCATGGCTCCCTCAAAGTCCTGTACTTGATAACCACTGCTGCCTTTCACACACGTACTTTGGCCTTTCTCCAGATATTTCTCCAAGGATGCATACAACATCTGATTCCGCCCCATCTCACTTGCAGTAACACCAAGATAGCCTACTGCAATTATGACTACAATGAACTCACCCTCATTCAAAAGAGGGCAGGGTATATTCTGTTCTGCTTTGCTCCCACCCCTCCCTCGACCTTTTCCATCCTTGAATTATGTGCTCAGCCACTCTTTCCCAAACTAGCTGCTTCACCTCCTGCGAGCCCCCACAAATTGGAATAATCATTGCTCCCTGATATTATCACTTCTTCATTGCTATCAACAGCTAAGGTCTCCACTTACCCAAAAGAAGAGGAATGTGGCTTCTTTCTACCCCACCATTGTTCCAATTAACTTCTTGTTATGTTCCTGCATATTCAGAAGCTCCCTTGTACTAAATGGGAAAGGAAATATTAGTGACAAGCCTCCCTCTTTCAAAATGTCTAAAAGTGGTCCTCAAAGGGTCCACAAGCTGTGCGGGTGCTATTTTCTGCCAATCTGAAATGATGAATCAGAGGCAGGCTGACGAATAATGTAGTAGATTTATTCTACAATAAGATGCCCACAACAAAGGAAATCCTGCTGGCCTGGATACCAACAGCTGACTGTCGCTGTGATGGTATCCATGCCCGTAGTGGTACTGTGTGTGTGGAAAGGCTGGTCAAAACATAACAAGCATATTAAAACACAACATGACGAGATGAGCGTGGTCACTCATTTCGCGCTCATAATGAATACAATTTACAATTGAAAATATACAATCCATTACAATATCTTTCCCCTTTTATTTAAAACAGAAATAAAATAACTTTTAAACAAGAACATGTTGGAAAGGAAGTTAAGAAAGTACAAAATCATGAAATCTTTTGGGAACTCTACTAACTCGTGGAGCTACCACATTAGTATCTGATTTCTCAGAGGCTGGGGTCATATGTTTAGACACAGTACCTTCATTGCTGCTCATGTGCCTTTGAACGCCCTCCACATCTATGTCTATTGAGGGCTGACAAGCAGATTGAAGCCACTGTGCCCAATCTACATTGTGTACCTGATCTCTATCATTGCACATGATGCTAACTTGATCTGGAAAAAGCTTAACCACCTGACGTTTGTTCCTCCAACCCTTGCCCCGAATAACCACACAGCGCCCTTGCTGAATCTGTCTACCTGCACTTGGACAGAGAACTTTGACTTACCCTTCATATTTTTGACTGGATTTCTGATGGTTACTCAATCACCATCTCTCACATCCATGCTTTGATAACTGCGCCCTTTGTTGAATCCCAACTTCATTTCTGCTTCCTTCAAAGCGACCCTAGCAGCCACCACATATTAGAAGGTACGGTTTCATTTCCTTTGTGTGACTTTTTTAGTACATAACCATGAAGGACAAGAAGATATGTGTGCATTCCTACCTCTTAGTAAAGAGAAAGGAGTTACACCCGTTGTACAATGCGGGGATGTATTATAACTCCATTCTTCCTAGTCGACAAATATTGTAAAATCCAGACCTGAAGCCAATACTGTTTGAACGCCCTCTTTGACTACTCTATTGGTTTGCTCAACCAGACCATTGGAAGATGGAGAGTTTAAAGCTAGTTTAGGTGCTTAAAGTCAGTGCAAGACAAGAAATTCTTGATGCGCTCAGAGACAAAGTAGGTGGAATTGTCTGTAACAAGAAACTTGGGTGCCCCTTCCATGTGCAAGACATTTTCTAAAAATTTAATAACTGCATGAATGTCTGGGGACTCTGTGAAAGCATGGTACATCCACTTTGAGCCGTAATCTACAAGTAGAATGGCATACCTTATGTTGCTTTGTAAAATGGAGTATGGTCCTAACTTCTCCCATGCTTTTTGAGTGAATGGAGTGGGGCAAAGAGTGGTATTAATACTTCTCCAATGTTTGTCTGATAACACACATTCAGGGCATTTGTCAACGGTTGATTTGACCTGACTGTCCAAGTTCGGCCCACTAGTAATGCTGTTTAATCTTCATGCTTGTTTTAGTGCTACCTATATGACCTTTATGGGCATGAGCAATAATGGCATTGCATAGTTTAAGGAAGGAACAAAATGGTCACCCCCTGAGAACAAACCCATTCTCTTTACGGAAGTGCACTAATCTTCTCCACTTAAGGAAACTCCTAAAGTCTGAATGGTTCAGTAATTGACCTACCTAGCCCTGCATATTCCACTCCTTAGCACGAAGATATCGCTCGACGGGCGATTCCAGTGATTTACAAATTCAATTCAACTCTACACAGATATCTCTTCTGATATTTTTGCAAAGGTCTTCAAATCTCCTGCCAAACACCTCACTTCTGGCCATCCATGCACAGTGTACTCCATTACTTTACACAATACCACATCCTTGTCAGAGGCGCTAATGCAGTCTTGTTCACTAACCACAGTGTTACACTCCAAGAAAGCATCAATTAATGCAATACATTCCATATCATCAGACACATCATCAACATCATCCGTAGCTAAATGTGACAAACAGAACTTTTTCTCACCTGGGATGTGACTGATGATAAAGCTATATTCCTGTAACTTAGAGACCAATCTAGTGAGCCTAGCAGACATGTTACTACGTACACAATTGGTGAAAATATGAACTAAAGGTTTGTGGTCTGTGACCAGGTCGAATTTCATGCCCCAAATGTATGTCCTGAACTTATGGACTGCCCATACACACGCTAAGGCTTCTCGTTCTATGGTACTATACTGGCACTCATAGGAGTTAAGGGACCTGCAGGCAAATGTAATGGTTTTATCTCCAGTCCCTGTTTTCTGAGTGAGCGCAGCACCTAAACCAGACTCACTGGCATCCACCTTAATGGTAGAAGTGCGACCTTCACAAAAAGTACTAAGTGCAGGGGCTGATACAATTAGTCCATTCAAATTTTCAAAAGCAATAGTGAGATTGTCAGACTATGCAAAATGTTGTCCCTTTTTAAGCAAAATCCTGAGAGGCTTTACAGACTGAGCATAACTGGATACAAATCGTGCACATTATTCTGCTATAGTAAGGAATGAGCGAACTGCATACCTGTCTCCTTGTGTTTTAGCGTCAGAGATGGCTTTGATTAGAGATCCCTTTGGTGTTATGCCATCCCGTGACTCAGTAAGCCCCAAATACTCTAACTAATTGTTAGCAAACTTATACTTTTCTAATTTCACTGTCATACCGCTCTGTAACAAAATCGTTAAAACCTTCCTCAAGATGATGTTATGTTGCTCAAACTCTGTGGCGAAAATCAATATATCGTCTTGGTACATCTGCACTCCAGCAGTGGTCTTAAATAATCGGTCCATCAACCTTTGGAACACGCTGGGAGTCTGAGGTGCTTGTATGCTCCATAAGGAGAGGCAAAGGTTGTCAGTTCCTCAGATTTACCAGATAATACAACCTGATGGTACGCAGACCTCAAGTGGATGATGGAAAATCAGATTGCTCCACCAAGCCTCGCTAGCAGATAATGGATTTTGGGTAGTGGGTGGCAATCTACCATTATATTTTTGTTGAGTGCCCACAAGTTGGCACATAGCCTGGTCTTGCCATTTTTTTAGCACTACGACAATGGGTGCCACCCACTGTGATGAATCAGTAGCTTGTACGATGTCCTGAGACAATAATTCATCAAGAGTGCATTTTAAATTTTCAATGGTACCTGACTAACTTTATGTGAAACAGGCTGTGCATTGGGAAGCAGTCTGATTTGAAGCTGAAGCCCTGAAATCTACCCAACACGTTTATCAAACAAAGGCTTAAAGTCAGATAACATGCTGTCAATAGACTCCCTAGGGTCATCAACCAAAGAAATGGGAAACTTACCCAAAATTATTGGATTAGCGGAGCCCGGAGCTAGGAGAATACCTATTCTTGCTAAATCTTGCAACCCAACAATATGTCCGCCCTTAATTGCAACATATACTTTAGTACGTGTTTTCCTGCCAAGACATTTTACATTTGCTGTGAAATAACTCAACATTTCAATGTCTTTTCTCCTAAAGCCTTTGGGTGGTTAATATCTGTGGGTAGTAAAACTTGTCCAACACCCCTTGCTCATGAAAAGTAATGTCTCGCAGAATGGTAATGGGTGAACCTGAGTCAGCCATAACTGTTAATGTTATATCATCAATTTGAACTTCAGTTAGAACACTCAACGGTCAGTATAACATTATCATGTGATTCAGAACAAGAACCACGCTACCGATCTTTGTAGGATGTCTGCCACTCTTGCATACATTCTGAAAATGACCTTTGTTTTTGTAAAGAATACACTTCTTGCCAATTGTAGGACAGTTTTGAGCATTACCAAGATGATACTTAGAACCACATCTATAACATGACCCAAACATTTTTTGGCTCATATTCTTAAATGTCTTCGCTTTGGTATTGATGGCACATACAATGTCAGCAGAATCCTCACTAGGTGAAATGGCATTAATCAAAGGAGATTCAGCATGCAAACCTTTTGAGGAGATAAGCGATCTTTCAATACTTTTTACGCGAGCAAGAACTTCTATTAACGGGGGGTGGGTTCTACAGCTTAAAAGTCTTTCCTGCACCTTTCTTGAAGCACAGTTAAACACAAATTCATCTTGGATGAAGATATCTGGATCGGTGAAAATTTCTAAGTGGATGCTAAATCCCTGAGAGCAGATATGTACTCTTCCATATTCACTTCTGATTGCTGTTTGCATTAGAAAAAGGCAAGCGGTTCAAGCATTATGGTTGGTTCATCCGAAAATTGCTTGCGGAGTCTGGCAATGGCCTCCAGATCTACAATGCATGGACCATCCCCAGATGGTGTTGGAAAGGGTGGTAAACTATCAAAGATGCGCTTGGTGGCAAGACCAAGAGTACCAAACAACATAGCAATTTTGCGTGCAGGATTGTAACTGGCAGCATCAATAGCAACAATGTGTTTCTCAAATAACCTAAACCAATGAACCCATTTTATAGTAGGTTTACCTGGTAAACTCAAGAAAGGTGGTGGTTGAGTGGCCATTGCTTGCTGTGAAGTAGCCATTAAAACAAAACAATATGCAAATAATAAGAAGATCAATAGTAACTGACCCAAAGGTCTATACCAAATGCTTTTTCTAAGTGGGTCAGAACTGCTGGAGAGAAGAAGAAAAGAGCATAACATAATAGAGAATAATGATGTAAAAGGAACAATAAAGTACATGTTGTAGCTTTAAAGAAATGGTGTGCTTGTCACCGAAAGTGCAAGCGACAACTATAAATGTACCATACATTGAGTTAAATGGCTCTGAAAAGACTATCTCTATGAAGTGGTGTGCCTGTCACCAAGTGTGCAGGCAAACTGTGAAAACACTGTTGCAGGAGAGTAGGTGCAGTGTTCTGTTGCAGTAGAACAGAAAGTGAAACAGGTGAAGAAATGGTGTGCCTGTCACCGATCATGAAATCGTGAAATCGCACACTCAGCCATTGCACAAGAGTAGAAACGGTAGGCCAATTCAAAATGGCCATCGCCTTCGTCCCACACGAGACCAGAATTTCAAATCCTGGCAAGGCAGACTCAGACTTCCATCCAACAAAGGTTGCTCCCAAATGGCAGAATGGAGAAAGGAATGGATGTATCTTTAGCTATCAGTATTAGTTTCTCTTGTACACTGATCCAACTTGTCTCATTCAAGCCGATTTAAGTTCCCTGTATGGCTTAAATCTGCACCGATGTTAAGGTAAGGCAATTATGCTGAGAATTCCACCAGTATGGAGCCTGACATTAACCTTACTAGCAACAATTATAGCATCTGTGCTTAGAGTTTATAAAGACAAAAATAATGTGACTTTGCTTGGACAACAAAAATGCAGGCACTAGCCTGGTCTGTTGACAGCCAGGAGGATTGTCCTGCCCTCAACTCATAGATCTGCCAAAGTTTGTTGCTCTGGGTGCACAGAAGTCTAGGCTTTTACCCTAAAGCCTGGCTTAGTTTTGTAACACTGTCCTCTGGTGCCATCTATCACAAAATTCTATGCACCTTGCTTTGCCAGCCTAGAAGAGAGCTCCTCCAGTTGCTGGTCCTCCTGATAGGGCTTCCTATGCTTCTCTAGAGCATCCTCTATACTGCGGTTCCATTGCCTAGCTCTTGTGCAGCTTCCCTAAAACGGAGTTTCTACCCAAAACCCATAAAAAGCCACTTTGCACCTGCATTTATACTATATATGTCCTTATCTCTTCAGTTTGTTTTCCAATCAACTGTTGAGACTGCAGTAAGTTCACTTTCACAGCTCTAAGGATCAGATGCAATAAGAGTCTATTTTGCAAAAACTGGTTGCAAATTGCACAAGGACTTTTTTTGAACTAACTCTGATTCTGCAAAATCACCTATGTACCAATAGATCACCCCACAAACTTACTGTTTGCCGGAGGCGCAGAAAGACTAGCCTAGTATATATTTATTAAGCAGGTCATAATTTGCAAATTCCTGTGATTGGCTGCAAAGACAGGGGTGGTGGCAAACAAATGACAGCACACAATATTCCCTCTCTTTGTATTTCCAAATGGAAAAAGCTTTGTTTTTAATGAAGCCCATGTTCTTTAAGGGAACCAGCGCTGCTTTTTAAAAAAAATAAAGTGTTCCATGTGTAAAAATGTCAGGGGAGCAAACAGTGTTCCCCATGGCCACTGTCTGCACCCCCCGAGGCTGCCACCACAATTCTCAAAGGGAATGGGGTCCAAAAGGGATCCCTTCCCTAGACCTCTCCCCAACTGAGAATCTGTTAGGACCACCTTTGAGTGCTGGTAAATGTTCAATTTGGGCAGAAGTTGTGGTTGCAAACCATTGATGCAATGCATACCGAATTACCAATTGGAAGGAATTTCCCTTCCAAACAGCGATATTGCTTCATTATAATTTAGCATTTACAGCTTTTTGAGACTTGCTGTGAAAATGATATTGTTACTGTATTGATGCCGTTTTATCTTATAATTATCTTAATCGTCCTGAATTCCTCTCCACTGTGAAGACCCCTAAGGGGATTATCTGCAGTGCTTACTGTCCTGTCTAAACCTCTTACAAATTGATTTGAACAGTTTGATAGTGTCATAAATAGGCCATGTTATGCTGTTCCCAAATTAGGCGCAACCAACTAGCAATATAAATAGGTCTGCCTGGGCGTGCATAGTATGCTTTCTTTTTACTGTACTCAGAACATCTTACAAACCTCTTTTTAAGGTAAAATGGATGTGATGTGAAATATTTATTTTTTTAGATATTTGTATAGCGTTTACTGTGTTTTTTGACGCTTCAGAATACTTCACGGGAAGTAAGTTAAGGGAAGGAATCGGTGAATCACAGCAGGTATTGATTCCTGAGTCATGCGGCTCACCCCTGCCATCATGTCACTATGAGAAAGAGAAGTGAAGCCGCTGAAAATACCGGTCAATGTTCTTCAAGGTCGAAGGACAGGAGATTCCCGAGCAATGAGCACTGACTGTGGAGAGAGGCCCCCAGGGTGACCAATGACATCTCTACAGTCTACAGAAATCCCTGAGCGTCACTCCCGCGAGCAATATCTGAGAGTGAGAGAAGGCACTTTAAGAATGTGCTGGACAGTTGTCATTCGTGTGATTTGTGCTTTGATGTTATTACAAGAAATGTCAAGATTACACAGGCAAGTTCATACACAAAGAGGTTTGTTTCATATGTACTTTTGGCGATAGCTTCTGATCGGATTAGAAGCATTCCTACAATGGCAGCACTTGACAGTATCCAGGTTCTTGTGAGAATGCAAAGTGGCTCTCCTTGAGAGATAGCAGGTATCATTTAATGCGACTATACAGGATTTATATTCAGTGGTCAAAATGTATTTAAAAAATCACATTAACGGTTATGAGGCATTGCCTTTATTAGCGCAGCAATTTCATGAAAAGGACATTTGATTCTGTTTATTAATTTTTATGACCTGAGGAAGCTGTATCGTTATTGTTTATCAAACGTGTTACTTTAGATAATTCTGCTCAAAATATTTCACGCTTCGGTGCTTTGCGAAGCATCTAAATACGTAGATAAACATTTCTATCTCCTGTATATAACATTATTTAATCAGCAAACGATGGTGAATTTCTGTTAAATTTAGTTGGGGTAAAATCAATTCATTTTCACGAACTCAATAGAACGGTTATGTTTTAGACAGGTCGTTCACGTCAATTTTAGATCTTGACTACAGTCAGCTGCAGCTGTTCAATGTGGAAATTCCTATTTGGATAATATCTAACAATGGGCTTTTGGTTAGCCCCTTGCTTGTCATTGCGTGGCTTTCTTGTCCATCATTCGCTTCCTTCTTACAGGGCGATTTTCCTTTCTCTTTTTGTGTTTGCCCCTCCTCTGGAGAGCAGTGTGTTTTACGCCATCCTTTTCATTGGATGTCTTGTATCCATCCTTCCATTGCTCCCATTTAGGAAACTACCTTTTGTTTCAGCACTGTATAAGGGTGCATGTGTTTTCTTGATGTCTCCTACTCTGTCCTGTGTGCTGCTTCTCCAGCTCTCTTTGTGTAGCTCTGTCCCCCCAAACTCGTTATTGCTTCCCCACACCTTCCCATCTTACTTTGCTTTTTTTTTTAACTCTCCCGCCCACGTTGGTCCCTTGCCGTTAGTGGCATACATGTGCATATATGTCATCACTATTGAGCCATTGTAGCTTCTTGGTGCATGCATGATGACTCATGCCTGTGTATACATCATCATTTCTCCTTTTTAGGTCTCGGCTGCGAAAGGCTGCGCTTGCGCAGTCTCGCTCCGAGATTTAATGAGTTGGAGTGACTTTGAGAAGAGGGGCTTGCACCCGCCCCTCTTCTCTCCTGTTCTCCATTGGCTGGCCTCTTAAATGCTGGCCAGCCACTGGAGAAGAGGTCCAGTCACTCCGTTGAAGCCCCGTCCTTTTCGGATCAGGGGGCGTGTTTTTTGTGAGAAGTCTCAGGGAGGAGACAACAGCGAAACACGCCCCCAAATCCAAAAAGGACGTGGCGTTTCTCCGAGGCATTTTCTGCTGTGCCTCGGAGAAAGGCGGTCGTGTGCTCGTCCGCTCCCCCTTCGTCCGGTTGCTGCTCTGGTCTCCAAGGGTCTTCTTGTTCATTTTCTCTCCTCCTGCCGAGGACGTTACATTGTGTGCCCAGACTGCTACGGAAAGGTGCGGGAATACACGTTGTTTCTCCTTTCCTGCCTCCCTAGCTAGCTATATATACCCTTGCTTTTGCTTCGGCTCACCCACGCGCCTCCCCGTCAACTGTCCGGGGGGGGGAGGGGGGGGCAGAATTAGGCACGGTGTGATGAAACCTCGAAGCGAAGTGAAAAGTATTTGAGCACATCCCTTCTGATAGCTCACAAAAAATTGAAGGATAAATACCCAATTGAAGAAAATGGCCGAATGTAAAAAGTATGGGAAAGCGTTGCAGCAACGTCGCATGGCAAACGGAAAGATGCGGGAATACACGTTGTTTCTCCTTTCCTGCCTCCCTAGCTAGCTATATATACCCTTGCTTTTGCCTCGGCTCACCCACGCGCCTCCCCGTCAACTGTCCGGAGGGGGGGGAGGGGGGGGCAGAATTAGGCACGGTGTGATGAAACCTCGAAGCGAAGTGAAAAGTATTTGAGCACATCCCTTCTGATAGCTCACAAAAAAATTGAAGGATAAATACCCAATTGAAGAAAATGGCCGAATGTAAAAAGTATGGGAAAGCATCGCAGCAACGTCGCATGGCAAACACTAATATTTTATGTGACTTGAAAATGTATACTTTCATTTTAAATCTATATTACCTATCCAGGCATTGTAGGATAGTTAAATATTAAAAACGAAAGTTTAAATCGACACTGGACTGCAGGGCTTAATTGGCTTCGGAGTTTAGATCGGCTTAGTGTGCTGGTGAGTAGCTGGTTCTCATGGCTCCTTCCCAGCACTTTCCTTGCCGTGACAGAGGAGCTGTTGTCGATTACGTCTGGCTGGCCACACACCCCCTCTCAAGTTGTTTTGAACAGAATTTGCATTCTGAATGGCGCCGGGGGGCCGAATCGCACACCATTGCCACTGTGCCACTTTGTGATGTAAAAAGTTGAATGTGGCATGTAGCCGCGAGTTTCCGCCTGCTTCCTCCCTTTCTCACTGCTTATTCTTCGTTCTCTCTTCTCTCCCTCCAACTTTCTCTTTTCGTGTCTTTCTCTGTCTCACTCCGCGTCGGAGCCCGATGATGAAAATAGGTTCCGGTCCACATCCGTGTGTTCTGTGCGCTACTGTGGAGGTATTTGTACCTTCAGGTCTGTGTGTCACGTCCACAGCATCCATCCCTTGTGTGCGTGTTCTGCGCCTCTGTGTGTGAGGTACAACTGTAGCTTCAGCGCGCTACGCAAACTGTAAACTTGTGTTTATATCACGTGATTCATTTTAAATGTTGTAGATTATGTTCCATGTGTACCTGCACTAGTGACTGTGTTTGCCTAGCTGTGTGTTGTTACACGCTTCTCTCTGCATCTGTGTTACTATGTATGCTTTATTCCAGAATCTATGTAACTACCCCTGTCGTTGTGTGTGACAACCTTTGCACTGTGTGCACTCATCTGTGTGAATGCGTGTATATGTGCATATCGATGTATATGACTGTAAGACGGTCTACGTAACAATGTTTATGTATCGTCATAATGGTTTACTATACCGCTGTATCCTCATTAGTATGTTCATAGCTCTTTATACCCCTCGTAGATGTGTCAAAGGAGTCGTCAAAAACTAGTATCTGCCCTTTGCCCCCCACTCCCTTCAGGTTCCCTTTCTCCCCTAGCGCTGCGAAGCTCCCGGGGGCGTTTTAAGTGCTAGAGAACGCATCGTTCTCTTCCAAATCAGGTTTCCTTTGTTCTTGTTTTCTCGTTATCTCATGCTCCCCTCGCCTCCTTCGGACCCCTGTTAGTGCTTTAAACAGGTTTAGGAGCAGTCGGAGCGCTACCCATATTACCAGGATGTCAAAACGCCAGTATACATCGGGAAACTGCTAGCAGCGCTATGCAGCTCTAACAAGGGCTGAGTGAGTATGGAAGACACAATTAAACAACCCTTGCCTTTCCCCTTGGCGTTTGAAAAGGTTAGGAGTAATCTAGGCGCTATCCTAACTCCAATATGACAATATGAGATAACAAGATCAGTATAAAACAACCGGCAGCAGTTACTAGCGCTACGAGGCTAAAACAGTGACAGAAATGCGCTATGCAAAAACTAAGTAACATAGCAAGAAACGCACCTTCACCCCTCTCTTAGTACTATGAGCCTTCTAAGCGCTACGCAAACAACACGACAAGGACATAACACTCCAATAAAATGACCGGCAGCAGTCGCTAGCGCTGTGAGGCCATACCAGTGGCAGAAGAGCGCTATGCAAAAACCAAGTAACATAACAAGCAGTCAGGCGGGCAACTAGTGCCAAATTTCGGGGGGGGGGGGGCTGAAAAAGATTTCGGGGGGGGCTAAGTCTTCCAGCCTCCATCAGGCTCATCTCCTTTGCAGCCAAACCCTATTACCTCTCCGGCCCCTTAAGCAGCTCCACCAGTGCATCATTTGACTCCTCTGGCACCACAACTGACGTCGCTATAGGTAGGTAATAGGTATCACATATGCAAAAAAAAAAACAAATGCATATAGAAATGACAATGCCATTTATTTAGGGATACAAAAATCATAAAAAAATAATGAGCAATACCAATAGCTCTACCTAGAATGTTGCCGAGACCATTGCATTGTAAATGCTTGTTTGACTATGCTGAAGAGCATCTTCACAAAGCAACTGCAAAGCCTATAGGCTGGCATTTGTAAAAACAAACAGCACAATCTATTGGCTTTGCCAGTGTTTGTTTTCTCAATCATCACTTGAACACATTTCCAGTTTATCTTAAAAAGTCTGCATCTTTGAATGATAAATATAAACCCGCTTGGATTTTCTATGTTTTTGACAGTTCAGTCATTGATAGTCCTTTTATGGGTAGTCATGTCATGTACAGAGTTAAACTGTCATCTAGTTAAGTGTACTTTAAATCTTAGCCTGACAATCATTATCTAGCAAAAGAAAGTAAATTAACCTTAGCATCAATACAAGAAATCTCAGAAAAATAGAACAAATAGTCAAACCATTTATCTAAATGGATGCTCTGCCCTTTAATCGGCTTGCTTGTTCTGTCTGTGGTCTTAGAGATGGTAACGGGCCAGAGTTGCCCAGAGTTTGAAGGTGGGGATACTAGCAATGGAATTACTGTTCTAGCTGGCATGTCCTCTCTCAAAATGCAGGCATTCCAAGTTTAAGTCAGTGAACAAATGTGCTAACAAAGACCTACTGGGTTCTTTTCCACAGATCATCCTTAAATCTATGGAGTTTTTGGCTGTGATTTACCACCTGTTCTGAGCAGTAAAGTTCAAGGAACTGAGGATATCCTGTGGAAATGAACCCACTAGTCCTGTGTCTGCATGGTTATTAGGAACAGGTGGCAAATCTGAGCATGGGTCATGAGAGTTGAAAGGCAGAGGGTAAGGTGTTTTGAGGGTGTGGAAAGGCCGGGCAGGTTCTGCTGTGGCTGTGGAATGTAATTCAATGGATACTCCTCCATATATTGGAAGGGGGCAAGGTGAAACCCCAGTGATTTTATGAAGGGAGTTTTTGCCCGTGTTTAAATCAATCCTAGTAACAGTGTCTGACTCCTTTCTGGGGCACAGTCTGTGAAGAAAAAATGCAAACATTGTCTGGCTCTTTGCTGGTGCACACAATTCTGTTTCTCAGCAAGTAGTCAGATGTTTTTGGGATATTTTTCTTAGTCCAAGAAAAAATCTATGACTGTATGGCTCCTTTCTTGGGCATAAAAACACACATATGTGCCCCAGCCAGGAACCAGATTCTGCACGGATTGTTTTCTTAGTCTAGTTAAAATTCAAACACCCTCTAACTCCTTGTTGAGGCGTAGAGACACATTTCTGTGCTCCACAAAGGAGCGAGTTGCTATTTAGATTTATGCTTAGATTAAGAAAGATCTCTTGGCTGTTTGATGGAGTATAGACGTGCATTTCTGTGCCCGAAAATAAACCAGATGTTACTGGCAATTTTTCTTAGGTGAATTAAAAATACAGCCTCTCAGCAAAAGGAAACATCTAATATCTGACCTTGCTGGGGCATAGAACTGTGTATCTCAAGCATGTATGGTGTTTTTAGTTTGTTCAAAAGTGCACAGTACCCAGAGCCAACAATCAAGCTGTGGTGTATTCTGTTTTTTACTTTGTATTGACCATGCATCACTTGATAATGGAAAAGCTATCTTGGGTCCAGTCAGGATCAATTTTATTACCTTTAGCTCAACCCTGGGTAGCTGTGGTTTCACGGAGCAAGGCTTAAACAAAGGAACTAGTGTAAATCATTTAGAAGCACCAAGTAACAAAATAAGAAAGTCACTCAACACAAAAGTAATCTCAAACCAATTTATAAAAAAAAGATTATATTTTAATGAATTGTTAGACACCAACATGAGCAAAATCCACCAGAGGGTTCAGAAGATAAAGAGAAAAGGGGTGGGGACAACAGCAAGATGTCCAACTACAGCAGTTACCTGGTCACCAAAGCAGTCCCAAGTCCAGTCCCACACTTTACATTAAAACCGCCATAGACTTCAATTGAGTAGTCCTGATGCTGGGGATGTAGGATGCTGAAAAGATGCTCTGTGTGCAGTGTGGCCGATGGGGGTTTCCTTGAGGTTATTCTTTGGTCCACGGGTAATGCGGGTGACCTTGGCCATAGGGGTCAGTGGCCCCTGAAGTCCTCTTTGAGTCAGTAGATGGCCAGCTTTGACTGGGCTACCGATCTTCATACTCAGCAACGGCAGCGATATCTTTTGGTGGAGGCTGATGTCCCTTTTGAGCTATCAATCTGGACTCAGACAACACTCCTAGATCAAGCAGATTTGGGTGCGACTTTTGGCCTTCGGGATTCAGTTTCTTGGATCGCCCAGTGGTGGTCAGCAGTAATTTGATGAAAAAGGCTACATACTTGCCGGTGTGGACTTCTTTACCTTTGATGGCCTTGGTGTTGGTTCCAGGTGGTCAGCTGACTGATCCTTGGAGTCATTTCTTTGGTCTGGGGCTCGGAAGTGACTTTTCCGTGAGCCAGGAGCCATGGCACAATCCTCTCTTTGCTAGCCAAAGGTGCGGCAGGTGCAGTCCAGCAACCAGTGCAACCTCTTGCCAGGGCCAAGGGTCAACAGAGCAGTCCATCTTCGGTCCTTTCTCCAGTTCCATTGTGATCTGAGGATAAGGGTGCCAAGGGTGCTATATTTATGCCCAGAAAGTTCCATGGGATGATGCGGTCCCTAGACAATGGACTACCAAGATCCCTCCCGTCCTGTGATGACTTTGAGCCATTTGTTGGATCTAGCAATCACAGGGTGCACTATTCTGCACATTCCCAAAATGTCTGACCCCTTCCTTGGGTATTATGAATTTGGTAGTGCAGCCTCGAAACACGCCCGCAGGAAAACCAGTTTGGGCACTGATCTACCCTTTCTGTTCCCTGTCCAAATGAACACAGGGCATTCCTTCAGGAATGTGATTGCCATTTGCTCACCAAATGCGGCATCACCTTTGAAGCTCACTCTTTAGGCCAACACCCTGAGTGGCTTCCAGTGAAGGTGAGGTAACACCTCTCCCTGAAGTAGGCTTCTGTTATTACCGAGCCTTGGAGTAATTCACACTACTCCCCACGAGGGCAGAAGACTGTCTGGTGGCAAGCAACTGTGCAAAGCCACTGGACAAACTGGGAAACAGAGTGGCAACTTTCTAAAAGTTGCCTTTCCTTAAAAGTGACATTACATTTGACTTGGACATCAAGTCGAATTTAATGCCATGATTAATTTGATACCTCGAAGTACCAATTTTAGTAGTCCCTTTCAGAAGTTAGTCGGACTGAGTGGTCAGCCGGTAACTCTGTGTAAGCCAATGTGCTACTAACTTTTCCACAGCTAAAATGACAATTTAAACGCTTTGCTATTAGGACATCTCAAAAGTATGTGTCCTATCTAATAGTATACAGCTCTCTGTCTTAGGGATGCATAGGCCTTCCTTAGGGGAGACTTACATATATTATTAAGGGAAGTGGGGGCTTTGGTTTAAATGGAAAAGTCAAAATAGCTGTTTAAAATTGCTCTTTCAGGCTGTAGTGGCAGGCTGGGAGCCACCTTGTACTTTGTCACACACAGGGTGGCACAATCAGTTCTGCAGCCCTGGGTGTACACTCTGACTTATATGCCCTGGGCTCCCATGTATTAGAGACTTATAGGTAAGTCAGCCTATGCCAATTGGGGGCAGGCAATTCAACATACATTTTGTAAGGGGTTAGAACACTGTGATCTAGTTGGCAGGCCTCAGTGCACTCTCACAATAACTGGCATTTGATGCTTAGTTGCTTTTCAAAGTCCCAAAATGTTCTCCACCTAGTTTAATACCTATGGGCAGTTTTTTTACATTGAAAATGTATATATGTCTGGAACCACCCTGATCATCCGACCTAGACAAAAAAGGATGTCAGTCAAATCAGCCAGCCAATCAGGGTGAGGCAGATGTGGCACCCGGTAGTAGAAACCTTATGATGTTTAGATGTTAAAAATATATGGTTGTGGTATGTTTACACAAAGCGTAAAGGTAATACCTGCAAATAAAGAACAGCTACAATAAACAGAGCATGCCCCTCTTAGTTGCTTTCCAAATTTTAAAAATGCACTGTACTGAGTTTATCGCCAGTGGGCACCCAGGACCCCTAGCAAACTCATGTGTCTGAAACCGCAATCCTCAGAAGATCCAGAGAAATGGAGATTGGAGAAAGCCTTGTTAAGGATATGTTTCTGTATGAGAGAGACTGGAAGGAATTACCATGTTTTGTAAAATAAATGTTAAAAATCTAACACGTCATGTTCTACTAGCTAGCCAGTCAAGGCAAGCAAGGTATGGCCTGAAACAATAGATTCCATAGATCATACAGATTTAGAAAATGTATTGTGTTATTCTTTCCGTGTATCCCTAAGTTTGATAGCTTTAATCAAATACACAGTGCACTATAAAGAGTAATTCTACCACAATTTAGTGAGCTGCACTATTATCAAATAACGGATTGTGCATGTTACGCTTCCTATGACACCCTGCACATAGTTGATATTGATGAACTGCATACATTCAGGGCAGCATTTCCTTCATTAGCATTCCAGGATTTATGTTTGTCCATTTGTGAAATGCAACAAAACTCTGGGCAAATGTGGTTAAACAAAATAACATGCAACCACATTTATCATTCTATCTACAGGCTTTAATGAGATATTTATGTGGAGTTTGTACCAATAGATACCTCGAATGTGCCAACAAAATACATCCTGCTTCCATGTGTGTACAGAAAGGCAAAAGAATTACAAATATTTAAATAACCCAAATCTTATATTTTGAAAACAGCTCAGGCATATCAGTGTGCAAGCATCCTGGCAGTCAATGGGTTAATATTTACTTCAGAGACAAGATTCATAAAAATGGCACCCTTGTACAGCACATTGCACTACTAAAATCTATATGATATGCATAAAATAATAAGGATTAAAATAGTCTAAATTTTAAGTAAAGTATCTTATATTGCATGAGTGAGTAAAATCTCCCTGTAAATACCTGACACATATTTTGTTATTTACATTCATGATGTAACATCAGAACAATTTTCTAATAAAATAAAAGCACCAAAAGCATCATTAGCCACCTGTAATAAGTTATTACAGGTGACTAGTGAAGTTACTGTCGTCTTTCATTGGAGAGTGCAGAAGCGTGAGCAGTACTCTGCGAGTTCTGGCACCAGTAGGGCTTCAGTTTTGGAAATGTGTAACCCTAGGCATAGTTCGCGTAGTAGCGCTACGCGTAGCTACGCAAGATGCACATAGCACTACGCGAACTGCGTAGTACGCTGTTCGCGATGATTGCACAGTGCCGGATGCTTGTCCGCACTGTGCAATCATTGCAAACTGCATCTTGCACAGTACAAGCGGTCGTTTTCTGCCGCTCGAGTAGATTTTTACTCGAGCGGCAGCTTTCTCAACGCGGACTGGTAGTTTCTCTTTGCGAGCAGTCGCGAGCATACGCGACCACTCGCAATGAGAAACCTGACCTCCCCGCGTTGAGAATCTCGCCGGGAGGTTTATTTTCCACGCTCGCGATCGGCAACTTGATGTTGCTGATCGCGAACGAGGAAAAAGTCTCGCTCGGATGTCATTTTGCTCACTCGTGGTCGCCAACTTGACGATGAGGACCGCGAGCGAGCAAAGAATGCCAACTACGCTACGCTACGCGATTTTGCACTATGCTACGTGCAATTCGCGTAGCGCGAAGTAGCACAAACTGCGCAAACTTCGCGTGTGTAGCGTAGTTTTCCGCCCAGGGTTAATGTGTATACCAAGATGATGGAATAGGTTCACCCGATCCCATTTGCTATCCTCGATCTTAAATACCTGACAGGTGCCTTCTGCGGAGTAATTACCCAAACCTTTTTTAAAGTTAAAAGAGACCCCCTTGTTACAAATCTTCACACTTGATTAACTGGTTGTGGAGCCCCTTTGCTCTTCTTGAAGTCAGAGCAGCCTCATCAGCAAACAGCATGCTCAGTATGACCATCCCACTCTGGTTAGAGGTATTCCTAGCTGCTGCACATAACCTATCAGCCACCCCAGGCAAATTATGAGTATGAAGGGTTGTGGTCATTATAAGTAACTCAAGAGTGACCCTCTTCTTTTCCAGGATCGAAAGGTGAACTTGATCCACCATATCAAATTGACATCGGCCATGTGCGGTGAACCTCTTTGTAACATCACATAGTTCATAAAGATGCGTCAGAGTCAACAGATGCTCTATAGGAGCCTTGCACTGAACCCTGCTTGTAATTGTGCAAGAGCTAATTTTAATGTAATTACTTAGGAGGTAAATTGATTCAGCATCAGTGTCCCCGCACTTTTTTGCCAGTGATACAGGCATAGCATTTTTGCCTTGTTTGCATCCATCTTCTTAACACTAGGTACACTTGTGGCCCCTTGTTAAACGGTAAACACTTCCTCTCTCATGACAACAGCTTCAAAATGTACTAAGCCCAAATATTTATTTGGGTTCTGAAATATTTGGCTGGAACTCTGTTTTTGCCAATGGTTTAATTATTGTCTGTGAGTTAATGGTTCCTGGGGAGTAAATGCAGGGAATCTATCACTTCTGGTTTTAATATGTCAATGCTACATTCTACCTTAGGGCTGAAATAGAGGTTTGTAAAATGGTCATACCAGACATTCTCTAGCACATGAATATCTATCTCGTTAGCCTCCTTTCTGAGTCCTAGGGAGCCACATTCCAGAATATTATATCTGATCAGCAGCTTAAAAACTGTTCTTATTTGGGTATGTGAGGCAACTTTCACCAGAGTGCAACTTCAGTGCTTTCAGAAACCGAGTTTCAACATCTTTACATTCTTTATGGGACCGATCCATGAGGATTTCTTTTGGGGTAGAAGGTGTTTTAACTGTCTCTGTTGCAACCCTTTTAACCGGAATGCAAGTTCCTTACCTATCTCCATAACATCTTCATAATGTTTTGCATTTTTGCCCACTCCCCAGAATTTGGATTGATTGGTTCTCCTGGATTTCCAGGAAACTAATCTGTGCCAGATTGTCTCTAATTCATGACTACAGGCTCTCTTCAGGGTCTTCTGGATACTAGAAAATGATCAACCATCGCATAATCATACAAAGAGAGCAGAAGTGGGTCATCATCATTTTTTGTTTTTTGTTCAGCCTCCGTATCATCCACAACTTTCCACATCTCAAAACTAACCATGATGCAGGGCTTTAAGTGGGCCGGGTCTCACTGGTGGTGAGCACCGGCAGTTTTTTAAAGGGAGCCTCGAAACGGGTCTCTATCAGGCAGTCCGTTTTCTCCTCGATGTGCGCTGCTCACACTGCTCACTTCTCACTAGTGGAGAAGTTACGGCATGACGTCAACCCAGGTGAGCGTTGTAGGGGAAGGGAAATCCTTTAAAGAAAGTAATTTTCTCTCTAGATTTCCCTTCTCTTTCTGAAACTCAGGAGCAGCAACATTGTAGTGGTGTCACCAGGGCTTTAACTGGAAGCATTTTCAATATTATATACGAGCCATAGTTGCTGCTTATTTATCGTATGCAACCAACAGCCATTGACAAAGCCAATAGTCCTGACTTGTTGTAGGTATGATGTTACTTGTTGTATCATATATCTGGATGCAGTGACAGAAACAGAAAAATACTAGTCGGGCGGCACACTATGCTAAACACAGATTTTTAGCTTACATGTTTTTAAGCCACGCCCTTAATTACATTGGCCACGCCCCATTGAGAGACATAGCCCCCCCCCCCAGTTTTTTCATCCCACTTAAAGCCCTGCCATGATGTAATCAATGTGATTAGTTCTCATGGGAATCCTATTCATAGGTATTTGTGGGATGTCCATCATTATTCTTTCCTTACATTTTGGGAGCCCATGGACAGTAACTATTATTTAAAGACAACTCTTCTGTGATGTTGCTCTCACACTAGGGGCTATCATATAAGGACCATGAAATCTCCCGTCACTTATCCTCGTTTGAGAGCCATTGGTAATTGGGTAAAATAGTTTTATCTTAAGTCATACCACCTTCTGAATCCTAAGTAACCTCCTGAACACTAGCATTGAGTTAGTTGAGTTTAGTTGCCACTGAAACACCACTAGATTGCCTACCTAGAGACCATTTAGCCAAGAGTTAGTATGCTCAAAACCTTGTCCATGTTTGGGTGCAGTATGACTTGTCTCTTTTAAATAAATTATGGAACAGGTGTTCATAAATTTCTACAATAGTAGGGGGGACGGGGCAGCCATTACACAGTGGTGGAGTATTGCCTCTCCATAATTAATGGGTCTTCAGTGGTTGGTTGCCTCACAGCTCCCAAAAGATACGGGTTGCAATATATTATGTTATAAATGTTTTCCCATTGAACCTAAGCACAGTAAATATAAATAGATGATTTAAGTTACATGGAGAGCCTTCATATTAGTATCGATAATTCAGGTTGCATGGTGTTGGGGGTGCAAGCAGCTGTAGACAGTTTAAGCGCTACCTATTTTAACTGGATACATTTGCAATCCTTTCTGATTCTTCACTAGTTTAAACAGTAGCATCACGTGTGCCTACGCAACACATTAAGCCATAACAAAATTTCTAGTGGCCATCTGCCGACACAGAAAAAATATGTATGAATGGCCACAGCATGTTACCTTTCACTGATTTCCTGATTCTCACTTCATAGTGCTTGTAAATGGTTATATAATCAGGTATGCTTTCTGCTGTTAGGAATCATTAAAACAATTCCAACTAGTCTTACTTTCTACACTCGACTAGGCCCTATAAACTGTCGCTTCTTTTATGTTTTATGCTGTGCTCCCTTAGTTTCTTATTCACATCCTCATATTCTTTTGGGGTTTGAAAAGTTTCTGGATGACAAAGTCAGAGTTCCAGTATATATGCCTGCATCTGGCTAAGTGGTGTAGCTAGGCCTTAGGCCGCCCATGGCAGCGCCCGCGGCTGCTGAATCTAAAAGGCGGGGTGGTGCTGGCGATTTCTGTGGTCACATGTAGGAGCGGGGGGTTGTCGCCGCCGTCCCCAAAACTCGTGCCGCCTGGGGGGCACTGCCCCCCCTTTGCTACGCCACTGATCCGGCTCTTTTCACAGTTCTTCAGCAGTTCACGTATGTGTACATAACTATTACATACTCTGTCCTCCGATTCTTAGCTTTCTCTGGAGAGCCTCCACCTCTCTTACTCAATCAATCAATCAATCAATCAATCAAAGACATTTATAAAGCGCACTACATACCCGTAGGGTCTCAAGGCGCTGGGGGAAGGGGGGAGCCGCTACTGCTCGAACAGCCAGGTCTTCAGCTTCTTCCTGAAGGAGAGGTGGTCTTGGGTTAGGCGCAGGTCGGTAGAGAGGGAGTTCCAGGTCTTGGCGGCCAGGTAGGAGAAGGACCTTCCTCCTGTCGTCGCTCTTCGGATGCGGGGGACGGCGGCGAGGGCGTGGTTGGCTGATCGGAGGTGGCGTTTGGGAGCGTAGAAGTTGATTCGGCTGTTGAGGTAGCTCGGTCCTTGGTCGTGTAGGGCTTTGTGTGCGTGGGTGAGGAGGCGGAAGGTGATTCTTTTGTTGACGGGGAGCCAGTGTAGGTCTCTCAGATGTCCGGAGATGTGGCTGGTTCGTGGGATGTCGAGGATGAGTCTGGCTGAGGCGTTCTGGATCCGCTGGAGTCTCTTCTGGAGCTTGGCGGTGGTTCCGGCGTAGAGGGCGTTGCCGTAGTCCAGTCGGCTAGTGACGAGGGCCTGGGTGACGGTCTTCCTGGTCTCGGTGGGGATCCACCAGAAGATCTTCCGTAGCATGCGTAGGATGTTGAAGCACGCCGAGGAGACGTTGTTGACTTGCCTGGTCATGGAGAGGGAGGAGTCCAGGATGAAGCCCAGGTTGCGTGCATGGTCTGTCGGTTTGGGTGCGGTGCCCAGGGCGGGAGGCCACCAGGAGTCGTCCCAGGCGGAGGGTGAAGAGCCCAGGATGAGGACCTCCGTCTTGTCTGAGTTCAGTTTCAGGCGGCTGGTCGTCATCCACTCGGCTACCTCTTTCATCCCTTCGTGCAGGTTGGCTCTGGCGGCGGCGGGGTCGTTGGTCAGGGAGAGGATCAGCTGGGTGTCGTCGGCGTAGGAGATTATGCTGAGGTTGTGTTGGCGTGCGATGGCCGCGAGGGGGCTCATGTAGACGTTGAAGAGGGTGGGGCTCAGCGAGGATCCTTGAGGGACACCGCAGATGACTTCGGTGGCCTCTGACTTGTACGGTGGTAGGCGGACTCTCTGTGTTCTTCCGTCGAGGAAGGAGATGATCCATTCCAGAGCCTTGTCCTGGATTCCGACGTTGCTGAGGCGCTGTACTAGGGTGCGGTGGCAGACAGTGTCGAATGCCGCGGAGAGGTCTAGGAGGATGAGGGCCGCTGTTTCTCCGTTGTCCATCAGTGCTCGGATGTCATCGGTGGCGGCGATGAGGGCGGTCTCGGTGCTGTGGTTGGCTCGGAAGCCCGACTGTGAGGGGTCGAGGGATCCATTCGTCTCGAGGAAGGCGGCCAGCTGCTTGTTGACGGTCTTCTCGATGACTTTGGCTGGAAACGGGAGAAGCGAGATGGGGCGGTAATTCTTGAGTTCGGTGGGGTCCGCTGTGGGTTTCTTGAGTAGAGCGCTGAGTTCGGCGTGCTTCCAGCTCTCAGGGAAGGTGGCGGTGTCGAAGGATGTGTTGATGATGTCTCGCAGGTGGGGTGCGATGACAGCGTCGGCCTTGTTGAAGACGTGGTGAGGGCAAGGGTCGGTCGGCGATCCGGAGTGGATGGAGTTCATCGTGCGGATGGTGTCTTCGGTGCTGATCGGGGTCCAGGCGTGGAGGGTGGTGGTGGGGGGTGGTTGTTCGGTCGTGGTGTGCGTTGGTTGGGTGTTGAAGCTGTTGCGTATGTCCGCGATCTTGTTGTGGAAGTATGAGGCGAGGGAGTTGCAGAGGTCTTGCGATGGGGTGATGTCGTTGTTTCCTGCGCTGGGGTTGGATAGCTCTTTCACGATGTTGAAGAGTTCCTTGCAGTTGTGTGCGTTGTTGTCCAGCCGGTCTTTGAATGCAGTTTTCTTGGCGGCGCGGATCAGCTGGTGGTGCTTCCGGGTGGCAAGCTTGAAGGTGGTCCTGTTGTCCGGTGTAGGTTCCCTTCTCCAGACTTTCTCGAGGGCTCGGCAGTTCTTCTTGGAGCTCTTGAGTTCGTCGGTGAACCATGGGGCTTTCTTGCTGCCGGGTCTGCTGGGCGGGGTCCTCAGCGGGGCGAGCTCGTCCGCGCAGTTGCTGATCCACTTCGTGAGGTTGTCGGCGGCCTGGCTGGGGTTCGCTGAGCTGGCAGGAGGGTGCTGGCTCAGGGAGGTGGCGAGCTGGTCGGCTGTGATCTTGTTCCAGCTTCTGCGGGCAGCCTGTTGCTGGTGGTGGTGGGTCGTCTTTCTTTTGAAGGTGAAGTGGACGCAGCTGTGGTCCGTCCATTGAAGCTCTGTGGCGTGGCTGAAGTCGATGTCTGTGCTGGATGAGAAGACTGCGTCGAGTGTGTGTCCGGCGAGGTGGGTGGGGGTGGACACCAGCTGCTTGAGTCCAAGATTGGCGAGGTTGTCGATCAGGGTGCTGGTGTTGCGGTCGTTGATGTTCTCCAGGTGGAAGTTGAGGTCCCCCAGGAGGATGTAGTCAGCGGAGGGGAGGCCATGCGGGCTGACGAAGTCGGCAATGTCCTCGCTGAATTGGGTGCGTGGTCCCGGGGGTCGGTAGATCAGGGTGCCTCTGAGGGTGGTCTTCGGGTCGGTGTGGATCTGGAAATGCAGGTGTTCGGCGGTGGTCAGGGTGTTGTCGGTGCTGGTCATGAGACGGATGGTGTTCCTGTGGATGATGGCGATGCCTCCTCCCATCTGGTTGGCGGTGCGATCCCTCCGGGTGATCTTGTAGCCCTCTGGGATGGCGATGGCGATGTCGGGAGCCGAAGAGGCGTTCATCCAGGTCTCCGTGAGGAAGGCGACGTCAGTGGATGTGGTGTCGAGGAGGTTCCAGAGTTCGATGGCGTGTCTGTGGACGGAGCGGGTGTTGAGCAGGATGCACTTGAGGTGGGTGCTGCTGGTGTTCGACTTGGCGGGTGCTGGTGCGAGGCAGGTCCGGATGCAGGTGAACTTGCAGGCGAGGCAGCTGAAGGGTCCGTGGGTGTGTCGTGGTGTGGCTTGGTGGCAACCTGGGAATCGGCCGGAGTTGAGAGCGATGAGGGTGGCGGCGGTGTACGTCCGGCGGGTGGGCTGGGGTCCTCGAGGGCCAGGGGTCCTGGCGCTGGGCGCGGTCCCGGCGCGGACGGGCGTAGACGGGCTTACCTTTGGCGCACCTTCGGCGCTCAGTCGGCGCTCCCGCTGCGCGCGTCCGCTGCGCGGTCGCTGAGGGGGCGTCATAAGTAGGAGCCTGGCGGGAGGGTCAGCCGGGAGGCGGGAGGCGGGTGGACCAATGGGCAGCCAGGGGGGGCGGGCCTGGGGTCAGTGTTGGCGGGAAGGGGGGGCGGCTGGGGTCAGCGGCGGAAATGGCGCGGGGGAGGGGGCGGCGGTGGCGGCGGCACCAACCGGGAGTGAGGTCAGCGGAGGAGAGGCGAAGGTGAGTGCAGCGGGCGATGGGCGTCAGGAGGCAGCGGTGAGGCAGCAGAAGGTCGTGGCCAGCGGCGGCAGCGGAAGGCGTTCAGAAGTGGCAGGCAGCAGGGGACAGGTAAGGAGCGTCCGGCTGTGGGGTCACAGGGGGTCGCACTGACCAGCGCGATGCGGAGCCCTTAAGTAGGAGCCTGGCGGGAGGGTCAGCCGGGAGGCGGGAGGCGGATGGACCAATGGGCAGCCAGGGGGGGCGGGCCTGGGGTCAGTGTTGGCGGGAAGGGGGGGCGGCTGGGGTCAGCGGCGGAAATGGCGCGGGGGAGGGGGCGGCGGTGGCGGCGGCACCAACCGGGAGTGAGGTCAGCGGAGGAGAGGCGAAGGTGAGTGCAGCGGGCGATGGGCGTCAGGAGGCAGCGGTGAGGCAGCAGAAGGTCGTGGCCAGCGGCGGCAGCGGAAGGCGTTCAGAAGTGGCAGGCAGCAGGGGACAGGTAAGGAGCGTCCGGCTGTGGGGTCACAGGGGGTCGCACTGACCAGCGCGATGCGGAGCCCTTAAGTAGGAGCCTGGCGGGAGGGTCAGCCGGGAGGCGGGAGGCGGGTGGACCAATGGGCAGCCAGGGGGGGCGGGCCTGGGGTCAGTGTTGGCGGGAAGGGGGGGCGGCTGGGGTCAGCGGCGGAAATGGCGCGGGGGAGGAGGCGGCGGTGGCGGCGGCACCAACCGGGAGTGAGGTCAGCGGAGGAGAGGCGAAGGTGAGTGCAGCGGGCGATGGGCGTCAGGAGGCAGCGGTGAGGCAGCAGAAGGTCGTGGCCAGCGGCGGCAGCGGAAGGCGTTCAGAAGTGGCAGGCAGCAGGGGACAGGTAAGGAGCGTCCGGCTGTGGGGTCACAGGGGGTCGCCTACTAGTTACTAGTTTTGAAGATTGAATATTAATTGTGTTTACATCATTCTCAATCCACAACAATCTCCTCTTTAACTTACCATGGCCACCCCCTCCCTTACTACTTTCAGATTGTTAGGAAAGTTGTTATTGGTCCCCAAATTATTTCATACCTTCTAGGTCCACCATGGTATCAGCAACAGCCCTAGGCTCAATGCAGCTTCTGCCATAGCCTCAGTCTCCTCAGTGCAACGCTGTCCATAATAGTGGCTACCGATTTGGGGGGGACATTAAAGCAGGCTGTGGGTCGCACCCCTTGCCAGCGCAGGTGGTCATAGCTTAAGATACAGTCAATCTAGATGCCTCATGCAAGGGCTGTAATGTTACATCCACAGATCACTAGAAATATCTTCTTAGAAATTGCACTTAGCTTAAAGCCAACTGAATATAGAATGAGGGACAGAAACCAAGCAACATATAAGCTACATATAAGAATTGACTGCATTCAGGAACTAAAAAAACTCCACTACTACTTAGCAGGTGTCCCCCATCCTAAGAATGTTTTCCAAGTGCCTGGGTGCGATTGTTCAGTGCATCCCCCTGCCTGTGAAAACAGCAGCTGCTGAATCTCCCACAGAATTTGAAAAGCTGGTCATGTGCTCATCTGGTGGGTTTAGCTCCTCCTGCAAAGCAAGGCTGATGTAAATCTGTCCTCCTATGTTGTGCTCCTAAGTCACAGCTTTTGCCGCACTCCGGTCACTGCTGCTGACTCTATGGAAGGCCTCGTGTATGACGCCCCCTGCCTTTGGATTGCAGTTCTGTGGCTTTGTGAATTACAAGCAGAGACGTATTATGGCATGGGCAAAGTGGGTAATTGCCCAGTGCCCCGTCTTCCAAGGCCCCCCCAGGAAAGTGATTTTTTTCAATATGTCACTTCTTTTCCTCATTCTCATCCTTTCCTCTGTCTGCTTACTCCTGCCTCAGATTGTCTCTCTCTACACAGTTTCATTTTAAGAATGTTGGTGTCTCAGCTAAGACACATTGTAGCTGGTCTGTGTGGCGCCCTAACTGCTAATTTGCCATATAAATCAATATTGTATGTTATCTTGCTGGCTTCAATGGGTGGAAAATGGTTTATAAAATTCAAAGTTGTTCTAAAGGGAGGGCCCAAAATATGCCTTGTCCGGGCCCCAAAACTCCTTAAAATGACACTGACTACAAGGCCTTCAGTTGGCACCCGACCTGTTCGCAGCACCAGTGAAGGTGGCCCGATGTTCTCCCTTCGACCTCTGCCTCTTCAGCAGTCAGCGCCCCTTTCTTATCCAATGCAAGTGCAAGCCCCTCCCCCTTTGCTGACTGACTTCTCGCCAGTCAGTCAGCAGGAGTCTCTTCACCTCACCGATCTGACCCTGGAAGTGATCCCATGTGATCCCAGTGGTGTAACTCAAAATAATGCCCCCCTGCACAATGTAAGAGCGACCCCCGAGTCTCCCATATCTCAAAGATATTCATTGACCTTGGCCTAATTTGTGGCTCCCTGGGTGGTTGGTGGGGCTCTGAAAGGGTGACCCCCCTTGCGCCGTACCTGCTTGTATTATGCCCTTGTGTGGGCCCGAGCAGCTCCACGGGAAGTTGGTGCCAATATCCACGTTAAAAGCACGTTTGTTGGCATGGGGGAGTGTCTTGCTGGGCACTCGCCAGCACAGCAGCTTCACTCTGTTTTTGCCGCGCAACATGGCAGGCTACATGGTCAGGTGGTGAGGTTGTTGGCAGTGTAACAAGAAACATCTGCTGCTGGCGGATGGGCGCGTTTGTTCATCTCGCTGTCTCAGCTGCTTTAAAGGCAAAAATGCACCTAGAAGCACTTAGAAAGACTGTCGTCCTGAGTTTTCAGGGCTATGTGAAAAACCGTAAATGTCAACATTTCAATTTAAATAGAGAATTATAACAATATCTAAAATCTTACCGGAGTTTCCATTTTATGGAGGAATCTGACATTCTCTCCCACTTCACATGGTGCAGCATCAGTTTTACTGGCCTCGTGACCAACCACGTGTTCAATAGCGTTCCCAAGAAGCACTACAGACATTTAAAGCTTAAACCTTGCCAAAAAATCTTCGGTGAAATAAACGTGCTTAGATTGCCTAAGAGACAAAAGTAGTCTGATGTTGCATCAAGCTAATCTCAAACTGTATGCTCCAGACTGCACAAAAATGCATAATTTAAAACTGTTCACTTTTTGCTTGAAGTCAGAAGACTTTGATCCACTAAATAGCTAAACATTGTTGCTATGCAAACAGAACGTTTAACATCTGCAAGATGTATAGGCACTTTTATTTACATTTAAATTAAAACTGAAATGCATTTGTATTATGTTTCTGAAAGGTGTGCGCTACATCTGCGGAGGGCTATTGTTTATTCATGCTGGAAAGCCTTTGAAATGTGCTAAAATGCTTCCCACTCATTATAAAGATCCGCCACCCATGGATTAGGACTTTGATGTCACCAATCCTGCTTCAAAGGCTTCTTTCAGTGCTATTAATCACAGTTTAGCCTCTGAAGATATAGCCAGGGAAAACATTTGGACATCTTCTGCTGGAGTTGCTAAAACTTGGAAATAGATGGAGCCTTGTACACACAAACATTCCACATGACTTCCATTTTTTGCTGCGGATATTCACTGTGACTTGCTGTTACTAGACTGCAACATTTGCAAATACATAACAAGACCATGTTTTTGCAGATCTGGGGTATCGCTTTAGCCTCAAAACAGTGTAAAGTATCTATTGACGCATAGGGGTGGTGGGCTGCAGATTTCCACATGTCAGAGGCAAGTGTTTGATCAGGTGTTGGAATAAGTCGGTAGTTCCTTGTTACCGCCAGCCCGACCATTTAGTAAATATTGAGTATTGGACGCGTCTTTACATGGCTGGTGACATATCTAAGTAGCATGAAGCTGAGTGCAGTCCGGAAACACTATGGATTTATCGGGCACGTAGTTTCTGCGACAGAAAAAGGCACGATTGTGTTGCAATTTGCACCATCGCTCGCACTGAAGTTAAAATTAATAGTACTACATGCTGTTGGAGAACCTCTCACAAGGAGCCTTCTAAAAAAATATTAGGTGAGTGGATTCAGAAAAAAACTCCTAACTATTTACACGTTCTTGCGTTTTCTAAAAGCTACTAGGTTTTAGAAGTTTGGGAGAAAGTTTTGTGAGTATATAGAAAACCATTTTGTGCTACAGTGGTTTTCCAGAACATATGGGGAAGGATTCGGTGGAGGGTGGGCGTGTTCATACAAGCTACTGTGAATAAAAAGAAAGGGGAATACGAGGCAGTGGGATGGAAGGGACAGGCATCGTTTTTACTATGTATGACATTAAAAGACTATGACAAGTCCTTTAACAGGTGTAGGGGAAATCAATTGAACTAGTGACATTAACTGCCACAACTTGCACGTGATCGTCGGTAGCCAAGAACTATAAGCAGGGCCACTGGAATTCTGTGATTGTGCGGCCGCAGTGATTTTCGCATAATTCTAGATGTGCTGCATTTGCCACATAATTCGTTTGTCACATAATCTGCAGATTTTAACAAAAAAAAAATTGTTTCTAGCTCAAGTGGTTAAAAAGTTACTTAAAATGCAGCAACGTGTGTTCCGCTCAGTTGGAAGGCCCTTTGCAAAGCTGGACTGGTCACCTTTCTGTTGCTTATTGCTATATTTGGGTTGTTAAACTGGTACTAATGAGGTGCAACTAATGCCCAGGCGGTGTTAATAAGTGTAGAAGTGTCAAAATAAGGACATGATAGTGCCGTATTATGTCGCATAATTTCCTTTTTCTTGTTGCATAATTCAATCCACCCTGCTGCATAAAATGTCCCTTGCCTGCCGCAGAATTCCAGTGGCCCTGACTATAAGTAGCTTGCTGAGTACCAGCACCATTATCAGTACATTAAAAAGACAGCCAAAGCAGGTGTTGGTTACTAAAGAGGATGTGATGCACTAGACTGCAGTAGCCTCAACGGATATGAATCGTGGGTTCATCACTGTCTGGAAGAAGCTAAAATGTACAGCATGAGTCTGTTCTCAAACAGAGCAGTGTGTGTAATCGTGCACGCAATGGAGAAGGTAACTCCCCTGATTCCTTTGCATCAATGGAAGCCACTGCGAATCAGCTCCCAGCATTTAAGGGAGATGATCATCTTGTGGGAACATCTCAGACTTAAACGCAGACTCAGCATCTTTCATCATTTTAGTCCCATTGAAGGAGATTTTGATGATAAATATCACTAAGTTGCATTGTAGACTTCTCCAACTGGTACAATACTAAAAGCAGTCTTTAGCGTCTCTGATGTCGAGTCCAGGTGGACCATGGATAGTTACAAATGTCAGTAACATCACAAAGCAATGCACCACTTCAGGTAAGATCCTAGGTAGCAAACAGAAACGTACTGCCATCTTTAAGTTAACTCTGTACCTTTAAAAAGCTTCCTCTTCCCTGGGTCCCTTCATCTGTGCTGAATACCATAAAGAGACATTGTTCTTGGGGCTTGAAAAATCAGCAAGAGCTGCTGCTTACTGGATTAAATGACTGCCAGGGAGCAGCTCAGTGCCTCTGTCACGCAAGAAAGTGTCAGTGACATACATTTGATCACGTCATATGAGTAGATGAAACCAGGATAACTGTTAAACTAATTCAGTAGCCCAGTGTCACCAAAGGTTTCTGGAGATTTAGGAAATATCACAGAAAGACTGATAGGGTGCATCTGTTCCAAGGTAAACTAGTGGAATTGTTGACAGTGGACATTGCAACATACCCTTCAGGAGAGAAATATCAAAACTGGGCATTCATAGTGCACAATGGGCCCGGTGACCAGTGTTCAAAGCACATGCAGCACATTATTAACACCCCACTGTGTCAGGTTTTATCCTACTTTTATTCTACAGCAGCTGCAAAGGTCCTACTGCAAGGACATGCTGCTGAGCAACGAGCCATGTACTCTCAAAATATTCCACATGTTTTGCTGGGAATACCCAAAAATGGAATAATATAAGGAACATGATGGAAGACGTTATGGAACGGTGGCTACAGCCCAGGAGTTATAAGTGGGATTCATTACAGTCAATAGAAGCACTGCAGTGAAGTGGCCATACGGCTTGAGAACAAAGCCCATGACCTTTGCTTTGGGCATGTTTACCCCTGGTGTTGTCACTTTGTGTGCATAAAAGTAAGCCTGTCTGTGAGATTCATGCTGTGGCTTACAAGTTCTTCTTGCACTTCTGCCATTCTTAAAGAGAATGCAAAGTTCTCATGCTTTGCCTGTCTAGCTCAGTTTGCCCCACCATCAGTTTAATACGTCAGTGCCCACTAAATGCACATACTTGCCGTGAAATACTGTATGTCGCATAACAGAACTGGAGGATGCTTTATTCAAATCAAATAAAGATTTTATTTCAGATTACGAATCTATAAACCACATACATCAATCCAACCATTCAATTAGTACAATAATCACAATTTAAAAATCAATAGGACCATAAAACGAAAAAGAAAAGAAAAAATAATCCCTTCTAAAAAATACTTAAAAAATGTAAGCAGGGGTTGCAATTATAATTTCTACACAGAAGTGGACATATGACCCAATTTAAGCTAGGCGTCTATGGAATTTGAACTCCTACAAGGTTTTTATTCAGCCTCTCTTTCTGCACAGTTATGTATTATCCAGGCTGCGTGTAGGAACCTTGCCATGCTAATCACTAGTACCACCTCCTTAGTGTTGGATTTCAATATCTTTAAGGCTGTCTAGAGAAACCTTAGGCCCGGGAGTCGGCACACAGGGAGAATCCATTTCCTACGAGGCTGTCATAGAGCAGGGCACAGGAAAATGAAGAGTGATGTCAAGACCAAAAATGTACATAGGGCAAGGATAGCTAAGATTACTAGAATTCCCCCATCTCCCTGTAAAATCTGCCAAAGGGAGCGTTCCATTACGAAACTTCATGTAAAGCTGCCTGCGAAAAGAGCTTTGTATGGCATCTAATGAAGGTTCGTAGCATGGAGTGATCTTGTGGTCTAGAAAAACGCTGGTTAGACTTCACGTGGAGCACTTCCTATTCTGCTCGCCCCATAGGTTGTCCCTGCAGCTGCCTCGATATCTATGCGACTTCGTCAAGCCTGGTCCACATGACCTCCAGGGCAAGAGCTTTAAACATTCTCTTTAAATATAACAACCAAGGGATTCTCAAGTGACCTGGTGAGTTTAGGAATTCTCTAAGGGGAGATCTGGAGGACTCCTGTTCGGGCGTTGTCCAAATCCTATGCCAGAACAATAAGGGGCTTAGCTGGATTGTAAAAGATATTGAGTACAAGCCCATGTCCTGGTGTACAGGGAGTGCTGGTGTGCTCTGGGGAAGAATAAGGAGTTGTCTAAGGAAACAGTTCTCTGCTACTAATAGCTCATTAGTGCAAGAGTGGCCCCACAATTCTGCACCATATAGGGCAGAAACTTTTTTGTGGGTTTAGATTCCTAGATTTCATGTTTTTGGCCATCTTGAGAATTGCCCCAGACTCTTGTTGGAGGCTGAGTGCGCTCTTAATGACCTCCGTTTCCCAATTGGAATTATTATATATTGTCTCCCCCAAGTAAACAAAATGATGTACCTGCCCAAGAGGGGAATTGTTAACCTCAATTCTTGAGTGTAGGAGCCTCATAAAATTCAATATCATATATTTTGTTTTCTATATATTTAACTCAAGGCCTCAATCAGAGCAGAGCAGAACAGCAGAAAGCATTTAGAATTGCTTGTAGTCCACTCAAGGTTTTGGAAGTGAGCAGACTATCGTCTGTGAATAGCAAGGTTGGAATTTTTGTATGGCTAATTTTAAGGGCGTCATTGTTTGCAAAGTTTAGTGCCCCAGCCAAATCGTTGACATAAAATGCAAAAAGTGTCTGAGCTAACATGCAACCCTGGTGCAATCCCCTCTCTATCCTAACCACATTCAACATCTCCCCGTTCTTCCCATACCGGAATCTTGCGACATTATTCTCATCTATACTTATTGGTATGTCTAGGATATGAGCTGGAACTCCCATTCTATCCAGAGCATCCCATAGTTTTCCTTAGGGGACCATGTCAAACGCAGATTTTAAATCTACGAAAATTACGAGAGGATTAACTTTTCCCAGCAGATAAATTCAATGATAAACAGACCAAAATCTCTCTTTGAAATACTGGTATTCATACAGCATGAAAAGATTGCCTCCTTTCAATTAGAGAAAAATACTAATATGGAGCAACATACCAGTAAGATCCACGTCCTCTGCAGGCTGTTGCGAAGTCACTCTTTCTACTACAACTGTGAAAACCTTATTCTCCTATGTGACAGTTCTCTGGCTGCACATGTCTATTGGAAGCTAGTTAAAACTGACATATTGCTAACTTATACAAACAAGCATTTGCAATGCAATAGGTCTCGCATTTACGCGAGTTTAAGCTATTGGCATTGTAAATGACGATGCCTTTTATTTATGTTTGAAAAACGAAAACACAAATAAAAGGCATTGTTATTTGCAATGTGAATAGCTCAAACTCGCGTAAATGCGAGACCTATTGCATTGTAAATGCTTGTTGTTCCTTTCACTGTAGCAGTGACCTGGTTTGTTTTAAAAAAAATAAGACCTTTGGCCTCACGCTGTTTGTTCATTTGCATCTCACTGATGCTGGGAACAAAGAGATTGCAATCTTTACTGCCGATCTTTACTGCCGTGCGGCCCGCGAAAGTGAAAGCAAACGAGTGCTTTCAGGCCTCCAAATGGTGCGCGCGCCCGGCCGGCGCACATGCACTGTATTTGGAGGCCTGAAAACACTCGTTTGCACTTCCAGAACCCCCATTTACAAAAGCTCTCGCGAGAGCAGCGCTAAAGCGCTGTCTCAGGCGAGACCTAAAAACGATAGAAGCCCAGATTCACTAAAACTTCCACAGTTGCAAAATGATGTGAAGTAATGCAAAACAGCACACGGATACTTACTTTATAGCGCAAAGGGTATTTCGTTTTGGAAAGGTGTCCTTTTTTCAGGAAAAATACCTCTTTCTTCAGTAGGTCAGTGTAAATAACATAGGTTTTGACCCAAAGCCTGATCTACTAAGATAGCTGGAGACCAGACACTGCATCAAATAACTCCTCCTTGAAGCAGACACCAAGCAGAGATATCTTCATTTCTGGAGAAAAAAAAACATGTTGCATGTGTGCTCATGGGGACACAGCACACTTCCAGCGCATGAGATCTTTCTCTGTTGTCTAGACATTGGAACTTGTACTGTAAGAGTATACTTCCAGTAGAAATCCAATGCTAGACCGCGCACACTGACCTCTGCACGGCTGTGAGTCAGGATAGACTCCCTTTTAGAGCACCAGCACAGCGAATGACCGCAATAGCGGCCAAACTTAATAGATATGGTTCCAAGCTGTGTTTTCCTCTTTTCAGTGCAGCACAGCACATTTTGTTTTTTGACTGCATTGAAAGAAAAATGAGTAAATCTGCCCCATAATGTTTATATTGAAATGTTACCCAACTACCAGGACCACCCCACAACTTCCTTTCTTCAAACAATTCTAAAGAGATACACAGCAACTCAATTTTTATCATAACGTTCCAAAAGAAAGCTTCTTGCATTTAAATAATTTGGCCAGAGATCAGGAGCATACAACGTAGCCTTCTCCCTCATGATATTGTCCCAGCTATCTGAACTATCACTCCCTGATCTACCAGGAAAAAGGATTGAGAGGAGAGGCCTGCAGCCTTGTAGTCCCTCCATTTGTACTCCTGACAGCATACAAACTCTTCTACTATAGCTTTATAGCCTGCCACCGAGGGCTATGGCAGTTGTTTAAAGGCCCTGAATCCAAATTATAGGCCCAAGCCGCAAGCGAGGGCCTATAACGAGGGAAAGGGGCCTTTAACAACAGGTATAGCATGAGGCAGAAGGGCTATAAGGCTATTAGAACATTCCACCCACGAAGGGTAGAATGTTCTAAATTAAAAAGGGAGAAACATGGAGCCAAACTTTGGAATGTTGACGCTCCGGGCTTATGCCAGCCATTATAAGCCCAATACTACTCCATTTTCTTCAGTGGAGCTCTAAACATTCCAATGTTCTAATAAAGAATCTAAATTTGGTTTGATGGTTGCATAAAGCTCTACTTTTTGTAACATTCCTCTTGGTCATCGTACATATTTCTCCCATAGATTTGTCTGAAAGAATCAGTTTGCCTATGAGCCCATGTCCTATTATGAATGCGGGTGCAGGGACAAGCAGGTCTTAAGAGGTGCACTAACAGTGTGCAAAAAAAAAGGGTGATGTACTGCCAGTGCACCTCCTGACAGTCTCACTCTCGTAGGGTGAGAGGGGGTCCTCCCAAATATCATCCTCCCAGTCATCAGCTCTGCCCCTCTTTAAAGTGGAGATTGGTGCCGCCTGCGCATAGAAAGATAGAACAGCTGCTTCTGTCAGCTGCTCCATATTTCACTGAATGCACTACCAGGGGTGCAGCAAATTATTTGTAATAGAGCTCACTATCCCTGTTTGCCCCCCGGCGCACCTATTTGAAGGTGCATCATGGCGCAAACCAGGACAATGCACCCTCTCTTTATTATAAGCCCGGTACACCATTTCAAAACTCTCCAACCACCTCCCTTTTGTGCGTTACTTCTTTAGGTTACAATTAAATATGAAACATGCATTCACTTGTTTTTTCAGGTAATCTGGCCCAGTCAAGAGCAAGAGTCACAGCTGCTTCCAGGTCTTTGCCACCCCAACTCAATGCAGGACGTATCAAGGTTGGTAGTTGTTCTATTATTAAGAAACTATTTTAAAAAATAACTTTCTGTAAAACATAGTCAAATATCAGTCAATGCAAATGTCAATAGTAAGTGTCATAGATTCCAGACTTATGCGGTATAAAAATGTATATTGTTTGAAGTGATTGTGTTTTAGAGAATATTTGGAGGTATGTAAAAGTTAACTAAAGTATTATTTAGTTGTTCTTTGTGACTATGAGCTACTAAGAGTTACTTATATGTAGCGTTGTATTCTAAACACACTTAAAATATTATGTAATAATTCTTCAGCTTCGTAATTTTCCTAAACATAACAGCCTATTGTTAATGGTTAAAAAATAAAATGGATTCCTGTGTATGCATTCCATTTTCAATTGTAGGATGATGCTGTACCAATATCTGAAAGTAATAATGAGGAAACAGGAAGTAGTACAAGTGTTAGCTTTATTCTCGTCCAGTTTTACAATATAGTTACCCACCACCCCAGTCATATATATAACCCTTGAGGGAGCCTGGGCCCACTTACACAGTAACACTTAGTCAACGATCTTTTTGTGCGACATGAGAGGTAAGGAAAACTTTTTCTTTCAGTCTCCAAATACAGTGTAACGAGTTTAGTTACACAATAACTCAGTTTAACACCAAGGCCCTCATTACGATGTCGGGCGGACATCACCGTTGCAGAGTGGGAACCGACCGACCGTTTCACAAACCATCTACCTATCGCACTGAATCCATTTCCAAATGAATCCCAACACCTTCAGCTGCCAAACCACTCAAATCCTTCTGGACATCAGTAATGTTCTTTATGTACTTCTGTAAGTCCTTGCTCTTGTCTGGAAACTAAGTGTGACACTGTGGGACTTTTAACACTCTACAGACTCCACTTTCTTTTGCCAGCAAAATGTCCAAAGCAAGCCGATTCTGCAAAACCATAGCTCATGTGGCAACCATCTCAGTAGTCACCAACAACAAAGCTCCAGCAGTATTAGTGGACAATCTATCAACTACTGTGGACAACTTTCTGATCTTGATGTCATTCAATATCATCCCTACATTTGGTATGATAGCTCCAAAGATATCTCCCACAATCTCTCCAGCACTCAGTCCACGTTCTTGTTTCGACTTCTCTTTCCAGGCAGGAAGATCAAAATCTTCCACATGATAAACCTTCAAAAACACTGCACCTAAATAACATCTACCATACCATTTGCTAGGCAGTTAAAAATAAGCATTCTTTCCACACAAAATAAACTCCAGGAATTACTGGGTCAGTTCCACCCAGAACCAACTTCCATGACCCTAGAACCCCAAATGTGTGATCACATTCACTCTTCCCTAAAAATATAGAACTGTAGTCACTCTTGTCGTGGTGTACGCATAATCTCTCTTGATTTTGCCAGTTCAATGACAATGCTCCAGTGTTTCCTGCCGTTTGATGTTGCCTCTCCTCTGGTGACCAATTTTGAACATGGACCCCTCTCGCTGCATCTGTCAGTACTGCACTATATCTATCTTCTACTTGATCTATAAATTTCTTCTCAATGTCAGAAAGGGCACGTGTTAAATTATGTCTATGCGTATAAGCTGTATCCATCATTTTAGTTGAAACTAAATTTCTACCTGCAATTTTCACAGTTTTGGCATATGAATGTCTGTTCAAGTGCTTAAACATCAGCACTTCTGAAAGAAATAGATCATAATTTGAAAAATAATACTCAAAATGACCCTTTGCATAAAATATACTTAGAAGCAAACTACAGCTAATGTCGTAAATCAAAGGAAGATGGTGATAGGTAATGCCTTCAGCTGCTGAAGCAGGTAACTGCATACAAACAAAGCAATCCCTCGCTTCCTTAGTATCTACAGACTCATAAAGCAATCTAGCAAAATCATTTAGTGTAAAATCTACCCTTGACAAATCTGTATGTATATACTGTTCTCCTAATAAAACTAAGCCTCCATCTGCATCAGGTGAGGATTTCTTCTTAGGTATCGGTCTCTCTTATATGCTACCGGCAGGATTCTCCGCCGATGCCCTTTTATTGTTCATCATGCATAGTAAATTCAAACCATTACATGTTCAGAAATACAAAGAATAAGCACATTAAAACAATGCCGAATGATATACAATACATTTCTATTTCATTTTGGCTGAACCTGACTAGTGTTTAATACTGCACTGTAACTATACTGTAGTGTCCAATAAAATAATCAAAGTAAATATAAAAGACCACTGGAGCCTGCTTGGATTGAAGTTCTAATATCTCCTGGGTGCTACCAGTCTTAATACCGGATGGTAAAGTGCTGAAATGTGAAAAAAAACTGGCTGGATAGTCTTGATCGAATTTGAATACTTCGACCTATATCCGCTCTTGCTTAACCAGTTGATCTTGAAGCACCAGAATATTTTATGCGTCTTGGTAACTTGATTATTGATGTGAGTATGCACTGCGAATTTGCTCAAAAGCCTCAGTGTTTTATACTGATCCAGAGAATAATTTTCAATGTAGTGCCAGGATTTCAATAGTTTACAATTGATATGGGAGTCCGTGGAATCGAGACATATGCAAACAAGATGTATAATGTCTTCCTTAGGGGCATCACATAATCTGCACGATCTGTTTCCATACTGGTTGATCGGTCAAAGATGGGAGGGTTCCAAGCCTGATGGCCAACAGTTTCCCCTTTAGATGCAGTGGGTAGGTTGTGCTCAACAATGCTGCTGGTTTTAAGATGTCATATGATTGTATTGTCATCCAGGCATGGGACCTGGCAGTGAATCTATGCTTGTCATCAATTAGGGAGTGCAATCTGGCAGATTTATTGATGGCACGGCAGAACACCGTGTACGGTAAATCTAAATGCCTTAAGTCTATTGTATTTGTTTCTTGTAGTGAAGACTTCAGGTATTTGCTGTAAGCCAAGAGGGGGTAGCTTCCCAGGGACTGCCACAGAGCATTGTCCAGAGGGCTGCCTTGAATTAGCCGTACTTTATACCACGTTTTAGTGGTGTGGTATCTTCTCACTATGGTTTGCTGCATTAGCCCGAGTTCTAGTCAGACTTGTGCGGGCGAGCCATTCCGTGGCAGTCCAAGAACTCGCTTATAAACACTTCTTTGCAATTTGTCCAGAATTGGTGTGTCTTTCCCATGCATGGCAGCACTTGCGTAGGTAACTGTAGGGAGGAATTTCGCAGGACTCAAACATAAACCTACAATCAATACTATAATCCCTAAAATTACACGTGTCAGACGAACACTTATTATGCATCTCCGTTTATGATTAGGAATTCTAGTTCCCATACTAATGTAGATTCAGACCTAGTTGGGGAGAGCAATAGCAGTTACCGAGTTCTTTCCTGTTGATCTCCACCTGTACAAATAGCTAACAGTCTATATTCAGAGTTTAATTTCTTTATTTACAAGTCTATATACAATCTTTGTGAGTCTTCCCCAGTCCTACTCCATGTTATTCTAAATGTATTCTTCTTCCACTGAGGTCTTTATGCAACTTAATACAGTTCACTCAACATCCCTAACAGGAAGAGAACCAAGGTCCTCAGTGACCATTTCCAGTAGTCCTCTCCTTAGTTCAGCAACTAATGCAAGAGACTCTTCCGGATCCAGATGAGGAAATTCAGTTTCGTTTAGTATCAGGTTTCTCAAACCACTCAGTACTGGTGGGTAAGGAAGGACTAATGTAAGAAGAATGTTCACATCAGTCCCTGGGATCTTCAACACAACATGTATTATCATTTCAGAACTCCCAGAAGTCTCCTTCATCATCATTCGCAGCCAGGTAAGTCAGCTCAGGGGACATGTACCTCCGACAAGACTCCTTCGATCTCTTGAATCACCTAAGATTAAGCCCTTCACCTTTATTTCCACTGTGTTGTAATTCAGATGTTTCAATTATGGGTACAAGTGCTCCTCCAGAGGACAACTGCAAACTTCTTCTTGATTGCTCCCTTGGCCAGCTTTCTTCCGCTCACAACCGTGGTCCTATAGCACTAGTTGCTTTGCCGGGATCAGGATCTAACTCGTTCACCACTACCCACCAATTTCCCTTGAGTCAGCTCCAACTTCTCGTTCTCCTGGACCCCCCTTGGTTTCGGTTTATGCTAGCGCTGTTTCAGGCTTTGTGTGTCCTGTTTGGAAGACCACCACACTTCACAGCAGTCGGTGTAACCAGAATCATTTGAAACGCACCACGCCAAAGAGGCTCAAGGCAGTTCTTTCTCACATGTTTCTTGACAACAACCCAGTGGGGTTGTGACACTGCTCCTGGTGTGAAGGTGCTACTGCTGCTTCATCCTGGTGAGACACAGAATGAACTACATCAGCTAACCCCTTACAGTAGTGAAACAGCAAATCCTTTGATATGTCCACAAGCATCTTGGCAGGCACAGCAGGTAATATCGCTCAATTAGAATTTCATGTGGTGATAGTCCTGTTCTTCTGTCTGGAATACTGAAAAGACTTATCAATACAAGAGGCAAAGCATCAGACCATTTCAAAGACATTGACGCATACGCTTTAGCCTACCTGGATTTTAAAGTGCCATTTATCTGTTCCATGATACCTGAAGCTTCTAGCCGATAACTGCAATGCAGTCTCTGCTCCTCCTGTAATGCTGCACATAACAATCCCAAGATCTCATTTATAAATGAGACTCTCAGTCTGACTCCAAAGTAGTTGGAAATCCGAATCTTGGGATGAATTCCCTCAGCAGTAACTTAGCTGCAGTGAGACTGTCACATCTCCTAGTAGAATAGGATAAGCTTCCACCCAATGAGAAGATATGCACACCACCACCAAAATGTACCTCAATCCATTACACACAGGCATCTCAACAAAGTCCAACTACATCCTGTTAAAAGGCCCTCCTGACTTCCCACTATGGCTCAAGGTAACAGCAGTTCTCTTTTTCACATTCATTTGCTGACAGGTCACACACTTATGACACAATGCTTCAGCTATAACTCGGAATTTTGGATTAAAACATGTTTGTCTGAACAACCTCACCATCGTATCCCTTCCTACATGTGTTAGCTCATAAATATGTTTGGCCATCTGGTACAACAAACTATTGGGTAACACGGGTCTTCCATCACCTGAAACCCAAATGTCATCATCTCTTTTTGCACATCCTGCTCTAATCCAACCTAATTGCTGTTCCTCAGACACCTAAAGCTTGAAACCTTTCCACCTCATCCCAAGTATCAGCAACGGTCATCATAAAGTTGAAATTGGCCTCATCTCTCTGTTCATTCAAGTACACAATGAAAGCACAAGTATTCAAGGCACAATTACATGCAACTTCACAACCGTGAGACAATAATTTCCTTTACATTGGGCAGGACACTTGACGAGGGCAATTACTTGAGGCATCAGTACAGCTTCCATAGTTTTCTCGCAGCTTCTCCATTACATATTGGTAACCCCAATGAGGTCATGAATACTCTCTGAGACCATAATTGTTCAAAGTCATGCACCACACTGAACCCATATTGGCTATCAGTGAATATTGTTACTTTCAGCTGGTCTGAAACACAGCAAGCACGTGTTAGAGCAACCAATTCAGCCACTCGGACGGAGAATACTCCTTGAAGCTAAGCAGCTTCCACCGCTCCTGAAACAGTACAGACAGCATAGGCTGCCCTCAGGTTTCCCTCATGATCCCTTAAACATGAGCCATCAACAAACAGTATTTGGTCACACTCAGATAATAACATGTCAGTAATGTCAGGACGGGGTGTGGTGCACAGTTCAGTGACATCGAGACAGTCATGCTCTCCTTCATTTCCATCCCCATCACAATCCGTCAAAAGTAAAAGTGTGGCAGGATTAACCATAGAACAACATTTCAAGGTAAACTTTCTCAGCCACTAAAATCACTTGCTTTTATCTCATGCGTATATGGTTAGTCAGCTACTGAGTATGTGTCCTTGTTAACAGCAATTCTACAGAGAGCAGAATATAGACACTTAAAGGGTGACCAATCACAATGCCTTTGCATCTCTGTATGCTGATATCTGTTGCAGCAATGGATTTCAGATATCTGGGCAATGGTGATGATACTGGATCTTAAGTAGCTGAGAAATAGGTGACTGGTGTACGGGCATTTCCATGGTTCTGAGTTAACACTGAGAGTGCACAGCCCTGTTTTTCATGGCAAAAGAGCGAAAACGCTCTTTGTTGTAATTTGGCTTTCCCAGCACAGGAGCATAACAGAGACTCTCTCTCAACTCCAGGAATGCATTCAAATAACCATTGTCCCAGGACACAGGATCAGACACATGTTTGTGTGTCAACCTCTGCAGAGGTATGACCACAAACGAAAAGCTGGGTATCAACTGGCAACAGTAGCCCACCATTCCCAGAAACATCCTGACTTCCCTTTGCGTGCGAGGCAGATTAATTTGCATGATCGCCAAAATTCTTTCTTGTGACACCTTTCTCACACCTTTCTCAATGCAAATGGTTCAGTAGGGCAATGGTATCAGTTTTGCAAGCATCCCGAGTATTCGATGCAATCATTTCATTTTCCAATCTTTATTTCGACCATTTGGTCATAAAAGATGCACATACAAAAAAATCACATGAATTCTGTCAGATTTGTTAAAACATCAATACATGATTTTAAGATCAACACAGACAATAAAAACAGTTATTAAGAATTGAAGTGATTCTAAAATCTACCCAGCATTTTTTAAAAGACGAATACGCGTATACCAAACATTCGTAAAGAATTTGGAAAGTGCAAAAACGGTTGGGCCAGAAACATCGGATTTTAAAATCCTGTACATAGGTGTATATTCCCTGCCACCCAAATTCTTAATCAAGGGAAGCAGCCAATGCTTTCTGGCTGCCTTGTAGGCTGGGCAGAAAAAGATCACATGCAAATCATTTTCCTCTTTATCAACGCAAAGAGGACAGTATTTGGTGGAAGGGACTTGTAGCCAGGTGCTTGAAAAGGACCGAAAAGGCAATGTACTGTATCTCCACTGGAGAAATAACTTTCTGGTGAGTATGGGATATATGGGATCGAAAGCCTTCTCAAATCTGTAGAGATCCTTAGTTTGCAGGAATATGGAAGAGAGGGACCCCTCTGTCTGGGTAGCTAAGGCCCTTGTCCTTTTGTGTTCGTGATACAGATTCGCCAGGGATCTCTTAGAGATTCCTGGTGCTACATTCGCTGGTTCGGTCCACAATTCAGGGAGCCCCAGATCGGTGCAAATTGACTGGATGTTTTTGACCCAGGGAATACTGAGCGCCTTGGGGTGCTTTAATAGTTCGGCCAATTCCGCCCTATAGTCGGCGAGATCATCGCTGCTCCATAGCCTGCGCCAGAAGGCAATGGGTCTTAGACTTATCTCGTCGGCAAGTGGCCGTAGCCCTAGATCAAGCCTCAGAGGAAGAAGTGGAGTGCTAGGGGGAAGTGCGGTTATTTGTCTTATAAACCTATTTTCCGTGGAGGACAGGTTCCGACATGGAATGTGGCCCCACAATTCAGCCCCGTACAAGATCGCCCCCCTGGCCTGGGCTTTATATATCTGAATTAAGGCCCCCAGTGGGCGGTAGGTCGAACCAATCATCATCCGGGATATACCCCCGGTAATTTGCACTAATTTAAGGTTAGCCCTGCTCTGATGGGTCCCCCAGATCATATTTTTGTTGAGCGTCACGCCGAGATATTCAAACGTGGCTACTCTTTCCAGCCGCACTGCTCCCAGTTGGGGATTCGGGCGCTGTTTGGGGCTCGGATTCAATACCATATATTTGGTTTTTGTGGCGTTGATTTCCAACCCTCTATCCTGGCAGAAGGCCACAAAGGCATCGAGTATCCTTTGGATGCCCATGGGTGTTTTAGATATTAACAATGTGTCGTCCCCGAACATTATTGCGGGCACACTGTTGCCGTTTAATTTGGGGGCATCTGTGTAGTCGGTGGCGTTAAGATGGGCGATTACCCCGTTGACAAAGAGGCAAAACAGGGTCGGCGCCAGCACACAGCCCTGTCTTACCCCTCTGCCAACGGGGAATCTGTCAGTCAGTTCCCCCGACCTCCCACACCTCACCTGGGCATAATTGTTATGATGCAACCTCTGCAAGGTCAATAAAATATCTGGTGGTACGCCCATCCCTGCCAAGATAATCCAAAGTTTTCCCCTGGGCACGAGGTCGAAGGCGGCCCGTAGGTCCACGAAAATCGTGTACAAACTACCGCCCTCGAACCTCACTGTCCTCCAATAGACCAGATTCAATCTAAAAACCTGGTCCACAGTCGATACCCCTTTCCTAAATCCTGCCTGATAGGGACTGAGGGCGCCCACCTCCTCTATCCAGTCCTGGAGCCTATTCAGGAGAACCCTGCCGAACAGCTTCTGCGCTACGTCTATCAGACTAATCGGTCTGTAGTTGGCTGGGAGGAGGGGGGATCCCTTTTTGAAAATCGGGACCACCTCAGCCCCCAGCCAAGTACTAGGGATTTCCATCCCACCGAGGATACCGTTAAAAAGAGCAGCGAGGTAAGGCGCCCAGACGGTGGGCTCCTGCTTGAACAGGTCTCCCGGTAGCCCATCCAGTCCAGGCGCCTTCCCCGAAGCCAGGCCTGAAATAGCAGCAGTGACCTCACTCAGTGTTATTGGATCCGCCTGAGGGCCCAGCCTCTCCGGTTCGATTGGCGCAGGGAGTTCTCCAGACTCAGCGCTATATAGGGACTGGAAGTGGGCCTGCCACACTCCAGGAGCTATGTTAGGCTCCACTGCCGAGTGTAGACTCCCTGATCCCCCATTCACAATTCTCCAGAACAGGCGTTGATCTTGAATTGCTAGGGCCTTTGTAAGTTCTTCCCACAGATTTTCCTCCCATTCTATTTTGGCCTGAGCAAGAAGCTTCTTGTAAGCTTGCCTGCGTTGCTTAAGGCGTTCCCCTCCTGTGCCCTCCTTAATTGCTCCAAGGAGTTCTGTTTTGGCCCGTCTACAGGCTACATTATACCATTGTGTTTTACCTTGGCACCTCTCCCTTGGCTTTCGTATGTTACGAGTAAAGTGGGGTGCCGCAACTTTTATAAGTTCCTCATGGGCAACAAACAGTTTGCTCCTTATATCTATTTTATTTGCCACACTGTCAAGATCCCCAACAGTTTCCAGGATGGGAGTAATCTCTGCATAAAGCAATGGGAGTTTATCCTTGCTTGTGACCATATGCTCCCACCTAATTCTTCTCCTACTGTTGTCTATGAGGAGCGTGGGGCGATTCCCTTCCTCATGGGTCACTGGGGCCTGAGGTGCTGGATGAGCAAGGTCTAACTCGAGGGCATTGTGGTCACTGTCCAACCTGTCTATTACCCTGAAGTCCTGTATTGTTGACCATCTCGCCAATTGGACCAGGACATAGTCCAAATGAGACTCTCTTCCCCGCCGATTGTAAGTATTTTTGCCTGGTATATCGGATTTAATTCGCCCATTACACGCTCTGAGTCCAAACCTTAACGTAAGGGCAGTGATTTGCAGTGCCAGTGGGGTCCAGGCTTTCGGAGATGGCACATCAACCCATGGTACTGCCCACCTAACTTCTTCTTCTGATAAGAACCCTTCCTGGAGGCCGGGGAGTGGCTCAAAGTGAGAGTTAAAGTCCCCACCCACCACATAATATGAATCAATCGACAGTTCAGATAAGAAGTTCGAGAGTTCATCAAAGGTCGATGATTCTTTTGCCATTCCCATCGGCCTGGAATAGATGTTGACCAGCAGGAGGTTAGCTTTGTTTGGCCATGTTAATAAGACCGCAAGGATGTCATCAGAGTTGAATGGGAGCCGTGTGGCCACACAGCCCAGGTGCGCAGCAACCCACGTCGTAAGGCCCCCTGATGGGCGGCCTTTGCCTTCCCACCTTGCTGGGATGAAAAATGACGAATAGCCTTGATGTCCATAGTCCTCTCTGGCCCAGGTTTCCTGGAACATGCATATGTCACCAGTTTCTATGTACTTTGCCCAAGCCGGGTCTTCCAGTTTGTTAGCTAATCCCGCGATGTTCCAGGAAATTATCTTCAAATGTTCGGAGGTGGCAGATGCCATACCATGAGGGTTGGAGGAGGTGAATCCATGCCCCACTTCAAATGCGGGACCTATAGTAGGGGCAGCAGAAGATGCATGTGGCACCGGTGGTCTTGGCGCACCATTGCCCACAAGGAAAGGAACCGTAGTTATCCCCTCAGCAACAACTACCCCATCAGTGGCTTGGTGAAAAGATTCGGTTCTGCCATGGTCTGAAGCAGCTGGATCATTCAAGGGGCCAGAAATTGAACCGGAGGACACAGCGGGGGAGCCCGAGACCCCTGGCACTGTCTTACAGACGGTAAGTCAGTCGACCCCATCCAAACCGTTCAGGCAGTTAAAGCGATTAAAATCGCAAAAAGGTGTTTCAGGCGGTTGGAAGTACGGGCGTTGTAGAAAGCCTTTGTGTTTACGTCTGTGTTCCACCCTTGTCCAGTCATCGTGTGTTGGGACCTGGTGCCTGGGAATCGGGGGGAAGAAAAAAGATACTGGGAGGGTCTGTATGGTGGAATCAAGGGATCGGTTCATTCCTCCACAAATGTGTCGTACCGTTCCCGGATCCTTAAAGGTTACCATAATACAGTCCCCCACTATGGTTTTCCTGGTCTTCCCTAGCCATGGAACCCTTCTCACCATGATGATTTCGTTATTAAAATGGGATGGCAAGGGTCGGTTCCAGTTAAGCCATTTGATTACCTTTTTCTTAAGGGATTGGTAGTCCTCATTTTCCCCTGATCTTAAGTGGGGGGCACCAGCTAAGACCACCATTAATCTATTAGCTTCAGGCGGGAGGTCTGGCCTTCGTGGTCTGGGAGTTGGGCAAATGGGCGTGGGTGGGGGGGCGTTAACCTGATCTTGATGTATTCCAGAGGACTCTATTTGAGAGCTATGGGAGGCTAAGTCCACGGGGTGGGTAGGTCTGTTGCTTTGATTATTGTGCCGTGCCTGGAGTTGGACGGCCATAAGGGGTTGCAGAGGGGGGGCAGGCGGTGGGTTTCTGGGGGGGGCTTTATTGGCATTAGTTGCAGCTTCTGCTTTGGAAGGATCCCCAGCAAAGGAATGGGTTCCCACTAGCTTTGTCTGCTTACTTACTAGAGTGTTCAAAGTGGTAAGAGAAGTTTCTAGTAGGGTGAGCCTGATCTCGACTTTTTTTAAGCTGTCGGTAATGGGCTGCAAAAGGGAGCGGAGTAGGAATTCAATGCTCCCTTTGGCAGAGAGTGGGAGGTTTAAGTTTGAAGAAATTACCTCTGGATCTTTAGTGGTGGCCGTTATACTGGGGTTTGGGGGCGTGGGCGGTGGAATGGTAGGCACTATCTCCGTAGGCTTCCCCGATAGAGCGGTGTTAGTGCGTTTCTTGCCAAAGTCAAGATGTGATATTTTGGATTTCCCCCGCCCCCCCACTGTTTTCCGAGCACGTTTACTGGGTGGGGGCCTATGTAACTCCGCCACTACATTTAATTTGGACTTGCTCTTATTAACCAATTGCGTAGGTGGGGTTTGAGTTACCAGGTTAATAGGGGTATGGGAGAACTCGAGAGGGGCTGGCTCTGTGTTTTTTCCAAGCGCTATCCCTGGAGTAGAAGGAATTTCCCTTAGTAAGACGGGGAAGTCCTCGAGTGTCGATTTAATCAGACTGCTGGGTGGAGTGCCTTCCTCTTGAGTGGTGGGATAAGGAATGATATCGGTCAAGGGCCTGGTTTTCATAGATTCAATGGAGCGCCTGCGCTCCACCCTACGCTTCTCAAGCGAGCTTTCCTTGTCCGCTTCTCCTTTAGTGGGTTTAAAGTAATTATCCAAAGTCCCAGAGCTGGAGGCGCCATCCCTTGAGGGGGTTTCCCGTGGTGGGGGCGAAGGCATTGCCTTAATTGTAACACAAAGGGGGATCAAGAGAGTGGGCCCAGCCCAGCCTCCTTCGGCCACTGACGGCCAAAGACGGTCCCGCCCTTGTCCCGGGCTTCTCCCGGGACGCTCCCGCGCAGCGGTGTTCGTGCTCTTACTTATGGCCTAGGATATAATTGGGTAATGGGTAAGGGCGTGGCGATGAGGGAGAGCGGCCCAGGTGTTGCGGGCGGAGCTGAGCTGTGACTCTTGGGAGACTGAGTCCAGCCCCTCCTGCTCGCAGCCCTCACAGCCCTTAGCCCTGGTCTGTCCCAACAACGGCAGCTCCCAAGTTCCAGGCGCCCCTTGGCGAAGCGGGACCCGCGGAGCGGGTTCCGCGAGGCGTGAGGTCAGAGGCAAAGGCAATGGCGATCCAAACGCCGTCCAGCAGGTCCACGTACTGCCCAGGTATGTGCGAGTGTTGTCCCACGTAGAGGGAGGAATCCGGCAGCTTTCACTGGTCAGCTGAGGGCGGGGCGATGAGGGAGAGCGGCCCAGGTGTTGCGGGCGGAGCTGAGCTGTGACTCTTGGGAAACTGAGTCCAGCCCCTCCTGCTCGCAGCCCTCAGCCCTGGTCTGTCCCAACAACGGCAGCTCCCAAGTTCCAGGCGCCCCTTGGCGAAGCGGGACCCACGGAGCGGGTTCCGCGAGGCGTGAGGTCAGAGGCAAAGGCAATGGCGATCCAAACGCCGTCCAGCAGGTCCACGTACTGCCCAGGTATGTGCGAGTGTTGTCCCACGTAGAGGGAGGAATCCGGCAGCTTTCACTGGTCAGCTGAGGGCGGGGCGATGAGGGAGAGCGGCCCAGGTGTTGTGGGCGGAGCTGAGCTGTGACTCTTGGGAAACTGAGTCCAGCCCCTCCTGCTCGCAGCCCTCACAGCCCTTAGCCCTGGTCTGTCCCAACAACGGCAGCTCCCAAGTTCCAGGCGCCCCTTGGCGAAGCGGGACCCGCGGAGCGGGTTCCGCGAGGCGTGAGGTCAGAGGCAAAGGCAATGGCGATCCAAACGCCGTCCAGCAGGTCCACGTACTGCCCAGGTATGTGCGAGTGTTGTCCCACGTAGAGGGAGGAATCCGGCAGCTTTCACTGGTCAGCTGAGGGCGGGGCGATGAGGGAGAGCGGCCCAGGTGTTGCGGGCGGAGCTGAGCTGTGACTCTTGGGAAACTGAGTCCAGCCCCTCCTGCTCGCAGCCCTCACAGCCCTTAGCCCTGGTCTGTCCCAACAACGGCAGCTCCCAAGTTCCAGGCGCCCCTTGGCGAAGCGGGACCCGCGGAGCGGGTTCCGCGAGGCGTGAGGTCAGAGGCAAAGGCAATGGCGATCCAAACGCCGTCCAGCAGGTCCACGTACTGCCCAGGTATGTGCGAGTGTTGTCCCACGTAGAGGGAGGAATCCGGCAGCTTTCACTGGTCAGCTGAGGGCGGGGCGATGAGGGAGAGCGGCCCAGGTGTTGCGGGCGGAGCTGAGCTGTGACTCTTGGGAAACTGAGTCCAGCCCCTCCTGCTCGCAGCCCTCACAGCCCTTAGCCCTGGTCTGTCCCAACAACGGCAGCTCCCAAGTTCCAGGCGCCCCTTGGCGAAGCGGGACCCGCGGAGCGGGTTCCGCGAGGCGTGAGGTCAGAGGCAAAGGCAATGGCGATCCAAACGCCGTCCAGCAGGTCCACGTACTGCCCAGGTATGTGCGAGTGTTGTCCCCATGCAATCATGTCATCGATATACTGCACCAGGATTGAATTACAGGGCATAATCAGAGACTTGAGATTCTTCTTCAGAATATTAATGTACTCTCCGTGTACCCTTGAGGGACATGACACCATGTTAAGACACAATCTCCCAGCCGAAATGCAAACAAAAATTGGCTATCTACGTGCAAGGGGATCGAAACAAATGCCTCGCAAAAATCAATAACAGTAAACCATTCAGCCTCACATGGAATCTGAAACAATATCACAGATGAAACCTACTGATCACCGATTATTACTTTATTTTAACTACTGAACAAGCAGTCAGAAGTGCAGTTACGTTGCAGGCACGAGGGTCATGATTTGAATGATGCTACCAGTGCAGTGCACAGGGGCCAAAAGGTCTTGTAAACCCACTGAACTCTCTGATTATTGCTATATTTTACAACTGGACAAGCAGTCAGAAGGGCAATTACCTAGCAGACACTAGGGTTATGATTTGAATGGTGCAGAAGTTGCAGTAAGCACAGGGGCCAAAAGGTCTAATAAACCCACTGAACTCAGAGTATTGCTGTATTTGCTGCATTTTACTACTGAACAAGCCATCAGAATTGCAATTACCTTGCAGAACAAAAACAATATATAGGATTTTAAGGATACATGACCGCCTGCTCTTCTATTCTATGTGCAAAGTGCATTGCATATAGGTGTAGCACTTGCATAGTTATAAACAGGGAAGAATTTCTAAAAAACAAAATGTTTAGTTGTTAACAGGTGGCCCTATAGGAGTAGTGTGGGAGAGGCGTCTTGCTGTTGTTAGCAGCGTGTGCATAGACTGAACATAAGTCAGTGACAGTAGGAGGTACTTGTATGAGAGGGAGGTGCCTTATAGATGTATAAAAGTCCATAAATGTCCAGAACAAAGGTGATATTGCAAAGTATTGGAATACGTCATTGTACACTACTAAATAGTAGAAGTTACCCAGGGAAAAAGGTAGCTGGAAAGGAATCCTGCCCTGATTTAATTAACTTCCTAATCAGCCCCAAAATTGTATAAGGCAGGTGAGTCTGTGTAGGTCTCTCACAGAAAACGCTGAGTATAGAAAGCCCACACACTCTGAAACATTGGAGTACTGCGGGCAAACTGGATGGCAGTTTGTCCTCAATTTATTAAAGCCCCAAGTTTGATGGGCACCTGAGCCTATTGACTCTCAATTAAAATGCTGAGTCAAAGAGTACTGTGCATTCTGTGGCACTGAATTGTATTCGGGCAAATTTAAGTGCTGCGGTAAATATATAGACAGTGACTGTAACAGGGCATTGTTAGGTACTAGAAAGGGTAAAAAAAAGCGATGGTGGTAACAGGACACAGATTAGGATAGGATTGTAACTTTCTTTATTGTGGGATATGTCCTTACCTTAGTACTGGGTTAAATCCCTTGCGGGCAATCATATTAGCGTGATGCTAAAACACCATGTTTAATGGTGTTGGAAAGACTGTCTTTTATGTCGGTGAGCTCATTCTACCTAAAAAAGGCTGTCATCTTGAATGGTATGTTTAATTACAATGTATAAATTACTTTTAATGTTATAACCCAAAAGATTGTAAATACTCTAGGGATTGGGTAAAACTATATTGTGGTTGTGAATTGAAACTTTTCTCTACGGGAAATATTTTGGCATAGTATTAAATGCCTGAAATAAGAAAGCCAACTTTCGAATAAATTATAAGAGGGCAAGGGTGAAACTGTTCAGCATCGCTGGGGCCGCCATCTTCAAGTATGTAGCGTTAGCCTTGGTGCAATAGTTTTCACATTATGAATCAGTTTTGAATGTCAATATTTTAGAGTCTATATTCAAATGTCATCTTTTCACTTCTTCATGTCCCTTCTAGCATATGTAGAGAAACGGGTGGGTGAAGGGGAAGAATAAAAAGTACCACAGTGAAAGTTGAGGGAGGGTGAATGAATACCAGGTCTTCTGTGGGTTGACCCTTCTACTATCGCGAAGACATTGTTTCAAAAAGAGTCATCGGGTGAAAAAATACATAGCTCATATGTAGAGGCCATTGTGGTCAGTTAGAGACAGGCAGTCTTGGCCAATCTTGTCTCATTGTGTGAAACAAAGTGTCTTATTGATTTCTGTGAGACGTTGGCCTGGTATATGCTGTCCACTAATTAAAGTGAGCACCTTGCACCAGTCCAAACAGCCCTAATGGTGATTTAAGAGGTCTAAGATAACCTTAGAAAGCTAACCAAGTGGTAGCTGAGGAGAACAGCCTTCAGGCTGAGTCTTGAAGGAATGTTAAGGAGCTTGTTTTACCAGAATGCAACCTTATTGTATTGGTTAAATGAAAGGAGAACCACACAGTAGTTATACAAATATGTATTTATTATTATAACACACTCTAAATACCTCACAGTATCTGCTATGCGCAGATAAGCACAAAGTATACAATACTGTACCACAGAAACAATCGTAAGTAGCACTAATACACAATGGGCTCCAGGGGGAGACCAAACCATATACTAAAATAGTGGGATAAGAACCACGACTCGAGTCAAGACAGTGTCTAGAGGATGTAGAATCGCTGGGACCCCAAGGAACTACCCAAGGTGAGTAAGTAGGGACCCCACGGTGGACGGGTGCAGTGTGGGAACACAACCGCGTGTGCCGTACAATTCTCTGGGAGAGTCACGGTTGCAGTTTTAAAGTTTAAGGACCCTTCTAAGTGGACTTCAAAGAAACCCCGTGGAACTTAGGAGGTTGGAGAGCCACCCAACCCATGGATACCGTAGTACCAGAGTTACCTATCCCAGGGAAGCCGGGTGCATAGGTCTGAAGTGGTGTCAGAAACAGAAGTCGATCTCTATGGAGGGCTTCAAAGAAGAGCCACTGATGGGAAGAAGAAAAGTGTCATTCGAAAACCAAAGGTGGATTCCTGTTGAAGAGTACCTGAAAGCAGAGGGGCCAGAGTCTGGGTCACTCAGGAGTGATTAGGGGCTCGGTAGACGAATGCCAACCGCTTTCAGGTGCGAAGAGGAGGTTCTTGACTCTGCAGTCACCGGGACTAGGAGACATTGAGGATGACCAGGAGCCAGATATGAGCTGTCCCACAAAGGATGTCGAGTGCTGAGGGGTCGGTGTCCGGCTGCAACACCAACAAGCCTTGGTTGCGGCAACCCACAAAGATGGTCAAGAATGGTTACGGTTCAGACCAGCAAGTTCGAGGAGACTCACCAAGCACATGGGAGACGAGGCAAGCCTGGAGCAACCAGGGGAGCCCAAGAAAAGCAGTATTGACCCTCAAGAGGACCCACAAGCTGGAGGCACAGGAGTCGTGAGGGGGGCCTCAAGCAGATTTACAAAGCAACGGCCCACGGAGCACTCAGTGTGAGGAGGCCAAAGTTCTTTGGTGGAAATTATGCGAGTGGTCGGGGCTACTCGGAGCCCAGTGCACTTGTTTTGGGAATGCCAACAAGCATATGCACTTGCAAAAGTAAGTGGTGTACAGGGGTATGGGTATTACAGCCCTCATGAGGGATTCTGACCTCAAACTTGGTGAGAGGGTAACTCGGACCTCAAGGGACTTGGGAACCCACTTCCTGTGTTGCTGGAGCCTTCGGAGTCCGTAAGGAGCTCACGAGCAGCAGACCCGTGAGTTAAGATGTGGTGCCTGCGGTTGCAGGGGAGTGACTCCTTCACTCCAAGGGAGATGTCTTCAGCTGTCCTTGATGCTCCACAGGCCATGCCCTGTATGATGCACAGGCACAGACAATGCTTCAGACTGAGAGGGAGACGAAGTCGGGCCCAAACGAAAATCAGCGAAGTCCAGGGTGTCCAGACGGTCGAAGTTCAGTGGTTTCTGGTTCAGAATCTTGTCCACGTCGAATCTAGAGTCCTACAGCCAGGTAAGCACTTTTGTACCCATGGGAGAGGGTTGGAGAGCTTATGGGGACCCTCCCAGGGGAGGCCTCGACAGTGGGGAGGTTACTCCCATGTCCTTTGTCTAGTTTTGTCCCAGAGCAGGAGCCAACGGCTCCCAGGACTGGTTTGAACTGGACTATGCACAGGGACACCAAATGTGCCCCCTCATGCAGACTTACGGTCGCTGGCAAGCTCACCCACACTGGCCTAATACACTAAATCCTGTCTGGGATGTGGTCACACCTCCCTGTGACAGCATACCTATTGTTCTGCCTTCCCCTGCTCGAGCCTGCCTCAGCAGCAGGAGGGCAGAAATGTGCCTCTGGTGGGCAGCAACCCTTTTGGGCTGCCCGGGACTAGAAGGCTTGTACCGTGAACACCCGGGACCTCACAAAGCTCGTTTCTGAGGGGCGGAATCATACCTGCCACACCGGTTACTGGTGTGGGGGTATGATTCCACAATGTTTGATACCAAACATGATAGGGTTACTTTCAGCTGTTTTAGAGTTGGTCATCACGCGGTCGCGTAATGCCACTCTATATGTCGTAAATGGCTGCAGCACTAACAACCCGGGAGAATGGACTCCGTAGGCTGCAGGGCTGTCCTGCTCATGCAGTTGCACCCTCTCACTTAGAACAAAGCACCCTGCCTTCAGGATTGTCAAGGCCTGCTATAGGGGTGACTTATAGGTTTTAAGTGTAGTGACCCTTAGAGATAGTAAACCTATATCTATAGTAAGAGGTGCATGCACCCATCGTACACATGGTGCAATGGCAGGCCTGTGGTTCCATTTTGCATGGCCTCTCATGGGTGGCATAATACATGCTTCAGCCCATGGGAGGCCTCTGGGATAAGTATTCCCTGGGTACATGGGTACCATATACTAGGGACTGACAAGGGTACCCCAGTATCCAATCTGGAGTGTACCTTAGTACATGGCATAACAGTTTAGGGAGAAAGCAGATAGACTGGGGTTCTGATTAGCAGTATCCCAGTCAGACTAGTCAAAACAGTATCACATGAATCAAAAAGTGGTGGTAACCATAAGAAGCAGATCCTACTTTCCTACCCTTTCTCGTAGTAGACTGTAGCCACTAACGGTAAAAGTTATCCCCAATAATATGAGTGTGTGTTATGATATGACCTATGACGTAAAAGCTTGTATTACTTATGGGGCCAAGCTAAGTACTTATCAAAGAAGGTCACGTCAAAATGACAGTTAAGGAGCTTAATCAGTTGAATGGCTATGATAGATGTGGCTTAAGAGTCATCAAGAGGTTAATATGGCAGGGGTAGTCAATCTTCTTATTTTATGTCCTATATCACAAATTGTATTTTGCCAGACAAATGTAACTATAAGTAAGCCGTGATGAGGCTCACACTTTCAATTTCAATTGGCAGACAACCATACATGGTTATGCTAGAGTCAGTAGTGCCATTCCGCATCTTTGTTTAACCCATGTTCAACTGTGTCAAAGCCAGTGCTTAATTTGTATATAAATAAGTGCCAGAGCTCTCATCAGGAGACCACTGCAGCTTGCACCACATATTGCCCCTGCCATGCTGCCAGTGATAGTAACAACACAACTACTAACCATCACACTCCTATTAGTGTGACAATTCAGACGATTCCAGGCCCTCAAAGCTATGAGAATGGCTTGGGCGGCATATAGTAGTCATTTTAATGTATATTGAATTAATGATTGACTGTTTTGTGGTCATCTGAGACAGCACCACCTTGTGACAGACTGTCACAAGCGCCGGTGTTGACAATTAAATGCCGGTGCCGATCACCGGAAACCACCAGCTCAAATTAAGCACTGGTCAAAGCGGATGATTAAAGCACTTTCTTCTTGTCGTAGTTTTAATTTTATATCTCCCCTGCATTGGTGCTGTTTCACTTTGAGCAGGCCACAGTAGGAGAAGGTACTTTGATGCGGGTGGTACGTTAGGAAGTGCTCTAATAGAGGTAATTTCTGGTCGCCTTTGACGATATTTTGGTAATGTTCCTGTATTCTGATTTTAAGTGGTCTGGTAGTACTTCCTATATAATGTTAGTTACAAGGACAGGTTATTACCTAGACCACATTCCTACTTTCACAATTTATAAAGTAACATAATGTGAAGAGGCTACCATTTATTCTCAGTTCTTTTGTTTTTGATATTCCCAATTTGCATATAAAGCAATTCCTGCAAGTGTAGAATCCTTGGGGATGTTGGAGAAAAGTGGAGGGTGTCTTAGTGTCATCTAGAAAAGAAGGGGATAATATGTCTCTGAGATTGGGTGCCCGTTTATAGCTCAGTTATGGAAAGTTAGAGATGGTATTCTGTACTGTGGGATTGCAGGTAAGGAGGGACCAATGTTTTCTCAACATTTTACATATGTAGTGGTGGCCATTGTTATATGTAGTAATAAAGCGAATCATTGATTTGCTGTCACATTTCTTATTGCTGTTTAGGATGGAGTTCCGATTAGAAGTAGAATATCAATTTTGTGTTGCAACCAGTTTGTTCAGATCGTATCCTATTGAACACAGAGTCTTAAAGATTTCCTTGTCTTGCTGGTCATAGTCTGTTTGTTTGCTATAGGTTCTTCTTGCTCGTCTGTATTCACCAGTCGGAATATTAGCAATGCTATGTTGTGGATGGCAAGAAGTAGCATGGAGGTGGATGATGTCTGTTTTCGGTGGATTATTGTCTCTAGGGAATTGCCCTCGACATAAATTGTAAGGTCTAGGAATTCCATTTTTTTTAGTATAATTTACTTCAGTACTCCATTTGTTTGGTGAAAAGCTGTCTATGAATTCTCTGAGATGTTTTTCCAAACCTCGCCAAATTAGTAAGATGCTATCAATATATCATCCCCAGAAAACAACATTTTCAACAAGTTGCTCCTGGTTGTTGTTCCATAGCCAGTATCTCTCTACTTTCCCCATTAGGAGACACAGGTACGGGGCGAGCTAATCGAGCTTGCATTGCAGTTCCTTGCTTTTGTGGGAAAAATTATTTTCTGAACAGAAAGAAGTTGTTGTTGAGGCAAAAATCCAACATTTCATTTATCATGTGGTTCCTCTCTAGGTAATGTACAGATCTTGTTGCTAGCCATTTTTCCACAGCCTTAATTCCATCTTGATGTTAAATTGAGGTGTAGAGGCTTACTACGTCGATTAATGCTAATAAGTAGTCAGTATTCCATTCAATGTCCTGTAGTTTCTGCAAGATGTCCTTTGTATCTCTTATATAAATTGGCAAGGCTTTCAAAAAGGGTTGAAGTTATTCATCAATGAATTTACCTAAATGGAACAGATTGAATGTATGCCTGCAATAATCGGTCTTCCTTTGGGTGGAGTGCCAGGTTTTGAGGATTAAGCATAAGGTAGGTGTCACTGGGTGTTGGATCCAGAGAAATTGCTTTTCTTTTCATGTAACTAGACCATTGATGTCCCATTTTTTAATAAGATTTTGTAAGGAGACTTGTAACGCTTTTGTTGGATTGTGTGACAGTTTTCTGTAGCAATTTGTGTCACCCAGTTGTCGATAGGCTTCATAGAGGTAGTCTTCCTTTTGTTGAATAACAACTTTGCCACCTTTGTCTGCTTCCTTTATTATTATGTCATGATCCTGACTTTGTTCTTGTAATGCCTGTCTTTGATTTGAAGCAGGTGCAGCAGGTGCAGTGGCACGGGGGCCAAAAGGTTTAGGAAACCCACTGAACACAGATTATTGCTATATTTTACTATTAAACATGCATTCACAAGTGCAATTACCTTGCAGGTACTAGGGTCATGATATAAATGGTGCAGCAGGTGCAGTGGCACAGGGGCCAAAAGCTCTAGACAGCCCACTGACACTGATTATTGTTATATTTTACTACTAAGCAAGCGGTCAGGAGTACTTTTTTTGGCTCTTTTGGAACCATTGCACCCAAAGTAACACATAGCAGAAAGCATCACTGTAATAAAAACTGTAACCTATTGGACTTTTCTGTCTACCTACAACTTATAGTACATTCAGCGCATTTATACAGCACATTTTCATTGTTTTCATATGGTCCTAAAATGCTTCTGAATCTTGACACACTAACACCTTGGCAAGGGCATTCTCCATTATATACCATTAGCACTCCAGCAGTTGTGAGCACTATATGAATACTAATAACTTATCACAAAGCATTCCATACCAAGCTTTGGCAAAGCCAGTAGGTCTCGCCTATGCGACATCTAATGACTTTGTATCATATGGCTAAAGAAACATTGACAATCAGTGCTTGCTTCAGTGCAGCATTACTGAAAATTTTAAAAAAGCACTATAACACAGACAATGCTGGCTGTGTCATTCAGTTTTTTTACATTACTTTCAACCATTTGCAACATATCTAAAAAACATTAGCAAAGCCAATAAATCTCACACAGGCAGAACCTATTGGCTTTGCCAAAGCTTGTTAGGGAAAGGGGCCGCTGCTGGCGCCTCTGTCACTTTCTCCAGCTTCCCGGGTAATTACATCTGGCAAAGGGGAGGGGGGAGAGAGAGATTCAGCAACAAGGTTAAGGGTTGAAATAAGTAAAAGAAGAAAGTGATTTACACAGAAATGCAGGTCTCGATACAGACTCCTAGTGTATGAGGCCAGGGCAGGAGATGGCATTGTCTGAAGCTGAATCAAGGGCGCTGCTGTCACCGCCTTCTAGTGACCTGCTGCAACCTGTCCCCTGATAACAAAAGATGCGGTGAAGGACGAATGACCAACAGGCATGAAGATAAAAAACATGCTACGGGTAACAGGGCAGAAGGAAGAAAAAAATGAGTGCACTGCCGCTTAGCAGTGTCGGATTCCTAAGGCAGGCACTCGGGCAATGGCCGTGGGGCCGGTGTCCGACTTCCAGCTGTGGGCCACTTTTTTGGGGCAGCCTGGGGGCTGATTTGGGGTGTTTCTGTGTTGTTCAAATGCCGCCAGCGGCCCAGTGTGTGCCGGAGTGGCCTTTCTGGAGGCAGATGGGCGTCCATTACCTCCCTTTTATCAAGGGGCAGAGGTGTCACTCCCTTTCTCTCGCTGGGCCGGCCAATTAATGTATTGAACGGGGGCAGGGCCTTAGCAGAGGTGTCACTCCCTTTCTCTCGCTGGGCCGGCCAATTAATGTATGCATATTGAACGGGGCAGGGCCTTAGCAGAGGTGTCACTCCCTTTCTCTCGCTGGGCCGGCCAATTAATGTATGCATATTGAACGGGGCAGGGCCTGAGCAGAAGTGGCCTCACTTGTTTTCAGTTGTGTTTCACCAGTGTGAACTAATCCGTGCATTTTTTTTTTTATCCAAGTAAGGTTAAGAAAACATACCTCTGTCAGAGACCCCTCCCCATTCTTTTTATAAAACTTCGCGGAAGCAGTGTTTGTGGAAAGGCAATATGCAAATGTGGGCCACTTTTTTAATTGTGCACAGGCCGATTTTTAATCCTAGTCCAACCCTGCCACTGAGGGACAAACGAATCCTGAGTTTTCAGAAGCGCGATGAAACTCTTGTTGTCTCAATAAAACATATACGTAGATTAGTTTCCTGTTTGCTAATGAATGTCCACGTTATCAACGCATTTCTTCGCCTGGCGTCAGAGACGTTTTAATGCATGGGCAAAGTGGGCTCTGGCCCAGGGCCCCAGCCTTTCAGGGGGCCCCCTGACAGAGTCAGCACTATTCTCCAGAGTTTTGCCCTAATGACCTTGAACATTTCTTAAACAGATTGTTTTAAATACTGTTTTCCTTTAATTAATTTTTTTATGTACCTTATTTGTGAGTCTAGTATAGCCACTTTGCCGAGAAATGTTGTGTTTATTTTTCATGCAATATACATAAAAAAGTTTCTTTTAGATCAAAACAAGGCCTTACATATAAGAAATGGGAGGGCGTTACAAAGATTATTTGCAGTAATATTGCTGAGCTGCTGCTGTGTTACAATATTGAAAACACACATAACTATCCCTGAATATTGGATGTAAACACATTTAGGGCCTTATTTATGAGAAGTGATACATGGCTGTGTGAAAACAGGGATGCGTCACTTCTTAGTGCACCCTCCTTGCTACATGATGGATGCGTCATATTTACTGTATGACGCATCATGTCGCATCATGTTACAGATATGTCAGTATTTCTGACGTATCTGTAGGCGCAAAAGTGATGCATTGCTGGGGTGTGTCTGAAAATAGACGCAACTCCAGCAATGTGTCCTTTCACATGGGGCTTGCCTGCGTCAGTCTTACACCTGCTGTGAGGCAGGTGTAAGATATTGAGGCAATGGCGTCCTAGAAGTGGCGCACTGAGTTCTCATAGATTTCAATGGGCCACTTCTACAAGGCTTTTTGCGGGGCAACACCCACCCTGCATACATTATACCTGGTGCAGGTATAATGTGGTGCAGGAGTTTCAAAGTGATGCATCAGCCTAGATGCGTCACTTTACAAATATGGAGCAACATGGCACATTTTTTACGCTGCCGGTGCGTCACAAAAAGTGACGCACTTGCGGCATAAAAGTGAAGCCAGGCCTCATAAATAAGGCCCTTAGAATTTGAACGAGTGTTCCTTTGCACTGTCAGGGACCTAATGAAATGAAATAGTGTATTTAATAAAGTGCGCAACTACTCAGACTAGAGTGTCCTGGCGCGTGACAGCGGGAGGAAAACATGCGTAAAAGAACCATCAGTTAGTAAAATCCAGGTTTTTAAGTTCTTCCTGAAAGAGAGTAGGTCTGTGGTTAGTCTCAGAGACTCAGGGAGGCTATATTTCACAATTTTGCGCCTAGAAAGCCGAGGGATCTGCCTCCAGTGTGGGCACAGCATTTTTTAGACAGGAGGGCTAGGTTGGCATTGGAAGATCTTAGGGGTCCAGCTGTTGTATAGCGATTAACGCGCTTATTTAGGTAGACAGCTCCTAAGCCGCGGAAATCTTTAAAGAAGATGGTCCTTGCTTTGAAGTCGATCCGTTCTTTTATGTGGAGCCAGTGTAGAGACTTGAGAATAGGGGTCATACTAGATCTGGGTTTAGGTCTCAGGATGGCTCTGGCCGCCATGTTTTGTACTACTTGTAGGCGCTGAATAAGGGATTTGGGAAGATCAAGGTACAAGCTGTTGACATAGTCAAGCTTTGATGTCACCAGAGCCTGCATCACGATCTTTCTGCTCTCAAGCAGCAACAGTGGCAGGAATATTTTTAGCATCCGGAGTATGCCAAAGCAAGCGCCAGTTAGATTTTGGATTTGAAAGCGCATGGAGATTGTCTTTTCTATGACAATTCCTAAGTTTTTGACTTTCTCCGTTTCCGCGGGTGGGGATGGCAGATCTTTTGGCCACCAAGAGCTTCAGTCAGAAGTTTCTGGATTACCAAAGAAAACAATTTCACTTTTGTCAGGATTGCACTTCAGCTGATTGATCTTAAGCCAGTTAAAAACCTTTGTGAGGCAAGACCTAATCATTGCCCCGTCAAAGTTGGTTCCTTTTTCACACGTAAAAATCAGCTGAGTGTCATCAGCATAGGAAACAATTTTGGCGCCCTCTTCCTCTACTAGAAATGCAAGGGGGATAGATATAGATTAAAAAGGGTAGGACTAAGAATGGAGCCCTGAGGGACACCTACATTCATGGCTGGAACCGGGGATGAGAAAGGGGGAGCCAGATGTCCTGAGATCCATTTGCCAAGAAGGATGACATCAATGTTAAGGCTCCTGGATGTTAGCAAGTCTCTCCAGGAGCCTCTCAATTGGGACCGTATTGAAGGCCGCCGACGGATCGAACAGTATCTGAACAGCCTTGCCTCCCTGGTCTAGCTTACCCTTGAGATATTGAGTCAATTCCAGCAGAGCGGACTCCGTACTGTAGTTAGCCCTAAAACCGGAATGGGACACATGAAGGAGCTTTCCATCTTCAATGTGTTTTTGGAGGGCCTTGTTTACATGCTTCTCTAATACTTTGGAGAGGGCCAGAAGAAGGGAGATTGGCCTGTAGTTGGCAGTGTCCGTCGGTTTGGCGTTATCCTTTTTTATCAGTGGAAGAATCTTAGCATTCTTCCATAATTTCGGCATGTTGCCTGAGGAGAGGGTAGCATTAAAGAGCTGGTTTACAGTGGGGTTTATGGTGGAAGCTAATAGGTTCAGGATATTCGCTGGACATGGGTCGGTAGGAGAGCCAGACTTAATGCTTTGGAGAAGGGTCAGTGACTCTTCAAGCTGAAACTCAGGGAAAGTTAGTAAAGATGGAGGATCCAAGAGGTGAAATTTGCTATTAGAACTAAGGTAGAAGGTCAGTTCTTCCTCTGAAATGTTAGTGAAGGCTTGTTCGATCACAGGGATCTTTTTGTGGAAGAATTGAGCTATTTGCTTAGACCATTTTTGCGTGCATGGCCCTTCCTTTGTGCCAGCTTTCGGGGCGTTAAAGGATTTAACTATGCTAAAGATTACCTTACTCTTATTTTGGGCATTTTCTATCTTGGTTTGAAAGAAGTTTTTCTTAGATGCCTTCACGAGAATCTAATGAGCTTTTAAGTTGTCTTTATACACCTTCCTGTCCACAGGTAGATAGGATTTACGCCATTTACGTTCCATTTTTCTACAATTTATTTTGCTAGATCTGAGGGAATCGTTAAACCATGGAGCTGGTGGGGGCGAACTCCTTAAGGAGCAGGAAACAACCGGTACAGGTGCATCAATGTTAGTTCGGAGCCATGAATCTATTGAGAGGGCGTCCGAGTCGGGACAGCCAGACAGCTCCAGTGAGGAACGACCGAGGGCGTCTGCGAACATCGGGATGGATATTTTATGGAACGTCCTGTAATTAGGGACCCTCTTCCCTGCATTAGCCTGAGGGGCTGTGGCAGAGTTGGGAATGACGAATATTAATAGGAGGTGGTCAGACCAGATAATGGGAAGAGGTAGGTTTACTGATATGTCAAAGTTGTGAAAGATTTGGCTAGGGTATGGCCCTTCTCATGGGTGGCCGAAGAAATAGATGGAAACGTGTTGCAGGCCTGCAGCGTCTCCAACAAGGAAATTGGTTGAGGGTCTTTTCCATTGTCCATATGTATATTGAAATCTCCCAGAATAAGGCAGTTGCTGTATTTTAAGGCCAGGGAGGTGGTGACTGTATTAAGCGTAGTAATAACATTTCCAATTGCACTGGGTGATCTGTAAATTAGAAAAACAGCTATGCTATGATGGGGGAAGAAGGTACAGTCGAAGTCTAAGGACTCTGTGCCCTCAATGTTTTCCATTGGGATGGGAAAGCAGTCTAGTAATTGATTAAAATTATGGCGACACCGCTCGGTCGGTCCCTCCTAAGGATTTTATAACCTGTAGGGATGGCCGAGGTGATAGTAGGGTTGGAGGCTTCAGACAGCCAGGTCTCAGTGAGAAATAAAAGATCAGGCTGTTCGTCTAAAAGTAGACCATAAATGTGTGGTTCATGCTTTTGCATAGAGCGACAATTCAAAAGGGTGGCCTTTAAGTCCTTTGTTTTCTTATTGTTTTATACTTATTGTTGCATGGGAGGATCTTGGGTGTGGGTTTCCTGGGATGGAGGAGAGACCAGTTGCACTTATTGCATGGAAAGTCTCCCTCCAAGCTCGGATCAGCCGCTGTACACTGACATAATGGTAGCCGCCTAAGGCTAAGCAGTGTTTCCCTATTGTAATATAGTGGAAGAAACTCACCGGAGGGGAACTGGGCAGCATGGCCGGTGCCAGAAGCCTCCGGGCGCAGACGGGCTTGCCTTTGGTGCGCCTTAGACGCGCCAGCGGCGCACCCACTGCGCGCATCCTTTTGCATCAGGAATATATAGACTAATGCCTATGATGCAAACTGGATCGCTAACGCAGCTGAGGAAGTGGAAACTACATAGGCATAAGTGAGGAGCCTTATAGTAGCCACAGCCCTCCGCACAATCGGCGTATCAGCCGTGGCGGACCAGGACTGGAGGAAAAGCGAGATGTGAATCGAAGCAGCTCAAGAGGTGTAGGCAAGCAGAATCAGGTAAAGTGCAAGTGCGCATAGGTAGGAGAAATTGTTACAAAACACAGAGTAATTCAGCCACACATATACAATTTAAAAAGTATTAAAAACCTAGTAGCAGGGCAGAAAACACTAAAGCCTACCGCTGTCAGCTGCATGCATCCGTTTGCATCAGGAATATATAGGCTAATGCCTATGATGTAAACTGTATCGCTAACGCCGCTGAGGAAGTGGAAACTGTGTGGGAAACAGGGGCTCAAATTGGATCATAAATTCAAAGCTGTTCTGAACAGGGGCCCCCAAAATATGTTTGGCCCAGGGCCCCCAAAATCCTTAAGATGTCCCTGCCTGGCGTTCCGTTTAGACTCCAGAGGACTCCTTGGAGCCGCAGCCACCATCAGAGGCTCATGGAACGCAGGCTTGGGATCTGACTCCCCTCCAGGTCCTTGTTCACCTAGATGGCTTCATTGTTTTCAAAACAAGGGGAAACAAGAGATACTCCTGAAAGTGTTCAGTCAGAGAGGGAGCAGGGCTTGGAGCTATTCCTGGGCCATTGGCAGTTCTGCCACCGCAGCTCCAAGTTTGTGGGACTCACCATTTCAGAGTCAGAAGACTGGTTAGACCTTGCCAAAAGGGAGGACTCGTCTTCAGACCAACACTTGGGTGGAACTGTAGAGCATTCTCCAATTATTGCTGGAACTGTATTCCTCAAGTTCAGCAGGCCTCTCTTTTAACTGTCTTGGGGCATCACTCTGAATCAAGACACTGACAAGGAACCAGCCACTGATCACCTTGAACTGCCTTATCACATGTCAGGGGGGGGGGGGGGGGAGTGCTCTCAAGGACGGGACTTAGTAGCACCGTATACATAGATTCAGTAACACAAATACTATAACTTTATGTGTGCACATTCAGAGGGATAAAGATGCCCTAGTTTTCTGCAAAACATATCTTCATGATTTCGCATGACTGGAATACTTTGATACATAAGTCATTCATATTTTAAACATTTGGGGACTTAATTTCAGTGCTTGATGACATCATAGTTTACACCAATATCCTACTTAGCCTCCATTATGGTATCCAGTGGTGTCTGTAATGGGAAGTACAAGTCCCTTCATAATTAGAAGATTTTAATTTTTCACTCAAGGTCTCCTGCTGGCAGGGTGTAACGTCAGGGGGTGTTTGGGGTATTACACCCCCCTAATAAATGTATTTTATGAAGAATAGTGGGGAAGTGCTTTTAGTCGGCTATGGTGAGGTGTTTGTCGGATTTCACCTGGTAGTTTTACTCGCTCACTCTGACAAAAACATACACACACACTCATCTTTGTTTTTGAAAGTCCCCAAAAATATTGCTTATTATACAAAATATTGTGTTTCTCTCACTTAGTACTCATACCAGTCGCATTCCCCTCCCTTTCCACTGCTCCTTAAAGCCCTCTCATGGGCCGTGCTTGTCGTATAATGTTTGCCTGCTTGATTATCGGAAATTTGAAGCTCACACCCCACAATCTTACTGACCAAGCCACGCCCCTGGCAGCAGATGAAAGCAGACAAAATCTCCGGGTGATACTAGGAGGTATTACCAACGGAATCGGCCTTCGTATTCCAGATTTCCCTGGTAAATATTCGTTTCTCACTGGAATTTAGCCCCCCCCCCCCCTGTAATCCCCAGTAATTTGACTACCCTGCAGTTGACACCACACCTCCTCCCCCAGTGGACGAATTGCTGCGTTCATTCCGGGGGCAATTCCAGTGAGTCCTGTAGAAGGGCAAAGTAGGATATGCCAGTCATTAAAATACCTCTAAAACGCAATGATAAAACATACGTTAAAGATAATTATGGTTAGAAATAGGAACTAAAAAGCTCTGATTCCGGCCAGTCATGGGCAAGCACTGCAACCATACAGCAACCATGGTAAAAAAAAAATGCTTATCTTTTCGATGCCTAAAAGGGGAGGTAGCATATAGGGAAATTTCAGAGATTTTTAATGTTGCGGTCTAACCACAATGCTCTTAAACGTCAGTTTGCCGGTGAGTATCATAAATATATATATATATATATTCAGGGTTGTGATGTGTGAGACGTGAGCCTCGGAAGTCCCAGTGCAAGAAGCCCAGACGGACTCCCTCACAGACACCAGTAACGAACCTTGTTTGCATTTGTTTTATGATGTTGGTCTCATTACAACTTGACAGTTTTCTCTTGACAAAACTGCGTATGCATCAAGAAAACCTAATCAGGAAGTGTTTTGAGATTCGAATGAAAAATTAATTATGATGAAATATTGATATCGTTTGCATCTTATGACTGACTGTCGTTGAATAAAAAAAGTTCTTTATTAAACGTTTTAACACCAATCACATTTCATCCCCTTGCCAGATTGACACCATGGAGATGATGCGACATCCAGACGAAACCACTAACATGAAGCGACAAACCGTGGCTTCTTATTTCAGGGTACGTAAAGCTGCCATCAGTCCAAGCCCACAGTTACTACATGTGCAGAGCCTGGCGCAACGCAGCACAATCTAGTGCTGTACACGCGGATCTTTAAAATGCTAAGGAAATGGGCGCTATCTGGCGCATGCATCAACAAAGACTTTTGCGATTCCTAAATTGCGATTTTTAAGGAATCGCAATTAAGAAATTGCAAAAGCCTATGCATGTAGGAATCGCTATAAAAATAGCGATTCCTACAAATTTCTTAATTGTGACTCGCAAATTGCGAGTCGCAATTAAGGAATGCCATCCCAATCATTCCTATGGGCCTCTAGGCCCATAGGAATGAATTGGAGATTGCATGAGCAATTTGCGAGTACCAGTAGGTAGTCGCAAATTGCTCATGCAATTTCAAGGGTGCAAGGGTATCACAATGACACCCTATTGCACCCCTGAAATTGATCTGTGCACATATGTTGCACACACACATGCTCTAAGGGCATGTGTGTGCGCAACATGAAACTTTGAAAAATGCACAAAAGTGCATTTTTCAAAGTTTTTGCAAATTACCATGAAGTTCAACTTCATGGTAATTTGCTCCCCCTATTAGCGAAATCGCTAATTTTTTAACTTTAATGCATTGCATTTAAGGAATTTCAATTTGGGATTCCTTAAATGCAATCGCAATTTAAGGAATCGCTATTTAGAGATTCCTTAAATTGCGATTTTTGCATTTGGGATGATGCATCCCAAATGCAAAAATACCGGTCGCAAAGGGGCAGATTCTGCTAATCTGCCCGTTTGCGACCAGTTTTCTCGTTGATGCATGTGGCCCTAAGTTTTTATGCTTCATGCAAGATCCTGTGCAAAACTTTATTAAAGTTGGGCTCTGGTGTCTTAGGCAAGCATTTTTCTTCATTATTAAAAATGCTTTATCTTATATCAACTTAGCAGAAACAGTGCTTAATTTGTAATACAATTTGTGCCAGGGCCCTCATCAGGAGGCCACTGCAGCTTTTCCAACCCACTGCCCCTGCCAGCGCTGCCAACGACAATACCTACGCAGCTACTAACCATAACACTTCTACAAGTGTGATTATTCAGACTAATCCAGGCCCCCAAAGCTATAAGAATAGTTTGGGCGGGAGGAATTAGTCGTTTATACAATTTTTGTAATTTTTTTTTTAGAGTTTTATATTGCGCGAACGTGACATCGGGTATCAGAGCACTTTACATAGCACCAGTTTCGTTACAGAAGGACACATTAATTTTTTTTGTTAGGCACGGGGAGATTAAGTGATTTGCCCATAATCACAGGAACTTTAGCGTCGTTGCCGAGACTTGAACCCGGTTTCCCAGCTTCGCGGTCGACCGCTCTAGCCGCAAGGCTACATGCACTCCAGAGATTGAATTAATAAACAGCAGCTCATCTCTAAATTAAACAGACAGCACCACTATGTGGCAGATTGTCATAAGTGTCGGTGTTCACAATTAAGTGCCAGTGCCGGAAACCACTGGCTCAAAGTAAGCACTGAATAGGAGAGTCATGTGAAATCAACCAGTGACGGCTGTTGCCTATGGAGCGCTATTGTGGCGACCCACCAACAGCATTAGGCATAGAAAGAGAAACTTTGATATATAGAATTGAGCAGCCATAATGTAAACAGATGAAATGAAAGTTCGGTCACTTTGTGTATTTGCAATACTGAAGCCTGTGCTGCTGACTGTGAAATTGCACATGTCAGCAGCACAAATTAGGGGCATCAGTAGGGCTCCGTGGACTCCACATGTGTGATGGGCGCTTTTCATTTAAGTTCCTTTCACACATTTGCAATCCATAGGTAAGCTGCACATGCCCTGAGGAGTGCAGCATGCCTAGGATACGAGCCTGCTCAGGCACCAATAAGCTTTCGTCACTGTTGCCCCAAGTCCTAACAGTAGGCAGGATAGAACAGAGGTTAAAATGGCCAACCCTTGCTCTATCCTGACTTCTTTTAGGGTAGTAAGGCAGGATTAGTGGGGGAGTCTGGTAGTAGCAAAAGGCAGAAGCCCAATGACCCTTATGTCAGCAAGTAGGTTTTCAGGGCCTAGTAAGCTCAGAGAATTTATTATCACAAATCAGCCTTGGAGGATCTTTTAAAAATGAAAGTTCTCCTGGAAATATCTTTCCAAAGAGTTTGCATGAGCATCTGTCCTAAAAAACATAACTTTGTGCTGCCATCAGTGTGACATCACTGAAGTCATAAGATTGGACAAAAATCCAAACTTCACGCAAAGAACAAGCGTAGCAAATGCATTCACTAGCAGGGTGGTAATGATGCAGTATTTAGTGGGTGGTGCATTTTTTAACACACTGTCGCAAATATATTTCTAAAGTATTTTGCGGCAGCACACTGTCATTTACACACAGCACATGCTCCATTCAAATGGCCATTACATTTGCACAGACATACAGAATTGACTGATAAAACTATACAGCTCATTAGCAGTAATGTGTGAAAATCGGGTTTCAGCAAATATTTCATTTGTGCATCACAAAGTGTACAGATTTGTTTCGATCATATTAAACCTTTGTTTCAATCACACTTTAGAATTACAAAAAAACATGCTTCATTTATGCTTTCCCAACTGCGGATATGTCCTGAAATATCTATATAGTTCATTTACACGTATTTAAATTCTGTTGTGTGTTAGTGTTAGACCTGGCATCCTTGTGGTCTTACCATAGACTTTGTGCCTTTTTCTACCACGTTTTGCTGATTCTTTTTCTTGACCCTAGGACTCTGAGCACTTTATCACTACTAACCAGTGCTAAAGTGCATGCACTTCTCCTCTAAACATGATGACATTGGTGTATACCTGATTGGCATATTTGTTGTTGTGGTAAGTCCCTTGTAAAGAGGTATACCATATACCCAGGGCCTGCACTTCAAATGCTACCAGTGGGCTACAGTACTGATTATGCCACCCACAGAAGTAGCCATTCAAACCTGACTCAGGCCTGTCACTGTAGTGCCTGTGTGTGCAGTTTACTGCCACTTCAACTTGGTATTTAAAACTACTTACCAAGCCTTAAACATTTTTTTATTACATATGAGTCAACCCAAAGTTAGCCCCCAAGTATCCCTAAAGGCAGGGTGCTATGTAAGTAAAAGGTAGGAAATGAACCTTGATGTTTTGCATTCCATGGTAGTGACAAACAGCCTATTTAGTTATTCACTACTGTGAGGCCTACTCCTTTCATAGGCTAGCATTGGAAATGCCTTAATACCATTTTTAGCTGTAATTCCTGATCAGATCGACATCTTTGATTTTTCCAAAGTCCTTTTTCCCCATGTCACATTTTCTCTGCAATGACTGTGGTCCTGCCTGGCAATATGGAATTCAAGCTTGCCAATCTGGAGGCATACACAGTGACCCAGCTGAAGAGGTTCTGCCAGGAGAAAGGGGTATTCCATAAGGGAACTGCCAAGAAGGCAGAGCTTCAAAAAGCCTTAAAAGCATGGGTAGGAGCCCACCTAGAAGGAGAAATGGATAAGGAGGGATCTGTGTCTGAGGAAGGATCAGAGCGGAACATGACAGAGGGTCTTGTCATGCAGCCTACAGAGGGGGGGGGTGAGCTATTTTCTCTCAAGAGTGGCAGTCCACTCTTGTTATGTTTCATATAGTTACTCTAATATAGGTCCAGGGAACAACGTACCCTTTCACCTACATCATCTCCCCTACATTTCACATGAGCCAGCCTTTTAGGGACAGAACGCCTTATAGGGACAGAACGCCTTATAAGGGTTGAACGCCTTTTATGGACTAAACCTTTCACCTAGTTCCATGCAGAGGGAGGGTTTTTCCCAATAGAATACTGCTAGGACGTCATCCTTAGCACATATGAATAATTTATGAGGATACTACCTAGGAGGTATACTTCACCTTCCTCCTTTCTACGTACAAGGTTTATCCCATACGTCATACTCATACTAAACAATGGCTAACACACACACAAGGGACAAAGAGACTCTGTATAAATACAGCACCTCTTGCTATCAGTAGTTGGAGGGAACCGAGACTTCAAGGCCGACACACTGACCAGAGATGCTGAGGCCCCTGCATGCAGTCGCTTCAGCTGACAGTGGTCTAAACATCCCTTGTGGGGTGTCCAACTCGAGACCAGGACGAGGTCCTACACTCTCATTATTCAGGTAATGGGGTTCGACTAAATCCTAGCGCATTCTTGGCTTCTAGGCCTATTAGCTCTTTCGCAGCTACTCACATGCTAGGTACACTTAGGTACATGCATTTTATATTCATGTATATGTTCATGACTATTGCAAAATGGTAGAACTGTGCTATTCCTTTTTATTCACTGTACTGCTGATCCTATATCTCTGCTACTGTGTAACAGTTGTAGCAGCACATATATTCTACAATAGAAGAACAACGGTGTGATAAACTCTTATTGTGAACAAACTTGACTGCTTCTTCTGTGTAACTCTCTGAGTCCAAATGATCAAACACGAATGACTGGGTGAAAAGTAGTATATTCTTTCCACGATTCTAAGGAATCAGGGTTGTTATGTTTCGAGGTTGCCAAAAACTAATCTCTCAGATAAAAAGATATTCTAGTGGCACCGTGCGCTAGTTAATGCAAACAAGGCTAACATATGCGGTGGGGGTGCACAGAATCAGTCTACCACCAGACCCACAGTGTATGTTATCCTAAAGCGCAGGTCCTGCAGGGTTACTATAGCAACTACACTACATGGCGCCCAACGTTTGGTACTTACAGTAGAATCTGAGTAGCTCAGTCGTGCTTATTCTCAGAGACCCCTACTCAGAAAAACCAGATGTCTGGAGTCGATGGGCACAAAACTCCGCCACAGCTGAGTAGGCGAAAGATCCTATTTACTGGCTGTTGGTTAATCAAGCTTAAAGGACATTTTTCCCAAAATTGTGCAAAACACTGTATCTTAATTTCCTTGGACTTACTCAGTCAGAAGACGAGTAAGATGCTGATGCAATACATATTGCAGCCAATGTAAGACACACATTGACAGTTAAACTCGTCAAACATGGGTTAATACTCAGAGGAGGTGTAGTAATATTCGTGATAGAGGCACACGAAGATTTCCAAACATAGGTGTTCTATTCATGGGTTACATTCCCAGCAGCAAATGCTGTTACAAAACTTTTAATTATTACACACATGAAGAAGTCCCAGCGGTCTACACTCAGTTTGAGGAGATTGAAATTCCGCTCACCTACCAGGAACATGTTTCTGGTTTAATGGCGCCCTACCCCACTCAAGAAAAAGAACAAGACTCGGTCCTTTAGGAAGACCAGGAGCAACATGGCCGATATAAGCAACCTATGCACCACATCCTGACATTGACACAATGCCAAATGATGAATTGCTTGTTCAACACAAAGTTAATCAAACTTTACAGAAACATGACACAATTCGTCATGAGGACACTTGCGGTCCAACCAACAGTAATTACACCAAATGCAGACCCTACACAGAGCACAGCCACTAAAATTACTCCACAAACATTACACGCGGTAATAGGTAAATTGCCCACAAAACGTGAACAAATTCCTTTCTGGTTAGCTAAAAAAAAAACCCAGTTAGAAGCAGTATTCCCAAATACAACACATTTGAAAAACACAGAATGTTAACAATCTGCTTGCCCATTGGGATTACACCACAATTAGAGGATTGTGTATCTTGGGGTACAGTCTTTGCTGCCATATATACCAGAACTCATGGTATTCCTTCATTAGCAGTGATACCAGATGTATTAAGACAAATACAAAATGAGTACGGAGCAGAACCTGCTCTAAACTTAGGGATGAAGTTATTGAATAACTACGACCAGGTATCAGCCATAATAACAGCTAACATTAAAGGGGAAGCAGCATCAGTGGCAATCCGCCAACGCCTACGGGAGTTCTCTCCATTAGACCAGACAGCAGTGTGTCTTCAACCAGCCTGTCCACAGAGGAGCTGTCAGCCAGGAGGGAGGCAAGGAAACTAAAACTAGAGCTGGCCAAGACTTAGAGGGAGCAAGCCCTGGCTAAATTGGAGATGCTCAAGATCTAGAAAAAGTTAGTAGTGAAGGAAAAGAAGATGGCCCAGGAGCTTAGCCTCAGACAGCTGCATATCAGAGCCCTCCGAGTAGGGTCCAGCAACAACAATATTGGTGGCAGCATGCCTGCAGTGCCTTCACAAGTCCAGATTTCATATCTTTCCCAAAAGATATGGTGCCCAGTTTTATTATCGGAAATGACATAGATAAATGGTTGGCAGTCTATGTGGCTTTGAAATTGCACAAGGTCCCAGAGGAGTTCTAGGGGAGTAGTCTTTGGCAGTACACGTCCATGGTGGGGAAGGACACACTCCTTACACTAGAAGTGGGGGACCAGACCAACTACTCTGCCATGAAGACCATGTCAGTCAATAAGTTTGGGTTAATCACTGACAATTGAAGGCAATAGTTCATGGCCAGTCACAAATGCTCTACACAAACATGGGTAGATTTCTTTGACTATGTTGGTAAGGCACTGAAGTGCTGGGTGAAGGGTAGCAAAGTTAATGATTATTAAGGGTTGTACAACTTGTTTTTGAAGGAGCACATTCTTAATATTTATTTTCCAGAGCTAGAGCTGGCCAACATCTGGTTGATAGCAAGCTTAGTGACTCAAAGAAGCTTGCTGAGGAGGTGGACCTCTGGGTCAGCACCAGAGTGTCGTGAAAGGTATCTTGGGGAGGTAGGGCTCCTAAATGGGTGGTCTGGGTTCCCACTAAAAGAAGGAATGGGGAGAGGAAAAGAAGTAGTTCTGTAGAGGCCCCCAAAACAACTCACAGGGGAAAGGGTCTGGTTCACATTCCCAATCTGGTCACCAGTAGAAAACTTACCCTGGCAAGTCAGCTCCCCAGAACTCCCAAGTGCTATGAGTGCTGTGTGTATGGACACTACAAGGAGATCCCAAGTGTCCCACTGGAGGAAAGATTCCAGGGGTGGCTAGAATAGTGCTGGGGGATGAATTTGTCTCAATAATGAGGGGAGTTTAGTGGGGTTACATTAGTGTCCCTGGGTGACAGTGAGATGGTTCCTAAGATCCATGTGCCCTCAAATAATACAACGTATAGGCAATGAGTCACCATCAATTAGCGAGGGTGGAAGCTCTGAGTGATACAGGAGCCAGTATAACTATGGTAAGGAGTCAACTGGAAGGAGGGCCTACCAGGGAGGAGTTCTGTAGGCCACAATAGGAGTGTCCAACCCTTGTGGACATGAGGTAGCAGGCTGAAGTCCAAGCAGCAGGTGATGCCGCTGGTAGTCACCACATTTACTGGGAGGGCAACTTCCTTTACAGTGAGCCTAAGGCTTCTGGGCATGGGACATCAAGGGTCCTGGTGGTCTCCCAATGCTACAGGGCCTTCTTACCGGAGCTGGCTCACAAGATTCCCCTGGCAGGACACCTAGGCCAAGACAAGACCTTTCCAATGCTTGTCCACCACTTCTATTGGCCTAAGATCAAGAACTCCTCAGGTGCGTTTTGTTGAACGTGTTTGACCTGTCAGGCTAGGGAAGACAGGGCAGAAGCTTATAGTACCCCTTCATCCATTGCCTGTCAGTAGCACCCCCTTTGAGAGGGTGGGCGTCGACATTGTAGGGCCTATGGAATCCAAAGCTGCATCAGGCAACGGGATCATCCTGGTTCTGGTGAATTGATGGATCATGCCATTAGGTACACAGAGGAAATCCCTCTGAGGACTACTTCTGCACCCGAAGTTGCAAAGGCCCTGATGGAGATTTTTGCCCGAGGGGTTTTCCCAAGGAAGTTGTGTCTGACAGGGACACAAACTTCATGACTGCTTATATGCAGTCAATATTGAAGGAGTGTGGGGTAATAATCAAGTTCTCAACCCCTTACTATCCAGTAACCGATGGGCTTGTTGAAAGGTTCAGGTTCAGCAAGACCATGACAGACATGATCAGAGGCCTTCCTGAGGCCTTGAGCAAAAACTGGGATATCCTCTTGCCTTGTCTATAATTTGCTTACAGAGAGGTGCCACAGAGAGGAGAGAGTTTTAGCTCCTTCAAATTGGTGTATGCTCATCCATTCAGAGGACCTCTGAGTATGATGAAAGAAGGATGGGAGCAAGGTCCCAGAAAGGTACCCCATGATGTTGTAAGTTACATGCTGGGATTCTGAAGCCAGATTGCTAAGTTATGGGAGCAACCTTCCAGTAACCTTGAAGCCAGCCAGCAAGTCATGAAGGAGTATTTGAAACAGAAAACAAAAACTACTGGCTATCTGCACTGTGTTTTGTATAATCAATAACTTTTAAGCATTAGTATTAACAAATACCATGTGTAATTATGCAGAATTTCCATGCTAACTTTAAATTGATTAGGGCTCTCACAAAGGAGTGAAACTAGATTGTTTGGCATTATCTCCAGGTAAACACTATTAAGTAATTAAAGAATCACTCAGGCTGCACCGGTTCTAAGCAGTTGTTAGAACTGGTTCAACCTTGTAGGGTGATGATCTACCGGGTTATCCTGACACTCTTTCGTTATGGGGATGAGTCTGTCTGTATCTATTTAAATGATAGTGCGCCAAAGGAAGGGGGAATCACCCAACCCCCTTGATTAAGACCACAGCTGATCCCCTTCATAACAATAATTTACTGCGCGTCACTTGGCGTGTTCCCCACGACTTCATCAGGGCTTTCTTTCTTGAAAATTTCTTGACAATATCTTCTCGGAAGCCATACTCGGTGGGGGACCGGAGCATACAGGACTAGGATTGGCGGCCTCTTAGATGTCAGATACACGGGTCATGCAAGGGATCTAATTGACAAATGGGATTGAGATATACATAGGACACATCAAATGAGATGCTACAGAAGTTGAGACATAAAACTTAACGGGACACTCAGAAGTTCTCGCCAGGACAGAAATAGAACCGACTTGGAGATATTGGCAAGAGATTTTCAAGAAAGGAAGCCCTGATGAAGTTGTGGGGAGCACCCAAAGCGACAAAACGCGTGTTGGCTGGTGGGGCAAAAGAGGAAGAAAATTAAAGGCAAAGAATGAATACAAATACTGTGTCAAAATATTTGACTTGTTTGATTAGGCGGAGTGTGTGCTTGGGCAGAAAATATTAGTTGTTAGAACTGCTGTGCACATGCAGCATGTATTGTGATGTGCAAGGTGATTTGATAATGCAGGCAGTTAATTCCCTAGTTAGTGTGTAGCTCCATCCTCCTACATGGCAATATATTCAGTCAGTTTGTACATTTACCCTTTGTGGGCAAAGTATAAACCATTGTGTACTGTGTCATGTCTTGTGCACTAACTGCTCTTTAGAATGTGCTTTGCGCTGTGTGTCGTGGTATACCATGTGCACATTCTACTCCATGAATTGTGCTTTACACAGCAAGTCCAGTGCCATTTTGTGAACAATCTGCTTCATTGTGCGCTTTAGACATTGTGTCCTGGACAAGACATGCAAATCTGCTGAAAGATGTGTGCTGTGCATGCATGTCCAGTGGCCCGATATTTGTATAGTATATCTCCTAGAATGTCTTTTGCAGTTGGCTTTGTCCACGCTTGTGTCCTGAAGCCTGTCTTTTGAAAAGAGTGTTTCTCAACCATACCTGTCCTTTTGCACTGTGTATGTGAGCTCTGTTTTTGCACAGTCATTTTTTCTTTCTGTCTTTTTGTGCTGTTCACTTTGCACTCTTGCACTCTTTTCGACTATTGCATTAGATAAATAGAAACAAGCAGCACAGACAAAGCAAAATCAACTTGTGAATAACTCAAACTAACAAGCATTGGCAATCCAAACAGCTCTTGTTGTAGAGCAGAGTAGAGTGAAGTGGAGTGGTGTAGAGTGGAGTGATGTAGAGTGGCATAGGATTGCGTAGACTGGAGGGTTGTAAAGTGCAGGGGCATAGAGTGGAGTAGATGGACATGAAGTGTCATGTCACAGAGTGGAGTAGAGTGCTATAGAGTGGAGGGGTGTGAAGTGGTGTAGCAGGGAGTGGAGTAAAGTGTCGTAGAGAGGCGTAAAGTGACATAAAGTGTAGTTGAGTGTCATAGCGTGAAGTTGCAGAGAGTGGAATAGGGTGTCATAGAGTGGAGTGATATACAGTGGAGAGGCATAACACAGAGTGGAGTAAAGTGTTATAGAGTACAGTGGAATGGAGTGCTGCAGAGTGGAATAGAGTGGAGTGGCATAGCTCAGTTCAGTAAAGTGGCATAGAGTGAAGTGGCATAGCGCGGAGGGGCACAGAGTAGAGTAAAGTGGCGTAGATTGGAGTGGCATAGAGTGGGGTAGAGTGTGGTAGAGTGGAGTGGTGTGGAGTGGAGTAGCATGCAGTGTAGTGTCGTAGGGCGTAGTGTCATACAGTGGACTGTCATAGAGTGGAGTAGAGTGTTGTGGAGGGTCATAGAGTGAAGAGTCATAGAGTGGAGGGTTGTAGAGTGTCATACAGTGGAGTCGAGTGACCTAAAGTGAAGTGGCAAAGAGTGTCGTAGGGTGTTGCAGAGTGGAGTGCATAGAGTGGACTAAAATGTTGTAGATTTAATACAGAGTAGAATGGAGTAGAGAGTGATGGAGTGGAGTGCCGTACAGTGAAGTGTCGTAGAGTGGAGTACAGAGGCCTAGAGTGAAGTGGCATAGAGTGGCATAGAGTGTAGTGGCATAGAGTGTAGTAGAGAGTTGTAGAATGGAGTTGAGTGGAGTGGAGTGGCATAGAGTGACGTGGCTTAGAGTGGAGAGGCGTAGAGTGGAGTGGAGTAGAATGAAGTGGTGTAGAGTGGCAAAGAGTAGAGCAGAGTGTTATTGAGTGTTGTGGAGTGTCATAGAGTGGAGAGGTGTAGAGTGGCATAGCATAGAGTGGAGTAAAGTGTCAAACAGTGAAGTAGAATGGAATGACATAGAGTGGAGTAAAGTGTCATAAAGTGGAGTGGTATAGCGTGCTGTGGAGTTGAGTGGAGTAAAGTGGCGAAGAGTGTCGTAGAGTGGAGTGTCATAGAGTGGATTGTCATAGAGTGGAGTGTCATAGAGTGGAGTGTCGTAGAGTGGAGTGTCGTAGAGTGGAGTGTCGTAGAGTGGAGTGTCGTAGAGTGGAGCGTCGTAGAGTGGAGCATCGTAGAGTGGAGCGTCGTAGAGTGGAGTGTCGTAGAGTGGAGTGTCGTAGAGTGGAGTGGCTAGAGTGAAGTGGCCTAGAGTGAAGTGTTGTAGAGTGTTGTAACATGTAGTAGAGCACTGTAGAGGTAGAGTGGGATGGCGTAGAGTGTTGTAGCATGGAGTGGCACAGAGTGGAGTAGAGTGGAATAGATTGGAATGGAGTAGAGCGTCATAGAATGGAGTATCGTGGAGTGGTGTGTCAAAGAGTTGAGTACACTGGCCTAAAGTGAAGTGGTATAGAGTGGTGTAGAGTTTCATAGAATGGCATAAAGTGGAGTGGCATAGAGATAAGGGGCGTAGAGTAGAATATTTTAGAATGGAGTATCGTAGAGAGGAGTGGCATAGAGGGGAGTGGCATAAAGTGGAGTAGTGTAGTGTCTTGTAGATTGGAGTGGCATAAAGTGGCATAGAGTATGTGGTGTAGAGTGAAGTAGAGTAGGGTGTTGTAGTTTGGAGTAGAGTTGCATAGAATGGAGCAGACTCAAGTAGAGTGGTATAGAGTGGAGTAGCGCAGAATGGAGTGGCGTAGAGTGAAGGGGACTATGGTGCCGTAGTGTGACTTCCAGATGCATAAACCTTAATTATGTGTGAGTGAATAAACAAAAAACATGTTGCTAGAGTAAGAACGTCCGAGAGATAGATTAACTAAAGCAGGGTCGTACAATGTTTAGCCACAATAATACCAACGAAGATTTGTAAAATATCTACCTGCGATAAACCTGTATACAGAAAATCTAAGCACAAAACATTACCATATTATTGATTCATTTATAAGGTGCCCTCTACAATATTAAGTGTCTTAATAGTCCATCTCCAATTGAAAAAGCAATTAAGCATGAACAATTACGTGGAAAAAAATGTAATGATTAGCATGACACAGGATAGGGTTGATGCACTGATGTCAAGGGACAAGGAGTTTCAGGACAAGGGACCCAAAATTGAAAACCTCTGCTCTGTTCACTGTTGAAAAGCGACCTTGAGAGCAGAGAGGATACCCATATTGAAGGATCTCAGGGTGAGAAATTGGCACAGGCATAAAATCATTTAATCTTCAGTATGCACCTCATACAGTCTGTGCTAAGGGGCTATTAGTGTGCTCTATCATACACTTGGCACATGCCCCTTCCCATAGCTGTGCACCTTTCTTTGTTCACTTTGTTTTCTTAGTCGGGTTACATTTTAGTATAGTTTGCTCCTTTGTCTTTGTTTACTCTCCATGGAGCCCTGTATCCGGAACTTTCCTGCCGCCTCTGGAGACAATCTCCTATTTGCCCTACATCATGCTACAGAGCTCTCCACAGATTGGGGGCAGAAGGCCATTTAACTTTCCCTATACTTTTTTTTTTTTTTTTATGGATTTTATTTTTAGTTTGAAACTTAATACACGCAACAATACAGCTGGACATTCATGTGGCCATCATAACGTATCAGAAGATTGTACCATATACAGTCTGCTGAGGGTCATAACAGTGATCATCACAGACATAACTTAGTCAAGGCTGTCATTGAGTCTATACCATACGCCTTATCTAATTACCTATAAGAATAGTAACATAACACAAGAGCCCCTCCCATATCATTGTCAGATCTAAAGATAAATACCGTGTCCTCACATATCCACATCAGGGGAGGGAGGGGTGGGAAGGGGTGGCAGCCCCCAATCAAAAGGGGAGAGTTATCACGGCCACACAGATTCCGACCTCCCATTCCCCCACTCATGAACCACTCACAGCAGAAACACCCTATTCCTCCTCCCGCTGCTGAAGAAGGAAGGACTGCAGTGGGCCCCATATATCCCTAGGTCTGGAGGCACTCGGCTGTGTCTCAGCATATACCGATAGTTGTTCCTGACAATATACCAGATCTGTTAACCACTCCTTAAACTTCGGAGCTCTGCCTCTGCCCCATCGGCAAGCCACCCTGCGCTTGGCAAGTAGAAAAGCGATTGCGCAGAACTTCCTATATTTATTGGGGATGAGCTCAGTGTAGCCCAACAGTGCTACCAATGGATCCCTCTCATGTACAGTAGCCGTCATTTTTTCCAGGGCGTCATAGATCTGCATCCAGTACTGCAATATAGCCGGACACTCCCATGCCAGATGGAAAAAACCCGCCCCAGCCTGTCCGCATCTGTCGCATCTATCATTATTGGACAATTTCAGTCGACATTTTTTGACTGGCGTATAATATAAGCGCTGCAAGAATCTATAGTGTATCACTTTCAATCTACAGCTAGCAGAAATCTGCCGAGTTTGTGTGCAGCAATACAGCCACTGTGCATCCGACACCTCCCGTCCCAGCTCCGCACTCCAAATTTGACGCGCCCGGCTGTTAATACTTTGATGTTGTGTGCGCATGCTACGATACAGGCCCGCCACCAAATGCTTACTCTCCGGAGAAGTGAGCACTAAATGCAGGGGGGCAAAATTCTTTGGCTCATGAGGAAATTCAGGAAGAACCGCCCTCATTCCCTGCCGCAGGCGCACATATAAAAAAACTTCTAGGGGCGTGGGTTGTACTGCCTGAAACAGATGTTCTAAAGATCGAAACACACCTCCGTGAAAGAGGTCCCCCACGTACAAATGAGCAATCTCCGACACATATTACGAAATCCCGTTTCCTGCAACAGCGGCATATCAGGGTGATACACCAGCGGAAGCCTCGAGGAGTACAACAAGGGGGGCGACTGAAGCAGGCCTGCCAGGCGCCTCCAAGCGGTCGACGTACTGGTAATCGTCGTGGGCTGTGTCCCACGCGCACTCAGTGGTGCATGTATATATCCATTGAGTGGAATAGGATGCGCCAACCAATCCTCAGCAGCCACCTGCGGCATGTAAGCCGCAGGCCGCAGCCAATGATATGCATAATGCGTTTGCGCACATGTATAATACATTTCGAAATCAGGGATATCGAATCCCCCCTGATCGTAAGGCCTCGTGAGCATAGACCATTGAAGCCGCGCTTGCTTCCCTCCCCACAACAATCGAAGTAGCTCAGTACGCAAAGCTTTAAAAAAGAAAGTTCCAGGGTGATAGGGAACAGATAAAGAAATTGGGGTAGGAAAATCATTTTAATAAGGGAGGCTCTACCCGCAAGCGACAAAGGTAACGATATCCACCGCGCGACGTTGCTAGCCAATCTCGTAATAGCCACCCCATAGTTCAAACGTAACGTGTCTTCCTTATCTCTAGTCACATGTATGCCTAGAAAGCAGAGGTCCGAGGTACACCATTCCAACTGAAAATCCGGCTGAAACTTAGGAACCGCGGCCATAAGGGGGAATATCTGCGACTTCCCCCAATTAATATGCACCCGGAGAATCTGCCAAACACCAAAAATTCTCTCAATAAGGGATTGATGTTTTGCTGGGGATCCCTGACATATAACGTAACATCATCAGCGTACAACGATATAAGCAGTTGGCGCTGATTACACCGAAATGCCTTATCTTGGTGTTTCCGACGTAACCTACATGCAAGCGGTTTAATCGCGATAGCAAACAATAATGGAGAGAGTGGGCACCCCTGCCGGGTACCCCGCGAGATAGGGAAAGAAGGGGAGACATGCCCATTTATCAGCACCTTTGCAGTGGGTTGACAGTACAGCAAGTTTACCCATGAGATGAATATCTTGGGAAATCCCATCTTTTGTAGCACACCAAATAAGTAATCCCACTCCACAGAATCAAAAGCCTTGGTGGCATCTAAAAATACAGCAGCAAGTGGGAGCTCCGGGTCTACATTCTGTATGAGCGAAAATAACGTGCGCAAGTTGTGGGTGGTAGGCCACCCAGGCACAAACCCAGACTGATCGGGGAGAACAATCCTATCCATCAACAACGTTAGGCGATTAGCTAAAACCTTCGCCAGAATCTTAGTGTCGCAATTCAAAAGCGACCGGGGTCTAAAGGAGTCGCAGGAGTTGCTGGGTTTACCCGGCTTCAGCAGAGATGTTATCAGCACTTCCCTCATTGACGCCGGGAGCACCCCGGCCTCATGGGATTCCTCAAAGATTTCCTTCAGTACTGGCGCCATAATATCTATATAGCTCTTATAGAACTCCACAGGGAAGCCATCCAATCCAGACGCCCTGCCGTTCCCCAAGGACATAATGGCCTCCCTGATCTCGTCAATCTCAAACGGCGCACCTAGAAATTCCCTATGTGTGTCACTGAGCCAGCACAATGCTATATCTCCCATAAATGCGTCTAAATCCGCCGCGCCCTGACGCTTGTAGTATAGTGTAAAGTGAATGTGTCAAGGATACGCAGAGTATCCCGAGACTTTTGACCTCCGGGCAATTCTATTTACAATACCTGCGTATTAGGTCACGGGCAACGCGTAAGTTCGGCCAAAACCCTCCCAGGTCGTTCACCCTCCCCATACCGGCGAGCTTCCCGATGTCGCCCTTTAAACTTAACCTCCCTGGCAGCAGTGGTCTCGTACTCAGACAGTTTTTCCCTGAATTCCGCATGTATCCGACCTGCTTCCCCTCGTACCATCCGCTCCTCCAGTCCTCTCAGATCCTGTTCGAGATTCTTAAGCGTGCGCTGTATATCACGCAATACGCCAAAACATTTGGAGATACAACACCCCCGTATAGTGGCCTTAAATGCCTCCCAAATAACCTCTACGCTATCTACCGAGCCTTTGTTACAGGTAAAAAAGTCCCGTATTTCCTCCCCCAGCTCCGCCTGAAACACAGAGTCTAGTAGGGCACGCAGCTGCAGCCGCCAAGAAGGTCTAGGCCTGTCATAGCCAGGGGCACAATCGTAAGACATACAGGGCAATGATCAGAGTAGGTCCTAGCCAGGTGCGTGACAGCTCGTATACTTGGTCCCAGTCCCCGGGTTACAAAGCAGTAATCAAGCCTAGCCCAGGTTCCAGTGCGGGATATGAAATGAGTCCCCTCCATCATCTGCGCATGAGTATGACGCCATCCATCTAGTATTCCTCCCTCCTCCATAATGCCCTGTAACGCCTCCCGGGATCTAGTGTAATGACATGGAGCAGGATTGGATCTATCCAACATAAGATTCAAGGCGACATTAAAGTTTCCTCCCCAAACAATGTGAGTAGACACCAAAGCAACAATCTTCCCCCACACATTAGTAAAGAACTCAGGCGTATCAACATTGGGGCCATAACAATTGACAAGTGACACCAAGCCTCTGCCCATTCTCCCCCAAACTATCACATATCTCCCCTGCGGGTCCGTCAACATACCCCCCAACACAAAAGGCGTCCGTTTTTTAACCAGGATGGCAGTACCCCGTGCATATGAGGAGTAAGAGGAAAAAGCCCGTACAGACGCCCATCTCGATGCAAAGTTGTGGGGGGAGTGCGGATTGATGTGCGTCTCCTGTAGCATTGCAACCTGTATCCGCTGCCTATCTAAGTACGCCAAGACATTTCTGCACTTTCTGGGATCCCCCAGCCCCCGAACATTCCAGGACAAAATCTTAACTACAGAGTCACTCTCCTGAGTAGTCATAGTATACTATGTTATATGTATAGCAACCTTGCATCATGAACCAGTCCCTCACAGACCTGCAATATTCATCCCTAATCCTGTCACATAACATGATCCAACCACGTCCGAGCTGTAAGAACAAAACTCCCCCCACTTCCCCTCCCCCCTCCCACTGAAGCATCCCAACTATGCCAGTACCATTCAACCCACCCCCCCACCCTTCCAACATCTCTTCAATCACATATCCCAAAACAAGCCCGCACCATAGAGGAACTGAGCTACAGGAAAACATACAGCCAACCCCCACCTTACACAACTTCTGGGGTATACCCGGTTAGGGGGTATTCTACTAGGTAGCCCACCAATACCTCCCGTCCACCCAAGAGACCCACATCCGTGAGCAAGTCCCCAGGCAAACGAACGGTATGTCCGACTGAGTATCGCATCCATACATTGTCCAGGTGCACTGCCTCCCCCGCAAATGTCATCACATTATATCATCAATGACCCAAATACCCACAAAAGTTCCAGCTGAACCACGCTGTTGGCATCTCATCCCCTCAGTGTCCGATCCCATCGCCCAAGGGAACTGTCACTCCACGTCATCCAAAGATGCCCCTGAAGGCCCACCACGCTCAGATGCCACCCTCCGCCGTGTTTTTAGGGACTTAAGGAAATCTTCCACCTGTTGCCGTTTCGTATAGATTGTTTGGGTGCCCTGATAAGTAACTCGAAGACGTGCAGGATACAGTAATGCATAGTCTATCTGAGCTTGTCTTAACTTCTGTTTGACCACTATGAATTTGCGTCGTTCCTCCTGCACATGCGGGGTAAAGTCGGGAAAGATAGTGAAGGTCACCCCATTATAATTCAGTTGTTGTTTTTCCCTGGCCACTCGTAAAACCGCATCCCTATCTCTGTAGTTCAATAGACGTGCGGTGATGGGCCTGGGTGCAGATCCGGGCGGAGGGCGGGGACCAAGCGCACGATGCGGCCGTTCTACTATAAAGTGGGATGATAGGGACTCCACTCCTATCACCGCCGCAAGCAGCTGTTCAATGTATTTCTCCATCTGACCTGTATTTGTACTTTCTGGTATACCCAGCAAGCGCACATTGTTACGGCGACTACGCACTTCAATGTCCTCATTTTTGGCAGCTATAAGCTTCAGGAGCTTATCCATCTGGGTCATCGCGCTTTGCATTTGTGCCGTGGTATCCTCCGTCCCTGAAATCCTCTGCTCCGCCTCTGTAATCCGAGTTTCGTGGCTATCAATTTTGTGGGCGATAGCATCCATACGACCAGTGAACCCGTCCATCTTCTCTACCACTGTTGCAAACCCCTGTCGCATCTCTTTTAGAATCGATTGCACGTCTCCACCAAGCCCCTCCTGTTGAGTAGGAGATGCGACCTCTTTTACACGCTCCCCTTCCGCCATTGGCTGGTGAGAGCCCTTCTTAGATTCAAAAGTAAGCCTCTGCTGACGCGCGTCAGACTTCCCCATCCTGTGTCCGACACCCAGAGAGAGGCCCACCAGCAGGAAACACCCAGGCAGCCAGAAGGCCCAGTACACTCACCCTTGTTCACCTAATGTGCCACAATCCACCTATATAGGGACACGACAGAGCTATTGCCTGCGTAGTAGCATCAATATCCTTCCTTCTGTGTCGCCACCAGCTATATTAATCCGCTGCACCTGGTCTGGGCCACACCACAACCTATCCCCTCTTCTGCACTATCAATGATCTGTGATACGAGACTGCCGCCATGCATTCCTCTCCGAGGCTGATTAGCTCCTGGCCAGCGGTGCAAGGCGATCCGCAACGCTCCACAGTCAGGGCGCTCCGAGTGTTCCTCACCAGCCCGTCCTGCGCTTAATCAGATGCCCGCTGCGCCGCTCCCAGCTCCCCTCCGGCAACCAACAGTAACAACAGTGGGCCATTCAAGGCAGATCCACCAGGAATAGCAACAGTTCTGGCAGCATAATTTATGAGGCCAGGGTCCCCCCCAACGTCCAAGCGGCGATACCGCTATCACCTTCAGAGCCTCCGAGTGGGCTAATCCGAGTGGTATGCTCTGCATCCACCCCTTTTCGAACGCCTATGCCTCCCTGGGCGCCGGTCGCAGAGCCCAGCTCGAAGGCCCCTCTGCCTGCAATGGCCACTCAAGGCTTCGGGAGCACCCAGCCGGCTAAGCACTCCCACGTCCTCTCACCTCGTGAAGTGTCTCAGCAAATCTGTAGGAGCGTTGTGGCGGCGGGAAAGACCCAGCATGGGTCGGATGTCACCTCCTGTACTCCCGGATGGACGCGGTAGCAGCCTCACGGCCCGCCGGCCTCGTGGGGTCCCCGGCGCTTGCGTGCCTATCCCAGCCACGTCTCAGCTCCAGGCAGTCTCTGTGTCATTCCCGGCCATCCGGGATTCGGCTGCGGGTGCCTCAGTGTTCGCCGCTTTCCATGCTACAGCACCCCAATCATGCGCCAGAGGTCCACACTCCTCCCTGATCGCGGTTCTGAGGCAGTACAGCACCGGAGTTCAGGATAAATGCCGGATTATTCAGTCGGGAACTGGGAGCCTCACCTAGCGCCCCCCAACTTTCCCTATACTTCCACTGTTTTGTTTGCCTGCTTCCAATCAGTTCTAGGTGCAAGGCAAACTGGGATGTTAAGGGTCAGAAGCCGTGCATTCGTTCTTAACACCTTCTCTTACTGCATGAAACCCTTCATAGATGCTACCGACATGCAGCCATGTCTATTGTTATGAGTGAAACAGAAGTCCTCTGACTCGTGACATCCTTAAGATTGGTTTCATAAGAGGTTGAAAAGCATCCACTGCTTGCTTTATACAGTACGTCCTATTTGCCCAAAAAAATAGAGCCACTTTGAGCCTGGTCCTGAAGCCAAGGTCTCCCACTTGATGTGGCTTAGCATAAGATCAAAGGCCATAGCGCCGAATACTGCAGATAGATCATGTAAGACGAGGAATAAGAGCCTTCCCTAGTTGGCAGCATCAATGACATTGCATAGCAAGGAGACTAGAATTTTCTTTCTCTCATGCTGGTGGCAGAAGGCTGAACAGTGGCATTCCAGGAGGTGATGCTGGTCAAATCAACTCTATTGCAGGTCATCTACACATGCCTTAGACAGTTATCCTGTAGGTTGCCGGTATATAAAACTGACGTTTTGTTAACAGGCAGGTAAGAGATAATGTTTTTAGCCACTGAGAGCAAATATAGACTTTAGTAGCAAATTGATCACAAGGACCCTGTGCTTTTTGACCAGCTGCACTACAACTTTTTTGCCTACTTCTGAAAAAGACTGGCCCAGAGTCAGTATCTCTATTAGTTTGGTGAAATTAAAAGGTCTTCGATTTGAACCTAAAAAATAGAGTCTTGGATGTCTTAGACTTTCATAATGAAGAAACGGCCACCACTCTTTCTGAGATAGGAGGCACATGTGGCATTACACCGATAAAGGATTTCAATGAAAAAGAATATTTTTTGAATGATTACCAGCAATTTTCCTGTTGCTAATAAGAACTTTTTTCACAGTGAAGATCTTTTTGTGTTTGATTAGAGCTGCCTTAAACTGCAAATGATCTGTCTTTAATTTAGATATACACCATTTAGTTTTTCGTTTATGGCAAACCTGTTTTAAATTAGCTCAAAAGGACTTATAACATTGCTGATCGAATGAGGTGCGAGTCTCATTTTTTTAATTGGGACAATATAATCACTCAATCATGATTAGCTTGGTTTAAGGCTGCAAAGGCAATATATTTTTTAAGTTTGACTGTTTTCCCATGTTCCCCTATGAGGTGTAAGAATTAGTAATATCAATCAGAAAGGAGAAACATCTAGAACAATGAGGCCAGAGCCACGTGTTCTGGAAGCCCGCAAGCTGAACAACGACTTGCCTGAATAACGACTTTGCCTTAACCACTCATGTGCGTGGTTAAGGCAACGTCGGTCTAGTATTCGGGATGGGCGGGGAGAGAGGAGCGTCAGAAAGAGAAGAGGACAGGGAAGAGAGGTTCGGGGTAGTTTTTAGGGGGTGGGGAGTTTGGGGAGTTTTTAGTGGGTGGTGGGATTGGGGTAGTTTTTGTGTGAAAATGTAGGTGTTTGCTCCCCTAAATGGGCATTATAATGCCCCCACCCCTACCAAAATAGGCACAGTCTTTCACCCCCCCCCCGGGGTGCAGTTGAGGGCAATAGCCAACCCCCACCTTACACAACTTCTGGGGTATACCCGGTTAGGGGGTATTCTACTAGGTAGCCCACCAATACCTCCCGTCCACCCAAGAGACCCACATCCGTGAGCAAGTCCCCAGGCAAACAAACGGTATGTCCGACTGAGTATCGCATCCATACATTGTCCAGGTGCACTGCCTCCCCCGCAAATGTCATCACATTATATCATCAATGACCCAAATACCCACAAAAGTTCCAGCTGAACCACGCTGTTGGCATCTCATCCCCTCAGTGTCCGATCCCATCGCCCAAGGGAACTGTCACTCCACGTCATCCAAAGATGCCCCTGAAGGCCCACCACGCTCAGATGCCACCCTCCACCGTGTTTTTAGGGACTTAAGGAAATCTTCCACCTGTTGCCGTTTCGTATAGATTGTTTGGGTGCCCTGATAAGTAACTCGAAGACGTGCAGGATACAGTAATGCATAGTCTATCTGAGCTTGTCTTAACTTCTGTTTGACCACTATGAATTTGCGTCGTTCCTCCTGCACATGCGGGGTAAAGTCGGGAAAGACAGTGAAGGTCACCCCGTTATAATTCAGTTGTTGTTTTTCCCTGGCCACTCGTAAAACCGCATCCCTATCTCTGTAGTTCAATAGACGTGCGGTGATGGGCCAGGGTGCAGATCCGGGCGGAGGGCGGGGACCAAGCGCACGATGCGGCCGTTCTGCTATAAAGTGGGATGATAGGGACTCCACTCCTATCACCGCCGCAAGCAGCTGTTCAATGTATTTCTCCATCTGACCTGTATTTGTACTTTCTGGTATACCAAGCAAGCGCACATTGTTACGGCGACTACGCACTTCAATGTCCTCATTTTTGGCAGCTATAAGCTTCAGGAGCTTATCCATCTGGGTCATCGCGCTTTGCATTTGTGCCGTGGTATCCTCCGTCCCTGAAATCCTCTGCTCCGCCTCTGTAATCCGAGTTTCGTGGCTATCAATTTTGTGGGCGATAGCATCCATACGACCAGTGAACCCGTCCATCTTCTCTACCACTGTTGCAAACCCCTGTCGCATCTCTTTTAGAATCGATTGCACGTCTCCACCAAGCCCCTCCTGTTGAGTAGGAGATGTGACCTCTTTTACACGCTCCCCTTCCGCCATTGGCTGGTGAGAGCACTTCTTAGATTCAAAAGTAAGCCTCTGCTGACACGCGTCAGACTTCCCCATCCTGTGTCCGACACCCAGAGAGAGGCCCACCAGCAGGAAACACCCAGGCAGCCAGAAGGCCCAGTACACTCACCCTTGTTCACCTAATGTGCCACAATCCACCTATATAGGGACACGACAGAGCTATTGCCTGCGTAGTAGCATCAATATCCTTCCTTCTGTGTCGCCACCAGCTATATTAATCCGCTGCACCCGGTCTGGGCCACACCACAACCTATCCCCTCTTCTGCACTATCAATGATCTGTGATACGAGACTGCCACCATGCATTCCTCTCCGAGGCTGATTAGCTCCTGGCCAGCGGTGCAAGGCGATCCGCAACGCTCCACAGTCAGGGCGCTCCGAGTGTTCCTCACCAGCCCGTCCTGCGCTTAATCAGATGCCCGCTGCGCCGCTCCCCAGCTCCCCTCCGGCAACCAACAGTAACAACAGTGGGCCATTCAAGGCAGATCCACCAGGAATAGCAACAGTTCTGGCAGCATAATTTATGAGGCCAGGGTCCCCCCCAACGTCCAAGCGGCGATACCGCTATCACCTTCAGAGCCTCCGAGTGGGCTAATCCGAGTGGTATGCTCCGCATCCACCCCTTTTCGAACGCCAATGCCTCCCTGGGCGCCGGTCGCAGAGCCCAGCTCGAAGGCCCCTCTGCCTGCAATGGCCACTCAAGGCTTCGGGAGCACCCAGCCGGCTAAGCACTCCCACGTCCTCTCACCTCGTGAAGTTTCTCAGCAAATCTGTAGGAGCGTTGTGGCGGCGGGAAAGACCCAGCATGGGTCGGATGTCACCTCCTGTACTCCCGGATGGATGCGGCAGCAGCCTCACGGCCCGCCGGCCTCGTGGGGTCCCCGGCGCTTGCGTGCCTATCCCAGCCACGTCTCAGCTCCAGGCAGTCTCTGTGTCATTCCCGGCCATCCGGGATTCGGCCGCGGGTGCCGCAGTGTTCGCCGCTTTCCATGCTACAGCACCCCAATCATGCACCAGAGGTCCACACTCCTCCCTGATCGCGGTTCTGAGGCAGTACAGCACCGGAGTTCAGGATAAATGCCGGATTATTCAGTCGGGAACTGGGAGCCTCACCTAGCGCCCCCCAACTTTCCCTATACTTCCACTGTTTTGTTTGCCTGCTTCCAATCAGTTCTAGGTGCAAGGCAAACTGGGATGTTAAGGGTCAGAAGCCGTGCATTAGTTCTTAACACCTCCTCTTACTGCATGAAACCCTTCATAGATGCTACCGACATTCAGCCATGTCTATTGTTATGAGTGAAACAGAAGTCCTCTGACTCGTGACATCCTTAAGATTGGTTTCATAAGAGGTTGAAAAGCATCCACTGCTTGCTTTATACAGTACGTCCTATTTGCCCAAAAAAATAGAGCCACTTTGAGCCTGGTCCTGAAGCCAAGGTCTCCCACTTGATGTGGCTTAGCATAAGATCAAAGGCCATAGCGCCAAATACTGCAGATAGATCATGTAAGACGAGGAATAAGAGCCTTCCCTAGTTGGCAGCATCAATGACATTGCATAGCAAGGAGACTAGAATTTTCTTTCTCTCATGCTGGTGGCAGAAGGCTGAACAGTGGCATTCCAGGAGGTGATGCTGGTCAAATCAACTCTATTGCAGGTCATCTACACATGCCTTAGACAGTTATCCTGTAGGTTGCCGGTATATAAAACTGACGTTTTGTTAACAGGCAGGTGAGAGATAATGTTTTTAGCCACTGAGAGCAAATATAGACTTTAGTAGCAAATTGATCACAAGGACCCTGTGCTTTTTGACCAGCTGCACTACAACTTTTTTGCCTACTTCTGAAAAAGACTGGCCCAGAGTCAGTATCTCTATTAGTTTGGTGAAATTAAAAGGTCTTCGATTTGAACCTAAAAAATAGAGTCTTGGATGTCTTAGACTTTCATAATGAAGAAACGGCCACCACTCTTTCTGAGATAGGAGGCACATGTGGCATTACACTGATAAAGGATTTCAATGAAAAAGAATATTTTTTGAATGATTACCAGCAATTTTCCTGTTGCTAATAAGAACTTTTTTCACAGTGAAGATCTTTTTGTGTTTGATTAGAGCTGCCTTAAACTGCTAATGATCCGTCTTTAATTTAGATATACACCATTTAGTTTTTCGTTTACGGCAAACCTGTTTTAAATTAGCTCGAAAGGACTTATAACATTGCTGATCGAATGAGGTGCGAGTCTCATTTTTTTAATTGGGACAATATAATCACTCAATCATGATTAGCTTGGTTTAAGGCTGCAAAGGCAATATATTTTTTAAGTTTGACTGTTTTCCCATGTTCCCCTATGAGGTGTAAGAATTAGTAATATCAATCAGAAAGGAGAAACATCTAGAACAATGAGGCCAGAGCCACGTGTTCTGGAAGCCCGCAAGCTGAACAACGACTTGCCTGAATAACGACTTTGCCTTAACCACTCATGTGCGTGGTTAAGGCAACGTCGGTCTAGTATTCGGGATGGGCGGGGAGAGAGGAGCGTCAGAAAGAGAAGAGGACAGGGAAGAGAGGTTCGGGGTAGTTTTTAGGGGGTGGGGAGTTTGGGGAGTTTTTAGTGGGTGGTGGGATTGGGGTAGTTTTTGTGTGAAAATTTAGGTGTTTGCTCCCCTAAATGGGCATTATAATGCCCCCACCCCAACCAATATAGGCACAGTCTTTCACCCCCACCCCCCCCCCCCGGGGTGCAGTTGAGGGCAATAGCCTCCGCTCTAGCCCCCCGGGCTGAAAGGACACTAGGCACCAGGGATTATTGTTTTTTCACATATAATAGAGGAATAGAGGCTGCCCACAATGGGCATGCCAATGCACCCACACCCAGCACAAAAGGGACAGTCTTTCTGTCCCCCAGGAGGTAGATGGAGGTTATTACCCCCAATCTGCCCCCCAGGGGGGTTAGAAAGCCCACTAGACACCAGGGGTTTTTTTTCTAAAAGAGGGGTGGGGGCAGCCCAAAATGAGCATGCTAATGTCCCCATCCCCCAAACCAAAAGGGACAGTCTTACTGCCCCCGTAGAAGCAGGTGGGGGTCTGGGTTTCTCTAGATGGCCGCCGAGCCAAAACGCAGGTGCCCCAGTCTATCACAAAACAACCTATTTTTGCAAAGGGGGCACCTGCGTTTTTGGGCCTGGGCTCGGTGGCCATCTTGGGAAACCTACTAAACCCAGACGTGTCTGAAAACTAGACATCAGGGGGAGTCCAGGGAGGTGTGGCTTTTGTTGATCCCCAAAGTTTTTAACCCAGAATTCCCTGCAAACCTACATTTTAGCAAAAAAAGTAATGTTTTCCTCACTTTCTGTGTGGGAAAGTTGTGGCATCAACAGGCCCACACAAATTTGCCCCCACCCAGCATTCACCAACGTCATCTGATAAAAATGCCACCTTGCTTGTGTGGGTGGGCGAAGTGCCTGCAACAGGTAAGGGCTCAAAACATATTGTGGAGGCCTTAAAATTATCAATTACAAAAGGACCTGGTTTTTGCAAGGGGTCATCTGCGTTTTTGGTCCCGGGCTCGGTGGCCATGTAGAGAAACCTACCAAACCCAGCTATTTCTAGAAACTAGATATCCAGGGGAGTTTAGGGAGGTGTGGCTTGCGTGGATGCTCCAATGTTTTCTTACCCAGACTCCCCTGTAAATCTCACATTTTGCCCAAAAACACATTTTCCCCACATTTCTGTGTGGGAAAGTTGTGGGATCACTGGGCCGACACACATTTCCTACCACCCAGCATTCCCCCAGGTCTACTGATAAAAATGGTACCTCACTTGTGTGGGTGGGCCAAGTAGCTGCTACAGGGAAGGGCCCAAAACCTATTTTGGAGACATCAAAATTATCTATCACAAAACAACATGGTTTTGCAAGGGGGCACCAGCGTTTTTCGTCCTGGCCTCGGTGACCATGTTAATGAAACCTACCAAACCCAGCTATTTCTGAGAACTAGACACCCGGGGAATTGAGGAAGGTGTGGCTTGCATGGATGCCCCAATGTTTTCTTATCCAGAATCCCATGCAAATCTCACATTTTGCAAAAAAAAAATCACATTTTCCTCATATTTCTGTGTGGGAAAGTTGTGGGATCACCGGGCCATTACAAATTTCCTACCAATCGGCATTCCCCAAGTCTTACGATAAAAATGGTACCTCACTTGTGTAGGTAGGCCTAGTGCCCGCAACAGGAAACGTCCCAAAACACAACATGGACCCATCACATTTTTCCACAGAAAACGGATCCATTTGTTGCAGTGTCTAGCTGTGAATGTTGGGCACTAACACAGGGAAACCTAGCACACCTAGGGAAACCTAGCAAACTTGCGCATTGTTTAAATCTAGACAACCAGGGGATTCCAGGGAGGGGTGACTTGTGTGGCTCTCACCAGGTACTGTTACCCAGAATCACTTGCCAAGCTCCAACGTTGTAAAAAAAAAAAAAAACATTTTCCTCACATCTCTGTGATGGAAGGTTCTGGAATCTTTGGGGAGCCACAAACTTCCATCCAATCAGCATTCTCCCAAGTCTCCCAATAAAAATGATACCCCACTTGTGTGGGTAGGCCTAGCGCCCGCGACAGGAAACAGCCCAAAATGCAACATGGACCCATCACATTTTGAGGCGTCATTTTACTCTGGAGACCGAGTGGAACACTAGGAGGTAGGACATTTTTGCCGGCAAGGTGATTCCAGACAGAAATGTAAGGAGAATGTGATTTTTTAAGCTAAATTTGAGCTTTGCAGGGGATTCTGGGTAAGAAAACGTTGGGGGATCCATGCAAACCATACACCCTTGGACTCCCCCGGGTGTCTATTTTTCAGAAATGTCTGGGTTGCGTAGAGTTCCCTAGATGGCCGCAGAGCCCAGAACCCAAAAAAAAGGTGCCCCCCCGTTGCAAAACCAGGTTGTTTTGTGATAGATACTTTTGATGTCTCCAAAATACATTTTGGGCCCTTCCCTGTTGCAGGCACTTGGCCCACCTACACAATTGAGGTACCATTTTTATCGAGAGACCTGGGGGAATGCTGGTTGGTAGGAAATTTGTGACTGCCCGTGATCTCACAACTTTCCCACCCAGAAATGTGAGGAAAATGCAATTTTTTCAGAAAATGTTGGATTTGCAGGGGATCCTGGATTCCCCTGTGTGTCTAGATTTTAAAAATGTACAGGTTTGCTAGGTTTCTCTAGGTGCCAGCTGAGCCAGGGCTCAAAGTCCACAGCTAGGCTCATTGCAAACAAGGGTCAGTTTTCAGTGGAAAAATGTGATGTGTCCATATTGTGTTTTGACCCGCTTCCTGTCGCAGGCACTAGGGGAACACAGAATAGTAGAAGTGTTATTACTAATTGTCTTTCTATGCATTTCTACCTTCCAAATGTAAGACAGTGTGTAAAAAAGAAGACATTTTGAATAATGCCCTCTAATTCACATGCTAGTATGGCTTCCACACAAATTCAGAGATGTGTAAATAACCATTACTTCTAAACTCCATATCTTGATTGCATTTCTGAAATACTTAGGTTTCCTTGGTTCCTAATTTTCATTATTTATATTTCACCAAATGAATTGCTGTATACCTGGTACTCAATGAAAAACCATTGCAAGGTGCAGCTCAGTTATTGGCTCTGGGTACCTTGGGTTCTTGGTGAACTTACAAGCACTGTATATCCCCACAACCAGACTGGTCTCATGAACGTAACAGTAAATTGCCATAGCTAGAAGAAGGTACAGGTGAAAATGTAGGCACAAATGGCTGTTTTTTCCAAATTAATTCAAATATTTTTTTATTTGAAACCTTGAAGGGTCTATACAAATGACCCCTTGCTGAATTCAGACTTGTATCTACTTTTCAGAAATGTATAGATTTCTGGTATCCATTATTCGTTTCACACCCATTTCTACCACTAACTCTAAGGAGGTTGAAAGCACAAAAATTAGGAAATAGGCTATGTCCCAGTAAAATGCCAAAACTCTGTAGACAATTTTGGTTTTCTGACAAAAGTCTGCCTGTCCTTGAAAGCTGGGAAGACTGTGAATTTAACACCACAAACCCTTCTTTAATACCATTTGCAGGGAAAAAACAGATGCTTTCTTCTGCAGCACTTCCCCCCCCAAAAAAAAAACAAATTTAGCTGTATTTTGTCTAATTTCTCTGGCCCCTCTAGGGAAATCCACAAACCCTGGGTACCTTTAGAATCCTCAGGATGTTGGAAGAAAATGACACAAATTTGGCGTGGATACCTTATGTGAACAAAAAGGTATGGGGGGGCTAAGCCTGAACTACCCCAAATAGCCAAAAAAGGGCATGGTACGGGGGCCTGGCAGCAAAAGGGTTAAACAAAGGGACCCAGAGTTTATGATCGGCGACCACCTGGAAATGCCAGCCACACAGGTAGAGGTGGAAGTGGCGGCATGCCCACTGTATTGCCAGCTCTTCCCTTTCGATCTGAGTGTATCTTGTTTCTGGGTCAGAGAGTGCCCTGCTTCCATAGGCAATGGGAACCCCTGGCCCTCTGTTTTTTCTTGCAAGAGTACAGCCCCTAGCCCCATCGGGCTAGTGTCAACCACCAACTCTATCTTCCTGTGCGGGCTGAGATACACCATTGTGGCATCATCGAGGAGGGACGCTTTCACATGCCTGACTGCTTGTTCTGCTGCTGGTACCCACTTACATGGGTTCTCCACCTTCTTAAGGGCTTGTAGTGGCTCTAATAAGGTGGCCAGAATTTGGATGAACCTTCCACAGTATGTTGCCATACCTAGAAGACGTCATACTTCCATGGGGGCTTGTGGTATGGACTTGCTTCTGATGGCCATAACCTTATTAGGTTCCACCTTGATGCTATCATGTGAAAAGATATAGCTGAAGAATTCGACAGAGTTTTGGTAGAACAAACATTTTTCTCAGTGCAGCGCCAAGCCACAGTCCGGCAGTCGTCTCAGGGAGGCCCAGAGCCACTAGTGGTGTTCTTCTAGACTGTCTGAAAACCAGATCAAAATGACATTGCTTATGTTTATTACACCAAGCATCCCAGAGAGAGTTTACCTGATAGTGTCCTGAAACACCTCTATGGCTGATCATAGGCCAAATTTGAGTCTTCGATATTGCCTGAGGCATACATGCATGCAAAATGTTGTGATATATCTTCTAGCTGGCTCAAGCTCCAGCTCGTGGTAGCCAGTGTTCAAGTCTAATTTCGAAAACCACTGGGCACTGTTCAGGTCCGCTATGATGTCATCCATGGTTGGTGTGATATGGCACTTCCTCTGAATTGCTTTGTTGGGGAGCCTCATGTCTACGCATAGCCTAATGGCTCCAGGCTGTCTTGGCTTTGGTGCAATAACTAATGGGGATACCTAGGGCATGGAGCCATCACCCTTCTTTATGACTCCTCTTTGTTATAGATTCCGATAGTGCTCTCTCCACCTGCGGCCTCAAGTCGAAGGGGACTCTCCTGTGTCGCAGCACCGTGGGTTTGATTGTTTCATCGATATACAGGTGATTTGTTTTCCTCTTTAGCTTGCCAAGGTCAGTGAATAGATGAGGGAATTCTTGCAGTATTGCTGCCACATGCAAATCGTGCACCTGTTTTGCAGACAAATGTCAGTTCTAGATCTTTTGCTGTGTGACACCCTGGCAATGAGCCTGTGCTTCCCTCAGTGATATGGAACTTTGCCTTGAATGAGGGGCCTTCACTCTTGACGTTGACCTCTATGGTTTTGTAAGTGTAGATCCTTGTTTTGGTGAGACACAAAATGGGGTGGTCGTGATCTGGTTGTATTGTACTGAGTTCATGATGTTCAGAAGCGGCAGTATATATCAAAGCTGTGATTGTTGTACGCCCTATGGCGATCATGCACATGGGAGGTAGTCTCATCTTGTGGCCTTCTCTCCCGGCCTAACGATATTATAAAGACATCATCTTCATCATCCAGGTACGCCCGTGCTCACTATTGGTGGGTGACCCTTCGGCTTCCCGCTTGTCTAGGGATAGCTGTTGTAGGGCTGCTGCCGTAGCTCTTGGGTTTTCCCTATTGGGCCCTTGTTTAGTGCTCCTGCACACTTTGGCAAAATGATTGATCTTGCCACACTTTGAACATGCACGCCGCTTTGCCGGGCAGATGTTTGGGGTCTTGTGCGCCAGACCACAGTTGCTGCATTTTCTGTTTGGTTGTCCAGAGGTGCTCACTAGGTGGGACGGTGCTGGGCACCTTTAAATCACGTTGACTCGTTCATCTATCACCTTGACGCTTGTCGGGTCCCTGGCAGTGGCCACGCTTCTTCCCAGAGCTGCTCCCATATCTACAGCCCTGCTGTTTGACAGTTCTTGAGATAGGCCTAGAATTTTGTACAACGAAATCCCCAGCTGCCTCAGAATGAGATGTCGGAGCACCACTGATCTGCGCCCTTGGATTATCTGGGCGCAGATTTCTCCTGGCTGGTCTGGCTTCACACACATGCTTGCCAGCTTTCACAGGCACTCATAGAACATGTTCTCTGACTCATACTTTGCCCATCGTGCCTGGAGTATCTTGGAGCGCTATTAATCCACATTGAGCTGCAGGTCAAAGTGCCTATTTAAGGCTGCTACCGCGGTGTTGAAGTCAGCATCTCCTCCTGTGTTCGGTAGTGTCTTGAACAGATCATACAGTTCTGCCCCACTAAAAGGCATTAGTAGTGATTTCTTAATGGCTCGATCAGTTTCTCGGGTAGCATGAAAGTAGTGTTGTAGGTTCCCAATCCAAGAAAGCCATGTCGCTGGTCTGTCATGTTGTTCTGAATATTACACTTGCCTTGCACTTGCGTATGTGTTGTGTCTTGGGGGTGAGTAGGTTGTTCACTCACACTGTGCACTGTCCCCTGCTTTTCCCCTTTTTTTCCTTTTTCTTTTCAATATTTTGGTGCTCATACAAGTTGATAATGGCAGAGTGAGTGTCCCTTAGCACCACATCATGTCAAGTAATGACCTGAGGTGCAAAACCCAGCTCATCCTTCGCAGGTAGTGCACATGGTGCCTCACCTGTGTTTCCAGTGCTGGGTGGCCCACAATCGCCTCCGCTACTCTGAGCGGGACCCACAATCACTGCTGGGCTGATTCACTTAATGGCACACATGGCGCTGCAGCACTCGTGCAGCAGACCTCTTTGCATGGCCTCAACAGCTGCAGGGTGCGGTGCACAAGTTGTGCATCAGGTGGCGCTGCAGGTGTGCCAGTCATGTGCTGAAGAGCCCCCGAATCCAGGCTTGGAGCAAACAGGACAAACCACGGTCACTGACGGGGGCAAAGCTGTCACTTGGCAGAGCAGGATTGGGTCTCACCAGTAGGTAGGGTCTGTCCTTTACCATCACAGTCAATACTGGAGAGTGCCACAGTTTATGACCACAGGCCAGTGTGAGTGCAGGTCACTGTGGGCCATCGGGTGCACAGCACGCAAAAGCTGTCTCTGTCCCTCGTAACCAGTGCTGTGTCCACGGCCCTGTGGACACTGAGCATGCTGTGGAAACAGATCGTGATGCACAGAATGAGACACACACACTCAGTGTACTATTCGGCAGTGGCCTCGAGCGACCACCCATTTGTTTATAGCCTCAGGCTGCACCCGGCCCTCGGCGTAGTAAACTGCAGCAAATGTATGGTAGAGGCTGGATGGCACTCTACAACCAGTATTTATGTAGTGTGCTCAGTGTGAGAGCCCGACGTGGAGGGCTGGCTTTGGCTTATAGCGATAGTCAGCCAGATGGAGTAAAGCAATAAATAACAGTAAAATGCCATACCACAGATGAAAGTAGACAGCTGAGAGAGAGATAATTTAGGAAAGCATGCTAGCTAAAGAGCTAGCTCAAACTCAACTCGGACAAGACCAAAGTCCTCATCCTGGGACCCACCCCCTCAGCTTGGGACGACTCCTGGTGGCCCGCTGCATTGGGAAACGCCCCGGCCCCAGGGATAACGTACAAAAGCTCAGCATCCTAGTGGACTCCTCCCTCACAATGAGCCCCCAGATCAATGCAGTAGCCTCTTCATGCTTCCACACCCTTCGCCTGCTTCGAAAGACATTCAGATGGGTCCCCACCAGATCCAGAAAGACGGTCACCCATGCACTCACCAGCAGCAGACTTTTTTTAAAAAAAACCTCTTTTTATTAACAATCATCGACTCCCAGCAGGAAACCAGCAGCAGACTTGACTACGGCAACACACTGTATGCTGGTGTCACCCAGAAACACCTTAGGATACTACAGAACGTTCAAAATGTCGCAGCCAGACTGGTCCCCAACATCCCCCGCTGCAGCCGCATCACCGAACACCTTCGAGAACTTCACTGGCTCCCAGTGAACAAAAGAATACCTTCAAACTCCTCACACGCACCCACAAAGCCCTCCCCGATGCAGGACAAGCATATCTGAACCACCACCTCTCATTCCATGTACCCACCAGATACCTCCGCTCGGCCCAACTGGCCTTGGTCACTGTCCCACAGATCCACAAGACTAGAACTGGAGGAAGATACTTCTCCTACCTGGAACACCCTGCCTCTCCACCTCAGGCAATCCCCGTCGCTGACCCAATTCAAGAAGATTATGAAGATATGGCTCTTCGACTGAACTCCAACGCCCAGACAGATCATCAGCCTCCCCTGTCACCCCTCAGCTCCTTGAGACCCTCACGGGTGAGTAGCAGTGCTATACAAACCCCTGGTCTATTGATCAATTGAAAGGGCAATGCCCAAATATATTACAGAAAGCATATTTACAGCTCAAGTTAAAAAATTCAATTTTGCATGGACAAACAAATAATGATGCACAGGTCATATAGCGTACATCTGTGACCATACAGTATCAAATAAACGTATAATTTAACAAGTGAGATTGAAGCTATCATGTTTATATGAGGCAATATGGGGCCACACATCAAGGTAAAGGGCCTGGGGTACCGATGATGAAGAGGTTAACATGTACATACAAAGCATACTGAGGGTATTCAGCTGCAGGTATTACCAGTGGTATTGATTACCAAGTTTAGTCTGCGGAATCATCAGTGCCATTGGTTTCTGAAGTTAACAGATAGGCTCGGAGGGGCTGCCAAATGTCTTTGGGTCTGGAGGTTGGTGGCTGCAATGAGATGTAGGTTTCGCTGGTGGTGTCGCAGTATATCATGTCTTTCAACCAATCATCTGTGGTGGGAACCCTTCTGCTGTCCCAGTAGAAGGCTATATATCACTTTGCTAATAATAGTGCGATGGCAGTGAAGCATCTTAGTCCTGGACTTAGTGGTTTGACACATCCCAGCAGTGCCATCATAGGGTCTGGGTCAGTGGTATGTTCTATCATGGTTGAAATTAAGGTGAAAACTTCCCCCCAGTATGTATGGATGACAGTGCAGTTCCGAACCAAATGTACAAAATCGGTATATTCGGCTGTGCTTTTGGGGCATTGGTGTGATCTCGAGAAATCGATCTTTGCTAGGGCCTTTGGTGTAGTGTGCAAGCGGTGTGAATACTTGTAATGGAGTAGTTTGTGCCTATGGTTGGTGGAGATCTGCTTTGTTTGTATGCAGCAATGATGCCAAGTTTTGTCTGGTATGGAGTGCCCCAAATCATGATCCTGTGCCACATGGGATTTATCTGTTCCGGAAGGCTTCAATGCTAGGCATGTCTGTCATAGTCAGGAAACTAATCTACCCATTTCTGTGATTGAGATGACTAATGACGGAGGGAAATCAGCCAGTTCTTCGGGATATGTGGATAGTTTTTTACGTAGTGTGCTGTGCATTCGGCTGAAGATGTAGCGATACATAGGTGTGGATTCCCCTGTGGCCGTGAGTATGTCATGTGTGTTCACCTTACCATTCAAAAGAAATCCCCTACTGTGTAGTGCTGTCACAGTTCGTTGTACAAGTTTCCCTTGATATGATCTAGTCGACTGTTGAGGGTGTCAAAGCGGGCCATTGATCTGAACACAAAGCTCTGCTGGAATGGCGGTTGCGCAATCCAAAGGTAATGGGGCAGGGTCATCGTGTGGGTGCTCTTCGGTGTCGGATAGGGAGTGCTGGCGCCTCTGCCCTTTGGCCGGGTCAAAGGAGAGTTTATTTTGCTTGGGTTCACTGCGCCCCATCATGTGCACTGCAGGGGCAGTCTAATAGCGGGTTTGTGGGTGTTAGGTGGAGGATGGATCACCCCTAGTTCGTGGACAGTATGTGCTGTAGCTAGGGCCCATCACGCAGCCACTGGGGCACGTCTTTTTTTCAGATAGGGTGCTGTAAGGGTTTGCGTTGGGAGCGCTATGTTAGGAAGTGCAGTTTACTATCCCCTGTCATCATATGTGCAATCAATGGCCTCTTCAAAATTGGGTCCCACCAGCAGCAGGAGGGTGCTTGCTAATGTGGTGCCTGTCTTAATTTTGAAGCGTTTTCACACTATGACTGGTTCACAGTGGCCCCCCACTTGTGTTGATGAGGGCGGAATCCGTGGGCACAGAGTGCTAATGTTAGCACACTGAGACACGATCTTCCCTCCCCGGCATGAAGATAGCCTCTGGAATGTGGGGGTGAGAACTTGTCCGATGTAGTCCTGTCCCAACTCCCTACTCACATGGCCACGTCTGCATGCGGCCCGGCCAAATAGTATCATAGGCTTAGGCCCAAAGTCTTATCGCCATGGGTGTTGCAACGCAGGCCGGGACCAGGATCGCCAGTTCCTGGGGCGACCACAGTGTAGTGGAGTCATTTCAACGGGCTCTGTGTGAGGCCGGTACACCCCACAGCCCCACCCTCAAGCTTGCCATTACCCCTGTAGCCAGAAAGGCCGTAGCGGTCAGCTGCTGATGGTATGCCTCAGGTTGTGTCCCCGGCCGTCGGGAATGCAGTTCCTAAATGTGTAGAGGGTTGTCAGTGGCATGAGAATGCCTGCACATAGATGCAGAACTGCAGTTGATATGGGCACTCAACGCCACGCAGCCATCTTGGTCGCCTGCTTTGCCACTCCCCACAGCTCAAGTTTAGGCCACACAGCAGCTCATTGAGATTACAAGGAAGAATACAGGAGAAGCTTATTTTCACATGTAGCCTGCGCATCGTCAGTGATTATGCTGAAAATTTGGCAATGGTCCAGCCTACCTGGACCAACATTGGACACTCCTATTTGACAGTATTTATGATAATAATTTAAAGAAAGATGTCAATAACGTGTACTTCACTAAGCCCCTTTAATTTGCTACTCACACGAACAGTATTGTATTTTACTTTGTAAAAAGGGATGTGGATGGGCAAATCATTTCAAATAGATTGTAAAGACGTTGATAAACTAATCAATTATACCTAGAATACATTTTGCCTTTGCTGTATGTTATGTGTTTTTTCATTGATCCTTGATTTCGGGACTTTGTTATATGAGCTCTCTACTGTCATACTAATTTCTTACTGTTATTTGTGAGTATTTTTCAAACATTTACACATATTAACTCCGGTGACTTTTATTGTTTTGGAAATATTAAATTATGACTCTCACCTTAGATGACCATTTTCCCTAAAACTAAGTGACATCTAAGGCTCTTAACCTGCACTTATTTAATGTCATGTACTGCAGTGAATGTTAGCACATATTAATATATCTTGTTTTCTGTGTCATAGACGGTGGACTGTAGCAATTGCACCTAAAACAAAGTGTGGTTAGAAGCATATTTGATATTTCGAAAGCCATGTGTAGATCCCTCTTTCACTTCTGAAAATTTCAAACATTTTGGAGACAGTAATCTGCTCATGAGAAGAATTCCAAACTGTGTGTGGGCCAAAATTAATGAGAAATGTGCTAAATTAATTTGTGTTTCTTGCCTTACTGACAGTATTCTCTTATGGATCTGCTTTCCAAAATGGTGGTGGGACAACCTCACTTTGTTCGGTGTATTAAACCCAATGATAATCGTGAAGCCATGAAATTCTCCAAAGAACGAGTGCTGGTTCAGCTACGGTACACTGGAATTCTGGAGACTGTTAGAATACGTCGCCAAGGATATTCTCACCGCATCCTTTTTGACGAGTTCATAAAAAGGTAGGACTCTGTCAGACAGCTTGAACCAAGTCCGATTAAAGCTGAATTTATCACTGTCTTTTAGGTCCCTGAGGAAATGTATTTGTTTTTATTGAAATGTTATTTTATTTAACTATTTTTACATGAGAACAAAACCACAAGGGAGTGGATCACTGGATCACACTCCTTTGGGTGATCACTGGATCACAAGGGAATGGACACTTTGCAGATAACATGGTAGGATCGTTAAAAAAACCTGGGTTCTAAAAGTAGAGAAGTCAAGCGGGAAGACCAAAACATCCGCATTTAAATTGAAAATGGAGATGCAGTCAAGCCCTTCTCTTGAAATTAGAAAGTCCACTGGTTTAGTTTGAATTTAATAATATAAATGAAGTGCCTCGTTATCATCTATTTCCAACTACCATACCACCAATAGGCACCACCCAGCTCACTTTTTAAGCTTATAATTCCTATACACTCTGAAGATGTCAAGTCGAGGCTAAAGTTATGTAAGAGCTGAAAGGAGGTGTATAAGCAGTCATGGCAAATCTTTCTTTTCTCTTAAAACATTGATTAACGTGCCTGAATACTTCTTTTTGGCCTCATGGTTTCCTCCAAGCATTAAATTAACGTAGAGTGTGCCCTGTTGTGCATTCACCAGTTCGGGGGTCATGCTTATCTCAACTTAGAGGTATAGTTGAGCAGATATCTGATCACACAAACTGTACCTGTCTTCCTCCATGGATGGGTGCATGCAGCAAGCTCTCAAGCAAACTTAGCAATTCCTTAGAGACCGTTTTAAGGCTACTTAAAATAATTGACGTATTCACTATGTTTGCTATCAGAAACTGGATCTCTGAGAATCAAAACAGAAAGTGGATTCGCATTGGTGATTACTGAAATGCTGGCAGGATGTGTCAAAGTAGAAGCTGCCAAGAAAGGTCTGCCTTTACAGTTTATCTTATCGGTGTTATACCATACTGTGTCAATGACGTTAGATTGAGAAGAAGGTTAGTTATCTGGGAAATGTAGTCATCAGTCTAGTATGGTACTACAATATAGAGTTTAAACTACTGACATGCAGAAGTATGTAGCCAGAATATCGTAAAGGTAAGTACATATAGGTAAGTGTATGATTACTGTTCTAAACTACCCATATATATGTGTATTCATCAGTGCTTTCTAACGTTCCAACGTTGCTGCTTGCATGTGCGACGTTGGTGCTGGTAACAGGTGTTGAGACCTATTCAGCAATGTAAACAGTTGCTTCTTCCTGGCTCAGAAGCAAACACCAGAGTTTCCTGCAGCCCCAGAGTGCCGGTTTATCTCTTTTTTGTCAAAAAAGGGAGGAATAATAGTGTTTTTATATATATTTATATTTACATATAAAGCAGAGAACTCTTAGCAGTTCTCAAGTTTAGGTGGAAAGCAGCTCCAGTATAAAGCACTCTGAACATCAGCAACACCTTCAATTTGCTCACCTCAAATGTCTGCTTTTCTATCAAAGTCTTTGATTAGCACAGTGCTATCCACGCAAAGATAGAAACGGACAAAGTCTTTTGCCATTTCTATGCCTGCCATGCCTGTAAGGGAATTCTAAGGTTGTAAGGAACAACCAATGTGGCCTCCGGTGGTAGGGTAGGAGTGAGAGGCGCGAAGACCATGAATAGCCAATCGGATCCAAGGGAGAACTGCTGCCTTGGAGTGGGAGCCGCGTCTGTGGTGCGACAGATAGGGCTGGTAGCAGGGTACTGCTGTGGTTAAATAGCGGTGAATGGAAACCTATATGAGGGCGGGAATGCACCAGATGGTTGATGGCGGGTGGAATACGGATTGGAGGTGCATCAGCCTCAAGATTGGTTGCGCTTTAGTGCGAGTGATCTTGCGGCTCGTTCCTGGCGGATTTTTGCCCAGCAATACCACCCGCCATCAAGCATCTGGTGTATTCCCGCCCTCATATAGGTTTCCATTCACCACTGGTTGTTTCCTCCAACCTTAGGATTCCCTTATAGGCATAAATGTTTCTCAGGCACTTTAATCAATAGTCCTGATGATGATTCAATATCTCTTAGATAAGGATCGAAATGCCGCTGACACAATAGTCAACCTTATACATATTGATTCCTTCATTTGAATGTTTTGTAAAGGTTGCTCTCACATATTTGTTGTTTCACAAATTTTGTATGAATCTACAGAAATAACCACAAATTGCCTGAGCTCTTTTTACTTTTCGTTCTACGTGGGTTATGGATACAGGCTTGTATCCCACTGTTATTTGACTCGTATTTTTGTGTTCTAAATTTGATTTACTTTGCTTATTAAAGATTGCCTCTATCCGGCTGGATACTGGCACAAGTCTAGCACTGATTGGGGCTATATCCATTGAATCCATACCATGATATATGTGGGCAGCACGATCCACATGGCCCAGGTCAGGATCTTACAACATCTTAGGGCAGTAATGAATAAGGATCAATCTTACCCTGTTGTCCGTCATATCAATGAGGTCCATGGAGGCAAAGTTGAAGACTTAACCTACTTTGTAGTAGACTCTGTCCCCAAACAGAGAAGAGGGGGGGACTGAGAGGGTAGGTTGAGACAATTGGAATCTCGTTATATATTAATGTTTGATTCCAAGACCCCTAACGGCCTGGAACTAATGTTCAATCTAGACGAAGGAGAGGTTACCGAACAAGAAATAATCCAAGATTTGCAAGTAGAAACTATCAAACACCTTTCGACTAACTTAAAGAGAAAATCAGGTTCTGCCCTACTATGTCACCTGGCAATAAATTCGACCTTTTCGCAGACGCGATCATGGAAGAAATAGATAAAATCACACATCCAAAACGAAGAGAAAATCTAACCTGCAAAGAAAGGAAAGCATTGAAAGATCTAATGGATAATAAGACACTCGTGATTAAGCCTGCTGATAAAGGCGGTAATATTGTGATACAAGACATAGAAGCATATAAGAATGAGGCATATAGGCAACTAAAGGACACCTCCAAATACACCAAGCTTCAAAAGAATCCCATCAATGAAATGACAATACAACTTGCTGGGAAATTAATATCCTGGCATCAAGCAAACTTACTAGATCTAGATGAATTGCAATTTTTAACCAAGGACCTACCTACAATACCGACAATATATTTTTAACCAAAAATACACAAGTCACTAAAACAGCCACCAGGGAGACCAATCATCTCTTCGTGCAACTCTCTTTATGAGAAAGTTTCAGAATATGTGGACCACTATTTAGCCCCCATCGCGCAAAGTTTGAATTCTTATATTCGTGACACTGGAGATTTTTAAAGAATCTTGACAGGAATAAATTGGAATCCAGATTACATCATGGCTACAATAGACGTGGTCTCACTCTATACATCAATTCAGCACGACATAGGATTAAAGGCATGCGCTTATTTTTTACAACAACGAAACATCTCTGAAATGGAGCACACGAAAATGTTGCTGTCAATGATAGAAATGTGTTTAACAAATAATATCTTTTTCTTCAACCATGACCTATATAAACAATAGTGTGGTACTGCCATGGGCATATCCTTTTCGCCCAACTATGCGAATATCGTAATGGGTTGGTGGGAGAAGGAGACAGCCTGGAATACATACAATCAAGATCATGTGAACAGCATAATTTTATGGGTCAGATTTATTGATGACCTGTTCATCATCTTGAATGGTTCAGAAACTGATTTTATTGAATACTTTAACACATTGAATGATAACACCTTAGGCTTAAGCTTTACATGCAACACAAATAGCCAACGTATTGTATTTCTTGACACGTGGATATACATTGAAGGGGATCAAATTTATTCCACTTTGTATCGTAAAGAAACAGCAACCAACAGCATATTACACGGGAAAATTTTCCATTCTAAGCCCCTTCTAGAGAGCATTCCTTATGGAGAGTTCACAAGAATGAAACGCAACTGCTCAAAGGAAGATGATGCCAGAGAAAGAATACAAGAAACATCATTAAGACTAAGAACACGAGGATATAATGAAACCACACTACGCAAGAGCAGACAAAAAATATAAATGAAAACGAGAACTGAAACTTTGATCACTAAAAAGGAAAACATTTTAACTGAGGAGGAACAACAGAAACCGCCAACATTTATCTTAACTTACAGCAAAGAGAGTGGCTGGATCAGGAAACACATTCAAAAATATTGGCATTTAATAGCCAATGATCCTGACATTGGTTCCCTGCTAGGATTGAGGCCAGTGATAACGTATAGGAAAACAAAATCAATAAAGGATCTGATTGTACGAAGTCACTTTCAACAAGAACCACCACAAAATTGGCTAAATAAACAGCAAAAGGGATTCGTAAAATGTACCACATGCAAGGCATGTAAGATCGGAGAAAATCGAAAAAAGATACTGGACTTCCAAGGTAAAACAATTGAGATCAAACAAACAATAACATGTACAACAAAGTTTGTAGTGTACATCATCCAATGCAACTGCGGCATGCAATACATAGGAAGCACTATATGTATGCTTAAAAAAAGAATCCTTGAACACAATCGAGCTGTGAAAAACAAAGATGTCTCTTACGCAACTGCGAAACATATGATGACATGCCAAAACAGCGATTAGAGATCAATGCGGTTTTTTGGAATTCATGCAATACCAACTCATGAAAGAGGGGGTAACCGGAATAAACAATTGCGCCAAACTGAGTCAAGATACATAATTAGACTAAGAACCAAGCCTCCTCATGGGATAAACAACGATGAGGAGTTATTTGTACATTTGGACTGAGAGACCAGAAATCGATGGAACTTCATGATACATATAATAGATTTTAAAAAGTGACAGCTGGTTGCAACATGGGAACTATTCAGTGAAAAAATGGGACTGCTTTAAAGAGAGAAAAATATTGAAACACCTTGGTCTAGATAAAATTCAAAAAAACAAAATACTAAATGTATTAGACATAGTAAAAATACAAAACTTTATTCCCCGTTATGACCTTATGGTGACAAAAAACAAGAACGAGGTGATGTACTAAACACATTACAAAAATGCAACTGTGTTGAAATAATTGTATTTAAACAATGAATAATATCTTGGAAACCGATAACTTTGTAAATAGTGTAAATATAGAAACATTCATGTATGATTTCATATAAGCACTACGTTTCCCACAATGCCTCATCATGGGCAATATGTGAATGGTATAAATAGTGAAACTAATGAGGGACTCACTAACCGTGACAAAGGCCTTGCTGAGCTGAAACAAGCTTAATAACCTGGAATTGGTGTGTTTCGCACCTTTGTGAATATATATATATATATATATATATATATATATATATATATATATATATATATATATATATATATATACATACATACACATATATATATAACACCTAGTTTTTTGGGTTGCTAATAACTTTGGCACCATTTGACAAGTCTCAACGAAACTTTCCAAAAGGGTGCTACTTTTTGACTCGTTTGTGCCTGGAAAGGTTAGGGGAGATCCGTCAAACGGGGGCAGAGAAAAAATAGGGGTAGTAACACACAACATCCTCATGCATGTTCCATAGGCTTCTTCAAGAAGGGCTACAGCAAAAAACTGCTGAAAGGAATTGCACCAAATTTGGCAGGAAGCTAAATCTTGGTCCACAGATTGTGCTTTTTGTTATGTTATGTTATGTTATTTTATATTTATAGAGCGCACAGATGCCACAGCCAAGCGGCGTCCCGGCGCTACAAAGGACGAGCAACATAACAACCAACATATCAGACCAGCCGTAACCATTAAACCAAAGGAAACAAGAATGTTTTTACAGCTTTCCTAAAAAGGAGCAAGTCAGAGATAGATCGAATGCTAACCGGCAATGTGTTCCAGAGGCTAGCTGCCAGAACACCGAATGAGCGACCGCCCAATCTGGCTTTTTTAAAACGGGGAACTATAGCTAGAAATTGTCCCGTTGAACGTAGTGTTCTGGCAGGAGTATAGTATGAAATGGCCTGAGCTAGAATAGGAGGGGAAGCCAACTTCAGAATTTTAAAAGCCAGACACAGTACTTTAAATTGTATCCTCTGCCTAACAGGCAACCAATGAAGATCGGAGATAGAACGCCTAACTGAGCAAAACTTAGGCAAACCGATCAGCATTCGAGCAGCTGCATTTTGCACACGCTGAAGGCATGTGAGCTCTGCTTGATTGGTGCCCAATAAAAGTGCACTGGCATAATCCAATCTGGAAAGAATCATGGCCTGCACTATGAGTTGCCTGGTGGTGGCGTAGAAAAATTTAAAAATAGGCCTGAGACTCTGAAGAACGCCAAAGCAAGTACCCGCCACTTTCTTTGTGTGGGGGATAAATGATAGATTGGCGTCGAGCAGGATCCCAAGATTCTTCACCTGGGATACCGGCGTAGGAGTTTGGTCAAGCTCTGACGGCCACCAGTCATCTCCCCAAAGATGAATTTCTTTGCCCAACACTAGCACTTCGGATTTAGCTGCATTAAGTTGGAGACGATTATCGGTCATCCAGCTTGCCACCTCTCTAAGAGCTCTTTGAAAACTAGAGGCATTCAGCGTAGTGTTCCCATTTAGTGCGACTATTAGTTGAGTGTCGTCAGCGTATGACACCATGGTTAAACCCCATTTGTTGGCAACCTCCGTCAGCCGTCTCACATACAAGTTGAACAGAGTCGGACTAAGTGCCGAACCCTGCGGAACTCCTTGGGAAATAGGGCGGGGAGAAGACTCAAAGGGGGGAGTACACACTTTAAAAGTACGCTCGGCCAGAAACGAGCGAAACCAGTCCAAAGCAGTGCCGTCCACTCCGGCTTCTCTCAATCTCTGGAGCAGAATCGAATGGGAGACAGTATCGAAAGCGGCACTGAGATCCAGTAGGATCAGTGCCGCCGTCTGTCCAGAGTCTAACAGTCTTCGAAGATGCTCAACCATAGCCACCAAAGCTGTCTCAGTGCTATGGCCTGCTCTGAAGCCATTCTGGGAAGGATGAAGGATACCTATATTTAAGAGATGGCCAGATAGAATATTATTAACATGAGCCTCAGCAATCTTAGAGACCCATGGAAGCAGAGAAATGGGCCGGTAATGTTCTGATTTTGCTGGGTCTAATGTAGCCTTTTTCAATATCGGCATCACCATAGCTTGCTTCCATTTTATAGGCACCATCCCAGTATTAAGAGACAGCTTAATGAGATTGAGAAGAAACGGGAGACAATACTCTGCGGATTCCCTGAATTGTGCAGGTCTCAGAGGGTCCATCGGAGAACCCGATTTAACCCTCACCACTAGGGAATCAAATTCTTCCTGAGAAGGCACAGGAAGCACTAATAATGGACTGGCGATGTCATACATAGATTCTCCAGTGTTGATGGGTGTAGTAAGGGGGGGAAAGGATCTGTAGATCGAATCCACTTTTTCCACAAAAAATGACGCTAGTTCTTCACAGTGAGCCTGAGAGCTATTCCCCAGCGCAGCAGTTTTCCTGTTGGTTAGATCTTTGAGAACCTTAAAAATTAATTTAGTTGGATTGGCACAGTTCTTGAATTCTAAAGAGTAGAAAGAAGCACGTGCTTTACAAATAGCTCGATGGTATAGCTTAATGCTGGCTTGATAGGCCTGTTTAAGAGTAGGGTCATATGCCTTGCGCCAAGCTCTTTCTGCCCTTTTACAGGCAACCTTAAGGAGTCTGAGAGATTCATTGTACCATGGGCTGGAATGGCCAGGCCTAGTCTTACTCCAGCCTGCCGGTATTAAAGTGTCCAGAGCCTGGGTCACCCAATTACAAAAATAATCATACCCAGAGGTAACATCAGCAGGGAATTCTGGTAGATGTTGTGATAAAAGCTGGTGAAAATTCTCCAGGTTCAAGTTCCTCCAAGGTCGTTTAAAAACAACAGGTGTAGTGTTTCTAAAAGGAGGAACGGTCGAAGTAATCCGAATATCAATCAGATAGTGATCTGTCCAAATTATCGGTTTGGGTGGCAATGCTTTCGCACTATCTATATTTGTCAGGAAAGGGTCCAAAGTGTGACCCCCTACATGAGTAGGACCGTGAATTAACTGATGTAGTCTTAATGCCTCAAGATCTGTGAGAAAGCTGCCCACCGCAGAGGATTGAGGAACATCCATATGAAGATTGAGATCACCTATTATGCTGAAGTTGGCTGATCTAAGGGCTAAGGAAGAGACCACCTCAGGGAGAGCTGAACGAAAAGCATCATCGGGACCAGGGGGTCTATAAATAACCAAACCTGAAAAAGTAAATTGGGATTTGATGTAAACCTGTTAAGTAGTTATTGAGATATTAAGGGAAAAAATTATTGAAAATTTTGGCAGTTGGGTTCGTGAGAGTCTCAGAGACTCTTGCGGGAGCGCAAATTTAAAGATAGAGTGTTCTGATTGGCTCATGTATACTTAGTTCTCTTAGGCCATCTTGATCCTGCGGGAGTCAGACACCAGAGAGAGTGATTGCTCTGATTGGATGCCAGGAACATGAGAAAAATGTTGCTGTCAGCCATTACAGGACTCAGGGACTTAGTCCCCTGCCCTGAAGTTCTAAAAACAAAAAAAAAAAAGGAGGCAGAAATTGTTTTGGGGGGAGGACAGGACACACAGCCCACCTCCCCGAGCCATTAGAAACACCATGGGGTGGGCTTACCCATGGGGTAAGCCCACCCCATGGGTCGAACATTTTATCTGATGCGCAACCCCCTCCCGAGCCATTGGTGGCCCGGAGAGCCCACTCCTGGGGTTGATTAAACTTTGCATGGGGTGGGGGGCCCACTTCCCTGTGCCGCAAGAGGCCCAGGAGAGCCCACCACTGGGGCTGACATTGCCTTTTATGGGAGGCGGGCCAAGCATTCCCTTCCACGATCCTTGAGAACCCCAGGGAGCCAACCCCCTGGGCTAATTATACTTTGTATGAGAAGGGGGCAAGGGGGACCATGTGGCCCCCCTCGTGCCTCAAAAATCCCTGGGAAGCCGACCCCAGGGAAACCTGTGTTTGCTCCTGCTTGGCGGGAGCATTTTAATGCTTATCATACCTGAAAATTCCAACTGAATATATACAGTTAGCAATGGGTAGTTTCAACAACTCTGTCTACGATGTCCGTAGGGACGCCAAGGCAGATAACCACTCAATATTGACAACTTCTGAGCTAAAGTTTATTATGTGAATGCCTCCTTCCCTATAAGCAGCCTTTCCCCTTTTAGTTGATCCCTAGAATGAGCTTTGCTTTGTGAGAGGGGTTAATGGGAAAATCATGTCTTCGTAACCCTCTAGGACAGCCTCACCTACTGACCATCCCGTACATTTAAAAATATCCATACACCTGCCATCCTCTGTCCTGCAATCTTCCTCTGCCTCACTCTCGTCTGTGCTCCCTCTTTTCCCTAATTTATAATCCATACATTTCTGCTACTCTCCATAACCTCCCTCTGTAACTAAAACACAATTTTGACTGCTCTTACATCAGAGCAGTGAATAACTGAGTTTCAAATCCAATGTTTATGCTATGATTTTCTGTGAAAGTCATGCACAAAACATAATTATAAATGTGTTAATTGTAGCCCTTTATAAGGCATAACCACAAACGGTGAAAAAGAATAGTTTGCATTTAGAGCATAATTTACAGTTTGGCAGAGGCACACCAGTTGCTAGTTTGGCAGAAGTGTGTGCCCACCAGAAGAGTACTGTCTGGCATAATCACGCAGGTTTAAAAAAAAAATTGTTTAACAAAGTATTGAGTTAAAATGAATATTGTTTTACCATAAAAGTGTTGCATTTATACGTGAACACCAAAATATTGTTGTTTAAAAATTACAGGTAAGAGTATTGCTTTTTACTGTTTTATTTGATATCGTTGTTAAAATATTGTTGCAACTATCGATGTTTGTAATATTGGTTATTGTATATTCATGTTATCGTTTTGTTTCATTTTTATATCACTTTTTTAAATAGCATTTTTAAAGTTATGTGAATAGCATGTCATTTATTTGTGAAACGTTTGTTATTTGTTGAATGTATTCAATTATTTTGATCTTGCTTTATTACTTTGTTAATTATTTTGAATTTATGTAACTTTTTTAAAGATTCTAATATTTTTTTTGTTTGGAATTTTATTTGTTGTTTTTTTTGTACTGAACAAAGTTTATTACATTTATATGTATTAATATAAATGGTCTGTACATTGTAGAAATATTAATGTAATTTTAAACATATTCAAAAATTTACATATGTATGTTTCCAATAATTTATCAAATTATTGTTATTTAATATTAAACATATTATTTTATTTCTCTCATTATTTTACATCCCCAACATGGCTTATTTTGTAGTTGGAATAGTAAATCAAGGACCCTCAAAGTCCAGCGCATTCCCCTCAGTCTGGTGTAGAGTAGAAAGAGAATAGTAAATCTACCCCATCAAAGTCCAACACTTTCCCCAAAGTTTCTTAGATTAGAGTAGGAATAGAAAATGACCATCCCCAAAGTCAAACGCTTTCCCTAATATGGCTTAGAATGAAGTTATAATAGTAAAGGTATCCCCTCAAAGGACAACATTTTCCCCAGTGTGGCTTAGGCTGGAGTGGGAATAGTAAATCCACATCCCTCAAAGTCCAATGCTTTCCCTAATGTGACTTAGATTGGAGTGGGACTAGTACAGGTATCCCTACACGAAGTCCAACATTTTCCCCAATGTGCCTTAGATTGTAGTGGGATTAGTTACTAAACCATCCTCAAAGTCCAATGTTTTACCTAAAACGGCTCAGATTGGAGTTGGAATAGTAAAGGTATCCCCCCAAAGAGCACCCCTTTCCCCAGAGTGGCTTAGATAGGAGTGGGAATAGTAAATCTACCTCCCTCAAAGTCCAAGTCTTTCCTTAATGTGGCTTGATTGGAGCGGGACTAATAAAGGTGTCTTCCCAAAGTCCAACACTTACTCCACTGTGGCTTAGATTGGAGTGGGAATAGTAAATCAACCCCTTTGAAAGTTCATCACTTTTACCCAATGTAATTTGGATTGGAGTGAGAATAGTAAATTTTTCCTCCTCAAAGTCTAGCGTTTTTCCTAGATTGGAGTGGAATTGTAAGACCACACCCTAAAAATACAAAGTATTCCTCAATGGGGGTTAGATTGGAGTGAGAATAGTAAATGCCTCCCTCTCAAAGTCCAACACTGTCCCTAATGTTGGTTAGATTGGAGTGAGAATAGTAAAGGCATCCCACTAAAGCACAACGTTTTCCCCAATGTGACGTACATTGTAGTGGGAATAGTAAAGCTACCACCCTGAAAATCCAACGCTTTCCCTAATATCTCCTAGATTGGACTGGGACTAGAAAAGGTATCTCCCCAAAGTCCAACACTTTCGTCAATATGGCTTAGATTGGAGTGGGAACAGTAAATCTGTCCCTTAAAGTGTAACGCTTTCCCCAATCTGATGTAGGTTGAATAGGGAATAGTAAATCAACCCCATTCAAAATCCAATGTTTTCACCAATGTGGCTTAGATTGGAGTGGAAATAGTAAATCTACCCCCTTAAAGTCTAATTATTCCCTAATGTGGCTTAGATTGGTGGGGAATAATAAAGGTATCCTCCCAAAGTCCAATATTTTCCTCAGTCTGTCTTAGACGAGAGTGGAAATAATAAATCTACATCTCTCAAAGTCCAATGCTTTATCTAATGTGGCTTAGATTGTGGTAGGACTAGTAAAGGTACCCCCCCCCCCCCAAGTCCAGCCTTTCTCCCAATGTGACCTAGATTGAGGTAGGAATAGTAAATCTAGTCTCATCAAAGTCCCGCACTTTCTCCACTGTGGCTTCAGCTGGAGTAGAAATAGTACATTTACCCCTTTAAAAGTCTAACACTTTCCCCAATGTGGTTTGGACTGGAGTGGGAATAGTAAATCCACCCCCCTTAATGTCCAAAGCTTTTCACAGCATGGCTCAGATTGGAGTGAAAATTAAATCCACCCCCTGAAAGTCCAACGCTATCCCCAATGTGGCTTAGAATCAATTGGGATAGTAATTCTACCCCCTCAAAAGTCCAAGGTTTTTCCCAATGGGGCTTAGAATAGTAAATGTATCCCCCTCAAAGTCCAAAACTTTCCCCAGGATAACTTAGGGCCTGATTACGAGTTTGGCGGTCTTACCACCTGCCCTCGGCATTGGCGGGCCAGTCAATGCCGCCAGGCCGGCAGCATCCTGCCTGCCGAATTACAATGTGTTTGTTGTGCTGGCGGTCTCACAGCGATGGTCTTCCCACAGTGGGGGCCTGTCCCACTAGGAACCTCAATTTATTTAGTTTTTTTCCGCAGTGCACATACATATGTGTGTATTTACACTAAGCAAATCTAACAATACACACATATGTATTAAAACTATGAAAAACATACCTTTTCCAACTGCACAGGTCCACAGCCATTGTAACAAGGAAGAAATGTACAAGTGGCATACCTTAGAAGTTTACGCCAACAGCATGTTTTTTCTTTGTTGGCAACTGACTGCAGCATAGGGAGGATCTGGACATTGGACTCAGTGATGGGAAGAGGAGTGGAAACTGGATATAAGGTAAGTTTTAACATTATTTCCTGTGTTCCTGCCGGGTCGAGTGTGGAGGTCTTCCTGCCACAGTCAGCTTGGCATTAAGGCACAACGCAATCTGCACGGCGGTTTTGATTGTCTGGACTTCTACTATCAGCCACTCCAGTCTATTACCTCTTGCGGTGAGAAATCCTGGAGGTGGCAGCAGGATCTGGGCGGTGGGACCGCCAACATTGAAATATTGCTGGCCGACTGCCAAGCCGGTGGGCGAGGACTCCGGCGTTGTGTGCTTGGAACGTCAAAGTTGTAATCAGGCCCTAAGATTGGAATAGCAATAATAAATCTACACCCCTCAAAATCCAACACTTTCCCCAATTCCTTAGATTGGAGTAGGAATAATAAAGGTATCCTTCCCAAAATCCAACTATTTCATCAGTGGGGCTTAGATTGGAGTAGAAATAATAAATCTACCATCCTCAAAGTCCAACGCTATATCTAACATGGCTTGAATTGGAGTTAGAGTAGTAAAGGTATCCCCCTCAAAATCCAACACTTTTCCCAATGTGCCTTAGCTTGGGGTGGGAATAGTAAATTTAGCCAATCAAAGTCCAATGCTTTCCCATATGTGCCTTAGATTGGAGTGGGAATAATTAAGGTATCCTCCCCAAAATCCAACTTTTTCGACCGTGTGGCTTAGATTGGAGTAGAAATAGTAAACCTAACATCCGCAAAGTCCACCGCTTTATCTAACATGGCTTAGATTGATGTTAGAGTAGTAAAAGTGACCCCCTGAAAGTCCAATACTTTCGTCAATGTGGCTTAGCTTGGAGTGGAAATATTAAATCTACCCTCCACAAAGTCCAACCCTTTCCCCAGTGTGGTTTAAATTGGAGTGGAAATTGTAAATCCATCCCCCTCAAGGTCTAACACTTTCCCTAATGTTGCTTAGATTTAAGTGTGAATAGTAAATATATCCTGTCAAAGTCCATCTTTTTCACCCCTTTGGCTTAGATTGTAGAGGGAGTAGTAAATCTATCCCACCCCCCTCAAAGTCCACGCTTTCCCTAAAGTGGTTTGGATTGGATTGGGCATAGAAAAAGTATCTCCTGCAAAGTCAACTCTTTCCACAATGTGACTTAGATTGGAGTGGGAAGAGTAAATCCACCCCTCTCAAAGCCCAACACTTTCCCCAATGTGGTTTAGATTACAGAAAAAATAGTAAATGTACCACGCTCAAAGTCCAACTCTTTCCCAATGTGGCTTAGATTGGTGTGCGAATAGTAAATATAGTCCCCTGAAAGTCCAACACTTTCTCCAGTGTGGTTTAGATAGGAGTGGGATTATTATATGTGTCACTGAATTTTATTTAAAATCATCCTGAGGCATTGGTTTGATAAGAGTTTTTTTTTTACTGTGAAAGCACTTACTAGTATTACATTTTTCTTACATTTTTCACGTTTTATTTTGTATGTGGTTTAATTTTTTTTAATAAATGTTTTCACATGCTTTCAGTGTTACGAAACAACTGTTCTTACACTTTTTGAACATTTTTATGATGTCCACATTTTTATGTTTCAGCAATTTTTTAACATGTTTACATTTTTCACTTAATGTTAATTTTTTTATAACATTTTTTATTCATCATTTTCAGAAACAAGAAAGGTATTTTTGACAAGCAGAATGTTGTGCCTTAGTAACTTTTATGTTTTCAGCCCTTCTTATTATATGTTCCTCTTTTTTCATTTTGTGCCTTTGTCTAAATGTTGAAATATAAGCAACACTTTTGTACACTTTTTAAATATTTTCCACTTCATACAAAATTAAAAATAATAGTTGTTTAATATTTTCCATTGTTTTCTATGAAGTGTTAGTCTTTTTTTATGTTCTTTTAGTGGCCATTTTTATACCACTATTTTTACTTTTATCTACCTTATTTTGGCTTGTTTGAGCTTCCATGTGCTTGCGGTTTCACGTTCATACTCTCCGGATCAGGAAATTGAAGTTACTTTTTAGAGGTTTAGTTGTGGGGAGCATGTGTTTAGGGTTAGTTTAGTTTACTTGTGAAATGTTAGTCTGTTGTTTTAGTTGTAGTAGTTTAGTGCAGTAGGACTTAATACATTGAGTATCATTTAATGTAACAGTTTATTTTAATGTTTTATACGTATGTGTTTTTAAGTTACTTTTATTAGATTTTTTGTTTATGGGTCGAATTATTTTATGAATGTGAGTATTTTGTGTTTTTTACAGGTATTTTGTTCTACTCCTGGATTTATCCCTATTTTAGATGATTTTTTTAAAGACAATAAGCTGGTTATATATTAATCAATATTACTTTTATGTTCCTTTATTTTTTGGTTTACCAAAAGTATTTTTTTGTATTTTATTTTTCATGTTTTGGATGAATCCCATGGATTATTATATTTTGCATTGGATATTTTATTTTATTATTTGCATTTTTTGCATTTCTGGGAGATGTTTTTATTTTGTGAATTACTTCGAGGTCATGAACTTTAGCTACAAAACTGTAAGTTATATTTTATTTTTTATGGGTGTGAAATGTTTCTGCATTTAAAGTTCTTTCTGTTTTTTTGTTGTTCTATAATTTTTTATTAATTCAAGTTTTGTTTAGTACTTTGTATCAGTTGTGATTGCAGAAGGTTTTATTTGTGTGGTTGATTGTTTATTTATTCATTAGTATTTATTATAATCATTTTTAATTCACAGTCTGACTGGATTCTCTTTAATGTTCAATATATATTTTTAACTGACTAGTAAAATAATTTGAATAATATTTGTAGATAAATACATTACTTAAATATGTGAATGTTGTTCAGGGATACATTTTATAATAGTTTGCACATTTTGATCTTTTAGAGTAGTGTACTTACTGTTGAGTCTAGGTTTGGGAGGCCTTGATTGTTAGCAATTGGTTGGAGTTTGCAAGCAGTATTGTGTGTATTTGTTTGGTTTGTTTTGATATTTTAGGGTTTAGTTGGCATATTGGTTTTTCTATTCTGGTATTGGTAGCTTTGGCCTAGTGTCCCTTCGAAAGAGTTATGTCACTCTTCTAGTGTGTCATTTGTTGTTGCTTTTTGTACCATGGCACAATTTTATACATTCTATCATGTTATATGATAGTTGAGTAGGCATGTGTGACCAGAATGGTGCAGTCCAAGTATCTTCAAAATATTCAATTATGTGGCTTACTTTGTCTTTGTGTCTTTGGTGGTATGGTGATTCCAATAGGAGGGAATAACTCCCACCAAGGTCTAAGGCTTTCCCCATTGTGTCTTAGGGCCTGATTATGACTTTTGGCAGTCTGGAAGCAGGCCGCCACACCAGCGCCTGCTTCCACACTGCCAAACTCGTCCGCCGACTGCCCGCCAGATCAGGATTTTTCTCCTGGTCTTGCGGGCGGTGCTTTGGAGGTCCCAGGTGGTGAGCCTTAGAAAGGCACCGCAATGGGAACACCAAAGCAAGTTCTTGCCCGGCATGGACTGTTAAGTCCATGCCATGCAGAAACTAGAGGTGCATGCATACAGGAGGACACACAATGTTCCCCCTTGCATGCATCCCCCTGGCCCAGAGGTAACAGGGACCCTGTAGGGCCCCCTTAGTTTCCTTACTGCCACACTTTTCATGGCGAGTTCACTGCCATGAAAACAGTGGCAGTGAGGAACTTGGTAGTTCTGCAGCCTCAGACCACGGATCTCTGGCGGTAGCAGCGGTCCCATGGTGGTCCCACCGCCCAACTCATAATAGGGTGGTCCGACCATCAGTGCATCGGTGGCCACACCGCTATTGTGGGTATGGCGGTCCATCGGACCGCCAAATTCATAATCAGGCCCTTAGATTACTTGCTAGATTATTTTCTTGGGCAAATAATTTTCTATTTCATGTGCAAATTTGGAGTTCGTTGAGTATTTAACACAATTAGGGCCTGATTACAATGGCGGTAGGACTGCCACCGTCAGGCCATCAGTCGTGGTCCCACCACCATCTGCCCCTGCAGGTCTGCCAGCCGCATTACAATGGCGGGCAGATGGTGGGCTGGTAGAGAGACCGTCCGCCACGCATCAGATGGGCTCCTTGAGCCCGTCGGACCATCAGAGGAACCACAATCCCTACACAAGTGGCACCGTGGGGATTACAATGTCCCTTTCTTCGAAATAAATATGCATTCCAACTGGTAATGCTTGAAACGATTGAGGTTGCATTTTAAATTTGGTCCCATATTATTAAGTAATTTCTTTGCAGTGTGCTAACAGCCTACCTCTTAATACATTAAATGCAATGGAATTTTGTGAGATGTCTTGATTTATCGGTGCATAATTGCAATGCTTTTCTCCGAAATACAAACGCCATATAGGTGGATTTCATGAAAAAATGTATTTAATGATTTTCATTCTAAAAAAATGTGTGGTTTGTGAATTGGATTATGCATCTGAAGTTTGAAGGGTGCATCCTTTTTTAAGGATGGAACTTTCCCTACTAGAGCATTATATTGATGAAGAAACCATTACTATCTAGGCTTTTTAGTGTGCACATTCTTTTTTTTTTTTAAACAGCTCTCACGTTTCCAGTTTGGCTTGTTCCTTACTGAAAGACTTTACACTTATATCCTTAAGCTGGACATCGCCCTATACTCCTCCCAATCAATACCCGACCCCAGTGCTTTAAATGGGCCAGTGCTCACAGTTACTGAGAACCAGCACTTCTCTTGCCAAGGAGAATACCAGTACCCAGGAACAGCAGGTCCAATAATGCTAATGCTGTTGACGCTCTGACTGCCAAAACGTCATTGTAGCCATGTGCTAATCCCCTGCTGAATTATTCAGTAGAGGCTCAACTGCAAGGCTGTCTGAGTGTTGAGAAGCCCAGCGTCACACTAGTTGATAGCATAAGGTACAATTTCCCCTACTGCTGTCAGATACATTCACAGTGTTGGTGTGCCCTACCGCCTTGCAGTTGTGCCAATAAAATCCAGGCCAGCTGGCTCATAGCAAGAATGGAGAAAGACGTGAGAGCCATATGGATTAGAACAAATTCTTGAATCTTATCTTTGATTCTGTGTGAGTAAATGTCGGCTTGTGTGCGGGGCACAGAATCTGGACGCTGATGGAAGGATTTTGAAAAGAAATGTCAGAGTTGTGTGTGCACGTTTGCCTGCTTGTATCTCAGTGATTGTGTGTACAAGGGTTGTGCCCAGTCCAGAGCAAATATGGGCACCCTAAAGCTGCAAATATTACAAACCTAGAAAACTTCAGCACAAAGTCATGTTTGGGCTTCATTTTTAGTGCCACGAGGTGTTATTATTAATACATTTGTTTCGTATTTTAGTATGCTCTGTAACTGCCATCTCTGCTGGGTGCCCTCCAGACAACCAGTGTGCAATCAGACCGCTGGGGAGCCCCCAGGCCCCCACAGTCCCAGACATTGCTGCCGCAAGCAGATAGCTGCTTTAAATTGTTGCTCCCTGCTTGCGGGAGCAATATTTTCATCTTCTTCCATGTGTGCATATTTACGTGCAGGGAAGCAGATGAAAACTCCACTTTTAGCAAGCCGAAGCTGTTTGACAGCTCTGGGCTTGCAGAAAGTGGAGTTATGTTTGCTTTTGCTTAGTGGGAGCTGTCTGCTCCAAACAAGCCAAAGCAAGCAGCTACCTCCCGAGGGTGGGCACCACAGGAGGTAGCAGTAGCCAGCCCTGGGGGGGTGGCGGTCCCCAGGTGTATACATGGCTCCATGAGGGAGGGCGTGTGACCCCCTCCAACATAGAACTTAGCCCCGGCGAGGTGATGGTACCCGGGGCCGGGGGTCCGCAATAGACCTCTACATTAATTTATTTCAGCCCCAGGTAGGTGGTGGTCCCCGAGGCTGTCGCAGGGCTGTTGCGGGGCTGCGAGGGCCCCTTTTGCATTCTTTTACCATAATTTGACCAGAGGAGTGGCGGTGGCTTTCACAAGTCCTCAAAGAGGGGCCTTTGCTCCCTGCTCCTATTATTAAAGCATGTCCCCAGGACCTGCACACCAGGGGCTACAATAAAATCAAGTGTGGGAGAAGCCGCTTGTTTTTTATTTTTCATTTTATAGTGGAGTGTCATGCATTCACCGTGAAAATATATATTTTCAAAATGTTTTTTTACCCTTGTTCTGTCTGGGAACCCCCAAGAGGCCAATGGGGTTAGGGTATTCCTACCCTGCCGCATTCTCTTTTTTTAATGTTTTCTGTTGGACTTGGCAGAGGCCAAGATGGCTGCCAACACTTCCTGGTTGAAGTGTTGGCAACCAATCAGATTTCAGCAGTGGGACTGTCGGATCCCCGAAGGAGCCACGTCCTTATATATACAAATTTGAATTAATTTTAATAACTCCGCAACTACTGAATGGATAAACACCAATTCACAAAAAGGTCGCTTTCTGGACCAACAGCTTTCTGCCCAATTTGGTGTAATTCCATTCAGCGTTTCGGGCTGTAGTCGAGTCTTAAATTACTAAGGAAATTATCTTGGAAAATGCAAGCCCCCACATGACAAATCTCCCCGAAACTTTCTATGCACAATAAGAATGACCGGGGCACATTTTTTGAAACAGTTCATGAAGATTTGTCATACGGCACCAAAAGGAAAAGCGTTTTTTTACTTGCCTATATCTTTGGCGCCGTTTGACGGATCTTCACAAAATGTTTTTAAAAAGTATATATATATATATATATATATTCACTGAAAAAACCATAGGTTTCACACACGTTATAGTTAGGAATTAGCATTTAAAAAACCTTGCAAATTCACTTAAAAAACCATAGGTTTCACACATGTTATAGTTAGCTGGGCATTTCCCTCGTAAAAAACCAATGAAATTCCCCCGTTATAGTTAGTGCAGGCAACTATAACTCACGCGACCGCAATCCGCTGCTGATGACGTCAGATATTACATCACTGTATTTAGACACTTATTTACCCATGTCTTCTTCCATTCATCTTTAGCTATACATATATTAGATTTATTTTTTTTTCAGAAAGACACATATGTCATCAGTGATGTAATATCTGACGTCATCAGCAGCGGATTGCGGTCGCGTGAGTTATAGTTGCCTGCACTAACTATAACGGGGGAATTTCATTGTTTTTTTACGAGGGAAATGCCCAGCTAACTATAACATGTGTGAAACCTATGGTTTTTTAAGTGAATTTGCAAGTTTTTTTAAATGCTAATCCCTAACTATAACGTGTGTGAAACCTATGGTTTTTTCAGTGAATTTGTACGGTTTTTTAAATGCTAAGTTATGTATTTATTAATATATTTTTTTAAACAAAACTTTTTCACGGTGCGCTTCACGCACACTTTACGCAGTTCGTGCCGTGCGCGCACGGAGCGCATCGCGCACCGTGCACCCGCGGTGGGCACAGAGCGCTTCGCCCCCAAGGGCCAAATACATTTTTTTTTTTTTTCGAAAAATCGCGGTGTGCGCGCACGCTGCGCGTACTTCGCAGAATTTTTTCTGTTTGTGTGGTGCGCGCAGGGTGCGCGCACTCGGCGATTTTTCTAAAACATTTTTTACAAAAAATTGCCCTTGGGGGTCCTTCTGGGACCCCCTGACCACGGCTAGGGGGTCAGGAACTGTCCACCCTGCCCCCTTTTCACGTTCTCCACATTTGTTTTTCACCCCCTCAGAGTGCGAGAGACAAAATGGCGGCCGACACTTCCTGGTTTCGACCGATGGTCAGGGTGGTTCCACCCCCGCGGCTCCAGCGGAGCCGCAGGCGCCGCGCAAGTCCCCATACCCGCCGGTCCAGGGACTGACGCGGCGCCGGCGGAAGTCAGTGCCTTCCTCGCGGCCATGAGGAGCCTGGCTCCGCCGTCGACGCCCGCTGGCGCGCCTTCGGGCCCCGCGGACCCGACCTTGCATGCCGGCGGCTCCGGCCCCGGCGCCGACGCCGGCTTCGGCCCCGACGGCGCAGGTTCCCGAGGGACTCGTCCCCGAGTCCCCGCCGACGCCGGTCGAACTCGTCACGCCTACTCCGCCGGCGTCGACACCGGTTCCACCTCCGACGCCGGCTCCACTCGGCATCGAGCCCCAGTCAGCCCCGCTCCGGATCCGGCGCCGTTACGGCATCGATGGACGCCGCGTATGGCGCCGTTAGAGACACATTATGTCTATCGTCTGGCTCCGCTCCTTCCTCCTGTTTACCAGGAATCGGATGACGGGGGCGACTGGGAGGGGTCCGAGGACCCTATGGCCGTTCAGGCTCAGCTGTCACAGGACTGGGCAGATGAACTGGGGGAGGCCAGTGGTCTGGATACCTCTCCAGACACTGGATTCATCTCTCCTCCGACTGTGGCTTCAGAGGAGGGTGCTGCTTTCTCTGTGGTGCTGCGCAAGGCGGCCGCAGCCCTTGGGCTCGAGCTGCCTGCCGTGGCTGTGAGGACTAACGTCCTCACTGAGGTGCTTCAGTCTGCAGCAAGCTCCACTGAGCCTCTGCTACAATTCAATGAGGCTCTCATTGACATTCTGCAGGGCACCTGGTCCAAGCCCTCCACAGTCCCTCCTGTGGACAGGAACGCCGCCAGGCGCCACCGCCCTGCTCCGGGCGACCCCAGTTTTCTGTCCCAACACCCCACCCCCGAGAGCCTGGTTATCCAGGCTTCTACCTCCCAATCCTCCTTCCCGACCGCTCCGCCGGACCGGGATTCCAAGAGACTGGAACAGTTTGGCAAAAAGCTGTTCTCCTCCCTTAGTTTGGGTCTGCGGTCCTTGAACACCGCCTGTCTTTTGGACCGTTATTCTCACTCTCTGTGGGATACGGTGGAGGACGTGCTGCCCCTGTGTCCGGAGGAGGCCCAGACACGACTTACCCAGGCTCTGGCCGATGGGAGGGATGCAGCACGACATGCAATCCGATGTGGGCTTGACACTACGGACTCGCTGGGTAGGGCGATTTCTACCACGTTGGCGCTTAGACGGCACGCCTGGCTGCGGTCCACGTCCTTTTCGGGGGATGTCCAGAGCACTCTCATGGACATGCCCTTTGATGGCACTCGCCTTTTTGGTGAGAAAGCGGACAGTGCGCTGAATCGCTTTAAGGACTCCCGGGCTACGGCCAAGTCCTTGGGCCTCTCGGCCCGCGGTCGCAAACTTCCGCCTTTCACCCCTTTCGTGGCCAAGGAAGGGGTGCCTCCTCACGTCCGCCTAGCCACCAGCCGCAGAACCAACCTGCGCGCGGTCGCGGACGTGGTTTCCGCCGAGGCGGTTCTGGAGGACGACGCGGTCAGCCCACATCCACCCCGGCAGCATCCGCCTCCAAGCCTTCCTAGTCCGAGCTTTCCGGCCCATTCCTCACCAGTGAGCGGCAGAGTTCGCCATCACCTGCTCCACTGGCGTACCATCACCTCGGACAGGTGGGTGCTGCAAATCGTCCGAAGGGGCTACTCCCTCCCCTTCGAGACGACCCCTCCAGCCATGCCACCGCAGCACCACCGTATCTCGGAGGATCATTTGAATCTTCTGCGAGAGGAAGTTTCGGCCCTCTTGGCCAAAGAGGCCGTCGACCGCGTTCCGAGCCCAGAAGTAGGTCGTGGTTGTTATTCCCACTACTTTCTGGTTCCCAAGAAGGGCAAAGGGGGCCTACGCCCTATCTTGGACCGGAAGGAACGGTTCAAAATGTTGACTTTGGCTCAGGTTCTAGCTGCCCTCGACCCTGGAGACTGGATGGTAGCGTTGGACTTGCAGGACGCATATTTCCACATCCCCGTCCTGCCGGCCCACCGGCGTTACCTGCGGTTCACGGTGGGCCAGGAGCATTTTCAGTTCACCGTGCTCCCCTTCGGCCTCACCAGTGCCCCTCGGGTGTTCACGAAAGTGATGGCGGTGATCGCAGCTCATCTGCGCAGATCAGGGGTTCCAGTCTTCCCCTATCTCGACGACTGGTTGTTGAAGGCGGGCTCTCCCCAGGCAGTCGTCTCCCACCTCCAGACTACGGCGGATCTCCTGCATTTGCTGGGGTTTTCCATCAACGTGCCGAAGTCACACCTGAGTCCCTCTCAGACGCTCCTCTTCATCGGAGCGGTTCTCGATTCGGCGCAGTTCCGAGTCTATCCTCCGGAACAGCGGGTCCGGGATATACAGGCCCTGATTCCCATCTTTCGGCCTCTATCCTGGGTTCCGGTCAGGCTAGTGTTGCGGCTTTGGGGCTGATGGCCTCCTGCATCCTACTAGTGCATCACGCCAGGCGGCGCATGCGGGCTCTGCAGTGGGACCTGAAGTTTCAGTGGGCCCAGCATCACGGCAACCTGTCCGACCATGTCTTGATCTCGGAGGGCACTGCACAGCAGTTGCAGTGGTGGCTCACGGACCGCGATTGGGTCACGGGCAAGAGCCTCTCCCTTCCCCAACCGGAGCATGTGGTAGTGACGGATGCGTCCCTCCTGGGATGGGGTGGCCATATGGGAGAGGCGGAGATCAGAGGCCTCTGGTCTCCAGCGGAGTCTCGCCTCCACATCAACCTGTTGGAGTTGAGAGCGATCCGACTTGCACTGAAAGCCTTCCTTCCCTCTGTCAGGGGAAGTGTCGTGCAGGTGTTCACGGACAACACCACCGCCATGTGGTATTGCAACAAACAGGGCGGGGTGGGGTCATGGACCCTTTGTCAGGAGGCTCTGCGCCTCTGGACGTGGCTGGAACACCAGGGCGTCACCCTAGTGGTTCAACATCTGGCGGGCTCTCTGAACGCCAGAGCAGACGAACTCAGCCGCCGGTGCATGATGGATCATGAATGGCGTCTGAACTCCGAAGTGGCGCAAGGTCTCTTTCAGCAGTGGGGAGAGCCTTGGTTAGATCTATTCGCCACCGAAGAGAACGTGCAATGTCAGCAGTTCTGCTCGTTGGAATTTCCAAGGCGGCACTCGCTCGGTGACGCTTTTCGTCACGAGTGGAGTTGCGGTCTGTTGTACGCCTTTCCGCCTATACCACTTCTGCCCAGAGTGCTGAAGAAGATCAGGCACGACCGGGCCCAAGTCATCTTGGTGGCTCCGGATTGGGCACGAAGGTACTGGTATCCCGAGCTACTCAGTATGTTGACCGATCCTCCGATACGTCTGCCCCTTCGGGAGGATCTTCTGTCGCAGCAGCAGGGGACGGTCCTTCACCCGAACCTGTCCAGCCTCCACCTCCATGCGTGGAGATTGAGCGGCGGCAGTTGATGCCATTTGACTTGCCTCCTGAAGTCTGTGATATCATTCTGGCAGCCAGGCGTCCCTCCACAAAGACGGTATACGCCTGCCGGTGGAACAGATTTGTGGCATGGTGCACAGCAAAGGCTGTGGATCCCCTTTCCGCCCCTCTTTCTGAGGTTCTCCTCTTTCTTCTTTCTTTGGCCCGGCAGGGCTCTGTCCTGGGCACCTTGAAAGGTTATCTTGCTGCCCTCTCTGCCTTCTTACGGCTTCCTGATCAGCCTTCTCTTTTCAAGTCTCCTGTGGTTCAACGCTTTCTTAAAGGCATTACTCATACGTTCCCTCCTGTTCCTTTCGTAATGCCTCAGTGGGACTTGAATCTTGTTCTCACATTTCTGATGTGCGCTCCCTTTGAGCCTCTTCACAATTGTCCTCTTCGTCTTCTGACGCTTAAGACTGCTTTCCTGGTAGCCATCACCTCGGCTAGACGGGTGAGTGAGCTCCAGGCTCCATCGTCCAAGCCTCCTTTTCTCTCTGTTCATCCGGACAAGGTTGTCCTTCGGCCTCGTCCCTCTCTTCTACCGAAAGTGGTGACTCCCTTTCATCTTGGGCAGTCTGTCACCTTGCCCACCTTCTTTCCGTCTCCGCATCCTTCCAAAGAGGAAGAGAGGCTCCACCGTCTGGACCCAAAGCGTGCGCTCTCTTTTTATTTGGACCGCACAAAACAGTTCCGGGTGGACGACCAACTTTTCGTTGGATACGTGGCTGCTAAGAAGGGAAAAGCTGTGCACAAACGGACCATCTCCCGGTGGGTCGTTTTGTGCATCAAAATCTGTTACTCCTTGGCGAAGCTCGGGCTACAGCGGCTACTACTGCTTTGGGACGGGAAGTCCCGTTGCAGGACATCTGTCAGGCGGCTACGTGGGCTTCGCTACACACGTTTGCCAGGCATTATTGCCTACACAGCCAAGTCCGGAGGGATGGCTTCTTTGGCCGTTCTGTCCTCCAGGACTTTCTGATGTGATCTTGGTTCGCAGACCCACCACCGGGGATGGTATTGCTTGGGTATCTATTCTAAGGTGAGGAATCTAACTAACGTGTTTCTTTCAGATGAACAAGTTACTTACCTTCGGTAACGATGTATCTGTAAGAAACATTAGTTAGTTAGATTCCTCACCGACCCACCCATCCTCCCCGTTCTGCGAACTGACATCTAGGGTTAAGGCTATCCCTTTCAGGGCCCTAGAATTTTTTGGCACCAGTGTCGGTATCTTGCATGTCTCTGCGTTCCTGGCGCGGAAGGCTATGTACAAGAACTGACGTCAGCGCGCGAGGGCGGCGTCTAAGTACTCCGACGACGTCATTCCGGCGCACGACGCCGACGACGGACGGGGAGCCGCAGACGACGCCTAGCGACGCGCAAGGGGTATTGCTGACGAAAAATCTTCCGGATCCAGTCTGACACCTGGGGATATTCTAAGGTGAGGAATCTAACTAACTAATGTTTCTTACAGATACTTCGTTACCGAAGGTAAGTAACTTGTTCTTTAGTAAATATTTTTAAAGATGTATTTATTGGTATAGTTATATAACTCATTATTAATACTGTTTTAATGCCATTTTATTTTCTTTAATTCAATTGTATTAAATTTAATTACTGTTTTCTATACTTTGTTACCATTTAGACATATTTCACATCATATTTAAATTTTAAGAAATTACAAGTATATAGTTTCATGTTTTGGTTTATATTTTATGGCTTTTAAAATATTACTGTAGTGTATTTTAATTTATTTAATCCTTTATGGATTATTGGTAGCGATTTTGGGGTTGTATTATATGATTCATGTAACACTGCTTTGCAGTGAAAGTTAATTGGACAAAGCTGTGCGCCAATGTGCAGTGTCTGTTTACTTGTTCTGTATAGCCGATCGGCACACTCAGCAGCTGTGGTTGTGTGGGCCTAAGGGAGGCCAGGATAAATTGCGCATGGGCACGGGCCCACAGGAGCCACATCAGGCCCTCCTGTAGCAACCAGTGGAGGCTGTCAGGGAACGGGGATGGCGGGATGAAGGAGTTTGAAAAATATTTTATTTAAATCACTTACCTCTTCCGCTGTCTCTCTTCATCATGTCTCCGCTTCTGTTCCTGACTCTGAGTCCGGAAGAAGCAGGAAACACACAGGCTTCTCTACGCCAGTCACAAGGCTGCAATGCAGACGGGGACAGGGAGCCTGTGCATGTTCTCCACCCAGGCTGTGATTACAGCCCGTGGGAACCATGCAAATTGCACATGACTGCTTGGCCGGCCCAAGACGGCTGTCCGAACCGTCATGCGCACTTAAGTGCATGAACCACTCCTGCTCCCTCTGCCACCAGCCATGCCCCACCCTAACCCAGCCCAGCAGCAACGTAAAAGAAAATTATATTAACGATGTTATAATCCTTTTGTTTTTCCCTTTTCAACTGCTCCGAGAGCAGTGGGGCGATGCCCCTCCGCCTTAGCGGAGGTGCCACCCCTGGTATAAAGTTATAACAAAAACACGTACGTGGTTGCTAAAATTTGTCTGTAGGTCTGAATTTAGAAGCAGTAACGCACCAGAAAGTATTATTTTCCTTCTGTTATGCATAAAGTCATACTCATAACTTGCATAGTGCGCGGTTTGCTATTAGTATGGCATCACAGCGCCTTTCAGTAATCCAGGTGTGACTTTCCAATGTTTCAGTCGCACGCCGAACAATTTAACCCCCCACCCCACTTGTAGAACTTGGCGGAACTACTACGAAAACAGAAAGTTGAGTGGTTAAGGCGATTGAAGCTGTTTTTCGCTCTTTGCAGCATTTTAAATTTTTCTACAAAGTAACTTTAATTGTTCAGATAACACTGTACATTTTCTGTTCCTTTCTAGTTATGTGTCAGACAAATTCAGCAACCGGGGCATTTTGTGGTAACAACCCACAGAACCAGTGTCCCACATATTATTTATCAAACGTTCCCATGAAGTTATACATTTTTCATAATTGACCTACATAATGTTATTAGTGGCCATTTCGGCAATGTTTACCGAACTGCTTTACAGTGAGGCCTACAAAGTGCCAACCAGTCATTTCCTGCGAGTTTACAACTTTTAATTTACAAGAACTTAGCCCCATCAGATATAGCTACTTATAATGTAAGGAACATAGAAACTGAAACTGGTATGAATTGCCTGCACAACTGATAGATGGGCTATTTTCGTATTGACAGCTGTGTGTAGCTAATTCCTTCTTGAAGAGTAAATCGCATCTATGCCCTTATAGTTATGATTTCTTTTCCATAAATGTAAATTAACCTCAACCCTTTACAGTCAGAGAGCATATTTTACATCTATAGGCAGAGTCAGAAACAGGGATGTTTCTTTCATTCAAAAATTAGGCTCTATAAGTACATTAGGCACAGAGCTGTAGATTGCATATTTTTCCCCTCAAAAGAAACAGGTCAAATGCTAAAGAGATTGGCATTTCTTTGTTCACAATCAAAAAGCCATTAGGCGAGTATGAACAAGAGCTTCCGAATGTCAGTAAACCCAGGGATATCAAAGATTTTCTAAGCCACCGAGTTAATTGGTATTTTGATCCTTTTCAGCAATTTAACAACAGAATAAATGAGCCAGCAGTTTTTTCCCCTTGATGTTTTCAAGCAAATGCAGTAGGTGTTCTTATCTCTCTCTCTAATAATGGTATTGTGTCAACTCCCAGTGGAAAACATGAGGACAGAGCAATGAGGGGCATGGGGCTGAGCCATCCGAGGTCTATATGGATAAGATTCCTAAGAGATAAAATTGTGTTAAATGTCACTGTCCCTTCGTGCCCACCGTGCTCTGTTTTCTTGAATTATATGACTCCTGTCAGATCAGTGAGGAGTGAAAAGAAGGTGGTGACATTCGGTCGGCATGATGAGCTTATTGTGAAAGTGAAGTGAACAAGCGGATGTACAGTACAGCAGTCAGAACCTGGACAACTGAGGGTTGGCCCGGTAACTCTGGCCCGTCGATGAGACTTACTGCTACCAAGGCCATTGGTAACTCCATGGGCACTTTTTTTTTTGCAGTAGTTTATAGCACGGACTCGACACGAAGGTGTCGGAACACGTTACATGAGTACCATTTACATTACAAAAGGAGACATTTATTTTTGTAGGTAAAGGGAGAGTAAGTGATTTGTCCAGAATTAAAGGGCATTGAGCCAACAGCGAGACTCGAACCTGGTGCCTCCAGTTCCATAGTCGGTAGATCTGGCCATTACGCCACATCCTATCCTATTAAAAGTGGGACCCTGAGGGTCTCCTTTGAAATTAGACATTACCAGAGAATTTGGTAATACTGCACCTAGTTCTCCTGGTTGTTACTCATTTCTCCCAGGTATTTCACCCTGAAAGCAGTTGAAATCTCCAGGTGATATAATCCCCATCTGCGGATTATGGTGGTGTGAAGGTTGGAATCCTGAAGTTCCAAATGGGGGCTATTGGCTTTTGTCAATTTACTTGAGGGTTTAGGATTGATAATTGTGGAAAAATTGACAAGAATACGAAATACAAAGAGCTTGTTCCTAGTAGCTATGGTTCAACAGAATAGAGTGAAGGTGAACTCATCTCTTTAGGAACAGTGTTGTCTCTGGATTGAAAACATTTCCTTGAGATATTCAGCTGTTTAGTGTAGTGTGCTTTTAATTAATGGCGATATGTTCAACCATAGGTATTTTAGTGGGAAAGATTATTTCTTATCCCCTGTGTATGTCTATACTATTGGGGCACATTGTAGCCACGCAAGCCCGTTCTAGTGTTCGTGCATGCCCACCATGCTACTGGCATTAGATCACCAGCCACAAGTTGAAAGGAGCATGCATTTAGTTTATATGCATGATTCACAACTGTTTTATATGTCCTTACTAATTAACCTTTCATTTTCAGGTACTCTCAAACGGAGATACTGTGAGTACATTACCACTACACTCACAGCACACTTTAGGGTGTGTGCTGATATTTACACGTGGCCTACACCTTGTTTTTATGGCCATTCACTTTTTTCTGGTCCTGACGAAAGCCTCTAGAACCATCCAGAAGGCTGAAACTAGTTGACCTTATTTATAAGGGATATCAGGAAAATAATATTCCTAACTATATATCCCGCTTAACCTTTTAACATTAGTCCTGGGACCCTTCTAATAAAAGTTTTTTTCAAAGGGCATTTCTCAGAGACTTTTTTAACCTATAGTCACATCTCACATAGCACGTCACTCTCTGCTCAATATCCTGCTCTGCTGTAATCCAGGCGTCGTAGCACAGCTGGATTGTACTAGGCAATCCAGTTGGGCCCCAATGATGAAGCATGCCACCTACTAGGTAGGTGGGTGAGGGTTTTTTTCCACAGCAGTTGTGCTCTCTCCTTTCAAGTTTTCCATAAGGTGATAGCAAAAAACGTTTGCTTTGAATCGTTAAAAACTTGTCTATTTTGTTTTGCTAAAGTCATTGGGGAAGAGGACAAGTTTTTCTTTTTCCTCGCTCTCTTTTTGTTCCTATTTATTTTATTAATCTTCAAGACATTATTGGAGCTCTTTTTCGTACAAAACGCTGGTGATACATATAGCTGCTTTTTTAAAACCAAAACATTAAGGGCCATATGTAGGAAGCCTAATACCGGTCGGTAACGGACAATTTTCGGTAAATATACCGTTACCGACCGGTATTTAGGATTTTGCTATGTAGGGGGATCATTTCAGGATTCGGTAATTTACCGAATCGGTAAAATTACCGAATCGGTAATTCTACCCATTCGGTAAATACCGAATCCTGAAATGAGATGTAGGGGGAGTGTGTCGTGGGTGTGGGGATTCGTTATTTACCACCAACTAAAAGTTGGTGGTAAATGACGAATAGGTGTAAAAAAGCATTTTTGTGCACTTTGAAGTGTGCAATGTGGCAGACATACATGCCCTTAGGTCATGTATGTGCGCCACATGTGCACACATGGACGAATCAGGGGTGCAACAGGGTGTCAATGTGACACCCTGCCACCCATGATGATGCCTCCCCCATTACCGATTCGGTATTTACCGATTCGGTAATGGCAACTGGCTTCCCATTCATTCCTATGGGCCTCCAGGCCCATAGGAATGAATGGGAAGCCAGTTGCCATTACTGAATCGGTAAATACCGATTCTAAAATACCGACACTTACCGATTCGGTATTTTTTTACCCACATTACAATTACCGATTCATAAATACCGAATCGGTAAAATTCGGTATTTAAGAATCGGTAAATGTAATTTACCTACATATGGCCCTTAATGATTTTCCGTGTAATTGTGGAAAATTCAAGTTATCTTATTTTGTCCCATTTAAATACATACCATTCGTCTGTCTTTAGTGAGTTCTTCTGATTTCAGTTTCTGTGTCTTTGGTCCTTACTTTTTGGATTGACACAGCACTTCTTATAGGTTGTGTTTGGATGTGAGACCAGTTGTGGACTCGTCCAAATAAACCTGAGATTCTGCCTCTTCTTCTGGTTATCTTAGTACAATGTCTTGGTTCCTGTACCTCCATTATGCATTTAAGACCTCCCCATCTAGATTCCTCTGGTTCTTCTCCATTGCTTCCTTCCATGTCGTTTACAATATTAGGTATCCTGGTTTAGAAAGATCGGCCCTCACAACTGAATCGGAAGGATTTCGCCTTCTGTTATCCAGCTCTTCTTTAATCAGGCTCCTTCTCCACACATGTGGAACGTTGTAAGTATTTCTGCTCTTTTCAAGTCGTCTTACATTTGGCTTTCTGCTGCAAGCTAAACCGACTTAATTGGACATTGCCATAACTCAATGTTTCTCCCAACATAAGGAATCTATGCTGGGCTTTGATGTTAATGGTTTTAGATTCCTTCTCCTGTTTTCATATCCTTTACTTGTTATAGCTACTCTTTTCTGATGCAACAGGATATCTGTTCAAATGGGCTCTTGCTCATACATTTGTCAGTCACATGTTGTGGGACATTTTTCAAGATTCCCCAGACAGTCAGTGGTTGCTGAACTCAGATTAATATATTTACCAATAGTGACGGGGAAAAAAACGTATGTGCACTATGACAAGCATACATGAGCCTGAATTCAAACTTCCTGTTTTTAGAATCACCTTTTGCGATATGTATCTGGAAGAATATATCAATGAGAGAGACATCATGGTTAGGTAAACACAACATTTGGAACACAGGCATAACCCAAGTGGGGTGCATAATAGGTCATGCACTGTGTTCCACTCACGCTGGAACCTCCAGCACAAATAAATATTTATCCACCGCATTCCAATAATGCTGTGGGTACAGCGTAGGAATCTTCATACAGTGTCCATGATGGCCGTTCCTAAAGAGATATGTGTCATGCTTATGCATTGTACAAAAAGGGAAAACTGAATAGAAACCTACTTGCTGTTTAGAATTACTCCACAACATGGATCGCTCCAAGTGGTCTCTAAACAATCCCCCACCTGCCCTGACTTACTTCCTCATGGTGTCTCACTGTCTGATACACCCACTGTTCCTTCTGGACCACTCCGTATCCTAATGTGAATATTTTTTCGGTGGCTTAAATAGAGTTAATTCCCGAACAGCGATGCTTTAGGGGACGTGCAGACTACATGTATGATTGGTTGATTGCCTGTCGTGATTGTGAGTTACATGCCCTGATAGTGATTAGGCCTCAGGGAAAAGCATCCTCTTGCGGCATGTCTCTAGAGTGGTTATGGACCTTTTCGCATAAGAGGCCCCCCATGTGGGATGGGCTTGGAGCCAGGCACGCATGAGAGTGACAGCATGTTTCAAGTGCAGCTCTGACTGTGAGCTGGGCCTCTGGCCCCGATGGGAGGTAGCCCAACCCTTGTAGGAGTGGTGCAATGGCTTTAGGAGTTCTATTTGGCAGCAGCTGCCATGGTGGAACGGCTAATATCTCATTTTTCGATTACCAAAGGGATCTTAATTCTACAGTGTTCTGTGCATGATAAGTGAGATCTGCCCTTCTATGTTTTGGGGAGAGGAGTTGGCCTAACGGTTAGGGCGGTCGACTGGGGAACTGGGTTCAAGTCTCGGCAATGACGCTGAACATCCTGTGATTCTGGGCAATCACTTAATCTCCCCGTGCCTAACAAAAAACAAAAAAATGAATGTGTCCTCATGTAATGCAATTGGTGCTATGTAAAGCGCTCTGAAACCCGATTCGGGTCAAATTCGCGCTATATAAAACTCTGTAAAAAAAAAAAAAATATATATATATATATATATATATATATATATATATATATATATATATATATATATTACCTACTGGCGGTCGCTTACCGTAAGCTTACCATACGCGTACGGTGGCGTGCGCGAGCGCGATTCTGATTGGCTGTTACATCTAAGTAAACATTCGAATCGGTCGAAACCAGGAAACGGCGGCCGCCATTTTCTCTCTCGCACTCTGAGGGGGGGGCTGTAAATAAAGGCAAAAAACATATAAAGGGGCTGTTTAGACAGCGCCCATGCACATAGCCATGTTAGTTGAGTCCTCAAAGGCCAAAAACGGTAAATTTTTATTTTTGGAAAATTTCGCCGATTACGCTTACCGTACGCGTACGGTGGGCTTACGCTAAAAATTTTAATAAAAAAAAAAAACTCTCTGTGCATGGCATATTATTGTCATCACTTACAAATTAAATTTAACAGATTACCTATCACAAGGAAGCGCATAATATGTCCTCCATGTGCGCACGGTGCGTAACGTGGGCACGCGGTGCGCGTAGCGCACTGCGTGCCCACCTTGCGTGTACGGCACTAACTGCGTAAAGTGGGCGCGCGGTGCGCGAAGCGCACCGCGTGCTCACTGTGCGCGCACGGTGCGCGAAGCGCACCGTGCGCGCACGGAACGAACTGCGTTAAGTGGGCGTGCACGCCACGAATGGCGTAAAGTAACTTAGCATTTAAAAAACCGTACAAATTCACTGAAACAACCATAGGTTTCACACACGTTATAGTTAGGAATTAGCATTTAAAAAACCTTGCAAATTCACTGAAAAAACCATAGGTTTCAGACATGTTATAGTTAGCGGAAATTTTACTGATAAAAAACCAATGAAATTCCCCCGTTATAGTTAGTGCAGGCAACTATAACTCACGCGACCGCAATCTTCTGCTGATGACATATGTGTCTTTATGAAAAAAAAATATTTCTAATATATGTATAGCTAAAAATTTATGGAAGAAGACATGGGCAAATAAGTGTCTAAATAAAGTATTAGCATCAGCAGAGGATTGCGGTCGCGTGAGTTATAGTTGCCTGCACTAACTATAACGGGGGAATTTCATTGGTTTTTTATCAGTAAAATTTCCGCTAACTATAACATGTCTGAAACCTATGGTTTTTTCAGTGAATATATATATATATATATATATATATATATATGGTCATTTATTTAACCAGACCTCAATGATCACAATTTTTCTGCGTTGTGTGCATAGTTAAATACAATGTGCAATGAAATGTAATCAATTTTTATTTTGGACTAATCTTAGTTCTAGCCGACCTAGGTGTAAGTCATCTCATATTTATTCTAACTCACACGTATATTTATTAAACAATCTCGATTTATTAGGGGTATCACACTGTCAGTATAGGAAGGAACCCCATATTAGTGCTTATGAATAACACATAATCATGTGTTTTATAGGGCGGAAACATCCAAGTCCCAAAGAGCGGGTGATGCACAGTTGAGTGCCTTGGGTGATAGACAAGGACATAGAGGCTTGGCTATTGGCTCAGACCAGCAGTGGAGAAGGAGTAGAGCGCAGATATCCATCCCTGGAATTGGGGGCCTACGTCATATTTCTGCAACACATCAAAAAGCATTTTCCAGTACACCCTACCGAATGCCTTTTCGGCATCCAGGGAGAGGAAAAGGGCTGCCCTGCCTTCTCCCCTGGACAAGTCAATTAGATGGAGATCCTGCTTATTCTTGTTGCCGATGGCGCAGTGAAGGACAAAGCCGCCCTAGTCGGGGTAGACCAGGTCGGGAAGGAGTTTGTCCAGTCAGTTAGTCAGAACCTTAGGAAGGAGCTTGAGGTCCAGAGATATTGGGCGGTATGAAGAGCAGAGCATAGAGTCCTTGCCCGGTTTGGGAATTAAGACATTGGAGGCCTCGGTCATGCTATGGGTCACCGTTCAGCCAGCAGTCATTTCATTTGAAGAGAGCTCTTAGGATGGGGAGGAGCTGGGCAGCGAACTGTTTTGTGAATAGTTCTGTGAAGCCATCGGGCATGGGGTCTTGGAGAGCTTAAATTAGCCAATGACGTCTGGAATCTCCTGGTGGCAAGATAAGGCAATGGATGCGGGCCAGGACATCCAGTGTGCACTTGCCCATTTGGGAGAGGGGGACCACTATGTGAGCCTTGTCCATGAGAATGGGATCCCCTCTTGGGCACTCCAGGACAATGTTGAAGAGGTTGGAGAGATATTTGGAGAGCTCAACGGGATTGTAGTTGGCACCCCTCTGATGGGGCTGCGTTTTCGGCGTGACCTGTTCTCCAGGTCTTCCCATTTCTCCTGGAGGAGGGGGAACCATCCTCCAGTTGGAAGTGTTGTTTCTGGGTGGCTTCCCCCCTCGTCGTTGAGTTTGTCTATGGATTTGACAGTTTGGCAGTGGCGGCTCCTCCGCTATGACAAAGGAGCATCGCCCCACTGCTTTCAAGCAATGCAAGAAGCAAAAACATAAAATGATAATAACTTTCAGTTATGTTTGTGCTGCTTTGTGGACAGGCGGGTGGACGGGGCTGCTCTGCTCTCTGAGAAGAGCCGCCCCGTCCACCCCGTCTTGGGCTGCCCAAACCAGTTATGCGCACTTTCCCCCTTCTCCATGCAGGCTGCATTACAGCCGGCATGGAGAACATGCCCACCCCTCCAGCCTCTGGCTGAGCAACGTCTCAATACACTCAGACCAATCACAATGCTGCATTGCAGCACTGTGATTACCTTAGGGGAGGGAGCCTGGCTGCCTGCTTCCTGTTGCTGAAGTCTGAGGCAGGAGAGCAGGAGCAGAGATGTAAGACCAAGGTAAGTTATTTATTTATATATTTCCTAACTCCCTCCCACTATTGCGAGACCGCCGCCCGCATGACCCTTCCCATGACCTCCCGCACCTGCTCCCCCAACTGCGAGCCATGACTCGCCGCTGCAGTTTGGGCCACCCTCTCTCAAATTTAATCCACATCCCTCTGTAGGACATGTAGGTCTCGCTGTAAGTTGCCCTTTACACCTTTAAGGGCGTCTTGGAGTTCCTGGGGCAGTTGAAGGAGCATGACTCTAGTGACCTGTTGCAGCTGGCGGAGTCCTTTGCCAAGAGGTGCCGAGCAAGATGTTGGAAGAAAGTCTTAATGGTGGAGTCTTTCTTGCCTTTGCCCCTGGCCATGGTGCAAATGGTGGCAACAACCATTCACGCTGCATAGACGGATGGCAGAGGGAAGATCTTTCCTGTGGGATAAGTGCTGGTGGTGCGCTTTATTGTCCAAGCACGCAGTGTGCAATCAGGGTAGGGGTGGGCAGTAAACTCCGCTCCTTCAGCAGAGTTCACAGAGTTTTGTCTACTACACGCTCTGCTTGGAGCACAAAGTTCTTAAAAAATATACCAACATCGGCATGTCAGAGCCTTTTCTCGTGTGCAGCTCACCAACTTTAAATTGGCGAGCGCAAGCAAGAAAATCGTGCACTAGACCGCCTCCCGGTGAGATTCCTCGCTGCGGGCGGTCACAGTGGTTGTTACCCCTAGCGTTGAGAAAGCTGCCGTACCCACCAGGCCGGGGCACCACTCAGCAGCCACGTCGTCATCTCAGGCAGATCTGCACTCCCTGTACAGCAGGAGCAGGTCGCTGGTCCCCAGAAACCGCTGCAAGGGTGGCGGCTGCTATGGAAGGGCTGGGGGCCTGGTGAGAGGCGGCAGGGCAGTAATAGCTCAGGCTCTACATGTCCCCCATCTTGCTGGGCCTAGCCACACCCTGTTTCTTAATATTTTTAGCCCTACTATGTATTCCTATTTCTTTCCCTATAAACCTATATGCTCTGCTTCATTACCTTCCTCTCCAAGGACTCTGAAGTGCCCATCAGGTGACATGTAAGTTTATTAAACTTCTTAAATAAAAATAAATATTCCACTGTATTTATTATATTAGTACCTTGGAGCAGCTTTCCATAATATGTTAGCTCATCTGTGCTATTATAAAAGGAGCCAAATGCAAATCAAATTGGTCACGTGTTAAACGTTAGTAGCCCAGTCTGAACAATGAGGCCACAACCCCTCAGTGAGGAATTGCAAGCAATAGAGACACAGTTTTACCTTGTTTGACTTTGACACTGATGTGTCCTTGAGCTTAAATCTCTCAAAAGTGAGTCAATTTCAACATTCCCACGCTGTGGTGTAAAATAAGATAATCTCACCAATAGAAGAGTGAGAGGCTACTGGGGTTTGCCCTCACCCTGAGTCCATCCTAGAATCAGTGGTGGGCTCTACAATACACTGGGAGCTATTTTCTCACATTCATAGAAATGCTCAGTCAAATATACCTCTGTGTTTCCAGAACATGTTAACTAAGTTTGCGACAGCTTGCAAAGACCGGGGCCTCAAAATAAACTGCTCGAAAACAAAGTTTATGGTTTTTAATTCCTATAAATCCACTAAGGGGAAAGTGAGGTTGGGTACCCAACTCTTAAAGCGGGTCAAGGTCTTTGATTACTTGGGTATTAGAATTAGAGATAATATGGTATGGACTCCCCAAATCCAGAAGTGCTTGCTAACACTTCATCATGTGAAGTGTGCAATAATTAAGAGAGTTAAATGTTCAGCTTTCTGCCCAATTTTGCCACCTTTAGAAATATATCGGGCCAAAGGGTTGGGAGTGGCCCTTTACGGTGCCAAGTTGTGGGGGCTGGAGCATCTTAATCAGCTAGAGGTCGCGCAAAATACATTTTTAAGATCGATCCTAAATCTTCCAGTGAATATGCCTTTATTACCTGGATGCCTTGATCTTGGACTAAGGTCTATTACCCACTTCACTGTCCTCAAGGTGGTTATGTTTTGGATAAGACTCGGGACCAGTAATACCCAGATTCCAGTAAAGGACGCTGTGGAGGAGTTATTAACTCTTCAAAGACAGTCAGGGCATTTGATTTGGTTTGAAAAGGTTAAGGAGTGGTGTTTTAAATTGGGGCTGGGGACTATGTGGGATGATCCGCAGTCAATTACAAAGAAAATGGTTCCCCAGCTTAAAAAAACGGTACTGGAATCTTATTGATTCTTCTTGCACTGATACTAGGTCACCTGGCACTTTAACCACCAGATTCCTAAATGTAAAAAGTTGTTTTAAGTTTGATTTTTACTTGTATGATGTTGAACCCCTACAGGCACGAGCACTTTACATACAATTTAGGATTGGCGTTCTCCAACTGAATGTCATGAAAAGTAGTTGGGTGAATGCTACTGTAACTCCTTTGTATCCATCCTGTAGTACTACCCCAGAAACTATTGAACATGTTGTCTTCTTCTGTCCTGTCTATGCTAGCCTGAGAAAAGCATGGATTATCCTGGCTTGTCGGTCGCTGTCGTTCTCACGACCCTTAGACGCTCTATGTGTATTCAGATCAGATACGACAAGGTGGCTTGTCTTTACACTGTCTAGATATCTGCTTTACACTTGGTGGCAAAAGTCTAAATTGGTAAAATAATATTGTGGAGCAGTACTTTGGAACATATAGGGAAAGTATGCATTGAGGTTATTCAGGGACTGCAGTGTATAATGATGGCTATGGCCTATTTGTTAATGCTGATGCATTTTTTAATGTTTACTCTAGGTTTTAGAGTAATTTTAAAATTAACTTATTTTAGTCATGATCTCATAACACCACTTTTGAATGAAATGATGCACAGGACTATGAGGATGTTGTCACGTTCACTTTTTATGCTTTTATTATCAATGAACTATTGTATGTCGTGTTTTTATATATGTGTATGATCATGTTATTGATCGAATAAACTTGACTATACCTCTGTGTATTGGATATTTTGTTACATCTTTGCCCTGAGTTTAGGCCATTCATTAGAACTTTCTCGGGGCATGTCCATCCTATACTGCCTAATACTACTGTGTGCTTTGAGGTATCTAAGTGTGTGCAGAAATGTTTGTAGTAATTTGGATACACCTAAGCTCTTTTATTTAGAGATATCTGGTGCAGTCCAGACTTACAATAGATCTCTTTCACAGATCAGTCTTTTCAGGTGTCATCTGATCACCAGAATATGGTTAGAGAAAGACCAACTAGTAACTGGTCATGCCCCAATCATTAGTGGATGATCCATATGCCTAGGGCGTATGAGCTTGACTCCTATGGCTTGTTTTGTGACAAAGTAGGCCACTCATTAAAGATACAAATGGCATTCCCACAGATGGTATGTATTGTGGGGACCATTACCACTCCAAAGGCCTTATACGCTGCACTACAATAAAGATGCATGATTCAAAATTCACTGAAGGCCACATTTACCAGATTTAACCTTTCGCAGCTGAGCAGCCTCAGCACAGAAGAAATTCAAGGTGCAGAGGTCTGACTATACAAATGAGAGCCGCTCTGGGTTCAGATCCAGACATGTCTGTGCCGCTGGAGTAGCCACTTTGAGATCACTGACAAGATATAATACCAGTGAGAGTGGGAAGAACTTAACTTGGACCGATGGGCTCTGAAAATCATGAAAAAGGTTTTTCCTTCAAACTGCCCTCCACCGCCAAACTCAATATCAGAACATAGGATCAGTCTTAGAAGAAGGTAAGCAAGAACAATGTAAAATGAGATTTCACTTCAGACTTTTTCTGATCCCAAAAAGTGTATCTGGAAAGTTGAAGCCCATTTCAAACCTAAGGCCCACCAACAAGTACTTGAAGATCGCACAATTCAGTATGGTCTCTGGTACATATTTTGGCAGCGTTAAGAGAATATGCCAGACCAGATTAGGACCTGGATATGCGAGGTGTATATTTTCATATTCAGGTTCTTCTAACACACCGAAAGTGGTTGTGTTTCCTGGTAGAAAGCATGCATTTTCAATTGACCTTTAGCAACATAATTCACACTGGTGCTAACAATAGTGAGCGCTCGTCTTTGGCTTCCTGGCTCCTAAAGGATATCTCTCTTGGAAGGTGTATTCTGCACTGCATGCGATTATGCTGCCACTGTGGTGCATAGGTTTGTTTTTCCCCTGAATTTACCAAAATTGAAACTCACAGCTACCCTAGGGATTAAGGCAACTGGAGTCAATAAAGTTCCATTTTGTTTTATATAGTGCTCAAATCCGCATTTCTGCTGTTTCCAAGTGCTGTAAATAACAAATGTTATTATTATACTACTGGCACTACTTAATTTAATTTTCTCGAAGGATGGACAGCTGAGTCTGCCTTGCGGGGTTTCAATCTCATGAGCTTGAGAACACCACATCTGTCAGTGGTGAGCGTTCAGTTCTCAGAGCAGTCCTTTCTAATCGATATGGCCACTTCTATAATGTTAGTGCATTAGGAAGACAGGGTCCAGCACATAAAAGAGATTATTTATTTATTTGTCCCAGATGCTCCTCAAGCCGTCCGTTTGAGATTGAGCAGCCTCCTTTTGTATTATGCTGGTACCTCTTCCAAAATGACCATTACGTTTCAACATCGCTTACAGCTTACAGATGTCCTGCTAATGAAGCAGAACATGTATTAGCATCTTGTATGATCGACAGAGGATAACCATCCATCCTAAGGGCAAGACTGATCCTTCTGAACTATCAAATTCGATTAGTTACAGATGCTTTGCTGACAGGGTGAGGGTACATTTAATGGATCTGAACGACATTTTTCTTCTTAAAGTCACTTCTCCACAACAATTTTTTGGGGTTCAGAATGGTCGGGTTCACTCCAGTACCATATTCCTTTCCTGTGTACAAGGGAGGTCGGTACTGGCATGCAGGTAGGTTCTTGTGTCAAAGGACAGTACCACTGCCACATGGGGGTGTGGGATACTTGACGTTGTACTGAAATCAATGGTTGTCTTGCATTAGGCTGTCCACGGAGCATCCATCTTCTGGCTGCTCATTTGGCAATGGGCATACAGAGGCACTCTACAGGTTTCAAACGCCTTCACACAAATTAAGTCTTCACTAGAATGTAATTACAACATATTTGAGATCTGGAGGTTCCGTAAATGCCCATCTTTAAAGTTCACCTGAGCCCGTTGCTCTCATCTTTGCATTTTCTGAGACGAGTACTCTGCGAGATATGATGCTGCTGTGGTATATTTATTTCCACTTTTCCTAATACTCAAATGCTTTAGAACAGGTTAAAAAAGTCTCAGAGTATTATTTGTCTGGAAGCTTTGGATTGGTCCCAGAGCATTTGATCTCCGATTACGCTCTGGGTTTCACATTTTAAGGCTCTTATTACATACAAGGGGCATGATCAATGCTGATATGTATGGTAACTGCTTTCCTTCACCTAACAAAAGTATGTGCTTGCAGGGTTTTATCATATCTAGTAAATACCTGGTGCACTAAAACCTGAATCCTCCCCTCCCGATATTCACCGAGTCAAAAGGCCAAGTAAATAACAGGACATGCTAATTTTGGTAAGATAAGCACCAATATCTGCATGTTATTCCCCATTCTGGTGCTATTTATCACACCTGATTACCAACTAATTCCACTGTTTTGTTATTTATCAGGTGTGATAAATAGTGCACCAAAATCCACATCACCCTTAATAAGGGTCTCAGAATACACCTGCAAGTTGCGTAATTCAAAGCTGTTGGCTTTTGAAAAGGATTAGCAGGAGGTGCCACACATGATATGGAGACCTCATGGGGTGTGTACTGTGGGATGTAAAGTTTCTGGATGTGCGACAGACGCTCAAGGACGTCCCATGGGTGCACACTTTTTAAACTGTAAATGCACAGTCTTTGATTTCACCACAATGGTTTCCAAATAGGTAACATGAAGGCAATAATGGACTATGCTCTCCGATTTCCCCCGGTGAGGAAAGGACAAAGATTAGCCACTGGATGGCCACTTGATCAACTCCCCTATTGCTGCCATCACCAACCAGCCAGACAAAAAACTATAGGACGCTTCAATATCATTAAAGAAACTAAAGCTCATGGTATGATAATTCAAGGTAGTGACCATCTTAATGGCAGTGGATGGGGTTTTGTCGCACGAGTTGGCCTTGCTCATGTTTATGTATGTAAAGAAAGGTGTATTGCAATGAAAATGTGTATCATAATTAAAAATTCAGTTTCTCTGTTTCTCAGATATTACTACCTTGCTTTTAAGGCTCATGGGAGCCCCCCAGTTACCAAAGAGAACTGCATCGCTATTCTGAAGGCTGCGAAATTGGACAATTGGGTTCTTGGGAAAACAAAGGTAACTCAGATTCCCAGTTAAACTGGCATTCTTTCTGCAGTGTGTGCTTGGCTAAATTTTAAGCCCGAATAATAGTCCCATGATCTTGTTGAATATGTGTTTTACAAACATGGCTGCATATGTCGGTGTAAACATTAAAGTAGATTTATTAGGTCTTGCCTAGGCAGCGCTTGCGCTGTCTGTTCAAGACATGATGTAGTCAGAATATGGGCTATAAGCTTTGAGCTCTGTCCAGCGCTTCTGGTTTTTTGGTTGGCCTGCCTTTTGGAAATTCCTTTACTGTGGTTGGTCAATAGTGTCAATCTGTTCTGCCTTTGGGTGCTTGATTCCTTCCCACGGGACATCACTGATTGTTTCTTTTGTTTGGCCATCTCTGGCCATCTGTTGCCTCCTCGCTCATGTATGCACCCCCCTCCCTCCCATTATTGCTGCCATCCTTCCTGGTTTTCTTTGTAGTGCTTGTTTACTTCTGTAGCAATTGCAGCACGTCGCGCTTTAGTTTTAAACATCCTAAGCTAAAGCTTAGCGTGCCGCAATTGCTGCAAAAGCAAATAGATAATATGGCGACTGCACAACTTTGCTGTGCTTTAGCTTTAAACATCTAAAGTGCGCCGTGCCGCCATGCTACAAAAGTCAATCAATAGAAAAACAAAGGCGGGCGGACACAGCTTTTCTTTTCCATTTATTTACTTTTACAGCAATCGTAGTACGTCGCGCTCTACTCTTAAACTTATTCAGCTGAAACGCGGCATGCAGCGTGTGCTACGAAAGTAAATCAATAGAAAAAAATTAAGTGGAGGCACAACTTTTTTTTTCTATTTATTAACTTTTGTAACAATGGCGGCAGGCCGCGCTTTAGCTTTAAACATCTAAAGCTTGGTGTGTCATGCCACCATTGCTCCAGCGGATGCCACATTTCTTTTCCATTTCTTTACTTTGGTAGCAACCGTGGTATGCCGCGCTTTACTTTTTAACATGTTAAGCTAAAGCATGCGGTGCCGCGATTGCTACAAAAATAATTAAATAGAAAAAAAACAGCAGACGCACAACTTTTTGAAATATTTATTAACGTTTGTAGCTATGCTACTGTTAGGATATTTTGGGATGAAAAAATATGCTCATTTGCAAAGCCAATAGGTTTAAATTTAACTAATTGAAGACCAATTGCATTGCAAATTCTTGTTTTAAAAGGAACTTAAACCTTACCGCTGTAGGTGGAACCCTAATCCTGATAGCATAAACCATACTTCTTTCCCTTAAGTACGTGACACAAGTGACATTGAAGACAGCCTGAGATGTGCTTAAGACTCCATTCTGTGTCTTCATCCATTACACTGTGTGTGTGGCAATAATGTTTACTCTGTATCTCTTTAGACTTGATATACACAGCTTTTTGTGGTCGCAAAATAAAAGGCTTTGCAACTGTGAAAAAGTCAGGTCGTACTGTTATAATGGTGTATTGCGCATTCGGAAATGGCTTCTGACTCACACTGTCGCACACTGTTGATTGGATACAGATTCCCAAAAGTTGGTGGTATCCATCAGCAAAGTGAACACTGTCCCCGAAGGCCAGCTTCCACTTGGTGAATGTGGGTGCTTTCGTAAGGTTAGAAAGAGATCCTATGCTCCACCCAATGCCAGTCACAGAATATATATTTGATTTTTTCATTCCTTTAAGGGACAGAGGATGGAGTCAAAGAATGCGTGCACTTTGCAAATGTGAATGCAGGCATGGAGGACTGCTGACCCTCTCAGGCCGCCAGCCCTGCAGTTGCAGCACATTCAGTGGTATTTGGAAAACAAATCAGGATTTGGTGAATCCTGTCTTAATGACATGTTACGCTGCCATGAAGTAGAATATTAATTGCAGCACAATATGTCAGATAGCAAAGCACTGGGAGGACTAAAATTCCACCCGGTTTGTCACCCGACTTTTAGCCCCTAAGGCAACTGACTCATTCTTCCAACTAAACTGAGGAGCAATCTCAGTAAGTTCCCACGAGTATTCATAGGTAAGAAACCAATCTCTTCATTAATGTAGTTCTTTTCAGTGGAAAATAATGACTCTCCGCACTACATCTCTTTGGCTCACTAATGTAGGCACAAGCATTACATACATCCCTATGTCCGCTTGAGAAAGCCACTATCCGTTTTGGACGATTCAGAATGGATGAGATTGTCCCCTTGTTTTATCTGCCACACTGCTGAAGTTGTGCATGAATATCCTACAAGTGCATTATCGGCAAGCCCCCAAAAAGGATTCTGTTATTTCTTTTCAATCCGACTTAACAGATCCAAATAGAAGACCTGGCATCTGGCAATGCAGCACTCTCTCGAGGGGTTCCACATCTACACAATGTTTAATCGGAGAGATTTTGAAAAGTTTAAGTTTCAGGTGGTTTTTGAATCCCATTTAGTTTATTTCACCTGTCAGGTTTGAGTCCATGCAGTTTGCAATCTGTGGCCCATTGATGCATTTTATACTCACATGCACTACCAAGAGGGAGAATTCCACTGAGTGAGGCCTGTCCTCTGTAATGTTCTGCAGAACCTCCCGGAGTGAAGGGAGCTAACCATGTGTGCGAGGAGGGTTCCGCTTTGACCCTGCTTACACATGGTCTGATGGTTTGTTTTGGACCTGTTCTGCCTGGCAGTTGTGCATATTCACAGCAAGATACCAGTCTGGTTTAACTTTGGTGCTCTTGGTATGCACAAAGAGCGGTCACTTTTCTACAGAAAGCACCAAATGATAGCACGTGGGAATCCAAACCATCACATTAATTCCTCAAATGATTTAAGGTTTAATACTCCATATTTTGTCTAAGTATTCTGATTCCCAATGGAAAAGTTCTGTATCTTGCTGCAAACTGGACTTCTGCTACACAGACGCTACTAGTTCACTCATGACTGTTTATCTAGCACACATCATACCAGCAACGATAGCAGTCTTTATTTCCCAAGTCTTTTTGTACAATGTCAGTGTTAGGATTAGAAGCTGAGCATGCTACTTTCTAGGTGGGTGGCCAGCTCAATAAGTTGTCTCACCAGCTATGATATGCAGAGGTCACACAGTGTACACACCATATTCTAACCTCAAGAGAATCATACCACTGGATTGTCATTCAATGCAACAAGCATTGGTCTTCAACAACTTCAAGAAACTATCTCCTGACTTGGAGAGAGCTTTACCAACTCCATACCAATTACAGTTGTACACACCTTCCCTCTGCCTTTGGAGATATAATGGTTTCTCAGTGTAAACCTCATCTTAATGAGTGGATTATTATGATTGTAAGCATATAGACAGGACTGAATCAACCTGTCACTAGCAATAGAAGAAACGTCAGATGAGATGGTATTCTTTCAAACTATGGTGTCTTAAGTAAAAAATACACTCACTTAGAGCCCTTTCTGATATTACTGAGTGATCATGACATCAGCCCCACAGATGTAGTAAAGCTCCATGGCGACTGTTTCACCATTCTTAGGAACACATGTTTAACCAAAACAATAGGAAACACCAACTATACACATACCAACTATCTCTCTTGGTATAATAAAGAGTGTAGGGACGCAAAAACGTCTCTCGTTAAATCCATTAAAAATTGCCAACAATCATTAATCCAGGAAGCACGGGCCAGGTATGAAGTAACCCTAAAAAAAAGCAAGAGAACCTGGTTTCCCTTAATTTGGGAGGATACCCTAGTAGCCATTCGAACTAAAAATCAAGCCACCTTCTGGCATATATTTAACCATTGAAGTAAATCCAGTATAATGAGACCTGAAACTAATATCCTACTCACGGACTGGGCGGCCCACTTGCAGTCACTCTATAGTAAGGGTTAAATGTATTTATACAGAGCAGGACTTGTCTGCCCAGGGCTGCTGTCCGTAGACCAATCCAGCATGGGCCGAGATTCATCTTGTCCTTGGCAAGAGCCCGCAAATGATATTTTGGTATTTAACCTGGGAGAAACACAACAGGTTCTCCTCGAACTGAAAGCTGGAAAGGCCTCCTGGACCAGACAAAATTCCCAGGTATCTGTTTAAATCTGTACCTGAAATCTGGGCACCAAACTTAAACCACATCTGCAATTCTATTGCTGCAGGTACACCTATCCCAGATTCCTGGAAGGGAGCAATCATAATCCCCATATACAAGAAAGGCGTGAGATTGGTCCTGGCAAACTACCGGCCGATAAACCTGATAGATATAGCCCAGAAGATGTTTTGCAAATAAGTTCTGAGCCACCTGAACACATGGTTGGGGGACAATAATATTTTGTCCCCTTTTCAGGCAGGTTTCTGCCCAAAAATAAGCACCATAGATCAGGTTTGTAGGTTCTTGATGCTGAGGGTGAAAACTGTAGATGTGAATAGAGGGAGCCTTTATGTAGCCTTTGTGGACCTCAAGGCCACCTTCGATATGGTCCCTAGAGATAAACTTTGGGCGCCTTGGAGGCTATGAGCATCCCCCGCGCTACTGGATATTATCATGAGATTACACACTGGAATTTATGCCCAAGTACGATGGGACCCAGAGGGTAAACCAACTAACCGTATCCCAGTAGACAAGGGTGTAAGGAAAGGATGCGTCCTTGCTCGAACACTCTTTCTAATTTTTATCAATAGGTTTGTCAAATGTCTAATGGAGTACGTAAACGGCTCCCCGGTCCTGGGTGGTGTTAAGATCCCGGCATTGTTATTTTCTGACGACACCCTCTTGGTGTCAAAAACCCCTAAAGGTTTGGAACTACTGCTAGAAAGATTCAACTTGTTTTGCACCACCAACGGGCTACCCATAAATGCTGATAAAACTAAATGTAGGGCTATTCATCCCCACAAACAATTCCGAGGAACAATTAGATTAGGAGGAGTTAATCTGGAGAGAGTCTTAGACTTCGACTACCTGGGCATACGCTTGTCCAGCACCCGCTCATGGAACAGCCAGGTTGTTAAAAGTGGGTTACTTCTTAACCATAGGGCTGCTGCCACAGTAAATTTTGCTAAGAATACATCCTTCCACCTAATGTCCTCGCTACTGGAAATCTGGAGCGCCCAAGCCGTGGCTGCGGCTATCTATGGCTCTTAATATGGGGCCATAGTAATGTCAATTCACTGGGTATTGCTGAAAACAAGTTTTTGAGAACAGCACTTAGACTCCCCCAAGGTACACCCCAGGCTTTTTTAGAGTGGACCTAAATGTTTGCCTAATTGATGCCATTGCAAGACTAAAACCAACCTTATACTGGCTGAGATTATGGTTAGTTCCCGAGCTGGAATGCTTCAGGAAAGGATTGAAGGACATCCTTCTAACCCCTAGGTGTGTCAATACCTTGCAGTGGCTAAGCTATATCAAGCAATCCTTTTCTGCATTGATGGGCTCTGATCTCTGGCAACATCCAGAGGGCATCTTTGCTTCCTCTGTAAAGGGGATCAAATATGCTTTCTGGACTAATGAATGGAGGAAGGTACTAGAAACCACTAGCAGTGGTAATTGAGCTGACGTTTCATTCTATCACAAATGTGAACCAAGGTTTGAAACTTTCTTGGATGAATTTGACCCGCCATTTACTAGATCCTTCTATATAAAATTTAGGTTGGATACTAAATCCTAGAGGGTTGTGCAGTCTGCTCGGCCTATGGAGCAGCACAGGAGACAGATGCCCACTTGCTCTGTTTTTGTCCAGCATATACCAGACAACGAAGACGCTGGATTGTCCCCTTATGCAGACACCTTGAAATACGGCTTCACAAGCAAACTTTGCATATTTGTAGGTCAGACCCTGGGTCTTTTGTGTTTTTTTCAATAGGCAAATTCTTAGAAGCAGTCTGGCCTGTTCATACTAGGATACTCATGCAATCTTTAGAATCAAAACATTAAGTATATAAATCGACTGTAATTTCAATAGCTACAATTGCAAACTTCTGTCCAGCTAACTATCAAACATAACCTGCCAAGAAACCATGTATTTTTAGAAAAATATTGATTTTATGCATAGATTGTATTCAATTAAAAAAATGAACACTGTGTCTCCCTCTCTTGTGAATTTTAGCTTTTAGCTTGTATTCATTTGTTTAATATTCAATGTGTTTCTTATTTCATGCTGCTTTTATGGCCATTGACCGAAAAAAAAGTATTTAAACAAATCAGCCTCACTGGCTTTCATTGATAACATTAAGGCCCAGAATTACTGAAATTTTGTGTCAGGTTTGTGTCAATTTTGTGGCACAGCTCAAACTCCATTTTGGCATTTACTAAGCCACTTAAGTTGATTTGCTTGGCTTTGCATGGTTTAGTAAATACAAAGTCCTGCAAGGCAGCGCATAGCACTGCCTTTTGTTAGTTTTCATCGGGTAGGCGTTACATGGGTGGAGAATAGTTCACTTACCCGACTGAGGCATAATGAGGAGACATATCTTTATTTCTCCTCCTTACTTCCTCTTTCCATGTGGGCTGCATTCTGCAGCAGATAAAAAGAGGAATATAACTCTTAGGATTGTTTTTGTGCAGAAAGGTATCCCTTTCTACACAAAAATAACCCTACCTGTAATGCAGGCCCCCTTGCAGTATGGTGCAAGGGTACCTGCGTTGGCGTGGGCAGCATACAGTGCACCAGCTCTAGGAGAGAGCAGAAATGTGCCATATCTTACACGATATGGCACATTTTTGCTCTTTCCCTTTCAAGCAATGCAGCCAGTTGCCTTGCTGTGTTGCGTAAAATATTAGTAAATCTGCCCCATAGTAAATTGTCAAATGTGACTCTGCTGTTGCTTACTGAACTATTTTCGAAATTCAAAACAGTAAGTCAGGTCCTTTCGCAGAAGTTTCTAACAACCTATACCCTAGTTATGAATGAGGGCTTGAACTGGTTTTACTCATTCCTGAATGATGTTATGTTGAATGTCTTAATGCACACACAATGATTGACTATGTCAGCTGCAGAATTTCCTGGGCCACAGCAAATGCTGCCTTCTTTAGTTTATCTAAGTCTCTGGTAAATGTTGTCTAAGTCCCCAGTCTAAGGCCTTAAATACAAGAACCACAAAATCGGCATGATATTTAATGCACCTGTTAAATACTGATCTCCTAGTGTTCAAAACCTAACAGTTGCAAAACAAAAAGTAGCATATGCTATGAGTTTTCCACTGTGAAACGGAGAATAACATACAGATTTGAATTTTTAAACACTAAAATTTGCATCTCTTGGTAGCTACCAGGCCTGTTCAACTTTATCTATTGGTATGTCTGACCTGCCGATGTTTACGTGGATTAAAATTAGAGGGGTTTGAAAGACTCCGACCCACCCGTAAAGGTGACACCCTTACAAATTGTTGCAATTTACAGGGGCTCTCATAACGAGGGGAAAATCTCAGATTACGTTTCTCTTGCCTATCAAAAGCTCCATACTCTTTTGTGAAATAAACCTTATTTGAGTCGGATAAGTGTTATGAGTTTTCAAGAATAGACAGTGGTTTTATCGGTCTAACATAGTTTATGTGTCAAGGAATTACAGAACATAGGTCAGGAATGATTACTAACAGGGCCGGACTGGGAACCAAAACCGGCCCTGGCGAAGTGCTCGGCCGGCATGATATTCGGCCCTGTAACAACAAGCATTTGCAATGCAATAGGTCTCGCATTTACGCGAGTTTGAGCTATTGACATTGCAAATGACTGCCTTTTATTTAAGTTTTAAAAACAGATAAATGCATTGTCATTTGCAATGTCAATAGCTCAAACTCGCGTAAATGCGAGACCTATTGCATTGCAAATGCTTGTTATCCTTTATTATCACAAGGCAGGTGATGTTTTAACACCCCTTTAGCCCCCTTTCTTGCCCTCTCTTCACCCTCTGACTCCTGCTGACACACATCAACATACCCATCATTTGCTATTGGTGATTTAGGTGAGCTGGGGGAGGTGCGGGGCTATTTGTGTTCAGGGGCCAGTCACTGCTCATCCAGGTACTGACCAGTGAACAGAAAAGTGACCCCCTGCTGCCTCATTTAATTCACTACCATCAGCAAGGGTGCCAAAATGTCCTCCCCCCGGGCCCAGGGCACTATTTTAGCAAAGACCATCTCTGAGTCCAAGCTACTTGTTACTGCTCTGTGGAAGGGAGACACACACAGGCACAACCAGGGGGCGCCGGCGCGCTTTTTTCTTGCTTCTGTCTGCCACAGAGGACAACAGGGTTATGTTTTCCAGAGATGCAATTGCCGGGTCGGCCAGGAAATGGAGTCCTGGCTGCCTCTGGTATACAATGTCAACTCCAGACCATCACAGAATCACATAAAACATAAAAAACCACGCATGTGCTATTAGATAGAACATCTTGTAGTTAGGCGAGGGGCGTATCTTCCATTGGTGCAGCAGGTGCAGTGGCACCGGTGTCCAGAGTCTAGAGGGGCCCACTGAGCCCAGATTATTGCTGAATTTAATAGTTCAAACATGGGCCATTTCCTTCCTTGCGCTAGGGCACGCGACAAACTGACGATGCCTCTGAGTAACGCAACAAAATAGTAGAGAGAAACAAAGTGGAAGGATTGTAGAATGGTGAATACAACCTACAGACTATGGGAAAAAGAAGCCCCGACCAGAAACGGTGGGGGAAGGGGGTGCAATTACGAACCATGACCAGGGTGTGGAGACACAGTGTTCAGGGGCATAAGGTAGCCTTCTATAGAGCTTGAAAGTCACCGACCTCGAATCTCACCCCTCCCCCCTTCCCCGGGGCGTCCCGCCTGGCCAAGGCATTCCTAGATCTGTTGAGCGAAATGCTTTCATCACTTTGCCACACTGCCCATTAGGCGAGCAACCCTTAAAATGTTTGCGTGACTTCACTGAAAGTGGACACATGGTGACCTATCGCGAGAAAGATGGCGAGAGTGTGATCGATCGACAGTTATTGAGTGGCAGAGGGGAGGGAGTTAACTGGAGAGGACTGACCTATATGAAGAGAGGGGAGCTGGGAGAGAGCGATACACTAGCAGGCGCGATTAGGGTGGTTTAATTGTGCGGGAAGGAATAGAGGGCGTGTAGATAGAAACATATGAAGAGGAGTTCTTGCACTAGAGAGAAACGGAGAGTGAGGGGGAAAGAAAGCGAGAAACACGCAGATAGAGTGAAAAGAGGTGCAACGGGTGGTTATAGAGAGCCAAAGAAAAAGAGAGAAAGGCTAATGAGAGGAAATACAGACGACAGAGAAATGAGACAGGGTGCCTAAGAAAGAGTGGAACAGACTATATAAAAAGAAGAAATAGAAATATCGAGAAGAGGTAACGGAGAGAGTTAAATAATAAAGAAAGAGTTGTAGGAAGCACAAAGAGGTAGAGAGAGGGGTGACTAAGGTAGAATGGGAAATGTCAGTTCTTGTTATGAATATGAGTGTACTGGTTGCAGGCTGTGCAAACACACTTTTAATATGTCGAGTGTTTATAACCACACCGGATACCAAACTCCTCACATGCTGGGGTGTTGTCGAAAAGAAAGGCCTCTGCATTATGATCATCCTTTAATGAGATTGAACGTCATCAGGAGGGGCGTGGTTGTAAAGTAGTGAAACGGCACAGGCGCCAAGGAGTATGAGGAGGCCACTGCACCCCAGTTATAACAGTTTTTACTACTAAACTAGGTAATGGGGCCCCATTTCCCTTGCTTGCATAAAGGCCCAACAACAGTAGATCAGACAGACATACATAATTACTCAAGGAAACTTGCAGCGTGCTTATTGTAACAAGTCAAGAGTTAACAAATAAAAAATAAAAGTCTGGAAAAAGACCGTTGGCCTCTGACCGAACTGTGAGCGATTCCAGCATACACCGACACTGTGACTAATCGACACCCTGTTGGCCGGGATTAAGCCCACCACAGGGGCGGTGCAAATCCGAATAAATAAACGCTTTCGTGAAAACAATGAACAAAAGAAAAGCACGCCACGCTCAACATAAATGTCCATTTAAAACAAGACAAGCCCGGCGGAGCGTGGCGCGCGCTTGGCGGGGGCGCGCATTCCAGGCGTAGGAGCGGACCCTTTGAAGTACGATGCCAAACGGATTGCATTGCGGCACGATGCACGTGATTGTGCGCATGCTCGCCATGCAATCCACTTTTGGGAGCACTTTTGGGAGCCCCTTACTAGAGTCTCGCATTGCCATTGCTACGCAATAGCTAGGCGAGACCTAAAAACGGCCCCCAGGGGCCCAAAACCGGCCCCCACCCTGCGGCGCCCGCAGGGGGATTGCCCGGTGCCCGCTACGGCCAGTCCGGCCCTGACTCCTAACTGTATCGTGATGTTTTAAGCAGGGTGAGCTGGGGAATAATCGGTGCTGGCTAAGAACGAAGAAATATCTTTATTTCAAGTCTAGGGAGCGGAGTGGGACTGGTTTGGATTCAGGAAAGTGCAGTCCAAGATCTGGGGCATACCAGGAGAACACCTGACTTTTCCTTTAGTGCCTTCTGGACTTGTAGCCAGGTTGAGAGAATGTCCTTCATCCTCCCCTTTGGCTTACATCCATAGAGGAAGGACAAGAAATTAACAGATGTTGATGCCCTGAACACATACCATTCATGCAGTAATTCAAAGTGTATGTAATATTGATTGACGGTCTATACTAATGCAAGCTCTTCCTGTATTTCAGGTGTTTCTGAAGTATTACCATGTGGAGCAGTTGAACCTGCTATTGCGAGAAGTGATAGGCAGAGTTGTAGTGATGCAGGCCTACACCAAAGGTTGGCTTGGAGCAAAACGGTACAAAAGAGCGAGGGAGAAAAGAGGTCATAGTGCAATTCTTATACAGTCCGGTAAGTATTGCCATTATTCTGCAATTTTTTCTTCACCCCTTGGTTATATAATGCTATTAAGTGTTACACCTGAGTACTGTGAGTCATTTAAATGAACAGTAAGTTAAACTGGCCACAATTACTTGAAATGCCACTATCCCCACCACGTGCGACCTCGCAAGATAATGTTCCAAGAATCATCTCGATATCAAGTCTGGAAATCCCTCATTGTCTGCATCTCTTTTCTAACAAACATTAGAGATACCTTGGCCAAGGGTCACCTCTCGCCGTTACTCAGGTACGTTTTGTGGATGCATTGGCATGAGTGCTCCTCGTAAAGTAACAAAGAATCATGTGCCTCTTTTCCACGTGTAAAGTACCAGAGAATCGCAAGTAGGGTGAAAGATGGTGGAAAAATGTGACACTGACAAATATAGATTGTCTGGATGATTCTGGGATTGTGTATGTATATAGATTGATTACTCTGAATGCTCTGGCCCAAATGAACATCAGTAATTTACCTTTAGAATTGACTGATATCATGAGTCTGTACTTTTTGCCTCTCGTAATACTTAAAGGATGACTGTTAGTGTAATAGTGGTATATCCCCCAACCTGGCTTCCCTCCACCCAACCTTGGGCCCCTGCTCTCAATTATTTGTAGCAAATTAAGCATGGGTTACAGAGATCCTATTGTTACCACCATTAACACCTGATGACTATCTCTTGAGAAGAGCTTGTACTACCAGTGATGACCAATATGCATGATGCATTACATGTAAGCACACTGAAGTCAAGGGGGTTGGAGCCCGGGACAAATGCCACTCGAAAATGGGGCGACCAGGATTGGTAGCCCCAGGGCAACCTACGGCCCCCTCAATCCGGGGGCGAGCTGTTGAGCGGCGAGGGGGGATAAAAAGGGGCACAAGGCCTAATACCTGCACACTCCACCCTCGCAGAAGGCAGAAGTGAAAGACGTGGATCCTGAACGCCGACACAAGTGGATACGCTGGACGCAGACTCCAGTCGATTGCTGCAGTATCGACAAGATCAAGGCGAATCGGATATCCCGCCGCCACCCCTGTGTCTTGGAGCTGGGATCAAGGGGCACCTTCGACCTGCAGGGTGTCTACAGGAGCGGCATGGAAGCAGCTAGAACCGGTTGGAGGCAGAGGCCGGTGTCCAGCGCTTGTCCCCCCAGGAGCCGGCAAGCTTACGGGCTCCTCCAGCATGAGCGTTGAATCCTGGTGCAACCAGGCTCCCGCTGCCACTACACAGGGACCTTGCGGAGGGCGGAGGCTGCACCCGGAAGTGCGAGGCGGAGCTAAGGACGTGCGGCCTTAACGGTACAGGAGCCCCGGAGGTTGCTTCAGGGACTGGGACATGAGGAAAAAGACAGCGCCTTTCACCCGATGCGAAGGTGAAGGCCAGCGGTCGTGTGAGTGCAACCCGACCCTCTGAGGACTCATTAGGTTTACCGAAGGGTGAGGAAGAGCCATCCTGGCCCGGTAAACACGGGGGAGGGGCACATCTAGCACAAGCAAAGGAAAACAGAGGCACATCACCCGATCGTTACTGCCAGGACATTTTAGGGGGCAAGCAGGTGATCAGGGATTCTTGGGGCTTGAAATATCTGCAGTCCCCCCTTTGGTTTTGGTTTGCCAGCATACATTTTGTCAGCAATTCTGTGAGGGCTTCGGGACCATCAAAAGGACAGAGCATACAAGGATTTTTTGCACCTTCCGCCAGGAGTAAGGCGACAGAAGTTCAAGGCATAACAGGATGGCCAACAGGCGTGGGGCAGCCGGGAAGGAGACAAGGCTCCTGGCACACTTCAGAGAGGCACAGGAGCTTACAGAGGTCCCCCAAAAAGGGCATAAAAGGCAAAGAGGAGATGCAGGGCCAGACTTGGATGACGATCTGCAGGCGATGTTGGACAAAGCCAGGGCATTGGTAGCCCTGAAAGGGAAAACCTGGATTGACCAGCAAATCAACGAGGGAGCCCACGGGAAGGGGAAAAAGCAATGGCGGGCATCCCCTCCGGCACCACCCCCCAAAAAACCCGTAGGCAGAGGGCATGCAGCCAGGACAACGGCCCCCAGAAAGGTCACCAAAGCAGGGGCAAAGACTCCTGTTGCCAAGAAAGCAGAGCGAGGCGGGGGCAAGAACACACCAGCCAAGAACATGAGGACGGCAACCCCTGAGATGGTGTCCAGCTCAGACACCGATGGGAGCAGTGATGATGAGGGGTCTGTAGCCCCCCTGAATCATACAGTGGGCGAACCAATGTGGCTGACAAGGCCAATGGTAAGCAACGCACGCAGAGCATCAAGGGAGGGCCCGAGAGGGTGCAGCGCGATGGTCCAGCAGGAGGGAGGCCAGGGCAAATCGTAAACCTGGGTATGCAACTGGAAGTAAGCAATTTAGCGATGCAAGGGCCCTGGCCTATACATCCTCCCTGGCAGGCAGGGCAAGGGAGGGACCAATAAGGTTTCCAAGGGGAGTCATGGGGACAGGGAGCAGCTCACCCAGTGGCTTGGATGCCCTGGTGGCAATGGCCTGGGGCAGGATCCCCCTTTGGAGTGGGCCCCCCATGGAACGCAGAAGGGCGTGGAGGAAGCGAAGAGCCAGAACACAGATTGGAACGAGGTAGGGGCACAAAGGGGGCAACAGGCAAAAGAAAGGAGAACCCCCACCAGGCAAAGCAAAGTGATAAAGAAAGACCTGAGGAAATCGCACAGGAGGGAACAGCCGCCCGAGGTTAGTAATATGGGAAAAAATGGAGCGGGAGAGGGCCTGGACCCCAAGGGGAAGCTGGTCAGTGAACACCTACGCCCTTCCCCAGGAGATCCCCACACAACCACAAAACTATTAGGGTTTGCCAATCTCATCCCACTGAAAGTAAAGGAAAGAATATGGAGGAAAGAATTTATAGACATTTTTTCCCTGCTAGAAGTGCGTCAGGCAAGCTTGGATTTGACAACACAAGACAAGAAAGACGATGACAGGAGGGAAAGACGAAAACCCAGGGTAGAGCGATTACTGGAGAATTGACTGAAAGCGTTCAGGACACTGGCATGCGTTTTCATCGAGAAATTCCCCCAGAGCGCGGTGGCACTTATTTTATATGAGCAAAAAGTCCATGATGCACAGCAACAGTATCAATAAATGTGTTAACATGGATGTTATAAATGACCATGAAAAATTGCAAAAATGGATAACCATGTTATGCTTAAATAAACTGCGACCTTTTAAGGCACCAAAGCAAGTTGTCAGTGGTGTGATTTAAAGGGTAAGATGGATGCAGTTGAAGTGGGGGGGGGGGGCGACTCGCTTCTTGGGAGGGTTGTGTTTATTTTGTTTAGTGACACTGTGCTTGATTGACATTTTTTACATCTCGATAAGTACAATCCTTTGACTTGAACTGAACAACCTGATTATTGCAAAATGAATATGTGAAGTAGAAGATATCATCTCTACCACAGTGTAATTTCTTAGAGCCATAAACAAATGTTTAGCTCTTAATTTAGCCGAGACCTTCTGATTTTACAAAACAAATATACATGTAATATACTAACTTTTAGCCAGCCCTCTTCATTCATTGCTCTGAAGTAATGTCATTTGCCCACAACAATATACAGCATGGGGCTGTTTGTTAGCCCACTTCAACACTTGGTTCCTTTATGTGTGAGTCATGGCATTCTGCTCAAGCACATGGTTGTCATCCACATATAAAGTAGTCCCTTTCACTGTCACTGGACTGGTGAGCCAATGAGCATTAAACATTTTTTTTATCTGTTTTGTTTTGTTTCCAATGTTTTTGTAAAAAAGGTTTACTAAAAATACAAAAAATGTCGAAGTCAAAAGTCTGAAAGCGAACACCAGATCTAATGGCTTTGCTAGTTCTTCATGTGCTATTCATTTGATAAATGTCGAGGTCATCTATATTTTTCTGAGATAATTAGTATTAAAAGAATGGTATTAACAATTGTATCCTGTTTCCAGGGACTCTGTGCGCTGTGGAAACTTGTATGTGTCTACATAGAATATTTCTGCGTACAAGCTCACATACTCTGGTAAATCAAATTCTTATCTTTTTTATACTTTCAGACTACATCACCCCCTAGTAAATGACAGATATTGACAAACCTTTGTGAGCTGCTGAACTCTAACTCTGCTCTGAGGCTTGTTTTTCTGAAAAAGAATTAGATAATTATAATTAAATGAACGCCCTGAGGAGGAGAGTTACCATCAATATTATCTCAGGTGATTACTGATTTGAGGGTAGAGTTTTCAGTCTCTAGAATGCAGAATGCAATTCTTGTTTTCTGTGCTTTTTGTGGCAAATAAAACAAATAAGCATTATTTTACACAAAACCTATTTTTTACCTAGGTGTGCAGGTGTGCTACAACAACCTCACAGCCTCACAGTACTTGAGAGCTGTGGTACTGGTTTACAGTTTGCATGTAAAACAATAATTTAGGCCGCTCACTCTGAAAATGGTTCCAGCAGTGGGTAGATAACTTCTCTGGCCTTTATAAAATTGGTAGCGACCCACACTCCTGCACTAATTTTCAATATGGGGCATCAACTTTGGCACCCCCGACATTAGACGAGGTGGAAAGGGTTTTATCTCAGACTGTGAAGAACAAGGCTTCGGGCCCTGATGGCATCCCCGCGGACTTGCTTTTAGCTACTATTCCTCTGTGGCTCCCGCTGCTAATATCTTTAAATACTATGTGGCCCGGGGCCCCTCTGAATCATGGGGATTGGTGACAATAGTTCCCATTTTTAAAAAGTGGAGACAGGTCGAACCCCAAATGTTACCGGCCCATATACCTAATTGACTGCTCCTGCAAGATTATGGGCCCAGTAATATTGGAGAGGCTGGAGGCTTGGGTAACAGAAAATGGGAGCTTTTCAGACCTTCAATATGGTTTCAGGAGAGGCCTGGGCACGGTTGAACAGTGCCTCAACCTGTACCTGGTCATAGGTAAATACACCCTAGCCAAGCCTGAATCTCTCTGCCTTGGGTTCATGGACTTGACGTCTGCCTTTGACTGGGTGCAGAGAGGAAGGCTCTGGGAGAAGATGTTGACCATGGGCATTGAACCGCCCATTGTGCATTTTTTAGCAGCAATGCATCAGGAAGTGATGGCGAAGTTCAATATGGAGCAGGTGGCGAACTTACTGCTCCTATAAAGATGGATCGCGGGGTCCGTCAGGGCTGCGTCCTTGCCCCTTTTTTATTCTGTTTATACATAAATGACCTACAAAGCCAAATTAAAAATGGGAATGTGGATGCCCCTCGGGTAGGTTGTAGGTCCCTGCCAGCATTGCTATACGCGGACGGCTGTGTATTTATGTCCAGAACCGGGGTGAGGCTACAGAGGCTTTTAACTAGTTTTAACAACTTCCTGAATGATCTTGGTTTAAAAACTAATGTAGCGAAATCTCACATTATGGTGCTAGGTAAACCCCCCAAGGTTTTAAAGACATGCTTCATAAATAATGTAAAATTGTCTTATGTGCCGCCCTTTTCCTATTTAGCGATTCTCTTCGACCAGAAAAGTTCCTGGTGTCACTTAGTCGGGGCAAAGACCAGGGGTTTCAACCAAAACGTGGAAGCTAACTTCTGATTTATCAAAAAATTAGGCTCTCGCCCATTAAAGCCATCATTGATATCTAAAAAACCCACCCATGTGCTGTTACTCTGTATGGTGCTGGAGTTTGGGGCTTTTGTAATATCAAGGTCCTACTGAGAGCTGAGAATACGTTCATGACACAATTGCTGACAGTCCCTAAGAGCACCGCCGCGACCATCTGTCACAGTGAACTTGGCGTGACCCTGTTGTCTTTTTGTACACAAGTAGCTCCTTTATTGCTATGGCACAACATTTGGGCAAAAGAAGAAGCAGTTTTGAATCGTGCTGTCATTTTAGATTGTTTAAAATTGGATTGTGTTAAAGAAAATCCCTTGGATTACTTATATTAATGACCAGCTGGAGAAATTGGGATTGTTAGATTACCTCGACAGCCCCGGAAATATAGCCAAAATATGGAGAGCAAGGCTGAAAAGAGAATTTTTAACTCATTCCTATCTGGTTAGAAATAACCTGGAGAGGGCAAAAAAAAGGGTCGTTGACCACTCATTGTTAGTTTGCTCTCTAGGTACTGAGCCCTACCTCACTTTTTATTTCAGCCACGCTAAAATGTTTTATTTGGTAAGGTTCAGGATTGGCACTTCCCACTTACTGGTCTCATACCCACGTGATGCGCATTGCGATGCCAATTTGGATTTGTGTCCATGTGATTAAAAGTCAGTCAGGAGCACTTTGCAATTTATGTTTTTGTGTAAACTTTATATTAAACAAAGTAGTGCCTTTTTAAAACCACTTTTACGATTTTTAAACAAATCGGAAAGTGTCCGGCTGCGCTACATCATCTCCTGCTTTTAAAAGATGAATTCATTTGTCTAATGGTTTGTAAGTATATTTCCTCGGCTGTTCGGCACCAGAGTATTGTTGGAAAATGATTTCTTCGTATGTTTATTACATTACCACGATTAGGACTTAAGATTCCCTTATGTGGAATTAAACCATTACAATGATTAATCCTGGAAACTGAAATTGACACTTACAAGGACTCTGTATGTAGATGTCATCTTTGCGTTTGGTATTACCCTGATTGACATGCTGCTATGTCTAGGCATCATGGCTCCTTGTTTGCCCTAAGAGATTAACATCCGGATATCTGTAATTGTCATCGTCATGGAATTATCGTTTAATGTCTGTATTTTATCAATCTTATTGCGGTATTCCCTTTATGAAATGTTTTTATGATGCATTCTTTTATGGCTGGCATACAGCCGAATAAAGATTTTTACTGACTGACTGACTGGTTCCAGCAGCACTTGATGGTTCCACCAGTTTTCATAGTTTGATGTCATCATGACAGCTAGATAGGCCACAGCATTTAACAGTGGGGTGATGCAACGAAAGAGTGATAAATATGATACTATCTTAGAGTAAAATAGTATTAAAAACGTCTCTGAAATTACAGTTGGGCACCGAAGGATATCTCAGTGCCTCAAACACGGAATGCAGGAATTAATTTTTGCCAGCAATTTATTTTCCACTCGCAATTCACATTCTGGAATTAGAACACTGTAGAAAGGGAGCTGCGTTCCACCAGTTCCCAATAATGTAAGCCCCTTCAACTCCTACAGTGGTGGGAACACCCCCCGGGGTTCCCTTCCAGCCCATTGAGATATGAAAGCCTGAGGAGGCCCTTCACTACCTCCGAAGGAGGTCCATCATTTGCTCTCGTAGGGGATTTCCATGTATTGCCATAAACATTGAATATTCTCAATAATACAGACCTCGTGTGGGTCTGTTTTGGCTTTTTTTCTGCCACATCTAGGGCATTTGTCGAAAAGAGATGGCATTTTAACTAGGGAAAACCCTCTTTCCTGTCATAAAAATACTTTGCTTCACAGAAAAAGACAAAAGACGTAGAGTGAAGCAAAAAACAGTGAACTTTGAAGATCTAAATTGTAGAAAAAACCTAAAAAGGTCGAGTTGAATGCTCCAAAGGGCTGTCAGAAGGAGCCGGAAAAAACAACTGAGGTGACTGCCTCTGGGTGAGCATGATGGGATATGGGAGGTCTTTCTGCGCTTAAAGGCACAGCCTACTTTTTATTCACTTATAATGGCAGCCTATGAGCTACATTGTCCAGCACTTCTTCATCTCTGTTTTCTCATAGCAAAAGGGTTTGTGGAGGTTCTTTTTCCTGTGCCATTACAAAAAATGAATGTACTGACAACCTATGTAATTATGGTGTCTTCTTTTGCCATTCCAAGATGAAGAACTCTGACCACTGTAGCCTGCCCCTAGGCTGCATTATGACTTTCTTAGGTGACTTTTCAAGGCCTTCTCGAAGAAAGGCGAACTTCAGCACTTAGGAACGTATATTGAATAAAGTGTTCTGGGGTCCCCGCAATGGGCGGGACTATTCAACGCTCATGACTGTCATGGAAATATGCAAACACAAGGAGATGATGAACGGAGTGCTGAAACTTTTCAGACACTCACCCTCAGTCACAGATCTGGGTTGAATCCATCATTGTTCTTTGGCTCACTTCACCACCCCAGTTTAGACCCAGCCGTATGCAAATCAGTCTTGACCTTGACCCTCATAGGAACAGTCCAGCCCAAACTGCCAGGCTAGGTCCTCCCTGGACCGAAAAGAAAAATCCTGGGACTGGTTTCGGGGTAACACCCCTCATCAGCCAGGCTAGCTTTAATCCAGTGGCAAAGTAAGCAAGGGACCCACGTCTGGGCTGCCAACCTAGGGCGAACAAAGCAAACACAAGGAGATGATGGACGGAGTGCTGAAACTTTTCAGACACTCACCCCAGTCACAGATCTGGGTTGAATCGATCATAGTTCTTTAGCTCACTTTGCCACCCCAGTTTGGACCCAGCCATATGCAAATAACTCTTGACCCTATGCATCATGGGAACAGTCAAGCCTGAACTGCAAGGCCAGGTCCTCCCTGGACCTGAAACAAGAATCCTGGTACCGGTTTTGGGGTAACACCCCTCATCAGCCATTCGCTATGGCAGTGCCTATTGTGATAGGGGCCAATTACAGGGAAGCTGTTAATCAGCATCTCAAAGCTCAAGGTGTCCCCGATGAGGGGGGAGCAGTTACTTTTGTAATAGCTGCACATGCAGCATATGTCTTTAAGGTGTTTTATTCATGGGTGGAGTTTGAGGCTATTGGTGCTGCTTGAGGGCAGTTTCATTCCTATACAACTGGAGACCTGCCTGCGCACTATAGGGCTTACCAACATTTGGAAATCCCTTTAACTTACCAGGAACACCAGAATTGGTTCGCTGGTCAATTGCCACACATGCACAGAAATGTCTGTTTTGGGTCACTGAGCACCGAAGGGGCTATTTCGCCAGTTTTAGCTGGCTATACTCCTGTTCCTCGCCCGACAACTTAATACAAGCTGAGGTGGGAGGGGTGATAAAATACACAGTCGCCTTATACAGGAGACTTATACAGTTTGTACTACATAAGATGCGCTCCAGACCTGTACCGCAGCAGGAACAGCCACTCCCGCACAGGTATAGACTATTAGTCCACAGACTATTTACTCTATAATGGGAAAAGCGCCCACACGGCATGATGAAATGTCTTTCTAGGTTGATCCTAAGACCAATCAATTTGAAGATGTGTATCCATACACTAACCCCCCAAGACAAACATAGAACACGGACAATGTGTCTTCCTCATGGAATGGTACCTCCTGTAGAGAAGTGTAATACCTGGGGAAGCATCTTTGCATGCATTTTCACCAGTACGCATGGTACGCCTTCATTGGCAGTTCTCCTTGATATACATAGACAGGTACAGAATTAGCATGGAGCTGCACCAGCTCTGGACTTTGGGATGAAGTTAAAGGGGAACTTTTCTTCAGTATCATCTATCATTCTAAGTAATATTAAGGGGGAGGCTTCAGTTCTGGCTGTACATCAGAGACTTGAACCAGTTCCAGTTCAAGATCGTGAGCAGGAACACTGAAAATAACTGCAGAAGTTTCAAATGTATGAAACTGTGTTGAGTTAAAATTTGCAATTCCCAATGTGTTGCAAATAGACCTCCCTCATGAACATTAATGAGGAAGGTGTCGGTTTGTGACTCATGGGGAATCGCTTAAATCATAGGGATGGTGACCTTCCAGGGTCAGCAGATCACCATGTCTTTGATTGCTTTTTTAACACAACAATCTTTTTTTAAAAAATCATTTACGGAAAATGGGACGCGTTTCAAAAAATAAAATGAAATGTTTCTTCCGCAGGACCACTGTATGCTCTTAAAAATATTTTGCTAACCATTTCAAAGGGAAAGGGGTTCCTTGGAGACCCCTTCCCTTTTTGCAAATGGGTTACCATGGGTTTCAAATGGCGGTAAATTGCAAATGTTTTGCGACCGCATTACGGTCACAAACCATTCATGCATACCATTTGAATTTGGTATTAGGAAGGGACGCCCTCAACACACCCCTTCCAAATACCAAAATACAAAACCTAAATTGCTATTCAGCAACAAGTTATGGAATTGCTCTTTGGGCTTTGTACATGCCAAAAAGCCTTTTTGCATTTGCATACTAAAAGGTTTGTACATGTGGCCCTAAATTCTCCTGATGGGGTTTACAATTTAAACATACAAATTAAGGGGATTTATCATGAATTATTAAAACAGTTTTTGGTCACAATTATCTGATGATTATGGCATCATTCTAGTGGAAGACTGGCCTTCAGTGTTTATTAGGTAAGCACCCCAAGGGGAGTGAGTCATAAGGGTAGCTTTCTCTCCCATAGTACCTGAGGATATCAGGGAAATCTACACCAGTGAATGGCAGTGAGACAATCTCTAACCCTATAAAGAAATCAAGTGGGGTTCGACAAACACTCCAGTCCACATGGCATTCTCATGCGCAAACTTGGATGGTATAAAATGGGCATTGCATTGGTTTAATAACCAACCTGGTGTTGAAAAAATGTGAAACACCCTGGATATTGTCAATGGGTTCTTTAATCAAAGCATAGCCCCTGAAAGTGAGTATCTGACTGCTTTCAGTTTCTTTGAAGTGCAGTTTTCATTCTGACGCTTGCCCATGGGCTATAAGAACAGTCCTGGCTTAGTCTCAGTACGTATCATGGAGATCTTACAACCGGACCCCAAGATATTGTCTTTATGTTGATGATATCTATCTTACTGATGATGATTTGCCTACCTGACAGTGACCTTCTTCGGAAACAAGTTATCCAGTAAGAGCATGGGTATAGCATTGGACTTCCTTCTGAAGTGCGCTAAATTGCAGCCTGTTGATGCACTGAAAAATTTGCAAACCTTGTTGGGATTTCTTATGTTTGGGTGTACTTATTTGCTTTACTATGCTGAGAGAGTGAAGCCCTTATATGACCTGATTTCTCCCACGTTTTCATCTAAACAATGGCTGAAAGTGCACACTGATCTCTTGCATGCTCTATAAACAGATGGGCTTGAGACTAAATATTTACAAACTAGGGTTAATAAAACCAACCTAGTTATCAAAGTCATACCCAGTCACTATGGTTATACCTATGTGAGCTACAATGAAGGACAGATCGTCCCTATTGCTTATAAGCCTCACTTGTATTTCTTAGTTGAAGCATGTTTTGCTTCCATGGAAAAGATCCTGACGGCTGTGCAAACAGCTACTTTAAAGGAGCGCTCTTTGGTTCAGGGAAAACATATAGTTGTTTCTCCTGTACCAGCTGTTGAAGCAGCCACCAAGACAAGATAAGCTTCCATTGGTGCATGTGAGGCACACTTTGGGCCTTCAGCGGGATAGAATTCACACCAAAAGGAACTGTGCAGCCAACCTAGGAGCAAAGGCTGCGATTTAGACAAGTTAAGGTAGCAGTCCTAACCAGATCTCAAGCGAAGATCGACAAAGATATCTCAACATCAATAAATGCAAACAAGCAAGGTGGGAAACTTCCTGCAGGCTTTGCTCCCAAATACTTCTACATCCTTAAATCAGATAACATGCCTGAAGTCACGATACCAGGAGTGGGAGAGTGAATAATACCTAATAGTCTGTCCAGATTAGATTTAATGAAAGAAGCCCATGAGAGGTTGGCATCTGCTTATGCAGGAATGAATGCAACCATAGCAAAGCTACAGAAACGCTACTAGTGGCCTAGTTTTTATAAACAGAATACTGATTATGTTAGGCAATGTGACACTTGTCAGCAGATTAAAGCCTCCAGTATGAAAAGAGCTACTCCAACTCCCCTCATGATCTCAAATATCCCCTTACTGGTGATGTATTTGGATCATATTGGTCCCCTCAATGCAGGCAACCAATATAATCTCACCTCCAATACTTACAGGGATTCAATGTCTGCTCTGGGAGTTTGTGTGCAATTCAGCAACTTATTCTAAGCTGAATCAAATGGCATTGTAGAATGTGCTAATGGTATGATTAAACAAGCTTTGACTGCTAGGGCGCTAAGTTCAGGTCTTAGTTGGTACCATATTCTGTATGGAGTTCAGAGAGCATTAAATAACTTGCCTAGATAAGAATTAGGATGTCACACTCCATATGAGGTTCTCTTCTGTGTTCCTATGTATGTCCCTGGCTTAGATCATTCTGGGAATGTGGCTGATGAAGATACATTTGACCTAAGTGTTTTGCCATATCATTTGGAGAATATCCTCTAGATAAGGTAGTATATAGTCACAGAGCAGTTTCCCTCCAATGATGCTGCCTGTATACTTGTCTCAATAACTATATACTACCTTATATAGAGCCTATTCTATGAATGATATGGTAAAACACTTAGGAATACCGAAATTCTTGACCTCCCATGCTGTCATATCTTGAAAGGAGGTCTGACCACGGGACCACCACAAAGACCAGCCCTGATGAAGTCGTAGGTAGTGGCGGCTCGTCCATAGGGGGTGCAGGGGCGTAGCCCTGCTAACAAATGGCACAGGCCTGCCTCGTCTCCAATTACGTGCTGTCATGATGTTACACTTTGCAGGAAAACTATTGTGTTTTCAAAATAAAGTGCAACATCATGCCAGCAACAAAGGGGGCTCCACTGTCTGCTTCCAACTGCACATGTGTCAGGCTTAGGCTTCTTCAGCCCACCTCGCACATTCACAGTACATAGCAGACATGAAGCACTTGCCTCGAGCAGTGCAGCATGTCTGCTAATGAGGCTTCGGTGGGGCTTGTCACTCTTCATCCCGATATCCTATCAGATGGCAGGACAGAGGAGAGGGGCTCTCCTCCAATCCTATCCTAGCATCTGATATGGCAGGAACTCGTTTGCCAGCTCAAGATGATCAAAAGCTATCATTCATGACAGCTTCCGCTTGTTCAGACTGGCGCGCAGTTTTTGGGAGGCAGAATCCAGGAGTAAGAATCAGAGAGATGTCGACTGAGAGTTCCGACTCCCGAGGTAAATAAGGTTCTGTGTGTGTGAGGCCTGCATAATTGTAGGGCGCAGGGTGGGACCTGGGGAGAGCTGAGGGATGGGAGAGAGCCAGAACAGTTATTGTGCACGGTGCAGTGCTCTCAGAGTCAGAATACCACCCCTGAGAGAAAATGAAATTGCCAACTCGGAAACAATATTTGCAGTAGGCCAAGGCAAGTGTTTCTTAAACTCGGGCTGCTCCAGGTGAATTTGAGCTCCGGGTGCCTCGTGGCATCCATGAGAGGAATCAGTAATGATTTGTTCCAATTCATTCATAGCCCGACCTCCATCCATACGCAATTAAATCCCAGGTGACTCAATGTTGTTTGTTCCATAGTCTTATCATGTCCAGTTGTCGAATGTTGGTCCTCAGTACTCTGATTGATGCTACATTTTTTATATTGAATTTTCGCTTTTACAACCATAATGGACAGTTGTCCAACTACATAACAGCACGTGTCAGCACGCTGGAATTGCAGTTTGTTGTGTACTCAATGACACATCATGTAGAATAAGCAGCCCCATCACCCAGCAACCCGCAGTCTGGGCATTGTAGAGTGCCCCAATATCCTAACAGGCTAGCTGTCATGCTGTACAGGGTGCTCTCTCATTTCACCTACATAGACCGGCATGCCAGTTTTTTTACTTGATTTTCCAATCGTGTCCAAGCTAGCCATGTAGACATGGAGAAGCCCCCTTAAGTCTGTCGACCTAAAAGTAGGCGGCAACGTGTCGGCATAGAGATCCGCAAGTTCGCTGCACATTATCATGTCCTTTGGCTAGCTTTTAAATTTGGGTGCCCCCCTGCCTTTCCACTTCCCGGCCACCCGCCTCCGACTTAGCAGGGTCGCCATTGCCAACAGTTTCTGGCATTGTTTAGGGGTATCAAGGCTACACCCAGCAGGGCCATCATGGGAGACATAGGAATTATTTTATCTGTCATTAACTCTAACGCGTGAATTACCTGGGACCCCGAGATGTTGCAGCTGTTGGGCAGGGCAGGGCAGAAATCTATTTGACCCAGGGGCAGCACATCCGCTGCATTTAGACTCTGCCAATATGCAGCACTTCAACATGCTTACGGGAATATAGTACGTCCTCTGCTGGTATTAATAGTAAGTAAGTCTCTAGTCTATTTCCCATTCAAGGAACTTTCTTTAGCATGCACATAGCAAAAGGATCATTATTTGTCAGTGTTTTCATTACTTATGTCTATGGACCACAGTATGCAGGCTTAACCCTCTGGTTCTGAAGTTGCACAGCCCAGTATGTTATAATATAAATAAGAGTTATAAGAGGTTTAGGGGTTGGTTTCTCTAACAAGTAAAATAGCAGACCCCAGTGTGACGGGCTTCTGGAAATGTTGGGATTAATCGCTTCATTACATGTATGAGATTATATGATACCCTAGAATGTCCAGTGTAGGGGAATGTGTTTGGGCTATAAATTCCTTTAATGGAATAGATTTTTTGTCCCCCATGTGTCAGAGTTGTTATCACTGTAGCAGTGGAAGCAGGGCAGGGCAGGGTTGTATTCGGTATGGGCATAGAGGTCATGTGTAATTTCATATTTGGCTGCTAACTTAAGGTGGTCCTCGCTGAGCTCCGCCAAACGTGTCAATGGCCAGCTCGCACATGTCCCCATGTGTATTTCTCAGTCTGGGCGAGGCAATCTGCTATGGAGTTTAGACTGGATGGGGGCCGGCTCAGTCAGGCTGCTTTCCAGATCCACGTGTAGACGGTGCAACCTCCTGGATGACAAATGTACTTTTAACAAATTAGAATGTTGGGGGGATGTGTGTGCATGCGTGTGTGCGTGCATGCCCGTGTGCGTGCGTGTGTGTGTGTGTGTGTGAGAGACCTGAGGTGAAATTATTTTTATTTTCTATTTCTTCTTTTAAATATCTCTTAAAAGTAATCACATGTATGTCATGTGCAATTATTTTCCTTACTATGGGTAAACTATACAAAACAATACTTCCGGAAGCTTCCCACCCTTACTCATCTCAAAAGTGAAAGTCACTTGAATGCCTATTAACAGCACAGTGGCCACCGATAACAATCTTGCTGTTACACTCCCACTTTTTAGGTAAAACTAATTCCATCTCATTTTCTTACCTCAAACCACGTGTTAATTCAGGTGAACCGTGATATACAACATTTTTTCAGCAATGCTATATGGAAAACTCTGCCTTTCAATAAAGCTGCCATCTTCATTGCCACCGAGTGCTGCTACGCACCTATCTTGTAATTGTGGTCCACATGTTTGTTAAATATGGACTGACAGAAGGCCCTCTCATTATGAAAACAGGCATCGGCAGCACAGCTTTAGTAATGCCATTCAAATTAAAAGAAAAATGCAGCTATCTGTAGAGCTCTAGAGCCACATTGTAGGGGTTTGAGCTCCTTTCTCAGGGTAGTGGGCTTTGAATGTGAAGTTAGTGCACACCTGCGTTACTGTGCTTTGAAAAGGACTGAAGGGCTTCCCAGCGCTACAGAGTTTTGCATGAGACAGAAGGGCATTTCTCATTAGTGCTTTTGTACTTTCAGTGGGGCAGTTAGGCACTCCAGTGCTACTTTTCTCTGAATGGGACAATAGGGCAATTCTCACCAGTGCAGTTGTACTTTTGGTGGGACAGTACGGCTCCCCAGAGCTACTGCGTTTTGAAGGCGATAGTAGGACACTCCAGGGTTGCTGTATTTGAACTGAATAGTAGGGGACTCCAGTGCAACTGTGCTTCGAATAGGGCAGAAGGGCAATCCAGGGTTATAATGATTTGAGTAGAACAGTTGAGTTTTCCAGCGCTACTATGATTTGAATCGGAAAGTAAGGCACTTCTCTTCAGTGCAACTGTACTTTTAGTGGGACAGTAGGGCTCTCCATGGCTAATGTGCTTTGAATGGGATTCTAGGGCATTCCAGTGCTTCTGTGTGTTGAATGGGACAGTATCACACTCAAGCGTCACTGTGCTTTGAATGAGGCAGTATGGCACTCCAGCACTATTGTACTTTGAATGGGACAGTAGGGCCCTTTTTTAGCAGTTTTATATAGCTACCTATGTTGTTATATGACATCTCTTTATTAATGTAATAATTGCACTTTCACAATTGGTTTATTAACCTTCCTGCTTTCTCAAATTTGCTTGAAAATGCACCAATTGTCCACTCTTTTTTCTCGGGGGGGGACCTCCCCGAACCCCGATTAGGTTGTTCGGGGTCGCGCGCTACGCTCGCTCGCCACAGTGCAGTCTGCCAATAATTTTACGCCCCGCCACTTTCAAATGTCATCAGCCACCACTGTTCGCAGGGATATTTCCCGGATACGACGAAACACGTGTTGGCTAAGGCTAAAAGAAGATCATCTGAAGAGGGTGAAATAAAACACAACACCTGAAGACAAGATGACAGATCATTTGCCTATTTATTAATTAATAATTCTGATAATATATGCACAAATCTGTAACTGATTTGAATGGCGTATGCTTCAAACCTCTAATTATAGTTTTTAAAATTATTTACAATGGAATACACGCGCTTTCTAAAAAAGTGAACTCATTAAACCACATTTTGTCCTCAGCCATAAACCTTATAAAAGGAGTCCTAGGTTTGTTACAACATGGGCAGGCTCAATTTGGAGTAATTATATAATTAAATTGGGCACTACAAACACTTAGATCAGGTTTCATGCCTTGGCAACTTCTTAGTGAAACAACCATGTTTGAACCATATAATTTGACACCCACTCAAACAATGGCCATGAAGGAATCTACATATACACAAATAAGTGGAAAACAAGTTAAAGGTGCACCATTTATGGTTAGTGACACTCCATCTATTACCTGGTTCATATCCTGTATCATCTCCTTGCCCATTACAATGTTTCATTTCCACGATTACCAAAAATAGAAATCAAATTCGCTGGTATGAATCTATGCACAATTCACAATTGTTTCATTCGTGGAAATTTCCTTTTTCCCACATCTGATTGAATGAAAATGAAGATTATGACCCTGTGTTTGTTAGTACAGAAAATTGCAGAAATCCCCTTTGACACTCCCTTTTGTGTGACATCAAATCATTACATGGAATGTGTAGCACTTTGATGTCCGGGTTAAGTTGTGTTTTATCTCTTTCCCCCATTGCATCCATCCCATGCATCATGAAATCCTGAATAATGGTTCTCAATCATTTCTAACAAATATTACTTGGTGTGGGTTGGAACTCAGCCAGCCATACCTGGTGACAGTTTCAGAAACAATACAGTGCTGCAAAAGGACCTTGTACAGGCCACCTCGAAATGAAATTAGAAAATCCCTTGGCTTAGCTTAAACATTAAATTTATGCATTTTGATGATCTATGCAAGCTATTGTCTGTTCTATTGGAAAAAGAAGACCCGTTGACTTTAGCGGTTGAAAATATAAACTGCAGCCAGCCACAACTGCTTCAGAGATTCCGAGGCTGTCACACACACATAATATCTGACACACTTTGCTGATATCGTACAAAGAGTATTTCATTTATCTTTGATGACTGGAGTTGTGCCTCTTTTTAAGAACATTAGATCTGGTCTGGTGACTGGATTTGAATCAGTATTTGGACTGATTCCATCATTGTTTCACTCTGTAATCTCCATCCTTTTTGGAGGGTTTCCAATCATCATACTGCCAATCAGCTGTGGTATCATCATCTTTCTCCTTTTCTGACAAGGAAATCAACAACATGGAAGTGCACATATCCAGCTGAACGAGGATGAGAGAGACTCTAGCACGCTATGTGGGACATGATTGGTTATTTGAACTCAGCGAGCACTGGATGCTCACATTTCACAAAATGGATGCTACACAAGTAAACCTGTGTTCTGGTGTATAACTTTCTGACTGAATTCATCTTGGACTTACAGCGAGGACAGCCCCCAGTGGCTTGTCTTATTATGGAAGCAATCATTCAACCTCTAAATGAGCGCCAGAGACAATGTCGAGCATGACTTCTATAGATTATACACGATGTTAACTATGACAGAACCATGTCACCGGTGGCACATTTTGATGCAGCTCTTGATGAGTGACTTGACTTGTTATCATTTGAGCCCCCTGAAAAGGAGCCACAATTACTACTGAGTGCCTCAGAGTGAACTATGCAGATTACTAACAATGAACACGCTTTGTATGGTTTACTTAAGGGTCACATGTATGCTGTGTGTGCTCCCGACGATGCCAATCGGTCCTCTGATGAGGAATGAACTCAACATGTGAGTTGACCAACAACATGTATTTATCACATACACCGCAAAGGCGTGTATAAACTATGAACTGAAGAAACTTTTTCTTTTTAATAGATTCTTTTTAATTATTTTTTTTATATACCACATATTTTTCAATCTGGCTCATTTCATATAATTACGGGCATGTTTAATTGCCAACACGCATAAAACACTTTAATTAGATTACGATATATATGTAATCATCAATTACCTGAAACAATGCAAAGCTTAAAAGTATTCATGCTTCGCTATATGTACTATACATTTCATTTTTGCCAATTACATATATGATGTATTGATTGTTTTGGTTTTATGCTACTAATATATTATATTTATATGTATACCTTATTCTAGATATTTTAGATCCTAGTAACTCGAGAGCATGGATTTCCTTACATATTAGCTACATCCCTACTGTTTATCTACATCTCTGTGATGTCACATTCAGACGTACAAGCCGGGAATGACGTAAAGCCCCTAAGGTCCGACTCCATTTCATGTAGGCCCTGACTCCATCTTAGATGATGAAGGGCTCCATCTTTTCAATATTAGAAAATGGAAGTTGCCATATTTCCTGATTTATGCTTAATCTTTGTTATGTCTGCCATTTGACGCAGATGTTATTTGACCTTATCTTTCTAATAACTGTAAAAGTGTCTCCTTTATACCACGTCGATGCCAAATATGAGCGAATGCAATAATACAGCCAAAATAGTGTGTTCTGAATTGACATCCTTTTACCTTGTATGTTCATAAGAAAGTGTCTGGAACGCGCACCTTTATGACCATAAGATATGTCAGACATTACTAAACTTATGCCAGAAATTCCAACTTCTGATTTAAAATATAAGAATTGCCACTTGACCACTTGTCAGGAGAGGTCCTTCTCCTATATTATCGCATGAGATTCTGCCAGAGAGGTGTGTTTGCCCGTCATAGGGAACACTGTCTTCATAACTCTGCTGATACAGACAGCCCCGCATATGGTATGTATTGCGCCTCTTCTTCCTAAGAAACTCTAGACTGCTAGTTGCTCTGCCTTCCAAGCTCTCTCAGTGTAGCGCATAGAGGTAGGTATTAAGGTTTTAGGTTCTAGATGACATTCTAAATATTTTAGAAATGTAGCAGTCACATGTCATCCATAATGGTGGGCAGTATATTTTAAGAGGGTTTGTTCTGGAGAAACACCAACTCACGATTTCACTTGAAAGACTGTGGGAAAAACATAATGTTCTAACCTGTACCTTGCAGTTTGCATGCAACTCTTTGCTGAGAGCACAGACCCTGTTGTGTTATATTAGGATTATAACTTATGATCTGCAAGTAACCAAAGGATCTATCTGCCAAAAGCAGTGACCCACTGAGCTATCTACTTAAAATATATTTTGTGTTCTGCGTGGTACATGTTCTTTGCAGCAGGCATATTAAAGCTCTCACTAGACAAAACTCTGATCTTTCTCCAGCAGCAACATTTATCACCATAGTTATCATGAAAATGTTGCACATACAAGCAACTCTGCAACAGGTGCTTTGAAACTCAAAAGATATTTCAAAACAGCACCCCCTGAGCTCGGCGCCCAGTGCAGTGGCACAGGTTGCATCGCCTTAAAGCCATCCCTGCCAGAGCCCTCTATGTAAGCCTTCAACTTTGTACAGAATGGGTTGGCTGAGGGGCCTGGCGTTTAACCAGTTCCTGCTGCTGACCAATCTTGGGGATCAAACTCCCAATGCATGGCTATTATCCCTACAAATTGTGGGTTGACTGCAGGAGGTGCCACGGAAAGGTCCTGTACCCAGTCCACCATGGAGATCTGAACCCCCACTGTACATACTTTTTGGTCATGAACAGTGGAGGTCAATCCTAAGGCCTGGCCTTATTCCATGACATGCAGCCAAATCACATAGTAGACCAACCCAAATAGGGCCTGGCCTTTGGCATTGTGGTTTTGCCACAGGGCCTATGGCTGACAGACCACATCGACCAATCCAGGCCATGAACAACATGGGCTGGCAACAGGATCTGGCCTTGAGACATGCCTTGAGGCCAGCACAACATTGGATCCAAGCCCTGCATGGTCTGTGGCCCAACTACCTTGTAGGTCCTACTCCAGCTGCACACAGCTTTCAGCATTCCATATTGGAAATGGCCATAGGACCGTGATTCGACCAAGCAGGGAGGGTGGCCCACTGTGAAAGCTTAGCCACCACAACAAAGGCCACCATCATAATGATGAATACATTTACGCCTGCGCTAATTCCACTACAATACATATTTTATATGTTATCATAAGTAAATGTGTGATATTGGTAAAACTTTAGAAATTACGCTATAATTAAATATTGAACTGCTGCAATTAACTAACGCAAGGTAGACAATCTGAACTAGCATTGGCCCAGTAATGGAGTGACTTCTTCACTCCATTACTGTACAATCATCACAAAACATTTCGCAGTTGCATGTGTAACTTATTTTTCAGTGACAAGGCATACACTTAACATTGTTAGTGTAATTTACATGTGCAAAATGTGGAATTTACAATTGTAAATCCCAAGTCCCCATTCACAGAATCTGTGGAGTTTTCTGGCCGCAGATTCCACTTAGTTCTGTGGAAAATTCACCAGAATAGATCATTTTGTCCGCTGTTTATCTTCGGTACAATGGTGATAAATGGGTATTCCCTGGGAAGTGGTCATTAGTAATGTCGGTAAAACCTATAAAATCATAACTTTTTGGTGTTCACAAACATTCCCATTCACATCACTCACCTTATTTGCACACCTACCCTTTATTCAAAATGGGTTAATAGATGACCTAAGCAGCCCGTATGTTTCAGGGTTGTGGCTGATGACATTTCACTACATGGAAAACTATTTTTGTTGTCGAGAAAAAAGATCCCGAAATGCGAAAATGCCCGTTTTTGCCACACTTCTGCAGGTTGTTCACATTTTGATAAACTGTGAGAGTAAGTGTAGGAGAGGTTGGAGACTTGCTTAGATTTCCAGAGGAATTCTCTGGGATATTTTTCGAATAATCGCAAAGGAGAACATCTGTACAAATATTAGCTGTCTACGATGAGTTGGTGTCCACATTTATTGAAGAATCCGGTCGGGTGGAATAGGATGTATGTGTAGTGTTTGCTTTGGGTGAGGCAGCGCGCCAGGCTCAAGGAGCGCAACACACGGTTTGCCCTACACATGCCCTTAAATTACATCGAAGCTTCATAGCCTGCCCATAAGGAGCAGTTTATCCCTCTAGGACTCTAGTTTTACATGCAATATAAGACTGGCCCAGAAACCAAATAATAAAAGTTATTATTATTATGTATTTATTACACAAAGCAGCTTCATCATTATATTATATTATATCATTATATTCAGCGCCAAGACGCCACGGCATAAGTGCGCTTTACAAATGTTTCAGTCAGTCAGTCAGTTAGTCAGTCATCACAGTTTTGTTTTTGGTGTTTTCAGCTTGGCGAGGATATGACGCACGCAAAAAATACAAGAAAACCCAAAGCAAGCGAACTGCAGCGGCCGTGCACATCCAGTCGGGTAAGGCAAAAACCGTCCTTTGTCCGAGAGACAGCTGATGATTTCATGAATGGTTTGAACACGCGCTCATTCTATGACGATTGATAATCCATGGGCATATACTTTTTTGCGTTTAGAGTGAGTGTGCTCTCACAGGTTCAAGGTGATGGCTATCATTTGCGACTGGGAAACATCCTTTACAACGCATGCGATACATCGCATGCCATTTCAACGCCATTGATTACAACGACGCGTTGTTACATCGCATGCCATTACAACGCAAGTCGTTACAATGACTTGCTGCAGGGGGCAGAAGGTGTTGGATTTTACCTTCCCTACTGTTGCACACACTGGAGTTGGAATAGCAAATTATACTATTCCAAACTCCTGTCGCCCCCCTTACAGCAAGTTGTTGTAACGACTTGCGTTGTAATGGCATGTGATGTAACAATGCGTTGTTGTAAAGACTTGATTTGTAATGGCATGCGTAGAAAACGCATGCGTTGTAACGAGTGCCAGTCTTTGCCAATATTACAAGCAGTGAATTTATTTATATTCACATTCACATTTTGGGCCACAGCGCTAAGTGAAGCTAATAGCATTGCGCTGACAAGCACACACCTTAAGAACTTTGGCTGCTTTCAAATTTGTCAGATTTGTGTGATCTGTGTCATACTGGACATTTCTGTTCATCCGCAGACTGCCATCACACATCTTCCCTCTCACACCTTTTTACTTCATATACAATTCCTGCATAGACACAGTTAAAACATAACACAATAGAAGAAATACTCTGGTTCCAACACATGGCATCAAAACTAGGGTGACTTTCTTACACTTTGTCGTTATTGACCCCTGGAATTTCCTTTTACAACCTAAGGCATTCTGACACACCTGAAAGCAATGCTTTGTAGGTTAATGGTCCAGGACTGGAAACAGTGTCCATGATCACATGGAGAGAAGTGGTCACACTAATCAAAACACTACCCATATAGGTCATGTAGGGTCTCCAACCCCAGGGGCTAATACTTTACTACATAATGCTCTTTAGGCGAAGCAGGATTCCCACTACATGTGACCAGACTGTTGTGACCATGTTAAAAGCCTATAGTGGGGGTCTACATAGATAGCATTGTTGTCTGCAGCCAAAAATAGAATCCTCAGTGGAATGTTGCAACAGGGGCAGAATAGTTTCATTGGCAACCTCTGTAAATGCATCGTCACCAGGAAACATGTTTTATACCAAGGTTGCATAGCAGGAGTGAAGGCAGTCTTGACCCAATATGATCCATCCAGACAGCAACATCCTGTCTTTCCACACGAAGACCTGCCATTAGTGGGAAATTATTGCCGGTCTTCTCGACATGTCTTCAGGATCAACCTATCTACCAAAGATTCATTCAAAGAAAGAAAGAATCCAGTCAGGTAGGATGGAATGACGCAACAGAAGCAGCCTCTTAGGGTCTAACAGAGGCTTTGCCCAATTAACTGGTTCCTGTGATTCCCAACTACTCTAGGACTTTCATATACCATACAGATGCCCTGGGGCAATATTTAAAGGCACATACCATTTATTTGCATCCATTTCATTGTCATGCCATGTGCTTTTAGTGTTCCTCTCCTCTTGGACTACAATTACATTGGAGGCCATCTCATTATGTGTCATTTCATTGAAAGTCACACGATGAAAAATATGTAAGGAATAATATATCGATAATATTTTTAGGATAGGATTAGTAGTTATCAAGTAAGTGGATAAAGAGTAAGAGGTAAGACGGTAAACCTAAAATGCTGTGTGTAGGTGAGCAAGGGGTCAAAGGTGAGGCTAAGTGTAAGTGATTAAGGGTAAAGGATTAAGTTGGTAAGGGCAGGGTTTAAGGGTAAAAGTGGTATTTAAACTAAGAGGGTTAAGGGTTAAATGTAAGGGGTTAAGGGCTAAGGGTAAGGTGCAAAGTGGCAAAGGTAAGGGTTTAGGATATGGGCTAAAGGACAAGGGCAGGGGACAATGTTCCCTCTAATTTGTTTCCTCTCTGTGCGGCAGTGTAAGACCTCTGTGCACTACAGCCAAGTCTATGCGCACCAAGGAACTGATCATGCATGCAAGTGCAGTGCTCAGATAAATAAATCTGTGGCAATCACCACTCCAAACGTTTGTTTACAACAACAGTGAAACCAGCTGCATTTTACACATACATCTACATCTAATAGGGATTTGCGACACTTTTGCAATGTAGCTACACACCGTCGTGACCTAAATTGTTTACTCTAGTGGCACTTACACTCTAGGATTAGTAAAAAAAACAAGACTCAGAGGCATGTATGAGTATTAGATTTTACTGAAGTTCAAGTATCATGGTGACAGTGACCTAAAAGGGTTAGAGCTGGGTAATGCAGCCTTTGTGGCCCCAGAATAGGGGGCTTTGGGTGGTAGTATTAGCTTCAGTAGCTTGCAATGAGAAAACATCCCCAAAGTGAGCCTAATGAAAAACAATTCATAAGGTACTAATGAATCTTCTTACCTGGAAGAGCATGAGCCTCTTCTCAGTGAAGTTCAGGATCATCTGGGTGATCATGTCCAGGTAGGAGTAGGGGCTCTTGGCATGTCATTGTTTGGTTCTCTACCACTTTACTTTCTCCTTCTGGCCGTGCTTCTTCCAAGTCTAGTCCTTCTCTCCCCAGGCTGTCTGCCTTCATGGAATCCAGGACCGCCACAGGTGCTAGGTCTGTGGTTCCTGAACTCCACACTATCCACTTTCTTAAAAATCAATCCAATAACACCATCATTGTTCCCTCACTCCTAGACAGACCTGCTAAACCACTCTCTTCATTGACGTTGCTGTCTGCTGAGCAACCATGAAGCTGGGACCGTAGGTGAAATCATTTGTCTCATCAAACTGAGTCCCAACTAGGGCACATCATATTTTTTGATTGTTGAACAATTTTGACAACTGCTTGACCAAGTCGGGTTTAAAGGGTACTGGGCTCACACTGTGATATTACTGAAAGCTTCTGCTGTTAATCCTTGAACGTAAAAATTGGGTGTCTGCACATGGTGTCTCTATTTGCGACTTGATTGTGGGGTGAAATCCTACACGAAAACGAGTAGGGTAAAAAAAGGCTATGCAGTATGTAGCTAGCCATGAGAAGTGTGTCATTTTATACCTGACATTACAGAGGATTGATTTATTGTGTTCCATTACTCACCAGCTCCAGATTCCAAAAAGTGTCTTTATTACATGCTGGAAGTTTTCATGTTAGCAGATCAGTTTATTTGAAAAGTATTTATTAAAAGTGGGAGTTTATAAACATGAACTGAGAAACATTCCTGCCCCAGCTCTGATGACAATGCCATAAGTGAACAAAGAGGCAAGTCAGTTGTCATCCATGCAGTATAGGTAGCCTAGCTTTTTTTTAATATGGAGCAACCTTTATATTCTGTTAAATAAATATGTTTTTTTATGGATTGCACATTCTGAATTCAAGTATTAGAGCTGGTCTCACATGTGCTAACAAACAAAAAGGATGCTCAGTGAAATAATGTATTTGCCTAGGATCACATAAGTTGCTCAAGCAGGAATTGATACCATATTTTCCAGTTTCATGCTTAGCAATCCAGCTACTAGACAGGTATTGCTTTCTGCCATCAAAGGATAATGCTTTGTGCATAAATGGTTTGTGCTTAATTCCTAAAGGATGTGATTAGATGTTGGTGACAGGCAGAATACACAGTTTATTTTGCATGGTTTTACATAACACGGACATTGGGAAAGTAGTAAAGGAGAACATGGCGGCCATGAGCTGAACGGTCGTTTGCTGATGCCGGTAGCTCTCCAGCTCTGGCGTTAAAAGAATCATGCTAAAATCATCTATGGAGCTGTGGTGAACTTTCTTGAGAGCTTACTAAACTCTTTTTTAGCCTTTTACCTGCGTAAGTCTTCTGGGGATGTGTGTCAGAATATCGCCGGACCTCCCACGTTGTCTCTGGCTGTCCTGGAACTTAGGAGAGGCTGGAGCTCCGCGGCTCGAGGGTTGCTCCGAGGGGGTCTCACTCGAGGCATTTCCGGGAGAATCGCAGGCAGAGCCAGCATAGTGAAGGCGACGGTTGCCGCTGCATTCACGCTGGAGACGGAGATTGGAGCCGAGGAGTCCAGGAGAATCGAAGTTGATTTTTTCACCGTAGGAAGCAGCAGTTTGTGCTCGACTGAAGGCGGAAAAACAAGAGAGGTTGAGAAGGTATTGGGGCCCTTAGGAAACAGGGCGGCAAGAGCAACGAGGGAACCCGTGAGACCTCTAAATTGGGTAAGTCCTCTGCGCCTTATTGTCTAAGACGGAAGGGGGACCCTGTTTCCTTTAAACCTGCTCTGATTAACTGCTACCCACAGGAAAATAAGTTAAATGAGATGGGCAAAGCAGGCAAAATATCTAAAACTCCTAAAACCCCTAAAATTAAGTCAATCAACAAAAACAGGCAACGTGGGGCATCACTGGAGCCCGTGACACAGGAATCCAGAGCAGGAAGATTAGGCAAAGATACCAACAAGGCCCCCTCGGAAAATAAAGAAATATCAGGTGAAAAAGCGGAGGGCAGCATTGAAGAAAGTCCCTCTCCCTATTGGGAGTATAAAAGAAAAGGTGCAAAAGACCTTCGAAAGAGGGGTTCTCCTGCAGACGCCGAAATAAAAGTTACCCCCTCGTTGAGATCTTATTTCAGAGTTCTCCCACAGGTTTTATATGTGGTAAAACAGGGAGAAGTTCTCAGAGAAGGTCTCGGGAAGCCTAGGTTTGAAAAGGAGTCCCCTTCTCGCTTAGAAATGGATGCAGAAAGTCCCTCGCCCTTGCTTAATTCAAGTTTGGTCCCGACACCTATATCAGTTGCGACTTCAAACCCCCTAATTCATCTGAATTACCAACTAAGCAGATCATTCAGTCCATTCAGTTAAAAGAGTTTGGAATCTCAGAAGCTACAGAACACAGTGCGGCCATGAGCTTAAATGAGCAAATAAGGAGCTCTGATGGGGTTAACTCTGTGGGAGAGGTAGTGAGAGATGCTGGAAGCAATAATAAAGAAATGGGGGCAGCTTTGGGAGATAGTCCCACCTCAGGGAGCTCATTAGAGCTGTTATTTCTCACAATGGCATCGGATGTTAAAAAAGGATTCGCAATCTCGGAAACAAATCGGGAAGAGATTAGACTTTTCTGCGAGTCACTTGAGAAAAAATTTGACATCTTAAACTCAAGGACGGTGGTTTTAGAGAAGTCTGTGGAAGAACTTAAAGAAGATTTGGGAGCAGTTAAAGCGGATATTTTCACACTTAAAAAAGATGAAGCTGCGCTCCGTGATAGAGTGGAATCACTGGAGAACAATTCTAGAAGTAAGAACTTATGCCTCTTTGTGTACCGGAAGGTAAAGAGGGTGAAGATCTAAAATCTTTCATTGTTACCCTCATTAAAGATGCAGTTCAGATTGATGAATCAGAAGAAGAACTTAAGCGACACATACAAAGAATACACAGGGACCCTTCAGAAGGCACCCCAACCGAACAAAACCGAGGAAAATTCTAATTAACTTTCTCACTTTTACATTAAAAGAAAAAATACTAACAGCTGCCCTCAAACAGAAATCTTGGAAACTGAGGGACTTTGCTTTTGAGATCAGGTCGGATCTCTCACGCTCCACTCTAGATCGTCAATGGGAGTTGGGCAAGAAAATGGAAGATTTTAAGAAATTAGGGGCCGTTGTCCAACTTAGATTCCCAGCACAATTGAAAATCATTTTTGACAACAAGATGTAAATGTACGCATGGTACAGGAAGCGGATGAACTCTTGGAAAATCTAAAATAATCTTCTCTCGTATTAGACACAAACACGCAGGATTCATCTTATCAATAAGAGTCTGTGGGGTAGGAACCTGGTTGTTGTAAGATACTCCATTGGTAAACTTACATAGCACATATCACGATAGATTTAGTTACACTAGGAACTAGGAACAGATATGTAGACTAGGCCCCCAATGGTACAAATTTATTCATTTATTCTCTTAGCATTTCACTAGCAAAAGGCAAGAGCAGGGTGGAGCAGGGGTTACCGGCAGGCAGAATCTGGACTTGTCCAGGTAAATGGGGGTAGGGTTCTCCAGGGTGGGGAGGGAGGGGATGGAGGGCAGGGTGGGGGAGCAGAGGGGTAAAAAAGAAAAAAGAAAAAAAATAACACGGATATTGGACAGTTTTACCCAGCGCTTTACAACAGATACTGTACACTATTTTTATCAGCACCACTGTCAACAATAGATACATTACTGGATCGGGCTCTGGAAGCCTCTGCTACTGCTGAATCCTTGCAGGCCCTTGGCCCCTGACAGTAATAAAACAAAAAACACGTATAACAGCTGCCTGCTCCAAACTCTGTGATACACTGTGGCAAAACCGGTGCAGCTGAGAGGAAGGCTCTCAAAGTCATTTTACCTGCGTTCTGCTCATCCACACGGCCTTAAACTCCTTGAATTTCACATTCCAAGAAAGTGACAATCCCTTCTCTTGCAAGGAACAGTGAAGTGTGCGTTTTGGGAGAGTGTGTGCTTGCTGGGAGCAGGTAGTATGCGTGCCCGCACAAGCGCACATTCTACAGGGAACAAAGGTAGGGGGCAAAGGATTAAGGACTTGAATGTAAAGAGTGAAGGGCAGGAGCTTAATGATAAGGGGTTAAGAGAGCACATAATGGGAAAGGGGAAGTGTTAAGGGTAAAGGGTATGGGATTAAGGATATAAGGCACAAGAGTAAAGAATGAGAATCGGGTTAAGGGGATATGGGTTAACTGGTTATGATGGGATGTGGGTTAACTGGTTATGGTAAGGGTAAGAGGCTAACTATAATTGGTTGAGAGATGTATAGTGAGGGCTTTCTTCATGGACAGGTTTGGGGTGATCCATCAAGCGGGACCTGTGAAAAAGGGGTGCCCAAAATGCAAAATCCCCATGCATTTTTTCACTTTTTTGGACTGTAATACCATGAAAACTGCTGAATGGAATTACACCAAGTTTGGAAGGAAGCTAGATCTTAGTCCAGAAATGTAGACTTGTTATGATTTGGTGTAAATCTGTTCAGTAGTTTTTGAAAAAGGTTGAAAAATATCATAAATGTTGACGGTTGGGTTGGAAGGACTTTTGCAAAAGTCAGGCAAGCACAACTTAAAAAAATAGAATGTTCCGATTGGCCTAGAGGGCTTTTTTCCCTTGGACCACTTTGCTCCTGTGGGAGAAATGGTACAGTGGGAGCAAGAGCTCTGATTGATTGGCCGCAACATGAAAGAAAATGTTGCAGCGGCCATTTCAGGACTCAGGGAACTAAGTCTGCTGTCTTGAAAATATATAAAAAATAATATAAGGGGGAAGGATAGGGATACTCTGCCCGCATAGCCCTTGAGGCACCACCCCTGGGGCCAACATATTAACAAATAAATAAAAAATATTAGAGATTCTGCAATTCTCCTGCAGGATTGCAGAAAAAAGAAATACAAAAGGGCTGCCACCATATTTCTTTACTTTAAATGACCCTGGCGTGGATTGGCCTCCCCTCCCCAAGCCAGACCTCATCCACGAGCCCCCACATATTAGCAAAAGGGGAAAGGGTTCATAGCTTCCTTTTCCAAGCCTCTACGACACCCTGGATACTCTACCCCGTGGGCCAAAGTAATAATTGGAGGGGGCATGCAGCCAACACCCTGTGCCTCAATTAGGCCCGGGAGACCCCATCCATTGAATAACAAATAAAGAGATGGAGGGCGTGCGGACATCCCCGAGCCACGCTAGGGTGCAGGTGAACCCATCCCCCAGGTCCAATTTTTTTAAATGCCACCCTCCACAAGCCTCCTCACACCCTGGGGATCCCATCCCCGGGGGCCTATACTGTACAGTGTACCAGGGAGCCCACTGTGGTTCCATCACCGGGAGACTGTCATGCCAAGTATAGTGCTGGTTGGGTGCGGGCTGGTACTATGGGGCTCTTCCCACAGCCCCCAATGGAGACAACTGTGTGGGTGCCCCGGGTGGGCACCGGGGTACCCACCTAAATTTTATTTTAAAGGACAACTCCCACCATGGATGCCAGATAGAGCTGCTGAGGCCCTGGGGCTCCCCTGCCAACCCCAACAGAAGTGTAGCTTTAGATGCCCTGAGTGGGCACAAGGGCACCCACTCACACATGATGGGTGCTGGCTGGGATGCCGACTGAGGCCGAGGGTTCCTGTGTCTCCCACCCGACCCCCAACCATATTTAAACATTTGTGTGCCCTGGGTGGGCACAACATGTGAATAATCAATGAATAGCAGCAGCCTCTCATTTATAATTTACTGCTCCTTGAAGGAGCACCCCATAATGCCCAGCGAGGGATTATTCCATTTTTTTTTAGCTCGGTGATGTCCCAAGAAGCGGCAGAAGTACCACCAAGTATTTTCTGTTAATGTAGTGGGGCTTGCAGGGAGTGCAGCAACCCCCGAGCAACATGTCCTGGATCATTACATCCACTACCCTATGAAAACTTACCATATTTTGTCAAAAAGACTTAGCTAGAACTTTATGCCCTTCAGCTGGAGTGCAAGGCTCCCTTGTGATTGTTTTATGATTGCATTTTGTGAGTTGAAAAATGTAAAAAGAAAGACTTCGAGTCATGTTGAATTTTCTTTTTTAAAACATGTCTCTGACTCATTCTTTTAACATTTTTCAGCCCACAAAATGCAATAATAAAAGCTATGTAAATAACAAAGACTCACAGACATGTTGATTTTCTTTTTTTAAATAAAGTGTTACTAAATATTTTTTATTTACTGTTATTAAAAATTATATTGTGTGAATTACTGAAATATACATTTGATTAAAAATATTGGTGATTTTTGGACAAAGATAATCAATCTTCTATATATATTGTTATACTAACCCCTTAAAGCTAATAGGGCCACTTTATATATTTTGGTATTGTGAATCTTTGACAAAGTCAGTGCCTGAGTGCAACCAGGACCTGCAAGAACAACCGCACACTGCACTTGCCCAAAGGCCATGTGTAGTTGCAGGTAAGACACTTGTAGGGTTTTGGGTGCAAGTCCTTGATGCAGGCCAGGCCTTGTGCCCAACCTCACCCTGCGCATGGCAGAAGGCCACGCGCAGTCGGGGAAGGGCACTTGCACAGGTTCGGGCACTGGGCCTGTGGATGACTTTATTTGTGATTACAAAGTTTCACTATACATAAAAAATACTGTAAAATCCACATTAAAAAACAAAGGTTAAAGTGACATTATAGTTAGGAATTGTAATTATATCTTACTTTACATTTAAAAAAAAAAATCACTGGAAATATGTGTGCCTTTAAAATAACTATAACTATAACTCACGTCCTCACCATGCAATGAACCGCTTATGACCTTCACATATTACAAAACGCTGTTTAATGACATCATTGATAGCATTACTGATGTGATGTCATTACTGAAGAAAACTGAACGGACATCATTGATGACAACACTATGCATGGTGGGGCATGAGTTATAGTTACTTGAGATAAATATAACTTGTCCATTTCCGTTTTTATTTTGTTTAAAATGTTACATTATCACAAAAATGTTCACCTAACTATAATGATACTTTAACCTTTATTTTTTTCAGTACACTGAGCTAAATTGAGGTAGCTATAACTTGTGACCACAACATGCACTGCTTGTGACTTCACATATTACATCACTTATAACATCTTAAATTACATAATTGATGGCATTAATGAAAACATCTTAAATAACATATCATTGATGATCACGGATGACATCATGTAGTCGTTGTGACACCGACCTTTAGGTTTTGTGGACTTAAGTTAATTTATTAACCTATACCTATGGACAATTTTTTGTTCACCGTAATGGTATTATCCTCTTAAAGACTTGATATGGCCCACAATTTTAGGTGCAGAGTTTGACAGGTATACATGGCCACTGTAAAGACATCTTATGTAAAGCCCTATGGACAACAATCTGTAGTTTAGTAAAATACACTACAAATGTCCATTTCTTATACATACAGCCATACACTCATGTTTACACCAACAGTATGAGATTAACCACCTCCAAGTGGGGCACCCTTCCATTCTACATTATTCAATAATTTGCAGTGCCGCAAAATCTTTAGTGAAGTTCTGAAATTAAAAAAACAGAGATATTGAATTTGTTTATATCACTGTATTACAACGCTTTAAAACTGGCAATTGGCTAGATATTCACTGGTGGCTAATATATCGCCAACAGCAGCTTTGGCCTTTCTCAGACCTTTTTTCAAAACTGGCTTTGCCTTCAAACCATAACCTGCTTGCAAACATACCTCTGGAACCCATCACGTATACTCAGCCTTTATCTTGTTTCACCTTGATTACTAAAAAAAAGCACAGTTGCACTTGTCTCCAGAGCTTAGGTTAATTCTATTCTTTTGACCCACACGCGTACACTCAGTAACTCTACTATATATGAGTGATGTCATCAATGATGTCATAAAACATGTTATGTGTAATGTAATATGTGAGGTCATATGCAGTGCATGGTGCAGGCAAAAGTTAGTTAGCTCAGTAAACCCAAACTGGTGAATATCAGGGATTTTCTGTTTTTACCTTTTTTCAACGCCTAATTATAATACCACTTTAACTTAAATTTGTTCAGTGAATTTCAATGTTTTTGTTAAAGTAAGTTATGACCTTATTACCATACCAGCTATAACATACTTATGCTGAAGTCACTCTTTTTAACTATTGCCTCTGTACAAATGATTGTGCCTCATATTACTAAAAATCCATACCTTGCCTCATATTTATACCTACATTAACATCTTCATCCTCATTTACTCCAGCCTGCTCTTCAGGAAAAGTTTTAAATTCAAGTGGCTCACTTTTGTCCTGAATTCAAAATGTTAGAGCTCAAATTGCTCTTTAGAACTCTGTGGTTACACTACTGTTGAATACTAGGCAAATAACTGACACAGTTTGCTGCTGGTGTTGGAAGTACATGTTTGACTCTGCATGTCAGAATATTTCACTGAAATTGATGGTAAAAATATTTGAGAACTCATAGAAAAGGTGGCCTAGTTTTATCTTTCTAGCTCACTATCCATGATTTCTATGAAAAATTATTACTTTACTGCAGTATCCTCTGTAGAAACTGCTTTCAGTTTTTCAACCATGATTCCATTAAGATAGAATTCAGGTGTGTTACATTTTTTTAATTGACCCAGACTGTTAGCACTCTACTTACCCATTAGAGCTTTGTGGTAAAGGTGAACATTGAGGAGTGACAGGCTGCTGCTGGCGTTGAAAGTACATGTTTCAGCCTGCATGTCAAAATGTTTTACTAAAATGGGTGAGGAAGATATTTGAGAACTCATAGAAAAGGTGTCATCATCTTAGCTTATAAGAACACCAACCATAGTTTCTATGAAAAAAGGAACTCCTAATATTGCTAATTTATGAAGGAAATTCTTTAGGTTTTACAGCATTGATTCCATCACGATGGCTTTAGGCATGCCACAGTTTTCTCATAAATGCAGAAATTTAGCACTCTTAATTTTCTTCCTTTGATGCTGCTGCAGTAGACTGGGGAATCAACTAAAAGACTGCTGTTGGTGGTGAAAGTACATTTCAGTCTGCATTTCAAAATATTGTACTGACATAGATAAGAAAGATATTCCAGAACTCCTTAAAAATGTGTCCTCATTTTAGATTCCTAACGCACTAACCATAATTTCTATGACCAGACAAACCCCCTCATTTTGTTCATTTCTAAAGGAAATGCTCTACGTTTTACAACCTTGATTCAATCAAGTTGGCTTCAGGTGTGCCACAGTTTTGTCATAAATACAGAATGTTAGTGGTCTACATCACATAAAATATGATAAAGTCTTTTCAAAATTAAACAAAATAATTCTTTAACATGTGAAAGTGTTGACATTAATGCGTCACATTGTACACTGCATGGAGAAGTACTAAAGTGATTTAAAAAAGCAATAGTTTTTAAACATGACCACAGGTCAACTAAGAGGCAAGGCAGTTGTCATGTAAACCCTGTACATGGCCCAGATTATACTAGAGAAACATTATAGTCTATTAAATCAACTACAATAGGTTTTTGTACAACTGGTATTCTGAACTCACATATTTGAATGTGCTTTCATAAGCGATAATGAAGAAAAACGATTTTTGGTCAAATACAATATTTGCCTAAGAGCACACAATTTAAGTGTGGAGGCTGCAATTTACCAAAGTTTTCTGGTTTCACTTTGTACAAATCAACCACAAAATGGTTAATTAATTGTCCTTCCTTTTTTATGTTAACACTTTTATTTTACCTCTTTGTGCATTTTCTGTAGTTTTTGTAAAGCTGCAAACTTTACCGAAGGTTTCAGAGAACTTTACATGAACACCAGTTACATTACACAAAGTCACATTCATTAGGTCGAAGCCTACCAGACAGCTGTCTGGTTTACTAACAACATCTTGGGGATATTCGGAAAGCTTCCCTGGGAATGCATTCCGCCCAGTGCTTACCATTAGCTTTGTGGTTTGCAAATTACATTTGCTTGCTTTCTATTTGCTGGCTTTATTTGTTTTAGGCTGTCCACCTTAAATTTGTCCCTTTCCTTGCCCAAACCCTATTTACTGTATTCTTACACCAGTAATGCATTTCTGTAAATAAGCCTTTAAATCTTGTTCTTATCTGGTCACATTTGCTGTGCATTTTAAGGACAGAGGTCAAATGTCAGGCTCTGAACTTGAAGAAGAAAACCCACCTCCAAAATTAGCTCAAAAATAGAGCCAACAAAGTATATAGTCCACACAGATCAATACAATAATGATACATACAAACTCATTTAAAAAAACGTTTTTATTTTTATATAGTTTGTTTAATTTTACTTGTTAGTATTTAACAAAAAATAAACCATATATATGCTTAAATATACATATTTTCAACAAAATCATAACCTCCCAACCTTCACACACATCTCTCTTCATCATTCATCCAGAAAAGTACCAGTCATTCCTTATCGCTACACTCACTTATTTATATTAAAAAATACAGAGCATACATTAAGCCTTCAACTGGGACATCCTAAACTGTATGATCATACATTGGAATTGTAAGAACAAACTTGCAGATCAAAATGCAAGCTCCATACATCATTAATTTAATGTGTCAATATGATTTCTTTTCAATATGCATATACTTTTTTTTGTTTTTCTCTTTTTCCAAGTGATTCAGTTACTGAAAACCTGATGGAGGTTTAACGGTGTCGAACAAGGCTTTCGTGTTGGTGCCGACGCATGTTTCGGTCCTAATGATCAAAGACCACACACCTTCTTCAGGGCACACTCCGATGAAATACAAATTTACACTTCAATAAAAACAAGGAAAAGAGGGAGGAACACAGGGTGGCCATAGAATAGATTCAATCTAAAATGGAAAAAATCACTGTTTGATGAATATATACAAGCTAATGCATCTGAAAGATGCTTGCAGACAAAACATAAACTCCAGGCTAAATCTCAATCATTCCTAAACACATGTTGATCACATTCCATGCATTCCTTGTGCAGCCCTATCACACATCAATTCTTACCACAAAATACAATACAACGTGCTACGTTATAGCCCTTGGGTTATTATGAGTCTAAGTTTCCTAGCAATGAGTCACCAACCGATGCATGCTCCCATTGTGAACATGCCAATTTGCTAGATGAGAAGGGGGTTCCTGGTGAGGGAAGACTTAAATATATAAATGAAATAGAACAAAGTAATGCACCTTAAAAAGGCCAAAATATATCACGGGTAGTAAAAAGGCAAGGCAGAGCCAAGATATGACTGTCCATGCATCTCCAGTTAAAACGTAGCACTCTAATGCAACATTTTTTTTTTTAAACTTGGGATCTCGGTACTTAAACATGAATCCCTCCTGGGCCAAATTGCCGCCTTTCAACATTGCTGAGAACATTGCCCCTTCCCCTTCTTGATCTGGTGATTTCAACAGCATCCTGAAGTGGGACAGTTGGAAGACCCAAGCATAGTACTGCAAATCCAGGAGAGACAGGCCACCCTTCTCCCTCCTACTTCTCAGTTTCTTCCTTGCTATTCTAACTCCTCTAGAGGCCCATATGAAAGAGTTAATAGCCTGCTGGAGCTTATCTATAGAAGGCTTGCAAAAGTGTAGTGGGATGGCATTAAAGAAGAAGGTAATTTCTGGGAGCGCAGTCATTTTGCCAGGTTCACCCCCCCAAAAATTGAAAAAGGTAAGTAGGTCCAGCTTTTCATGAGCCGTGAACACTCTCTTGTGACAATAGATAGATGAATCTCTGTAATGTTACTGATGTTGTGTACTATTTTTACACCCAAGTACCTCATCTCTCATTTAGTCTGATGTTGACTCGCCCTTATACTCAAAGACATCACCTCCGTTGTCCCTGCATTGACCTCGTACCCTGATATCCTTCCAAAATCTTCTGCATGCTTTATTACTGCGGGAAAAGTAGTTAGGAGGTCAGAGGAAAGAACCAGTATGTCGTCTGCATACAGGGCCACTTTTTTGTCCCATCCCTTGTGCATAAAAGGGGCGATATTTGTCTCCTCTCTCAGTTTTTGAGCAAATGGCTCAATGTATAGATTAAATAGAAGGGGGATAAGGAACGCCCCTGTCTAGTCCCTCTAGTTATTTTGAATGGGCTAGTGAGTTTACTGTTAACTAATAGTTTAGCAGATGGGTCTTGATATATCAACTGGATAGCTCTGTGGAAGTTCTTGCCGATGTTATATTTCTCCAGTGCGGCCATCAGATACACCCAGTTGACTCTATCAAAAGCCTTGGTGGTATCGAGGGTCATGGCTGCAAGGGGAAGCGAGTATGTTTTGGCGAGGTCTATTGCGCCAATGAGTTCGTAAGTAAGTTCAAGCAAGTTTCTGCCCTTAATGAAACCTTTTTGGTCAAGATGTAACTTATCGCCTGCTACTGCACCTAGCCTGTCAGCGAGGATCTTGGCGAGGATTTTATAGTCCGCGTTTAACAGAGATATGGGTCTATACGACTCACAACCTGCTGAATTTTTCTTAGGCTTTAGAATTAAAGCAATTATAGCCTCACCCTAAGAATCTGGGCGTTGCTTCCCTTCAATTAAGATCTCATTAAAGAGCTGGGTCATTACTAGGATAAGGACCTCCGCCAGGCTTTTAGAGAGGTCCGTCGGGAGACCGTCTGGGACCGCAGCCTTACCCCCTTTTAATAGTTTGAATAGCACTCTTAACCTCTTCTTGAGTGATTTCTTGCTCTAAGGATTTTTGCTGTACGGCATCCAAGGGGTTAAGCATAAACAAGTTCAGCCATGCCTCCGCCTCTGATTTATTAACTGTTCTGTCTTCCATATATAGTGCCTGGAAGAAGGTGTAAAAGGCGCCCTCTATTTCCTTGTCGGTGGATAAAATGTTCTTACTGTTGCTATCTACAATCTCTTTGATCTGGTTGCATACTCTATCCATTTTTGCTTTCCAAGCCAGGAGCCCCCCTGCCACTTCACCGTATTTGAAGTGAGCTAGTTTACTGGCCTCCCATCACTTCCTAATTCTTGTTTGGAGGATAGTGTCTAGTTGATCTTTTAGTTTCACTAGTTTAGCTTTATTTTCCTGCAACTTCTCAACTTCTGTGATGCACCTCCCCTCTATTTTTACTTTTTTCATCTCTTCTTCTATTTTAGTAACCTCTTCCCTGTACTTCTTGTTTCTCAAATGTATTCTGCAAGAAATTTTGCCCCTTAGATATGCCTTCATGGGGGGGGCGATATAGGGCGCACGACAAGACGACCGCACTCTAGTGAGGCTCTGCCCGGCTGAGCACTTATCCGACCATTATCCGCCTGTAAAACCTCACATCTGGTGGCACTGAAGAGGGTATCCGGTGCGCGCAGCACTCCTGCTTCTACTGGAGTGCTTTTGGATCACCTACGATAGCTGCAGCCACTGTAATTCAGGCATAATCGTCCCCTGCCGTGCATCTACAAAATGGCAGCACCCGCGAGGCCCTGAGATTGGTGGCCTCGGCCTGACGACTGAGCCCTTCTGAGGTCGGCGTGGCCTCACCTGCTTTTTGCGGCTCCATTGGGACGGACGGCGGATTGACTGAGCTCACCACTCCAGGTGGGGTGCTGTGCTAGGCCCCTGGAAGCGAGAGGGGATCGGCGGCGGATGGCGACGAGAGGGCCTCTATCTGACCGGGCTCTCCTGTGTGAGCGACGGCGGCGGTGGACGGAGAATCCTGTCTTCCCGACGCTGGTGGCGGTGAGTGGGGCGCGGCCCGGTTCGGGCCTGTTTCCGCGAAAGCGGGTGCAGGCCTGATGTGGCCCGCGACCAGTGAGCTGTCGCTGGGTGCTGGGGTGTGTGGGAGATCGTGGGTAGCGTTGCTTGGGCCCAGCTGCATTCTGCCATCAATCTGCGCGCCTCTGTGGCCGATATCATGTCGGGTGACCCGGAGGTGCTCCACCTGTTTGGCCTACATCCTGCTGTGGTCAGGTGTATTTGGGACAGCCCTATCTATCGCTTGAAGCCCTGATCCCGCATGAGTACCACACTACGGTGCATCTACCTGCTTCCATTTCCTACTATGAAGTTGTAAACCTGCTGTGGGAGCGAGTTGTGAGCGTCGCTGCTTTCCTCGTTGGCTGGGTCACTCTCTCCTCTCAGTGTGCTGCCCAGTGAGTTGCTTAATGGTCTCCTGGAGGTCCCGCCGGGCTGCTTTTTCCTCTATGGCCTATGCCCCTTTCTATCTATACACACCCCTGACTTTGCACTATACCTAGAGAAACCGCGTTGCTGATGATTGCCCTGGGATTACCGGGTCCTGCTCTTTGTGCACCGCAGTGAGTTTCTAATTGAGCCGGGGTTGAGTTGGCCTGGCCTGGGTCCTGTTATTGATTTATCTCTGGGTTGACGCTTTTGTGCGCTGCCTGACTACACATTCCTGAACTGGGTTGATCCCTCATTCTCTACCTCACTGAGTTTATTGGTGATAGTACAGCTGGGGGCCTATACCAAGTGTCATTCTGGTCCGGAAAGGGCTACTGATTATATCGCTGATTGTGGTGTGGCCCTCACTTTCTAGCCTCTACTGTGGTGGTGTGCAGACGTGATCGCCTCTTCTCAGGGAGCGCCTCGGGCTCACAGGGCTGGTTGCAGAATGTGTCTACGCTATACTGATCTCAAGGCCTGAGAGGTTCTGTCTTGGGGGTGACCTCCTCATCTTCACTTCCTGTCGATAGTTTGACTAAAATTGCGGGCAATGTGGGAAGGACTGACAAGTCCCAACCTCGCCTCACGTTTGAGGCACGCAAGTCCTCCAAGACTCCACAAAAGGCGGCCTCTGACTCTGAGGCGGACACCCAGGATGGGGGAGCCTCCACTATAGATTCAACACTGTTGGCCATGCAGCGTAGCCTCCAATCCATAGAGGGTACAATGGCGGCTGTGCATCAACGCCTCGACCACATGTCGTCACAGCTCGAAATGCAAAACACACGCATGGGGGAAGTCGAGCAACGAGTGTCTGCAACAGAGGATGGTCTGAGCGATGTCGCAGGGAAAACACTTAATATGGAAAAGGTTCTCTCCCTCATTCAGGCAAAGAATGAGAACTTGGAAGCCCGCTCCCGACATAACAACATTCGAATTATGGGGCTGCAGGGAATCAACTAATGTGGGCAAAACTGAGACCTTTGTTGAAAACTTGATAAAGGACATTTTGGTACAGAACTGCTCTCCGCCATGTTCATTATTGAGCGGGCCCATCTCTCCCTCGCAGCTAGGCCTGTCCTGGGTGCCCCACCACGTCCCGTTATCGCACGGGTGTTCAATTACAAGGACCGTGACGCCATCTTGCACATGGCTAGAGATAAAGGCACTATTGAACATCAGGGCAACACTCTCTTTCTTCCCTGATTTTACTGTTACTGTTCAGGCTGCGCGAAGGGAGTTCGAGCTGTCAAAAAGTTTCTACAATCTGAGGGAGTCCCCTACGCCATGTTATACCCTGCCCTCTTGAAGATAGGCCCGGATGGAGACTCGAGGATTTTCACCAATCCCAAGGTAGCGCTGGAGCATGCAAAACATGAGGAACAGTAGGGCTGTGGGGAGCACATCGGTACTACGTCCTACCACGAAGCCCATCTGGGCAGCTTTTTTCTTGACCTGCACAATGTCATGGTTCATATGCTTCCATGATTTTCTCCCATGTACAGGTGGACATTGTTGATGTCTTTTTATAAATGCACGTCTTCCTTGCCATGTGATTCACCTGCTGTATTCTTTGACCAGGCACAGATGTTTGTTCTGCTCAGCCACCTCCTACCAGATAGGAGGCTAGTAGCACTCTGACGCCCCCCAATGGGAGTACCCCACCACACTTTGCTTTGTTTTTTCCTAGTTGGAGATGGGTTGGAGAGAGTTGGGATGGCTTTGGCGAGTTGGGGACGCTGAAGTGGGAGGTGGGCTGGGGGGTGGAGAGTGAGGGGGGACGTCCAGCACTTTCGGCTTATGGTCATGGTGTATTCAGCTTATTATTTGTACGAGTGGACACGTCTTTGATATATCCAATTGCCAGATTTTTTACAATTCTATTAACTCAATGAGTGGTGAAGTGCGGTTTCTAACCTGGAATGTCCGAGGCCTAAACACCCCCAAAGAGATTCTATCTGTGCTTGCTTACTTGGACAGGATGGATGTTCAGATAGCCTGTTTACAGGAAACCCATCTTACGAAATTGTCCGAAAAAAATGTGGGTGGGCGGTGGGGGGCAGGGGGGTGCGAGTGGCGTCCTCTTTTTTTAGCTATGCATGAGGAGTGATGATTCTGGTCAAGCGGGGGTTCCATTTTCTGTCACTCTAGCTGAAACAGATCACTCAGGCCAGATAGTGCTGGTACATGGTCAGCTGGGCGGAGCAAGTGTGCTGTTAGTGAATGTGTACGGACCGAATATTGATTATCTGGCCTTCTTTTCGGATGTATGGTGCCGCATCACTAGCTTTCCAGAGGTGGATATAATCTGGGGTGGTGACTTTAATGTCTGTCGCTGTTGATCGTATGGGTAGTGAGACGTCATTGCCTAAGCAAGCTTCTGAGATGTTGCTGGGACTGACGGATGCTGGCCGTTTGAATGATGTGTGGCAACTGCAACACCCTGGGGCTCGAGAGAGTACTTTTATTTCCTCTGTACATGGGACCTGGTCCCGACTGGATTTCTGGCTGGTCATTGAGGCTGCGTGCACTTGGGCGGTTGAGGTATGCCATATGGCTCGGACGCTCTCGGACCATTCCCCTGTGCTCTTGGAGCTGCAGGTTCCTGCATGCGAGAGGCCTCCGTTCACTTGGCGGCTGCAGCCATCCTCATTGACAGACTCCGTCTTCAAACACACAATTGGGGAGGCTATTCATAATTTTTTCAAGGAAAATGAGTGCTCGGTTGACAGCGCCGGCGTCCTCTGGGAAGCATTTAAAGTAACTATTAGGGGGTGTGTGCATGGGGGCGCAGGCAGGCGTCTTGAGGGATTTGAGGCATTGGATTCACAAACTAGCTGTAGAAATTTCCACTTTAGAACGTGCCTATGAGTCGGACCCTTCTCCAGCGACACTGTCTGCGATCCGGGAGTTGGTCACTGAGCATAACAACACTGTCGATCAAGAGATAGTCCATAGGTCTAGACTCAGTAAGGCTAGATATTACGGCGAGGGAGGTAGGCCTAGCCGCTCACTTGCTCAGAAGTTGGCTGCTCCACATAGTCTGGAATACATTACAGAGATGCTTGACGAGGTGGGGGACGCGCAATTCACTACAGCTGACATTAGTGTGACCATGCTAGACTTCTATGCCAGACTTTACGAAAATAAGACCGTGGTGCAGCAAGATGAGATGAACTCATATTTAGACGACGTTGCTCTTGGTTGGCTGTCCTTGAACCATAGGGAATATCTTACGCAACCTTTTGATGAGGAGGACGTAAAACTTGTTATTATGTCCCTTCCCACATGTAAGGCTGCGGGACTGGACGGGCTCCCTAGTGAATTTTATAAGACCTTTGCGGATGTATTAGCCCCCAGACTTCTTGAGGTCTATGCAGAGGCGTATGATACCGGCCGTCTCCCGCCCTCCTTAAGGGAAGCCCTCTTGGTTATGTTATTGAAGCCTGATAAGGCATCTAATTGTTGTGACTCCTACAGGCCCCTTTCAATTATTAATATTAGATGCTAAGATATTGGCTAAGATGATTGCTCTCTGGCTACAGCCCCTGATTCCCCTGCTGGTACTCCCTGACCAGTCACGGTTTGTGCCTGCCCGAACTACCACGCATAATCTGCGCACACTTTTCGCCACCCTGCACTATTTTGATTTTAAAGCCGTAGCGTCATTGCTTAACGCAGCAAAGGCATTTGATTCCCTTCAATGGGATTATATGTTTACTCTACTCACAAGAATGGGCCTCCCTCTGTTTTTCCTCCAGTGGATCAGAGTCCTATATACCGAGCCGGTTGCCAGGGTTGGTGTTAATGGTTGTGTGTCGTCGGCCTTTCCCATTCGTAGGGGCACATGGCAGGGTTGCCCCCTTTCGCCGATGCTTTTTGCTTTGGCTTTAGAGCCTCTCGCATGCAAGCTGCGCCAGCTGCATACATCGGCTGCATTGCGTTTCCGACAGCGTCCGGTCGTTGTTTGACGACATGCTATTATATGTCTGCGAGCCTGCCACCTACCTTCCGGAGTTGCTATGCGAGTATGTTAAATTTGAAGGTTTCTCCGGCCTAGGGATCAATTGGGCTAAGTCGATGGTATTTCCCCTGACGGCTGGCACTTGTGAGGTCGAGTTGGACTTCCCACTGTCCTGGACCCGGGATCCGGTGAAATATCTGGGTGTCTGGTTACAAAGGGACCCTGAGCAGGTAATTTCCATGAATTATGGTCGCACCATCTCACAAATTACAGATAAGGCTGAGCGCTGGGCCCGGCTGCCCCTGTTGCTTGCGGATCGCATTGCGGTGACAAAAATGAATATTTTACCCAAATTATTGTATCTGTTTGTAAATATTCCTATTTGTCTGAATAGTTCCATTTTTAAAGCGTTACAGTCGTCCATATTGTTGTTTGTCTGGGGGGGCAAAAAGCCTTGTTGTAGCTGGGATATGCTTGTACAGCCATTTGATCGTTGCGGATTCGAGACACTGGACATGCATCTCTACTATTTGTGCGCCCAGGCGCAATTTGCGCGTTATTGTTTTTTTCCGCAATAGTTCCTACCCCATACAGCGATAGAGGCGGATGCAATTCTCCCACTGCCGCTTGTGGCAGCAGCACTTTCGGGTGGTCGTGGCGGACCCAGGGCAGAAATTAACCCAGTATTATGTACCACCTGGGCCTGGCAGGCCCTTGCTAGAAGGGCACAGCTGGATTACCTTTATGCCCCAAAGCTGCCAAGAGCAGCGCATCCTGATATTTCAGCTGCACAGGAGCGTTCTGCTGTACATGCGCTGCAGGCCGCCGGAGTGGTGCAAATGGGTGACCTGTACAAACAGGGCCAGTTCCACTCGCTACCGGATGTGTAGGCAGGTCGGACTCACGGCCAGATGCTGTGCTTTACATATGTGAGGGTGCGACAGGCGGTCAGAGCGATTGACCCCAACTATCCAGCTGAACCGTAAACATTGAGAGCACTTCAGGTGATGATGGCTGGTGAGGAGCGCAATGACCTGATTACTAAATTATATGCTGCATCCCAACGTGAGATGAAGCCAGGAGAACACCCTTCATATCTTAAATGGAATACAGCATTGGGATACATCATGCCACTTGATCATTGGCAGTTCTGCTGTATGCTGTCTGGGCGCCTCACGGCCAACTGTAATATGCGTATCATTCATTTTAAATTTTTGCACCAGTTATACTACACTCCAATGCAACTGTGGAAATTTGGACTGCGTGAAATAGCTTGTTGCGTGAGGTGTGGACAAGCAGATGACGATTTTTTGCACACCTCGTGGCAGTGCGCAGGGATAGCTGCCTTCTGGGCTAAAGTTGCGAGTGTGATGACGGATTTGGTGTTGGGGCACGTGCGGTGTGTGCCGGAGGTATGCCTGCTGGGTGACGCTAAGTCTTTGAAGTCGTGTAACCGGCGACTGGTTGTGGTGGCGACATTATTGGCCAAGCGTGCTGTGGCACAATGCTGGGGTGCTCAGAGTCTCCCTACGGTCCGAGACTTAACCTACTGCAGGGAACAATTGGAGGCGTATGCGGAGGACCTGCCTGAGTCATCTCGGCCCAAAGATTTCTGGGCTCCACTGACGATGTATATATTGAGTAATCCTGATCTGTGATGTGTCCTATTTTTTGTTCTCCTTTTGTTTTTTCTGTTAGTTTGTGCCTCATTGGGAATCAATACAATTGGATTTCCATATTTGTATTATCTGACATGTGTGTATGTAGTGCACAAGATCTCTTGCCTGTATGGTGTCAAATCTTGTTAAGTGCCGGGGGAGGTGGTGGTTACGAGGGGTAGTTGGCTCTTAGGAACTGTTTGTTTATGTTCGCACTACATATTACTAATGCACTTCGTAGTTAAAAAATGCTTGTGTTGATCCATGCTATGTTGATGCTGATGGCTCTCCAGTGGACCGTGTGTATTGTAACTTCAAGCTATTCAATAAACAAAATAAAAAATAAAAAAAAGATATGCCTTCATGGAATCCCAAACCATTTGGCTTGAGGCTGACCCCATGTTATAGCCTAAGAAGTCAGCCGTCTCCAGATTCAAGAAGTTCATTTAATCTACTTCTTGTAACAATGTACGATCTAGAGTCCACACGCTACTGATCTTCCTGCTATCCAGCTCTAAATCCAGGTGCACCCCAGAGTGGTCAAATAAATGTGGTGTCAGAAAACCAATAAACTTAATCTTCCCCCTCAAGCTGAGACTAGTCAGAATATAATCTATCCTAGAGTTTGTGGCCGTACTTCCCGTTTGTAAAAGGAGACACCTAACTGGAGGCCTGATACATCTCTCCAAGCGTCACTTGCCCCGTCTGCTTCTTCATAGAGTATAGAAAAGCACATGATTTAGATGGTATTGTAGCCCTGCTGTTTTGTGATTTATCAAGTTTAGGATCCAGTACTATATTAAAGTCCTCGCCCATAATTACGGGATCAGGGAATTCAAGCAAGTTTGAGAATTTTATTTTTAATGACTTTGGGTCGTCCTGATTCGGGCCATAATATCCTACCAGAGTAAGGAGGTTTCCGATTATTATAACCTTGATGATAACCTTCCTTCCTCCAGTATCAACTAGAGCATGGGTACTCACAAACTTTCTCTTGGGGGCCAAATTTACAGTGTGGTTTGTGGCCGAGGACCGCACCGGTGGGGGCGGAGTCAGAGGGGGAGGGGCTGGGCTAAAGCAAACAAATTGTGACCATGAGGTTGAACACAGGTCCCTGCAGCAGACGCCTTCGTCCACTGAGCCACCAGACCCGGCATATACACATCTATCTCTCTCTCCCTCCCTCCCTCCCTCCCTCCCCTCTCCCTCCCTCCCTCTCCCCCTCCCTCTCTCCCCCTCCCCCTCCCTCCCTCTCCCCCTCCCTCTCTCCCCCTCTCCCTCCTTCTCTCCCCCTCCATCTCCCTCCCTCCCCCTCCCTCTCCCTCCTTCTCTCTCTCCCCCTGTCTCTCTCTCCCCCCGTCGCCCTCCCTCTGTCTCCCTCCTCCCTCTGTCTCCCTCCTCCCTCTGTCTCCCTCCTATCTCTGTCTCCCTCCTCCCTCTCTGTCTCTCCCTCTGTCTCCCTCTCTGTCTCTCCCTCTGTCGCCCTCTATGTCTCTCCCTCTGTCGCCCTCTCTGTCTCTCCCTCTGTCACCCTCTCTGTCTCTCCCTCTGTCGCCCTCCTCCCACTGTCGCCCTCCTCCCTCTGTCGCCCTCCTCCCTTTGTCGCCCTCCCTCCCTCTGTCACCCTCCCTCCCTCTACCTCCCTCTGTCTCCCTCCTTGTCTCCCCCTCTGTCGCCCTCCTCCCTCTGTCGACCTCCTCCCTCTGTCGACCTCCTCCCTCTGTCACCTTCCTCCCTCTGTTGCCCTCCTCCCTCTGTCGCCCTCCTCCCTCTGTCTCCCTCCCCCTCTCTCCCTCCCTCTCTCTCTCACTGTCTCTCTCTCTCCGTCGCCCTTCCTCCGTCGCCCTCCCTCCGTCGCCCTCCTCCCTCTGTCTCCCCCTCCCTCCTCCCTCTGTCTCCCTCCTCCCTCTGTAGCCCTCCCTCTGTCTCCCTCCTCCCTCTGTCTCCCTCCTTCCTCTGTTTCCCTCCTCCCTCTGTCTCCCTCCTCCCTCTGTCTCCAACCTCCCTCTGTCGCCCTCCTCCCTCTATCGCCTTCCTCTCTCTGTCTCTCTCCCTCCATCTCCGTCCATCTCCCTCCATCTCCCTCCATCGCCCTCCGTCTCCCTCCCTGTCTGTCTCCGTCTCCCTCCCTCCGTCTCCGTCTCCCTCCCTCCATCTCCCTCTCCCTCCCTCTGTCTCCCTCTCCCTCCCTGTCTCTCTTTCTCCCTGTCTCCCTCCCTCTCCCTCTGTCTCTCTCCCTCTCTCTCTCTCTCCCTCTCTCCCTCTCCCTCTGTCTCTCTCCCTCTCCCTCTGTCTCCCTCCCTCTCCCTCTGTCTCCCACCCTCCCTCCTTCTCCCTCTCTCCCTCTGTCTCTCTCCCTCTGTCTCTCACCCTCTGTCTCTCACCCTCTGTCACCCTCTGTCAACCTGTCTCCCTCTGTCTCCCTCCGTCACCCTCTGTCATCTCACCCCGTGTGTGTGTGTCAGCCCTCAGCCCGGGCTGAGACAGCTTCCCAGCGCGCACACACAGTCGCACCCGACCGAGTACTTCACAGGTCTTTAAAAGACCATTTACATGTTAATAAAGCTTTGTTGTATTTCACCTCTTAGGCCCCTGCATCTCCACTTTGACAATCACTGGAATCCCCCGGCCCCCACAGAGCAGAGTCTCAGAGTCCGGGCTGCTGCACCCGGCAGTGTTTGCTAACACTATTTAATTTTTAATTTTTTAAAAACACAGGTAGGATGTCTGCAAGGTCCGCGGGCCGCCAAGGAAGGCTTGCCGGGCCGCTGGCGGCCCGCGGGCCGTACTATGAGTAACCTTGAACTAGAGCGTTTAGTAGGCGTGCCTTGGCTTGTTTTTTTATTAGTATTGCCACTCCTCTGACACTAGCGCTTTGGTCGGCGCAGACCATGTGTTCAATCCATTTTAAGTTCTTAAAAATAGCTGGGGATTCAGCTTTTGAGAGGTGTCTCTTCTGTAAAATGATAACCTGTGCAGGAGAGTCCCTTATGTATTGTAGAATTTTTTCCCTTCTTCGTTCAACGCGCAAACCATTCACATTCCATGACAGAAACTGGACCATTCTTTTAATATACAGTGTTTTTTTAATGGATCTGGGGCCTTTAAAGTATAGCGTATAGAAGATGGGCCGTACTATCCAAGCAATATGCAAAGGACTGTCTAAGGTGAATGAGGATTTTTTTTTAAAATGTTACCCAACATGCTCCCCACCCTGTGCCCAGCTTCCCCCCTCTCCCCATGACCCCCACCCTGGTAGTCCTATCCACTACACTCGTAGGCAACTCGCCTCTCTGGCACTTTATTAGTACAAACCCCAGAGCCTTCATGACCGTGTGTTTTTCTTTTCTTCTCCCCTTTTTTTCCCTTTTCCCTTTTCTCTTTCTTTTTTCTTTTTACCCCTTTTTCTCTCTCGTTTTTCCATAAGTATCTGAGCTGGACATGCATGTACCGATTGGCCCCTGAGGGTCAGAACTTTATTTTATTTTTTAATTACTAACACTTATTACAGTGACAATAAATGAAAACAAAAACAAGGGGAAAAGAAGGAGGAGTAGGAGGGCCTACTTCTTAAACATTGTTTTTTTTGCAAGTTCTCCAGCAATTCATCTGACTCGTGCTTGGAGGCGGGGAATTTAAGTTAGGCAACAGCCCCCAACATCTTGAAATCTTCTAGTTGCTCCCCAACTCCCATTGCCTGTCTAGGGTGGCCCATGCAAGATCAAAACGAATTTCAAATGTAAAGACTTTCCCCTGCAGTGAGTTCGATTTCAGAGCCAGGTTCAAGATCTTCAGGGAGTAGGTCTGGAAGTTTAGGAGGATCTTACGTGGTTTTGTCTTATTCGGATGCTTTCTGAAAGGGTCTCTGTGCACCCTTTGGATACCCCTCCTTAGGTCCTCCTCGGATTCCTCAATCTGTGTTTTTCCCTTAATCAATATGAAGGACTTAAGGTCCTCACACTCCTTAACCTCTGGGACATTCAAGATACGGAGGTTATTTCTTCTAGAATTATTTTTTAGTTGCTCCAGCTTATCCCGAACCACCTGCTCCTCTCTTTTGAGTGCCGATATATCTGCTTTTGCTGCACTCAACTCCTCTTTTAAATCGCCCACAGAGTTTTCAAGGGAATCCGTTCTAGAGTTTAGGAGGTCAATCTTTTTCTCCAGGGATTCACAAAAACATCTGATCTCACCTGGGTTGGACTCCGACACTGCAAACCCTTTTTTGATGTCATCTGACAGACAAAGTACGAAACAGCGCTTCCATGGGGGCAGATATTGTCTCTGTGGAGTCCTCAGTGCCCATCTCTATTCTCAACGTTTCAATCCCTCCCTGCTGAGCAAGGGGTGAAATAACCCCACCTGCCTCTCCATTCCTGTACGTTCCTGGCTGCTAGTAGAATTCCTTGGGGTAGAGTCGCTAAGGGTACTGGAATGTCATTTGCTTCTTACTATGGACTTGGTTAGGTAGAGTCAGAAGCCCCTTTCTAAGTGCTTCGCCCTGCTTCACTATGTCTACCACAATCGGCTACACTTTGAAAAAGTATCTTAACGAAGGAGTGATTTTTGTTTTGTGGTTGCTGGGCTTGGCGCTATTCTTGCCTTTACCAGCTTTGATACTTCTACTTTTGACATCGCACCTCTGGAACGGGCTTGAGTTTGCCCCCCACTCTGAGGTTTTAGTAACCCCTTGAGGAGGGGGAAGGGGACCTTCCTTACCACTGCCACTATAAGCCTTGCCTTTTATTGAGGCCTGTCTCCTGCCTCTGGATGCTGCCTTAGCGGGGCCAGAAATAACCCCCCAATACCCTTTACCTGAGATTATGTCCATGGCAGAACCCGTTGAGACAGCCTGACCTAGCTTCTCAAGATTGCGCTGTGGGCTCAGGGGTTGCTGAAAAACTTCTTTGGGCTCCTTGCTCCCAACAGGCTCCCTTGCTGCTGGCTCTGATCCCTCAGCGGTGAAGCAGGCAGAGCATGTGCTGCCTCTGCTCACGCTGCCTTGGAGGAGGCCGCACGCTTCTACCCTGCGGCTCCACCGCAACTCCAGGGTGGCCACCTCCAGCGGAAGCAGGCAGGATGAACTTCTTTGCCGCGGGTAACCACTGGTGCCGTCCCGACGCTGCACATCACAGGCAGAGGCAAAGGAGGCAAGGATGCAGAGCACCTCCAGGCACCCACGCGATGGACCAGACAGCGGAAAAACAAAGGGAAGAGGTGACGCTGCACTTCTGCTTAATTCTATTTAATCCGGGCTCTGTTAGGGAGCATTGAGGGCCATGAGTGCGGGCGCGTATGGTGAGTGTGTGACGAGCCTCAAGCATCGGCCGCCATGTTCTCCCCCACATGTGATGTTCCTGTTCTTCAGGCGATGGCCAGAACTTGGGCAAGTATTAGACGATTGAAAAATAAAATAAGCAGCATAAATATCAAGACCAACCCGCATTGAACATTAGACATTGGAACAGGAATTGCTAATTGAAGAATACCTGAAAAGAATGTCCTCTGGTAAGTTTATGGTATACAATGGAACATGAAAAGGTACAGGCCGGACGTCTTGTAACAAAGGGGCAGCAAGCTCCCTCACATTATCCTGTAGCGGATGAGACGAATCTGATAGATGAAAAAATGTGAAAAAGAATAAAAAACACATTGAAAATGAAGAGTGATATAAGACGATAGAAGAAATTACAAAAGCACTTGATTCTGAAAACCCTAACACGGTGTGGAGAACCTTAGATGGGTGCTGACACCATGGGGCTTGGGTCCTAAAACATTCCTTACTTGCAACTCCGGTCGAGGTTACTCACGATCCTCCTCACTGGGCCTGTTCGACATAGGCTCTTGCCTACCACTGGAAAACAAAAGAGGCTGGAGAGGCCAGCCCCGGGGATTAGAAAGGGGTGGCGTGGCCGTTTCTACCAATCCATCCACACCAAACCAGAAATAGAATAAAACTAAAGCTAGCACGGCCTCCTCAGAACAAGCACGGTCCAAATTGCAACCATCTTCAAAGATAGCATTAAACACAAATGTCAATGATGAGAAAAAATATAATAAATGAAATAATCATAAAACAAATAATGAAAAAACTAAAATGATGAACATGTGAAATCTAAAGCTAAAAACGCTAAAATGAAAGAAATACACTAAAGAGAATACAAAATGAGATAAACTAAAAACTTATCAAAAAGAGAATGATGGAGCTAGTCACGGCCATATTTAAACCCCTTTTTTCCTACAGAAAATGTCAGGCTCTGTCTTCGAGGGAGCTCAGGAGCTGATTTCAAAGTCGGTCAGAGTTGCCTCCGACTGACATCGTTTCTGTGTGAGAACCAACCGACCATAGGTTGGCAGTTCTGCACACTGCTTTACGATGTGACCGCAACTCCCATATCTGAAAGAAACACGTTAGTTAGATTCCTCACCTTAGAATATCCCCAGGCGTCAGGCTGGATCCGGAAAGATTTTTCATCAGCAATACGCTTGCGCGGTGCTTGGTGTCGTCTTCGGCTCCGCGTCAGTCATCGGCGTCGTTCGCCGGGATGACGTCGTGCGCCGGGATGACATCGTCGGAGTACTTAGACGCCGCCCTCGCGCGCTGACGTGACGTCAGTTCTTCTTTTTTCCGTGCCAGACAGCGCCGATCCGGGAAGAGCATACCCTTTTAGTAATTTTTTGACTAAACTTTTTGTAGTCTTTTGGTCTATTCTAGTCGACTCTTCTCTGGTGCCAGTAGGATGCCTGGTTTTAAACCTTGTGACTCCTGTAACCGACTGATGTCGGTTACGGACCACCACCGCCGGTGCCTCTACTGCCTTGGGCCGACCATGATGCCGGGTCGTGCCTCGACTGCCGGGCCTTGACTTCGAAGGCTAGTCTGGAGCGGTCCCGCAAGCTTCTTGAGCTCCGGCAGTCGGCTCCACGCCGTTCACGGTCCCAGTCGAGGAGGAGGTTGAGGGACCGGTCGCAGAGCCGCAGCCATCACCACTCGTCTGGTTCCAAGTCTTCGGGTAAGTCGAAGCATAGTAAGAAGTCCAAGAGGCGACATCGCTCTTCGGGCTCCCCTCGCCGGTCGCGCGACTCGGCTGAGGGTTCGGGTGGTACCATCCACGCGGCTCCGTCAGAGCCGCAGGAGTCGATTCCATCCCCTTACCCGCCGGTCCCTGGGACTGACGCGACTCCGGCGGAGATCAGTGCCTTCCTCTCGGCCATGAGAGGCCTGGCTCCGCCGTCGACGCCTGCCGGTGCGCCTTCGGGCCCCGCGGGCTCGACTGGGAGGCTTAGCGAGCCGTCGTCGACTCCGGTCCCGATGCCGCAGGTCCCCGCGGGGTCCGCGGGGTCCAGGCCTGGATCGCAGTCGGCGCCGGTCAACCTCACGACCCCTCCGCCGGCGCCGACTCCGGTGCCACCACCGGCGCTGTCTTCGGACGACGCAGTTCCCCGGTTCAGTCCCGGTCCGGGCCCGGCTTCGGAGCGGCGCCGATGGGTGACAATTTCATCTTCCGCCCGGCTCCGATCATTCCACCTGTTTACCAGGAATCGGATGACGGTGACGACTGGGAGGGGTCTGATGACCCTCTGACCCGGCAGGGCCAGTTATCACAGGACTGGGCAGACGAGCTGGGGGATGCCAGTGGCCTTGACACCTCCCCTGACACTGGCTTCATCTCCCCTCCGACCGTGGCTTCGGAAGAAGGTGCTGCATTTTCTGTGGTGCAGCGCAAGGCAGCTGAAGCCCTTGGGCTGGAGCTACCTGCTGTGGCCATGAGGACTAACCTCCTCACAGAAGTGCTCCAACCGTCAGCAAGCTGCTCGGAGCCTCTGCTGCAGTTTAATGAAGCACTAGTGGACGTTCTGAAGGGCACCTGGTCCAAGCCCTCCACAGTATCTCCCGTGGACCGGAACGTGGCCCGACGCCACCGCCCTGCACCGGGCGACCCCAGTTTTCTGTCCATGCACCCCACGCCCGAGAGCCTGGTTATCCAGGCCTCTACTTCCCAGACCTCCTTCCCGTCCGCTCCCCCGGATCGGGAATCCAAGAGACTAGAACAGTTTGGTAAGAAGCTGTTCTCCTCCCTTAGTTTGGGATTGCGGTCGATTAACACCGCTTGTCTCTTGAACTGTTACTCCCACTCCCTCTGGGATACGGTGGAGGACGTGCTGCCCCAGTGTCCGGAGGAGGCCCGGACACGGCTCGCCCAGGCTCTTGCCGAGGGGCGGGATGCAGCGCGGCATGCCATCCAATGTGGGCTGGACACTACGGACTCGCTGGGTAGGGAAATGTCTACCACGGTGGCGCTTTGTCGCCACGCCTGGCTGCGGTCCACGAGTTTTTCTGGGGATGTCCACAGTACCCTCATGGACATGCCCTTCGATAGCAGTCGCCTTTTTGGTGACAAAGAGGATAGTGTGCTGGAGCGCTTTAAGGACTCTAGGGCTACGGCCAAGTCCTTGGGCCTCTCAGCCCCGCGCCTGCAAACTTCCGCTTTTCACCCCTTTCGTGACCAAGGAAGGGGCGCCCCCTCTCGTCCGTAGAACCAACCTCCACGCGGTCGTGGATTCCACCGAGGCAGTACAGGGGGTCAACGTGCCGGTCCGTCGACATCTACCCCAGCAGCATCCAGCAGCACCCTCCTAGTCTGTGCTTTCAGGCCCATTCCATGCCAGTGGGAGGCAGGGTTCGCCATCACCTGCTCCACTGGCGTTCCATCACGTCGGACAGGTGGGTGCTGAAAATCATACAAAGGGGCTACTCACTTCCCTTCGAGGCGACCCCTCCAGCCATGCCACCGCAGTGCCACCGAATTTTGGGGGATTCATTGCAACTTCTGCCAAGGGGGCCATCGAGCGCGTTCCTGGTCCGGAAGTAGGTCGTGGTTGTTATTCCCACTACTTTCTGGTTCCCAAGAAGGGCAAAGGGGGTCTATGCCCTATCTTGGACCTCAGGAGCGTTAACACCTTCCTCCGGAAGGAGAAGTTCAAGATGCTCACTGTAGCTCAGGTTCTGACTGCCCTAGACCCTGGGGAGTGGATGGTAGCGTTGGACTTGCAGGACGCATACTGTGGAAATGTGGATTTTCCTGATCAGTTATGTCCCCTATCTTGGACCCCAACGGTTCTATATACATGTTACAAGTACATGTATGTTCCCTCCAGTTCCAGTTTCTAAGACGCAAACATATGTGTGTCTACCGTCGACATGTTCTCTGTCAGATCCGCCATCACAGGGTTGGATATTCGATTCCTAAGTATGAAAGGCCACCGACTTTATATGGCTAAGTTACTTCATTTTTACAGTTCAGGCAAGTAGGCCCGATTCTGTCCTCAAGCCTTTCCCTGCTCTCTGTCTCTGACAGCTTCAGCTTGAGCTCGCATCTGTATCCATGAACTTTGTCCTACTCCCTGTGCAGCTAACGGTGCCTGCCTCGGCCAGTTTTCGCCTGTCTGCCAAGAAGTTGTATTTCACCTTCGAATTATCTATTTTGCTCTCCAGCCGATACATTCCTGTCCAGTGATTTAGGTAAACATTTCCTTTAGCTCACAAGCAAAGGACTCAGCCTTTCCGTCCTCCTGCAAGTGATTCATAGCCCTGTTGCCATGGAAAGTTTTCTATCCCTCGCATCTCATATAGACACTTAGACGCTTGTACACGCACACACAGTTAGTATAGAATAGATTCTGTCCGAGAGTCCTTCCTTGTGGATAACATAGTTCTCTAAACATAGGATGTTAGATATGATTTGGGATTAGGTTGACTTGACCCCCCAGACTTCTCGTCTCCACATGTAGAGCTAAATGTCAAGTCCCCTTCACCCCCTAGTTGCACGTCAATTACACGTCATACTGCTGCGCGCGCATCTATGCCAAGTATTATCTTATAGATCCACCTATGTCTGATAATTCTAACCAATCATGTTTCTTTTATTCCTTATTACGCCTAGTTTCGATTATGTCACTGTTTTGTCACTTTTCTTATCAAATGTTACGCCTTCTACATTCGTTTCATTGTAATGTACTTATTATAAAAATACATGTCTGTTAATAAATTATTGTACTTCACTTCCTGAACCCTCGTGGTGACGGAACCTGAAGGCCGCGACTCGAGTCGGCCATTTTGAATGGAATAAAGCCCATTTAGAAAACCTCTTATACCACGGATTCTGCCTCTTGTTATTTTGAGCTATTTACTTTATTTTAAGATTCCGTATGAAATTCAGTCCGGTATTTTTATTTACCACATAATGGCGCCCGAACAGGGACACTTTCTCATCTCACGCGCCGGCGGTGCGTTGCAGGCCCGGTCTCCTGCCACAGCTGGACGGACCATAAACGCGTACCAGCAGGATTTCCTGTAAGCTCCCTCCGGTCAAGCGGGGGCGACTGAGGCTGCGATCAACCCAGACGAGGCGGTGAGAAGTGCGAAGTATCCCGACCAGAGCCTAGCTGAGAGAGCAAGATCCGAGGTATACAGAGGCCCACCAGGTTTTCCGAAATCCCGACGTCCAGAGGGTCCGATGTCCGCAGTTATCGAGTCCTGTCCATTCTCTGAGGCCTTCCGTTTCAAGGAGCTACTCGGTGAGTACCATCGCCGGGGAGGCGTGTTGACGCGCACATAGGTTGTGCCGGTCAAGACGGATTTGGGTACACAAATCCAGTCTGCACTGTTTAGCAGTGTATATGTACTGTTTAGCAGTATATCAAGTATTCCGAAGTATTCAGTTATTGTCAAGAATTCAGCGTGGTGATTAGTTAGGCAGACTGTCATCATTGTCGACCATTATTAAATGTTTAATGTTTAATGTTTAAAGTATTCAGAAAATGTCTTGCATATTGTGGTATGAATGACTGTTCATTGTTCACTGTTCATTATTGTGTTTCTCGTATTAAGCAAGTTCAAGAGTAAGTATCAGATCAGTTGTCAATATGCCGTTCTTCTCGAAGTTAAGACAGATTACTACCAGAAAAGGGGTGCTTGAAGAAGCAGTTCCTATTCCTCCTAGAGACACTCCAGGACATTTCATGTACCATAAGCATGGCTTAGATGCCATATTGTTTCTTGATCTATGGGTAGATTATACCAAGGGGTTACCGGAAAGTCAAAGGTGGCCCGCAGCGGGAACCTGGGATGCAGAGTGCATCATGAAAGTGGAGGAAGAGTTATGGAAAAGAAGGGTCAGACAGTCACAGAAAGACGCTGTTGAGTTATGGCGTAAAGAATCTCATAGACGAACAGAAAAAGCACGTAGACAAGAAGAGAGGAGTAAAGAAAGTTCAAATAAAGTTCAAGAAAATCTATTAATTGAGGAAGGTATCCGAGTGAGATCAGAACAAGTAAATAGACAAAGAAATGCTCTTATGAATGGTATGTATCCCCTACTAGCCGAAGGATTACCTAAGGCTGCTCCAGAGATACCAAAAGACTTGCCACCCCCGTTATTTCCAATTAAGGTACATCCAAAGGGGCTTCCCAGAACCGCAGAAGATGTTTTTCTTTCCTCATATCTAGACGATGCAGCTCCCGAGTATGCTAACGCCACACCACATAGACCGTCTGGCGGAGGGGTTCAACGTCAGGATCAGGTATCTGTCCCCGTGCAACAGCAAGTTCCGACACAAGCGTCGGCAAGCACATCTGTTTCCGCATCTGTCTCCGCAGTCGACTCTACGGAGGTATCAACACCCATAGTTGCTGTGTCACGTTCGACGAACCCTTTCACACCCGACGCCCCAGATGGGGCCACGGGAGGTGCTAGCAGTACTTTTACACCACCTAGAATAAATAAACTTGTCTTTCAAGAGTCAACACATTCACGTACACCAAAATTCGTAAATGAACGTACGCTTAAGGAACTCCTTGTAAATTGTAGATATGACCCAGTGGTTGGTAAAGAGGACGAAATGGTCCTGGCATCATTACGTATCAGGCGAGCCGCAGAGTATTTAGCAAGGTTACCAGGGATGACTACGCATCTAGATAACATATATCATTTTGTTCAAACAGGACGAGATCCAGGATGTATTAACAGAGCTATGGAATTCCAGAAAGTAGAGATACAGGGGGAACTGTTACGTTTCCTCATAAACTGTGTAATCAGAAATCAAGATCGTCCGGGGGTAGACCCGAATGCAATGCTTATTCTTACAAGATGGAGTCAGAATATATCGGAAGGGAGACACGATAAGCAAAATTGTATAATAGCCATGTGCCGAAAAATCCGTAAAGAAATAGAGCGTATTCATGAAGAAAGATTGGGAACAGACGAGTTTGAGCAAGATGAAGTGTCCGAATCAGGGAATTCCGCAAGACAGTCAGAGACCATAGCCTATGTAGGCAAAGGAAGATACTGTGAAAATACTAGATGTTTTTCTGATCCCATACACTCTGTATGTCCAAATAATAGCAGAACGTATCCGACGCCTGTAATAAATCTGAAATCTCCTGAACATTCGTTTCAAGCCGCAGATAAAATACTACGAGAACGAAGAGGTTACCACCTCCTCGATTCCATGGATGAGCAAGAATTAGCCAGATCAGCCGTTCACTGGATTGACAGTCCTGAAAAATACGGTGATGAGACCGTAGCACACACGTTTTTTAACCTCAGTACAGATGAACAACGTTTAGCTGGAATATATATGATTCAGCAACTCCTCATATTATATAAGAGCCAACATGCTGACCCTGGTCCTTTACCTGATATATTAACGGAACTACTCACGAACAGATGGAGAGGTTCTAGTAACAAGCTAATTAAAGAGATATTAGTGTCACGTAAGCAGTATGTCCTTTTTGTAAATCCAGATTCTCTCTCCTTGCCCCCCAGAGAAAGAGCACCGTACTACATGGATAGACAAAATCCTTTACGGGAAGTGCACCCAATAAAAGGCGAAGACAATGAGTTTCACCGTGTATTTGTTTACACACCCATATCAAAAATGGAATTATTAGAAATGAAGAAAGTAGTACCTAGTCATGACAAAGACCCAGCGGGTTTCCACCGAGAAATTAAAGACATGTTACTGATGGGAGAGTACACCTTTCCTGATATTATGACGATATTAAAGGTGCTTTTGCCTGCTGGCATTTATGAAAAACTGAAAGAAAAAGAGTGGGAAGTGGGAGACCAAAAGATAGACTGGACAGCATTAGCAGAGGAAGAAAGGGGCCGAGCTGCAGGTTCAGGGCTCGGGGATAAAGTTAAACTATTACCAGGTTTACTAGTACAGGTACTGCCACGTTTATTAACTACAAAAAAGGAAGATTGGGGTGCAATCACAGCCTGTAAACAAAAGCAAGATGAAGACACAAGCGATTATTATGCTCGATTTGAAAAATGTTTTGGTATAAATAGTGGTATAAAAGCAAGTAGTGACTCATATCCACATTTATTTGTGACAAAATTAGTGGAAAATGCATTGCCTCCAGTGAAGAATAGAATATTGAAATTCGAGAGTACCTGGCAAAGTAACACTCCGTCGCAAATGCTACAAATGTTACAGTATCATCACAATAGAATTAGGGATGAACAAGAACACGAGCATAGACGCATGAAGGATACAAAAATGAAAATGCTAGTTTCTCAGACAGTACCAGCAGATGGTCACAAAAAGGGTGTGACACATTCTGGTGATTCTGCAGTTCCTGTAAAAGGAACCTGCAATTACTGTAAACAACTAGGCCATTATGTACATGATTGTCAAGTCCTGAAACGAAATATAGCTACAGGTATTGCAAAAGAGAGACCACGATTAGTTAGACAAGATCAGAATGAACAAGGAGCTATGCAGCATGGACAGTCCATGCCAGTTCAGCAACAGTCTATGCCAGCCTCACAGCAACCCATACAGTTTGTGCCAGCTGCACCACCGTTGCCTGCTACTGCCACACAAACCACAACACGACAAATGTATCAGACTGCACAGTATGAATACCCTGAGTATCAGCGTTACGCATGAACCAGCCTAGAGAGGGAAGTTGACTTACCGCTTATCGAGATTCCGGTAGATCAAGAAGGACCTTATGTACATAGTGAATTATTAGGTCAAGATAGAAAATTCTTACTCGATACAGGGGCAAGTCGAACAACCATAAAACGTAGTGAAGTTCCAGGGGCACCCCTCTCAGGCTCTCAAAATGTTTCCCTTGGTTTTTCAGGAAAACCTATTGTTAATGAAGTATCACAGCCTCTACCACTTACGATAGGACCTTTGACACGAACTACAGATTTATTGCTTACTAAATCATGCCCAGAAAATCTGTTAGGAATTAAAACTCTGAAAGCACTAGGAGCCATAATATGTTGTTCTCCGGAAGGAGTAAGGTTGTTTTTGCGTGATTTTAAAGGTCACTATGTGTCTAGAGACATGGATCCCCGACTACAGACTTTACCAGTACATCTATGGGCACAAGGCCCTACGGATGTTGGCTGCATGAACATTACACCCTATCGAGTTACATTGAAAGCAGGAGTGGTACTACCACGAATGCGACAATACAAGTTACCGCATGATGCTGTAGTGGCTTTGCTGAAAATCATTGATGAGCTAATTGCCCAGGGAGTAGTTGTAGAAACAGACTCCAATGTATGTAATTCACCGATAATTCCGATTCTTAAACGAACTGATCCTACTGCCCCACCAGTGTACCGATTGGTTATTGATTTGCGTGAACTAAACAAGTGTATTGTACCACAATTCCCTGTGGTCCCTGATATATCATCATTGTTGACAGCAATTGATTCCGAAGCAACATTTTTTACTGTAATTGATCTCAAGAATGCCTTTTTCAGCGTCCCAATAGATCCGGAAAGCCAATACTTGTTCGGATTCAGTTTAAATGGGCGCAGCTTTAAATTCTCACGCGCTCCTCAAGGATTTACAGAAAGCCCCAGCATCTACAGCCAAGCACTGAAACGAGAACTTGACAGTATCCACATGCCAGTCAATACTGCACTGCTTCAATATGTCGATGATCTGCTGATCACCGCGAGAAGCGAGCCAGAATGTGAAAAAGCTTCTCTGACAGTTTTACATTTCCTAGCCGACAAGGGGCACAAGGTGTCCCCTTCTAAGCTGCAATTCTGTGTTCAGCGAGTTATTTATCTTGGTCACTCGCTGTCCAAGGAGGGAAGGCAGCTTACACCAGATCGCATCCAGTTAATTGCTAACATGTCAATACCCCAGACACAAAAGGAGGTGCGGGCTTTCATAGGCCTCACTTCATATTGTAGGCAGTGGATCCCTCAGTACGCATTTCTAGCAAAACCACTCATTCAGTTAACCACACAGGAGGCAGCCACATCGACTGTTCTCCCTTGGACTCAGGAACATACACAAGCTTTTGAAAGCCTAAAGAAAGCTTTATGTCAAGCACCTGTTTTAGCAACACCATGTTATAACAAACATTTTACACTCTTTGTTACAGAACGCGAAGGTACTGCCTTGTCAGTACTCACTCAGGATCAAGCAGGATCACGCAAGCCATGTGCTTATTTTTCCAGTACATTAGATCCCGTAGCTCAGGCTTTGCCTGCATGCCTGAAATCAGTGGCAGCGACAGCTTTAGCAATCAGACAAAGCGATGCCATAGTATTAGGACACCCATTGACAGTTCAAGTACCACATGCAGTAGAGGTTCTTGTGAACCGAACACAAACACAACACTTGACCATAGCAAGACTTACCGGTTATGAACTGACATTGTTTCAACCACACATAGAGATCCGACGGTGTAATACATTGAATCCTGCTACACTATTACCTGTAATTGGAACAGACCCACTAGCTCATGATTGTGTTGAAATCATTGAAATAAAGACGAAACCTAGACATGACTTGACAGACGTTCCAATGTTAGATCCAGACCTGACGTTGTATGTAGACGGATCATGCATGAGAACAAGTACAGGAGATTTAGTGGCCGCGTATGCAGTCACAACAGACACTGAAATTATTGAGACACATTGTATAGATATTCTGTCAGCCCAAGCAGCAGAACTTATTGCTCTAACGCAAGCCTGTATTCAAGCCACAAATAAGAAAGTTAATGTATACACTGACTCACGTTATGCATTCGGAGTTGTAAACGACTTCGGCGTGCTATGGCGAGAGAGAGGTTATTTAACGTCCCATGGTGCCCACATTCAGCACGGACCCCTCATTCATGCCTTGTTAGACGCAATACATCTACCCACTGCTATATCGATTATGAAATGTAAAGCACACACGAAGGTTACTGATACCATTTCTCAAGGCAATGATTTAGCTGACAGAACAGCTAAACAGACTGCTCAGAATCGCACATTAGACAGGACAAAGCCAATAGTTCAGACACCAACACAGTGTATGACAATTAAGGATCCCACACTTGACGTAATTGACATACAGACACATGCCACAGCAGAAGAAATAAAGAAGTGGACTGAACTAGGAGGGATCCAGACAGATCAAGGATGGATGACGAAGGAGAAATCTGTATGGTTTCTCCCTGATTCCATGGTTCAAGCCATTATAGCTACAGTTCACAGTCCAGCACATTTAGGAGAGAAGGCTATGCTAGACAGCATTCAGCACATTTGGTTCAACAAACATTTACGAGCAGCAGCTAAACAAAAAGTTCGTACCTGTATGATATGTTGTCAGTTTAATCCAGGAAAGAGTGTTCCCGTAGAGCAGGGTGGATTTCAGCCTCCTGACCATCCTTTTGAAGTCCTCCAGATGGATTATATTCAGATGGAACGTTGTCGAGGATTCAAATATGTTCTCGTAGTTGTCTGCGCTCTCTCCCGTTGGACAGAGGCGTATCCCGTATCAGATTACACTGCCCCGACTACTGCCAAACAGTTAGTTCGAGAATTCTTCCCACGGTACGGTTTACCACGTGTTGTATATTCAGATAACGGCCAGCCTTTCTCATCCGAATTAATGAAACATGTCTCACTCTTGTTGGGATATCAGTGGAAATTCCACTGTGTCCGACACCCCGAGGCAGCAGGTCTCGTGGAACGACATAATCAACTTTTAAAAATCAGACTGTCTAAAATATGTCAGGAAAAGGGTGTGGACTGGATAGTAGCCTTACCAGTTGCGCTATTTTACATGAGGATGGTAGCACACTCTCGAACAGGGCTATCCCCGTATGAGGTGATCTTTGGTAGACCACCGAATATGTGGGGGACGCCTATACCCCGTAAAATAACTGATGTTGACTGTAATATGCTGACAGATTACCTGGCTTCCTTGATGTCTGCACTACAATCTTGTCGTTCACAGGTAATCGCAGCTTTTCCCGACAACACCGAGGTGAAACCTCATGATGTAATTCCTGGCGATTATGTCCTCGTCAGGAATTTTGATCGGAAAACCCAACTGGAGCCAAGGTGGAGACTTCCTAAGTTGGTCCTGCTGACGACCAGAACAGCTGTGAAGATCGAAGGAAGGAAAGGCTGGGTGCATACCAGCCATATCAAAAAATTTCATGGACTTCCTCCTGACACAGACAGTACTTCCCGTGTGTCTTCCCCCATTGACTCAAAGCTACCTTTGGCTGAGGCCAGTAGCACCGAACTCTATAAACAGAAACTCAGGTCCAGATCCAAGCTGTCGGACGATTTGATTGTTTAAGTCCTCTCCAAGGTGAAGCGGTTGAATCTGTCCCGACATGTATCCCTTAGGTCTGAATCATGTAGAGTCCAGAATCATAATGAAACGACATGCTTATTGTAAATTACTGCGTAACCACTGTATTGTGACTTTATTAATTTTGTCTTCCTTGAGTTTTTTAATAGTTACTGCAAGTATATTGTTGCATATGTATTATCCTGTTTCTAAACGTGTTTTCAATATAACTGATGAACATTCTTTTAGTGACCTACCCCCACATGAGTTGTCCTATAGACTTGCGCTGCGCAATAACACCTTCATTAGTATGTTACATCATTCCCATCAGACTAGTAATGCGACCAATTGTTGGGTGTGTGGCCGACTTCCTCCCTATCAGAATAACAAAGGAGTTCTGCCTTTCTTTCCACATCCATTCACACACAATGGCTCCTGTGGAGCATGGTTTAGTTTATTAAATTCCATAGACCCAGACACAGCAGTTTATCAACAACATTGGATATGGGGAAATCTGAATCTAGTTTTATTCAAAGTCTGTCACCCTAATAAGGAGGGTCACCCCAGTAGAACAGGAACTGATTTAGAAAATGAAGTGTATAAATTAGGTAATTTTACGCCTAATCTTATGATTTTGAATGTCAAATCCGAAGTTGAACTAATTCTGCCCACTATGTCAGTATTCCCAGTAAAGGGTGAATTATGTGTAAGAAAAGTTGGTTCCATATACATGGGCCATAGCCAATGCGTTACTACAGTAGAATATAGTGATCAAGGTAAATCTTCATTTAGAGCTTCTCGCCATTCTTACTTCATATGTGGTCAGACGGCATATATGCGTCTGCCTCTAGATTGGGATGGCACCTGTTACATAGCATTCCTTTTGCCACCTGTTTTCCTAGCTCCCCCTGATTATTATCGAAATGTTCATTTAGTACACAATAGAGAGCAAAGAGATCTCCCAGTTGTCGATTATACTGAGACAGCATGGGACAAGTATGTAGATTTCAATAAAGGTATCTTTCCCTATATAGGTACAATATCAAATAGTAAGCTGATACGCAGACTCACCAAGACTCTTGAAGCTGTAGTAAACGAGACTATAGCCGCCCTAGGCAATCTGACAGAGGAACAATCAGTGATGAGAATTGTTGTTCTCCAGAATCGTCTTGTCCTTGACGTCATCCTGGCCGATAGGGGCGGAGCTTGCAGGGTCATCGGATCCAGCTGCTGCATATTTATACCAGAAAATTCGCCATCGGTATATAAAGCTATAACACGCCTTCATAAGATTGTAAGCCAGATACACGAGAATCCAGGCACTTGGACGTGGTCCGGGTGGTTTTGGAGTGTGATATCAGCCTGGGGATGGAGAGTTCTATCCTTCCTAGGTATTGGCCTTCTTATGCTCTTCAGTTGTTGTTTATGCCTACAATGTGGACCGGCGATTTGTGGTCTGTGTGCCACATCATGCATTCCATATCACAGTTCTCGTTCAAAATACCGGAAGAAGAAGGAAGAAGAAATGATGCTCCATGAGCAAATCGATGGAATGATGAAGATTGATATCTCTTGAAGGGCAAGTAGGGGACAAGGAGGGAATGTGGAAATGTGGATTTTCCTGATCAGTTATGTCCCCTATCTTGGACCCCAACGGTTCTATATACATGTTACAAGTACATGTATGTTCCCTCCAGTTCCAGTTTCTAAGACGCAAACATATGTGTGTCTACCGTCGACATGTTCTCTGTCAGATCCGCCATCACAGGGTTGGATATTCGATTCCTAAGTATGAAAGGCCACCGACTTTATATGGCTAAGTTACTTCATTTTTACAGTTCAGGCAAGTAGGCCCGATTCTGTCCTCAAGCCTTTCCCTGCTCTCTGTCTCTGACAGCTTCAGCTTGAGCTCGCATCTGTATCCATGAACTTTGTCCTACTCCCTGTGCAGCTAACGGTGCCTGCCTCGGCCAGTTTTCGCCTGTCTGCCAAGAAGTTGTATTTCACCTTCGAATTATCTATTTTGCTCTCCAGCCGATGCATTCCTGTCCAGTGATTTAGGTAAACATTTCCTTTAGCTCACAAGCAAAGGACTCAGCCTTTCCGTCCTCCTGCAAGTGATTCATAGCCCTGTTGCCATGGAAAGTTTTCTATCCCTCGCATCTCATATAGACACTTAGACGCTTGTACACGCACACACAGTTAGTATAGAATAGATTCTGTCCGAGAGTCCTTCCTTGTGGATAACATAGTTCTCTAAACATAGGATGTTAGATATGATTTGGGATTAGGTTGACTTGACCCCCCAGACTTCTCGTCTCCACATGTAGAGCTAAATGTCAAGTCCCCTTCACCCCCTAGTTGCACGTCAATTACACGTCATACTGCTGCGCGCGCATCTATGCCAAGTATTATCTTATAGATCCACCTATGTCTGATAATTCTAACCAATCATGTTTCTTTTATTCCTTATTACGCCTAGTTTCGATTATGTCACTGTTTTGTCACTTTTCTTATCAAATGTTACGCCTTCTACATTCGTTTCATTGTAATGTACTTATTATAAAAATACATGTCTGTTAATAAATTATTGTACTTCACTTCCTGAACCCTCGTGGTGACGGAACCTGAAGGCCGCGACTCGAGTCGGCCATTTTGAATGGAATAAAGCCCATTTAGAAAACCTCTTATACCACGGATTCTGCCTCTTGTTATTTTGAGCTATTTACTTTATTTTAAGATTCCGTATGAAATTCAGTCCGGTATTTTTATTTACCACAATACTTCCACATCCCCATCCTGCCGGCCCACCGGCGTTACGTGCGATTCACGGTGGGCCAGGAGCATTTTCAGTTTACCGTGCTCCCCTTCGGCCTCACCAGTGCCCCTCGGGTGTTCACGAAAGTAATGGCGGTGGTCGCAGCTCATCTGTGCAGATCAGGGGTTTCAGTCTTCCCCTATCTCGACGACTGGTTGTTGAAGGCGGGCTCGCCCCAGGCAGTTGTCTCCCACCTCCAGACTACGGCAGACCTCTTGCATTCGCTGGGGTTCTCCATCAACTTGCCGAAGTCGCATCTGAGTCCCTCCCAGCGGCTCCTCTTCATCGGAGCGGTTCTGGACTCAGCGCAGTTCCGGGCCTATCCTCCGGAACAGCGGGTCCGGGATATTCAGGCTCTGATTCCCATCTTTCGGCCTATCCCACTTGTTGGTGCATAACGGCAGGTGGCGCATGCGGGCTCTGCAGTGGGACCTGAAGTTTCAGTGGGCCCAGCAACGGGGCAACCTGTCCGACCACGTCCTGATCTCGGAGGGCACTGCGAGACAGTTGCAGTGGTGGCTCACGGATCGCGATTGGGTCAGTGGCAGATACCTCTCCCTACCCCAACACATAGTGGTGACGGATGCGTCTCCACTAGGATGGGGAGGCCACATGGGAGAGGCGGAGATCAGAGGCCTCTGGTCTCCGGCGGAGTCCCGGCTCCATATCAACCTTCTGGAGCTGCGGGCGATCCGGCTTGCACTGAAGGCATTCCTTCCCTCTGTCCGGGGAAGTGTAGTGCAGGTGTTCACGGACAACACCACCGCCATGTGGTATTGCAACAAACAAGGCGGGGTGGGGTCGTGGACCCTTTGTCAGGAGGATCTGCGCCTCTGGACATGGCTGGAACATCAAGGCATCACCCTGGTGGTTCAACATCTGGCGGGCTCTCTGAACGCCAGAGCAGACGAACTCAGCCGCCGGTGCATGATGGATCATGAATGGCGTCTAAACTCGGACGTGGCGCAAGGCCTCTTTCGACAGTGGGAAGAGCCTTGGTTAGATCTATTCGCCACCGAAGAGAACGCGCAATGTCAGCAGTTCTGCACGTTGGAGTTTCCAAGGCGGCACTCGCTCGGGGACGCCTTTCGTCGCGAGTGGAGTTGCGGTCTGTTGTACGCCTTTCCACCTATACCACTTCTGCCCAGAGTGCTGAAGAAGATCAAGTGCGACCGGGCCCAAGTCATCTTGATGGCTCCGGATTGGGCACAGAGTTTCTGGTATCCCGAGCTACTCAGTCTGTTGATCGATCCCCGATACGACTGCCTCTTCAGGAGAACCTTCTGTCGCAGCAGCAGGGGACGGTCCTCCACCCAAACCTTTCGAGCCTCCACCTCCATGCGTGGAGATTGAGCGGCGACAGTTGATGCCATTTGACTTGCCTCCTGAAGTCTGTGATGTGATTCTGGCAGCCAGGCATCCCTCCACAAAATCGGTATACGCCTGCAGGTGGAACAAATTTGTGGCATGGTGCACAGCAAAGGCTGTGGATCCCCTTTCCGCCCCTCTTTCTGAGGTTCTCCTCTTTCTTCTTTCTTTGGCTCAGCAGGGCTCTGCTCTGGGCACCCTAAAAGGTTATCTTTCTGCTATTTCTGCTTTCTTACGGCTAACTGATCAGCCTTCTCTTTTCAAATCCCCAGTTGTTTCTTGCTTCCTTAAGGGCATTACTCACATGTTTCCTCCTGTCCCTTTCGTAATGCCTCAGTGGGATTTGAATCTGGTCTTGACGTTTCTGATGTGCGCTCCCTTTGAGCCACTTCATAATTGTCCCCTTCGTCTCTTGATGCTTAAGACTGCATTCCTGGTAGCCATCACCTCTGCTAGAAGGGTGAGTGAGCTCCAGGCTCTCCCTTCTAAACCTCCTTTTCTTGCTGTCCATCCGGACACAGTTGTTCTCAGGACTCGTCCTTCCTTTCTCCCTAAGCTGGTAACTGCCTTTCACATCGGGCAGTGTGTTATGTTGCCCACCTTCTTTCCGCCTCCGCATCCTTCGAAAGAGGAAGAGAGGCTCCACCGTCTGGACCCAAAACGGGTGCTGTCCTTTTATTTGGACCGCCCCAAGCAGTTCCGGGTGGACGACCAGTTCTTTGTTGGTTACGTGGGCGCTAAGAAGGGACGAGCGGTGCACAAGCGGACCATCTCTCGGTGGGTTGTTTTATTTAACAAAGCTTGTTACTCCTTGGCTAAAAAGGAACCTCCTGTAGGGCTGAGGGCCCATTCCACTCGGGCCACAGCGGCGACAACTGCCCTGGGCCAGGGAGTCCCCTTGCAGGACATCTGTCAGGCAGCAACGTGGGCCTCGCTGCACACGTTTGCCAAATATTATTCCCTGGACAGCCAAGTCCGGAGAGACGGCTTCTTTGGCCATTCTGTTCTCCAGGACTTTCTGGTGTGATCTTGGTTCACAGACCCACCACCGGGGTTGGTATTGCTGGGGTATCTATTCTAAGGTGAGGAATCTAACTAATGTGTTTCTTTCAGATGAACAAGTTACTTACCTTCGGTAACGATGTATCTGTAAGAGACATTAGTTAGTTAGATTCCTCACCGACCCACCCATCCTCCCCGTTCTGCAAACTGATATCTAGGGTTGAGGTTATCCCTTTCAGGGCCCTAGAATTTTTTGGCACCAGTGTCGGTCTCTTGCATGGCTCTGCGTTCCTGGCGAGGAAAGCTATGTACAAGAACTGACGTCAGCGCGTGAAGGCGGCGTCTAAGTACTCCGACGACGTAATCCCGGCGCACGACGCGGAGCCACAGACGATGCCTAGCGACGCGCAAGGGTATTGCTGACGAAAAATCTATCCGGATCCAGCCTGACGCCTGGGGATATTCTAAGGTGTGGAATCTAACTAACTAATGTTTCTTACAGCTACATCGTTACCGAAGGTAAGTAACTTGTTCTTCAATATGGGAGCTTGTGCAGCGGGTGGAAACTGCCCAAAGCACAAGCTCCCATTGGGAAATGGGAGTTTGTGTAAATCCGGTGCCTGCCACACGGTGCAGGGATTTTCAGGGAGGCACCATAGGTGCCCCCCTGGGCCACAACCGGAGGCCGTGGAGGGATGGAGGCCCTGCTAGGGGCCCCAAAGACACTTTCCAACAGCAGTTCCGAGTCAGATTCCCTGGCCGGTTTGGACTCTGACCGCCGTTATTGAAATGCCGGAGTTTGGAGTTCAATCCTACGATCTCGACATCAAAATCAGGCCCTCAGTGTTTACATTTCTTTCTCTGAATTCAAAGTGAGAGGATTTATATGACAATCATAATGGGTGTGCTACTGTACGATGTTCTTCTGTTATTCTTGTTCTAGCACAAAACAAAAATATAAAAGTCTGTAAATGAACTGTAAAGATATTTCAGAATATGAAAAGCACAAATGAAGCACATTTTTTGGTAATTATGAAGTGTGGAATTTTAATACGATCAAAACAAATCAATATACTGTGTGATGACATTTCCCCACATTATTGTTTGTGCGCTGTAGCTTTATTAGTAAAACTGTATGTCTGTGTAGATGTAATGGTCATTTCAATTGAAGATATGTAGTCTGTAATGGCAGTGCACTACCATACCTGCAAACTCCACTTTACCCCAGTGCACTCTACTCTGCACCACTCTACAACACTACACACTACTCTGCTCCACTCTACAACACTACACACTACTCTGCTCCACTCCGCACTATGCCACTCCACTCCACTCCACACTGCATAACTGCACTCTTTTCTGCACCAGTCCACTCTGCGCATCTTCACTTGATACCTCTCTACTTTACACCACTCAACTCTATACCAATGCACTCTACCCCACACTACTATGAACCAGTACACTCTTCGCCACTGCACTCTATACCACTCCGCTCTAAGGCACTCTAATCTACTCTGCACCACTGCACTCTATGACTGCACTCTACAACACTCTACTCTATGCCACTGCACTCTACACCACTTCATTCTACTCTGAAACAATCTACTCTATGCCATTCAACTCTACACCACTCCACTCTATGCTACTGCAATCTACCCTGTCACTACACTCCACCCCACTGCACTATACACCATTCTACTCAACGTCGCTCCACTCTATGCCACTGCACTCTATTCCAATGCACTCTACACCAATCTGCTTTGCACCACTGCACTGTACGCCACTATACTCTACTCTGCAACACTGTCACTGCGCCCTACTCAACGTGATTTTACCCTGCACCACTCTGTGCCACTGCACTCTACACCAATGCACTTTATGCCAATCTACTCTACACCATTGCCCTCTACGACACTCTACTCTGTAACAGTGCACTCTTTGCCACTGAACTCTTTGCCACACTGCTCTGCGCCCCTGCACTCTACGCCACTCTACTGCACTCTACACCAATGCACTCAACACCATTACACTCGCCACTACTCTGTATGCCACTCTAGTCTACTGTGCACCACTGCACTCTGACATTGTACTCTACATCACTTCACTCTACACTGCTCTACTCTACTCTATGCCAGTGTACTCTACCCCAATCTTCTATGCACCACTGTACTCTTCTCCACTACACCAATGTACTTCACACCAATGCACTCTATGACATTGCACTCTACACCATTGCATTCTATGCCACTGCACTCTGTCACTCTACTCTGCAAGACTACACTATTCGCCACTAAACTCAGTGCCACCCTACACTGTGCCACTGCACTCTATGCCACTGCACTTTACACATTATTGCACTCTATACCGCTGCACTCTACCCTGCACGCTTTGCCAATGCACTCTACGCCACTGCACTCTATGCCACTCTAATCTACATCACTCCACTCTAATCTATTCTGCACCACCGCACTCCATGCCACTGCACTCTACAACACTCTATTCTATGCCAATGCACTCTATGGCACTCTACTCTACTCCTCTGCACTTTAGCCTGCACCACTCCACTTTACACCACTTCACTCTACTATCATTCTACTCTACATCACTGTACTCTTTGCCACTTCACTCTACGCCACTGTACTCCACTTTGTGTCACTCCACTCTATGCCATTGCACTCTTTGCCACTGCAATCTACTCTTCACCACTCTACTTTACACCACTACACTGTACTTCAGTGGACTCTACGCCACTTTACTCAAAGCCAATGCACCATATGCAGTCTACTCTGCACCACTGTACTTTATGCCACTTCACTCTAGTCCACTTTACTACACTCTATTACATGCCACTCTATGACGCTTAGCTCCATGAAACTCCACTGTATGATGCTCTACTCCATTAAACTCTACTCCACTCTACTCTACTCTGACACTCCACTCTACAACACTCTACTTCACTCCATGTCACTCTATAACACTACTCCACTTTGCAACGCTCTTCATCTCTGTTCATTCCATGCCACTATACTTGCCACTATACTCCACTCTATTCTATGATACACTACTCCACTCCACTGATCCACTCAATGCCACTCTACTCCACTCTATGCCACTCTACTCCACTCTATGCCACTCCACTCTGTCACTCTATGCCACTCCACTCTACTCTATGCCACTCAACTCTACAACACTCTACTCCACTCTATGCCATTTCATTCTACTACACGAATCCACTCTATTCCATCCTTCTCCACAACAATCTACTCCACTCTACTGTACAACACTCTACCCAACACCCTCTATGCCACTCCACTCTACACCACTGCAGGATACTCCATGTCACTCCACTCTACAACACTGTACTCCACTCTGACACTCTATGCAACTCTATGCCAGTCAACTCTATGCCTTTCCACTCTCACACCTTAATCCCTCCATGACATTCCACAACACTCAACACCACTTCACTCTATGCCACTCCACGACACTCCACGCTATGCCACTCAACTCTACTCCACACCACTCTACGCACTCTTAGCCACTCCATGACTCTCTACGCCACTCCATAACACTCCACTGTACTCCACTTTACGACACTCTACTGTCCTTTACCCCACTAACTTTTAGCCATGCTGACAGTAGCCACATTGGTGCACAACTTGGCTAAAACATATTGGTAAAGCCAATAGCTCTTGCATAGGCAAGACCTATTGGCTTTGTCGACGCTTGCATATATAGGCACGAGGAGATTAACTGACTTGCTCAGAATCACAGGATGTTAAGCTGACACCAAGACTCAAATCTGGTTCCCCAGTTCCAAAGACAGCAGCTCTGGCCATAAAGCTACAGCCTGAGTAGAGCAAGGATGGCAGGCAGAAGTCACATGAAATCTCGGCTGATTATGAGCTTGAGATTTCAACAGAACCTCTGGTTGAACCCGAGCCAGGCTTCAGGATCGATCCTGGCTCGAGCTTTCAGTGGTTCGCCTGACCTCTAACTACAATACATTTTAATGGCAGCCATGTCCACAAGTTCCGTAATGGCTGGGTGAACATTTTGTCCATGTTATGGCAACCAGTCATTTGGGGCGTCCCTTTGAGTCCCTCCCCACGTGTCCCTGGGGGGGGGGGCAGTCTGTACTCCCTTTTTTCCATTCATTTTCAAGATGCAGGCATTATGTCCCAAAGTCCTATAATGGATTGCCACAATGTATTGTTCAGGTTGTGGCCAGCCAATCAGGATTGATTATCCCCCTCTTTAATGTGGCAAATCAGAGCATATCTGGACACCAACAGTCCAGATATATCCAACTTTTTAACTGGTGGACAGAATTGGGGGGATTGGATTCCGCGGAATTACATTAACATTTCGCAAGATTTTGTGGAATTCCTCAAAAGAGCGAAGTGGGCATTTGCCACTATTTTCTTAGTGTAAAATGCACCCTCGCGTAAATAAATGGATGCAAGGATGCATTTTGCACTAAGAAAATAGTTCATCCAAGCACCACTAGGCACCCTTACATACTCTGCAATTATTACTGCAGAGTAGGCGAGGGCGCAGCAGCCGAGTGGTATGTGGTGGTTTCTAAACTTTAAAAACCACTGCTTATCACTCTGCAGTGCATTCCCCTCGGTGTCCTTACATACTCTGTAGTGAACTTTAATCTGCAGTGATTTTTAAACATAGAGGGACTGCTCCCTCTTCAAGCTCTCTTTAGAAAACAAATACTGCAGATTAATTCCACCGGTAGAGTGGTGGAAGTTCTAAGTAATTCTGCATTACATGAGTAATGCAGAATTTCCAAATTCCTCTGATTCTGGTGAAGGAATTAATTACTCTGCCCAGGCCTATTTTTAACCAGTTCATGTACAACCCTAGGACCTCTTTAAATGAAAGAAATGGCTGAAAAGATTTGCAGCAAATCACAAAAAGCATGCTTTCTGTGTAGGGGTGGGTGATAAACTCTGTATTGGCGGCAGAGTTGGGGGAGTTTTGGCCACTAAGTGGAGTTCTGGCCAAACTCTGCCAACCACCATGTGGCGGAGTTTTTTCTCATGCTCAGCTCGCCACTGGTAAATTGGGAAGAGCGAGTGAGAATTGGCGTAATCTAGCATCATTTTTGGGCGCTAGGAGGGCACCCAGCAAGATTTTCCCACCGCAGGCTGTCGTGGGCAGTCAATTCTGCCAGCAGTCAGATACCTGCCGCTCAAGTTGAATATCTACTCAAGTGGTAGCAAAATCAAATCAAGTAGCAGCTCCCTTTTGCAAGACGAATGGTGCTGCTCGTGCTGATCTTTCAGCGCTGAACGAGCTCCCTGCACTAAAAGTGAGTGCAACCACTAGTTCACGAAACTCCACGCGATCTCACTGAGTTTTCATATAACCCTGCAGAATTCTGCGGATTGAAACTCTGCAAGTTTCACCCACCACTAATTCTGAGCAAAATTCAAACTTTTTGCTGAATTTGGTGTAATCAATATTTTGGGACCCTCCCCCCTTTTTTCTTGGCCCTTGCTTGACAAATTGGCATCAAACTTTCAAGTAAGGAACTAAGTTGGATGAATGTTTTATTTGGAAAGTTTTACAAAGGGTTGTGAAACTGTACCAAAGTAATTAGTGAAATAAAATACACTCTTCCGATGGAAACTCTAACGTAACCTCAATGTTTTCTTTGCTACATGAGTAGAGTGGAGGTGAACTTTCTCGACCTATATGACCACTAGAGACCTCAGGTAAAGGCCTGAGGAAGGAACCAGAGGCAGTAGGGCACTAGAAGACGGCCAGCCTCCAAACTAACATGTATAACACAGTGAAGACCGCTTCTAGAGTATGACCGAGTATATGTGAAGTGAAAAGTGCTAAAGTGGGCACATTACAAAAAGTGACAGACTAGCATCACACACCACCTGGTGTCATGCTTCATCATCTGCCAGTCCTCGCCCTCCAAAAACCGCGTTTGGTGGAGGGCGGGCATACACCTAAAGATAGGGATGCACTTCTAAACTAAGTGGGGGCCCAGAGGGTAATGTGAGTTTAAAAAGACATAATAGTGCACCTGACAACTTTTTATTCTAATGTGGTGACTAGATGGAAATAAAAACGTAAGTGCGGTGAATAGGGACCTTAATTATCCCATCGCCGCTGTGTTAGAGGTCGACATGTTTCTGCCTGTTGTCCAAAAAGGTACGTGGCATTCATCAGGACCAAATAGAAAAAGGGAGGGCTCCTAGTCTGATCAACGACTATCCACTGCGTGTGGTGACCTATGGTCACTCAACACTAAGAGGGTACATTAACCTGTGAAGAGTGAAAACACACAAACAAACAATAATGAAATGTGTAGATTTTACAAAAAACATAAACTCGGTCAAAACAATCATGAGCCATACGCATACCTAAAACTGTAGTGTGTGGCTATAAGGTGAGCTATACAGTGTCAGACATCTGTGTTCATTCTGACAAAAATAGCATAATAAGACATTATCTATGGCCTTACCCTGCTCTTTCAACCTACTTGCCCCATGGGAGTTGGAATGAGGAGAGCCCCTGTAGTCAAACTCTAGGGAATACAAGAGAGTGACTAATCAGAGGCATGCTAGCAGAAAACACTGTGGGCCATCTCAGGAAGATGTCCTGGAAAGGCCTTCTTTCTTCATACACTCACACACTTACTTCGTCAAGGTGCGCTCTCCACGGAATCACCTGTAGATTATACATCCATCCTCCCCGGCGATGGTTTAGCACTGGGAAAGAGGAGTTTAAATAGTGTCTAGGTAGTGGGCGTGACCCAGCAATCAACCTACTCATGCTCAGGTGAGGTGGCGCTGCGTGATGACATGCAGTTTCCTGTGTCCCGAGCAGCGGTGCCAAGATGTACCTGACTTGCCTGGAGTTGGGCGTGCCTAGGGAAGTGGTGAACGCCTGTCTCTCCACACTAAAACAGTATCTAGGTAGTGGGCGTGACCCAACAATCGACCTAATCATGCTCAGGTGAAGTGGCGCTGCGTGATGACATGCAGCTTCCTGTGTCCCAAGCAGCAGTGCCTAGATGTGCCTGGACTTGCCTGGAGTGGGACGTGTCTAGGGTAATGATGACCGCCTATCTCTCCACACACGGAGTGGAGAGGCGCATTAAGACTATCTGAATATGGGGAGGGCAGGGAATTGTGAGAGGAAACGTGAGCCTTAAGGTGGCATGACTGTAATGCCAACAAAGCTTACACATGGAAGCGTGAGCAAAAATTTTGCGAAATGAATTGCACAAAATCACGTGAATGGGAGAGCGTGCAGGTATTGTGCTGATTCCCAAGGCAACCACTAAAATACAAAGGCTTAGTGTGCAAAAAAAGGGGCAAGAGGTAAAAAAGGGGGTGTTGAAAAGGGGGGGTTGCCGGTGAAGAGCATGCACTCTGCAATTTTTTTCAAGTCAAAGGCAATGCACGGATATTGTAGTGATTCAGGCCTTCAGGGACAGAAAGGCTATTTATTCATCTGGTGCCACGGGATGTCATCATTAAGGCCATGTTTCCATGATTGTAAACGAAACACCCAGCGTTGTTCCCTAACATGAAGGGCATGGGAAAGATCCCCTTTCCTCTTTTTCATCACTTCAAGTACAGTCCATTTAAGATTACGGTCTGTATGGTTTTTCTCGAGGAAGTGTCTTGTCAGTTTTGTATTTTCTTTTTTGCAGCGGAAAGTGCTGCGATGTTCATTGATGCGTGTCTTGACCTTTCTTGTAGTCATACCCACATACATCAAGTGGCAAGAGCACATCAGGAGATACACAACGTTCTCAGTGTTACAATTGCTAAAATTGCGCAATACCCAAGGTCTGTTTGTGCCTATGTCGACCTCTTTCATTGTGCTGGTGAATTGACAGGCCACACATGTGCCACATGGTGAATGTCCCTTGGGGCGTTCGTGGTTCCAAAGGGTGGACTGATCGTCTCTGAACGATGAGGGACTTTTGGCATTGACTAGTTCGTCCCTAATATTGCGGCTCCTTTTGTATGCAAAAAGGGGCTGAGCCCATGTGATAGCGCCTGTATTAAGGATATGCCATTTATTCTTGATTATGTTTTGGATTTTGTTCGAGGTATGTGTAAAAGTCGTAACACAGACTGTCCTGTCTGTTTTTTGTTTTTGTATGTCTTCCAGGAGTGCTTCTCGATGGTTGTTTTTTGCACGTTTCTTAGCATTGCGTACCACTTTTTTGGGGTAGTGTCTTGCCACAAGTTTCTCCTCGAGTGAGTCAGCTTGTGACAAAAAGTCTGATATATCAGAACAATTTCTGCGGATGCGCAGAAATTGTCCCACAGGGAGATTTTGCCTGAGGGATTTAGGGTGGTAACTTTTGTACAGCGTTTTTCACATATAGAGAGTGAGAGAATAAACAACGTAGTTGCGTTCTCCCAAATAAACTTTTTTACACAATCAGCAACTACTGTTAAACTGGCAGAATAACCCGATCTAAGGATGTGTTAGAGTGTTATTCAACTACCTACTTCTCAGGTGGAATATCAAAGATATTGAAGTAAAAGCCTCACTCACATAATAGTGACATGCTTCATCATAGGCAAATACTCCACACCCAGAGAAGATGGTACTCTCTGGGCGGACTCAACCAAAGATGTAATGGGAGTGCTTAGATAAATGAATAACTGGTTAAGCAGGGAACCAGATCAGATTTAAAAATACCTATGAGTGTACCCTTTTCTGAGTCCTTTATTCACGGGCACTCATGGTATCACTAAAAACTTTTTCTTGGGGTTATTTTGAACTTAATTCTGTTCAAATATACCCTCAACTGTGTGCCAACATGTTTCGGCCCATATGGGTAGCCCAGTCGGGTCTGAGGGCCTTCGTCAGGGCGTTATGTCTCTGTGCTTTATTCTTTAAGGTCCCTGCCGTGTAGCCGTGCATGTGTTACATGCAACCCATCAAAATGTGAGGCCTAATGCACTCACCTGTCCGTGTGTTAACTCCAACTTCAGTAGATTTTCTACTGTTTGATGCCTACTAGCATCATGCAGCTCTCATGTGTTCAGGTGCTGTCCTGTAGTCAAACATTCATCAAGGACACCGCACCGCCGTTACACCTTGTCAAACACATCGCGACGATGTGTTTGACAAGGTGTAACGGCGGTGCGGTGTCCTTGATGAATGTTCTGAGTCTGGTACTTGACAGATTGAAGTGCCATTTTCAAAATACTTCCGCCTGGGCAGGATGGCAGAGAGATTCGATGTTAAGGCCTTAGCTACGGTGTTAGAAGGAATTCAGACACAACTTAGTGAGGCAATGTTAGAAAATAAATCCCTGAGAGAGGAAGTTCGAAAGTCCAGTCAGGAAACTCTGTTCTTGCGCCAAAGGGTGGAAGATATATCAGGTAGTTCAGCTTCTGGGTCTAAGGAAGGCAGATCTCAGTCTTTTGCTCCAGCCCCTTCGGCGGCAGAACTCACCACGCAGGTCATACATGCTATATCACCCACTATTCCCCTGGCGGCTCCAGAAAGATTTAGTGGGGATCCCCATAAGGCTCAAATTTTCCTTACACAATGCTCTTTACATTTTCTCTGTCGACAAATCATTTTCAAGGAAGATCAGTCAAAGGTGGCGTTCATGTTGTCCTACCTGAGTGGATACGCAGCAGCATGGTCAATGCCCTTGGTTAATAACAATGACCCAATTCTGTACAATTTTGACGCGTTTAAGAGAGAAGTTTTGCGAATGTTTGACAGAAGAGCTGTATCACAAACCACGGATAACGAACTGTTGGATTTGAAGCAAGGAAATAGAGACTTGGTGGCATATTTGGCTCAGTTTAATAAGTTAATAGTAGAAACTAATTGGCCCGAAGCTTAGAGAGCTTCCATTTTCTATCGGGGTCTCAGAGATGAGATAAAGGATGGTTTGGCACAGATTCCCAAGCGTCCCACTTAGGTTTCTGAGTTAATTGATTTAGTGTTGCAGATTGACCATCGGCTGTGCGAAAGAAAGAGTGAGCGTCGGAAGGATGTCAAGTCTTTTCCTCCCTGTTTTGACCGCATCAAGTTTGAAGGCACAAAGGTCAAGGGAGCATCCACTGAAGAAGAACCTATGCAGGTCAGCTCAGTGTGTGGTCCCTTATCTAAGGAGGAAAGGGAGAGAAGACGAATGGGCAAGTTATGTATGTATTGTGGGGATTCCGGGCATTTTGTAAAGGAATGTGCTAAAAAACCTAAGAGCAATGCTTTAGTAAAAGACAGGCTCCAACAGTAAGAGGAGTTGCCCTGGTGGGAGCTGAAGATAAGTCAACTCCTGATCCTCAGTCAGTAGCAAATACGTTACAATCTTCGATGCCTCATTTAATTGTTGCAAGCTCCATTGAGTTTGGTGATTCCAGATTGAAGGATATCTCAGTAATGATTGATTCAGGAGCAACGGGCAATTTTTGTGACATAGGATTTGCAAAGAGGTTAGGGATTGTCTTCGTCAAGAAAGAAAGACCAGAAGCAGTCCGTGCAGTAGATGGTACCAATTTGTCCTCCGGCCCCATTGTACATGATACAGAAGTGATCAGATTAACTGGGCCAGGTAGTCATGTGAGCACCTTGAAATGTAGTCTCATAGATGCACCTCAATTCCAGCTCATTCTGGGGCTTCCGTGGCTTACGGAACATAATCCAAGGATAGATTGGGCCAAAAGAACTATTGAAATGGATTCGGATTATTGTAAAGTTCATTGTCATACTGGGAGTACAGAGTCCTCTGCATCTTCACCTCCTCAATATTTGGCTAGTCAAGCCAAAATAATCTGCGCTATGGAAACACAAGAGATTCCAGAAGAATACTTGGATTTGGCGGCAGTGTTCGATGAAAAAGAAGCCAACAAATTGCCTCCGCATCGGGAATACGACTGTAGAATAGAGTTAGAACCGGGAGCTTCTTTGCCATGCAGTCGCATTTACGCGCTTTCAGAAAAAGTGAATCAGCATCTAAAGGAGTATTTAGAATTGTATCTGGCAAATGGATTTATTCGTCCTTCTCAGTCACCCGTTTCTTCTCCGCTTTTTTTTATTCCAAAGAAAGATGGAAATCTGAGAACGTGCATCGACTATCGAGCCTTAACTAGGAAGAACCGATATCTGCTACCATTAATTTCTGAATTACTAGACCAGGTCAAGGGAGCACGGGTGTATACCAAGCCGGATTTAAGGGGAGCTTATCATCTTGTACGAATGGCGGAAGGTGATGAATGGAAGACCGCCTTTCAGACAAGATTGGGACTATTTGAATATCAAGTCATGCCCTTTGGTTTATGCAACGCTCCCGCTGCCTTCCAGCATTTTGTAAATGATGTCTTGAGAGAGTATTTAGATCGTTTTGCTGTTGTCTACATAGACGACATTCTTATTTTTTCTGAAAACATGAAAGAGCACATTCAACATGTGCGATCCATCTTGAAGACACTCCTGGAACACCAACTATTCGTGAAATTGGAGAAATGTGTATTCAACACTAGTCAAGTGGAATTTTTGGGTTCGTACTCTCCCCAGATGGAGTTTCAATGGATGAAACCAAGGTGAAGACAATTTATGAATGGCCATCTCCTCGTAATGTGAAACAAGTGCAGAGTTTCATTGGCTTTCCCAACTTTTACAGACGTTTCGTAGATAACTTTTCTGAGAAAGTCTCCCCGTTAACTCGTTTGCTCAAGAAAGGGGTTAGGTTTGAATGGACCGATGAGACTGAAGAAGCCTTCAATAGATTAAAGAAAGTTTTTACAACTGCGCCAGTGCTTTTGCATCCCAACCCTGAGGAGCCTTTCTTTGTCGAAGCAGATGCGTCCAACTTGGCAGTAGGTGGAATTTTATCCCAGAGGGAAAAGGTCAGCTTCATCCTATTGTTTACCGGTCCAGAAAGCGAACTCCCGCTGAGTTGAATTACTCTATTGCCGACAAAGAGTTATTGGCTGTCAAGGACGCTTTTCAGGAATGGAGGCATTATCTCTTGGGGGCTCGACATGAAGTTACTGTGTTTACAGACCATCGGAATCTTCAGTTTTTAAAATCTGCTCGAACCTTAACTTCCAGACAGTTACGTTGGTCATTATTTTTTGCAGACTAAAATTTTGTGCTAACTTACAAACCTGGTTCCGCCAATGGAAAGGCTGATGCCTTATCACGTTTGGGTACAGGAGAAGAGGTCCCAATTTTGGAAAAAGATTGGATATTGACTCTCGTTTGTCTTCCAGTTTCCATCCCGAGACTGACGGGCAAACGGAAAGAGTTAATCAGGAGCTGGAGCAGTACTTGCGTTTGTTCCTGATGGATCACGAAGGGGATTGGCCAGATATAATTTGGACAGCAGAATTTGCTTATAATAATGCTGAGCATTCATCCACGGGTTACACTCCTTTTTATTTAAACTCAGGTAGACATCCAAATACCTTTGTGGGACGGCAAGAGAGTGATGTTCCAGCAGTAGAGGGAGTTGTTCTTCGTAAGGCTTACCAACAAGCTACAGATAATCGGATCAAGGAAAATGCCTCTTACAAGAAAAAAGCTGACAAAAAGAGACGTTCTAGCCCAATTTTGAATCTGGGGAGGAGGTCTGGATTTCTACACGAAATCTGCGTTTGAAGGGAAACCGAAAATTTCAACCAAGGTACATTGGTCCTTTTGAAGTGGAAAAGATGATAAACCCAGTTAGCGTCAAGATTCGACTTCCTCCGAAACTTAGGTTCCACTCTGTATTTCTCCTTACTTAGGAAGAGTCCGCCAAATTTAAGAAAGAAGGGTCCTCCTATGCCAATTAAAGTCCAGTCAGAAGAAGAGTTTGAAGTGAAGCAAATCTTAGACTCTAGACTTAGGAGAGGAAAATTGTTCTATTTGGTGGACTGGAAGGGGTTTGGTCCTGAAGAGAGAAGTTGGGAACCTAAGAATAATTTGCAGGCTCCACGAATAATTAGAGAATTTCACAGGAAATACCCAAATAAGCCCAAGGAGGGTGAGGGAGGAGTTTTGGTGGGGGGTACTGTCAGGGTCAGTCAGCGTAAGGCATTGCATCACCTAGGTATTCCTCCCATTAGTTGCAAAATTCATAAGGTTCGCCGCTTTAGATCAAGCAGGAACTTGCCCCATCATTGGTTTCCCCGTTCTGTGGCAAAGCAACAGATTCAGGCAATGCGGAATTTCAAGATGGCCACCGATGATAACAAGTAGGTTGCCGGTCCAGTGTTTCTTCCTCCTCCTCAGCGCACTTCAACTGCCTTCTGAGGGAAGACGGTCGCATTTTTCTAGTGGCGTTCTCCCATTTTTGGCAATTCAGAGTTTGTGAGTATTCGAGTTGTTCTCAGCGATACCGTTTCCGCGGCTGCGGAAGGTAAGACAAATTTCTCTAAGTCTTTTTGGATTACAGTTGAGTCAGAAGGAATGTTAATACTGAATAAGGGTTCTGACTAGAAGATTCCACAAGTCCTGAACAACAGTCCAATTGAAGGATTCCGAAGCATGTAATTAAGTCAACATACCTTGCAACGTTCAGTGGTCAGGTAGTGAGCATTGCTAGAACTGAGACAATAATATCCTGGTTTCTATGAAGAAACGGAGAAGGCAGCACAAATCCTTTGAGGGGTGATTGAGAACTTACCTACGTAAAGAAAGAAAGGCAATTGTTAGAAGAATTTCACAAGAAACCATCAAGTAGGTGTAGTTATGTATATATATATATATATATGTATAAAGATACTTACCAACTTAAAGAAGCACTCTTCTTCCATGAGAGATGCATCTGCAGACATCCCCTGAAGTGGAGTTCTCCAACTAAGAGAAAGATTAAAGAAAAGAATTAACAACTGCACTAGGTTGAGCAAGGTAAAACACAGTAATATACCTATAGAAAGAGTTGAGTATCACAGACCCATCTAGTAGGATTGGAATTATTTAGTATTCTTTTGACCTACAGAACCACTGAGTAGCAGAGATTAAATAGGAAGAAATCTACAAGAGAATAGACAGCCACTTAGAAAAGACAGGTAATCACATTATTGGAGGGGTAACGTGAAAGTAGAAAAGTAATTACAACATTGAGATGTTAATGTAGATTTTCTCTTACAGGAGAACTTACCAGAGTAGAAGCATTCCTGTCCAGTAGAAGAAGACGTGGCGTATCTCTTTTCTTTCCCACTCCCCTTTCCCCCCTTCGGCTGCCCGGGTATATATATTTATGCATATGTGTATGTGAGTACATGCTTGGGTAGCTGAGTAGGGGAATTGAGGAAAAGTCATCGGCTCCTGCGGAAGCTTGAAGTTCTGAGTCTAGTACTTGACACATGGAGGTTAAATGAGTCGTTGTTTGGCGTAGGAACGAATCCGAGTCCCTTCTGAAGAATGGACTCCTCGTCCTTGGAAAGTTGGTGGTTGCTCAGGTTAAAGATATTAGTTATTCCCGGCTCGTCGATGCAACACTGCCTCTCCCCCTGCTCCTTGTTACCGCTCCCGGTGTTTCCCATGGGGCAAGTAGGTTGAAAGAGCAGGGTAAGACCATAGATAATGTCTTATTATGCTATTTTTGTCAGAATGAACACAGATGTCTGACACTGTATAGCTCACCTTATAGCCACACACTACAGTTTTACGTATGCGTATGGCTCATTATTGTTTTCACCGAGTTTGTTTTTTGTAAAATGTACCCATTTCATCATTGTTTGTTTGTGTGTTTTCTCTCTTCACAGGTTAATGTACCCTCTTAGTGTTGAGTGACCATAGTTCACCACACGCAGTGGATAGTCGTTGATCAGACTAGGAGCCCTCCCTTTTTCTATTTGGTCCTGATGAATGCCACGTACCTTTTTGGACAACTGGCAGAAACATGTCGACCTCTAACACAGCGGCGATGGGATAATTAAGGTCCCTATTCACCGCACTTACGTTTTTATTTCCATCTAGTCACCACATTAGAATAAAAAGTTGTCAGGTGCACTATTATGGCTTTTTAAACTCACATTACCCTCTGGGCCCCCACTTAGTTTAGAAGTGCATCCCTATCTTTAGGTGTATGCCTGCCCTCCACCAAACGCGGTTTTTGGAGGGTGAGGACTGGCAGATGATGAAGCATGACACCAGGTGGTGTGTGATGCCAGTCCGTCACTTTTTGTAATGTGCCCACTTTAGCACTTTTCACTTCACATATACTCGGTCATACTCTAGAAGCGATCTTCACTGTGTTATACAACTTTCTCGACCTGCCTGTGTATATCTGTGGAAACATGATGGAAACCAAAACAAATACATAACCAACTGCAGTTAACCCTATCTTACATGCCTCTAGCTTTCATTTAATACATGTTAAAAAAAGCATTCCTTATACAGAAATGCTTGGAATGAAGAGGAATTGCAATGAAGAGGTAGAATATCAGAAGACAGAGAAAGAGACAGCACAGAGATTTTAAGAAAGGGGTTACACACAGGAAACCATCAGGGCAGCACAAAAAAAAGTTAAAAAAGAAAACAAAGACAATTATATGTTTCTCAAGAGGGAATAAGCAAAGGAGTGTAAAAGAAACACAATTTCAGATTCATAACATATAGTAGTTGTCATGAAGAAAGTGAGGAAAATCTCACAGAAACATTGCCATATAATTAACAAATGACCCAGTTTTGGAGTAGGCTGTCCCCTTGGACCTGTGTTATCCTTTAGAAAAAAGCCCCATCTATGAGACACAGTTTAGTATCTAATAACATCACACAAGCCCCACCATCTACATGGCTCAGTAAAAGATCAGGGTTTGTCAGGTGCACTAAGTGCAAGGCCTGCAATTACAGGATTAACAAAACACATTCTTTGTCCAGAAAGAATCCAAGAAAAATTGAGAACAGGTACAATTGAAGAAATGAATATGCTGTATATGTATTAAGATGCCCATGTGGGAAATAATATACTAGTAGTGCGATCTTGCCTTTACGTAATAAAGATGCCAACTAACCAGTGGCTCATCACTTTGAGGAGTTACACGTATAAAAAGAAGAAAGGTTTGAGTACTTTGTAGTGTACCCTATCCTAAGAGAAACAAGAGGAGGGGCTAGAGATATTGCCATGCAACAATTTGCGTCGATATACATATAAGAGCTTGACACAAAAATTCCGTAAGATCTCAATATTTAAGTACTCTATATACATTTGAAGTAATATAAGGGCATTTGAGAGGAGACAAGGGAAGAGAGCATATACCCATTGAGATAACATTGCTAACAAACAAAAGAAAATTATATTTCCTAAATCTGAGATGTTTACCAGAGGATTGGTAAGATTCTTCCCTCATATATCAGGGACACATCGGACTTCCTGAGGCCCTTTTTATCTGCTCATAACCCTAGATGTAAAATCACTCTTAATAGGTATTGAACATGAGGATGTGTTGAGGGCAGTAGAACATTTTAAAAGAGTAATTCCATTGAAGTTATTCAAACACACTAAAATGCTCCTGAGTATGATAAAGTAGTGTCTCAACAACAACATTTTCGATTCAATAGAGCAGTGGTTCCCAATCTTTTGACTCCTGAGGACCCCCATTGAGTCACCACTGGAAGTCGGGGACCCCCAAGCAATTTGTCAAAATTAAAACAGTAATTCCCAAAAAATAAACACACATGTGCACACTTTTTGCGACATTACCATGTCGATAGAGGCTTTGTCTTATTTACAAGGCAGCGTTAAGCCACATAACATGGCTTAATGCTGCCTTTTAAATAAGGCCCCCCTGTCAGGCAATGCCACCGCAACACCCATTGATTTTGACACTGCCCCCTATTTACAAGGGCAGCATAAATAGGAGGCAGCTCCAAAATTAAGACCAGGGAAAACCAGGTCTTAACTTGGCAAAACAACTCGTTTTTGCTTTTTCCATGTGGCTTGCCTTGTACAGCACACATGGAAAAAGCAAAAACGCCTTGAATTGTTTAAGTTTAGGAAGGTGACCCTTCCTGCACATAAACAATCTTTTTTTAAAATGCCATTAGGCAGCACACATAGAAGTGACAAAACGGCATTTCAAGATTGTTTATGTGCAGGAAGGGGGACCTTTCTGTACATAAAGAATCTTCCCCTGCATGCACACACCCTTGCCATAGTGCAAGGGAGCCTGCGTTGGCGCTAAACTGCTAAGTGTAGCGGCAGCATTGGGGGAAACGCAGGGTTGCACCATATTCTTGTAAATATGGTGCAGCCCTGGGACAGACTGGAAACCCAAAGCAGCCCTGGCAAATGTTTTCAAACCAGTCACCATACGGTGCACACCAAGTGTAGTGAGTGAGCCTGACCACTACAAAGGGGGCTTTGGGAGGCTCTCCCCCCAAGAAATGTAGGAAACAATAGTGCATTCTAAAACACATTTATCATTATATATTAAATTGTATTAGCTTTTAACGAAAAGTAAATGAAGACCTTACTATACACTAGGATACGACATTCTTTGTTGGGGTTCTTCAACGATTCCCTTATTATCACCCTTCAACAGTGCCTCTCTTCACCCAGTGGTCAGCATTGACTTTAACAATGAAAATATATTTCCGCCCAAATAAACCTTTTTAGCAGCATCAGGATAATGAAAGACTGGGAAAAAACATAGGTTACTAACTTGTACCATGCAGTTTGCAAGCAGCTCTTTGATGACAGTTTATAGGTCACTTTGCTAGATTTTGGTTGTCACTTATGCACTGCACAGTAACAAAACTGCTAATTAGACAAGGAACTTTGCAGTGCTTTTAAAACTGCCTCCTGCGGACTCCCTGGGAATGTGTCACGGACCCCTGGGGGTCCGCGGACCACAGTTTGGGAAACACTGCAATAGAGAGTACTTCCAACAGAAGCAGGAAACAGCTTTGCCCACAGTTGTGATAATTTGCATATGGGCTGATGGAAGAGGCAGGTGATCCATGGCCCGAACCTAAACATCTGGATGGAACATGGTAATAACTTGGATAAGATACATAAACAACCTCTTTCTCATCTGAAAAGGAACAGGGGAAGGTTCTGAGCAATTTGTACATATCATAAATCAGAATGTCTGTAATCTTGAATTTTCCTTGCCATTTGAGTACAGTGGAGGTGAACTCCCTATACCTAGCTGTGTACATCAGTGGAAATAAGATGGAGACCAAAACATAGATAACCAACTGCAGTTAACTGTCTCTTACATGGCTCTAGCTTTCACCCAATAACTTTGAAAGAAAGCATTTCTAATGGAGAAATGCTAAGAATGAAGAGGAAAAGGGGTTACACACAGGGAACCATCAGAGCACCATAAAAGAACACAAGTTCAGATTCATACCGGGTATAGCAGTGCTGATAAACAAAGTGAGGAAAATCTCACGGAATCATTGGTATATAATTTAAAGTGATCTAGTTTTGGAACAGGTAGTCCCCCATAGATCTTTGTAATCCTTTAGGAAATCCCATCAATGAGAGGCAGTTTAATATCTAAGAACATCACAAAAGCCACACCATCAACATGGCTCAGTAAGAGATCAGAGCTCATCAAGTGCACTAAGTATTCGGCCTGCAATTATGGAATAAACAAAACACCTACTTCGTCCAGATGATAAGTAACCAAGAAAAATCAGGTGCAGGTACAATTGCAGACGCTCATATGCTGTATACGTATTAAGATGCTCATATGGGAAATATGATGTTGGAAGCACGTTCTTGTCTCTACACAAACGAATACTACAATATATTGTAGCCATACATAATTAGGATGCTAACTAACCATTGGCTCGCTACTTTGAGGAGCTACATGAAGGAAAAGAAGAAGAACTCAAGCACCGAGAGGAGGGGATAGAGAAAAAGCCCTGCCCTGCGACAACTTGAGTCAAGATACATATTAGAGCTCAACACAAAAATTCCAAAGGTCTCAATAGAGAAGAAGAACTCTTTATACATTTAAAGTAATATGCAGGCATGCAATGAGAGGAGGCTAGAGAAGAGCAAGCATAGACCCATTGAGTTAACTCGGCCCGCAAATGAAAGAAAATGATATTCGCTAAATAGTTGATGTTTGCTAGAGGATTTAATGCAAGCAAACTTGGGCATTATAAATGCAACAATGAAATTAGTCTTTTATGCCCATTAAGGTTAGAAGAAATGTAGAAACATCATTCCAGTTCAACTTTATGAATTGTAGGAAGTGTGTTAAAGGATTTGCAATCATAATTACCTACCAAGGTAAAATGAATAATTAACTCACTTAACTGATATCTATTGTGACAATTAATAGTTTGCTCAAATTGGGCGGGTGTGAATATTTTGAGGACACTTTTTGTAAACAGAATCGCACAGAAGAGTACACAATGAATTGTGATAGTTATACGGGGCAAAGATTATGGTAATTTTTTGTTGTTTTTTGTATGAAGAACATACAATAATGGCAGCGCCATCTTTGAACAATGTGTGACAATAGGAATACATGAGTTTGTTTTGCTCTCAACTCTCACAAGAGATTGTAGTACTGAGATGTGATTGAGGGATCTTTGACCCAAATGTTTTGAACACTTGAATTCAGACAGTATAAAATTGTCAACTTCTCTGTGTGTGGTGGCACTGTAAATGTAAACACAAAATGGTGCCTTTCTGTGTGATCAAGGATACTGCCGTAGCTGAAATGCATCATGGTTGTCAACATGGTGTATTAAACAGCACATAGAAAACTCATCTGAGTGTCAGTGCCTTTTTTAGACAAAGATTAACAAGACATTATAGTTAGGTGCAAATGTCAGTTAAAACATACTATTTTAAACCAACGAAAATTATGAAATTCACCATTTACAGTTATCTAAACTAACTATAGCACATGTTCTACAGTAACTATAGTTCTCGCCCCGCCATGCACAGTGTTGTCATCAATGTTGTTTCAGATGTTGCAGTAATGTTATCAATAATGTCATAGAATATGTCATGAAAGATGTGATATGTGTAGTAATATAGCAGTGCATGGTGAGGGCACACAATGGGGCCTACACTCTAACTGAAGAGCATCCAGCTATAGCCTGGAGTTTTTATTTTACCAAATATAGAAAGCTCTCCTGTGGTCATGAATTCTATGTCCCAGGAAACTTCTGGTGTTGTTTTCAATTATACTGGGGTGCTGCTGCACTTCCTGCAGTCCTCCAAAACATTAACAAAATAAAGGTTGGTGGCACCCCTGTCCCTCCTAGGTGTGGTACCCCTACCCATTCCAGGGACACCACCAGGAAACAAAATATTATTTTAAAAATCCCTAACACTTTATGTGTTGTTCCTTCAATAGAGCAGTGAATAATAAATGAGTGGCGTCTGCCTCTCATTTATTATTCTTTTTTGCCTTTTTAATTTTTCAAAGTGGATGCCCTGGTGCCCACCTGGAAGACCCAAGGCCCTTGCAGCCCCAGGCAGCTCCCAACCAGAACCCATACCGAATGCCATGGGGACCGACAAATATATTTTAAAGTGGGTGCCCCAGTGCACACCTGGGGCATCCACAACTACCACCATTGTTGGGGACCACAGGGTGAGCCCCAGGGTCCGCATAGGCCTAGCCAGCTTCCAAGCCACCACCGTGGTGGCAGCTGACCATTTAAAAAATATATTTTCAAGTGGATGCCCTGGTGCCATCCGGGGGACCCACATGCAGCAAAATGTTGGGGCTGCTGGTGGAATCCCAATGCCCCACGGCCCCTGTGCATTCCCCAGCCAGCAGTCATTGTTGTGCTTGTGTAAGCCGGCTCAGTAACTTTGCCTCCGCCCGGGCAAGAGCAGCATATTTGACTGCTCCTACCAAGTCGGGAACAAAGTTGTGATTCCTGCCCGGGAGAGTGCAGACAGGGTATGCCTGCACTCTCCCAGGCAGGAAAGAGAAGTATCGCAGGGGATGGGCTACCTGGGACACTGCTGGGATCAGATCCCTGTGAATGGGTCCCTGGAGCTGATCTAGACTTGGTGCAGCCACTGAGAGACTGTCTTTATTTGTCAACCCACATCTCTATCCCATTGTCCAGGAAGGTTTATCATTTGTTAAGGATACCAGTCACTTCCTTTAGATTATTGAAAAATGAAACCAAACCTACACATGGTGACACTCTTCTGGCTGCATTATACACCAACATACATCATGAGGATGGGCTTATGGCATTATCTGAAGCTCTTAATAAACAAACTGTGAAAAAGCCATCAACAAACGTGCTTACCAACTTTGCAAGAGTAATCCTAAAATCCAACAATTTGACCTTAAATGGTAAACACTAACTGCAGATGCAAGGTACTTCCTTGGGCACTCTAATGGCTTCATCCTATGCAAATGTCTTTATGGGCAAACTAAAGCACTATATACTTGCTACTTCTAGTATCAAACCACTGGTTTAGCTAAGATACATTGATGACATATTTATAATATGGAATGCAGGAAGTAGAGCATTGGAAGAATTTACAACTTACATCAACAGTATCCATCCTACAATCAAATTCACCAGCAACAATACCAAACAGTAGCGTCATTTCCCTTTTCTGGATGTGCTACTCACCCTTTATGAACAAAAGATTATAACTGAAAAATCGCCAAGATACTCCAAGATATGGCTCATGACTGCAGGCCAAACACAATATAGCAAAAGATTGGAGGGCGAACCAGCCAATGAGTATTGGGAAATGAAAAGACAACCTAGACTGGTGTTGCAGTGCCGAAAAGGTGGTGTTCCAGGGTAGGGGTTGCCCTAAGAAATGGGATAAAATATGTGGGAGATGGACTCAATATAGAGGACTTTGAAACAATGGCTGGACACAAGAGTAAAGAAGCAAAAGTGGGAAATATATAATGTACCGTATTGTGATGGTCTTGAGACTGGATTTAAGGCTATGCCTTGTAAGATATGCAGTTGGATACTTGATTGTAAAGACAATAGCAATGTAAATGTATGGTAAATGTTAGAGGATTGCTGCACTGTCAGGACCCGTTTATTTATCTAATAAAAATAATTTCATTTTTAAAAACAAAATGATAACTGGTCTGTACCACAAGCTTGCAGATGCTCATTTGTATCTAAACTGTACTTCAAGACACCCCACCACCCTAAACCCAGCATCATTTATAGCCAAGCACTCAGACTATGACTCATCTGCATTAGTGAGGCCACCTGAAAAGACAATCTACCGAAGCTTGCTACATCATTCTAAAAGCAAGGCTATCCTCTGCATATCATACAGCAACAAACTGAAAAGTCTTTGTAGTTACTCAAGGAAGCAATTATTTAAAATACGAACATCAGAAACAAAAGTGACAGAATCTCATTTGTGGTTGACTATCATCCATCAGCTCCCAACTACCGAAATTTAATGCAAAAACATTTCCCTTATTATCCACTTGTGAAAAATTGCAAAAGGGTTTTCCAAAACTGCCAGTCTTTGCTTACCGCAGAGCTCCCATATTTGATCTCTTATTGTGAGAGCTGAACTCAAGCAAGCTGTAACAAATGCAGGGGTTCATTGTTGTGATTCTAAGAGGTGCATCACATGCAATACCTTTTACAGACATCATTAACTAGTTCTGTTACGAGAAGGACCTATGGAATAAGACAGCATCTTACATGTCGCTGAACATGTATTATTTATATGATTCTGTACCAGCGTCAAAGCTGTAAAAAACAATATGTAGAACTTTGAATGACCTCAGTCCACGATTCAGGAACCACAAATCAGCAATAATTAATAAGAAAGTTGACCAGGCTGTAGCCAATCATTAAAACCTTGTGGACCATTTACTATCAGATTTGAAATGTTTCCCTGTGGAACATATCTAAAAGGAAGAACTGCTGGACTCCATAGAAAACTTATGAATGTACAGTTTAGAATCATTGCATCCAGATGGGCTGAATATCACCATCAATACCACCTCATTGCAACATATCTCAAGTGATCTCCGGACTTCATCAATTCATTACAAATGGAATCTTCACTCATGATCCCTTTGAAAATCCAGCAGTTTCAGCTGTGCAGCCATGGAAAGTTTCAGGGTGATCCATCAAGTGGGGGCTGGGAAAAAAGGGGGCCCCAAAACACAAATTCCCCATGCATTTTCTATAGACTCTTGGTAGAATTACACCAAATTTGTCAGGCAGCTAGATCTTCGTCTGCAGATTGTGCTTTTTGTGATTTGGTGTAAATCCGTTCAGTAGTTTATTTAGAAATTAAACGTCAAAAGTATTTGTATATCTGAACAGTTGTGTCATTTCAGATGTCATCAGTGAAGTCATAAATGATGTAATAGAACATGTAATGTGTGGTGTAATATGTGAGGTCATAAGCAGGGGTTTGCAGGGGCAAATGTTATAGTTAGCTCAGTTAACGATGACTGCTGAATTTCTATGGTTTTGTGTGTGTAAAATCTGAACCTAACTATGACATCCCTGTAACCTTTGTTTTTTCCAGTGACTTTCTAAGGATTTTAATTCTATTTCCAAACTATAACGCCCCGGAAACCTTTGTTTTTTGTCAGTGAATTTTTAAGTTTTTTTTATTTCTATTTCCTAACTATAACATCCCTGTAACCTTTGTTTTTTTCAGAGAATGTTGATGCTTTTTTAATGCTATATCCTAAATATAATGTCTCTGTATCCTTTGTCTTTTTTCAGTGAATTTCTACGGTTTTCAATGCTATTTTCAAACTATAACGTCCCTGTAACCTTTGGATTTTAGTGAATTCCACAGTTTTTTAATACAAATTGTGCTACAATTTGACCATTTTTATTTTAATTTTTTTGGGTTAGATGTCTTATTCACATTTATATAGTGTTACAATCTGCATAAAAATGGCATAGTATACATTAACACTGAAAGTTCTGGGTTTACACCGATTTAGCAATACTCATATGTACAAAACACCTCTGAGATCCTTCAGAGCTGATACTTTCATGTAGAGGACGCTTGCACGCCCAGTAGAATCCAAGCTCACCTTGGGGATCGACAAACATTTATAGACATAGCTTAACGTCTCCAAACTTTTAACAAAACTAGCTCCTGGGGAGCAACAACACTTGTCAAAGAAAGTTTTTGTATTCCATCCATAGCATAACGAGGTAACATTGGTGAAGGGAGGAAATTCAGCCCTGATGCAAAGCAAAGGAGAAGGAGGAAAATGGCATGTGTCACCTGGGATGGTACCTGGATGGGGTCTCTACTCCTACTGTGTGCGGTCTCTCAGTCATTGAAGAATTGCCTACGCTACTCGGGGTGCCCCAACCTTTACTTTCAACATGTATGAATCCCAGAGGGTGGCAGCCCCAGTCCCGCCCTGATGCTGCATATCGTGGGACATGGCTACCGCCCATTTGTGCACCATCCTGAGCCCGTAAAGCTCAAGGTAGTGTAGGCGCCTTCAGTACATCGCTAGCTGGTGCTTGAATAAGATCATGGCCAAGTCCACCAGTTTCAGATAGTGTTTAGTTTGATTCATCCTCTTTATTATCCCCAGCAAGCACAGCAAGGGGCCAGAGGCCGGCCGAACATCAATCACTTCCGAGACAAGCTCCACCACCACATCTGCGCTAGTACTGGGCATTCCCACACCAGATGCAAAAACTTCACATCCTAGTGTCTGCAACGCGGGCATACCGGAGATGAGCACGGTAGCATCTTATTTATCCGGTGTGGCATGAGGTAGGCCTGGTGCAGGTACTTAAACTGGGTTAACTTCAGACGGACATTACGAGTGACTCAATTTCCATGTTCAAGCACCATCCCCCATTGTTTATCTGATAATACCACATCCAAGCTAGCTTTCCTCTTGGGTTTATTACTCAGTGCGTGGGCCTTGACTGCAGTCAACTGTGCATTAAACTGCATTGTGACCCTATGCTTAGCCCATGAGTTAGGACACATTGCAGCCCTCTATGCAAGCTCTGTCTCATCTTGGCCTGCTCCCCAGAGTTCTCACACTGCTTTCACAAATGCACTATGCACCAGGAAAAGGCCTACCCTCAGGTCATGGGCTGGCTTCAGATCTTGAAAGGCACCCAGTACTCCCTCCAAAGATAAGTCACCCACTTGATTCACCCCGCCTCACACCACAGAGTCAGGTCATGAGCCGCCAATATGTCCCTTACCTTTGGTACACTCCATAGCAGCAACTGCGGGGCATACAGCACCCGGCAAAGTCTTGGTTGGACGTACCTATTCCAACAGTGCTTGGCCACCCGGGACAATCTGCTCAGTTCCCTCGATGGGTCGCCCTGATTCATCAACCAGTCCAGCGCCTTAGTTCCCCGGAGTTCCTCATGGACCGCCACACTCTCTGCCATCGTACTGTTAGCCATCCAGCGCATGGGCCACAAGAGCTGTGCCGTGGTGTAATAAAGCTCGAGGTCCGGCCTCACTAGGTCCCCCATCGACAGTGGCCTCTGGAGCATGGCAGCCGACACTCTAAAGCCGGCATTGGCAGAAGGGCCGCAAATTAATACATGCTATGGACATATGTCCCACTAGAGATAGGGAAAGCCGTGTCCAGAAAGCCAGGGACTGGTCTCAAGACATCAAGGCAGCCTCCCGACCTCCAGCCCCTCCCCCTCCACCTGCCCCACACAGCGCAGGAGGAACAGGTAAGACTTCCTCCAGTTTATCCTGAGGCCCGTCATCTCTCCAAAAAGTTCCAGTAGTTCAAACAAGGCCATACAGCACCCAAAAGTGGTCACAAATATATATGGGCATCGTCAGCATACAGTGAAATGATATGCCAGTTTACATCTGCTGTCATGCACCACTCCGGGCCCTGAGCCCACAGCACTCTGGCCAGGGGTTTCATTGCCAGGGCAAACATTATGGGTGAGAGGGAGCAACCCTGCTGGTTACCGCCGCTGATCACAAAATGGTATTACATTTTGTGTCCAATTTTCCTTGTGGCCTGTGAGGCTATGTAAAGCAGCATGATCCAACTGAGAAACCTAGGTCCAATCCCCAATCCCTCCAAAAGAGTCAACAGGTAGGACCACCCTAGCGTATAGAATACCTTTTTAATGTCTAAGGACACCACAACTGGAAGGTCGAGGGATACTTCAACTGCCACCATTCTACAATTTTGCGTATAAGTATAATTTAGTAATGTACATTTTTGCAAGTTTATAAACACATTTTATTCACACATTTATTCTTATTATACATTTTAAAACTAACAATGAATGAAGGTAAGGTAACTTTTGTATTCTTTCTATAAATGCAATACACCCCTTTTTTCTCTTTTTTTAGTTCATTGTATGGATCCGTGGAGCCAATGTGAATTTGAGAAGGGATATGGTTACTAGTTCCTGTGACAAAATCATGGCAAATCCACAGATTTGATAATTGTTAAAAAAATTGAAATATAATATACAGGTCCCACAAATTTTAACATTGGCATCAGAGAAACCAAATTCACACCTTAATATTTGGGAAGCCTAGCTGTGTTTCACAACATACTTATTTATTGTACCAGTTTGGCGAATCCAGGAACACATTCAAACCTCAATTTCTCATTGGATACAGTAAGCCTCCACCCATGCCCATTGCAAACCACACCCTAAATCAGTTATTAGTGTTTCACATCTCTAGAGAGAGAGGGAGAGCGAGAGAGAGAAAGAGAGAGACAAAACCACAGCTCCATCATTTTGGGGGATTTCCTCTAAAAGAAGAGACTTTGAACATCAAGATGTCTTTTGCTAAAGAAAGAAGACAAGGGGAAGAACAAGCTAAAGAAGAAGATGACTTCCCACCTCCAAATAAAGCCTCTGACATATAGAAACACTTTTTCGCCCTAACAGGAGGAAAGGAAGTTATTGCACAAATTGTACAGTGCAACATATCTGTTGCCGAATTAATGGATACTGTGAACAACTACAATTGCTAATTTTACTTTCACCTCACCTTTCCTCCTTCCATTCATCTTAAAGGCTGAAGCCAGTTGCTTCTTCCAAGTTGCCCTACTTTACTTCTTTTACTACCCTTGTTATTTTTGTTCCATAAGAAAAAAGCCATAAAAAAATTATTTTTGGGAAAAATCCAACAAAAAATGGTTCTTTTTAGAACCACTTCATCTGGTCAAATAAAGAGATAACTACATGTTTTATGTTTTGTTCAATTGGGTGTTTAAGTGTTTGTGAATTTTTCTATCTCTACATGTATCATACCCTACATAAGTGAAATCAATGTACCACATCTGAATACTTTAATATTCACCAAGGGAAATAAACCTATAAAGTATTAAAGAAGTCACTAGCAAATGTTTTGAATGTCATGTTGAATGCTAAAATGAAAGTGGATATGTAAGTTGCTTTATGGGTGTTTGAGTGGATGTGTGACTGGCTGCATTGGTGTATCATTGCTTGTGTAAGTGGCTCTCTGGGTTTGTGAGTAGCTGGGTGGATCTATGGGTGGGTGTGTGAGTGGCTGTGTGCATGTGTAAATGGGTGTGTGAGTGACTATTGGAGTGTGAGTGAGTGTGCGACTGGCTGTGTGGGTGCATTAGGAGCTGTGTGAGTGACTGTATGGGTGTGTTAGTGGGATGTAAATGTCTAGATGTGTGTGTGTAAATGGGTGTGAGTGGGTATGTGAGTGGCTGTGTCAGTCTTTGAGTGGGTTTGAGAGTGGCTGTGTGGGTGTGTCAGTAGCCGTGTGAGTGGCTGTATGGGCGTTAGTGGGAATATAAATGTTTGTGTGAGTGGCTGTGTGAGTCTGTGAGTGGGTGTGAGTGTGACTGTATGGGTGTGTGAGTGGGTGTCTAAGTGACTGGGTGTGCCAGTAGCTGTGTGAGTGACTATATGGGTATGTTAGTGGGGATGTTGGTGTGGGTGTGTACATTGGTGTGCAAGTGGCTGTGGTAGTCTGTGAGTGGGTGTGAGAATGGGTGTGTGAGTGGGTATCTGAGTGCCTGTGTGGGTGTGTGAGTGCCTGTATGGGTGAGTTAGTGGGTGTATAAGTGAGTCTGAGGGTGTGTGACTACCTGTGTGAGTGTCTGTATGGGTGTGCAAGTGGATTTCTTAGTGACTGTGGGTATGTGAGAAGTAATTGTCTGTATAGGTCTGGGAGTGGGTGTATGAGTGGCTGTACGGGACTGTGAGTGGGTGTCTAACTGTGTAATTGGGTGCATGTTGCTTTTTAATTGTAGACTGGCACACTCTCACAATGTCATTTAAACCACATTGCTCCAACAGATGGTGCCTTTCATCAGTTTTAAAAAAAACATATATTATTAGTATTACAATTTATAAAATTATAAATTAAATGTATACATTTTAGCAGTGCGTAACTTTATAATAGCAATAAATCACTACACCTTTCCCATGCTCTAATGCTATGTTTCCCCTTTTTTACTGTTCTCAGATGTTATACAGCATAAATGATGTACGGTATGAAGAATCATCCTTGAACATTGGGGAAAAAACAATCATATAGATCATATAAAAAAACGACAACTGCACAGTATGTCACTGCAAATAAGCAAAACAGCGCATTGCACACACTTCAATTTTTTAAACAATAATTGTATCTATGCTTGCAGTACTAATCCAAACAAACATATGCTCAAAATGAGGACTTCATCATTAGAAGTGCGACAGTTACACTACTAGATTTACAATGCACACCAGCATAGGCAAATCCTTATGAACACATCACCCTTGAGACCGCGTGATGTCATAAATCCTGATAATGCATCTACAATTACTAGACTATTCATTTAATTTCATTATGTCTTTATTTCGATTAAAATAATCATAAAAGACAGTGCAGACAGTGTAAACACAAATCCATATATAACCATCATAACAATATGGCTAAAAACAGTAACTATCACAAAATTTATATCATATAAAATGGCTCAAAAGACCAAAACCACAATAAAAACCGTAAGAATACAATATAAAACAAAGTAAATCAACACCACTGTATATCATTAACAGTACCACGCTAGAATAGCATAACATCAAAATAACTATAACTAATCTTGGGTTTCTCTTGATTTGGCAGCGAATAAGCCAGGCCCATCTCAGAAATTTCGCCATAGCTACAACTATTTGTTCTTCTGTGGATGTCCGCAAAATACTTAGTGCCTCCATAGCAGATCTAATACCCATGTTCAAACAAGTGGGTTTCAGCCATTTGATCCTGAGTAACTTATAGGCCGGACACACAAAGAGGACGTGAGATATGGATTCCATCTGGGCTAGACAAACAGGACAGTGCTCTGACACATGCAAACGCCATTTACATGTAAAGGCGTTGATCAGAAGAGAGCCAACCCTAAACTGGTGGTATAGTTTCCTATCCATCGGTCTTAGGATGACATCCCAATATGCTTCAAGCACAAAGTCCTATTTTTGCATCAGAAAATCCCTGAACAGGGTAGCCCTAAAATCCATAAGGGATTTGGCGTACTGGAAGAGCTCTGGGGTAACCCAGAGTCATCTCCAAAACGCTATTGGTCTGTATCGGGCTAGATCCTCGATAAGTAGACAGCCCAAATCAATAAAAAGAGGCAGCAATGGTGAGGATTGCGGAAGACTCGTAATGGCTCTGACAAATTTATTCTGAGCTCGTGCCAAGGAGGAGATGTTCTCAAAACCCCATAATTCCGCACCATATAAGACTGAAGTTATGACCTTGGTGTTATAGATCTTAAGAACAGGGGCTATGGGCTTGGTAAACAAGAGCATATGTTCTTTTACGAGAGCTCCTGCCAACTGTGCATGTTTTAAAGCTAACAAGTCAATGTGAGGCTTCCAATTAAGTTTCCTGCCTAAAGTTATCCCCAGATATGCGAACGCATCTGTCTGTTCCAAAAGGACATTGTTCATGAACACACTACTTTTAATGGTCTTGTGATTATGAAAGACCATAAACTTGGTCATATCCACATTTACCACTTGCCCATGATCTTGACAAAACACCTCAAACCTGGTCAGTGCAACCTGCAGACCCTTCTGTGTTATAGATAGGATCAAGGTGTTGTCTGCGAACATGAGCAGTGGTATCCTCAGCCCCGCCAAACTAGGGGCATCTGTGTGACATGTGGAGTAGTAGTGGACCACCCTATCCATGAATAGGGAAAACAACGTGGGCGTCAAGACACATCTTTGGCGCACCTCCTTTTGGACTGGAAATCTATTGGTGACCTCACCCTTTGAGCCCCACCGAACCTGTGCATAGTTCGAAGTGTGAAGTTTAATTAACATGGCTAGTAGTCCCTGAGGCATCCCTGCATCCGAAAGGACACTCCACATTTTGTTGCGTGGAACCAAATCCAATGCAGACTTAAGGTCAATAAAAGCTGCGTAAAGGGAACCTCCCCCTATAATAACAACTTTCCAATAAATCATAACGAACCTAAAAACCTGGTCAATGGTGCTAGTAAAGGGGCGAAAGCCAGCCTGCAACGGTGATAAAATCTCATGCGCCTCGATCCATACTTGGATTCTACTGAGAACCAGCCTGGCAATTATTTTCTGCATTGAATCAATAAGGATGATCGGCCTGTAATTGCCAGGTGACGAGCGAGCTCCCTTTTTATATTAACCGCTCGCGTAGTTTGTGAAGTTTGCGCTACTTCGCACTACGCGAATTGCACGTAGCACAGTGCAAACACGCGTAGCGTAGTGCAGCGGTCATTTTTTGCTTGCTCGCGGCCCTCAATGTCAAGTTGGAGATCGCAAGCAAGCAAAATGACATCCCGGCGAGACCTTTTCCTTGTTCGCGATCAGCAACATCAGTTGCCGATCGCGAGCGTGGAAAATAAACCTCCCGGCGAGATTCTCAACAGGGGGAGGTCAGGTTTCTCATTGCGAGTGGTCGCGTATGCTTGCGACCGCTCGCGATGAGAAACTACCAGTCCGCGTTGGGAAAGCTGCCGCTCGAGTAAAAATCTACTCGAGCGGCAGAAAACTACAGCTCGCACTGTGCAAGATGCCGTTTTCAATGATTGCACAGTGCCGGATGCTTGTTCGCACTGTGCAATCATTGAAAACGGCATCTGGCACAGTGTGAACAGGGTATTACGCAGTTCGCGAAGTGCTACGCGTAGCTCGCGTAGTGCGAAGTGCACTTTGCGTAGCTACGCATAGCTCTACTTCCCGAACTACGCCCAGGGCTATTTTATATATCGGTTTTATAACTGCTCCGGACCAGGTATCAGGGATAGGCGCACCACTACCTATGGCATTGGCTAAAAAAGTAATGTAATTGACCCAGTTCTCTTTATCATACTGGAACAGGTCAGCCGGAATGCAATCCGGGCTGGGAGCCCTCCCTTTCAGAATCAATGAGAGGACCGTCTCAACCACAGAGCTGTCAAAAGATAAGGTAGTGGGCAAGAGACCAGGTTGGGGGTGGGTTAAGGTGTTATTTGAAATGGAAAATTGTGCTTCAAAGTACGCAACCCAAAATTCTGGTGCTACATGATTGACCGGTATGTGTGGTGTTCCATTGCTACCCCACTTAACTAGCTGCCAGAATTTGACCATATCTCTCTCGTTACTAGCTTCAAGGAGGTCAAGCCAACGTTTATCATCCCATTGCTTCGTCGCTATTTTTTGAGTTGCTTTATACCTGATCCTAGCCAATCTGATCGCACCCATATTTTTGGATCTGATGGCATTCGTTAGCATCCGATATGCCCCTCTACAGGGCTTATTACACCAGGAAGCCATTTTTGCACCTGAATTATTCTTCCTGGAATTAGGCATAGTAAAAAAAGGTTTTAGACTAGAAAATAAGTCACTATGTACACTTGGTACGATGCAATTATTATCCTCCTGAGTGTGGCAGTTGTTGAGAATGGCAACCAAATGGGCAACCATAGACTTCATCTGCTCCAGGTCCCCTTCTCTTTCAACAAGCCTGGCCCATCTAACTCTTCTATCATCGTTTGAAACTACTGCTTCCAATTGGGTGTGGGCTTCAACCTTGTTGGCATTGTCTAGTGGGCTCAGAGCCTTGAGTGATAATACCAGTGGGTCATGATCACTTTCGCTCCGCTCAACAACCAACATATCGTGTAAGTGGGCCCAGAATTCCACATTGAGAAAAATATAATCTATTCTACTTCTTCTCAAACCGTTATTAAAAGAATGCGCTCCCTTCCGGTCTGACTGTGTCCTCCCGTTTGCTGTCCTCACTCCCTTCTCCAGACACAACCCCTTAAGCTGCAAAGCTGTTTCCGTCCATTTGCTAATTGGACTGAGGTCTAAGGGGGGATATTCCATTGTAGATCCTCATCAGAAGATAAATTACCATCCTCAGGGTCAAGAGGTTCTAAGGAACAGTTAAAGTCGCCTGCTATAATCAAATTACGTCCTTCTCTCCAGCTGTCCAAAAAACTATCAAGGAGGGCAACTGTCTCAGAGTGCCTCCCACCCAGCATAGATGTTAATTAGCAAGATATCCCTTACATGACCCATTCGTAAGCGTAGGGCCATAATATCCGGGCTATCAATTGGAACTATCATATATCATCTCGATAACGAGTAAGGGTCAAAGGGATAAAGTTTTAAGACTCTAATAGTTGTGAAATCCCCAAGTCAACAGAATAATACACATAAACAACTTATGAGTCTATTATGGTTAAGGACCTTGACACAATAGTAAAGGTGATGCTAAAGGTAGTGAGACTGTGAAATCATGTATGCCTATGTGTGTATATATACAACTATGTATGATTCCCATCATCCACTCGACGTGGTTAGCTTCATCATCTGGGAACCTAGGGACTTTTTCAGAGAACCATCTTCTACTTGAGAATTGTAGATCCTGGTCTCATGAATCTCCCAAACCATTCAATGGTGTGATGTTGTTGTTCAATGAAGATAGGGTGAGATGGCTGCAGTGCTTGTGAAAAGTGCTAGTGTGTGAGTGCTACTTAAAAATTATCTAACAAGGCACTAAGAGAACTTTATTGAATCGCTACCTTGTTGACAATATCTAAAAACAGTGCTGTAACAGTTTCAAAAATATAATAACTGTGTTGGGGAAGGTCTACATGTTTCTGCTACTGGACGAAATTCATCCAAGCTTTCATCAGGACCAATAAAGCTACTGCAATAATCAATAGTGCCAAAGTGATTAAAAAGTGATATATACAACCTGGACCCAAGTGGGGGCCAAGAGACTCCGTTGGAAGTAATTTTACTTCACTGACCTGAACGGATAAGAAAAGAAAAAAGAAGAAAACACAACATGGCAAAACACAGTGACATCGTGTTATTTTCAAGGTCAACATATAGCATCCAGAAAAATATATCAAGTATGCAAATACTCATAAATGTATTAAGACTCTCTTAAGTCTGTCTAATTTAGTTAGATAACAAACTTTTAGGCACTTACCCAATTAGTGGTGGGTGTGCGCCTCACCTCACCTGGCAACTGCTCAGGTTTTTGGAGGCCCCGCACTGTAAGAAAATCAGAGGGTTCAACAAAATCAAAACCCATAAATTGGGTTGTTTAAAACCGCTATGGCCCACTTCGCGCTCAGCCAAGAAAAGCCTGACAAGCACGGTCTGCCGTTCGAATAGAATATAGTAAATAAGAGCTCAAGGCAGTGAATGACAGTGATGACAGTGCATCTGCTCTTGCTTACTTTAAAACAATGAAGATTGTATGCTCACCTATCCGTCGGTACCTCTTGTCGGAGCTGAGCTCGAAGGGGAGGCAACCTGCGGAGTGTGAGTTGTCTGTTAAAGTAAAGAATGCCGGTCTTGGTTGCTAAGGCAACCGAGGTCACGGCGGCAATGGGACACTGTTGAATGCGTCATCCCGTTGCGTTGGGGTGCCTGGGAAATGTAGTCTTTAAACCCGCTTTGAATTAAAAACGGGTCTGTGTATTCTTTCTATGTCAAATAACCATTCAATTGCTCTTAGCCTCCTGATGTCTGAAAAATCAGATGAATATTATCCATATTAAAGCCCGAGTATAGTGTCATAATGCAATAAATGATCAGAGGTCATATGATCATTCCATTCTGATACAAATGCGGGCGGTAATAGATATGTTTAATGTAAAGGCTGTCATTTTGCCAAGACAAAGTGTATGGTGCTTGGTCATATCTGTTTTAGAGCGATGACCATGGGATATCGTCATTCAGCCCACGGCTGTCACTTTGGAGTTTAAAAACCCATTTCTGTTCCTTCTGAAAGAGGAAATTAGTGACATCTGTTATATGTGGTGGAATAAACGGTTGTTCCAGCACGAGCCATTTGATATCTTCTGGTTTATGATTCTGTGACAAGAAATGGTTGGTCATTCTAGTCGCTTGTTTTTTCCGCCTGATAGTGCTCTTATGTTCACTTATTCTCACTTTGATTTTTCGGGTGGTCATCCCTACATATTTGAGTGAGCAAGGACATGTAATCAGATAGATGACTTTCTCTGAATTACAGTTGGTGTGTTTACGAAGAACCCAGGGTTTTGGGGTACCAATGTCCACTGATGTAGTGGGTGCTGTCTGTGAGCACACTGAACAGGAGCCACAAGGATAGTGGCCTTGTACGGGTGGCAAGTCCCAAAGAGTGGGTATGGTGGAGTTGCTCTTGACTCTAGGTCGTGTGTGTACAAGGTTATCCCTCAGGCTCGTCCCTCTCTTGAAAGAGAACAGTGGAGGGGGAATCCTATTGTTACTCACAGTCAAATTCAAGTTCAAAATGCGCCAATGTTTGCGCACAACTATTTGCACATCATTAGATAGTGTGCTAAAGGTATTGACAAATGTCAGTCTCTTGAGTGGTGGTTTAGGTGTAGAAGGCGCAATGAGAGCCTCTCTGTTATTATTTGCCGCTCTTTTTCTAGCTTGTCTTACCAGAGGTGTGGGGTATTTTTTCACTATCAGTTGTTGAGTTAGATCTTTTGCATGTCTATCAAAAGTCTCTCTGGTAGAACAGTTCCTGCGAATACGCAGAAACTGTCCGACAGGTAGATTTTGTCTTAATGACTTGGGATGGTGACTCTGGAAGCTCAACAGAGAGTTTTTTGATTGTGGTTTTTTGTACAGTTCACTCCCAAGAGTCCCTTGTGTGGGGTAGATGACGACATCTAAGAATGGCAACCTGGATTTATCGTGTGTTACTGTAAACCTCAAGAAATTATTTTGGTTGTTAAGCCAAGCATGGAAATCGAGCAGGTAGTAACGTTCCCGTGCCAGATTACAAGGATGTCGTCAATATACCTCTTCCAAATGACAATCCTGTCACGGAAGGGATTGGTATCAGTCAACACGCTATTCTGTTCAAAAAGATGAACATAGAGATTCGCCAGGCTGGGCGCAAAAATGCTGCCCATCGATGTTCCTGATGTTTGAAGGTAGATGGTGTCTTCGAACCTGAAAAAATTCTCCTTCATTGCCAGCCTGGCACATTCCATGATAAAATTTATAGGCGTGATCGTGACAAGTTCTTTGGTGTCCAGTAAACCCCTGATAGCTTCTAATGTTTCGTCTTGGGGAATACAGGTATAGAGTGATTCGACATCGAAAGTTACCAGCAGGTCTGTCTCGGTGTCGAAAGGAGTCTCCGGTAGTAGTCTTAGGACATCTTTGGTGTCCTGTAGAAATGTTGGCATTTCTTTAACCAATGGTCGTAGAAAAAAGTCCACAAAAGTGGACAAGGGTTCTAATAGTGACCCTATCCCTGATATAATGGGACGTCCTGGTGGTGGTCTAGTGGCTTTATGTATTTTGGGGAGAACGTAAAAGTAGGGCATGACCGGATATTTGGTAAGTAAGAACTCAGACTCTTGCGGTGTAATCCAGCCTGATTCTTTAGCTTCATAAACCAGGTCGTGAATCTCCTTAGATAGTCTCACAGTTGGGTCTTCGGGCAAAACCCGATAAGATTTACCATTGTTTAGTTGTCTTAGACATTCATTCCGATAGGCAGTTGAGTCCATAATAACAATGGCCCCACCCTTGTCAGCGGGCTTAATAGTGATAGTATCGTCATTAGATAACGTTGTCATGGCTTGTTTTTGCAAGAAAGGAAAATTGCAATAGCCACTGTTAGTCTTGGGACAAAGAGAGGTTACATCCTGGATTACTGCTTGTTCGAAAACTTTGACGTGATCTGGTACCAGATGTGCTGGTGGGTTGAATTTGGAAGGTGGTTTTAAGCCTGTATTAGATTCTAAAGATTGATCATCAAGGCCCATCGTTTCCTTATTCCTGAAAAAGAAATGTAGGCGGACTTTGCGAAAGAACTTTCCCATTTCGCACCTCAATTGGAAAGGGTCGCCTGCAGAGGTTGGAACAAAACCTAAACCTTTGTTTAGGACCTCAAGTTCAATTGGTGTCAATTGTCTTTGGCTTAAATTAACCACTAGTTCATTACGTCCACCTTCAGACGTTGTCGTTGTGTGTTCTTCATGTTTTAAGTGTTCTGAGGTGGCTGATCCGTTTGCCAGTGTACTTGTGGCCCTCCTCTTCTCCTGCCTCTGCTGCGTCCACGGCCTTGCCCTAAAAAAGGTTGCTGCCCAAAGAAATTAGGTGGGGGTGGCTGGCAGGGAAGCGGTGGCATCGGTGGAGTGTATGGTGAGGGCTGATAACCCCAGGGTGCTGGGGGCCACCAAGGGCTTGGTTGATTATAATAATTCTGTGTACCTCGTCTCCTACTGGCACGTGAACGTTGATTATCTTGTCTATATGACGGTACCGATGTGGTGGAACCTTCTGAATCTGAGGAGACGGTGTCTGTCCCTGACGAAGAGTAATTTGAGCCTTATTTCTTGCCCTTTTTATTGTATTCTGGCGGGGTATAATTGTCGCTTGTGTATGGATAAACTTTTTCAAAAGAGAAGCGTGCCAGATCTTTTTTGAATTTTTCAATCTTCGTCAGTAAAATGGTGTCTTTGTGCTCTTTGTTCGATTTATTGGTGTCCTGAAGATTTCTTTTAAAAAGGGCACTCGTGATCGTGGCTTTTATTTGACCCTCCAAGGTTTGTATTTCAACAAGAATAAGGTCGGCTGCTTTTTTAGCTGTACACACCACGACTCTTTCTGACAGATAAAACTTTTCTTAAAGATTGGTCGCTCATTGCGTGGCGCTGCACCCGGGATTGGCTGATTTTAATTATCAGTACAGCTAAAAAAGCAGCCGACCTTATTCTTGTTGAAATACAAACCTTGGAGGGTCAAATAAAAGCCACGATCACGACTGCCCTTTTTAAAAGAAATCTTGAGGAAACCAATAAATCGAACAAAGAGCACAAAGACACCATTTTACTGACGAAGATTGAAAAATTCAAAAAAGATCTGGCACGCTTCTCTTTTGAAAAAGTTTATCCATACACAAGCGACAATTATACCCCGCCAGAATACAATAAAAAGGGCAAGAAATACGGCTCAAATTACTCTTCGTCAGGGACAGACACCGTCTCCTCAGATTCAGAAGGTTCCACCACATCGGTACCGTCATATAGACAAGATAATCAACGTTCACGTGCCAGTAGGAGACGAGGTACACAGAATTATTATAATCAACCAAGCCCTTGGTGGCCCCCATCACCCTGGGGTTATCAGCCCTCACCATACACTCCACCGATGCCACCGTTTCCCTGCCAGCCACCCCCACCTAATTTCTCCGGGCAGCAACCTTTTTTAGGGCAAGGCCGTGGACGCAGCAGAAGCAGGAGAAGAGGAGGGCCACAAGTACACTGGCAAACGGATCAGCCACCTCAGAACACTTAAAACATGAAGAACACACAACGACAACGTCTGAAGGTGGACGTAATGAACTAGTGGTTAATTTAAGCCAAAGACAATTGACACCAATTGAACTTGAGGTCCTAAACAAAGGTTTAGGCTTTGTTCCAACCTCTGCAGGCGACCCTTTCCAATTGAGGTGCGAAATGGGAAAGTTCTTTCGCAAAGTCCGCCTACATTTCTTTTTCAGGAATAAGGAAACGATGGGCCTTGATGATCAATCTTTAGACTCTAATACAGGCTTAAAACCACCTTCCAAATTCAACCCGCCAGCACATCTGGTACCAGATCACGTCAAAGTTTTCGAACAAGCAGTAATCCAGGATGTAACCTCTCTTTGTCCCAAGACTAACAGTGGCTATTGCAATTTTCCTTTCTTGCAAAAACAAGCCATGACAACGTTATCTAATGACGATACTATCACTATTAAGCCCGCTGACAGTGGTGGGGCCATTGTTATTATGGACTCAACTGCCTATCGGAATGAATGTCTAAGACAACTAAACAATGGTAAATCTTATCGGGTTTTGCCCGAAGACCCAACTGTGAGACTATCTAAGGAGATTCACGACCTGGTTTATGAAGCTAAAGAATCAGGCTGGATTACACCGCAAGAGTCTGAGTTCTTACTTACCAAATATCCGGTCATGCCCTACTTTTACGTTCTCCCCAAAATACATAAAGCCACTAGACCACCACCAGGACGTCCCATTATATCAGGGATAGGGTCACTATTAGAACCCTTGTCCACTTTTGTGGACTTTTTTCTACGACCATTGGTTAAAGAAATGCCAACATTTCTACAGGACACCAAAGATGTCCTAAGACTACTACCGGAGACTCCTTTCGACACTGAGACAGACCTGCTGGTAAGTTTCGATGTCGAATCACTCTATACCTGTATTCCCCAAGATGAAACATTAGAAGCTATCAGGGGTTTACTGGACACCAAAGAACTTGTCACGATCACGCCTATAAATTTTATCATGGAATGTGCCAGGCTGGCAATGAAGGAGAATTTTTTCAGGTTCGAAGACACCATCTACCTTCAAACATCAGGAACATCGATGGGCAGCATTTTTGCGCCCAGCCTGGCGAATCTCTATGTTCATCTTTTTGAACAGAATAGCGTGTTGACTGATACCAATCCCTTCCGTGACAGGATTGTCATTTGGAAGAGGTATATTGACGACATCCTTGTAATCTGGCACGGGAACGTTACTACCCTGCTCGATTTCCATGCTTGGCTTAACAACCAAAATAATTTCTTGAGGTTTACAGTAACACACGATAAATCCAGGTTGCCATTCTTAGATGTCGTCATCTACCCCACACAAGGGACTCTTGGGAGTGAACTGTACAAAAAACCACAATCAAAAAACTCTCTGTTGAGCTTCCAGAGTCACCATCCCAAGTCATTAAGACAAAATCTACCTGTCGGACAGTTTCTGCGTATTCGCAGGAACTGTTCTACCAGAGAGACTTTTGATAGACATGCAAAAGATCTAACTCAACAACTGATAGTGAAAAAATACCCCACACCTCTGGTAAGACAAGCTAGAAAAAGAGCGGCAAATAATAACAGAGAGGCTCTCATTGCGCCTTCTACACCTAAACCACCACTCACGAGACTGACATTTGTCAATACCTTTAGCACACTATCTAATGATGTGCAAAAAGTTGTGCGCAAACATTGGCGCATTTTGAACTTGAATTTGACTGTGAGTAACGATAGGATTCCCCCTCCACTGTTCTCTTTCAAGAGAGGGACGAGCCTGAGGGATAACCTTGTACACACACGACCTAGAGTCAAGAGCAACTCCACCATACCCACTCTTTGGGACTTGCCACCGGTACAAGGCCACTATCCTTGTGGCTCCTGTTCAGTGTGCTCACAGACAGCACCCACTAAATCAGTGGACATTGGTACCCCAAAACCCTGGGTTCTTCGTAAACACACCAACTGTAATTCAGAGAAAGTCATCTATCTGATTACATGTCCTTGCTCACTCAAATATGTAGGGATGACCACCCGAAAAATCAAAGTGAGAATAAGTGAACATAAGAGCACTATCAGGCGGAAAAAACAAGCGACTAGAATGACCAACCATTTCTTGTCACAGAATCATAAACCAGAAGATATCAAATGGCTCGTGCTGGAACAACCGTTTATTCCACCACATATAACAGATGTCACTAATTTCCTCTTTCAGAAGGAACAGAAATGGGTTTTTAAACTCCAAAGTGACAGCCGCGGGCTGAATGACGATATCCCATGGTCATCGCTCTAAAACAGATATGACCAAGCACCATACACTTTGTCTTGGCAAAATGACAGCCTTTACATTAAACATATCCATTACCGCCCGCATTTGTATCAGAATGGAATGATCATATGACCTCTGATCATTTATTGCATTATGACACTATACTCGGGCTTTAATATGGATAATATTCATCTGATTTTTCAGACATCAGGAGGCTAAGAGCAATTGAATGGTTATTTGACATAGAAAGAATACACAGACCCGTTTTTAATTCAAAGCGGGTTTAAAGACTACATTTCCCAGGCACCCCAACGCAACGGGATGACGCATTCAACAGCGTCCCATTGCTGCCGTGACCTCGGTTGCCTTAGCAACCAAGACCGGCATTCTTTACTTTAACAGACAACTCACACTCCGCAGGTTGCCTCCCCTTAGAGCTCAGCTCCGACAAGAGGTACCGACGGATAGGTGAGCATACAATCTTCATTGTTTTAAAGTAAGCAAGAGCAGATGCACTGTCATCACTGTCATTCACTCCCTTGAGCTCTTATTTACTATATTCTATTCGAACGGCAGACCGTGCTTGTCAGGCTTTTCTTGGCTGAGCGCGAAGTGGGCCATAGCGGTTTTAAACAACCCAATTTATGGGTTTTGATTTTGTTGAACCCTCTGATTTTCTTACAGTGCGGGGCCTCCAAAAACCTGAGCAGTTGCCAGGTGAGGTGAGGCGCACACCCACCACTAATTGGGTAAGTGCCTAAAAGTTTGTTATCTAACTAAATTAGACAGACTTAAGAGAGTCTTAATACATTTATGAGTATTTGCATACTTGATATATTTTTCTGGATGCTATATGTTGACCTTGAAAATAACACGATGTCACTGTGTTTTGCCATGTTGTGTTTTCTTCTTTTTTCTTTTCTTATCCGTTCAGGTCAGTGAAGTAAAATTACTTCCAACGGAGTCTCTTGGCCCCCACTTGGGACCAGGTTGTATATATCACTTTTTAATCACTTTGGCACTATTGATTATTGCAGTAGCTTTATTGGTCCTGATGAAAGCTTGGATGAATTTCGTCCAGTAGCAGAAACATGTAGACCTTCCCCAACACAGTTATTATATTTTTGAAACTGTTACAGCACTGTTTTTAGATATTGTCAACAAGGTAGCGATTCAATAAAGTTCTCTTAGTGCCTTGTTAGATAGTTTTAAAGTAGCACTCACACACTAGCACTTTTCACAAGCACTGCAGCCATCTCACCCTATCTTCATTGAACAACAACATCACACCATTGAATGGTTTGGGAGATTCATGAGACCAGGATCTACAATTCTCAAGTAGAAGATGGTTCTCTGAAAAAGTCCCTAGGTTCCCAGATGATGAAGCTAACCACGTCGGGTGGATGATGGGAATCATACATAGTTGTATATATACACACATAGGCATACATTATTTCACAGTCTCACTACCTTTAGCATCACCTTTACTATTGTGTCAAGGTCCTTAACCATATTAGACTCATAAGTTGTTTATGTATATCAATTGGAACTACCTTGGCGGTGTAGCTCGATTGCTGTCTCACCCAGCATGTTAGCCCCCCAGATGGTCTTCCCTTTCGTCCCCCTTGTGCTGGCTTGGAAAATTTAAAAACCCGGGGTGATAGACTTGTTCCGTGGACCATGTCTCTTGAAATACCCAAATATCATGCTGTTCAATAAAAGTAGACAAGTCACTGGATTCAGTTTTGGATAAAAGCCCTGGGATGTTCCAGGAACCCACTGTAATACTTGGCTTATTAAACCCTAAGTTAACATTCGAGAGAGGTATTAGGCCTGTGGGTGAGCTCGTAGTTCTTAAGGCAGCAAAACCGAGGGTGTCATTCAGTAAAGAGCATCCATCCTTGGGTACGCTAGCTGGGCCTGCCCTCTTGCTCTCCCTAGGCATCGTATCTTCCCCCGAGAAGCCAGCATTAACACCAATTTCGGCCATCATCGATTTGGTAATCCTAGATTTGGACCAATCACCATGGTCACTGGTGGGAGAGCCTTGGTCTAATCCCCTGAGCCCCTTAGTTGGGCTAATTATTGTTATTGCAGGGCCATCAGTACTGCCAAGTCAGTCAATGCTTTCCAATGTAGAAAGGGCGTCAAATCGATTGCTCACGGGGACAGAATGGTTAAAATGCCCCAAGGGATGGGATGTCCCTCTCACATTGGCACTACTGGAATCTATTTTAGGTCGATAAAAAAATCCCAGTGGAAGTACCGCAATAGTGTCCCCTGCATCAAGATTCCCTGCCCTCGACACTATATACTGAACCAAGCCGGGTGACCTGAAACTCAAAACCACGCAGTCCCCCCGGAGAGTTTTTTGGGACTTCCCCACCCACGGAACCCTTTGCACCATCTTGAATTCAGTGAACAGTTCAGTTGTTAGCCCTATTCTAGAACTTAGCAGGTGTAGGGCCTTATTGCTCAGGGGCATTACCCAAAACAACAGTGTAGGGTGTGGCTTCGGCGGTAAGTGGAGGAATATTGGGCGAATATTGGGGGATGCAGCTTGTCTGCTGAGAGTTGTTGGAACGGATGTGATATACCAGCGCTCAGGGCCTGAGGGGCACCAAGCGTGCCGGGACGACCGCTAACTGGGGGGTTTGACTGAATATAACCCACAACTGCGCTAGAATGATTAGGTGCGATGTTTTCTGACCTCATGTTTTGCAGGCCCCCCACCCAGGCCAGTTTTGAGGCATATCCCCCACCACCCAATTGTACATTGTGGTTAAACGGTGAGTTCCTAGGAAGGCCCTGCTCTATTTTGGTGAGCATATCTTCAATTGAAGCAAGTTTCTGCATTAGGGGATCAATTAGAGTGGAGATTTTCAGCATTAACTGGGTAGTGAAATCATCCTTACTGCATTTAGCTGATTCAGGAGTAACATTCACAAGAGAGCAATCACTAGAAGATTGCAGATGCCCCCCACACCTCTTTGCGGGGTCCTTCCGACTTGTCCCCCCCGTAGGATAAGGATGTGACTTCACTAGGCCATGGGCTTTCCTTTTCTTCATTGGGGGTTCACCCTCCTCCTCCCCAGCACCCTGCTTGGCCTGCTTAGCTTTCTTGCCCCTAGTAGTAACCGGAGAGGCTCTAAGGGGACTTTCCGGGCTAGTTAGGGTGGGATCGGAAAAGGCGGATAAGATGGATATGGACTGCCTACTTGGCCCTGAGGGAGCAGCTACGGGAGATTTTGTTTGCGTTAATAAGGTAGAAGGGACTGGGTTACCTGGTCCTATTGATGTCAAAGGTTCTAACGATAACCTGCGCTCTGTTAGTAGTATCTCATGAATGAGCGCAGATTCTGCCCTAGTTAAGAATGCATCAAGGGTCCCCACAACTCCCCCCCCACTCCGGATTTACGTTTACCCAATAGACTAGCCCCGACAGGTAGCATGGTAATACAATACTGCAGCTAGACTATCCCCCCTACTGATGAACCAGAAATTAGAGAGGTGGCCCAGCCCAGACTCCTCCAGACTCGGACAGTCTCAGACGGGCCTGCCCTTGGTCTGGGCTTCGTCCGGGCTACATCCCGCGCGCGTCCCATGCCGCGGGTGGAGAGGCAGCGCTTTAAGCACGGTGACCACGCCTCCCCCTCACTCGCCACAGCTTGTCCTGGCAAGATGCACTCTGGGAGATAGAGTCCTCTCCCAGGGTGTGGGCGCCTGTAGTTGTTAGGGAAACAGCGGCTTTGTAGATCCTGGGACCGCGTCCCCCCTAAGCAGCGCCAGAGACACACAGGAAAGTCCAAACCAGGCAGAGATGCGGTAAGCAGCAAACAACGACTATTCCACTTTTGGAAATGTCACCCTCCTTAGATCTTTGGTTCCAAAAACAAATGATAGGAATTTGGTAACTTCCAAGGCAATCTTTGACTGAATTTAAGGTTCCTGTCCTTACAATCTGTCCATCCACTTCTACGTTTTAAATAAACAGTACAATGACCACATCTAATTCTAACTCCCTCATGCAAAAAGGAAAAATAGTAATGTATGTTTTACCAGAAATAGATATTTGTCCAGCTTTAAAGTTAACAATCTCAGCATCTAATATACTGCCATCTGCTCTGCATCGTTGTAGCATTAAAATGACACACTTGCCAGTTCTTGCTACATGTATAGTCGACAGAACATCTGTTCGACAATTTAGACATAGATTATTATTTTTTGCAGCTTTTCCCACTAATCTCTCAAAAGTCACAGTTTTGTAATCTGGTAACATTAAATAAATAAAACGCTCCGATGCTATTTTTGTATGAGCAATCTTGTATGAGCAATCTTCACATTCATGGTGCCATGAGTAACTAAGTCCAAATAACTCATTAACAGGTATCTCCTCTTGTTCAAACTTCACCATTAGAAACTTCTGTGCATCCTCTTGAGTATTTTGAGTAAACTGGACAGATCCACTACATGCAATGTCTCCAATGCCTGATGTACAATGTGTTTTACAATGTGTTTTAGTTATGCCACTATGCAATTGGGGCAACAAAGCACACAGTGAAGAACACAATGCCTGCTGTTGTTTCTCTTGAATTGCATCTACCACACAAGGTAATGCAAACAATGCATCTACATCGTTAGCATAGCAGTTGACACCAGAGGGGTTTGACAATTGGTAACCAACAATATCTCCCTCATTTTCAAATTCTTGTTTCTTAACAACTTCCTTCTTCTCTTTTATTTCCTTCCTTGCAACAGCAGCACTCTACTGCTTTGAAACTTGCCGCTTTGGACGGATGGAATGTTTCTCACAAACTAGATACTGTCCTAAATGAGGAGCATATAGACTTCTTAATATTTTGTATTCTTTAACACATCTTGAGTCTGTGTTCACTCTGCTTTCATCAATTGCCACTAGATACAAACCAGACAATGTCCTAACTCAAGACAACACTACATATGACATACCTTCCTTAAGCACTGTTCTGCCGATATTAATGAATGCTGCATCTAAATTTAAACCTTGTGATTTATGAATAGTAACAACATATGCTAGACAAACTGGAAACTGTTTCGGTCGAACATATTCATCCAACAGTTTTTGTATAGACTTAGACATTTCTCCAATCCTGCAGCTTGTGAAATTGATTTTACTAATGAATCCAGTTGTGCTTGTAACCTTTCAATTAGAAATACAGTGACACCCTTGTGTTCCATTTTATCTATTGCCTTCAGTTGCAAAATTTCTTCTTTCTCCAGTTCAGCAATTCATTGTTGAGAGATGCACACTCCTCCAATGTAGGCATCAGGCCCATTATATGTCTTTTTAATTGAGTTTTCTTGCTTACAGTAGCAAACCTACAGCAAAGAAAGAGTAAATCAAAAATAAACTATAAATAAAAAAATATCTTGCACATAGCAATAGTTCATAGTGTACAGCATTGGTGGCATAGCATTCTAGCCAGAAACACAGCTAGGAGTCCATTATGACTTACAGATCATGACATCATATACACGGCTCCTGTTTATTGAAACATTAATCATACAAGTGATCTGATAACACTAGTTAGCCATGAACATATCAGCTCCTCATCAGTATCTGTGTTTAGTGCTAACAATATTAACACATTTTCACACATATTTGGCCCTACTCATGGTGGTCATTCAACCTGGCATGTATTTCTTCAAGCGTTATCATTACATGAAATCTCAATACTTGATACTCATTTTACTCAGTTACATTTGTCTTGCTTCCTGATAAGTACGTTTGGTATAGGCCCCAGAAGCTTTTTGGGTGATTCTGTGGGGGGAGTAATTCACTGTATAATTTAGTTTGGGTATTACAATACATCATATTGTTAGACCATTATGTTATTGTGGCCACCGGACCACGGAACCATTGCATCGCTATACTACGTTTCGCAATCAACATCCCCATATCAATTAATCCGCTGGAGTCCTTTTTTATTTGTGTTGAATACTCTAATAGCACCAAAATAGGATCCTGGGGTATTGTTGTGGTAAATATTTCATTACCGGTACTATTTTTTATGCGGTAAAGTCTAGTAAGAATAACTCAGTAAATATAAGAGGCAGAATCCGTGGTATTAGAGGTTTTAAAAGGCTTTATTCCTCTACAAAGGAATTACAGTTCGAACTGCAGGCTTCAAATTCCATCACCACGAAGGTTCAGGAAGGGAAGGCGATACATTATTGACAGGTAATCATTTTTATAAGAGATGCATTACAGTGAAACAGATGCAGGAGGCGTAACAGTTGATAAGATAGATAAAATATGCATACGTAACTAAAAAAGGCGGACATATAGGCGTAACTTAGAAAACGTCATTATACATAATGTCACAAGTGGGTGGATCCATAAGAGAATCCTGCAATGTCAGCAGAAATATTTGGCAGAGATGCGCGCGCAGCCGCATGACGTGTGATTGACGTGCAACTAGAGGGTGAAGGGGACTTGACATTTAGCTCTACATGTGGAGACAGAAGTCTGAGGGGTCATGTCAACCTAATCCCAAATCATATCTAATATCTTATGTTTAAAGAACTGTATTATCCAAAAGGAAAGGTTTCTCGGACAGAATCTATTCTATACTAACTGTTAGTGCGTGTACAAGCGTCTAAGTGTCTACATGAGATGCGAGGGGGCAGGAATCTTCCATGGTAACAGGGGCTATGAATTACTTGCATGAGGACAGTGAGGCCTGGCCCTTTGCACTGTAGCTGGAAGAATGTTTACCTAAACTACTAGACAGGAATGCATCGGATGAGGAGCGGAGCTGATAATCTTGAAGGTGAAATACAGCTTTTTGGCAGGCAACAGGCTGGATCAGGCACCGTTAGCCGCGCAGGGAGTAGGACAAAGTTCATGGATACAGATGCGGGCTCGGACTGGAGCTTTCAGAGGCAGAAGGCAGGAAAAGGCTTGATGGTAGAATTCAGGGCCTACTCGCCTGAATCTGTAAAATGTGGAAAGTGAACCACATAAAGTCGGTGGCCTTTCATACTTAGGAATGGAATATCTGACCCATTCATGGCGGATCTGAAAGAGGACATGTTGACGGTGGACGCACATGTATTTGCGTCTTCATAACTGGAACTGGAGGGAACATACATGTACTTATAGCATGCACATGGAGCCGTTGGGGTCTACGATAGGGGACATAACTGATCACAAAATTCATATTTCCTCATTCCCTCCTTGTCCCCTACGGACCCTCAGGAGATATCGATCTTCATCAATCCATCGATCTGTTCATATAGCATCATTTGTTCTTCTTTCTTCTTCCGAGATCTTGAACGAAAACTTGGATGCGGGATACACGATGTGGCACACAGACCACATATTGCTGGCCCACATTGTAGACATAAGCAGCAACTGAATAGTATGAGAAAGCCAATACCTAGGAAGGATAGGATTCTCCATCCCCAGGCTGACAACACGCTCCAGAACCAACCGGACCAAGTCCAGGTGCCTGGACTCTGGTGTATCTGGCTCACAATCTTATGAAGGCGAGTTATGGCTTTATATACTGACGGCGAATTTTCTGGTATGAAAACACAGCAACTTGATCCGATGACCCTACAAGCTCCGCCCCTATCAGCCAGGATGACGTCAAGGACAAGACGATTTTGAAGCACAACAATCCGCATAGCAGACTGCTCTTCTGTTAAATTGCCTAAGGCGGAAGTAGTCTCGTTCACTACTGCTTCAAGGGTTCTAGTCAATCTACGTATCAGCTTACTATTAGTGACTGTACCTATATAGGGAAAGAAACCTTTATTGAAATCTGTGTATTGCTCCCATGCCGTTTCAGTGTAATCGACAATCGGGAGATCTCTCTGCTGTCTATTGTGTACTAAATGAGTATTTCTGTGATAGTCAGGAGGGGCTAGGAAAACAGGTGGCAGAAGGAATGCTATGTAACAGGTACCATCCCAGTCTAGAGGTAGACGTATATATGCAGTCTGGCCACATATGAAGTAGGAATGACGGGAAGCTCTAAATGTAGATTTGCCTTGATCACTGAATTTTATTACAGTGGTGCATTTACTATGGCCCATGTGTATGGAACCATTCTTTCTTACACATAATTCCCCTTTAACTGGGAATACTGACATAGCGGGCAAGATTGGTGTAGCTTCGGATTCGACATTCAGAATCAGGAGGTTAAGTGTAAAATTACCTAATCCATATACTTCATTTTCTAGATCGGTTCCTGTTCTTTTGGGAAGTCCCTCCTTGTTAGGGTAGCAGACTTTAAGCAAAACTAGGTTCAGGTTTCCCCATACCCAGTTGTCTTGATAAACTACTGAATTTGAATCTAGGGAATTAATCAAACTAAACCATGCTCCACAGGAGCCATTGTGTGTGAACGGATATGGAAAGAGGGGCAAAACTCCCTTATAGTTCTGATAGGGAGGGAGTCGGCCACATATCCAACAATTTGTAGCATTGCTGGTCTGATGGGAATGATGTAACATACTAATGAATGTGTTGTTGCGCAGCGCAAATCTATAAGACAACTCATGCGGAGGTAATTCGCTAAAAGAATGTTCAGCAGTAACATTGTAAGCACGCTTAGAAATAGGGTAATACATATGCAGCAATATACTAGAAATGATGATCAGAAGACTTAGAAAAAACAAAATTAATAATGTTACTGTGCAATGACTACGAAGTGATTTACAATACGCATGCTTTTTAAGCTGCATCTGTCGATTTCTTTCTCTATTCAGGTCTAGAGGATACATGTCAGAGACAAAATCAACCGATTCACCTTGGAGAGGACTTAAACAATCAAATTGTCTGACTTGCTAGACCTTAGCTTCAGTTTATAAAGTTCTGTTTTTGTATGTTCAACCAAGGGGAGTTTTGAGTCTGTCTGTGAGGGAATGCAGGGCTGAGTGTTCACATCGGACGGTAGTCCATAAAATTTCTTGATATGACTCGAGTGCAACCACCCTTTACGTCCCTCGATCTTCACGGCTGTCCTTGTTGTTAGTAGAACGAGTTTAGGCGATTTCCACCTAGGCTCCAGTTGGGTCTTCCGGTCGAAATTCCGCACCAGAACCAGGTCACCTGGAACCACGTCATGGGGTTTCACCTCAGTGTTATCGGGAAAAGCTGCAGCTACCTGTGAACGACAAGATTGTAGTGCAGACATCAAGGAAGCCAGGTAATCTGTCAGCATATTACAGTCAACATCAGTGATTTTGCGAGGTATAGGCGTCCCCCCACATATTTGGTGGTCTACCGAAGATCACCTCGTACGGGGATAGCCCTGTTCGAGAATGTGCTACCATTCTCATGTAAAAGAGCGCAACTGGTAAGGCTACTATCCAATCGACTCCTTTTTCTATACATATTTTGGACAATCTAATTTTCAGAGTTTGATTATGACGTTCCACAAGACCTGCTGCCTCGGGATGTCGGACACAGTGGAATTTCCATTGGTAACCTAACAAAAGTGAAACGTGTTTCATTAGTTCGGATGAGAATGGCTGGCCGTTATCTGAGTAGACAACACGTGGCAAACCATATCGTGGGAAGAATTCTCGAACTAGCTGTTTGGCAGTAGTCGGGGCAGTGTAATCTGAAACCGGGTAGGCTTCTGTCCAACGGGAAAGAGCACAGACAACTACGAGAACATATTTGAATCCTCGACATCGTTCCATCTGGATATAATCCATCTGGAGGACTTCAAAAGCATGATCGGGAGGTTGAAATCCACCCCGCTCTACGGGAATGCTTTTACCTGGATTAAACTGACAACATATCATACAGGTACGTACTTTCTGTTTGGCTGCTGCTCGCAAGTGTTTGTTAAACCAAATGTGTTGAATGCTGTCTAGCATAGCTTTTTCTCCTAGGTGCGCTGGACTATGTATTGTGTTAATGATGACTTGAACCATGGAGTCGGGAAGAAACCATATAGATTTTTCCCTCGTCATCCATCCTTGATCCGTTTGGATCCCTCCTAATTCAGTCCATTTCTTTATTTCTTCTGGTGTAGCATGTGTCTGTATGTCAATTACATCAAGGGCGGGATCCTTAACTGTCATGCAATGTGTTGGTGTCAGAACTATTGTCTTTGTCGTGTCAGTTGTGTGAGTCTGGTTCTGAGCAGTCTGTTTAGCTGTTCTGTCAGCTAAGTCGTTACCCTGAGAAATGATATCGGTAACTTTTGTATGGGCTTTGCATTTCATAATCGATATTGCAGTAGGTAAATGAATCGCGTCTAATAGGGCTTGAATGAGTGGTCCGTGTTGGATGTGGGCACCGTGAGAAGTTAAATAACCTCTCTCTCGCCACAGTACGCCGAAGTCATGGACGACTCCGAATGCATAACGTGAATCTGTGTATATGTTGACTTTCTTATTTTTGGCTTGAATACAGGCTTGTGTCAGAGCGATGAGCTCTGCTGCTTGAGCTGACAAAGTGTTAATACAATTTGTTTCAATGACTTCAGTGTCTGTTGTGACTGCGTAAGCGGCCACTAACTCTCCTGTACTTGTTCTCATACATGAACCATCTACATACAATGTCAAGTCTGGATCTGATAAAGGGATATCTGTCAAGTCTTGTCTGGGTTTCGTCGTGATAGTAATGACTTCAATACAATCATGTGCCAATGGATCTGCTCCATTTACTGGCAAAAGTGTGGCAGGATTTAACGTATTACAACGTCTGATTTCTATGTGTGGCTGAAACAATGTTAATTCATAACCGGTGAGTCTCGCTATAGTCAAGTGTTGTGTTTGTGTGCGGTTCAAGAGAACCTCTACTGCGTGTGGTACTTGTACTGTCAATTGATGTCCTAACACTATGGCATCGCTTTGTCTGATTGCTAAAGCTGTTGCTGCCACTGATTTCAGGCACGCAGGAAGAGCCTGAGCTACTGGATCTAATGTACTAGAAAAATAAGCACATGGTTTGTGTGATCCTGCTTGTTCCTGAGTGAGTACTGACAAGGCAGTACCGTCGCGTTCTGTAACAAAGAGTGTAAACTGTTTACTGTAACATGGTGTTGCTAAAACGGGTGCTTGGCATAAAGCTTTCTTTAAGCTTTCAAAGGCATGTGTATGTTCTTGAGTCCAAGGGAGAACAGTCGATGTGGCTGTCTCCTGTGTTGTCAACTGGATGAGTGGTTTTGCTAGAAATGCATATTGAGGGATCCACTGCCTACAGTATGAAGTGAGACCTATAAAAGCCCGCACCTCCTTTTGTGTCTTGGGTGGTGACATGTTAGCGATTAACTGGATGCGATCAGGTGTAAGCTGTCTTCCCTCCCTGGACAGCGAGTGCCCAAGGTAAACAACTTGCTGGACACAAAATTGCAGCTTAGAAGGGGACACCTTGTGCCCCTTGTCGGCCAGAAATTTCAAAACCGTCAGTGACGCTTCTTCACATTCAGGTTCGCTTCGGGCGGTGATCAGCAAATCATCGACATATTGAAGCAAGGCAGTGTTAACTGGCATGTGGATACTGTCAAGTTCTCGTTTCAGTGCTTGGCTATAGATGCTGGGGCTTTCTGTAAATCCTTGAGGTGCGCGTGTGAATTTAAAACTTCGTCCATTTAAACTGAATCCGAACAGATATTGACTTTCCGGATCTATTGGGACGCTAAAGAAAGCATTCTTGAGATCAATTACAGTGAAGAACTTTGCTTCTGAATCAATAGCTGTTAGTAATGAAGAGATATCTGGGACCACAGGATATTGTGGTACAATACATTTATTTAATTCGCGCAGATCAATAACTAATCGATATACTGGTAGTGCTTTTGGATCCGTTCTTTTAAGAATCGGAATTATCGGGGAATTACATACATTGGAGTCGGTTTCTACAACCACTCCTTGTGCAATGAGCTCGTCAATGATTTGCAGCAAAGCCACAACAGCATCTGGTGGTAACTTGTATTGTCGCATTCGTGGTAGTACTATTCCTGTTTTTAGTGTGACTCGATATGGTGTAATGTTCATACAACCAACATCAGTTGGGCCTTGTGCCCATAGATGTGTAGGTAAATTCTGCAGCCGGTGATCCATGTCTCTGGACACGTAGTGACCTTTGAAGTCACGTAAAAATAATCGTACTCCTTCCGGAGAACAACATATTATAGCTCCTAGAGCTTTCAATGTTTTTATACCTAATAAGTTTTCTGGACATGATTTAGTAAGCAATAAATCTGTAGTTCGTGTCAATGGACCAACCGTAAGTGGAAGAGGTTGCAACACTTCATTAATGATAGGCTTTCCTGAGAATCCAAGGGAAATATTCTGTGAGCCTGAGAGGGGTGCCCCTGGAACTTCACTGCGTCGTATAGTTGTTCTGCTTGCCCCTGTATCAAGTAAAAACTTTCTGTCTTCCCCTAATAGTTCACTATGTACATAAGGTCCCTCTTGATCTACAGGAACCTCGATAAGGGGTAAGCCAACTTCCCTCTCTAGGCTATTTCATGTGTATCGCTGATAATCGGGATAGTCATTTTGTGCGTACTGGTACATCTGTTGCGTGGTTGCTTGTGTGGCAGCAATAGGCTGCGCTTGTGGTGGTGCTACGGTCTGTTGTGGGGCTGCCTGTTGCGGAGCTAGTTGTTGCGGAGCTGACCTATGTTGTGCAAGCTGAGGTATTTGTTGTTGATTCTGATCCTGTCTAGGTGGACGTGGTCTTTCCTGGGTTCTACCTGTGGCAATATTATGTTTCAGGACTGGACAATCGTGTATATAATGACCTTGTTGTTTACAATAGTTGCATGTCCCTTTCGTTGGACCTGCGGAATCACCCTTTTTATGACCATCGGCTGGAACTGTCTGGGCAACAAGCATTTTCATTTTCGTATCTTTCATACGTCTTTGTTCATGTTCTTGTTCTTCTCTAATTCTATTGTGGTGATATTGTAACATCTGTAACATCTGTGATGGGGTGTTACCTTGCCAGGTACTCTCAAATTTCAATACTCTATTCTTAACTTGCGGCAGGGAATTTTCAACTAATTTTGTCACAAACAGATGTGGATATGACTCACTACTTGCCTTTATGCCACTATTAATACCAAAACATTTTTCAAATCGGGAATAGAAATCACTAGTGTCTTCATCTTGCTTTTGTTTACAGGCTGAGATTGCACCCCAGTCCTCCTTTTTCGTAGTTAATAAACGTGGCAGTACCTGCACTAGTAATCCTGGTAGTGCTGTAGTCTTTTCCCCAAGCCCTGATCCTGCAGCTCGGGCCTTTTCTTCGTTTTCTAATGCTGTCCAATCTATCTTTTGGTCTCCCACCTCCCATTCCTTTTCTTTGAGTTTCTCGTAAACACCGGCAGGCATTAACACTTTCAATATTTTCATAATGTCGGGGTAAGTATACTCTCCCATGAGTAACATGTCTTTTATCTCACGGTGGAAACCTGCTGGATCCTTGTCATGGCTGGGTACTACTTTCTTCATTTCTAATAATTCAATTTCAGTTATAGGCGTGTACACAAACAAGCGTGTAAAGTTATTATCTTCACCTCTGATTGGGTGTACTTCGCGTAACGGATTCTGTCTATCTATGTGATACATTTTTCTACCCATAGTGGGAATTGGAACGTGTTCTGGGTATGCGAAAACTATATACTGGTTTCGAAATTCTAGAATTTCTTTAATTAAATCAGTACCTGACCCTCTCCATTTATTCGTGAGTAGTTCTGTCAATATGTCAGGTAAGGGTCCAGGATCGGAGTGTTGGTTTTTATATAATATAAGGAGGTGTTGAATCATGTATATACTAGCTAAACGCTGTTCGTCTGGGGCAAGATTCAGAAACGTGTGTGCTAGTGCATCATCACTGTATTTGCTGGGACTGTCAGCCCATAGTACTGCTGACCTGGCTAATTCTTGTTCGTCCATGGAATCGAGCATATGGTACCCCCTTCGATCTCGGAGTAATTTATCAGTGGCTTGGAATAGGTGTTCAGGGGACCTCGTATTTAACATAGGGGTTTGAAAATGTCTATTACATTCCGGACGTATCGGACGTATCGGATCATTAAAGCATCTAGTATTATTATGGGGTTTTCCTCTACCTACGTAAGCTATCGTATCTAATTGTTCTGATTCTTGCTCCTCCTCTCCCTCTGATTCAATTCTGTCTGCTTCTCGTCTTTCTTTATGTATTCGTTCTACTTCCTTGCGGATCTTTCGATACATGGCGATTATACACGCCTGTCTATCATGTTTCTCGTCTGATATGTTCTGATCCCATTTGGCAAGTTTTTGCATGGTATCATGATCTGCCTCAGGCCTGTCTTGGTTCCTGATCACACAGTTTATGAAAAAACGTAGTAGTTGTCTTTGTACATCCACTTTCTGGTATTCCATAGCTTCGTTAATACTTTCTGGGCCTCGCCCTGTTTGGACAAAGTGATATATATTGTCTAGGTGTTCAACCATTCCTGGTATCGTCATTAAATACAATGTAGCTCGTCTTATACGTAGTGATGATAGTAGCAATCTGTCCTGTTTACCTGGCACTGGATCGTATCTACAATCCACAAGATGTTCTTTAAACATGTCAGATGTCGCTAGTTGGGGTGTACGTTGGAGTGCTAAATCTCTAAGGGTCTGTTTATTTCGCGGCGGTGTGGCAAACATGTCTGTCGTACCTCCTGTAGCACCATCTGAGGTGCTGGGCAAGAAAGGATTCGTTGGACGTAAGATAGAAATTGTAGATGCGGGAAAAACAGTAGAAACGGACGGACCTGTGGGAATGGGCGTAGGAGTTTGTGGTTGCGGGGATACAGACGGATGATCTTGACGTTGAACACCATCAGCAAGCGGTGTGTGTGGTATGGTATTAGCATACTCGGGAGCTACGTCATCTAAATAGGAGGAAAGGAAAACATCTTTTGCTGTTTTAGGATGCGTTTTTATCGGGAGTAATGGGGGTGTCAAGTTTTTCGGTATTTCCGCGGTGGCCTGAGGTAACCCTTCGGCCAAAAGAGGATACATACCATTCATAAGGGTATTTCTTTGTCTATCTACTTGTTCTGTTTTTACTCGGGTACCTTCCTCGATTAATAAATTTTCTCGGGCTTTATTTGAATTCTCCCTACCTTTCTCTTCCTGTCTGAGCGCTTTTTCTGTACGTCTATATGATTCTTTACGCCATAATTCAACGGCATCTTTCTGTGACTGTCTGGCTTTCTTTTTCCATAATTCTTCTTCTACTCTCATGATGCAATCTGCATCCCAGGTCCCCGCTGCGGGCCATCTCTGACTCTCTGGTAAATCCTTGGTGTAGTCCACCCATAAATCAAGAAATAATACGGCATCTAGGCCATGTTTATGATACATAAAATACCCTGGAGTGTCCCTAGGTGGGATGGGAACAGCTTCTTCGAGTACACCTTTTCTGGTTTTGATCTGTCTTAATTTCGAAAAGAGCGGCATTTTTAGACCTTATTACTAGAACACACTTTATACAATAAACACAGTAATGAACAATCATTCACACCACAATATGTAGAACGTATTAAAACAATTAACATTTAACAGTTTAACGAACGATAATAACTAATAGAAAACTAGTTATTGACATAATACTGACACTAGATAATACTGATTTATATGCAAGACATACTATATATACTGCTAAACAGTACAGATACACTGCTGAAACAGTGCAGACCGGATTTGTGTACCCAAACCCGTCTTGACCGGCACAACCTATGTGCACGTTTAAATGCCTCCCCGGCAATGGTACTCACCGGGTAGCACGGAACGGAAGGCCTCGGAACTGAACTGGACTGGACCGGACTGGACTCGACTCGACTGGACTCGACTGGACTCGGAACTTCGGAACCTGGTGGGCCTCTGTATACCTCGGATCTTGCTCTCTCAGCTAGGCTCTGGTCGGGATACTTCGCACTTCTCACCGCCTCGTCTGGGTGTTGATCGCAGCCTCAGTCACCCCCGCTTGGCCGGAGGGAGATACAGGAAATCCTGCAGGTACGCGTTTTTGTCCGTTTAGCTGTGGCAGGAGACTGGGCCTGCAACGCACCTCCGGCGCGTGAGATGAGAAAGTGTCCCTGTTCGGGCGCCAATTTATGTGGTAAATATTTCATTACCGGTACTATTTTTTATGCGGTAAAGTCTAGTAAGAATAACTCAGTAAATATAAGAGGCAGAATCCGTGGTATTAGAGGTTTTAAAAGGCTTTATTCCTCTACAAAGGAATTACAGTTCGAACTGCAGGCTTCAAATTCCATCACCACGAAGGTTCAGGAAGGGAAGGCGATACATTATTGACAGGTAATCATTTTTATAAGAGATGCATTACAGTGAAACAGATGCAGGAGGCGTAACAGTTGATAAGATAGATAAAATATGCATACGTAACTAAAAAAGGCGGACATATAGGCGTAACTTAGAAAACGTCATTATACATAATGTCACAAGTGGGTGGATCCATAAGAGAATCCTGCAATGTCAGCAGAAATATTTGGCAGAGATGCGCGCGCAGCCGCATGACGTGTGATTGACGTGCAACTAGAGGGTGAAGGGGACTTGACATTTAGCTCTACATGTGGAGACAGAAGTCTGAGGGGTCATGTCAACCTAATCCCAAATCATATCTAATATCTTATGTTTAAAGAACTGTATTATCCAAAAGGAAAGGTTTCTCGGACAGAATCTATTCTATACTAACTGTTAGTGCGTGTACAAGCGTCTAAGTGTCTACATGAGATGCGAGGGGGCAGGAATCTTCCATGGTAACAGGGGCTATGAATTACTTGCATGAGGACAGTGAGGCCTGGCCCTTTGCACTGTAGCTGGAAGAATGTTTACCTAAACTACTAGACAGGAATGCATCGGATGAGGAGCGGAGCTGATAATCTTGAAGGTGAAATACAGCTTTTTGGCAGGCAACAGGCTGGATCAGGCACCGTTAGCCGCGCAGGGAGTAGGACAAAGTTCATGGATACAGATGCGGGCTCGGACTGGAGCTTTCAGAGGCAGAAGGCAGGAAAAGGCTTGATGGTAGAATTCAGGGCCTACTCGCCTGAATCTGTAAAATGTGGAAAGTGAACCACATAAAGTCGGTGGCCTTTCATACTTAGGAATGGAATATCTGACCCATTCATGGCGGATCTGAAAGAGGACATGTTGACGGTGGACGCACATGTATTTGCGTCTTCATAACTGGAACTGGAGGGAACATACATGTACTTATAGCATGCACATGGAGCCGTTGGGGTCTACGATAGGGGACATAACTGATCACAAAATTCATATTTCCTCATTGTGTATGCTATGTGATTTCATTCAACTTTTGAAATACCAGATTCCAAAACCAAGCCACATCTGGGCAGAGCCAGGCAACGTGCATTAAGTCCCCTGGATTGGCACCACAGCGATCACAGTCTGCCATGTCTCTGAGGCCGTATCTATGCAGCCGTGCTGCCGTATAGTACACTCTATTGAGGAACTTAAAGTGTATTAATCTTTGTCTTCCATTTAGAGAGATACTACGTGTCGCTTCGCAGCAGTAGTCCCATGTTTTGTCATCTAAGTGTCAAGGTACTCATTGGCACACTCACTTCTAATCCAGTATTCGCGGGAGCAGAATGTCGAGAATTCCCAATTCCCTCTACAGGCCTTCCCACGAACCCCAATACACAGAGGGTCGCTTGTACCCTGCCGGGGGAAAGGGGTAGGGGACAAGAAGAGACTGCCTCGTTTTGTTTGGTTCACCACTCTCTCAGCTCCCTCTTGATTCTCTTTTAGTACCTCGATTCTGTCTCTATTCTTTCATTTAACTTCCAAACTCACACCTAAGGCTCTCTCTTGATAATACCTGTTGAGTTCTCTGAATTCGTACCCTTCTAGCGTCAGGCAATTGCTTCTCTTCTGAAAACTATTATTCTAGCTTTCTTGTTGAAATTCACACTCTTTCTTATCTTTCTTAGGTTTCTAGAATATTCGTAGTATCAGTAAACTATGTTTGAGGTAAGTATATAAAACTACTTTGACAACTCCCTAGAAAAATTGTTTCTATATGTAGTTTACAATAACACAAAATACATTCTTCCTCTCCAACAGAAGAATACTTGCGGTTTCTTGAAGTACTCAGTTCAGGGTAAAGACTGGTTGAAGAAGTCCCTAGGGAATGCTGAGGAGAAGATCAGTCTTCGGAATGTCTCTCAGAAATTACTTAGTAAGGAGGAGTTTACTCAGTTAAATGTTAAAAAATTCTCTGTCTAACTAAATATCCGACGAACAGCGTTACGGAACTAACCTACGTCTAAAGCCTGACAAAAACTAACAACCTAACTCTGACTGACTACAAGAGCTAAGAGGCACAGGTCCTGTCACGGTGAAGTAAACGGTGAAGTGTGTGGCTTAGAACGTTGCCTCCGCACTTCACAGCTGTGTCTGCAATCTGGCTCGCGACCAAACGTGAGAGACTAGACCAGGGACTGTTTAGTACTAAAACCAGCTTTATGAATATCTCGCCCAAACCCATCCTCCTTAGCACAGAGATCATGAAAGCCCACTCCATCGAATCAAAAGCTTTCTCTGCGTCCAGAAAGATCGCAGCAGCCTTGACCTCTGGACTAGTGTGTTGTATTGCACCAAACACAGTACGAAGATTATATGTTAGATTACGCCCTGGAACAAACCCTGCTTGTTCTATGCCTACCAGCCATGGGACCAATGGAGCCAAGTGGTTAGCGAGCACCTTAGCATATATTTTAGTATCTACATTGAAGAGCACTCATCTGGGGGCTTATCAGGTTTCAGGAGCGTAACTATCATGACTTCCCTCATAGATGGAGGCATCACCCCATTCTCCCTCATCTCCTCAAATAGCAACATTAAATGTGGGACTAAAAGGTCTTTAAACTCTTTATAAAATGTAACTGTGAGGCCATCTTGCCCCGGGGCACTACCTGATCACATGAGCTGTAAAGCAGTGAGAATCTTCCAGGATTCTAAAGGTTTCATATGGTATTCCTTGTGTTTGTCTGTTAGCCAAGATAATTATATGTGTTCTAAATATTCCAAAATGTCCGTTTCTCAGCTGCCATTCTGGATCGGTATAGTTCTGAATAGTACTGACAGAATTGATCCGCTTTGCTAGACGGGTTCCTTAAAATCTCTCCGGACTCAGCTCGTAAGGCACACAATATGTCTACCATCTTGTACAATACTGAACATTAGTTATGCTGCAGTTTTTGTAATTGGAAAAACTTTTTTAATAAGACGACTTTGTAGAACACTTCTTCCCTCTTTTGAAAGAACACCTACTTTAATATCTTTCAAAATATTACCATATTCAATATCAGATGATGGTCACATATTCCTGATTAATTCTGTGTATATGAAATGTATCAAAACATTCACATTTCCAATGCTTCCCACTGAAATCCTAGTTTCCTTGTGCAGTTTTGAACACAGGCTGACCCTTCACAGGAGTAAATTGCATAACCCAGTCTCTGAACCTCTTGTATCCTCAAATGCACAAAGGCAAGCATCAAATTTGAGCCATGCTCTTCTAATCAATAATTAAAAGTTTAAACTTTTTTCAAACACTCAACACTTCATGACAAGGTTCACTAGATCACTTTAGGTATTCCAGTTTGTTGTCATGTACCAGAGGCAGCATCAAATAGTCTCAGCTGGAAATAGAGGTATCAGCTTCCTGACTGATCGGAGCTTCAGGAAACAGATCAACGAGGGTTGACTAATCTGGGAGGCGAAAGAAAGATCAGAGGCAAACAGGATCCCCAGGTTTCTGGCAGATGAGACTGGAACCGGGGGTGGGTTCAGTTCAGCCGGCCACCAGAGGCTAGCAGGGGGAGGGGCCTTCTGGTTGAAATAAATGGCCTTAGTTTTATCTGTATTCAGTTTGAGAAAGTTAGAATCCCTCCATTTGACAATGTATTGTAGACAATCTTTGAATTTCTCAGAACGAGAACAGTGGCTGTGTATCACCTGCATAGGAAACTACCTTCACTCCCCAGGATTCAACAATAGTGGCCAAGGGAGCGAGGTAGAGATTAAAGAGCAGCAGGCTAAGTGCAGAGGCCTAGGGTACCCACAGACAAGGGGTTTGGAAGTGAGGAAAAAGGGTGAAGAAGAACCCACTGGGAATGATCTCTTCCAAAAAAGATCTGAACCATGATAGTGATGTGCCTGAATGCCAAGCAGACTTAGCCAATTCAACAAGTTGTGGTGTGCCACCGTGTCAAATGCTGCCGAGAGGTCTAACAAAACTACCATAGCTGAGGAAGCACAGTTTACAGTTTCTCTGACAAACTCCTACACTTCCAGTAAGGCAGTCTCCATGCTGTATCCAGCATGGAAACCCGACTGAGAGTCATGCAGCAGACCATTTGCCTCAATGAAGGATGATAGTTGTTATTCAATATCTTCTCCAGGATCTTAGCGAGGCAGGCATTATGGAGATGGGCCTAAAGTTGCTGAACACGCTCGGGTCCACATTGGCTCTTTTTAGGAGGGGTAGCAGGTGCACCTGTTTCCATATGGAGAGAAAAATACCAGATGTCAATGTGGCATTCCAGATCATATTGAGATAAGGATTGACTGAGTGTGCAGCCAGACTAAGAATATGATGGGGGCATGGGTCCTCCAGGGATCCTGATTAGAATTTTAACAGTTCTTCCATAGAGTCCTCTACTGAACTAGTATAGAATTTGGAGAAAACGGTGAGTGACAGGAGGAAAGTGCAGCTGTGTCAATACTGCCAGCAGATCCCGGGAAGGTGGTTTAGAGTTTTTTGATCTTTTTGTCAAAAAAGTTGGATAGCCTAGTGCAGAGATCGTGTAAAGGAAGAATAATACTTTTTATTGCATATGGGGAGATGAAGTACTTGAACAATGTCAAAAACGTATCTAGATGATTTGGAGGCAGATGCAATCCGTGCTACACAGTGCTCTCTCATGGAGTTTAGGGTAAGCTTACTAAAGTTTCTGAGGGCTGCCTTGTACACCTGTTTAGGCTCCGCGTCATAGGACTTTCTCCAACTACGCTCAAGCTTTTTGCAGTGGTTTTTCTCTGCTCTTAGAGAAGGAGAAAACCAACATGCCGACAGCTTGGCTGTTTTAGCTGAATACAACTTCAGAGGGACATTAGTATCCAGTGCTGAGGAGATCCATTTATTAAATAGGATGACGTCACTATCTGGATTGCCTATGAATGTGGGAAGAGTGGATTGGTGTGAAGGCTCAAAAGAGTCCTGAGTGACGTTCTGCCAATTTCTCTTCATTTTGGCAGCACACTTGACTTTAAGGTGGTTATGTGAACAAGAAAGAAAAATGGAACAAGGAGATGATACGTCCACACCAGGCGGGTAGGGAGGGCTGATCTGGAGACAGGAAATGTTGGAGAAGATAAGGTCCAGTGTATGGCCTGCCTAATGGGTTGGGGCGGACATTTTGAGTCAGGTTGAGACCAGCCATGGTCTTGATTAACTAAAAGGGTTGGTCAGGGCCATCTAAGTACAGATTAAAAACTCCCTTACATACCCCTCCATCAGTCCCATGTCCTGACCCCTTATATCCTGTTTTTACTTTATTCCCCCTGCCCTCCACAGGCAGCTGTGTCTTGACTGACAAAATGGCAGCCACAACTTTTCTCAGGTTGTGCCCAGCCAATCAAGGCATTGCTATTGGCACGTGGATCCGCGTCTCTAGATATATATAAATCTTTTTTAATAACACCAAACTACTGAACAGATTTACATCAAATTACAAAAAGCACTCATTCTGACCAAGATATAGCTCTTTTCCAAATTAAGTGTAATTCCGTTCAGCGGATTGGGCTGCAGTCGGGTGTAAAATCTCTAAGGAAAATTGCATGAGGAAAACGGGAACCACAGTGCACAGCCTTTGACTGTTGGCTGCCCCATGTATGGTTGGCGCATGATTTGCCATGCTCTAGACCTGGCAACCAACCCGTAGTGCGGGCTTCTCCGCCTTGTTCATGCTGCCTGTCTTCTGTGTTTGGTAGGCATCGTTCGCGGCGGTCTCTATTGCTTGTGTGCCGGGTTGTCTGTGCGTGTCGGTCGTACGGCTTGGTCTCCGTGCGAATCGGTCTGGTTTTACACGCATTGCATCATACTGTGCTAATCATACTTCGCGGGTACGGGTCGGTCGGGTTGATTCCGGGTTAGTGTCGGTTTGTGACTATCGTGTCGGTTTTCCGGCCGGATCACTATTTTCCCTCCGGCTCGGTCGTACGGCTTGTATTCCGTACGTGTCGGTTGTAATTCACTCGGGTTGCATCGTACTGCATGGGTCGTACGGCGCTGGTCTGTGTCGGTCGGTATTCGGTCCGGGTCCGTGTCGGTCGGTTCGTTTTGCGGCGGGAATCGGAATTGGCCCCTATGTATTTTAGTATATATTTTATATGTATGTGATGTATGTTTTTCTGTATAAGAATTGTTTGTATTTGAAGGTGAGGTGGAGGTGGGCACTAGCTTCCCAAACTGCGGCCGGGATTTTTTCGGCGGCTGCCTCACTGCTTTGCTGCTGTTCCCTGCACTTCTCTGCTCGCAGCTTGGCTTACTTGGCTGCTGCAAGAGGCTGGGAAGGGTTGTCTACTCCCGAGTACTGATTTCCATTTCAAGTTCCGAAAATTAAAAGAGATATTAGCAGGGAGGACCTCCGGAATACGATTACTAAAGAAAGACGCTACGAAAGGGCACGAAAAAGATACACTAAAGACACACTAGAGTTAAGGGGGAACAATTTAAAAGAGGTAAAGAAATGGTAAACCTCTGAAGCATGAAAGCGCAGTTGCTAAAGTCAACTCTGCGGCCCGTCTTAAAGCCAAAACACGCTTAGCCCAGGCAAAAGAAACTGCACGATTAGCTATTAAGGAGAATACTACCAACTCCTATGGCCTCGATAGTGCCCTCGAGAGCTCGGAAGAGGGCCTGCCCCCCATCACCTCTCCAGAACAGGAGGCATCATTGATGGATAAGACTGACTTGTTAGAAGCCGCAGCAGCGCCAACTAAGCCCCAGCAGGATAATTTGGTAGCAGATGGACTGAAGAAAGGACTAAAAGAGGCAAAGCAATTTTCACTATTCCGAAAGAAAGCTACCTTACAACCCCCCTCTCCAAGTTCTAGTCGAACTCCAAATTTATCTACAGGTCTATCTGTGGTACCAGTATTGCCAGCACTCCCAATAGACTTGGCTTCTAATGATAGGGAGAATTTACAATGCAATCTGGGACCCGATCATTTGACAGCCCTGGGTCAAGATGCGGCAACCTCATTAATAGTATCAACGGAAATGGAAACGATTGCTCCTAGCATAAATTACTCCCAGCTACACGGAACATCAGACGAAGGCAGAAAGATCGCCTTAAATGCTTCTGTAAATCTGACGTCGTTGCCTCAAGTATTACCAGAAGGTCAGCTGGCTCAGGAGGACATCACAGTTGGAAATATGTCTCCCGGTACAGATGAATTGCAAAGCAACCCTAGTCAAAGTACGGAGTCATCAGGCGTTTGTCAATTAGATATTAGGGATATGTTAAATCTAATACTGGACGAGGTCCGCGAGATGAAAAAAACTCAGAAATTGGAAATCGCCTCTTTGCACTTGCGGCTAGGAAAAATCGAAGAAGTAATGACATGCTTTCCCATTAAACTTCAAGAGGCAGAGGCCAGAATCTCAGTTTTAGAGGATAAAATGAACACGGTTATTGGGAAATGAAAGAAGCCGTGAAAAATAAGAACTATCTGGAGAACAAACTGGAGGATCTTGAGAACCATTCTCGGGGGTCAAACCTCCCGCTAGTCGGGGTCCCTGAGGGTATCGAAGGTTCTCAAACTCAGCAATGGGTTAGCTCCTTCATCAAGCAGAAAGTTCTTACGGAGTTCGAAGGAGATATCACCATTACCAGGGCACATCGTGTCCCAGCCCATCCTTTCCCCAATTCCACGAGGCAGTTCTTAGTAAATGAAACCATCAAATGCCGCATATTCTCTGATATGACTGCCACTGCTGTGCGTAGAAGAAAAGAGTTTAAGATTCTCCATTTGTTTAAAGCTCATGGTGCTCAAGCATCAATTGCCCAACAATCAAAGCTGAGAGTTTTAGTCAAGGGAAAGTTTTTTATGTTTTCTGATTTGGAAGAAGCCCAGGCATTATTAAAAGAGATCTCTCAAGGATTTCGTGCCTCAAGGAACGATTATATGTGATTATATCTAGATCTGTCATATGGTAACGAAAAGGGCTTTCCCTGCCCTTTTTTTGTGTTAGAAGTGTTTTTTAGCTAGTCAATTTCTGATTATTGCATTGTCGGGGACAGTGGGGGTAGCGGGATCACTTAGGGTGTAATTCCATGACACCCAGGAGTTTAATTGGGAGGGGCGAAATGTGGATAGATGGTCGGTGGGAGGTTTTCCACATTTCGATGAGTGGTTTTTTTCTTTTCTTGGGGTGGGAAGGGTGGGGTTGGGATAGGGTTCACACAGGAAAAAGAGTAGGAGCAAAAGGTACAGATAGTAAGCAACTAAAAGTATTGTTAAGGAGTAAACCAGGAGTTTACTCTAGAGATAGAATTAATAATAGAAACCAGTAAATGTAAGATCCTATCAGTCAACTCTAATGGAATTCTAAATAAAAAAAAGTACGGTGGTCTTATTAGATGGTTGACATCATTCAACCCCCAAGTCTTGTTTTTTCAGGAGATACCTTTAAAATCTAATTCTCCTAAGTTATTTTTACCCAGGGTTTTTTCTAATATTTTTTTTGCATCCGCAGGCCTCGCTATGAGAGAAGTTGCCATCTATTTCTCTAGAAAACTTACCTGGAAATTTTTACAAGTACACAGGGATCCACAGGGGAGATGGATATGGGTGGTAACAAGGTTACCTGGGAGGATTTTGAACTTCAGAAATTATTACGGTCCTGTTTCGGATGACATCTCAGCCCTGGTCAAAATCAATGAGCTTCTAATGGGAGCCCCTGGTCAGTTTATTATAGGAGGGGATTTTCATTTTATACAGGATCTAAGAAAGGATACTTCAAATAAAAACAAAAAACAACTGAAACCAAATACCATAAAATAGGAGGGGGCTAGTGGACAAGAATATCAATTGGTGGATCCTTGGCGAGATATTAATTTGTATAAATAATTTATTACTTGTTATTCACATCGCAAAAAAAAGAAAATAAGAATTGTTTGTGTTTTTTATGTGTTAAATGTTTAGTAATTATTAAAAAAAATATATATATATTTTGCGCTTTTAGTTCCGTAGCAGGTTGTGGGTTTATAGGGTACTAGGGTAGAAAGTAATTTAATTATATTCAACTAATTATATTAACTGTCTTAAGTTTTTTTTTATTTGAATTTTGCGTTTTTAGTTCCGTAGCGGGTTGTGGGGTTATTGGGGAATAGGGTGGGAAGTAATTTAATTATTTTAAATTCATTGTTTAATTTCTATTTATTAATATTTGTTTAATTGAGATGCTATAGTGTTAAATGTGCAAAGTAATTTATTATTACATAATTAATAATTGGTTGTTAATTTTAATTAATTGGTAATTAATTATGGTAATTGTGTAATACATTTTAGGTGTGTGTTGTGGTGTTTATAGGTGTAAAGGGTGGGAAGTAATTTGTTTTTAATTTACAAATTAGTAATTGGTTATTAATTTTGGTAATTTTGTAACTAATTTTAGGTGTGTGTTGTGGTGTTTATAGGTGTAAAGGGTAGGAAGTAATTTATTTAGAAACCAGTAAATGTAAGATCCTATCAGTCAACTCTAATGGAATTCTAAATAAAAAAAAGTACGGTGGTCTTATTAGATGGTTGACATCATTCAACCCCCAAGTCTTGTTTTTTCAGGAGATACCTTTAAAATCTAATTCTCCTAAGTTATTTTTACCCAGGGTTTTTTCTAATATTTTTTTTGCATCCGCAGGCCTCGCTATGAGAGAAGTTGCCATCTATTTCTCTAGAAAACTTACCTGGAAATTTTTACAAGTACACAGGGATCCACAGGGGAGATGGATATGGGTGGTAACAAGGTTACCTGGGAGGATTTTGAACTTCAGAAATTATTACGGTCCTGTTTCGGATGACATCTCAGCCCTGGTCAAAATCAATGAGCTTCTAATGGGAGCCCCTGGTCAGTTTATTATAGGAGGGGATTTTCATTTTATACAGGATCTAAGAAAGGATACTACAAATAAAAACAAAAAACAACTGAAACCAAATACCATAAAATAGGAGGGGGCTAGTGGACAAGAATATCAATTGGTGGATCCTTGGCGAGATATTAATTTGTATAAATAATTTATTACTTGTTATTCACATCGCAAAAAAAAGAAAATAAGAATTGTTTGTGTTTTTTATGTGTTAAATGTTTAGTAATTATTAAAAAAAATATATATATATTTTGCGCTTTTAGTTCCGTAGCAGGTTGTGGGTTTATAGGGTACTAGGGTAGAAAGTAATTAAATTATATTCAACTAATTATATTAACTGTCTTAAGTTTTTTTTTATTTGAATTTTGCGTTTTTAGTTCCGTAGCGGGTTGTGGGGTTATCGGGGAATAGGGTGGGAAGTAATTTAATTATTTTAAATTCATTGTTTAATTTCTATTTATTAATATTTGTTTAATTGAGATGCTATAGTGTTAAATGTGCAAAGTAATTTATTATTACATAATTAATAATTGGTTGTTAATTTTAATTAATTGGTAATTAATTATGGTAATTGTGTAATACATTTTAGGTGTGTGTTGTGGTGTTTATAGGTGTAAAGGGTGGGAAGTAATTTGTTTTTAATTTACAAATTAGTAATTGGTTATTAATTTTGGTAATTTTGTAACTAATTTTAGGTGTGTGTTGTGGTGTTTATAGGTGTAAAGGGTAGGAAGTAATATATTTTTAATTTATCAATTAATAAGTGTTTGTTAATTCATTTTAATTAATTAATTTGTAATTAATTTAGGTCATTCTTTTCTCCGCTATCCAACACTTTCCCTACTGTGCATTCATTGGAGTGGGAATAGTAATTTTTAGCCCTCCGCTATCCAGCACCTTACCTACTGTTGCACTCACTGGAGTTGGAATAGTAATTTTTACCCCTCCGCTATCCTGCACTTTCCATGCTGTTGTACTCACTGGAGTGGGAATTGTAATTTTGACCTCTCCGCTATCCAACACTTATCCTACTTTTTCACTCATTGGAGTGGGAATAGTAATTTTTACCCCTCTGCTATCCAACACTTATCCTACTGTTGCATTCAGTGGAGTAGAAATACATTTTTTACCCCTCTGCTATCCAACACTTATCCTACTGTTGCATTCAGTGGAGTGGGAATACACATTTTTACCCCTCAGCTATCCAACATTTTCCCTACTGTTACACTCTTTGGAGTGGGAATACTAATTTTTGCCCCTGCGCTATCCAACACTTTCCCTACTGTTGCTCTCACTGGAGTGGGAATAGTAAATTTTACCCCTCTGCTATTCAGCACTTTCCCTACTGTTGCACTCACTGGAGTTGGAATAGTAATGTTTACCCCTCCGCTATCCAGCACTTTCCCTACTGTTGTACTCACTGGAGTGGGAATAGTAATTTTTACTGCTCCACTATCCAACACTTTCCCTACTGTTGCTCTTACTGGAGTTGGAATAGTCATTTTTACCCCTCTGCTATCCAGCACTTTCCCTACTGTTGCACTCACTGGAGTGGGAATAGTCATTTTTACCCCTCCGCTATCCAATACTTTCCTTACTATTGCACTCACTGGAGTGGCAATAGTAATTTTTACTCCTCCACTGTCCAACACTTTCCCTACTGTTGCACTGTTTGGAGTGGGAATAGTAATTGTTACCCCGCCGCTATCCAACACTTTCCCTACTGTTGCTCTTACTGGAGTGGGAATAGTAATTTTTGCCCCTCTTCTATCCAACACTTTCCCTACTGTTGCACTGTTTGGAGTGGGAATAGTAATTTTTACCCCTCTGCTATCCAACACTTTCCGTACTGTTGCACTCACTGGAGTTGGAATAGTAAATGTCATTATTTTGCTATAGAACACTTTTCTTACTTTTGCACTGATTGTATTGGGCAATTTAAGTTTAAATATTTATTCATAGTTCAATGTTTTAATTTATTCTAGATTTTATTTTCATATTTTAAATGATTTATATATATATATTTTATTTTTATATAATTTTAAAGTTATAAAATAAATGAAAGATAATAGTTTATTCATTATTTTAAAGTAAATATATATATATGTATAAATTAGTATGTCGGTGTGTTTATTTTTTTAACTTAATTTTATTTGTAATATTTTGTAAAAATGTATATTAAATTTAATTTATTTTGTTAAAATTAATAATATTTAATATATATTATTTTATTTTATAAATATATTTAAATCTAGATTTTTCACATCAATATTTTTGATTCAATATTTTTGTACTTACCTGTTTAAGTATAGGAGTCGATATTTTTGTTGTCTATTTTTTATACTCGATATTTTTTACATCGATGTTGTGTCAGTGAGCCATCAGTTACATTACACAAGGACATATTACTTTTGGGCTTTAGGCATGGGGAGATAAAATGATTTGTCCTGAATGACAGGATGTCAAGCTGACGCTGAAACTCGAACCTGGTTACCCAGTTGCAAAGTCTGCGGTTATGGCCGTAACACCACATTCTCTCCCCTAAATGCAACATAGAATCAAGTAATCAACTGGATAGAAAAACATCAAGGTAGCAAATAATTTAAAAGTGCTTTGTTGCTGTTTGAGAAATCAGATTTTTTTTATTTTAGTTATTTAGGGCCTCATGTAGGTAGCGAAATACCGGTCGGTAACGGCCGATTTTCGGTAAATATGCCGTTACCGACCGGTATTCAGACAAGTGAGATGTAGGAGTCCAAAAACCACTTTTCGGTAAATATGAGGCGGTAAATACCGATTCATAGTTACCGAATTCTAAAATACCGATTCATATTTACCGAATACATTATTAACGAATCGGTAAATATGAAGTGGTAAATATGAAGTGGTAAAAATTTAAAATGACATGTAGGAGCAGTCGGTAATTAAGAAATCCAGGAAAATCGGTAAATAAGAGTCGGTAATTAACACGGATGGAAAGCAGGTGGTAACCATCAACAATGCACATAAGCAATCCCAAAATGCAACAGCGTGGACAACATGGCCGCCATGTACGTCATTGCAAGGCGCCTACATCTACAGGCAGCAGGACTGAGGGTGTGGCGACGGGAGGAACAAATCTACAGACAGCGCATCACACTATTCCAGCTGACTGATGCAGAGATACATGAGAGGTACAGGCTACACCCCGAAACCATCATGGACCTGATAAGGGACCTGCACCCACTCCTGGACCAGCTAACAAGAAGGGCGCACGCCATACCACCACATGTGCAGGTGCTCTGCAGCCTACATCTACTGGCATCCGGCAGTTATCAGGTGGTGACAGCTGCGGTGGGTGGTGTATCCCAGAGTTGCCTGTCCCGTTTCTTCAGGAAGTTCCTGGATGCCATGATGCAGAGAATGCACCACTACATAAGCTTCCCAAACACACAGGCTGCACTGCAGAAAACAAAAACAGACTTTTATCACATGGCACAGTTCCCCCATGTCATCGGCTGTATTGATGGTACACACATCCCAATCTGTCCACCAGCTGATACAGAGCACATCTACAGGAACAGGAAGTCCACCCACTCCATCAATGTGCAGGTGATCTGTGATGCAGGGAACATCATCACAGATATTGTTGCAAAGTTTCCTGGGAGCACCCACGACTCTTACATCTTCCAGAATAGTGGGATCTACACACGACTGAGAGCCGGAGAATTCGGAGAGGGATACCTGCTGGGTAAGTAACAGTGACGCCCCTTGAAACCTGCAAATCAGAGTGTATAGAGGCATGTAACTGATGGTTCCCTTTTACTCATCCAGGCGACAGTGCATATGCATGCCGTTCATTCATCCTCACTCCCTACCTACACCCAGCAACCCAGAGTGAGAGACGATACAACGTGGCACACAAATCTACACGCAATGTGGTGGAGCGCACGTTTGGACTACTGAAGAGCAGGTTCCGCTGCCTCCACAAGAGCGGAGGCGCACGCCAGTACAAACCCATCACCTGCTGCAAGATAATTGCCACTTGTGCAATGCTGCACAACCTTGCCACGAAAAAAGGTACAGATGTGGAACTAACATATTTTGAGGACAACGAGGATGAGTCAGGCCAGCCAGAGGGCAGCGCAGCTAGAGTGCCAACTGCAATCGATGGGAGAGAGAGACGGGCAGAGATCACATGCAACTATTTCTGAGTAAGTGAGGGGACACAGCGAGTTGTGAGAAGTCATGACGTAGTTTAATGTGGCACCACGCCATGAACACATGAACAGGCCAATCTGGCAATATGCCATCTATACAATGAGTATGTCCAGGGTTACGTCACCCAATGGCAAGTGGATAAGCAGGGCCACATCAATGTTTGCGCATACGCGCTGCAGTGGTGGATTGCACGGCCTGTGCATCCTCACTAGAGCCAACCCCAAGCCGCCTGCTGCTCCTGCGTGCTTCGGGGACGGGGGGTGTGATGCTGCTGCTGGTGTCGATGCTCTCCGCAGCATCCCCTGCAGCAGTTGTCGACGCCTGACTAGTCAATAGCACCCCTAGTGCACTTGTCACCTGCACCATCCCCCGAGACAGGTCGCTGCAGCACTGTGTTAGGCCCTCCTGCATCGTCACAGAGCGCCGGCAAAGTAGGGAAGTCGCAGTTGCCAGACGGTTGAGTGCCCTGCTGGTAGTGTCCCTTCTCTGGCGTTCCCGGCGCCGTGCTTCGATGTCAGCATCTAACTTGCTGCACAACTGCTGGATTGACTGGGACATGTCCCGAATGCCCGCAGCCATGCCGCCAATGTTTGTGTCCATGTTGACTAAGCTTGTCTTCATCACCCGCATGTGCCTCTGGACTGACATGACTGCCTTTGATTGCAGGCGCTGTTGCTTCAACATTTGGCCCTCGAGCCCCAAGAAGACACCATGGCCGTCAGTGGGTGCTGGTGGACTCTGGACACGCGACCTGCGGCGCCCTCTTGCTCCCGTCTGTGCTGCCTGTGAGGTGTGGGGCACAGTGGGATGGCTCCCTTCCTGGGGCCCGGTGCGGTCTTCTGGGCCCATGCTGTCGTCTGACGAGGTGTCTAAGGCTCGTAGCCTGGCTGCTGGACGCCTCCTCATTCTCACACCTGCAAGCGGAGATGTGGCCGGTGAATCGAACATGAGTGGCGATGCTGGCTCTGGTGGTGGTGATGCTGGCTCTCGGTGAGGTGATGCTGGCTCTGTGTGCGGCGAGGCTGGCTGCGTAGGTGGTGCGGCTGCAAGTGGGCCTGCTCCCTGGTCTGAACTCGTGCTGGCTAGAGGTGATTTTTGTGGCCGGTGTGCCGTCTCCCCTGCAGCATGCCCTGTACTGCATGATGTCACATCTGTGGACAGAAAAACAACATTGGCTCAGTGTCCCCGAAGGGCTGCATTGCAAGCGTCACAATAAATCATTTCACATTCCAATCTGTCCTCTGTCTCCTTGTGCCTCGAGTGCGTGACATGCCTTGTTGCCCTGTGACATTTACGTCATGGTTAGTGTTGCCCTGACTACATCTCCCGGAATGCATTGCCTGTCTGCACTGACACGTGTGGACTGCAGTGTGATTCTCGTTTCACAATGGGGGATGTGGGATAGGGGTAGGGGAGGCTACATTGCTGTGCTTTCGTCTTACCTTGCTGTGTTGCGGCTCTGGCAGAGCTGTCGGCGTCCCCAAGACCCACGACGCTCTCTTGCTCGAGTGTGGCCGCCACCAGCTCCTCCAGTTCGGTGAGGGCAGGTGCCCTGTTGGTTCCACCTCCGGTCTGGCTGGCCTCCTTCTGGATGTCGCCCATCTTCCTCTTGGTCACAATCCTCAGGTCATACCAGCGCTTTTTGAGGACCTCAATGTCCCTGTGGGTCACTCCCACAGCATTGACCTGCGCCTGGATGGCCAGCCATATGTTGCGCTTTTCGGCCTCAGGCACTTGCAGGGATTGCCTCCCAAACAGCTTCTGGTGCTGCTTCACCACCTCCTCCACCAGCACCTGGAGTTCCTTGGGGCTGAATTTGAGCTTCCTCCTCCTTTCCCCTCCGTCTTTCTGTGTTCTCTGGCTGGACATGCTGTTCGTTTCCCGCTCGCACATGCAACTGCTCCCTGCCTCTCCTCTGCACTCCGAGCCTCTCCAGGGTCGGCTAATTATGTACACCTGCCTGGGTGTGGCCACTTCGGCTAATTGTGTACACCTGCCTGGGTGTGGGCAGTTCCTGGTTGGGTGGGCTGTCGTTGCACAGGATTAGCTGTTTCGTCAAGTCATGTGATGTTATTTACCGAATCCGTACGTACCGATTCGGTATTTTCCGATTCGGTAGATACCACCTCGGTATTTTCCGATTCGGTAGATACCACCTCGGTATTTTCCGAATCGGTAATTATCACCTCGGTATTTACCGAATCGGTGAATTCCGATTCGTATTTACCGAATGTTACCGAATCGGTAACTGTTACCGAATTTTTACCTACATATAACTTACCGATTCTAATTTACCGATTCGGTACGGCTCGGTATTTAAGAACCGGTAAAATTTATTTACCTACATGAGGCCCTCAGAGCACTAACCATAATTTCTAGAGGAATAAGATCCTCTAATTTTTATAATTTCTAAAGTAAGTGCTTTATGTATTATAGTTTTGATTACATCATGATGACGTCAGGTGTGCCACACTTTTATAATGAATATAGATTGATAGCAATCTAGTTGTTCTTTAGAATACTGTGGGGGAGGAAAAAGTCAAGGGCAAAGAATTTGGATAATTTAGGGCAGGGTGCAGAAGCACCAAGTTGACCATGCTGGGCAGGCGGAAGGGGCAGTGGCAGCACAACGGACCATAGAGGGCAGGGGCAACAAACCAACCATGCAGGATAGGCAAGAGAAGCTGTGGTAATAGAACAGACCATTGAGGGCAAAAGGAAGAGGCAGTGGCAGTACAAGCAAGCATGCCAACAGACCCGATTCAGGCAAGAGCCACGGATGTGCACACGGGTATGTGTGAAAATGTGAGCGATTTGGTTACAACAGATAGTTTTGAACGCGAGCCACGGAGGACGCTTCCTGCTACTCCCTGAATCACCATTACCCGACACACACCCGTGTCTTTCCCTTGCTATCCCCATATCACGTGGATTAGACGTGAGCATGGGGATTCAGTTTTTTACACCTACCCAAATCGCTCACATTTTCACACATACCCGTGTGCACATCCTTGGCTCTTTGTGAATCCTAAATACTGCTGTGACCAGACCGCTTCATAGACTAATCACGATCCCACACACCCTGCGGTACTAATCTGCCGAGTTGGAATTATCACCGACATCTCGATTGCGCCGCTTTGTTTCCAGGATCAATGCCCTGAAGAAGTCATGGAGTATCCTCCTAGACGAAACACATGTTGGCTGGTTGTTTTGTGCTGATTGCTTTTCAACGTGAATGAAATAAAAAAGAACAAGAAACAACTCTTCTGCGAACTTTATTGAAATTGAACTTTCTCATGGACTTACGTTATAATGATCTTTTTCTGAAACACACCACTGTATGAGTGCCCAGGCTTTAGGAGGGCAGCAGGTACGTGGCATGTCATGCACAAAGGACCATGGTGGATAGAAGGGATGGGTAGGGGCTGGACACAGGCAAGAGAGAGCAGGGGAAGGGGTTTCACAACAGACCATACAGATAGGCAGGAGCAGATGTTGCAGCACAACAGAGCAAGGAGGGCAGAAGGGAGTGGCCGCCAAATGAACCGCGGCGGACAGGAGGGAGGGAATACATGCATGGAACTCGAACAGGCAGGGTGTAGGTGGCAGGGACAGGCAGCAGTAATCTGACCATGCTAGGCAGGTGGGATGGGCAGTGGCAGCTCTACAGAACACTCAGAGTAGATAGACAGGGAATGTTTCAGGTCAATGGAACATGGTGAGCAAAAAAAAGAGAGCCGGGGAAAGCACACAAACATTGGAGCGAGGAGGCTGAGACTGTAGTGGCAGCAAGCTAAGTGCAGAGGCTAAGCAGGAGGGCAATGATGGGACATAGAATTGGGCAATGAAGGGCAAGAGGAGTGTGAAGGGCCATCAATCTAAATGGAGGGCAGTGGCAGCACATTGGACCATGCAGGGCAGGAGGGAGGAGGCTGGTGCATTAACTCGGGCAACAGACGGTACAAAGGAGGTGGATGGGGCAGCAAGCTAACTGTTCATGGCAGGCGGGAAGGGCAGATGCAGAGCAATGGTCACACAGGGCTGTAAGGCAGATCAGGGGCATGGACTTGGACAATGGATGGTAAGGAGAAGGGGGGCAGGAGCAGCAAGCATGGGTGGGGCAGCACAATGTCAGGCCAGGCCCTGCGTCCAACTACCCCCACCATGCATTAGGATGGGCATTATAGTTCACGTTAAAAAAAAACTAGAAATTTACTGAAAGACAAAGGTTACAGGGACATTATAGTTAGGAAATAGAATTTTTAACACCTCAGAAATTCACAAAAAAAAACAAAGGTTACAGGCATGTTATAATTAGGTTCAGATTTTACACGCAAAAAGCCATGGATATTCAGCTGTTATAGTTAGTTGTTTTTTTTAAACTATAACTCATGCCCTAAGGTAACTACAACTTGCATGCACTGCTAAATACCCGGGATATTACATCACTCATGACATCTTCTATGACATCATTGATAATATCTCTGTAACATTTGCAGTAAAATTATTGATGGGAAAACTGTGCATAGTGAGGGCGTGAATTATAGTTACCTTAGGACACGAGTTTTAGTTACTTGAAATAACTCTATCACGGCTGAATTTCTATGGTTTTGTGCATGTAAAATCTGAACCTAACTTTAACGTCCCTGTAATGTGTGTGTGTGTGTGTGTGTGTGTGTGTGTGTGTGTGTGTGTGTGTGTGTGTGTATGTGTGTATTCGCTCCACAATTCTCCGCTCATAAACAGAAGATACTCGGACACTCTAGTATGCTTCAATATAATTTAATGCCAGAAAAATGACGCGTTTCTGCTTGCGGCTTGCTCACGCTACTAGTTTGCATTGAGAATCACTCGTGATTTTATCCACTTATTTTACAAAAATAGAAAGAGGACTAACACCCATGGTTTGTATCTACAATGGTAATATCAACAATGGCGGCCATTTTGTAACGTACTTTTCGTATGTTAATGCATAATAAAACATAGAAAAAAGAATGTACATTTACTAGTTGAAGAGTTTCTTTGCATTCCATTTCATGACAAATTAATCAACTACCGGGTATATTTGAAAACAATCCAGATGCTCAATTTCATTTGTGAATTAGAAAGCAGGCAATACCTTCTGTACAAATATATACATAATCTTATTTACATATATTCCGGTTATCTTGTGCCAAATTATCGGTTATCATTTACCAACTTTACAATATCGCCCCTATGGGCCAATATTACATCCACATGTACAATAAAAATCTCAACTTTGCAATTCATTTCATTAAGCAAAGTGCGCATTCCGGTAAATCTATTTAAATTCTAAGTTTCGCCCCAGTGGGCCAAATTGCCTTGCTCACTTTCTTTTATTTACCAACATGACCAGATGACGCATTTCGCCCACCACAATGGGCTTGCTCACATCTACTGATGCGCCGCGAAACCACCATTTTAAGAAGTACAATCTAACACACCACGTGATACCAGGGAGGCATGGTCATAAAAGACAGATTTTAACTCGGTGAATTATCATCGTTGTGGTTGGTTTTTTTGCTATTGAGGTTGACATCATGCCTGATTGATATTGCTGTAAACATTACACTTGTGCAAACTAGCAGTACATGTTATAAATACAATTGAAAATAGTTAAAAATGTCTAAAAATAATTAGAAATTGATCCCTGTGCCTTAACATGTCAGTCTGTTATAATTACTCTGAATAGCCATTGAATATATATTCTTTTGTATGCACATGTGAATTCACATAAATGATGATTGTACTTTTTATTTTTTATTATACAAATATTTCTTTTGTGTTCACCAAGTGACACGGGGTGTCCACGTATTTTCTGAGTACATTTAATAATGGGGCCTGACCCGGGAGGAGGTCATGTGACCAAGACCACGGTCGTGGTCGAAACACGTCTTTTTGCCTGGTAAATAAAATACCTGTAAATGGATCAGCGGCCTCGCTGAGTTTCTTTCTTCGATTCTCTTCGCTTTTGGAAAAATAAATATATATATATATATATATAGATATAGATATATATATATATATATATATATATAGATATATATATATATATATATATATATATATATATATATATATATATATATATATATATATATATATATATATATATATATAATCAATCTACTGGTGGTCGCCAGTAGATAGTTATAGTTAGGACCGTGTTTCCATAGGAAATCTATTTTGAATAACTTTGGCGCCGGTTGACGAATCTTCGCGAAATTTTCTAAACTAATGGGGCGCTCCGCTCAGCTCCTACCTTGAAAGTCTCGGGGGGATTCGTCAAGCGGGGGCCGAGGAAAAAGGGGGGTCCCAAAACGCGTTTTCCTCATGCATTTTCCCATAGGACCTTTAGTCGAAGGTACAGTCCGAACGGCTGAACAGAATTACTTGAAATTTGGCAGAGAGGTAGCCCTCAGGTCCGGGATGTGCCTTTTGCATATATGGAGTCAATCTGTTCAGTAGTTCCTGAGAAAATTGCAGTTAAAAGCATACATATCTATAGCCGTGCACCGTGCGTGCACCCTAACGTGCTCGAGCGTAATTCTGATTGGTTGTTACATGTCAGTCAACGTTCGAATCGGTCGAAATCAGGAAGTGTCGGCCGCCATTTTGTTTGTTTTCAGTGCGAGAGTGGAAAAGGAAGGTGGCAAACGTGAAAAGGGGGCAGGGTAGAGAGTTCCCGACCCCCTAGCCTTTGTCAGGGGGTCCCTGAAGGATCCCGAAGGCAGAAAAAAACATTTAAATTTTTTTTTTTTTAAATCGCGGGGGTGCGCCATAAAAAAAAAAATAATACATACATAACTTAGCATTTAAAAAACTGTACAAATTCACTGAAAAAACCATAGGTTTCACACACGTGATAGTTAGGAATTAGCATTTAAAAAACCTTGCAAATTCACTTAAAAAACCATAGGTTTCACACATGTTATAGTTAGGTGGATATTTCACTCGTAAAAAACCAATGAAATTCCACCCTTATAGTTAGTTCAGATAACTATAACTCGCACGACCGCCACTCTATCACAAGGATGATGTCATCAGTGATGTCAAGAGTGATGCCACTGACCATGTCATGAGTGATGTAATATATGACGTCATGAGCAGAGGATTACGGGCGCGCGAGTTATAGTTATCTGAACTAACTATACCGGTGGAATTTCATTGGTTTTTTACGACTGAAATATCCACCTAACTATAACATGTGTGAAACCTATGGGTTTTTTAAGTGAATTTGCAAGGTTTTTTAAATGCTAATTCCTAACTATAACGTGTGTGAAACCTATGGTTTTTTCAGTGAATATATATATATATATATAGATATATATATAGATATATATAGATATAAATATAGATGTGTATATATATATATATATATCAAAGCTCCAAGGTTCCCACCTGTGGAGACGCACTCTGATATCCACTGCAGCAACCTTCATGAGGTAAAAACCGGATCGGCGGCCGGATCCAGTTTACAGCATGCCTGTCGATTCACGCCTGACGCATTTCGTGCTCATTGCACTCTTCAGAGGTGCGACAGTCATTTTGGCATAGAGGCCACACCACCCACTTAAAAATATGAGCCCTCCAATGGGCGACTCGAATGAGTCCGCGTTGGTTTCTGGGTCTTGTAGTGTGTGTCTCAGTTGTGTGCCGCTGTCTGAGACGTTTCAAGCCCACCAATGGGCCTCCACTCGCGCATCCGGCTGGTCAATCCTCCATGGATGCCTCCACATTGAGACTCCGTGATTCGGAGCTCCGTGGCCCCAAATTTCCGGGTGTTGCATCTCCCGCGGCTGGGAGGCCGTGTAAAAATCAAAGCTCCAAGGTTCCCACCTGTGGAGACGCACTCTGACATCCACTGCAGCAACCTTCATGAGGTAAAAGCCGGATCGGCGGGCGGATCCAGTTTACAGCATGCCTGTCGATTCACGCCTGATGCGTTTCGTGCTCATTGCACTCTTCACAGGTGTGACAGTCATTTTGGCATAGAGGCCACACCACACACTTAAAAATATGAGCCCTCCAATGGGCGACTCGAATGAGTCCGCGTTGGTTTGTGGGTCTTGTAGTGTGTGCCTCAGTTGTGTGCCGCTGTCTGAGACATTTCAAGCCCACCAATGTGCCTCCACTCGCACATCCAGCTTGTCAATCCTCCATGGATGCCTCCACATTGAGACTCCGTGATTCAGAGCTCCGTGGCCCCAAATTTCCGGGTGGTGCATCTCCCGCGGCTGGGAGGCCGCGTAAAAATCAAAGCTCCAAGGTTCCCACCTGTGGAGACGCACTCTGACATCCACTGCAGCAACCTTCATGAGGTAAAAGCCGGATCGGCGGGCAGGTCCATTTTACAGCATGCCTGTTGATTCACGCCTGATGCGTTTTGTGCTCATTGCACTCTTCAGAGGCGCGACAGTCATTTTGGCATAGAGGCCACACCACCCACTTAAAAATATATATATCATCAAAAACAGTTGCTTCAGTAGGTGAGAGCGCACTCGAGAGGTAAGAATCATCCATTGGACTGATGCATTTCCTCGTTTATTCAATTTCGCCTGACGCGTTTCGGAACCATTTACTTCATCATAGGCATTTAATCAAAGCCTCACGTTACTGATGCACTACATTTAAACTATCTGCCCCCCAATGGGCTTCTCTAATGAGTCCCAGTGCAACCTGGTAATCGTAGTGCAGCAGCCTGCATTAAAACCCAAATGGGGATAATTAATAATCAGATACAGCCCCACAATGAGCCGTCGAGGTGTTGCATAAATCCATAATTAAAAGGCTTATCCCTTCATATAATCGGGCGTAGGCAAATTCCTCGTCCGGTGGCCCCACGGTATCCACTGCATGCTGCAGCTCTCCGCACCCGAAGCTGGCATGTATAACATCAAAAACAGTTGCTTCAGCAGGTGAGAGCGCACTCGAGAGGTAGGAATCATCCATTGGACATATGCATTTCCTCATTTATTCGATTTCGCCTGACGCGTTTTGGAACCATTTCCTTCATCATAGGCATTTAATCAAAGTCTTGCGTTACTGATGCACTACATTTAAACTATTCACTCCCCAATGGGCTTCTCTAATGAGTCCCAGTGCAACCTGGAAATCGTAGTGCAGCAGCCTGCATTAAAACCCAAATGTGGAGAAATAATAAACAGATACAGCCCCACAATGAGCCGCCGAGGTGTTGCATAAATCCATAATCAAAAGGCTTATCTTTTCACATAATCGGACGTAGGCAAATTCCTCGTCTGGTGGCCCCACATTATCCACTGGGTGGTGCAGCTCTCCGCGCCCGAAGCCAACACGTATAACATCGAAAACAGTTGCTTCAGCAGGTGATAGTGCACTCGAGAGGTAAGAATCATCCATTGGACATGTGCATTTCCTCGTTTATTCAATTTCGCCTGACACGTTTCGGAACCATTTCCTTCATCATAGGCATTTAATCAAATTCTTGCGTTACTGATGCACTACATTTAAACTATCCGCCCCCCAATGGGCTTCTCTTATGAGTCCCAGTGCAACCTGTTATTCGTAGTGCAGCAGCCTGCATTAAAACCCAAATGGGGTGAAATATTAAATCAGATACAGCCCCACAATGAGCCGCTGAGGTGTTGCATAAATCCATAATCCAAAGGCTTATCTCTCCACATAATCGGGCTTAGGCAAATTCCTCGTCCGGTGGCCCCACATTATCCACTGGTGCTCTTTATTGCCTGAGACTAATTCTCTCCTCCTGAGTGCGCCCCTACCTGCTGAGCAGTTGTTTTTTTATGTTATGCACGCCGGCTCCGGGCGCGAGGGGCTGCACCACCCTTGAATGTCATAAGGGGCCACGGAAATTGAAATTACATCATGTGTCTATTGTGGGGAGACAAGTCAGCGATGGCAGGCATTACGGACACTTCTGGCTCATTTGGGGGCTGATTTTCTTCAGTGTACTCAAGCTCATTATGGCAGGATGTAAGTCACAGACACTACGTTGCCCAGCAGGCACTGGGATTCTCATGCAAGGAGCCCATTGGAGGGCGAGTATTTAAATAAAACGTGCCGTTGGCCATGCAATTTGAGTCGAGCCTATGATTAAGGATTTTATCCGAAATACGTCAGGCGAGCACTGTTGGTGAGGTGCTCGTTATTGCCTGAGACTAATTTTTGCCTCCTGAGTGCGCCCCTACCTGCTGAGCAGTTGTTTTTTAATATATATATATTATCTACTGGCGGTCACCAGTAGATAGTTTAGGACCTATTTTCCATATGAAATCCGCAACATTTTGGGAATATCTTTGGCGCCGGTTGATAAATCTTTCCAAAATTTTCCAAACTTTTGGCCAGCTCCGCTCCTACCCTAAAAGTTTTGCGGTGATCCGTCAAGCGGGGGCCGAGAAAAAGGGGGGTTCCAAAACGCGTTTTCCCCATGCAATTTCCCATAGGATCTGTTGTCGCAGCTACAGCCCGAACCGCTGACCGGAATGACACCAAATTTGGCAAAGAGGTAGTCCTCAGTTCGGACTCGTGCCTTTTGCATATATGGTGTGAATCTGTTCAGTAATTCCTGAGAAAAGTAGGGTAAAAAAGTTAGTGATATCTATGGCCGGGGAAAATCCGCGGACCCTACCCGCACCGTAAGCGCACCCTCCCCGAACCGAGCGCGCACCTTCCCGATCGCACGCTGAATGCTAATTGGCTGTCGAGTGTCCCTCTACATTCGAAACCAGGAGCTGTTGGCGGCCATTTTCTGCCTCGGTAGAAGCGAGGCAGAAGATGTAAGGGGAATAAGTGTGTAAAACATATAAAGGGGGCAGAGTGGAAATACTCTGACCCTCTAGAGGTGCTTAGGGGGTCCCAGAAGGACCCCCTGGGGCCCCGTTTTTTTTCTTTAAAAACACGGAGAAATGCGCGCACGGTGCACGCATCCTATCGCGTTGGATGCACGGATTCTCTCGCGGTGGGTGCGCGGATCCACGGCAACGTTTTTTTTAAAACAAAAAGAAATCATTGGTTGTATGACAACTTTCTACACTGAAAGGTAGGGTGTATATTTCTGTTTTTTAAAGGTATGATTGTTATTGGTTAACAAAAACAGACTGTAAGGAACATTATATATGATAAGCTGATATGTTGAAAAGTCAAGCACACTTCCTGTCTTGTGTAGGAACATTGTGTGCTGAACTTGTGACCTGTGAGCTCAGTGCAGTGTTCCATGACCTGTTTCTATGGTAACAGGCAGAAGGCAGATTGGGGGAAGGGTTGAAATGTATTTCAGTTGGAAAGGGTTGAAATGTTTAAACAATAGAAATGTGTGTTTGCTTTTGAGTTTCTGTGCGAAGGATTGTGATTTGATGTTTACATGTATATGTGTGGAAAATGAAAGGGAAACTTTTTCATTCTTTGCTTTTGCTGAGAGGTGCACAGTGCAGAGATTCTGTAAAAGAAAATATGGTGAGTGATTGATATACTTCTTAATCTACAAAAGAACTTGAAAGATGAGTTATTTAATTGTGAGGGGATGTATGTAGACTATTTTGATTTTAATCAGACTAATGTATTTTTCCTGCTAAAGTGTAGGGAGTACTTTTTTTCTCTACAATGTGTGTGCATGTAGAAACCATTCTGTGATAAGCATTTGTGTTTTTCATGTGTTTGTAAACAGATAACTGTGCAGTTTTTATATTTTGGTAGAATTAGAAACCAGTCATTGTTAATGAATTTGTGAAATGAGTTATGTTATGTTTCTATACTAAAATGTAGTACTACTTCTAGATGAAGAAATGTGTTTTGGTATAGTGCAAGGGATAGTGTTGTTTGTCTAGAATCACACAGTGAGTCTGTGTGCATTTGGGAACCACTGTGAGAGAAGCATTTGGTAACATCGTGTATTTGCTGACAGATAACTGTTTTAACTTGTCATGTTGTGAAGTTTTAGTAGCATTAGAATCCAGTCTTTCCTTATATGTTGATTAAATGAGTCATGCTTTGACACTGATGTGCTGTACTTAAATATGTAGATTGTGTGCAGTCCCCTTACCCCTTCCACAGTAGTGAATGAGTTTTGGTGAAGTCCTAGGATAGTGTTGATTGTAAAATCACACTGTGAGTCTGTGTGCATTTGGGTAAGGATTGTGAGAGAAGCATTTGGTAACATTGTGTATTTACTGACAGATAACTGTTTTAAAACCTGTCATGTTGTCAAGTTTTAGTAGCATTGGAAGCCAGTCTTTGCTTATGCGTTGATTAAATTAGTCAGGCATTGACATTAAAGTGTAGTTGTGAAATATGTAGATTGTGTGCAGTTCCTTTACCACTTCCACTGTAGTGAATGAGTTTTGGTAAACTCCTAGGGATAGTGTTGTTTGTCTAGAATCACACTGTGAGTCTGTGTGCATTTGGGAACCACTGTGAGAGAAGTGTTTGGTAACATCGTGTATTTGCTGACAGATAAGTGTTGTAAAACATGTCACGTTGTCAAGTTTTAGTAGAATTAGAAGACAGTTATGGCTTATGCTTTCATTATATGAGTCAGGGATTGACAGTAAATTGCAGTTGTGAAATATGTAGATTGTGTGCAGTTCCCTTACCACTTGCACTGTAGTGAATGAGTTTTGGTAAACTCATAGGGATAGTGGTGCTTGTCTAGAATCACACTGTGAGTTAGTGTGTATTTGGGATCACTGTGAGAGAAGCATTTGGTAACATCATGTATTTGCTGACAGATAACTGTTTTAAAACCTGTCATGTTGTGAAGTTTAAGTAGGATTAGAATCCAGTCTTTGCTTATGCGTTGATTAAATGAGTCATGCTTTGACACTGATGTGGTGTACTTAAATATGTAGATTGTGTGCAGTACCATTAACTCTTCCAGAGTAGTGAATGAGTTTTGGTAAACTCCTAGGATAGTGTTGCTTGTCTAAAATCACACTGTGAGTCTGTGTGCATTTGGGTAAGGATTGTGAGAGAAGCATTTGGTAACATCGTGTATTTGCTGACATATACCTGTTTTAAAACCGGTCATGTTGTGAAGTTTTAGTAGCATTAGTAGCCAGTCTATGCTTATGCTTTGAGTATATGAGTCAGGCTTTGACATAAAAGTGCAGTCCTGAAATATGAAGATTGTGTGCAGCTCGCTTACCACTTCCACAGTAGTGAATGAGTTTTGGTAAACACCTAGGTATAGTGGTTGTTGTCTAGAATTACACTGTGAGTCTGTGTGTATTTGAGAACCACTGTGAGAGAAGCATTTGGTAAGATCGTGTATTTGCTGAGAGATAACTAATTTAAAACTTCTCATGTTGTCAAGTTTTAGTAGCATTAGAAGCTAGTCTTTGCTTATGCATTGATAAAATGAGTCAGGGTTTGACACTAAGGTGCAGTACCATGTACTATTCTGTTCACTGTGGCAGAACTGAAAAATTAAAAGTTTTACCTAAGCACTGTCCTAGAAGTAGTCTGATTATTTAGTCAGTTTCTAAGTACCAAATAGACTGCTTCAAATGTCTATGCAGTGTGCATGTAGTGTTCTAACATACTATACACTTGTCTTTTACACCTTCAATTCCCTAGTCAGTATCCATACACTTCCAGGAAACATCCTGTCACTTCCTTTGCAGTCCTCCAGAGACCCATTCAACAGCATGTACTAATCCATTCACTGTGCCAAAACCCAAACACTTATAAATTCACCAAGACACTCTCTTTCCAGTACTCTAATGATTCAGTCACTGCCTAAGTATTCATGCACTGAGCCAGGTCTTAGCACATGGACTTCTTCAAACCCCTATCCACTATGCATGTAGTCCTCTAAGCACCTACACACTTGTCTTTCACACCTTCAATTCCCCAGTCAGTATCCGTTCACTTCCAGCAAACACCCTGTCACTTCATTTGCACTCCTCTAGTGACCCATTCAGCATCATGTACTAATCCATTCACTGCGCCAAACCCTAATAAATTCACCCAGGCACTCTCCTTGCAGTACTCTAATCATTCAGTCAGTACCCAAGTACTCATCCAGTGACCCAGGCCTTAGTATATGGACTGCATCAAACCCTTGTCCACTATGCATGCAGTCCTCTAACCACCTACACAATTGTCTTTCTCACCTTCAATTCCCTAGTCAGTATCCATACACTTCCAGGAAATACCCTGTCACTCCCTTTGCAGTCCTCTAGTGACCCATTCAGCACCATGTACTAATCCATTCACTGTGCTAAAACCCAAACACTTATAAATTCACCAAGATACTATCTTTGCAGTACTCTAATCATTCAGTCAGTGCCTAAGTATTCATACACTGAGCCAGGCCTTAGCACATGGACTGCTTCAAACCCCTATGCACTATGCATGCAGTCTTCTAACCACCTAGACACATGTCTTTCACACTTTCAATTTCCTAGTCAGTATCCATACAGTCCAGCACTCGTGACTGCCTTTGCACTCCTCTAGTGACCCATTCAGTACCAAGTTCTAATCCATTCCCTGTGCGAAAAGCCTAGCACTTGTAAATTCACATAGGCACTCTCCTTGCTGTACTCTAATCATTCAGTCAGTACCCAAGTAGTCATGCAGTGAGCCAGGCCTTAGCACATGGACTGCTTTAAATGCCTATGCAGTATGGATGCAGTCCTCTAATCACCTACACAGTTGTGTTTCACACCTTCAATTCCCTAGTTAGTATTCATACTCTTCTAGCAAACACCCTGTCACTCACCCAGTGTGTCTCCTTATAGTACTGTAATCATTTAGTCAGTTAGCATGTAGTCTTTTAGTGAGGTAGGCTTTAGGGCATGAACTGCTTCAAAGTAGTATGCACTATGCATGTAGTGTTTTAACAATCATCACACTTGTGGTTCAGGGCTGTAGTTTCTTAGTCAGTTTTTATATAACATGTGTTTGTACAGTAATGGAATAGTATAAATTTGAAAGTTATTAATATACATTTATTTGTGATTCTTTTTTACAGATACAGAACAGGAGTGTTTCTCATCTGTTTGCACTCTTCTCGTAAAAGATTGTTTGGATGAAGGGTCCTTAGGTGTTTCATCATACTTGCTGTGCCGCACGAGTATTTTTTGTTAGGATCCCCTCGTAACAGAACTCTTTGGCAAATCTTGTGAATGAAGAAGGTGGCATTGGTCTTTGTTTGCCCCTTGGAAAAAGTTAAAAATGTCTTCACCACTGAAGAAAAACGTTGTGGGCGTGGTGCCTTCTGCAAAAAAAATTCCTCAGATTCGGTAAATATTTTAAAGCGGCAACATTTACAGTTTTTGTAAGTTAAACTTATAAAATTTTGTTAGCTATATACATTTTATATATCTGTGATTTGTTTCTGGTGGTATTTTGTTGAGAATACCATGTTGTTTTTTTTTTAACAATCTTTCTGATTTTCCAGGTCTGTCGTCGACATCCGTGGTTCCCACAGGAGTGTTCCGCCTTGTTGTTTTGTATTATTGTTGTTACATTTTGGTTTATTAGTTTATTGTTTATATTTATGTTAATAAAAAAATAAAGTTTGAAAATAGTTTATCGTTTATATATTTATTATTATAAAAAATAAAGTTTGAAAAAAAATATATAATGTTTTTGGTTGTTCTCTTAACTGCTGTGTGACTCTTTCTTGTTCTTATTACTGTTATTTGATGGAGTCCACCATGGTGTTAAATTTTGGGGCACTTATCGCTGGAATACTGGTGATATCTGCAGTTTGCACCAACTTCTGAATAGTGTGTTAGATTTATCTCAACTTTACTTCCGTTAAAGTGCTGATAATGAAATGGAGAGTAGCCGTTCCCGTGCAAAAAGACACGAGGTGCACCTTTACGATTTATTCTAAATACTAAAATCCTGTATTGTATTGCACTGAGGTATTGGCTGCACTTACAGTGTACACACAAAATCTATTAAGAAATCTCATTGTATTTATATTGATTTGGAATAGTGCGTCAGGTGCTGGATCTTGACGAGATACACTGCTCAGTTCGTATATTGTTGCTCACATGAAAAAAATCACATCACAACTTTCACACCAATTGCAATGTGATACAAATTCCGGCGATAAGACACGTTAGCACCAGGGATTTTACACCTGCTTTCTGCTGGTGTTAAGCAGGACAACTACCTGCACCATGAAAGGGAACACAGCCAAGAGCCACACCAGAACACCCACAGGTGCCATAGAGTCAATGAGCATGATACAGGGATACCCATGAGGGCCAGAAGACTCATCTCAACAACTCCAGGACCGCCAATGCCCCCCAAACCCACATCTTAGTAAGTGTGTCCCTGTGGTCATTGTCTTAGCATGATAGGCACGAGCCCTGCAACATCACAGTGTGCTGTCACCTCAGCGTTGGCAGTGAGCCTGGATGTGTAGCTACGTACGCATCCTCCTGCATGCACAACTGGCGTGTGCTGGTCTGTCGTTCACAGGTCAGTGCAGGGGTGTGCCTATCCGGCAAGGGGAACGGGGTGTCTCGAACATGTCCGTGTACAGGAAGTGCGGTAAGTGCGTCTCTGTGTTCTGGTGTGGCCTGTTACAAGAGCCGCAGCAGTCGATGTTGTAAAGTGGCATGCACCACCTCCAAACGGCACTGTGATGTTGTAGTTGGAATGTAGCAGGACATGCGCAAATAGGCATTACAATGGCGTGCCGTACAAGTGCACGAGATACAACAGCTCACCGTACAAAAGTGTGGGGGCTAGAGGGAGGGAGGAGCAGCCGTTTGGCAACATAACACACAGTGAACTCAACCATGTGCCATATGCTGGGCATCTCATCCATGATGACCACGGTCGCAGACATACCACAACACCAACGACTGGACTTTGTACACATCCTGTATGAATGCAGCGTGGTTTTCACTTCTATGCTCGTTCAGTGGTGTGATGTTGGCAGGTTGTGTGACTTGTGCTCCTTGTTGGTGTGTTTCATTTTGGCCATTGTTTGTCTATATGTGTGTTGTACTTAATTGTGCATGTGTGCCATTCTGCCCATCTCCCCCCTCCCCCCACTCCCTGTTTCTTCCTTTTCCTAGTGCTGTTATGTCTATAATTGTGTTGCTGCACACATAAATACATGTAAAGAATAAATTAGAATAGTTCCTTGATTCTTTTAGGTTTCAAAACTTCTCTATTGGTTTCTTTTTAATTTTCCATATGAACCGTTTTTTTTAATATTCAATAACACATAGAAGTCAGAAGTGCAACGTATTCTATCAACACACTTTCTAGAACATTCTACAATACGTGCAGGTTAAAAGTTCATCAATTTTTTAAAACATTACGATATTTTTTTGTAACATTTTCTTGAACATTTAACGACACCTGCAGGTTAAAAGTTGACGATTGTTTTAAGTTTGAACAGTGCCTTCCAAATGCAAGTAGCAGGTGTGGTTGAGCTGAGCAAATTTTATCCTATGATATGTACTCCACGTTGAAACTGCTTTTTCTTAACCAATCACAAAGATGCTTTTCCACAAAACTAATGTGCACCCTACTTTTAGAAAAGAATGCTTTTCATGATATCTTCAGAGATAAGTTATAGATAGGAATTAGCATTTAAAAAACCTTTGAAATTCACTGAAAAAACCATAGGTTTCATGCACGTTATAGTTAGGAATTGCCATTTAAAAAACCTTTGAAATTCACTGAAAAAAACATTGGTTTCAGGGGCGTTATAGTTAGGAATTGGAATTTAAAAAACCTTAGAAATTCACTGAAAAAACCATAGGTTTCAGGGGTGTTATAGTTAGCTGGATATTTCCCTCGTACAAAACCCTAGAAATTCCCCTGTTATAGTTAGTTCAGCTAACTATAACTCGCGCCCCCGCAATGCACTGCTGATGATGTCACATATTACATCACTCATGACATGGTCAGTGACATCACTGATTACATCACTCATGACATCTCAAATGACATCACTGATGACATCACTGATGACGTCATCCATGTGAAAAATTAGTGCATCTTCTCACACCCTAATATAACCTTTGATACACCGACTCAAAATTTCAGATGGCCATTTTGACAACCATAGATACTCCAATACCAATAACTACTCACCCACTCATTGACTTTTAAGTCTACATACATCTCCACTCACTCACCTGTACAGTCACTCATACTTACAGTCACTCTGTGCATTTATACACCTATATAGACACTCACACACCGCCAATCATCCATTGAGGTACTGACACATCTAGTCAGTCATGCAAATAATTAATCACAGTAAAATGTACTCACCTATACAGTTAAAAACACTCAAGTTCACTTACTCATAAAAATACTAACAAATTCTGTGTCTTCCTGCAGAAAAACAAACAGCACATGACACAGATATACTTGCACTAAGGCGCATACGGCCACTCCCAAAATCACACACTCTCACATATAGATAGCTATATACTCTTACACACATATACACTGCGTTTCATATACGTAGTTACTGACACATGTACAACTGAGATATACATTCAATCACTAACACACCCATACATACACTCACCCAACCATACAGTCCATCACAGATGCACTCTTAAAAACATGCACCCACTGAATCACCCACTCACACATCTAGTCACAGAGTCACACACACCCTACCCACACAGACACTCAGGCACCCATACAGATACTCAGACAACCAATCAATAACCCATATAGACACTCATATAGCTATTCACAAAACCATGCAGCCACTTATACATCAACACACAGACACATACAGACATTCACACAGTTTAGTCACTAGTCTGCAGTAAGATTCATTTAATGACTCACTTATAGACTCAGTTACGCACCTAGAAAATCATCCATTCACACACTTGTACACCCACTTATTTTTCAACAGGCCTTTCCCTATATATATTAAACATAATACAACTGTTCAGAAACACATACTCAATGGATGATGTCATCAGTGATGTCATCAGTGATGTCATTTGAGATGTCATCAGTGATGTCATCAGTGATGTCACTAACCATGTCATGAGTGATGTAATATGTGACGTCATCAGCAGTGCATTGCGGGGGCGCGAGTTATAGTTAGCTGAACTAACTATAACAGGGGAATTTCTAGGGTTTTGTACGAGGGAAATGTCCAGCTAACTATAACACCCCTGAAATCTATGGTTTTTTCAGTGAATTTCTAAGGTTTTTTAAATGCCAATTCCTAAATATAACGCCCCTGAAACCTATGGTTTTTTCAGTGAATATATATATATATATATATATATATATATATATATATATATATATTCACTGAAAAAAACATAGGTTTCACACATGTTATAGTTAGGTGGACATTTCACTCGTAAAAAAACAATGAAATTCCCCCGTTATAGTTAGTTCAGCTAACTATAACTCGCGCGCCCGCAATCCACTGCTCATGACGTCACATATTACAACACTCATGACATGGTCAGTGGCATCACTCATGACATCACTGATGACATCATCCTTTTGATAGAGTGGCGGTCGCGCGAGTTATAGTTATCTGAACTAACTATAACGGGGGAATTTCATTGGTTTTTTACGAGTGAAATGTCCACCTAACTATAACATGTGTGAAACCTATGGTTTTTTAAGTGAATTTGCAAGGTTTTTTAAATGCTAATTCCTAACTATAACGTGTGTGAAACCTATGGTTTTTTCAGTGAATTTGTACGGTTTTTTAAATGCTAAGTTATGTATTTATTATTATATTTTTTATATATTTATTTTACAATAAACTTCGTATTAAATTTTTTTTTATTCTTTTTTATGGTTTTTCACCGTGCGCGCACCGTGCGCGCACCACGCGATTTAAAAAAAAAAAAAAATTAAAATGTTTTTTTCTGCCTTCGTGGTCCTTCAGGGACCCCCTAACAAAGGCTAGGGGGTCAGGAACTCTCTACCCTGCCCCCTTTTCATGTTCGCCACCTTCCTTTTTCACTCTCGCACTCAAAACAAACAAAATGGCGGCCGACACTTCCTGATTTCGACCGATTCGAACGTTGACTGACATGTAACCACCAATCAGAATTACGCTCGTGCACGTTAGGGTGCGCGCACCGTGCGCGGCTATAGATATTTATGTACTTTAACTGCAATTTTCTCAGTAACTACTGAACAGATTGACTCCACATATGCAAAAGGCACATCCCTGACCTGAGGACTACCTCTTTGCCAAATTTCAAGTAATTCTGTTCAGCCATTCGGGCTGTACCTTGGACTAAAGGTCCTATGGGAAAATGCATGGGTAAAATGCGTTTTGGGACCCCCCTTTTTTCCCCGCTTGACGAATCCCCCCGAGACTTTCAGGGTAGCTGAGCGGAGCGCCCCATTAGTTTTGAAAATTTCGTGAGGATTCATCAATCGGCGCCAAAGTTATTCAAAATAGAATTTTTAGATTTCCTATGGAAACACGGTCCTAACTATAACTATCTACTGGCAACCGCCAGTAGATAATATATATATAAATTTCAGCTTCCCACGCTAGTATAATTTGACCAGCACTCGTGTTACTGTAAATCTGTTTATAGATTTATTGGGCGAAAAAATAAACACAACAAACGTGTTTCGGCAATCCTGCCTTCATCAATGTCAATATATATACATGTATAAAAGTTAGGCAGTGAATTCCCATGCAATCTGCACTCCAGTGCGTTTTAAAGTGGCAATTTAAATTACCATTTTAAAACGTACTGGAGAGCGGATTGCAAAGTAATGGCTAGCTGTGTAAAAAGGTCCAATATTGCATCTAGGGTTTCTTGTAACTTTATAAACTTATGGCGGCTCCTCTCTCCAAACCCAGTAGGTCTGGAATATTAATGCTCTTTGTAATGTGATAAATGTCTCACAGGGCCTACATAGATGAAGCAACTCTAGGAACCAACTTTAGGAACTTTATAGTGGTTTTATTGTGAGTCACACACTGCAGATATTCAACTTTAGTGCATTTTATTAGGTCACATAATTTACTCCTATGAATAGTCCCCTGTGGATTAGTTCACAGTCCCCTCTACTACAACAAAGTGTTAAAGCCACAGTACTAGAGAAATGTATGTGAGCCCCATTTTATTTAGCAATGTCCCTGTGCCTCACTCATCCATCCAGAACACCTGTGTCCTCCTAAGTTGTGTTATGTTATGTCATGTTTTGTTATGTTTTATTATATTATGTATTCAGATTTGTAGAGCGCATTATCACCTAGGAGGGTATCCTAGCACTGAGCAGGTGGGAGCTTAGCCAAACCTAAGGCCTAGTGGACTACTTGAAATGCCAGGTCTTCAGATTCTTGCTGCATTCAAGAAGTAAGAAGCCGGCTGTTTTGTGTAGTGGCAGGTCATTCAACGCTTTTGGACCAATGAGGAAGAAGGTTTGACCACTGAATCTGGGCTTCCATATGCGTGGAATGTGTGCAATTAGGAGTGCGGATGATCATAGGTGTCTGGAAAGTTTGTTAAAGCAGATGTGATTGATGAGGTATGCTGGGCCAGTGTTTTGTAGTGCCATGAAAATGTGGGTGAGGAATATGAATTGCACTTGTGAGTGTATGGGGACACAGTAGAGCTCCTTCAGGTTTGGTGTGAAGTGTGGCATGGGAGGTTGAGAGTGATTCTGGCTGTTGAGTTGTAAATGGTCTTCTGCCTTCTGGTGAGTTTTTTGCTGATCCCAACAGAGGGTGTTACTGTTATTCAGTTTACTTGTGACCAGGGTATGTGTGATGGATTTCCAGGTGCTGTTTGGGAACCATTTGAAAATCTTCCTTAGCATCTTCGTGGTGGTTTGGAAGTAAGGAGCGGTGTCAGTGATGACTTGGGCAGTCAAGTCGAGTTTGCTGTCAATGACTATCCCAAGGTTCTTGGTGTGGATGTCGGTCCTAGCTCTGTTGTCCACCAAGTGGAGTCCCACCGTGAAGTACTCTTCCAAAAGATCACAATTTTGATCTTGTCAGTGTTTAGCTTTAGACAGTTGGTCTTCATTTAGTGGCCGATTTCAGTCATGCAGGCATTTAACTTGATCCTGATACTGGACGTCTTGTCCGTGAGGAAGGGAATTAATTGTGTATCCTACGGAGCCCCTTTGCAGCCATCCAGCCCATTTGAGCTCTACGAGGAGCCAAAATGGAGCTCTACAGACCGCACTTAACCATCCTCTGCCTACAGTTAAGAACGCCATCAACCTAGAATAACTTATCAGCTGCTGATTCTCACAGGATCTTAGTTAGTCCTCAGATTACTTCTGCCAGCCCTCAAATACTGAAAAAAGCGCAGACGTGTATTTTACATTCCAAAAAAACAGCAAACAAAATTTTCAGGCACACTGAGAAGGGATGTTAAGGAGGGAGAGTTGTGGCGCAGTGACCAGAGCAGCTGACTCTAGAGCACAGGGCTCACTGTTCGTTCCCCGGCAGCAGCTCCACACCATGTGACTCTTGACAATAGCTAACTTAATCTCCCCCAGGCCCCCAGCGCCCTGAAACCTTAAGGGGTGGTATGTTCCTGCTTTACAAATATATGGATTATTAGCTGCTAGCACAGTTGTTGCATCAGACTCTGCGCTGGTTGCTTGATAAAGGCTAGCGCTACATTAGATAAGGAGGTGTTCCCAGAGTTAAAGAAACATAATTTGTACGGCCGCCTTATTGAATGCATTCGAACTTAGTGAGTTATAAATTAATAAATCACAAAAACCCGTCGCATATCTTCAAGATTATGTCAGCGTCCACTTTTATTTAAAGACTAGGCACACTTCAAAACACCTCTTCAAAAAATTCTTCAGACACATTCCTCTAGCATGTGCCATGTAGATTCCATCACATGGTTTGCAAGGTAATGTCATTGACTACTTTCTGTAGGTATTTTGAACATCTGGCAGAATCAAATCGCCTGGAAGTTTCAGAAATGTTGAAGATTTGGGCATGTAAATCGTCGATCGCTGCACTGTAAAATAATTCAAAGGCCTGCTTTACAGTTGCTAGAAATTTAGGAAAGGTTTGGCTCACGTGTTTCCACAGAGCAGCTCACATGGAAATGCGTCTTTTCCTTTCATCTTCTTCCCAATGAGAGCATCAGTGGGGCTTATCCCTCTGGCTTCCTCGGAACCTCCTTTCAGAGACCCCGCTCTCCACATTCCAAAAACAGGGTGTCTTTTCATGTGGCCATCCTATTTTTGGCATCTGAAATGTAAATTCATTCATGCTGCAACGCCTTGACGGAGATCAAAGTCCGGGTATTAACCTCGCCGGGCTTTCCTTTTCCAAATCCCTCCCAGAGTCCGGGAGGTTGGAGTTAAGAGGGCAGTTTGTGCTGTTATCTGTCCCCCTCCTCTCTCCAGAAGTCAGTGTGTCAAGGACCCAGCTTTCTTTTGTTCGTGACCCTATCATGACTTCAAACGTGTAGAAAACATTGACGTACCCGACGGAGTGAGTACGCATACCCGTTTTACGATGTGGTGAAAAGTGGTTCTGACAGCCAGCCATCTTCTTGTGACTGGAAAGAGGCAGGGGACCCCTGGTGGAAAACTCTTGGCTCGAAGGACTGCTGCGCGAATCTCTGTCTTTGGGGTGGCCGCCATTAGCATTTTCTAAATAAACAGCTGCCTTTCAAATGCATGAGCTGGGATCCGCGGATCTCAGCGGACCTCGCAGGTTCACCATCCGTTCGTTGATCGAGCGCTGGAAGAAAAACACACGCTGAATAAGCCGATCCGTTTGACGTTGATATGATAAACTCGAACTGACTCCTGCATTTTCAAGGTAGATAATGTATTCGAAAACCCGACCTTTTAGGGTAAGCTGAGAGCTCGACGTAGAACGCCAAAGTTGCATTCCATTTTTTCCCCTATAAGAGCCATGAATTTTTTTCTGCATGTGTTGTGTAGGTTGTGAGCAAAATCACAAATCTCTCATTGCAGTTATATCGAGCACACAATAGTCCCTGTTTTATACATTGGTATTTATTTATCAGAAGTAACTGATTGATCATTGATAGCACAGGAACGAATAAGTCACATGCTGGCACTTAAGATTAAAGTCATTTGAATATGTTGGGCTTTTGTGTAAAGTTTTAGGCCACATTAAGATCACTTCTAAGTGCTGAGCAGTGTTAGTCGTGCGTGTGATTGCACATTTGTTGGATTGGATGTCACATTTGATGGCTGGCTACAGTTATGGAGTCCGAGCACCCGCTCACCCCTCCCCTCATAGCCTGCTCTTTGGGGATTTGCCAATAAGCATATGCTTATGGAAGAGTACATCTGGATGGTCTTTGTGCTGTGGGCACTTCTGTTGTGAGTGGGTGGCTGCCTGCTTTCACTGCAGCAGATTGTGAACTGGGTTTTCTTCAGGATGCTGGGTTTGCTTCGGGATCGTGGTGTAAGATAAATTGAATGAGTTGTACGTCTGCTGCTGCGCCACAGCTGTTGATGATGTTAGAGTCATAGCATTAATTGTGTCATTTGTGGTCTAGATTGGGCTGCTGGTGAAGCCAACAGTAGTCAATAGAAAAGGTACAGCGATAGTTTAAAGCTGTCCTCTTCATGGATATCCTGGTTGACACTGCTTAAGTGTATGAAACTCCGTTGGGAATCCTGTTGATTGATATACATGTCCATAAGCCTTGAAGTTGCCGTCTGCGTGATTGGTTATGCCGCTGAGAGGTTAAGGTAGCCAGTTGTTTCCAGGTGTAGGTCGTGCTCAGGATACATTGATGCAGATGATGCAAGCTGTATCCTGTGTGGCCTTCTAGCAAGGAACAATGTTCTTGTGGCCTGGGCGCATGTTGAAAGTGTGTAAGCCATAAGCCTAGACCATGCTCCTTGTGCAATGCTAGCGTGGGCCAACAGGGTGAAGTGATTGACCTTCCCAAAGTCTGTCAACTGCATACTCGCGACAGGCCAGAGACGATAAAGATTCTAGGCACCACCACAGTGGTTGCCTTTTTGGACTATCCATGAAACAGCCGCCAGTCACGGACTGTGTTTTTTTTGTGGGTTGTTTTAACATTTGTATAGTTACGCAGACTTCTGGCCGCAAGTCAGTCAAACAAATGAAGATATTCAAAAATGCATTTTAATGTAGCTGCTTTTTCTTGTTATCAGACTCTGTCAAGAATTATTTGTTGGTGCATGGTGGGGTTCACAGCATCTGTCTTGGGAGTTGCGGTGACACAGTCCAAAATGATTTGTTAGCATGTTTGTCTGGCTTAATGTGATTTGAAAAATGACTTAAAATGGTGAATTGTACGAAACAAGACACTTGGTTAATAGTCCAATTTTATAACAATGAATTTGGGAGGAATATGAAAGTTGTGGCTAATGCCCTAGAGATAGAGATTGAGAAAATTAAAACTGCCAAAAAAAGGGCCAGTATTAATCTTATATGGGTGGGGGATTTTAATATTCATCTTTGTAAATTTAATGGGACCAGGGTATGTGGCCTAGAAGATCCCCATGGCAATCCCTTCTTACACTCTACACATAGTGAGTATGGTGAGCCCTAAACAGTTTACTTTACAAGTGGAATCTGGAAATATTAAATCAAGCGAAAGACGGCCAGCAAGGGATCACTTTTAGAAGGGGCACTCAAGAGTCTACTATCGATTTAATCTTAGAATCTACACAACTACATGGGAAAGTGGCCCACATGGGAACCCGATTTTCTTGTCACAGTGATCACACCATCATATCTATTCATCTAAGTATTCTGCCTAAACCCAAAGGTCATAAGATGACAGTAGAGGGGGTGATCCTGACCAGGAAAAACGGTTACCAATTGAAATGGGCACGGGTCAATAAGTTAAACTTAGTTTCTGAAGTTTTAACTCAAGCCAAGGCAGAAATACTAGCATGTCTGGGAGAGAATTCATCCCCCACCTTCCTGGTTGCCCAATTCTGCGCCCTCCTGGCAAAAGTAAAAGTTGCACTTACTCGCTTTAAATCATCCAATGCCACTACAAATAGTGGGTGGTTTGACTCAATCTGTTCTGCAGCAAAAAAGCCCTTGTAAACGCACTAAAACTCCATCCTAGAGATTCCACTAAGATTTGCGCGTTACGAAACAAATATAAATTAGTGAGGAGGGAGAGAGAGAAGAATCTCAGGGCACAGGCATGGGAGGACTTCGAACAGGCAGCTATCTTGGGGAGTAGTGGGGATTGTTGAGAATAGTGAATGCCCCTTATTTTAAAGACCCTAGTGATCAAACAATGGCTGGTACATGTAGATGAAGAGGCATGGGTTAGCCATTTTGAACAAATATTTGGTCTAGTAAACCCTCAAACCCCATTATTTCCGGGCCCGGGCCATGGGAGGTCAGAAAGGCGCTGGAAGCCTGCGTCCGGGGCACGATGGCGTCCCAATTGATCTTTTCCAGGGCAACTATGATATGTGGGTCCCACTGCTAACATATATTTTTAATACAATTCAGATAGTGGGTCCCCCTCTGTCTTGGACTCAGAGCATAATTGACCCTATCTACAAAAAGGGAGAGAGGGGGTACCCACAAACTACTGCCCCATCTCCCTCCTTGACACTACTGCTAAATTAATGGGACGGGTTCTTCTAGCCAGATTGGAAGATTGGGCTGAAACCCATAATATTTTTATGAAATCACAATATGGATTTCGTAGGGGAATGGGGACGTTGGACCAGTGCCTAAATCTCTCCTTATCTATAGGGAAATACACTAAGGCCAAAGGCGGGAAGGTCTATATGGCCTTTATGGATCCGACCGCAGCCTTTGATTGTGTTTCTCACCAGAGGCTGTTGTCTATTGTGAAGGAGATGGGCATTGATCCGCCGATAATTGGCTTTATTCAGCAGCTGTACGCCAATGCCACCGCTTGTGTTCGGTATGGCAGGAAGGGGGAGTGTACACGTCCCTTTAAAATCGAAAAAGGAGTAAGACAGGGGTGTGGTCTCGCCCCGTGTCTCTTTTCCATCTACACTAACAGGGTAGAGTCCTCCTTGTCAGCCTTATCTGGGGACGTCCCTAAATTCAATCATACCCCCCTCCTGATCTTGGCGTACGCTGACGACGCGGTGCTGATGGCAAGAACAGTGGTACCTTTATAATCTCGGCCTATTCTACTTTTATGGCCTCTCTTGACCTAAAAGTAAACAAATCAAAATCCTTCATAATTGTGGCAGGAGCACCCAAAGCAGAGAAACACCCCAGTTTCTAACTGGCAGGAAAGAAAATTGAGGTGGTAGACTCCTTCTCATACTTAGGAGTCCTCTTTGATAAGAAACAATCATGGTCCAAGTTGGTGACGGCAAGAGTCCAAGGTATGGAAAGGAGTTTCAATGCCATTGAAAAGTTCACAAAGAAGTTGGGAGGCAGTCCCCTGGACACAATTAAAAACATATAATCTGCAAAAGTAAAGTCTGCTGCAATGTATGGGGCAGGAGTCTGGGGGATGGTCAATGTTAACCCACTGCAGCAAGTGGAAGATACGTTTTTTAAAAATCGAGTGGCCTTACCCCAATCAGCCCCAAACTACATATTACACCTCGAATTGGGGATTCCCTACTTGATCGACAGTATAAGATTGGCACCAGTCTTATTGTGGTTGTCAATATGGCAGAGATCCACGGTAGATCTGACCCCAAGTATCATCAGGGACTGCTCTAAGTTGGACCACTATAAGAGGATTGGTTGGCTAAGTTATGTAGAGGGTCAACTGAATGCGCTAGGGTTGGCAGAATTATTCCAGAACCCTGACTCCTGTAAAAGGATTACAAAGGATAAAATAACAGAAATGTTCATTCAGAGAGCAACTTACGCCCGAAGTGAAAGCAAAAGACAAAAAAACTCCACTATTGTTTACGATCTGGTTCCACCTAAATCTGTGGAAGGCTTTCACTACCTCTCTCACATTAATAACATCCAGCGTAGATTCATCCTATTGCGTTTACGTATGAATATGATGCTGTTACTTTTAGGGTCCCCTGAAAAGAGACATAAATTGGCAGATTTGTTATCCTGTCTTTGTAATAACCTTGCTGTGCAGTCAGACCATCACATTTTACTATTTTGTAAAACATATTCTGATGAAAGGAAAACATTTATCCTCCCAATTCTGAGGTATCATAAATTCAAACAGTATCGGGTGGCTATTTATATTGTAAAGGCCCTATTGGACCTATGTGTATGCTTCTCTGTAGCCTAATGTTTATGTGACAGTCTAAGAAAGAGGAAAATGTCAGGACCCTACCCTACCAGTATTAACTAATGTAAATTGGGCCTATATACATATTATGGGCCTAATTTGTTCCCAAAAGATCATAGTATCTTTCTTCTTTTTAAATTGATTTTATGCGGGTTTTATATGAATTGTTCACTATGTAAATTTGTTTAATTGCTTCTTAAACTTTGTATATATGTCCATATATTTGTGTTGAAATTTGAATGATGATCTTGCGCTTTTATGGTCTGCTGTTACAAAGATCGAATAAAGCTGTGTGAACTTGAACTTGACTTAAAATGTTTTGAGACTGTTAATGGCAAAATGTTAGAGCTAAAGACCGTGATAGTTACTTCACTGATTAAAATCCCGTTCATTGTGTGGGTTTTGGAGTAGCTCAGGCCACAACTAGTTATTCCACTCCCCTGGCAGGAAATGACATGTTATCATTCTGGATGAAAGGTAAGGGACCTCAAAACAAATTGATGCATATCAGATAAACACTATGTTTTGGAATTCCATTGAGGGAATCCCTGTGCCCATTCTGAAGCATGTGCGGGAAACAGTGAATGTGTGCTCTCTGGGATGTAGCGCACATTTAGCATTGTTCACAGGGTGTTACAGCTGTAATCTGAGTGAACAGTATGCATACATGCAGGCCCCTGAATGTCACGATCGCCAACCATAACTCCCGTTTGTCACAATATATAAGTATCCTCAGTGCAAGCTGTTCCCCTTTGGTATAAATACTGCTCGACAATTCGTCGCCAACCTGCTGGCCCTATAGATTTAAAATGCCCACTGTGATCCTTACATAGAGAATTGTCTGATAATTACATCGTCTTAAACCCTAGCTATATCCGGCATGACCCTCATTTTACACACTCAGTTTAATCCAGGATTGACTTAACATACAAAAATCCTATTACGTTCCATCTCAGTGGTTACATTAATAAGGACCATTCTGGATACAGTTCTTGCATGCACATCTTATCCCACAAAGGCTACCATACACACTATAGGAATCTTCCTGGCCTAACCTCTCACCTGCGAAGGGTTTTCTAACCCTTGTACTATGTACTTTTGTCCTGCACCACTTAGCAATGGATATACAAGCTCCTCCCATTTGTGGGAGCAGGGCATCGGTTTTCGAAGCCACAAGTCTGGACCTGGGAGCTGTTTGACACTCATCCACAGACACTAAGTCGCAGGTTATGTTCCCTCCGACAGACATTTTGTCCTGAAGACTTCAGAAAAATACAACACTGGTGTCAATGGCTGACAGCACTGGCTATGCTTCAACACTGAAGCGAACACAAGCAAACCTAGAAGTTTGGACTGCCTTGAACTGCATTTACCATGATGCACAGGGGAGGATCTGGGACAGACCCGTGACCAATGTGTGTCTACACCCCTTAGCTATGTCCTTTTTAGGTCTGGTCTAGAGACAGCTTTAGATTTTCATCAACCTCATGTTTTCTGAAAAACAATGCTAAACCCATATATACACATGCAGGTATATACAAAGATCTTTGTCCAGCCTTCTTGATCCAAAGGCTGTACAAGTGTTATTCACATTATGCTTCTGCCTATCCCAGTATACAGTATGGGTCAGCCCGCATCATCCACTGACTGTCTTGCCCTCTGAGTGACAGCTTTTTATCCTGGTCACATGTGCACAGCTACCTGGAGTGTACTTCAGTGTCAGGACTGGTATGCCTGAGCTGCTTAGCCACTCCTTTTTTTATATTTGTCTTCCTTTTTGCATATTACATATGTTGTCACTAAAACATTAATGCAATTCATAGAAAGCTTTCCAAGTTTGTATGAGGGAAAACGCAGGGAAACACCTCACATGTCTTTATAACACATATTTTACCCCACATTTTTTTAGAACGCCTATGCTTTAACTGCACAGGCCATTATCAGGCATTGTTTATATATATTTAAAAAATATATATGTGGGAGGGAGAACCCCCACACCTTGTAACCTACATTGATTGCATGGTAAAGACATGCTTTGTAAAGGCATATACGTGGTAAAAACATGCGTGATAAAAAATGCGTGGTTAAGACACAATGTGGCAAAAACCTTGTTGTAAAGACTGTTTCCTGCTGTCCAAAACCAGACCTATTGTCTTTTCCAATGCTTTTTTGACATTTTTGTCTGTTCAAGCTTGAGGCTTTATAAAAAAAATCTACAAGTGATAGCCTAGCCAAAATGATGTCCTCCTTTCCTCACATGTTGGAGCTTGTAAATGTACTCCGGGCTTCAGATTTATAATTGAAGGGCCTGAAACGTTAGCCCAATATGGAAATGTTTGTGTATTTTAAAAAAGAAATGTAAGAAAGTGTGGGTGTTTCTTTGCAAAATGGTACCAAGAAAGGATTTCCTGTACTATAATCACCCTGCTCTCGGCATTCGGAACCAGGCAGTGTTTAGTAAAAAAAATACATGTGTTCTCTCACTACTAGCTCAAAGGTGGTCAATATTTCCTATTTTTCAGATTTTTACCTTCTTGAAATGTATGATATAAACAGACGTAAATACATTTATTGGCACACCATAAATAAATCTGAATTCCAGAAAGCACCATTTGTGTAGATCATTCAAAGTTTTCCCAAGGAAAATAATCATTGAAATAAAAAAATAGTACCTGTAAATGAGAATTAAAAAAACACTTACAGGTTTTCATCTTGAAAATTTTGCCTTGAAGGCTAATCTACGAAATGAAAGTCTGCAAAACTCTTTTGGTCACAAAGATATATGGGGCCATATGTAGGAAGGTAAATACCGGTCGGTAACGGCCGAAAATCGGTAATTTTCCCGTTACCGACCTTTATTTAGCCCATTCTAATGTAGGAGGCAGGTTTTAAGGATTCGGTACAATACCGAATCCTTATTTTAAGGAATCGGTAAAATACCGAATCCTTAAAAGGTATGTAGGAGGCACTCAAGTGAGTGCATTTTTGCATTCAGGATTCGTTATTTACCACCAACTACAAGTTGGTGGTAAATACCGAATACCTTTAAAAAAGCAATAATTTGCTTTCTTCAAGGTGCCATGTGGCAGACATACATGCCCTTAGGGCATGTATGTGCGCCACATGTGCACACATGCACTATTCAGGGGTGCAACAGGGTGTCAATGTGACACTCTGCCACACTTGAATATGCTCCCCCTATTACCGATTCGGTATTTACCGAATCGGTAATAGTGAATGGCTTCCCATTCATACCTACGGGCCTCCAGGCCCATAGGAATGAATGGGAAGGTATTCCTTATTACCGATTCGGTAAATACCGAATCGGTAATAACGAATATTACCGAATCGGTAAAAATTACCGAATGTTTACCTACATTCTATTTACCGATTCATAAATACCGAATCGGTAAAATTCGGTATTTAGGAATCGGTAAATAGGAATTATCTACATATGGCCCATGGTGTTTTTAGTTTGTCCCAAAAACTGCAATACCCAGATCCAACAATGTAACTGTGGCACATATAAAATATGAAGCAACATGTGTAGGAATATCAATAAATAATAGTGAATGTCTTATCATCGAGCAGTGGCACTGTTCTCAGGACAATAATGGTACCCCACGTGTGGAGAGGTCTGTCGCTTTAGACTGCAAAAGCCTAAAGCACAATTGTTGCTTTGGGAATAATACATATTTTAGGATTTGGACACAAGTAGTATTTGGGACAGGTGTTAATGGGCACCCATTGACCAACCAGCCCTACCTATTCTGAAAACTAGAGACATATGGAAGCTGAGGATGGTGTGGCTTGTGTGGGTACCACATTTTCTGATCCATAATCCCATGCCAATTTCAAACTTTGAGTAAAAAAATAAATGTCCTCACATTTCTGTGACAGAAAGTTCTAGAATTTGTGAGACTAGCACAGAAAGTTCTGCAATCCTGTGCTTCTACACTTCTCCTGATAAAAAAAAAAACACTTCACACTTGTTGATTGGCTTATTGTCATGGCCTTGAATGGCCCACAGTACAAGCCTGTAAAGGACGTCAGTATTGCTTTGAAAAAGGTCATGTTTGGGGGATTGGATAGCTGCTGTATTTTGTCCCATGGTAGGATGGCACCCCGCAAGTCTTACCAACCCCAAAGGTGAGTACCTAGGAGTCCCAGGTGGTGGGGATTGTGTGGATCCGACCACTTTTTTTTATCCAGAATCTTCTGTGAATGTCAAACAACTGTTAAATACAGAACATTTCCTCACACTTTTGTGACCGAAAGCTCGGGAATTTGGGGAACAATATTAGAACAATTGGGCAGCATTTACACACTTTTCTCAATATAAAAGCAGTACCTTACATGTGTGAATAGGTTTATTGCTCAGGCCATGGAAACCCCAAAAGCGTGCAAGGTAAAGGGGCTCAATGTTGGTTATAAAAAATTTAGTTTCTTGGGATTTGAATGCCTGTCATATTTCGGCCGAGGTCTCATCTACCCACGTGTCCAACACAGACATTCTGAAAAATTCGCTTTCTCGGTGGCCCTGCTTGCATGGAGCCTAACACTTTTCTTTGCCAAGGCTGCTTTCCGAACATCAATCTCATTTATTTAAATACAAACTGCCTCACAATATCAAATGGGGGTTGCTGAATAATTCAAGCCTGGCTCAGCCAACACCCATGGGCATTTGTGAAAACTAAACCACATAAAGAATTCATTAAGGTGCGACTTGTATGGTTGCCACTAGCCTTTCAAAGTATTGTCAAAAATGCAATCATCTCACTGTTTTCATGCAGTTTTTTTGGTTTGGTCCTGCGGAGGTTAACCCCCAGGATTCCTTACCTAATCCAAGATTTTCTGATAACTAAAAGCCAAGTGAGATCCAAGAAGGCGTGGCTTCCATTGACCCCTCTATGTTCTCTCATCGATCATGGCCTTGCAAACAGAAAACAAAAGTTGAAAAAAGCATTTCCTGATGTGTACATGACAGAGTAATATTTATACATATCAGGTCATATTTAGCATATCATAATTCGTTGTGAACTGCAAACATCCCATAATGCTGCGTTTCCATACTTCTAATGAAAATGTACCCCACATGTTTGGAGTGCCAACTACATGGAAAGAAACTGTCGCCAAACTGGGCCCTTATAAACACCGTGTGGCATCAAAGTGGATTGTAGAAGGTCCCAGTTCAGGGTTGTTCCTCTTCCATGTGATAGGACCACTACAGTGCTTCAAAACACTCAGGACAAAAGTTGTATCACACCATGACAGGTGATGCCATAGCAAATGCTAATTAGCAGTCCCCAGTCATGGAAGGGACCTCAAGTCTCACTCAGTGCCTGTGAGACTCACATATTTGGAGTTCAGGTTGAGCTCTTAGTCACAACAAGCTAAATGTCACAATTAAGGAGACTGGAAGGAGTCTGGATTCTAAATATAAGATTGTCCAGAGCTCTTCTGAGTACCCACTGGCTCTGGTGCGCTATAGGCTTTAGGAAGCAATCCCAATTGAGGGGAGTTGTAGCTTCGGACACCTCATAGTACTACTCTACTAATTTTGTAGGAGGGAATGAAGCCTCTTTAGTGAGGGTTCATTGTTATTTCATTTATTTTAAATTCATGATATCCGTAATGTCACTTCTCATGTTGCCTTCTAAATCATCGATTCTGAGATGTCACTCCCTATAATGTCATCAAACTGTTAAATAGTTTTCACTACTGAATACTGCCCTCACTTGGAGATGTCCTGGGAGGGGCAGTGGCAGCTCTACAGAACACTCAGGTCAGAGTAGATAGACAGGGGAAGTGTCAGGTCATTGGAACATGGTGAGCAAAAAAGAGGGAGCAGGGGCAAGCACACAAACATTGGAGGGCCGAGGAAGAGACGGTAGTGGCAGCAAGCTAAGTCAAAAGACTATGTGGGACCCTTATTAAAATATCAAATCCTTAATCCGGAACGTGGAACTGGGGAATGACTAGCCCTCCAAGAACATGCGGAAATTAGCTACCACATTGGCAATACTTCCATCAGTTGTGGTAAATCTTAGATGCTCACAGTATGGGCCTCCCACGTCCGCCTTTCAATAGAGTAGAAAAGACTAAAAGTCAGTCCCCAGTTCCACGTTCCGGATTAAGGATTTGAAATTCTATAAAGGTCTCACATAGTCTTTCCAGTTATACCTGATAGGAGACTTATGTACCTACAGTAATACGATTTTGAGTACGGGAACATAGAAGTGTATGCCCATAAATACTCCTGATCAATCACGTAATTTTTACCATTATCGATGACTAGAAGGACAGGCCTCTTGCACTGCTAGGAGCAACCCAATAGATAAAGGTTCCATATATCTATGACCAAACCGGTGACGGTCAACAGTATCACTCACCTTTACAACAATAACCATAAATATCGGTGAACACTGCATTTTCAGTTAGAGCGATAATCTATCTTGTTGTCCTGAATAAGGTGGTGCCGCACTGTTTTTCCACCGAAACGTATCGACGCCCTCTTGGTTCTGTTAAATTTGAGGAACAATGAACTATCATTGATATCTAGGCACTTTCACTTGTTGATTCCTTCAAATTATCAAGTTTTTAAATGAAAAATATTTAAGTCTTGTATATTGTGTCTCTCTTATATGTTAATTTTTTATAATGTATGTGCAATATATTTCTTAATACATGGTTCAGATTGTTTTTAACCATATGAATTTTAATTAATTCTACAATTGCTTTTTTAATTATATGCTCCATTAAACAGATTTTACTTAATTGCCTCTTGGGTCCTTTTAAGACTGGTGGTGAATAGTTTTTGATTGTGACGATAGTGGAGTGTGATCTGTTTCATTGTTGATTTCTCCAAGAGATCTTTTTCTATTGATACATTATACCAAATTGTACAGAATTGGTGCATCTGCGTAGGTGCAGATCCTTCCATAGAACAACAGGTTTGCACGGTGGTATGGCCAACAAGTGATTCTGGTAGATCCAACTGTCGAAAAATCTCTACCCAATAATGGTTCATGTCACCAGACCCAATAGTCTAGGCCTCAGTTCAGTCCCATCTAGACAACGTTAACACCTGTTATCTGGGTCTCCTTGATGAGCTTTCCAAGCATCGCCAATTGGTGCAGAACTTGGATCCTCAGCTTTACTTCAGGCATCTCCTATTCTTGAGAACCTCCATTGGTTACTAATAAAGAAGAGGGATTTGTTTAAGGATCTGACCATTGTGTCCCAGGCTATTGAGGGAGTGCCATCACTTTATAGCCACAGAATTCCATCTTCATGCCCCTAACTGATCTCTGCGTTCCTGTGAGTAGTTTATACTGGATATTCCCAAAACCCAGACTGCAACTTTTGATGACAGAGCTTTTTCTGTGGTGTAGGCAAGAGAATGAAACAAACCCCTAACCCACCTACGCTCTATCCCCTCATTACTTGCATCCCATATGGTATTCAATGCCTTTCTTTTTAATCTCTCATATCAAATACTTTATTTGATAATTCTCTCTTTTTTCTGTTATGTTGGTCTTCTCAATAGTTCCAAGAATTTCTGATGAATGAGCTTTCTATAAATACTCGTATTACATGGCATAACATAGCAAAGTATAACATAACATGACATAATCTTCTGTTAGCAAAAACACTGAAACCTTTGGCCTAGTGTATTCTGAAGCTACTTCCTTGCAAAGTAGAGTTCCTTTTGCCATTAAATTGTAAATTGATACTTGTATAGCGCACTACTCACCCGCAAGGGTCTCAAGGCACTTGTGCGAATACCGCTGTGGAACCCATCCTGGCTTTCCCTGTGAGGCGTCCACTCCTGGGCACCCCCAAGGTGGAGGCCAGGCATCCTTAGCGTTGTGGGGGCCATTGTGGAGATTAAGCAAGCTATTGCCCAGAGTTGCAGAGTGGGACTCCATGATTGGAATAGGCACCGAGGCGAGAATTATCAGGTCCGTGGAAATTTTGAGCCCAAGACCCACCGAGGCGGGGAATTGAACCCTGGTCCCAGGCTAGACCTCTGCATCAGGGTCTGCCGCTCTAATCATTGAGCCACACTTCTCCACTACCATTACCTTTATGAAGCATACAGTGTTCCAAGTCTTCTGCACTGTAGAACTTTACACATTGGGACAAAGTGGTTCTTCAGACTCATCGTTCTTTCATCCTAAAGGTGTTGCCGGAATCCCATTGGAAATAAGAGTTAGTCCTTTTTGCCTGCCCTCATGTTTTCTTGATTATATGAATTTACACAGTATTGATGTTAGACACACTCTACCTAGACGGGACCAGGGAACTTCATTTCTATGACAAGCAACAATTAGTATTCATTTCCACTTAAGAATATTATGGAAGCGTGGTGCAAGTTCAAAGGTACATAAATGGTGTTGCTCAGCCAAGAAAGGGATGGGAATGAATCTAGGGGGGCAGACACTTAATATATTCTTTTAAATAGTGATCTAATCACGTTATGTGTTCATTAATTTGGACAAAGCTCTTTTATGTTGATTGTGAGAAAATAAATGTCAATTCACTATTGCTGTAGTAGGGGGTACATCATTATTGACCGAGATGGGAGGACTCTTAGTCATGGATGCAGATGCCTGTTACCCTCCTGGAACTGGCATCAGGGTTAGCAGGACGGTAATGCATTCCTATTTGAAACATAGACGAAAACGATGTTGGGTGTGTGTTGTTTCTTCAGGGTGGAGAGGAGTTGGCCTAACGGCTAGGGCGGCCGACCTCAAACCCGGGGAACTGGGTTTGAGTCTCGACAATGATGCTGAACATCCTGTGATTCTGGGCAAATCACTTAATCTCCCTGTGCCTAACAAAAAACAAATACAAACAAATGAATGTGTCCTCATGTAATGTAACTGGTGCTATGTAAAGCGCTCTGATACCCGATTCGGGTAAAGTTCGCCCTATATAAAACTCTCTAAAATAAATAAAAAAGGGTGCTCAGGATATGTCACATTGACACAGTGATTTTTTCTTGGTTCGTGCAATTTCTCTCAGAGAGAAATCTATGTATATACTTTTTCTGCTCAGTGTCGGTAACCTTTGGAAGCAGCTAGTGAGTGCCACCCTCTTGAGCATCAAGTCTTCTCATTCTATTCCATTCTTGCCCCGGCTTTCATATAAAAATTTGAAGGTAGAAAAGTCAGAGGCCGACCCCAAGCCTCCATGGATGGTTATACTAAAGAGAAAGATCCCTTTGGTGCCGACCCACCTGAGCTTGAATCGGTGTCTGCCATATGATGAACCAAAGCCAAATTGCAAGGTAGAATCTTTTTCAACAATTTCATCATTATCTCAATTCCAAATGACCAATGCATGGAGCAGTTAGAGAATTACTATGATGGCACTGAAGCGATCCAGTCTGTGGTTCCACGTTTCACAGCCTGCAATATATCTTAGAAAATAGGGATACTTCATTCCAGCTAGCCCTCTCCTGGACTCCATGATGACATATCTGCCTAGGTGAACCACTGCAACATCTGATTCTGTTTATATTGCTGATCCAATGAATAGAAAAGTGGACATTTTACCACAGATAAGCTTCTTGTGATTTAATGTGGTGCTGCGGTCTAGAGCATTTGCTAGTTACTGCTCTGAAACATTTATCAGGGATGTTCAGTTTCCCTTTACAGGTTTTCAGATGCAGCTCCAATTCATGCCTAATGTGGCCATTGATAGTCTAAGAACTATGGTACTAGTAGCAAGTGTCTTGGTGCCAGTCCACAGACCCCTTTGTCAACATACTGTGGATAAAGTACAAAAGGTTGCCTACTGAATAAACCACGCGTTGGAACTCGTATTTTGATTGCCCAGTTACAGGATTTGCTCCATGAACCAGTCAGGTCCAAATGTCCAGTCATTCAAAGGTCTGAACTAGAAGACAATATTTTCCTGCCCATCTCTCACTACCTCACCAGTCTTAAAAGATCAAATTGCATCCTAGACTCACAAGAGCAACCTGGTTAAATGGTCTTCAGCTCGCCCAGCTAAATAAAATCAGACGTTTTGTCCATGTGCCACATGTACCAGATTGGTGAGCAAGTGCAAGGCTTGGGAGTAGTCAGTGTCAGATGTCTGGGTCCTAGATATCATAAAAGAAGAATACAGATTTCTATTTGCCAATGTCAGCTTTGTATCAATGCCTTGGGCCCAGGATCTGGTTGTGAAGAGTGCCATGCACTACACACCTGACTTCAAAGTGAGCCGTAATTCAACTTGAATGCAAGTAAAGAAAGAATGCCTGATTGCTTTTCTTACCTATAAGAGTTCAGGGAACTATCTGTTAATGATCAGTCTGAAGGGGCGCAGGTGATTTGTGAAAAAAAACATTACCAGACTAAATCTCTGCTATGAATTTTTTCTATGATAGTTAAAGTGAATGTCTAACGTCATGAAATCTCAAGAGCACCCCTACATCCACAGTCCAATCAAATCAAAGATTTCTTTATTCGACCTTCCGAAGACAGGTCATAAAAGATGCAGAAGCAAATACAATGTTAAAAACATCTCATAAAAATATACCAACAATATAAAATTCATTAACTCTAATCATCGGATTTTAATCACGGCTAAAGTGACAATGCATATATAATAACTGAATAAATACCATTGAAATAATTTTAACAACCAATGAATAGTGATAAAATCGATCATAAAATAAGTGTAGATTAAAACACTCAGATCCCATCATCAACCCATCCTTGTCATCTGGGGCGTATCAAAATCATCCTAAATTCGTTCTATGGCGCATGATGTACTGCAGCAAATTAGAGACAGTGTAAACCAGCCCCACCCCATCCAATAACTGTAAACAAAGGAAAGCTGGACGACATGTTCGAAAGCCCAGTCGTTCTAATAATGTGATAAGTAGTTTTTTCCAATGTTCCGTATAGTATTTTCAAAAAAGAATGGTATGCATTGTAGATTGGGTAGAAGTCCCATCGCAAGGACAAGGGGGTAGTCTTTTCGTCCAATTGTTTCTCAACGGAAATGCAACTAAACGGTGGAAGAAATTCAGCCTAAACCTAACCAAAAGAAACAGTTCATAAGCAGTAATATTATAGGTTAGGTAGGGCTGCATCCCAAATCCCGTCTGGACAGTCAAGCTGTGTCTAACAGATTGTTTCATAACTTCAGAGGTAAGTCGTAATTCTTCGAGGTGGTTTAAACAGAGTTTCTGAAAAACCTTCCTCGGTACCTCCTGAATTAAAAGGGGATCATGGTAATATTTTACTAACCCTAAGTCAATTAAAAATCTTTTGACATAGGATAACCACCTAGATTCGAGTGCGTTTTCCAGAGCTTTACAGTCTTGAATGATTGTTTGTGAAAAGACTGTTTTGTCCGACGACCAAATTCGATGCCACAATAGAAGTGGCTGTATTCTCGCAAGGTCTGCCACATAAGGAAGACCCAATTCCAAGTGGAATGAAAAGTTTGGGGAGCTCTTTGGTAGTGCAAGTAGATACCTCAAAAAGGTGTTTTCTATCCCCTGAATAGAGTCCAAAACTGCGTGGCCCCACACACCTGCTCCATACAAAGCCACTGTAATACATTTAGCTTTGTAGATTTTAACCATTTCCATGGGTGCTTTTTTACCTAGTTTCCTAGAGAAATTTACAAGGGCTGTGGTGGTTCTCGTAAATTGGAGTTTCCTCACATCGACTGCCGCTTTCCAGTTTAATTTCTGGTCAATCATCACGCCTAAGTAAGGATATTTATCTGTGGTTGCCAGTTTTTCATTATTCATGTAAATATCCCTGGTTTTATTTTTTTTTACCAACCCCGGCCTTCATAACAAAGGTTTTACCAATGTTGACCTTGAGATCCAGATTGGCCATAAAGGATGAGTACCTATTTAACGACCTTTGTAGTTCGTTTGGGGTGCGGGCCAGTGTCACTGCGTCGTCCGCGTAGAGAAGAGCCGGTATTAGACGATTGCCTACCATAGGGAGGTCCTGGGCCCCCCTCAGCATGTCCCTCTCCAATCCGTTGGTATAAAGGGTAAAGAGAAAGGGAGCCAGGACACATCCTTGCCTAACGCCCCTCTCCACTCCGAACGACGCAGTGAGTTCTCCACTAGTCCCAAACCTCGCCCTGGCAGTCGCATTTGAGTATAGTTCCCTCAAAAAGGTAACTACACTCTGCTCCACCCCCATCTCTAACAGAACAGACCAGAGTTTAGCGTGACTGACACAATCGAATGCGGCAGATAGGTCAACGTAGACCATGTAGAGAACTCCGGCCTTGACATTTACATATTTATCCATCAAAAGTGATAGATTTAAGGTTTGGTCGATGGTTCCGAGACCCTCACGGAACCCATATTGTAAGTCTGATCCAATCAGTTTCCCATCAGAGGGTTTTTAGGTTCTTTTTTCCTAAGCTTTTAAGTGCACGCTGCGGTCTCGCCATTTGGGTTCAAATTTACACTTAGTGGGTTCACAAAGTCATAGCTCCCCTGGAATTTCTCCTATCTAAAAGACTAGCAGATGAAGTTCATCTCCAGCCAAAGCAGATGGACACACTAGCAGTTTGTTAATTTCTGCCACACCACAGTTTCCACTTTAAAGAGCTTGTTGGGAAGCTATGATTTTGCTCGAAGCAAGGGACCTCCTAGCTGAGAGGTTCTTTATGCAGGCTATAACACTGAGATCAAGCCTCAGCCAGGGAATTTCTCCACTTGTAGGTGATATGAAAAGTGGCTTTAATCACCCATTTCCTAAATTCAGGCTTCTGGTTAGTAAGAGTTAGTATTCTTTGGGCCTCTGGTACAGCACCTACTACGTCATTGGAGTTTCACTTCATAGCATTCGGAGAAGCAGATCCAGGTATTTATGGGATGTGAGGGGTACTGCAGTGGTAGTTGCACCGTTTGAACCTACCATGAGGAATATCAGAATGTGACCAGGCACGGGATTGAGAGAGTTACCTTCAATGACCTTCAATGATCTGTTCTCATCTTGAGAGCCATTTGCTCATTCTTTCAGCAGTCTGTGTCAGGAAGGTGCAAAACTCAAGAACAGATCACATCTTCTGAGGCTTCCCATCCTTCCAGGACTTCGGCATCTCTATGAACATTATCAAAGCAATCTGCAAGAGGGATCTAATTGTTTTAGGATTAGCTACATTCTTTTTTTTATAATGTCTCTCGTTTTTAGCAGTAGACGAAGCATAGGGGGCGGATGGAGTGGATACAATTTTCTTTTGTTAAAACTGTCACCTGGATGTCAGTTCTCCATTTCTGGTCGATCCCATAGTTCAACCACGACTCCTGGGGGTGGGGGGAGTGTGGATCTCAGTGGTTGTTCCCGTTTGGCTCCTGCTTCTTTGGTGCTTTCTTCTCTGCCACTATCTGTTAGCATGATCATTTAAATGATCAAGCTTAAAAAATAGAGGAAGTTAAAAGTGACTGCTTCTATTCACACTTTACTCAGAACTTCCAACAGAATCCTGTGATAACCATATCTATGTTAAGGGAGGTTGGACCTTTGTGATGGGACTTCATGTAATTACTCAAATTTCTGCAATAAAGACTTGATCCAGAGCTGATGGTCTCCACTTCAAGGATTCATTGGGCACCCGTCAAGACATTTTATGAACTGTGGGGACATCCGTCTACCATTTAGGGCCTAGCAAGCTGACTTTTTTGGGGGGTTCATTTGGAAGGTACATTGAGTAAGTAAGTCATTTTATTATGCATGATTAATTCAAACCTTTGCAAACATGTAACAATAAAATATTCCTTTACCCACAATTAAATAAATAAAACAGTATTAAAAAAGCCATCGGTTAACGTTGTTTGTAATTACACAATTGGTCATTATGCTCATCAGTAAGTCTAAAGTGCTTGTGCATGAAAAAAGCTGGGCTGACAATAGTTATCCCGAGTTGACCAGCCCACTTTATACAGCGTAGTAAATGCTTTGTTTTATGCATATGGTCATTGTTGGTTAAATGTGCCGGTGCGACTTGAGGAGCTGTTGTTAGCTAATTGGGTCCTACTTCAAGTCATGCCTGGTTCAGCTACATTTTCTGCCCAATGTCGCACACAAGATGTTTTTGAGTCTCCTGGATACCATCTCAAAAAATGTTGTGACCCGGCAGTTTAGCTGTACCTAGGCTGGATTGAAGCACAGCTTTACTGCTTGTTTGCAGGTCCGAGTGCCGTGCCGCCTAAAAAATGGTTGTAATAAGGTGCTTCTTTTGTCCTTTAGACTAGGGCAATTGCAGATAACATGAAGGATGTCCTCCTGCCCACTATCACATAAGCGACAGGGCTGCGGACCTCCTCTCCTTTCCCATGGAGGCTGATGTGGGCTGATCAGAATGACCCCATAGCTTTAAAATCTTTTCCTTCGTACTTATTTTGACTCCTATTTTCAAATAAGATTGCGGTTTAAGTGCTTCACAATCACTAAGGGGTCGAGTACGATGGCAGAAGGACCGCCACCGCCAGCCATGTGGTGGCAGTCCTTCCGTATGTGAGTTTCCTCCCACCACATTAGGATGGCGGGGGGAATCTCACCGAGACCGTGGTGGTCGCAAAACCATCAGCCACGGAACCGCCACAGGCAATCCTTACGATTGCCTGGCGGAGAGATCTTCACCGGTAAAATGGCAGTGATGCCTCGCAGGCACTGTCCGCCAAATTACGATGATGGCTGGAGACAGCCTTTCCACAGCGGTGGAACCGCCGTGGAAAGGCTGGTGGGGATTGGGGGCCCGTTGAGAGTCCCCCCTTGTGTTGGGGAGGCGAGGGTGCACTTGGGGGGGACCCATGGTACCCCCCTACATTTCACAACGCACCACATGGCATTTTAGGATCGCGGCGGGTGCTGCTGTCAGCAGCAACCGCCGCAATGTTAAAATGCAGGATCCGACCACCACAGTGGCAGTCGCATCCTGATCCAGTATGCGGGACTGCCGCATGCATGGCGGACGGTCCCGGTTTACACCAGGATGGAGGATGGACTCCAGTCTGTCCGCCATCCTAATGAGCCCTTAAGTACTATCCAGCCATGGGACCTTTTAGAAAGCTTTTCCTTGTCTTCTAGGACTGATACCATTTGTATTGCTTTTTCACTGTTTTTTTGAAGGATAGATGATCTGTTGGGGTTTCCCAAAGGTCCGACAATCTAAATAATTTAATGGAGTCGATCAAATATTCCCTGACTGGGGATTTTCCATGGCGAAGCAGCTCAATCCAAAGATGGAAATTTAGAGACTAAGCCTCAGCACTGCGGATCTTATTCCAACTTTTTACGTACACGCCCCTTCTTTCCACCGATTGTTTTTGGAGCCCAAATTCCAGCCGTAATTGGGCCGGTGATACATATATTGGTAGGTGGAAAATTGATCTGTAAGAACTAGCTATTACTGTGTCCAGAGCTGCAGCATCTTTGCCTTTAAGAGATTTGCTCCCGTATGTTAGTTGTGAAATCTCACGCCTGAGCCTGGCATCGCTATTTGGTCTAATCTTCTGTAGAGGATCAATCACTATTTGAAGATTCCATGAATTGCTTCCCCAAAGATTTTTTCTGATCCGATTTCCTGGCAGACTGATACTCACTATTTGCCCAACATTTGTGATAGAGAACAAATCCCCCTTATTTTCCAATCCTATGAGGAGGTTTCCATGGACATCATTTAGGGGTCGTCAGTGGTTGCAGCAAAGACTCCTTGCCACCCCTGGCTTGCACCTTGCAACCCCTGGCACTGCCTTTGTGGTCCTGGCCTCAGAGGTGGCACAATCAGCGGCAAACAGACAGAGACGACTCCGCATTCCTTATTTACAGCCTGTTTTTATTTATACTAAAAGTGAATTATATTGTATTATTCACTATTAGTGTAATAAAAAATGGAGCACATTTACCTGGAAGGGGATCTCTTTGGGGGCAACTGTGGTAAGTAAAAATGTTTTTAAATGTATGTTCTGTGCATGTTTGTTGGTGAGAGTGTTTTATGTGATAGAGAGAGTGTGTGTATATCTTAATATTTGTCCGTATGTGCTCATGTACCTGTGAGTGAACAAAGGTGAAACTCAGTGACGGGTAGTGAGTGAGTTTGTGGCCCAGGTTTTCTATTATTTGACGCAAGACAACACTGCAACAAAGAAAGGTAAAGAGAAAAAATGCTCCATATCTATTAAAATATAGTGCATTGTTTCCCTCCCTGTGCGGTGGTGCGCTTTTGGCAGCCATGCACCAACGCACACACCCTTGCACCATAATGCAAGGGTGTGTGTATTCTCTGAAGCATAGATTTTCTACTGCAAGGTGCATCTTCCAGTACAAAAACTATGCTTTAGGGCGTTTCCCCATGTTGTATGTGTGCTGTAAAATGCAGCAAATATGCAAAGCTGGAAAAACATGGAGAAATTAAAGCATTTTTTCTCACTATGCCTGCCTCAAGGAGTGGTAAGATTTTGGCAGAAATTCCTCTGTACCAATGTTTGTAGAAAGGGATTTGCATCAAAACTCATGGGTGTTTGCATGTGAACATCCATGCACAAACCATAAACGACCACTTGACGCAAAATATTGCAAATTAGTGCATAACACAATTTCGTGTTACTTTAGGATACTATCCAATGTAAAGCAGGATGCGTGTTGGATAGTAAATCCCTCCCTAATACTTTGCACTGGGTTTGCATCAAAAACGTGACACAGACACAGTGCAAAGAATTAGTAAACCTGGGCCTGTGTTTCAGTAAGTATGAATGAGTATGAGTGAGATTAAGAGCGAGTGTGTGTAAGTGAAGATGGATTACTGTATGTGGGTGTAAGAGAGAGCGAGTGTGATGTTAGGGTCATGTGACATGCCTTCTGGGAATAGTTAGGGTCAATGGTCATATAATGTAACTTCCTGTAATATCATTAAGGTCAAAGGCTATGTGATGTCGCTTCAGCTAGCCCTGGCATTCTGATGAATCAATGCCCATGGTGGTTGCCTTCACTTATTGAACTTCCCCAGGCAACTAATTCATTATCTCAGGTGATTGGCTTCCTATCATTACTTCTAAAACCTTTCTGCTGTGTTGCATACTTAGTTTATCTCCCTTTGCACTGCGATGTTGTATTAAACTAGATTTGTAGTCAGCAGACAGTGTGGCTTGAGTTGTTGCTTTCGTCTACAGGATTAAAATAGAAACATGCTAGTTGGTTATATCCCTATATAAGTAGAGAACTGTAATGCACAAAATAATGAGGAGGTTGGCTTGCTTTTTGAAAATCTTTGCTCCTTCTTTACTCTTCCCTTCCTTACACTGTCCATCCTGTCCCTTGGATATTTCGACTTTGATCCCCGTATGCTTGACTAGGGGTGAGTAATCGAAAATTATCAGCCCTCCGTCCATCATCTTGTTGTGTTTGCTATGCAGGGATACACAGTCCGGAGGAATTACTGGAGAAAGCGACTTTTAAAAGGGAGTATCTTGCAGTGGAGGGCTTTTTTGGGGAACGCTTCTGAGCTTTGGCAACCAACCGGTTGCCAATCGTTTGGCTTGGACCCAACTAACTTAAAAAATGGAGACTCAAAGCAATGGCAATCACCAATAAAAAAATACAGTTGTGTATGTAATCTAATTTCGAAAATAAAATAATTAAAAAAATAATTTTGTTCATATTTTATTTTTAGAAATGAATGGCTATTAGATTTTTTGCGTACTTTGCACTATATACAAGCATTTTACAAAAAAATCTTCCCCTCCTCAAAAATGAAACTGTGTGCATAAGCTTTAAATATTTCTAAATAGCTGAGGAACCTACAGAATAAAACTAAATTAGTAAAATGCAGACCCATAGCTAGAGCCTTGATTTGTTTGAAAGTAATATCTCAATGGTACAGTCAGTGTGTACGATTTGTATATTACATTAGATAATATTAAGAATGACACGTTTGTTTTCTCATAGAGGTGTGCTTAGTTCAAATCTAGTCATCAGTCCCGTCGGTGATATACTGCCACTCCTAAACTCGGGGCATAGAACGCACACTGCAGGATGGATATACAGTGGCAGCTGGTAATCGTCCTTCTCCCATAATTCGATGATTGTTTATGGGCTCCAGCAACACGAGCCTGCTAATTTCACACTCTTTGAGCCAAGCACTTAGCGTCAACGCAGGACAGTCAGCCGTGAAGATGGCGGCGATGAAACAGCCGTGCCTAGGCACATTCTCACTGCTGGCCACGTGAGCAGCTCCTGGCTGTAACCCTAGTTTATAATGGGAACGGAAATAACAGGTCTGTATATTTCAAAATATGCTTCAGATTAACCATCATTATTGTGGACATCTGGGATGTATTTTAATACAAACTTTCAATTATTGTTTCTGATTTTGTTCCAGTCAGCTCTAAATGTTAATTTGTCTGTGTTCCCGAGCGGAATATTTAATGGCTCTGAGAGAAACCCAAAGAGGAATTTTTTTAAATGTGCGTGCATAATAGTGATTTTTAGGTCTGCTGCCTGCTAGAGCTCATGTCAATACAAAAACCGAACAATAATACCGAGATATGGAATTGGGATCAGCTTGTTTGGAGGAGGCCCCTTTAGCTTTCGCATTGCTGATTTGTGCATCACTTTCTGTCCAGCCCACAGCCTTTTTAGGTCCCGCCTGGCGTTAGCAGCGCGCATGTGCCGCCCTCGCCATGAGAGGGCTTCTTGGAATCAATCCTGATTCCAAAGCTTTCAGAGGTGTACTTGAAGCCCCGCCCATCTTTTTAATTCGCTGTCGTCATCCTCCATTTTAAACGCTGGCTCACGATTGAAAAGAAGGCTTCTTAGTCACTCCTTGTTACCGCCCTGTCCCCTTTGACCCTGCCCACCGGGATTGGATCTCTCACTCGCGGAGTTACATGCGCTCCTTTATATATCTGGAAGCTCTTTTTTTTGTCATTTTGAGTGCGGGCCACCTCGGCCTGCTTGTTTTAATGTGCCTTGCTTTTTTATTTATTTATTAAGGTCTTGTTTACTTTATTTCGGAGCGTGGCGCCCGCTTCAGGGACACCGTGCTCCGTTTAGTTACTTATTTTTACTTTGATTCGGAGAGCGGTGCCCGCTTCAGGGACACCGCGCTTCGTTTATTTACTTATTTTTACTTTGATTCGGAGCGTGGTGCCCGCTTCAGGGACACCGCGTTCTTTCTTTGTCATTTTCAGATTGCGGTCCGCCTCGGCCGTGCTTGTTTTAATGTGCCGCTGTTGTCTGCGGGGGGAGGGGGAGTTAGGCGCAGCTCCCCCCCCGGTCTGGTTTTAGGCGTCCCCCGCCCCCCCTCCCGATCGGCGCACAGTGAGCTGCCGACCAGGAGGCACATTTGGCTCAGGCAGGCTCTTGGTCGCATAGCTGCGGCTGGGGTCTCCAGACGGAACGGGAGGTCCTAGGGGTCACCTGCCAATTCTTCTACACTTCCAGGGCTTGGGAGGGCAGGGGTGATACTGCGGGTGCATTACAGCGAGGGGAGGGGCTCACGCGAGCACCCGGGCCCTCCATAGTGCATCGGGAGTCTTTGGAGAGGCGAGATCCCCTGCCCTAGTGCTGCGCATTTCCCCACCTTGCTCCTGGCTGAGCACATTCCTTACTGCTGGCCCGCCTCGAGGACTTGTGACTGCACGGTGTGGGGGGGGGTAGTGTCACTTGGCTCCCTCCGTGACTGTATTCCGGGAGAGTTGGAAGTGGCGTGGTGGAGGAGGGCAGCAGGCAGTGCAAGGCTCCCCCTCCGCTACTCTTTGCCTCGGGCATAGTGCCGTGCTCAAGATCTGCTCTCGGAGCCAGAGGACGTGGCATTTGGGTGAGCCTGCATTCATGCAGGAAGGGCACCGAGGTCCAGTTGCTCCCTCCGCTATTTAGTTAATGGCGGAGCAAATTTTGAGCCGGATGTTGCAGGGGAAGCAAGTCGGTCTGCAAAAATGCATGGACATATCACACGGCTTGGGCCTTTTGACAGCTTTGCAGGCAGAGGCCCCCTGCCTGCCACTCCCATGCTCCTTAAAGCATGCCTTTTCCTCTTAGATAACTATTACGCTGTTCGCTTTCTGTGGTTGTTAAAAGAAAAGGGTGATCCTGACTTTATTTTTCAATGGTATTTATAACTTCTCATGAAGCGCCTGCAGCTGCCGAGCCTGCACCCAGCAGCAGGGCTGGATAGGATTCCAGTGCAGACGGTGCGGTAGGCGGGTCACCGCTTGCGTCATGGCTTCAACGTAGGAATTTCATGCTCTCCGTTTACGCAGTTCTGATGTTGTGGGTGTTCGAGCCAGGAAGCGCTGTACTGCACATGTCTGCCGATAGGAAGTGTAGGATTGAGCATGCGCGACTTGTTGCTCTGTGTAACTTGTATTGAAGGCGCCAGCAAGAGCTGCTGTGCCACTTGTGTGAGTCCTTGCCATGGGCGAATCTGCTAGCAATACCGGAGCCTCCAGCACCGTCACTGAGACCACCTGAGGCAGCAGCCAACTGGTAGAATACTGTCATTTTCTGATCACGTTTTCTTACATTGGGTTTCTGTATTATTATTTAACGAATCACATTTTTGATAATCAATCACCAGCCGATACATTTTCTTTTGCTTGACTGGTCACATTTAACAATTCCTTTTTCGTGTGTTCTCTGCATACAAACTGCCTCTTGTTTAACCTGCGCCCCTACCTCTGAGGGAAGTGAGCCCCATCTCTGCTTGTGTTGGCGCTGGAGGAGAGTACAGAACAGCTGCCTCTCCAGTCCCTGAACCCGGTGGGGTAAGCGCAAGGCTCGCACATGTCCCATAAGCACGGGAGATGTGTACCAGCCCTGCCCTATTAGAGGGGTCCTGGTGAGAGCAAAGGTCCCAGGGTTCGACTGGGGCAGAAAATTGCCCCGGGTACCAAAATAGAAGTGGACCCGGGTTCCATTAGTGAATCAGATAGCTACAAAAGTGGCCAATGTTTGTAAAGTGGGTCAGTTTTGAACTTGTAAAGAGACGCTGTGCAATGCCAGGTATAGAAGGTGCATGGATGTGAGATTGATGCAGGTAAAAAACCACAGGCATGTCAAGAGGTGCCCTGTCTGCACACACCAGCATTTACCACAAGCCCAGGACAGTCACTGGTATGCTACAAAGTACACACCCTTTCATGCACAACACAAGCCAAGTCGCTATTCATACGGGCTACTGCCAGTCTAATAACACATGTTCACATTATTAAACAGGTGACTATATTACATAATCCTCACGTCATATGAGGGCAGGATTAGGTTATAGTAGTGGTCGAAATCAAGGGAGAATGGGCAGACTGGGGATAACGGGTAGGGTGAGAGAAAAGCAGATATATTCAAGCTGAGATGTAAGTGGGCAGACTGGAGTATGGGCAAACTGAAAGCAGACAAGACTAGGGAGGACTTGCTGTCTGGGTGAAAGCTGACAGGCTGAGAGGAAAGTGGTTACAAACAGATTTGAAGGGGGTTGTTGGCTGTGGAGAAAGGGCAGGCTTCAGTTAAATCGAGCAAACTGAGGGGAAGTGCGGATACCTGGAAGGGGGAGAACGCGTTGTTTGGGAAAGAGGGCAGGGTGAGATTGCAGTGGGCAACAAGCATTAAAAATGCAATTGGTGTCACCTTTCATTAAGTTAAAGCCATTTGCTTTGCTATACAATACCATTAGCAAAGCAAATGGCTTTAACTTAATCAAAGGCGAGACCTATTGCATTGTCAATGCTTGTTGTATTTTCTGCCATTACAGTTTGCGTTGGCGACTGATGAATAGGTCGTTCGTCTCTGTGATTGCAGTGGTTCATCACACTTTTTGTTGTATATTGCAAGCGTTTGGGGAGAGGGGGGAGTGACCAGCTGCAGTAGCAGAGACACAGCAAAAAATATTGCACATCAGCTTGAGAAAATCTGGTCAGAGGTGCATTTGTGTTTAGCAAGACGTTAAACGGGCCCTGACTATACTAAATGAAAGCTTTTGCAAACAGCACCAGAAGACGCTGCCGTAGTAGGCCTGAAGGGTGCTGCTTGCAGTCAGTAGCGGCTCCTGGAGGGAGTGCTGCGGGGCGAGGGAGGAGCAGGGTAGGGGGGTAGTAAACTACGGCATACGGCCGAACGGAGGTAAGTAAACAAATAAATAAATAAAACAAATTTTGTTGCGCGCGCTGCATTGCATTTGGCAATGCAGTGCGCGCAATGAAATTCATCTTATTTATTTATTTGTTTACTTACCTCTGTTCGGCCGTATGCCATAGTTTACTACCCTCCACCCTGCTCCTCACCTGACCTGCCCCACCGCCCTGCAGCACTTGCTCCAGGAGGCACTACTGATTAGATAGCAGTTCATGTAAGTGTAGTTGGGAAGCAATAACTGTTCTTTAACAAGTTCTGATCTGAAATAAAGTAGTAAACTGTCTACCACCTTTAATTGAGCAGCGCTCACACTGATGTCTGACAGGTGCACTCGGTACTCTCTGGGACATTGTACTCGGTAGCGCTCTATGAGTGCACCCGCATCATGGTTGTGAGGGAAAACCCACCTTCAGGATGTGTTCACTTTGTGCCTCCCATCGGGGTTTTGTTGGTTCCACAGCATGTCCCCTTTATTCAGCAGTATTCCCTCGTTTGCATAGGGATTGCTTCACAACAAGAAAGCAATGTATCAGTGCTTCATCACGCTTCCACTTCTTTCATCACAAAATGTGTTCTATGGCCAGAATCTGGCATATTTCACCATTTGCACTTTCAGCGCATTCCGATACTGTTGCCCATGGTATGATACGGAGACGATCTTGGGGCCTGATTCCGATGCGGTTAGGAAGGCCTCCTAACGGCATTTGCTCAGTCCAAATCGGATCAGGAACATGTTTTTGAGACCGACTCAGAAAGGTTTCCGACCGACCGACCGAGTATGATGCGAATTAGGCGTTAGGTATATCCCAATCCGAACCCGACGGCATTTGGAATGTCCGAGCCATACGGAGCCAAATCGTACGTCTGTACGGGCTGCTTTCCCGAACGACCGAGTACAATGCTGGATTTGGACACCCTTTCTGAGTCGTGCCGTCCGACTCTAATCTGCAGTCCGAATCAGACTTTGGGGGCCCGTAGTGGGCCCCCCTGCACCCGGAGCCTTCCCAATCGGGCCTGTGGGGGTACCCATGGGTCCCCCCTTACCAGCCATGCACAGTGTGGCAGACACCAGAGAGTGCCCGCCACAGAGTGACCAATTTTCTCCAGCCACCCCTTTCTTTAATGGGAGCCTATGCATTGAGTCGGAACAAAGGCTCCCATTGAAGTCAATGGGAACCCAACCAAATAGTATCTGGAAGCATCCAGATGCATCGTACTCAGTCGGTTGGACTCCCCTGATCCAATTCGGTCAGAAACCATTTCCAAACCCATTCGGTCTGGAAGCTTTCCAAACCGCATCAGAATCGGGCCCTAAGATGGGTAGCAAGTCTGCTCTCATAACATTTATTCTAGGTTTTAAAACATGCGGGTGAATGCGAGAATAAACACACCCAATTATAACAGCTGGAAAATCTTAAATTTAAAATCATCAGGTTGCTCTGTTTCTCAGCCCCTAACTGACCAACAGCCAAGGCACGACAAAATCACCTGGGAGGCAACATCAACCCCTTCCCGCCCCATTTCTCCTCTCCACTAGCACAGGAGCCGCACATACATTAACTACCTCCTCAGAGTAGGTGGTAAATGTACGCATTTAACCCCCATGAAAAGGGATGATTGTGCTTAATACCACCTGGTAAATTCTGGTCCGCACCGTTATTCCCTATTCCTTAGGGTTTAACTTGTAATTACAAAGTACTAACAGGGTTTTTATACACATTGCCTGGAATTAGGAGCGCAAAGTTTGCATCTCACTAGTCCGTACAACTCAGAATGGGGCCCAAATAGTCTACATTTTCTATTTGTTCGTGCTTGTTCAGACAATGGTTTCGGAAATTGTCAGTTGGAATTTTTAGGGGCCCCTGCATACGGGTCTTTGATGTAAGCTATTCTTAATTTCAAGGAGGTAGCCAGGAAATTAAAATACCCACCACTTTGACCCAAAGCACCAACAAAACAAAGCTAGTGATCGCAGCCCTCTACAGAAGAGCTCTCTTGTTTCCTCCATCCAAGCCTCTGTCCATTCATCCACCCATCGATATCCACCATTTCCCATTTATGTTCTGTCATCCATTCATTCTTTCATCCACCATTTGGTCTATCCATCCATCCGCCTGCCTATCCATATCCAAACCTATCCATTCATCTCCACACCTATCCATCAAATCTCTCCATCCCACCACCTCTTCACTTATCCATCAATCGACTCACTCTCTCACTCATCCATCCAACCACCCATTCCTTCATCCATCCACCCTTTCATTCATCCATTCTTTCACTCATGCATCCATCCTGTCACTCATTCATCCATCCACCCTTAGAGTTCATCCATCCACCCACTCATCTATCTACCCATCCCACTTTCACTCATCCAACCATCAACCCTTTCACTCATCCATCCATTTATGCAACCATCCACCCTTTCACTCAAACATCCATTCACTCATCCATCAATCTCCTCATCCATCAATTTACCCTTTCACTCATTCATGTAAAATTCCATCCAACCATCCTTTCATCCATGCATCCATCCATTCATACATCCATCATTCCACCCATCCACCAATATGTTGATCCACCCTTACACTCACCCATCCATCTATTCTTTCCCCCAACCATCCACCCATGCATCCGTTAACTCATCCATACATCCACCCACTCTTTCACTCATTCATCCACCCATCAACCATCCTTTCACTCATTCATCCATCCATTTACATTTGCACGTATCTATTCAGCCAACCATCCACCCACCCATCCTCCCTTTCACTCATCCTTCTATTCTTTCACTCAGCTATTCACCCATCCATCTGTCATTTCACGCACCCATCCATCCTCCCATTCACTCATCCATCCATTATTTCACTCACCTATCCATCCTTTCACCCTCCTAGCCATCATTCCATCCCGCCATCCATCCTTTCACTCATTCATCAATCCACCCTTTCACACACCCATCCATCCATTCTTTAACCCATCCATCCTTTCACTCATCCATCCATCCACCCACTATTTAACTCCTTGTTCAACCCTTCTATACATTCATCCATGCATCTACTCACTCAACCATTCACCCTTTTATCTTAATTATCGGCCTTTGTCTACTGAGTTGCAGACAGAAGAGGCTCATGGAGAAACTCTACCTCCGCTGTAGCTGCTGGGGGTAGGGGGTTGGTGGTTCACGATGCCCTTGCTTCATTTTGAACCCTAAAATCATGAGATCTATGGACTCTATTTTGAAACTTTTGAATTGTAGTACTTCTTTCATTAGTGTGGGCGACTCCTACACTCACAAGACTCATTTATATGACAGAAGTGGCATCATTTCTCATGAATAAAATGTAACCTTTTGTTAGCCACTGCAGTCGTGATGGTCTCACGGGTCCTCCCAGACACTGAGGTACTAATTGCGAGTTGCACAGCATTGGGGCGAATTTACCTTTACCATCCAGTGAAATCACGCTAGTAGTGCGCAATTACAAGGCAACCCCAGGCAGGGCTTTAAGTGGGCTGGGTCTCACCGGTGTTGAGCACCGCCACGTTTTTTAAAGGGGGTCTCGAAACGGGTCTCTGTCGGCCTCTGTTTTGTGCCCTGGCACAGAGGGTCCGTTTTTTTCCGGACTGCAGTGACAGCAGGCACATGATGTGCGCTGCTCACATTGCTCACTTCTCACTAGTGGAGAAGTTACAGCATGACGTCATGCCAGGTGAGCGTTGTAGGGGAAGGGAAATCCTTTAAAGAGAGTCATTTTCTCTCTGGATTTCCCTTCTCTTTTTGAAACTCAGGAGCAGCAACATTGTCTTGGTGTCACCAGGGCTTTAAGTGGAAGCTTTTTCAATATTATATACAAGCCATAGTAGGTGCCTATTTATCTTATGCAACTAACAACCATTGACCAAGCCAATAGTCCTGACTTGTTGTAGGTATGATGTTACTTGTTGTATCACATATCTGGAAGCAATGACAGAAACAGCAAAATACAAGTTGGGCGGCACACTATGCTAAGCACAGATTCTTAGCTTAAGTGTTTTTAAGCCACGCCCTTAATTACTTTGGCCACGCACCTTCAAGAGACCCCCCAGTTTTTTCATCCCACTTAAAGCCCTGCCCCACGGAATAGCAGTTAACGTGTGAAGCCGAATTTTCCAACAGGAAAGCCACATGCGATCCTATTCCATTAGGTTTATCTCATGCATTTTTCATCTGCTCCGAGCAGGTGGTGAATGTATGTGGGGGCCTGTGCGTAGGGTGGAGAGAATGAGTGTGTATGGGAAGGGCAGCGGAGGGAAGAGGACGCAAATGTTTTATCAGGGAGAAGCTTTATATGGTTCATCCTGTTAGAAAAAAAGCTGCCGGGGGAGACTGGGCTGCCAGGGGCTAGCTTGGTCAATAGGAGGGGGCGGGAGGAATTTCCGACAATCACGTAGGCATGTCATGGTAATCATTATATGAGAAGCAGCGCTTGAGGGGGGCCTAAGGGAAATGAGTGCGGATGGTGAGGGGTACTTAAAACACAGGATTGTGTAAAATAACCATGTTTTAAGACCTTCAAAACACATTCGAGAGTGTATCCCCCGAAGCTACGCCCCTGTTGGCTGCTGCTGCAGCCGAAGACTCGTGAGATTTTTCCAGCTGTTTTTTTCAGCCATAAAGGTTCCTACAAACGTAATAAAGGCGGGGGAAAAACTGACCAAATCATGCATTAATTTAGTTCCACCCGAGTAGCAGTCTGTGTCTGTTCAATGTCTGGCAGCGTTTTGACGTGTAGGTGGTGGAGTAAGTAAGCAGACAGTGCATTAAGAATGTTGTTATGCATAACTGTTCAATACAATGTTTTCACTACATGTACTCCGTTGCATAAGAGTGATCAACCGAGCAATATTTTGGCTGGCACTGATGGTCAAGAACACAGATAGATCAAACTTTGGGTGTGGGGGGCTAACACCCCGAACAGTGGGGAAAGAGTCATCTTTAGACCCTGGTTCAAAATAACTTGTGTGGGCTCCCTTCACTGTTAGGATATTCTGTGAACTGCAGAGAGCAGCCAGTGGCTATTTTAAAGCACAGTAGGCCAGTAACACTGGTCTACTCTCCACTTGAAATCCTTTAGAGGGGATTAAGGGTTCTTCCTCAAGAAATTTCAGCAAAATGAATATCAAAAGCTATATTTCAATCTAGTAGGAAGTTACATTTCCAATTCTGTTTTCCGTTAAAAATCAGTGGCAAATAGTGCATTCAGAAACATATTGGGTGAGTTGCACTGGTGTCAGCCTCTCGGGACTTCAAAAATAACTTTTACAAGATACTAGAGCATTATTCCCCCACAGGAAGGTTTGAGAAATTAGTAGCAAATGGTGCAATTGTTATGTTAATACTGCATTTCCTAGCACATAATCTGTTTATAGTTGCAGGACAGGAGAATATTACAGGAGACCACCCTCTTGTTGTCAGGTGGAAGGATGCTTTGTGTCCGAGCATTTAAGCATATAGGATGTTCAAGTTGCATTCAGTGGTACTACATGTTAAACCTGAGCTCTACCATCTTGTATCATGGTATTGATAAGCTTCAGTCTCATAGCCTGAAATACAGCTCACATTTGGTAGATTTGGCACTAATAGAACATGAAGCACAGAAATTGGGCACAAAGTGTTATTATTCATGGTATCCCCAAAGCAGATGTGGATCATCTGCTGCTAATGTACTGCCATTTCTTGTTCTTGGCACTGCCTTGCTTGATATCTCTGGCCTCAGGGTTCCTCACGGCAGTGACAGGATCAGAAATGAATTAAACCTAGTTCTAAAAGTTGTGTTCTTACTATATTGCTTACTCATAACCACTGAGCCCTGGAGGGGCTAAAAGCAAGTTCAAATGTTTATGCTATTGGTCACGGCGTTGGGGTTCACTGACAGAATATCGACACCTAAAATATCCCCATACCACAATATCGAGTTTTAAAAATCGATGTAAAAAATAACAACATCCTATATTTATAATGGTAAGTACCAAAATATTGAAAAAATATCGATGTCAACAATATAGTTTTACAAAATATCGTTTTTTATATATATAAAATAAAATAATAACTATTAAATATATTAAATAATAAAATTAATTAAAAAAATACATTAAGGTGCCGGTTCCGATTCTGTAAAACCCGGGTACGAATGGTCGTACGGAGCGTATTCTCCGTACTATTCGTACCTGGGAAATCCACCTTACAAACCAGCAAGTACGATTCGTACAGAAATACCATTTCCGTACGAATTGTAAAAAACACTGTACGGATGAAAAATACCTACTATTCTGATCCTGGACAGCGCGTCCGCGACGTCCGCACGGAGTCAGGCAGCGTTTTACGGACCAGCAAGTACGATTCGTACCTACAGCACTCCGCACGGCTATTTTTTTACGGGAGCCAAAAAGTGCCGGAAAAAAGCGAAGTACGCTGCGATGCACGATGAAAAGGGGGCCCAATACGCGACGTACACGCCATCAACCACATCGTACGTGTCATCATGTACGGTGCGTACCCCAACATTGCATATGTATGGTGTGTACATACACGCTGTTGGGGTAAGCACCGTACATAGGCCAACAGTGAGTATGTATGGTGCGTATGTCCGCACCGTACCCCCACACCCGCGTATGTCCACACCCGCATATGTCCGCACCGTACCCCCACACCCGTGTATGTCCGCACCGTACCCCCACACCCGCGTATGTCTGCACCGTACCCCCACACCCGTGTATGTCCACACCCGCGTATGTCCGCACTGTACCCCCACACCCGCGTATGTCCGCACTGTACCCCCACACCCGCGTATGGCTGCATTGCGCCCCCACACCTGTGTATGTCTGCACCGTACCCCCACACCCGCTTAAGTCCGCACCGTACCGGTCCGTACATACACGAGGATTGGGGTACGCCTGGGGTACGATGCGGACATACGTGGGTGGGGGGGTACGGTGCGGACATACACGGGTGGGTGGGTACGGTGCGGACATACGCGGGTGTGGGGGTACGGTGCGGACATATGCGGGTGGGGGAGGCTGGTGGGGCCGTACGACTCGTACCCCGGGCACAAGTGTACCCGGGGTAGGGGTCGTACAAAGTTCGCTCCGTACGGGACGTTTTCCATACGCTTGTGTATTCGGAACGCCGGTACGGATCGGACTTGTGCGCTCTGACTTCAGTTTTACGACTCGTACGTAAATCTGTCTGGGGACGTCTCGTAGACCTTTTCCTGATACGATTCGTATGTATTTTTTAACGTACAAATCGTACTTCACCGTTTGTATGGGACTTGTACGATTCGTACATCAAAAAAATACAGATACGAGTCGTACGGTAATTTTTTTTAACGGATCGGAATTGGCACCTAGATGTAATATACATTTTATCAAATATAAAAATAAACTTAAATAAAGTTAAACGCACATACATAATAATGAATATATTATATATATTTACTTTAAAACAATTAACTATTAATTTTAATTTATTTTATAATTTTAAAATTATATAAAAATGTACAAATAAACATATATATTTATATATATATATATATACATACATATACCAATAACATAAAATCTAATAAAAAAATAATTCTATGATAAATTAAAACTTTAAACTATTCAAAAATCTTTAAACTTACAGTTCCCACTCCAGTCAGTGCAACAGTAGAGAAAGTGTGGGATAGAAGAGGGGTAAAAACTACTAGTCCCACTCCAATGAGTGCAACAGTTGGGAAAGTGTTGGATCGCGGAGGGGTAAAAATTACTATTCCCACCCCAGTGAGTGCAACAGTAGGGAAAGTGTTGGACAGCGAAGGGTTAAAATGTATTATTCCCACTCCAGTCAGTGCAACAATAGGGAAAGTGTTGGATAGCGGAGGGGCAAAAATTACTATTCCCACTCCAATGAGTGCAACAGTAGGGTAAATGTTGGATATCTGAGGGGTAAAAATTACTATTTCCACTCCTGTGAGTGCAACAGTAGGAAAAGTGTTGAATAGCGAAGGGAGAAAATGTACTATTTCCACTCCAGTGAGTGCAACAGTAGGGAAAGTGTTGGATAGCGGAGGGGTAAAAATTACTATTCCCACTCAAGTGAGTGCAACAGTGGGGAAAGTGTTGGATATCTGAGGGGTAAAAATTATTATTCCCACTTCTGTGAGTGCAACAGTAGGGAAAGTGTTGGATAGCGAAGGGATAAAATGTACTATTTCCACTCCAGTGAGTGCAACAGTATGGATAGTGTTGGATAGCGGAGGGGTAAAAATTACTATTCCCACTCCAGTCACTGTAACAGTAGGGAACGTGTTGGATAGTGGAGGGATAAAATTAAAATTTAAAAAGAATGTACTTCCATAATTAACATAATTAATTATCAATTAAAGAAATATTATTAATTACATAAATTAAAACTCATAAAAATGAATTACCTTCCCAATCTTTACCCCTATAATCCCCACAACCCACAGCTAAAATGAAACTGTAAAAAAAATTATTACACAAATAAAACGTATTTTCAATTAAAAAACTTATAATATTTAACTAATTATAAAGTAAGTGAAATTAATTTACTCCCCACCCTTTACCTCTATAAAACCAAAACCCACACACACAAAAATAAACAATTACCCTAATTATCAATTAATTAAGTAATATTAATGATCAACTAATTATTAATTAATTAAATATAAATTACTTCCAACCTTTTACCCCTATAAACCTCACAACCCACACCTAAAATTAATTACACAATTTCAATGTTTAATTTTCAATTAATTAATAATAATTAAATAATAATTAATTAAACATAAATTACTTACCCCTATAAACCCCACAACCCGCACCTAAAATTAATTACACGATTTCCATAATTAGTTTTCAATTAATTAATCAGTTGACAACAAATTATTAATTAATAAAATTAATTACTTCCCACCCTTTACCCCTATAAACCCCCAACCCGCACCTAACATTAATTACACAATTTCCACATTCAATTTTCAATTAATTAATTAATATTAACTACCATCTAATTATTAATGAATTAAAAATACATTACTTCCCACCCTTTACCCCATAAACCCCACAACCAATCCCTAAAAATGTTTACACAATTACCATAATTAATTACCAATTAATATTATAATTAATAATAAATTACTTCCCACAATTAACACTATAAAATCTCAATTAAATAAATATCAGTAAATAAAAAATAATCATTAACTCATTATAATTAAATTAGTTCCCACCCAATTCTCCTATAAACCCACAACCTGCTACAAAACTAAAAAATGCAAAAATTAATTAAAATAAAATTGGTACCTACTAAAAATTTAACACATATATTAAAAAACATACACAATACTTATACAAAAAAAGTACATCACATACATTTAAAATATATACTAAAATACATAACACTAATTAAAAAAATCGATATGTTAAACAACTATATTTTTGCAAACGAGTACCAATGACTTTAATATTTTAAAAACGATATTTCTTACCTTAAAATGGATATTCTTGACCACGAAATTCTTGCTGTCGATATTTCTGTGTCACGATATTTACAGCTCGATATTTGTGTAAGTCGACATTTCTAACTCAATATTTTGTCTGAATACCGGTATGTGCAATGTCACCTCTATTACCCTTGGTGACGTTTTAGTGCTCTGTTGCAAACACAGTGTTGTTATCCGTCACCTCCTCCTCATCATCACACCTACTACTACTAATATCACTAAAACTACCACTTCCAGTGCAAGACTTTCACAAAAACACATCTACTACCACCATAAAACGACCATTTCTATAACCACCAACACTACCACTACTACCATTACACCAGCACTACTACAGCCACCATCAATACACCATTACTCCAACCAGAACTGCATACTTACTTGTCTGTATTTTGTGAAACAGCATTGTGTTTTTGGCAATGTTGTGTGGTGTGTGTAAGAGAAATTGTGTGGTGAGAAGTTTGTGAGACACATCCGATGTCTGCTTTCAGTTATAGAAAAAGGTCAGACTGACTGGCTTTACCAGTACTTGCTTGTAATGTGGTTGGTTTCATTTGGAGCCAGCACTCACAATACTGTTCTAGTCACAGCGCCTCAAGATTACATGCTTCTGCAGGTACAGAAATACTCACTGTGAAGTGCATTGCTGCTCTTTGGAGTAGGCCCTTACTTTACCAAAAATGAAATATAAAAAACCTGGAGGATACCAAAGGGCATACTTGTTTAGCAGGCGCATTAACCCACCATCTTACTGTGACCTGCAGGCCATACACTACAGCATTCAAGCTCCCTCCAGAGCTATTTTATTGGGAATGGATCTTTATGCTCAAGCCTGCATCAATTTGTGATAGTGATCAATTTAGAGATTGGTTTTCTCATGCTTTTTTACGAAATGCCCGGAAATATTTCAAGGCATTCCCAAATGATTTTACTTTTCAAAATAGCACCATCCCATTTTCAGTTTTACCCCCGACCTTTTAACATCTGATACCCTACTACTCACACTTGATGCACATTTGTTTTTGTTGGATACTCCACACTGATTGATGGAGTCACACCCCTCAAATCTCACTGACTAAGATACGCCCATGAGCAGGTTAGAACAAAAGAGTTTTCAGACATTTTCTAGATGGAGGGGAAGGAATAATTCTTATGTGTGGTCTCAGGCAGCAAGTCGCAGATTATAAAAACCTGTACTGCAAGCGCCTGACCCTTTTAAGGGCAGGTTTAGAATGGACGTCAATACACCAAAGTGCCAGGCAAACAGGAAGTGACACCACATGCCATTTGACCTTTACATTGACTCACAAACACATGCTTACATATTCACATACTCTCGCTCACAAAAGCACACTCTCACCCGCAAACATGCAACATACAATTACCAGGATTTTTGTACTCACCTTAGCTTCCAAATAGGGTCATATTCCAGCTAATGTACTCCATTTTCTATTACACTAATAGTGAATAATATTATTCACAATTTGTATAATAATAAAAATTGACAGAAACCAGGCAAGTGGAGCGCCAACCAGCATCCTTTAGGAAGAGCTGCCCCTGTGTTCCAGGCACTGATTTTGCCACCTCTAAGGCCAGGGGTCCCAAAAGCAATGCTAGGGGTAGCAAGAGGCAGGCCAGGGGATGCAACTATGACCCCTGCTGACCCCTAAATGATGTCCATAAGTTTCAGGACATCCATGAGGTATAGCGAATTTTCCGCTTGAACGTATCATTTGTGTCGGCTATACAGTCCTATGGGAACCCATCATTTGCAGAGCAATTAGCATTTGAACTCTGCTGCCTCTACACCTTGTGAATTAAACCTGTTTGGTACCGTAGACTTAACGGTTACGTCCATGACTACAACGCTGGTGTGCCATGGACGTTACCGTTATGTCCAAGGGACACCAGCAGAGGGATTTCCTTTTTTTTTGCCTCTGGAGGAGGGAAAGAGTTTCCACAACCTCCCAAGCCATTATTTTTTTCAATGTAATGACGAGCTTGCGCATGGCGTGCTGACATTATTACACTGAAAGTGAAACTGAAATGAGCCGATTGGCTCGTTTCCGTTTCACTGTGTCGGTGCTTGTGGGGCTATCTCAGCCTCCCGAGCACCAAAACACAAAGAAGAGGTACCATTGGAAAGGGGAGAATCTCCCCTTTCCAATGGATCCCTTCCCAAGTGGATCCCTGCTGGGGGATCGCCGCAGGCAGTCGATCCCCAAGCAAGGATCCCCCATTAGACACCTGGGAGGGGGGAGCGGCCCCTTGGGCAACGGTCTTTGCTCCCCCATTGTTAAATGGGCATATTCAGTCTTTCTGCCCTACCTGGGAGGTAGATGGGGGCAGAAGTCCCCAATCTGCCCCCCCGGGGGCAGAAAGCATACTAGACACCAGGGATTTTTTTTTAGTACTTTGGGGTGGGGGCTGTCCTAAATGGGCACTCTAATGCCCCCACCCCTTCCAAAATTGTCAAAGTCTTTCTGCCCCCCCGGGTGCAAATGCGGGCAATAGCTCCCAATCTAGGAGCAGAAAGCCCACTAGGCACCAGGGATGATTTTTCTTTATAAAAGAGGGGTGGGGGCTGTCCACAATGGACATGCCAATGCCTCCACCCCCAACACAAAAGGGACAGTCTTTCTGCCCCCCATGAGGCAGATGGGGGTTATTACCCCAGATCTACCCCCAAAACCCAGTAGACACCAGGGATTTTATTTTTTAGTACTTAGGGATTGGGGTTTTCCTAAATGCGCACTATAATGCCCCCACCCCTCACAAAAATTACCACAGTCTTTCTTCCCCCCAAGATGGGCAGAAAGCCCACTAGGCACCAGGGATGATTGTTTTAGGTTTTTATAAAAGACGGGTGGGGCCACAATTGTTATGTTAATGCTCCCAACTCAAAAGAGACAGTCTTTCTGCCCCCTGGGAGGGCAGAAAGCCCATTCGGCACCAGAGATATGTTTATGGGCATGTTTACAAAGATTTCGTGGGTCTGCTATATGATCAGCACATTCGTTCATAGTCATATTTTTGAAATTTGATAAAGACATACTATTTTTTTTGTTTTGTGGGTGCTCCCATGGTGTTACACTACCCACCCACCAGGGTGTGTTTACACTAAAGTTGACCAACAGCCTAGAACAATATATTCAACAAATACACCGAAGCACACCTCGTCGTAGCTATTATCCAAAACATAAATAATCAGTCTCTGCTGCTCACTATTGATTGTGAAATGGAATAAAGTTATTAAGAAGAATCTGATTCAAGAGTTTTACACAAAAAAGGGAAACTTCAATTATACTCCACTGAAGGATGAATTACTAATTTTATTTAAAGACTGATTATTTATGTTTTGGATAATAGCTACGACGAGGTGTGCTTCGGTGTATTTGTTGAATATGTTTATGGGCATGTCAGGGAGCAGCCACTTAGGCAAGGGCTGCTCCCCTTTTTCTTGGGAACACATTTTAGCTGCTTCTGCCCCGATCTGCGATATTTTTAGGCACATCTGCTCCCTATAGGGGGCAGAAAACCGCTAGACATTAGTAAAAGTTTCTGTGTGTGTGTGTGTACTGGAGTTTGGCTGATGGTCTGTGTTTACTGGCGTTTGGCTGGCTGTGTGTGAACCTGCATTCTGCTGGTGGCGTGTGTGGACTTGTGCTTAGCTGGCAGTGTGTGTGTTATGTTATGTTAAGTTAATTTCTATAGCGCATGACTCACCCGGGGTCATCTCTGCGCTCGCCTAGAAATTTGACCTGAGAGCTGGAAGTCGGAACAGAGTTAGAACAGGAATGCTTTTAGTTGTTTCCTAAAGGTGCTGTATATGGAGATTTTACCTAGGGGCAACGGTAGTTTATTCCAGTATCTTGGAGCCAGATACGAAAAAGCCTTTCACCCCGTGCGACTCAAACGTATACGAGGCACCTGTAGCAGGCCTAGAGTACTGGATCTGAGAGTTCTACTCGGTGTATGTTTTATGAGTTTCTTTTGTAGATAGTAAGGGCCTCTGCCATTCAGTGCACTGTAAGTGAGACAGCAGATTTTAAAGTATGATCTCTTCCTTACAGGTAGCCAATGCAGCTCTCTCAGCAAGGGAGCAGAGGGGGAGCCTGCAGGGCGGTTCCGTATCATTCTGGCCGCCGTGTTCTGAATCACTTGTAATTTAGTAAGCAGGGACTCTCCCACTTCCGCCAACAGAGCATTACCATAGTCTAATCGACTGATGACCATGGCTTGAACTAAGGTTTTGTGGTAATTAGTGGCCATGTAGGGAAGAATTTTGCGGAGTAGACACAAACTATAGTAGCAGGAGCTAGAAATGGCAGCAATGTGGTCTTTCATGGTTAAAGTCTGGTCTAATTTTAGGCCTAGATTTTTAACACATTGTTTAGGGACAGGAGCTTCTACCAGTTGTGGTGGCCACCATTCATCAGACCAGCTAGCTGAGGCTTTTCCCATTAGCATGACCTCGGTTTTACCAGGATTCAACTGGAGGCAGTTCTGCGTCATCCAGCTGGAGATTACAAGCAGTCCCCTGGAGAAGCGCAATTTCTCTGCTTCTAGATCAGGGCCAATGGTAAACATAAGCTGAGTATCATCAGCATATGAAATTATCTCAAAGCCTAGGTTTCTACGATTTTTGCCGGGGCCATATATATATTAAATAATGTCGGGCTTAGGCAGGAGCCCTGAGGTACCCCCTGTCTAGATGATTTTTTTCTGACAGATATGGCCCTAGCATGATGGTTTGCGTTCTGTCTGACATCAAATTCTGCAACCACTTCAAGGCTGTCCCTTGAATGTCACAGGAAATTAGTCTCTCCGCGAGCACTGAATGTGAGAGGGTATCAAACGCCCCGGAGAGATCTAGGAGGATCAGTACTACCGATCCTCCTGTGTCTATTTTCTGTCTGAGAGAATCAGTTACTGCCTGAATGGCGGTCTCAGTACTGAAGCCCGGTCTAAAACCAGATTGTGATGGATCCAGGATTTCATTGGACTCCAGATATAGACTTAGTTGCCTGTTAATTATACTTTCCAGCAGCTTGCCCAATAGGGGTAGTAAAGAAATAGGGCGATAGTTGCTGAGTTCTCGGGGATTCACAGTCGGTTTCTTCAATATTGGGCGTACAAACACTTCCTTCAATGTTAGTGGGATGATACCTGATTGTATTGAATGGTTGTAAATATTTAGAATTGCTGGAGCGCAACTAGTGGCTAAGAGGGCCATTGTCTTTGGAGGACAAAGATCTTGAGGTGAGCCGGATTTTGCAGAGGAAAGTGCCTTGGAAACTTCCTCAAGCGTGGTTAATTCGAAACATTTTAAGATGCTTCCTCCCATTTTTTCTAATCCCTCTGATCTAGTAGGAACTTCATGGTCTGGAGAGGCGATCAATGAAAAGTTAGCATAAATATTAATTATCTTTTCTTGAAATTAGATTGCTAATGAATTGCAAAAATATTGGGTTTCCATAGGCGATTGTCTACAGACTTGTGGAGATACGAAGTCTTTTACTATATTAAAGAGGGCCCTTGGGGCATTACTGGCGCGTTCAATTTGGTTAATAATAAATGGACGTCTGGCTGATTTTAAGTTCAGATGATAACTAGACAGAGATTGTTTGTACCGTAGTCTATTTTGCGGGTCTTTACTAACTCGCCAAAGTCTCTCCAGTCTCTTACATTTAGATTTTTCAATCTTTAGCTCCGAAGTATACCAGGGGGCTGATGGTCGACGTTGGAGAGAGCCATCATTTTTTGGGGGGATCACGGAAGCCAAAGCTTTCACAAAGGCGGTATTAAATTCTTCCAACATTGTGGGAGCTTCCGTATCCTTCTTTGGTGATACCAGGTGAAAAGCCTCGTTAAAGGCTGCTACAGAAAGATTTCGCCAAGGTCTGTGCCTCACTTGTTTTTCCCCCGCCCTTATGTCTATGCTCTATGGGCATGGCTGTTGGATAGAGAACCTAATCATTGAATGATCGGTCCAAGTGAGAGGGTCTGGGAGGTTGCAGGTTAAATGATCAATATTAGAAAAGATTAAGTCTAGTGATTGGCCAGCTAGATGAGTTGGGCCTGTAACTCTTTGGGTGAGTCCAATCATGTCAAGCGTGGAGAGAAGTTTATTAACCTCAGGGTTCGTATGATTTTCACCATGAAAATTAAAATCCCCCAATAAAAGAAATGTATTTGAGGAAAGCACATGTATAGCAATTAGTTCCATCAGTTGGTCCGTGAAATTGGCATTAGTTCCTGGGGTGTGGTATATTAATGCTCCGTTCCAGCTATCTGTGGGTTACGTGATAATCTTGAAAATTCCCAGTTCTATACTTTCATTACTTAAAGTGGAGATCTAATTCACAGACAGTTGATTTTTAAAAGCAATGGCTATCCCACCACCTGTTTTCCCTTCCCTATCCAGATGTGTGGACTAGCGCTTGGCTAGTGGTCTGTGTGAATGGCACATGTCTGGCGATGTGCGTGGACTGTTACTTGGCTGGCGATGTGCATGGACTGTTGCTTGGCTGGCTATGTGCATAGATGGTGCTTGGCTGGTGGTGTGTGTGGATGGGGCTTGTCTGGTGGTGTGGTTTGCATGAATCCTCCAGCGTTTTATTACCCAGAATCCCCTGCAAACCTCAAATTTAGCTAACAATTCACACTTTCCTCCCATTTCTGTATGGTAAATTTGTCGATCACTGCGCTGGCACAAACTTCCCAACACCTAGCGTTTCCCTCAGTCTCCTGAAAAAATCACACCTCACTTGAGTGGGTGCCCAAAGCGGAGAACCTAAAAATGTATAAAATGATAAACTCTGGGGGAACCAAAGTGGGTCCAAAAGGGCAGGTTTTTTCATAAGTATTTAGGTTGACACTGCTTTGGGCACCCACATAAGTGAGGTATTATTTTTATTGGGAGACTTAGGGTAACGCTTGTTGGTGGGAAATTTGTGCCGGCGCGGTGATTTCACAACCTTCCCTCACAGAAATGTGAGGAAAATGTGACTTTTTAGCTAAGGATTGCAGGGGATTCTGGGTAAGAAAACATTGGGAGATCCACAAAAGCCACACATCCCATGACTCCCATGGGTGTCTAGTATTGAGAAATGTCTGGGTATGTTAGGTTTCCCTAGATGGCTGCCGAGCACCGGACAAAAAACGCAGGAGCCCCCTATCTATGACAAAACAACCTGTTTTTGCAAGGGAGGAACCTGCGTTTTTGGTCCAGGGCTCAGCAGCCATCTAGAGAAACCTAACAAACCCAGACATTTCTGAAAAGTAGGGATCTGAGGGAGTCCAGGGAGGTGTAGCTTGCATGGATTCTCCAGTTTGTCTACCCAGAATCCCCTGCAAACCTCAATTTTAGCAAAAACAAATCACGTTTTTGTCACAGTTCTGTGTGGGAAAGTTGTGGAATGACCGTGCCCGCACAAAGTTCCTACCAACCAGTATTCCCACAGGTCTCCTAATAAAAATGCTACCTCACTTGTGTGGGTGGGCCAATTGACCCCGACAGGGAAGGGCCCGAGACCTATTGTGGCATCAAAATTATCGATCACAAAACAACCTGGTTTTGCAAGGGGGTCACCTGCATTTTTGGTCCCAGGCTCGGCAGCCATTTAGGGAAACCTACCAAACCCAAACATTACTGAAAATTAGACACCTGCAGGAGTCCAGGGAGCTATGGTTTGCGTGGATCCCCAACGTTTCCTGACCCAAATCACCTGCAAACCTCAAATTTAGCTAAAGAAATCATATACTTACGTTTCTGTGTGAGAAAGTTGTGGGATCAATGGGGCGACATGAATTTCCCACCACCCAGCATCCCCCCAGGTCTCCAGATAAAAATGATGCTGCACTTGTGTGGGTGGGCCAAGGATCCGCAGCAGGGAAGGGCCCAAAACATATTATGGAGACATCAGAATTATCAATCACAAAAACGACCTGGTGTTGGAAGGGGGAGCACCTTAGTTTTTGGTCCCGTGCTAGGCAGCCATATCGGGAAACCTACCAAACCCAGACATTTCTGAACAGTAGACACCCGTGGGAGTTCAGCGGTGTGGCTTGCGTGAATTCCCCAATGTTTTCTTACCCAGAATCCCCTGCAAAACTTAAATTTAGCTAAATAAAATCAAATTACCTCTCATTTTTGTCTGGGATCACCACGCCAGCAAACATTTCCTTCCGGCCAGCAGTCCCCTGGGTCTCTCGAGTAAAATTATACCACACTTGTGTGGGTGGGCCAAGGGCCTGTGACTGGGAAAGGTCAAAAACATAGAGATTGAGGGGATAGCACAGCAAGCTCTAAGTGCTATATTTTTTTTAAATATATGTTTTTAGGCCATTCTGCATTGGACACAGAGGTTTCCCTAGGTGCCGGCTGAGCCAAAGTGGGGCACATTGTAAAAAAAGGGTCCGTTTTCACTGGAAAAATGTGATGTGTCCACATTAGGTTTTACACCGTTTCCTGTCGCGGGCACTAGGCCTACCTGCACAAGTATCATTTTTATCTGCAGACTTGGGGGAATGCTGGGTGGGTGGAAGTTTGTGGCTACATCGCAGGTTCCAGAACTTTCCATCACAGAAATATGAGGAAAATGTTTTGTTTTTTTACAAAGTTTGTAATTTTTGTTTGTAACAAAGAGATGCACAAATAACCACTACTTATAAACTCCATATCTTGTTCCCATTTCAAATCTACATAGGTTTCGTTGATACCTATTTTCCACTCTTTATATTTTACCAAATGGATTACTGTATATTTTGTACACAATGAAAAACTATTGCAAGGTGCAACTCAGTTATTGGCTCTGGGTACCTCGGATTCTTGGTGAACCAACAAGCCTCATATATCCCCACAACAAAAAGGGCCCACGGACGTAGCGGTATATAGCTTTCAAAAATCTACCATGATTAGAAGAAGTTACAAGTGAAAATGTAGGCACAAATGGCTGTTTTGTCAACTAAATTTCAATATTCTTTTATTTCAACTGTTCCTTTCTATAGGAAAACCTTTAAGGAGCTAACACAAATTACCCCTTGCAGAATTCAGAATTTTGTCTACATTTCAGAAATGTATAGCTTTCCGGAATCCATTATGGGTTTCACACCCATTTCAACCACTAACTGGATGGAGGTTGAAAGCACAAAAAATAGGCCATGTCCTAGTAAAATGCCAGAGCGGTGTAGGAAATTTTGGTTTTCTGACAAAAAATGTCCTGTTCCTGAAAGCTGGGAAGATGGTGATTTTAGCACCACAAACCCTTCATTGATACCATTTACAGGGAGAAATTCTCTTCTGCAGCACCTTTTCCCATTTTCCCCCAAATACCCCAATTTTTGCTGTATTTTGCCTAATTTATCGGTCCCCTCCAGGTGAATCCACAAACCCTGGGTACCTTTAGAATTCTCAGTATGTTGGAAGAAAAGGACGCAAATTTGACGTGGATACCTTATGTGGACAAAATGTTATGGGGGCCTAAGCGCAAACTACCACAAATAGCCAGAAAAGGGTGTGACACGGGGGGGGGGAGGCCTGGCAGTGAAGAGGTTAAATCTGCATACACACAAAGAGATCTTTATTAATCATTTCAAAACCGTACAATACCTACGCTGTCAGATTTTTGTAATATTGTTGCTAAGAATTCCTAAGTGTTCTGCACTCACACATACATCTTTTCAAAACTCCACTTGTTCACTGCTGAAAATACTGACTCACATTAAGAGATGCCCTGAGCTGTATCCCTGGGGAAGAGGGCATCTAGGGGAGAAAGCAGCTAAAAGTTTTCTTGTTTCTCCGGGACTGTAATTATCTGGTCGTCAAACTCTGAATCTGATAATTCTAAGCCGAGAGACACAGGACCTGGCAACTTCGGAGGCACTGTGTGCAGCTCCTGTGCACAACACCATCCGCCCTCATACTTCAGCTGTGCAGAACAGAAAATTTTCCACCAGCTGAATGGAATGGAAATCTTTACTCCAGCTGCCCCCACTCTCAGACCACCCCCCATATGTAAATGTGTGTGTAAATGTGTATGTGCTTATATAGCGCCGAATCACCCCTTGGGGTATCTCCGCGCTGTACTCATACCGCTGAAGGAACCCTTCCTGGCTATCCGTGTGAAGTGTCCACTCCTGGGCACCCCCATGGTGAAACCAGGCATCCCAGCGCTGTTGGGGCCGTTGTGGAGACTAAGCAAGCTATTGCCCAGAGTTGCAGCGTGGGACCCATGATTAGGATAGGCACTGATGCGAGAATATCAGGTCCGAGGAATTTATAGCCCGAGACCCTGCCACGTCGGGAATCGAACCCTGGTCCCGGACCAGTGCTCTGCATCGAGGTCTGCCACTCTAACCATTGAGCCACACTTCTCCACATCTGAGGAAAAAAGCCCCTACCACGTTTCCCAACCGCTTTAAGCATGCGGCAAAGGCTTGCAAATTAGGGCACGTTTTTTCCCCAGGAAAGGTGGAAAATACGTAATTGGACCCGGTATTACCAAGTCTGCATGCTATTTCCCATTCCACGGGGTGGAAAACTTGTAATCTCTGATATTTCACTGTGAGATACCATGCTGTATCCTTATATCCGGCATCTTCCCACAGAGATAACAGGAACTCATAATGAGGGCCATTGACGTAGTTTTATTTCTGATTGTATAATGCTCTGATACGTTGCTACATCTCACTGACATCAGTGACAGATTGCTTTAAGATCAGCATAAAAATTGAATTGGAAGAGGAATACCAGGATATGGCTGTATTTACAATTACAAAATATATTTAAATCTGGTAAGTAGACCTTAGAATCATAAAGTAGAGATTTATGTTTGCTTCGGAAAGGAGAAAAAGGAAACAGCAGAACTTTAGCCCTTATAGTTAAAATACTAAACAGAAAAACAGTTCTTTTTAAAAGTTACGCACCAAATGAATAGGGAAAGACCAGTGCTTAATTGGAGACAGTGGTTTCCGGTGCTCAACACCAGCACTTAATTATCAACACCGGTACTTATGACAGTCTACCACATGTTGGCAATTTGTGTCTAATTTTCAGATAATAATTCAATCAGCGTTTAAAAATTACTAATACCTGCTGTCTGAGCCATTCATACAGCTTTGGGTGGCCTGAAATAGTCTGAATTTTCACACTTGCAGGAGTATTATGGTTAGTGATTGACCTGACATCCCTAGCGTAGAATTCCCCCAAACATTTTGCCTTCACCCCTCCTGTGTGTTTTTGCCTTCACCCCACCTGTGTGCTGAGTTTGTTTTTGTTAGCCTTAGGACTATGTGAACTTTACCACTGCTAACCAGTGCTAAAGTGCTTGTGCTCTCTCCTTCAAACATGGTAACATTTTCCTCCACCTAACTGGCACATTTAATTTAGTTGTAAGTCCCTATTAAATGGTACTACATGTCCCTAGGGCCTTTAAATTAAATACTACTAGTGGTCATTCAGCACTAATTATGCCTTTTAAAACATGTCTCAGTCCTGCTCCGCAGCATATTGTGCAGTTTTTAACTGTTGTTTCGACCTGTCAAAATAAACCTTTTGCTAAGCCTAAACCTTCCTTTTTAATGGATATAAGTCACCTCTTATGTAGGCCTTAAATGCTAATAGTGGAATAGAAGTGGTCCCAGAGTATACATAGAGATTGAGAAAGATCAACAAAAAGAAAAATTGCAACAATTTTAAGACAAAACCATAGTGTTATTTAATCACACTAGGAACAGGCATATAAATGCATAAAGTAAATCACACTATTTACAAATGTGCAGGGTGCCACGGGGAAGGGGAGGGAGTGAAGAATGGGGTAGGGTAGTAGAATAAGTGACTTAGACAAGTTCAAAGCAATGGTACAAATCAATTGTTGGGCACCTTAGTGTCGTGCCAAATATTCAAGAGTCATTCATTGACAAAATCGATTCGGTCACTCTGGAGCTTACCACCAATCATAGGTCACTTCAAGTGTGGTTCGTGTAAAGCATGCCCCACAACTATGCAATCAAAGAAATTTGAATACAAGCATCAGACCATTACATTACAATCACATACCAACTGCAATTCTAGCAACGTCATCTATGGGATCCTGTGTCCATGTGACCGACTATATATTGGCCAGACACAGCAGAAAGTCAAGGCCAGAATCCTTCAACACCAAAGTCGAATCAGATGTAGTGTGACAGGTGCACCCTTAGTCGATCACTATCACCAACTGGGACACCACCCCGAAGAAATGAAATGGATTGTTTTGGAAAAGACAGAACTGGGACCTCGGGGAGGTAATATATCCTCTATCCTGCTTATTAGAGAGTCAAAAATGATGATCCGCTTTGACACGATTCTAACTGGTTTAAATGAGCAAGACCCGAGTAATGCCCAATTAGCTACCCTCGGTAGCTCATGAACAAGGTTATTTTTTGCTCTGTTCTCCCCAGCCCATTTTCTAACCTGTGGTTAACGTTATTTCTGAGACATTGTATGATGTTGACCATGAGCCTTTTTGACCAATGTACGTATTATGCACATGCATTTTTTGATTGTTTTTCTTTTTTCCCACTGGAACCATACTTTGTCATATCCAGCAAGCTTGTATCCATTCACATGTATCGACATGACCAATTGACGTCTTTTTTCAATGTAATCATCTTCTATTTCTCTTGCATCCTCATCTGAAAATGTTGACCGATATGAGCTCATATGTCTGTTTTAACAACCATTGGTTGCCTTTTTCATTCATATGCTGTGCCGGTTTAATGTGTCATTTTTCAACCTTGAGACGCTTCGAACCAATGCATTCATTGTATAACAGTCTCTTCATTTATGTGTTTGTTTAAATGATCACGAGTTTTACTGTACGCTCTTTATTATATGTAATTTTGCAATCCAAAAGTGCACAATCGTTTGTAAATCAATGAGATCCTTTCTCATTACTTTTACGTGATCCCCTACGTGCATATTTTACCATCTCAACCCCAATCCGTTGATTAGTTTGATCCCCCGGGCCCCGACGAGGCCCTTTCAGCCTTGCATTCTATTAAATGATATTCATTAACACATTTAATCTGACATTATTCTATTTACTCTATTTATTTTGTCCGGGATTTCATTTACCCACCTTCTATCTTCTAACCTCGCATTTGAACTACTCGAATGGTCTTTCTTCTATTCTCTAGTTATTGGCAGCATCCTGCTGCTGCACCCGGTTTAACGTCACGCGGTTCCAGCGTTCTCCTTATCTGGGAGCCGCTCCGCGTCCTCAGTTAGCCGGTAGAGTCGAGCGAGTTCAGTCTTGCACGCCGTCTCAAGGTAAGGGAACCTTTTGGAAGACACTCCGTTCACTTTGATTAATTTTGACCCAGCTTTTCGTCCCTGTCCATATGTTTAGTCCCCCGTTTTATTCATAGTCATTTTTTGCCTTATTCATTATTTTTATGGTTTTTCACCTGTACGTGCTTCTGGTCAAACTTCAGTCCGGTTAACTAGTCCTCGTGCACAACACGATTAATCGCCCTTCTGTTTAGTTTCCTGCTGGTTTCGACTCATTAATTATACATTTTCTCAGTTTTGCTATTGACTGGACTTGTTAGTCCCGCTTTCTGACATCGTAGTATACGGATGATAATGTGGGTGACCTGGTCCTGTTAGCTCTGTATTTCTCTATTGTAGGACCACCTATAGTTTCACTCATTTATAGAACGCTTTTTCCATTTGTTTTTAGAGGCTGTTTCCTCGGTGATTCGTCTCACCCTACATACCGATTACACAGCGGTGTGCTTTTGATGGAGTATTCTATTCCTCCCCTTTTTTCAAATAATACACGTGAGTTTAGATTTATTTGGAGTCATCACCCACCTCTCGCTTTTCAAACCGACTGCATTGTTGACCTTACTGTCGCTTTTAAATTAATTTTTAGGTGACTTTCACTCCCACCTGACTTTTTGAGCCTTCTGTGCCCATATGCCAAGCTGTCACTGACTTGATGTCCTCTCTTTTTCTGGTAATTATGGCAGTCATTTCCTTACCCAGTCCTACAGTTGAATTTCCGCTTGGCACTATTCCTCTTTTAACTCCCACCCATATCTTTGCATAGGTGCCTACCTTCCCCGGTCCACCATCCTCTTTGTCCTGAGGAAGACCCCACCTGTAAGGATTTAATCTACCTACCTTTGAAGAGGGGTCGAAACGTCGACATCCCATCATGCCAGTACCCTCAATAGTGCGTCGAGCACTGTGAACTTTCTCTTGTATATGGCCTCCTGGCAATAATATTTGATTTTGTCAATGAATGACTCTTGAATATTTGGCACGACACTAAGGTGCCCAACAATTGATTTGTACCATTGCTTTGAACTTGTCTAAGTCACTTATTCTACTACCCTACCCCATTCTTCACTCCCTCCCCTTCCCCGTGGCACCCTGCACATTTGTAAATAGTGTGATTTACTTTATGCATTTATATGCCTGTTCCTAGTGTGATTAAATAACACTATGGTTTTGTCTTAAAATTGTTGCAATTTTTCTTTTTGTTGATCTTTCTCAATCTCTATGTATACTCTGGGACCACTTCTATTCCACTGTTTGTTACCCAGGTCCCAGTGATTATTGGGTTTGCCCTTAGTTCTAACGCTTAAATGCTAATAGGGCGGGGTGCATTGTATTTAAAAAGTAGGATATGTGTTCTTAAGTTTTACATGACAGGGCATTGAAAAACTCCTAAAGTTGTTTTTCATTCTTGTAAGGCCTATAGTTCCCATTGATTAACACTGGGTTACCTCATTACATTTAATAAGTGATACCGTTGGATTGGGAGCAGATAGAGATATGTAGTTGTACACTCAAATGAATTCTAATATAAAACCCTTTTTTAATGGTAAAGTTGAAATTTAAGTCACAATTTTGAAAATGCAACTTTTGGAAAGTTGTCTTTTTCTTGTCCTAACCATTTGTGCTTTCTGCAAGTGTCCTGGGTCGCATGACTGTGAATGGCCCTGCAGTTGGGGGTATGTGTATTGCTTCCAGACAGTAACACAATCATTAAGTGTGGACAGGATGGGTCATCCTGGCAGGATGACTGTGAGGGGCTGTACCCAACCCCACTTATATTCAAAGGGCTTTGCCTCTTGTACACATAAAGTAATCCGATCCAAGGCTGGCCCTGTCTTTTGTCACCCCAGACGTTTTGAAGCCTTCATGGGGTAAAGAAGAAGTTTCCAAAACCAGATATGAGGGTTTGACAGGGTATTCCCCCACACACAAAGGTTAGCATGAGATATATATAGTGGACCTCCAGACCCACTCACCAAAACACTCCTGGAACTTTGGACATTGCAGAAAAAAGGACTGCCCTGCTGTTGGAGAACTACCTTGCGTCTAAAGAACGATACTGGGCCTGCTTACCTTATCCTAGGCTAACCTGAGTTACTTCAAGGGTCAGTCGGCTCCTCACAGCCTACTCCACCATGAACGTAAATCTTGGCATGGAGATTGAGAGGGTAACTATTTCTGCGATCTAACCTGGTCCATGTTTCCGATACATGCTGCAACAAGGTTGGCCTGAACTTCTGACTTTCTCTCGGTCTAGCACAACTGGCGCTTGCTTTCAGGTGCTATTCACCCTAAAACATGTCGAATAGAATATCTCTGGTTATACTGATTTGGAGTTTTGTCATTCTGGTCTCATTTTATTTATTAAAATGTAGGATTTTCTTGTGGTGTGTTTTCACTTTATTACTGTTTGTGTGCTGCATAACTACTTCATACATTGCCTCTAAGTTAAGCATGACTGCTTTTGTGCCAAGCTATCAGAGGATTAAGCAGAGGTTAATTTAGTGACGTTTGTCGTTGTCCTTGACAAGAATTGTGGTTGTTGCCTGTGTGGGCCTTCCACCTCCCTCAACCAATAACCCATATTTCTTTACAGTTCGTAGTTCTGTTCTTGGCAGTGCTGGTATGGGCAATGGTTGGTGCAACCTGCAGTGACCTCCTCACAAGAGCCCTGGTACTTATGATTTTTACAAATTAGTCACTGGGAAAGGCGTAACACATGTATAAGTTGGAGGGACCCATATGTCATTAAGATGCCACTTCTACAGAGACGTTAGCATTTTTCTCTACTCTGAAGTGCCAATCTGTTTGCATTTCTAACATTTCTACAGAGATACATTAGAAGTTTGATGTTCATCTTCCTGGTAAGCCAATCTCAGGAAGCAATGAGTGGGCATTGGCTGTGACCATATCATCTAGTATGAATTGTTCTTTCCCATCTAGTGACAAGACTTCTCAGCTTATTTATTTATTTCCTAATTGTATTATGTAGCGCAACACTCCACATGAAGCGGATTTCAAAATTTTGCAAACACATTGCTGGGATTGACAATGGCATCATGGGAAACTTATTTGTCGCAAATAGCAAACCTGATGAAAAGCATTGGTCAGTGGAGGACAGAGCTGAACAACAGAGGCCTAAATAGTTACAATTTGTCACTGATACCAATGAGATGTAACAGTGTATCAATCAAAAATAAAACAAAATAGATAGAAACTGGTAGAACAAAAGCATCAGAGGTAAAACTTAGGGGCCTGTTTTGATGGAGGTTGGAAAGACTTCGACCTTCGGTCGGAGGCTTTCCGACACCCGTCGTCGGTTTCAATTCTGACCGGCTGATTATGTATCAGCCTGTTGGCCAGTCGAAACCAGCTTGTAATCCCATAGGGCAGACCTTTCCGCGCTTGGGATTACGATGCAAGGTTTCCTGCATTGTTTCCATGCCGGCCTGACCATGTCGGAAATCGTGTTTGTGGGCCCCCAGCAGTGCCCCCTTGTGTGTATGGCCTCCAGTTGGAGGCCGAGGGGGCACCGATGGTGCCCCCTGTTAATCCCTGCACCCCGTGGCAGGCACCTCGAGGTACCTGCCACGGAATGCAGGGAAGAACAACACCTCCCATTTCCCTTATGGGAGCATGTATTATGGCCGGTTTACAGCCGTAATGCATGCTCCCATAGTGAAATGACGGAATGCGACTGAACACTGTTGGGTCGCATCCTATTGAGGCGGGCGGGACCACCGACCAGGTGTCAGTCAGTCCCATTTACGTGTCGGTGTCAGGCGGAAGCAATTCTGCCCAAAATCGAAATCGGCCCCTTAGTTGTAATTACCTTAGAATACAGTAGGTTTCCAAAGCACTGGACAGTCAAAGCAGAGATGGTATCTGATTAGCATATTTATTATAATATTGCCCATGGTTGTGAAAAAGCAGCAGATCTGTTGTATTGGGCACAAATACAACAAAAACAACTTCTGGTTGGCAGTTGCATTGTAAAAGCGTATTGTATGTATAAGGAGGAACTGGTATTAATGGGGAGGAATGTGTAAGACATTTGAGAGGATCATCATGTGGCTTGACTCTCAATTTAAAGGACATGAACGTTGCATCTTAAGAGACAGTATAAACTGTAAACTCAGTTTAAAAAGGATAAGAAAATATCTGAAGGTGAAGTTCACCCTGGAGACAGAGCGTTAGAAGATTCACTGAGATATTACAGACAAACAGTACACTTAAGTATTCAGATGCAAATGTTTCCCATGATAAGTTTCTTTAAGGGTGATTTATAAAAACTGAGGAGAGGGAAAACATTTGATATGAAGAGAGAGAGTGTTCCAGACTCTGTGAGTATTGCAGCAAAAGCATCAGAAAAGAGTGGATATCTTCTTAAAAAATCTGAGTGTAGAGACACCTTATGTCGTTATGCCTGATGTAAAGTAGCTTCTTGGAGATTTATTTGTGTTTTATGAGGGGTAAAGCTTTGTAGGTGAAGCGTGGAGTTATCATGTGGCAGCATGCCTCAGCTAAGAACCATTCGACGCAGGCAAGACATATGCCCTGTTTTTCTTCAGGAATTTCCCTCTAATAAATATGGACAGGTTTGACATGCTGAAATTCATCTTGGGGATGCAATAATTATTGCATTGCTCACAATTCTGATTTGTTTGGTAACAGGAATTATTGCACATAGCGGAATTTAATGGCAAACTCATAAGGAGGGCCCAGGTCATGTTTTTTAAAGTTGGTTAGAAATGTGACAGCAGCACGAAGAACACATCCTAGAGGGAAAAACCAGTTTTTCAGGATACAGTGAAAAGGATAAAACTGTAGTCATGGTTTCAGATCATGAGGGAGAGGATGTATTTTAAATTCTTCACTGTTTGAAGGTGGAATCTGATGGACCTAGCCATTAGCTCGGATGTGTCCTCTGAGATCTAGGACGCTATCAAGACGAAAACACCGGGATCTAGCTATCGTAGTCAGTTTAGGAGCAATGTTAGAAGTCTTTAAGGTTTTAAGCCAAAGAGGTTTGTTTGCTGCTTTAGATTCCAGGGTAAGGAAAATAAATTAATTTTCTTTAAAGCACAGCATCTTAGGGGTTTTTGTTCCATCCATTGCGGATAGAATGCAGCAAAGATTTAATCTTGGAGATTGATTTAAGGCAGCCCAGTTTAAGATATATGTGGGCGTCATTGGCATATCATTAACACAAAATATAAAAACTTTTAGGGAGTTCACACAATGATTTAACATTGAAAGTTTAAGAAGATGGACCTTAAAGTGAACTATGCAGGATACTACAGAGGATCAGAATTAGAATTAGAATTGACAATTTGAACTAGTTGACTACTTTGAGAGATAATGTTGAAACCATTCTACCATGGTTTCTTCCATGCCCCTCCTGTTTGTATGTGTACAGAATAATTTCTTCTTTTTTTTTGTTTAAATATCTTTATTGGTATTTTACTTATTTGACATGACTGACAGTGCGAGTCTATACAAAGAAAGTTTTTTGTTATTTTCTGCTGCGAATTGTAGAGATGCAAATTTCATATGCAGAATAGCATTAACCTTCATAGCAGTTTAGAAACAACACATCTATGCTATTCCTTAATGCTGACATGTAGATCATATTTGAACATACGCACGAGTACCTCGGTATGCTATTGCTCACATGCATGCACCAGGTACATCCATTACATAACCTGTTGGATCATACCGGCAAATCACTGTTTAATAGGAGAAAGACCTTAAATGATTGCAAAACGCACATATCGACCACTAGTGAATTCCAACAAATCATATTTTTCCCAAAATATTCCAAACATAACTAAAACTTAAAATATCTAAAGAAACATCTGCCACCCACTAATCGCAGTTAGTATTAACCACACAGGACCGTACATTAATGTGCATTATCAGTACACTTCCACGCATCCGCACACCCAATGAATAGTAGACACAATACACATAACAGGCCAGAGCAGTCATTATTGAGGAGGATCTGTGCATCCGGGGACTGAAGAGGGGTATATGAGGAGCCATCCGTGAAGACTAGGGGAAGCGACATAAATCTACTTTATAGACTTAGAGGCGTGCAACTCCCCATTGCTGAGTGGTGGGGGCCCTGGTAAGTCAGTCAAGGATTGGCTAACAGGGTGGCATCTGATGCTGCCGAATTATCAGTCTGGAAGGCGACTAGCAATTCGTCCCAATCTTGTGCAATGGGAAATTTACGAAGCCCAGCTATCTCCTCTCTATGCAGTGCTGCGCTTTCAGCCTGAGCCCACGCTGTGAATAAACGCCTCCAGCTAATTATCTCGGGGGGACTGCATTTTTCCATTTCTTGGTTATGAGACGCTTTGCAGTGATGAGACCTAGGTCTCGAAATTTCGAAGTAACTCTATTTTCTTTTAGATCTGACATACAGCCCCAAAAGGCACACCTCCCACGACAGTGGCATATCTGTGTTTGTGTACAGAATAATTTCATGGTCTATGGTGTTGAGTCCCGCAGTTAAATCCAAAGGATGGGAAGATAGAGGTGGCTTTCAAAAAAGGAGAAGAGTATGCCACCTATCACCTTTAATGTTGGAAATTACATGCTGTGTCTGCTGGGAACCCTAACAGAAACATACCAAGAAGTCATTTTCCTGGATATGGTTAATTCATTGATGGAAACACATGGGGTTGATGTACACACCTTTATTGCAGTTTAGTTCAACACCATTGAAGAGTGGAATTTGTGAGCGCCAGACAGTGAGGGAGAACAGCTCAAACAAGGCCTTTGGCAATGGCAGGAGGTGCTGGATTAGCCTATGATGAGGGTTTTGATACTAAGATAACAGACAGTTTGAACTCTATGGAGGGATTTGCTTGTTATGAGAAAAAGATGCCTGTCCTAATTGAAGAAATATTAGAGACATCAATTTCCTGTTTAATGTTGTTAATTTTAGCATTATAGAATAAAACACATGTATTCCTTCTGAAGTGGTCAGGGCCATAGTGAGAGGTGTTATTGGCCTGAGATTAGATAATTTCAGTTTCTTTGATTTATAAAGAGGTTTATTTGAGAAGTCAGAATTGCTACTCTTTGATGGAATGAAGGGTTTATAATTGTATTCTTTTTAATTTAAGCTGGACAAGAAGGAGAGGAGTTATAGTGATCCTCCACAGTCTTTCAACTCGTCTAAAAGAACAGTTTTTGAGTATGAGAATAGATGAAAACCACTTTGAAGTTTTGGTGTTGTTGAGAGTTCTCCCAAAGAGCTCATGGGAGGGATGTGGTTTTACAAAAGACAAAGCGATTAAGCAGGTCAGGTTGTCTACATCCACAAGGCAATAGTCACAAATCCTATTATATTCTCTTTTTGTTTATTTCTAAGTAGGAAAATTTGAGTTGGAATGAAAAAAAAGATGAGGAGATGATCAGACCAGTTGAAGTTCACAGGGTCCAAGGGTTTGATGCTGTCTCCACAATAATGAGGTTGAGAATAAAGCCTTTACCATAAGTAAGTAAGCAAAATGTTGAAGGAGGCTGTTGAGGACCAAAAAGATATAATTTTGGAAATGATAGATGATGTATTCAACCCATCATAACAATCTCCCAAAAGGATAGATTTGTAATGGAGAAGGAGGTGATATGTGATGTGTTTGATGAGCTCATTTAAGAAAGAGAAGATCAATCCAGGAGGCGATAGATAAAGAAAAATCTTGATTTGCTTGTGGTGGTATGGAAGAGTTCAACTTAGAGAATTTTGTAGGAGGTAAAAGCTATAGCAGGAACATGAGAATTAAAAGATTACTCATGCGCATGATAGCTCAATAGAACTGAGCCCTGGCAGTTACCTTTATTGCTCAGAAGAAGGAGCCAGCTGAATGCATCTCCCTTCTTAAAGTGTTATGTTGACAAGATATAAACACACATTCATGAAAATAAAAAGCTCTGGTCTCCATAATATGGGCCTGAGACTTTGAGAAATTTCATAAAAACATTTTCCTAACTTACCACCACAGACTGTGCTGTGGTTACAGTAGCTATAAATCTTTAAATTGAGACTACTGCAGTAGCTTCCAGATGCAAGATGGCCTTTTAACAAATAATGCCCATTGTGACTCAAGGTTTAAAGTCACTTGCTTGTCTCTTAACATAGACATGTTCTTCTATGCATGATTAAAATGTCTCTTCTTTATACAGATAACATACAATTCCTCTTCAAAGGATTTTATTTCCTAAAATAGGGATTGCATATGTTTTGCAGAGAATCTTTATGAACGATAGGCCTAATAATCTTACAAACATTGTCTGAAATCTAGCCACCTTCTCTCACCCACAACCCATGGTAGGAAATAGTCACCTTCACTACAGTTGGTTTCTTTGTGAGTGGAGTGGAGAAGGAAAGGAGGTGCAGAGGAAATTGGGAGAATGCATGAAGAAAATAATTAGCACTGGTAGCATATATGATGACAAATGTCTTTGCTTGCTGCATCAGCAATGGCAGGCCATACCAGTGGCACAATGGACACCAAACCAATGCCTCTTACAAAACACAACATCTGCTGATGATGACAATAATGTCTATTATTTCTGTTTCTCTTTAAGCTTATCGGGGACACCTCGCCAGAAAAAAATATAGAAGATTAAGAACCAGTAAGAACTGTGAGGAGAAGCTGCAGACATCACCAACAGAATCAGTCTGCATTTCAAATACTGAAGAGTGAGTTCCACATACATTTTTAATATTGTCAGTGTTTTGTGTTATAAATAGCATGATTCTGAATGTTGGATTTCTGCAAGACATTTGGAAATTGGAATATTTATGTACTTGTAGTGACAGAACATAATATCCTTGCCAATTCTCTGTAGCATTCCTGTTTTACAGTGTTTTGCATTGGATGAGTTCTATTTTTCCACTCCTTACAATCAGGAAACTACTTTTTTATTTTTCGTTCAGGACTCAATGGGAGTGTGGGTGTTTTTTTACTCCCTCTTCATGTGTACTTGTTTGGTTTTCACCCCCTCCTTATTGTTATGAGTGTGGCTCTCCCCAGTTCCTCCATTGCTTTTCCATACATTCTCACTCTTTTTTTGAATTTTGTCCACTACCAGTTCCTCCATTTCTCTGCCACATTTCCAAGATCGTCCATTACTTTCCACCACCAGTTCCTCATTGCTCTGCCATACTCCTCCATTGCTTTTCATCACCCTGCCTCCTGCTCCTTGACATTACTTTCCTGTCAATGTTTATTCCACTTCCTCCATTGTTCCTCAACCTTCCCTGTTTCTGTCTGAGCTAGACGCGATGAACTCTTGAGCTGACAAGTTCTGGTATCCCCGAGGTAGGGGCGATTTCTCAGAGAAGCCGAAATACTCCTCATGACAAAGTCATATGTTAGTAATAAGTGTCTGCAGAGATGATCCACCTTTAGGAAGAAAAGAGCTGAATGGCATAAAAACTTCCAACAGGAAAGTTATGGTAGAAAATACATCTGAACAGAGGCAAGCCCCAAGGCAAAGTTAGTCAACAAGAGGAACTTACAAAACTCTCTTCAGAAGTGGAAGTTCAGAATCAGGAATTCCAGCAGGTGAAAAACCATCTCTGACGGCATAGTGACACAGAGAGGAGTGGAAGACGTTATCTTTTATAGAAGTATAACATGAAGCAGGAACCTGAAACATAGGAAGTGTCGCCATCTTGCATTGGTAAGTTTTATACCCAAACTGATGAAAGGTGTTGTTAACTGCAGAGACTAGTTTGTATGGCATGTCTTGCGTCCTGCCTTTGTGAATCCTCAGCAATGTTATGCAGCCCTAGGTTTTCACAAGGACAAAACAAGATGGCACCTGTATGTCTGATATGATGCGAACCCCGAATCTGAGACTACACCAATGGAGAAAAGAGCAGATGCACATACAGAATTCTACTTGTTGACCGTGCTTTGCCCCAGGCCATAGGCCATGTAACACGCAGTGGTGTCCAGCAAATATGTAGATAAGCACAGAGTGGCAACCCCACAACTACAACCCATGTGGTGAGTTGTGCAATAATGTAGCAGTATGCCCCCCTTCTGGAGCACTTGGCTTGTCAGCAACTCAGTTGTAAAAATGTCAGGGTAAAGCTGGTGCATGAGAGGATGGCTTTGGAACCCAAGATCTTTCACTAGGTGGATATCTTTTCCACTACACCGAAAATGGCAATTGCTTCTGAAAGTCTCAGGAATCGCAGATTTCACTGGCCTCATATTCAGGATGATTATTGACAATTATTGGAAGAGGAGGAGATAAACGATTAAAGAGTCTGGAACATATGGTTTGAGTTGTGAAACACGGATGGTCAGAAGTACCTTCCAGGAATCAGAAGACAAACTCTGTTTACTTGTTTGCTGAAGTAAAGGAGCCAACGAAATGTGGTCTCAAGCCAGTAGGCAGTTGTTCGAAGGGCAGAAATTTAGAAGACAACCAAGCCTTCTTGCCAGGTTGAAATTTAGGGGCTAGTTTTTGCGATTATCTACAGCTCTTTTCATTCTGTTTAGAAAGATTAAGGGTTTTTATGATCTTTTCCCTTTGTTCTTGCAACTTTTCAACAAGGTCAGAGGCGGGGGAACCATAGGAATCAGATGAGGTAGGTCTGGAAGGCATGAGGATGAACCCTTGGAGACAAAAAAAAGGAGCCGCTTGATTTTTGCAATTTGTAACATTGCTTTAGATAAATTCTGCAAGGCTTACGGACTCCAGACAGTTGTGTTGAGTGTTCTGTGTTACAGAAGCAGTGTAAGTATTGAATTCCATTGGTCTGGGGATGGAATCCATATGGCAGACACTGTTGGATATTTAACGTTGAACATCAAGCTTTCAAAAATAAGATACCTAGTGGGAACCTTGGCAGGAAACTATAGCTTGAGGCAGACCATCTAGTCGAAAGATATCAGTGACAAACCTTTTCACCATTTAAGGTACACAAGTGATGGTCTTACAAAGGTGACAAATTGGGGTTAGCCTTTGTCGAATTGGTTTCAAGATCCATCAGATTGATTACAAGGAAGATACAACAATCCAAAACATTAAAAATCTTTATTTGCTTTTGCAGTTATGCTATATATCCTATATTGTTGATGAAAAATATAATCACATCTGCTTCCAGACAAAAACATAAGAATGTGTTACCTAATTACTATTTTTATACGCTAATAAATTTGTATGCCTTCTCAGAGTCGATACTGAAAAGAAATCAAGCTGTTTGTGAGCTGTTCTTGGATCTTAATAATTCTGTCAAATCAGGCATTTTGTTAGAAGATAAAATTTTGGTTAAACTGTCTTCAATCAACACTAGTTTTGTCTAGTGAGTTCGCTCTTGATGATACATTTTAAAATATTGTTACTAGCTGAATGGCAATCCATATAATAATAGTTATGATATCCATTAGCGTAGTTATGCAGATTTGTACAGAGCACTATCACCTGGGAGGATATCCTGGCCCTGAGCAGATGTGAGTTTAGCAACACCTAGGGCCTAGTAGGGCTACTCGAAAAGCCCAGTCTTCGGGCTGTTGTGGAATTCAATAAATGAGAAGGAGGCTCTGATGTACAACAGGTCATGCCATGCTTTAGGAGTGATGCAGGAGAAAGCTCAACTGCTGGATCTTATTTTCCATATGGTTGGGATTTGCACAAGTAGGAGTCCAGACGACCGGGGGTGTCTGGAAGCAGATGTGATTGTTGAGGTATGTTGAGCCAGTGTTTTGTAGGGCCTTGAAAGTGTGAGTGAGGAGTTTGAACAGTGCTTGTTTGTGAATGGGGAGCCAGTGGAGCTCCCTTTAGGTGTGGTGTGATGTGATGTGAGTGTGGCGTGGGAGGTTGAGACTGATTCTTGCTGCTGAGTTTTGAATGGTCTACAGCGTTCTGTTGATTTTTTTTATTGATCCTGGCATAGACGGTGTTCCCATATTTCAGCCTGCATGTGACCAGGGTGTGAGTGACAGTTTTCCGGGTGCTGGTTGGGAGACATTTGAAAATCTTCCTCAGCATCTTCAGGGTATGGAAGCATATGGTGGTGACTGCATTGACTTGGTCAGTTGTTAGAAATGGGGGTCTCTAGTTGGCATGTTGTTAACCTGTCCAAGTAGGGACCCTTCTTCCTAGTCAGGATAAGGGAGTTACACTTCTGAAAAAAACCCTGGTCACCCCTTTGGTAGCTTGGCACGAGCAGTCAGGCTTATCTCAGAGGCAGTGTGTAAAGCATTTGCACATAAAAAACAGTAATACAGTGAAAACACAACAAAAGGACACCACACCAGTTTTAGAAAAATAGCCAATATTTATCTGGTTAGAACAAGACCAAAACAATAAGAATCCAACATACAGTTATTTAAACTACTCATAAGGCAAAAATAGACTTTAAAACCAGTCCCTTGAATTCGATAGCTGCTACCGGGGCTATTCACGGCGTCATGAACAAACAAATACAACAGTTCTGGCTGACCGCGGCGCCGCGGGCCCCCTACAGTGTCGGGAAGACCTGCAAACATAAGTGACCGGTGCAGGTAAGCACAGTGGGGCAGGGTGCTGCGGGAGAGGGGATGTCGATTGACGACTGAATAGGAGTTATTCATTTATTTAATTGACCCTATTCCGTCGTCTTTCAACATCCTCCTCACCCCGCCCCACTGCGCTTACCTGCACTGGACGCTGCTGCCCGCGAACAGTACATGCAGAAATGTAGGGCGTTGGGGACCTCTCTGTGAGCTGCGAAGAGCCAGCGTCATCGATTCCGGAGGTCAGTGCAGGAGTCATCAGGCCTTTGAAGTCACACGAGTTGAAGATCGAACTCTGTGCAGTTGAAGGCGGGAGCGCCCGCGTCGGGGCTGCAGTGCGAAGTGCAGCGGTGTGGTGTCCTCAGGTCACAGTGCAGGCAGTGGCTCGGTGACAGCATCCAGCAGCGTCGGTGAGACCAGGGCTGCAGTGCGAAGTGGGGTAGTGCTCGTCGCAGTGCTGGCAGGCCACTGTAAGGTAGCAGCAGCATCGTTGTTGCAGCACTGCTGTCAGCGGATGAACTGGGCCAATGGCACTGGTGGTGGGCGAAGGCTGCGGTGTGGGATGCGGCGGTGTGTCGTGTAACTTACAAACTGTGCCCCCAAATAACGGTGCAGGCAGCGGCGTTGATGTCATCTTTGAGCAGTTCTGTGTTCTCCACAAAAGGGGTCTACAGGTCACGGTGCGGGCAGTGATGTAGGTGATGGTGTTGCATCGTTGTCGGGGATACCAGGGTTGTGGTGCAAATTGCGGCAGTGCCTTCAGCGGTGCCTCAGGCCACGGAGCAAGCAGCGGCGTTGTTGACAGCATCGGGTTGTTTTTTCTTCTGTTACAGCACAAAACACACAGTTCCCAATGCTGGTAGCAGATGAACTTGAAGTCTTTGTTGTTCCTAAGACTTCTTGAACAGTGGCAAGCTCAACCTCTATCCCTTAGAGACACTCATAAAGAAGTTCAGAAAGTTCAGTCCAGTCCTTTCTCTGCCCACGATAGAAGCAGCTACTGCAGGCCAACACAGCGAAGCACACAGCAAAGTGGTAGTCCCTCCTCACAGCTTCTCCAGTTCTTCCTCTTGGTAGGTTCTGTGATCCAAAAGAGTTCTAAAGTTCTTGGGTCAGGGCCCCACTATTTATACCACATTTCCTGAAGTTAGCACAAACAAAGATACACTGGCATACATAAACCAGCTCAGGCCAGGTTCACTCCAGGAGGGTGAGACAGCTTTGTGAAAGACAGCCACAGTCCATTCAGGTGCAAGTGGCAACTCCTCCCACTACTCTAAATGCAGTCAGGTCTATTCAGCCTGGCTATGAGTCACCCAGGAAAGGCAGGGTACACCTCAACCGCCCCTTGTGTCTGTCTAGTGTGAATGCACATCCCTGCTCCTGTCACTCTGAACCCAGATGGTGAATACACAAATGGTAGAGGCACACAGGATGGTTAAGCAAGAGCATGCCCACTTTCTGAAAGTGGCATTTTCAAACACACAACATAAAAATCATCTTTGCTAAAAGATGTATCTTTTAATTCTAAGTTCAGGAAGCCTAAACTTCACTTCTCTCTCTTTTCCCATTGGAAAGTTATGCTTGTGAGATGGTACAAAACAACTCCCATGTTAACCTATGGTACACATAGCCTTTCAATAGTGAAAACAAAATCAGCAGTATTTCATTATCACGACATGTCACACACACCAGTACATGTCCTACCTTTCGCATACACTGTGCCCTGCCCAGGGGGGTACCTTGGCCTACCTGAGGGGCACCTAACATGTAAGAAAAGGGATGGTTTGGGCCTGGCAAGTGGGTGCACTTGCCAGGTCAACATGACAGTGAAATCTGCATGAAAACACTGCAGTGGCAGGTTTGAGACACCATTGAAAGACTACTTGTGTGTGTGGCACAACCAGTGCTGCAAGCCCACTAATAACATTTGATTTACAGGCCCTGGGCACACACAATGCACTGTACTGGGGGCATACTAGTAAATCAAATATCAGAATCATGGAAACACCAATCCATCAACACAATTTACAGTATGAGCACGTGCACTTTAGTACTGGTCAGCAGTATTAAAGTGCACAGAAACACTAAGCCAGCACAAACAATATCCAGAATACCACAAAAACCAGGAGGTCAGAAGCAAAAAGACAGGGGAAACAAGTGAATTGTGCAGGTTGATAATTTGCAGGTCTCCCGTTTAATTAGTCAAAGCCTAAATCATGGAGTGAAGTACTTATTAGTTTGACGGACCCGTTTAGCTATTTTAAAAATGGTTTCTGGGATAATTTAATTGCAATTTGCTATGTCTTTGTCGTCATCATCTTTGTATGGAAGAAATACGTTGTTAGTGAAATCACCCCTTATTAGAGCTGTATAGGTTATTAAGTTGCACAAAGTTTACATTTGTTCAAGTAATAAACAGTTGTCTGTTTTTGATTTGTTTAGAAGAGATGTACATGTTAATAAGATGTATCGAGGAATTCCAACAGAACTTCAACCAGACAGCGATTATGGTTTTTGAGATAAAACTAATTGTATGAATAATCACGTTCAGATTACAGATTGTATGTGATGATAGGGAGCCACTAGGCCTACCCATTTGGCCTTTAGTTGCTGGTGAATTAAAGCTAGAGAACAACTGGAGTTTAATTGCGTCTGTTTTCCATTCCTCCTGATGACAAATATTATGAAAAGTATTTAAGAAAGACCTTTCATTATCGCTCTTACTCAGTTGCTCAAATCCATACCTGAGATGTTCCAGGAACACATCTTTGGCTGATCTATGACAGGTGCATCTTTAAAAAGGTCGATATGAGGAATATTCAGTTGTATTGACTTATTTAATGATAGAGGACCCTTTATGGCTGTACTTCTGTAAGTTAGTGCTGTCTGTGACTGTAGGAACATACATGTTCCTGCCTGAGTAATGCTTCTCGTTGGTGGAAATAATGAGGTTCTCAATCACGTAAGGTAATATGGTATCTTGCCCATAAAATAATGGTAGTTGACTAAATGCTGCATTCTTTGTACGAAATATGCAGGTAGTTTTTGGGCTCAGCTGATTTAAGAGTGAACCCCCATCCCAACAAACTGTTACTGTGTTTCAGTATTGTTGTGTCACTGCTTGGAGAGTTCCATTTTTTACGAGTGAACTATTTACCCATTCTTGTGTCTATATTGAATGCTATTTAGGTCACTTGACAGTATGGTTTAAATATTTGAGTTGTATTATTTTCAATATTTGTTAACGGTTCAAAAATCCTGCCAAGTCCTAAATTGGACAGAAATCTATTTGAAAAGAGTTATTGCGAACAGCTACTCTTCACTTAATTTCATTTTTCAAATGAGTAACTGTGTTGAGTCGATTTTTTAGTTAGCTCTTCATTGTAACTAGATACATCCTATTAAGGGCTTGCTTTTCCTAAGGTGGCATTGTAAATTTGTGGACTATCGCTTAGAGGGTTGATAGTTTCCTGACCCTCTGGACAGGCCACATTCGGGATAACCATGTTGGGATCATTTAATGATTGTACTATAGAAGCAGTGCCATTCGATATTTGAGTTAATATGTCATTATTCAATCCATTACTTGCTGGACCAAAGACGTTTGTATTTAGTAGGTAGCGATTTCTACTCTGGACTTGTCAATGGTGGTAAAGTAATGATTCCTTTTGTTTTGTTCGTAATGTGTTATGCAAAGTTTCTTCTATGTCTGGTGGGGTTTTCGGTTCTACTGTTGCAGCCTGAAGGCTAAAGAGCATGAGCAGATTATCCTGTCTGTTACTCCGATGACACTTTGAGGGTGATTCGGAGATTTACTTTATTACAGCAGTTGGCAGAAATTCAAGAGCTTGAACCGATTCTCTTGTCATGCCAGAAAGCCACTTTTCTGTTGCACGTTGAGATGTAATCCTTTTGGGGGGTTGGAGCCTGCCGTCTGCTTACCGGCCTGAGCTTCACACTCCTTGACTCTCCCAGGCAGCCTACGAGACCTCCGGTGCCGTCCCCGGACTGGTGGCCTCTCCATTCTGCTGTGGCCTGGGAGAGAGCTGAGCGGACTCCGTGAGGTGGCTGTGGCTCTCTGCGTAGCCTGAAGTCTGATGCCACACAGAGGAGGCAGCCCCCCATGTATGACTCCTGTTACATTCCTGTGATCTGGGGGGCCCTGGGGGATCTTTGGTATCTTAATCTGCACTACCCTACCTCCCAGAGGGGATGTTTACCAGCTCCTCTGTCTGCGAGCAGTGGCCCTGCCCTGATGGCGACTGTGGGGCCAATCTGGGGTTATCTGAGTGTCCTTAGTCTGGGTACGGTGGAGGTGTCCTTATGACTGCTTCTTTATTGCTACGTGTGCACTCTCTCTGCTGCCTGTGAGCCCTCTCGAACTCTTTGCCCCGCTGGAGATTTGCTTCCTGTATGACCTTTCTCCATTACAGCTTTTACCAGGGCCCTGCCGGACCGCTGTGCTGCAGAGGCTGTGATGCTATACCACTGGGAGTCGACATTTCTGGGAGATCAGGCGGTCGCTGCCTGCTGTTCAACATTTATTTTATTGCCCACGATCCCCTGTGTGAGTATTCTAGCATGTGCCCTTATCTGGCGGTACCATCCTGCTCCCCACGACTGGCGGTAACCGTGCTGCTCCCCCTGACTGAAGGCTCTCCCCAGGGCAGTCTTGGATGGTGAGACAAGGTGTGGGTACGTGGCTGTTCTCTCTGCTACTGATGGTTGCTACTGCCCCAGATACTTCTAGTGGCTGGTTTTTATTCCCTCTTTGTTTTCATCCCCCCTTCTCTAAAGTCATGACACGCCCTGGTCACGGGAAGGAGGGCAATGGTCGGGCCCATAAAAATCTCCTGTGACTAGTAAAGGGGCTTGCAAACACCCAAATACAGTGCTGGTCCTGCAGGACAAGTTGGACTTCAATCGTTTTGGCTATTAAGGACTCAAAAGACACCCTTGAACACAACATTTATTCAGTGATGGTTGATTGCGGCCTCCTACTGGCTGATCACCATAAGGTGGGGTAATGCATTGTCGGTACTCAACTTACCTTGAGGGAACTGGTCCTCATGACTCAGGATCTGACAACCCAATAGGAGGAGGTGGTGGGCCACGTTTGTGTTCTTAAGGCCTGTTTGGAGGACTCTGAGGGTTGTGTCTGCAGGAATAAAATCTGGGTGGTAAGTGTGCCTATGAGATCAGAGTGTGCACACATGGTGGCCTTTCTTGAAATATGGCTATGGGAGAAAGTAGAACCAAAGTAGAACCAAAGGGGTTGTCCCCCTTCTTTGCCCTGGAAAGATCCCATAGGGTTCCCACCAGCTCACCACCTCCTGGTGGGGTGCCTCATTCCATAGTAACGCACCTTCTACATTTCAGGAACGGAGACCATATCCTCAAATGCGCCAGAGACATAGGATGAATGACAATATCCCACAGCAGCATCTCCTGGACCCCTGCAGATTCCAACAAGCAGTGCCCCCTAGTAACTACCTTAAAAACTTCTCACTCCACAAGTGGAGAGGAAGCAAAGGCAGCGTTTTCATCATCATTATAGCAGAATCATCTGCTCATCATCACTTACCTTCTCCCAAGTCGATTGGAGTACTGTTACCTCCACCAACAGGTGTTCAGGATTAAGTTACATATAAAGCAAGACTTCTGCCGGTAGCACTATCGAAGGTAAAGCCTTACATGGAAGACTTAGGGCAAACAAGCTCACTAGATCTCTGTGGCCCTCTCACTATCCCAGCCACGTTGAAGAACACTGGCCAGTACTCTGCCCCACCCGGCTCCCCAAGAGCGTAGAGCTCAGTAGAAAAGAATGGCGACCGAGACTCACGCCAGGGGGGTCAAAGGGCACTGGTCCACCAAAGCTCCTTCCAAGCAGCCCGAGGCCTCAACACTGAGACTGCTGGCTGCTGATTAGCAAAGTGGTGATCCGATAGTCAAGAGCCGCAAGGAGCGATCTGATCTAAGCCGTATCAATGAGAGATTTGACCGTCCGGTGCAGTGTGACTATGCTGTCAGAGTTAGGGAGCAGCAAAGAAAAGTCCCTGAAGCAGAAGGCCAGAGAAATAATCGTAATTTATGGAATTTCGTAGTATGCTTGTTACGTAAATTCCCCAAATTATGGCATTACGCCACCTTGCTTGGCTATGCATCATTTGAGGTAAACATTTTTCACGATTGTGCTAAAATTTGTGATACTTTTGCTTTATTGCACTATTTTTCGCTCTGAACGCATCCTTGCATCAAAGTTTGCACAAGCCTACGTTTTTCTCACACAGCAAAACACATCAAGCAAGAAGTAAGAAGTCACTTTGCGGATTTGGTCAGCAAATAATTATATTTATTGTGTCAATTAGCTCTTTCCAAAAAGGAAACGTGACTAAATCCACATACAAGATTAAGGATCTATTCGTTCTTTTTTTGTATCGCGAGCATCTGCCCAAGTCATCCACAATAATTATGTGCAGCATCTTGGGAGTGTAAAATGCTCTGGCAGTCACGCATGACTTCAAAACATTTCCCATATAGGCTACACTATAAACCCACACAAACTAAAGAAGCTTACTAGCTTGCCACCTATCCTCCAAAAGCCCTTTGGTGCTTTGTCAGGGTATGAAGCGCTTTTCAAATGTGACTATATCACAATGCAATGTAGCAGGCCTGAATCAAAAATGTAAACTTTTATATTTTTCTAGAAGACTAATTGTCATCTATAATGGCATCGCATCATAAATACTTTTGTAAACCATTTGACCCCTTCCTCCGTCCTCCAGGGCCAGATGTCCACAGAGGCAGATCCAAAGAGTGACTGCAAATTGTGCACCAATCTTTTGCTGCCTGTCACTAAATTTACAATGCGACCTATGTACTAATAGGTTGCAAGATCTCCAGTCACAGAGGTTGCAGAACGACCTGCCTAATGAATATTAATTAGTCAGGTTGCTATTTAAGACTCCCGTGTGATTGGCTACAGTCAAGAATGGTGGCCTGTAAGGAACAGCATACTACCATCCCTGTGTTTGTATTCCCAAATGCCTACCTTTTTTCAAAAAACAGCTTGTCTTCCTTACATGAACCAGTGCTGCTTTAAAAATGTTACTTGTTTGGAAGAGATTGGGAGGAGGGAACTCGCTGCTCAAACACGCCCACCCTCCCCCCACGCCCGAGGTTGCCCAACATAAATGTAACAAGCATTTACAATGCAATGGTCTCGGCATTGGTAAAGTTAGAGCTATTGGCATTGCTCATGACATTATTTTTGTTTATGTTTTTGTTATTAAAACATTTAAAGAAACGGCATTGTTATTTACAATGCAATAGCTTAATTACTCTCAAATGCGAGACCTATTGCATTTGCACCCACACACAGAGCCACCTACACACACACTGATTAAGCTATTGACATTGTAAATAATAATGCCGTTTCTTTACATGCTTTAAAAAAACATAAACAAAAATAATGTCATGAGCAATGCCAATAGCTCGGATACCTTTGGGTCTTGCCAGCACTATATAAAACGCTTAAATAAAATAAATAAATAAGGTGGTTCTAGCGTTTCTTCGAGTCTCTTTTGGAAATAAGCCCGCGCTTTAAAACAGCCCCATATAAATAAAAGAGAATGTATCTTACCCCAATACGACAATCCAGTAAAATAGCTTACTGCAACATCTATGGCATACATCCTTAAATGGACAACATGAGAACCATTCTGCTGCAAATCAGCAGGTAATTAAAGTGCCTAGCGCCAGCCATGTCTGTGGGGAGCGATGTACGATTATTAGGCATCAGAATTAAAAAAAACACAAAGAATCTGCTTGTGGTTTTGCATTTCAGCATCAAGCATTGCTACAGGTATAAAAAAAAATACAACAAAAAGTACAATTTGGCGGCAACACTTGACAAAATCCTTAGTCCAGTACCCATAAAAGAGTCCAATTAGGTAGGGTGGTTAGTCTTTATGTTAGATAAAAGCGTTTCGTTTATCGGATGGTTGCAAAATAACTAACAAAATGGTGCTGAGGCTACTGGACCAAAATACATTACATTCACATTGCTACCAGCACCCACGATCGGGACGGAGTTCGGGGATTTAAAAGTGATTTAACACGTAATACATTGAAAACATGCCACTTCATACACAGTAAACGTTTTTCAACACAACGGGGATCGACACCAAGACACGGCTGGGGCTTTAAGAAGACGTCACCGTCCAACGTGTTACTAAGGCGGAAGTGAAAGCACAGTTCCTTTTCACTGGCCTCACACGCCCATAATATTGCTAGTCGGCCCGCTACACCGAGTCATTACTATTAGAAACCGCATCCGTCTTTAATCTTACATTTTACAGTTTTTTTTTTACACGTACCCTCTAGACGGTGCTTCCGGATAAATGACTAAATATTTTTTACAAAAACGGGTTAAAATTGATAACGTTTCCACGGTGGAGGATAGATTATTATTATTCTACAATTGCCTTTGACAAAATAAAAAAACAATGATTTAAAAAAATACTCTGTCGCTGCCTATACATGCGTGCTGCAAACTTGAGAGGTGGGGCCTCCAAGTAGACACTTCGCTGTGGTTGCTGGGGGATGGGCGTGGCGCCCCTAATCTGGTTGTGCCCGAGACTTCCAGTTTACACGTAACCCAACTCGAAATATCCAACGGGCTGCTGGTTCACCCCCTGCGTTTTAGTCCGCGGCGAATAGTTTGTATTTTTTTTTTACCTGCGTGGTCACTTCCTCCGGCTTCCAATGTGGCCTCAGCTCCTTAAGCAGCCGCATCGCTCCTTCGCGGCACCCGCGCTCATCTACAGTCAGGTTCATCCTGGGCACGTCGGGGGAGCCAGGAGGGACGTGAATGTAATGTGACATGGTGGGTCTTAAGAAGCAAAGCAGGGTGGCGCGGGCGAGGCGGTTAATTTTGAAGTATTTCTGGTTTTAAGGGGTACAAAAAATGTCGCCTGCTTTACTGTCCGTGTATTACCAGCTGCCCGGTGTGTGCTCGGCTTCCTGTCCCCTGGCAGAAAACAAGCACACCACTGCCTTTCTCCGAGGCGAAGCAGAAATGCCTCGGAGAAAGGCAGCGGCGATTTCAGATTCGGGGGCGTGTTCTCCTCTTGCCATTGGCTGGAGGAGATAATTAGAAAAGTTGCAAAAAACACGCCCCCGAATCTGAAAAGGACGGGGCCTGTTCGGAGTGACGAACCTCTTCTCCAATGGCTGGCCAGCATTCAAGAGGCCAGCCAATGGAGAAGAGGGGAGAAGAGGGGCGGGTTCAAGCCCCTCTTCTCCAAGTCATTATATCTCGCGAGCGAGACTGCGCAAGCGCAGCCTTCGCTAGCCGAGACCTAAAAACGGAAGGAGTTCCCAGCGTAACCCTTCCACATTGCGAATCATTTATCACCTCGTTTGAGGTGTTTTATTACTGTAAGTATACAAAAGACGATTGATCAATAAATATCACATTACATAGTAAGGTTACAAGTAATTAAAATCTTTTTTAGAGTGAATAAGGAGGCAGAAAGTGAGTATAATTAAACATCTCAAATGTGCTGTCCCTGAGGGTTTATCCCATTCATTCTATCTGTTTAATGTCTATATGCGACTCCTAGTTGCTTTGTTCAGAATTACGAATGTTACTCAGTTACTGTTTAAACTACGTTTTAACTCAAATGATGCCCAGTGCCTTTAGAACTGCCTTACAGCTGTCGACTTATGAATGAGCCAGCCCTGGCTCAGGCTCATATTGGACTGGATGGAGATTCTTATCTCAGGCACTGACCAACAGGTATGGCAACTCTCTTTCTGGCCTACTTCCTTTGGTCCTTGCCTTTTACCTTCTAAAACGGTCAAAGATCTTGTGAAAATAATTGGCTTCGCTTTGCAATTTGACTAACAGGTGTCTGCCATTACGCCATCATGCACCTCCCACCTTCGTCAACTTCATCCGATGGATCTCACTCAAGAAAGTTGAAGCATGGCTATCTCAGCAATTATTCGCATGAGATCAGAGTATTACAAAAGTCTCTTTCTCAACATAAAATCTTCCTTTCTTAATCATTTAGCATCCATTTGAAATCAATTGGTTTGATTAGCTTGTTGGAGCCCATATGGTTAGTTCCACCAGTTCAATTCAGAAGCTCCGCATTAGCTCCTGACCCAACAGCACATTATCTTCAAAACTCTCTGCATAGTTTTCGATATAGCACAACTCCAGATTTCATCTCGTACTGGATAAAGGGATTTCTTCTTTAGAGAACTCTTTGATCCTATAATCGCTAATTCTGCAAGTTCCCAGGTACAGTAGAGCTTGTGTTGGGTCCATTCCTTCTCTCTCTGTGCCCCAAACCTCTTGAACAAGCTACTTAAAGAATTTCAGCTTTGTCCTAGCCATCTGATAGAAAAAGTCTTAAAATGCTGCTCTTTTATTAAGGCCTGTGATCAGCTATACCTCATTATCGCCTTGCTAAGGAGACAAATCAACATAATATAGAATAACTTGTTATTGTATTACAACTTGTGAATAATATTTTATAAAATGTGATAAGAGTGCATCTGAGTCCAGATAAGGCTTCAGGCCAGTAAATCTACAATTTCTAGATTGTTTCAAACATTAAGCTGTTGTCTCTTTGTTTGTAATTGACCATTTTCATAGAGGCACACTTAACGAAACCTCTGTCCATTTGATAACCATTGATGCATCTTTGTTTTGCAGTTCTTTAGGAAAATGTGTCTCCTACTACCAATGACACTTTAATCAATGTCTTAATGTATTGCTCAATATTTAAAGCAGACAGATATTTTAATAAGATTTGACTTAGGGCACCTTTTAAAGCTGAAAGATGTGACTAGATTGATCATTTACTACAAGCGTTCAAAACGTGGTGCTCCTCCACATACTCAACAGCTCTCATTCACATTTTTGTGTGGTGCAAGTGTAGCAGAAAGAATATTTGCTGCATCAATCTGTTTTTTATTATGATGGGATCTCAAGATATTGTGTATTAATGATGGCCTTTGAAACAAATCAAAGTGTGTACCCAATTTAAGTCCAGTTTAATTCGTGCAGTGTTTTAAAAAACTTACAAGTCTGAAATTTGAATTAGATGGCACAGGTGAGAAGTCATCCATCCACTATGTTTATCTTCCAAGATGTTCTCTAGAAAATGACTTTGATGATAATTTGATGTGTTTTTTTGTATCATAAAAGTATTACACTTTTTGGCCATTATCAAGTGTCAGTGAGACATCTCTGCATTTTGGACCACACGACAGTGTTTTAAGATGATAAATGATGATGAACACTTGACACTCTCATACTTATTTTGTAAATTGCAATTAAATAGTACTGTAGATTTCTTTTCTCTTTCGGTGATTAGAACTATATTCTGGAATTACCTTGCATCATGATAGACAATTCTACCCATAATAAGTAGGTTTGTTTTGGGATAGTTTGTCCATTCTTGGGCCATTATTATAAGATGTGATATAGAAAACAGTTGGTTCCGTTGGGTAATACAATTGCTGTGATTTATGTATTAAATACAAAAGCAACGATGCATTTCAATTTGTTATCAACGAATGAAAAACAATTTTTAGATTAGAACACACCAGAAGAAAAATTGACAAAGACAGAGTTGATTTACTCTTTTGTTATTTCAAAAGGTAATGAATATAAATATGGCTGTCACAAACACAGATGTATTATGGTGATACAAAGGTCACTGTTGTGAAGAAGTGACATGTGGTGCCAAGTCAAATCAGTGGTGCACTATGTACATGACATATATTGGTGACATAGATAAATGCATTTCAATATTCCTGTCCTAGCCTCTGATTTTTAACATGAATCCAAGAACCAATAGTAATTTTAGGTTAAGGTCAAGCAGACTGTATGGACATGTATGACAATAACGTCGACGTTTCGACCCTGGAAACAGCGCAGAGTGATGTGCGTCAAAACGGGTCTTCTTCAGGACTGTAAAGAGGCAGGGTGGACAGCCACAAGGCCGATAATCCAATGAATGGAGTAAAAGGAAAGCTGTGATCCAATCAATGGAGTTCACGCAAAGCTGTGATCCTAATGAAAGATCAAAAAGTCAGGACATTGTGGGGATCCAGTAAAGGTATCCAAAGGTTATCAGGTGATCGATTAAAAAAGAAAGAGACATTCGCCATCCGGTAGAAGTCTTATTGTGAGGAAAACGCTCAGAGCATTGGAGATCTCCACCAACAGGCTGGAGTCTTAAATATGGGCTGTGGCTCAGATACTCAACTTCCACCAGCTGGTTGGAGTCTTGTGAGGTCGAATTAACTTGTTAGTTAATTCCACCAAAAGAGGTCGGGTACTATAGGGGTCACGCTAAAATATGCTGCCTGACTCTAAACTTCTGGACTTGAGAGAAGTTACATTACATGAGACCACAAGGCAATCATCTGCTGATAATGCCACAAACATATAGAATACGCTTTCATTATTCACTCTCCAGGTATATTGATGAAGTAAGACCGGTGATATTTGTATCTTGGTGAGACAAACCTTGGGAGTTCTACAGTATTGTGGTCATTGTGGACAAGAAACCTAAGTAAGATGTCTGTTTATTAGGCTCCTCTTGACCTCTGTTTTGAAGAAGCTGGTCGATGGATTAGATCTGATCTCAGCTGGGAGAAAGTTCCAGATCGCTGTGGCACATCTAATGAAGGAGTGAGCAAAAGTTGTATTTTTTTTATTCTTGGTGGAACTAGTAAGAGGGAGTCGGAGCTCCTTATAGAGCATCTACCTCCTGAGAATGTACGTTTTTGTGCCAGGTACCTGGGTTCATCTTGGTGAAGTGCTTTGTGAGTTATGCATACTAGTTTCATCTGGATCCTGGTTGCAAATTGGAGTCAGTTGAGAAAGTATTCCCCTGTCACCTCCAAAGGATGTGATGGACTATGTGATTGTCCTCCGGAAGTTGATGGGTTTCCCTTATGAAAAAGTGGTATGACCGGGAAGCAAAACTGACTGGGGTATCAGTAGTGCCAGGGGTGTTGGCGCTGAAGCCCACTTGTGCCTGAGCTTTCATGGATAAGTGGTCTAAGTCTTCCACCAAAGAGCAAAAGGTATCTGATGTGAAGTATCTGGTGGTCACAGGTGGCACATGTAAACCCAGGAGACTGTTCCAATTGAACCGGCTGAAGTTATACCTCCAAAGAGACTTTACAGTGAATATCCTGGCAATGGCAAAAGAGATTCTCTGATCTGTGGCAGGGGTTTTTCACTTACATTTATCAGCTGCGGACTGCGACCGATGGTTGTGTGGAAGGAGTGTTACTTGATCCTGACCTGACTCCTAAACAGCAAGAAAGTGTAGATGGGTTCTGACCCCACATTTGACACCCGTCTAAGACTACATTAAGGCAGACAATGCCGGGAAGTTGAAGCTGGAAGTGATTGGGAACTTCCATAGCCCATGGCCCTTTCCAGTGGTGTTGGTTCCTAAGCAAGGAACACGTTTGCATTAGCAATTAAGCTCTTAATGAGGTGACCAAAAGGGATGCACAGCCAATCCTCGAGCTGACAAGCTGACAAATAGGCTGTGTGCTGCATGCTTTCTGAACACCTTGGATATTTCTTCTGTGTACAGGCTGATTACATTAGGGCCTAATGCCAAGGAAAAGACTGAGTTTTCGATGCCAAAGGGCTGTACCAGTGCTAGGTCAGGGCTTTTGGGCTCAAGAATGTTCCTGCGACTTTTGGCGCTTGGTGAACTTTTTCAGTCAAGACTTGAGGAATTTTCCGAGGCCCAGGGTGGGGAGCTGCCCCCTTTTTTAGGCTGCTTTATTAAGAGAGGGGGGCTTTTGCTGATTGTCTTAATATCGTATTGTTGTCTCCAATACCTGTATGATTATTTTGCCAGTAGAGATGTCAATCTAAATGTCAAGTCTGATGCACTGCTGTGAAATTGGTTTTCAATAAAAAGTTATATTAAAAAAAAAAGACTTGAGGAATTCTGTGCTTCCTACCTATGATGACATTGCCATCTTTAGTAATTTGTGGAAGGAGCATGAGGGTCAACTAGAAGATGTGGTGGCCAGTATACAGGGGGTGACCCTGACTGTCAAGGCAACCAAGTGCTAGTTCTGGCAGTCCTCTGTAGTCCACCTTGGGCATCAGGTTGGCAACACGAAGATTCACTTGTTGCACTCCAAGATCCATAATGTATTGAAGTGCAAGGTTCCCAGGACACAAAGTCAAGTGTAAGTCTGTCTATGATTCATTAGGCACTACAGGAACTAGCAAACTATGGGACTTTAGTGGCACCATTAATAGCCCATGAAGGTGATTGGAACTGAAAAATGTTAGAAGGCCTTCAAGGATCTGCAATGAGCACTAGGTGATGATGTACCTGTGTTGACGGTACCTGACTACTGTCAGCTATTCATTTTGCAGACTGGCGCCTTAGACAAGGGAGGTTGAGCAGTTCTCGCTGAACTAGATTACAAGGGCAGGGGTTGTTCACTTACATTTATCAGCGGCGTACTGCTTCCTAACTGACCTGCAGGAATGTGTTGTAGTTGTGAGGCCCTGAGTGGGTTACAGCTTCTCATGTTCGGCACCAGGTTTGTGATCCAAATGGATCACAAGCCTCTAAAGCAGTGGTTCCCAAACCTTTTAATACCACAACCCACTGTTTAGAACATCAAGCTTTCGGAGCCCATCTACCTTAAATGGACATGAGGTGGGGCGAGTTTTGAATGTAACTAATGCATTGTGTGGTAGGTCATTGTCATTTACAGACAGCACATTTCCAAATGAAATGAGCAGTAAATTTACAAAGACATGCAGTTCACTGATAAAACTATATAGCACACAAATGATAATATGTGGAAATCGGGTTTCTGTGAATACTTATCATTTGTGCATCACCAAGTAAGTGTCTTGATTTGTTTTGATCCTCTTAAAATCTCTGTTTCTAGCCCACTTCAGAATTACAAAAAAAGTTCTTCATATTTGTTTTCCAAACTGCTGGATGCATACAGTTCTTTTACAGGTATTTAAATTTTGCTGTGCACTGCAAAAAATAGCATCCTACATTGTCACATAATTGACTTTAAAAACTCCTCTCACTTTGCAGTTGGAGAAAGAAACTTTAAGACCAAGCCTCATGTTAAAAGGATAAAGTATCCTGACATTTGACCTCTGTCTTTGAATAACCCCCAAGTGTGACATGTTAAACACAGAATTTAAAGGTATCTTTATTTATTGCTCTGACTTTCACAACCCACCAAAAATCAGCTCGGGACCCACAGCTTGGGAAACACTGATCTAAAGTTTTTGATGGTTATTAAAGCTGAAAACCCTACGTTGCTAAGGTGGTCTATTTCCTTGAAAATACCACATTTCCCTATAGAACACAAAGCAGGACTGCGGCACGGGAATGCAAATGGACTTTCCCTCTGGTTCTACCGATCTAATAACTTGACTTCTCCAATAGTAGAATAAGGTATCGGATAATCAGATATGGAAGAGCATCTGTTGGGATGGATATTCCCCCCCATGGCAGTATAGACATGTAGCCAAGCCCTGTATCATCCCCAGCTGTAGGTTATCTGTCATGCTGACATTTCTGGTTCAACACACATGTTAATCATCCATGCACACTGAGGTGCAGTCCTTGTAACTGATTATGAGTTCTACGGCCTCGCTCTGAGGTCACGAGAGACGCACCAAGTACACTTTCTAGACTATGTGGGACTAACATCCATATTGTGGGCCATATACATTAAGCGTTGATGGTTACATACCATTTTTAGGTCTCGCCTAGCGATGCAGCACAAATGTGCTGCCATCGTTTTGCGAGGCATGCAGAATACACTGTAGTGTGGAAGCTTCGTGGAAGCTCCGCCCACTCTCTGCCCATTGGCTTTTGTCTTAAATGCTACCTTCCGATTAGTTTGTGTCTTTTTAGTCCCTCCTCAGTCATCATTTGTATCCTTCCACGGCTATCATCCCCTTTACTGCACAGACTACTTTCTTCCAGTCTCTCCCCCTCCCTCCCACAGTCCATGACTTCTTGGTGGCCCCGCCCCCTCCAGGCACTCCCGGTCGTGCTCATGTCACTACGGGGGTCTAGCCTTTGCCTTGTTTGCCCCTGTCTGCAGGAGGGAAGCGGGAGCCCACCCCGCTGTTGCGTGCCCGGCGTGTTGCATTACAGTCCCCCTGAGCATGTGCGCTGTGCTGCTCGCAGCCGCTTTTTCCCTCCCTCCCGCAGTCCGTGACTTCATTGGTTGGAATGAGATAGATAAACATTGCCACATGTACATAGGGAACAAAGATTCTGGTCGTCAGGTGGTCACCGTCACTTGTTGATACTTGCTATTGGTAACACCACTAAATGGCCACAGTATTATTACGGCGCCTTGGCCTTGTCCGTTGTTAGCAGTATTTATTTATTTTTATACTTAGTTTTCTCCAGGCGTCCTCAGCGTTTTGTCCTTTCGTCTATTTCCATGGCCGTCACTGGCCAGTGCCAGGCTTCGGTTGTCTGTCTTCTCTTACAATGCCATTCGTTCCCGGTTGCCCTGTGCTGGGTGCTGCTGACTACTTGGCAGAGCGGGAGCTATCGGAGGCTGAGCATGGAGCCTTTCCTGCAGGGTTGCAGGGCGCCCCAACAGTAAGGAGCCCGAGGGAGGGAAGAATGGAATATGCACACTCACTGCAACATCTACAGGCGCTGCAGCGCTGCACTGTCTACTGATATCTACATTGAAGCACAGTGCACTCTCTGTACGACACTACGGACTGTACTGTACACGATCAAACCACTTGTATATTCTGCCCAGCAGTGCGCCTACTGTACGGAACCTACACTAGTTGACACTGTAACCGAAGGCCTGTGGATCCTGTACACACATTCAGATTAACTTTGTTGTATTTTCTTGCTCTGATTAGTCGTACCACCGCATGAAACACAACAGCAGTACTTAGCAACTGGATGTTGTAGTATTTGCTTGTCTAAGTAGTTCCATTTTTTAAATTCGTGTTTGTGTGATCTCTATTTTTAAAGTACTAGTAAGTCTGCTAGAAGGTTCCATAAGAAATGAAGTTTGACTACTTTTCTATTAACCCTGTTTTTATACTCTGTGTATATGCCCGTTGCCTACTTGGCAATACTCTTACTTTAAAATATAGTAACATCTAAAGATACACGCGATGTATGCGCTGTATATCAACATAGACTGCACGCATTATTTTGTGCCCGACATTTACTGTGCCGAAAACACTGCTCAAACTGTTTACTTGTATTCTCATTGTCACTACATCATAGTAACTGAATTATGTCACGCTGCGGCCTGCAGGTACAATGCTAAGTACAATTTTCATGGTGAATTGTGTGCATGGCACTCTGGAAAATTTCTGGAAGGTCCATATTGTACTCACAGCAATATGTACCCACCAGCTACAAATGTACGCTACTCGCTCAATCAGCATGCAGTGCAAGCAAGCACTGTATACACTGCACATTTCACCCACTGTGCATCCTTCACTCTCTCTACACCGCCTGTGCATTTTGCACACACTGCACACTTTGAAACCACCCACTGCACAAGGTGATCACTGTGTCCAGTACACACACTTTAGATATAGAACACTGCAACCATACACCACATCACAAGCATGCTGCACATTGTATACAGTGCACCCACTACACATTCTGTATCCATTGTACACACTGTACCCCTCACACTGTTACTCATCCATACAATAAAAACAGTTTGCAGTCACAGCTGTCGACATCCTGCACACTTTTGCTAACTTGTTTACAATGTACTTTTAGACACCGCATACACACTTGAAATACAGTGCACACTGCAAACACTATGCACATTTTCTTGGGACGACTTGAAACACTACACTCGACACCCTACTCCACTTTACTCATTGCATCTCTGTACACAATGTTCACAGCAGACTGCTGCTTATTTCAGTTGATGAATTGTTTAAAAAGTCGGCTTTGGAAAGCGAGCCTTCCTCAACATTTCTGCAAAGGTGTGTATCAATACCATTTTTTGAGTAAGGATTGTTGTTGTGGCCACTGGAATTATGCGGCAGGGAGGCACCATATTATGCAGCAGTGTTGACTAATTTATGCAAAAAACCGCAAATAATGCGGCGCACTTTTTGGATAGTATTATTTTATAATTGTATCATTTTAACAAATGGTAATACTGTATGGACAAATATTTCACCTCATTAGTACCAGTTTAACTGCCAAATACAGAAATAAGCAACTGAAAAATGACAAGTTAACCTTTGCAGAAGGCGTTACACTACCAAACACATTGCAAAGTTTTTAGTAACCTTTGATCCATTTGAGCTAGAAACATTTTTTTTGTTAAAATGTGAAGATTATGCAGCAGTTGACGGATTATGTTGCAAGTGCGGCAAATCTATAAATTATGTGAAAAGAGCAGCAGCTGCAGAATCTCATGTCAGTGAACCTCATTATGGTAATAAACCATATAGATCAGGATTCTCTAATGAGTAGGTGATCAGCTACGGGTAACCTGCAAGTAGCTCTCCTGTATGCAGTACAGCCTACTAAATTAAAAGCTTTTGCTTATCTAAACTAATATGTGTATATCAAAAATGAAAGTGTGTATATGAGGTGAAACTGTGTGTAAAGGGTTGGGGAGACGTGATATTAATAGGATTGGGTTGGTGCCAAGGGGTATTGCAGCCAAGACTGTTGGGTATTACCCATGTAAAGGCATTCCAATCTTTCCAATCCAGCCTGGTGTGCTGAGGGGATCTCTGGTGCTAACTTTGCTCAGGGTGGCTATTATATACTATCAGGGGCTCTGTATGATTTTCATTGAACAAAAGTAGCTCTTACTGAAGAAAATGTTGAAGACCCGTGATATAGACTTTAGCACAGAAATGAGACATTTGTTTTTCATGCGGAAATCGGTGTAACAGTGCTCCTTGATGTTTACAGTAACCGGTAAACGCAATTGAGCCACCTGTGCATTACCTCTGCAACAGCACACTGACACCTCAGCACCACCTCAGTCTGCCCTTGGAATCTGGCATCTATTGATTCTCCCCTGGTGTCTGTCCGCTGCTCGTGTTGAAATACAGGTACTCTTTCCCAACCTCCACCCTTCGTTGTTTATGTCCCCCCTCATAACAAAAAAAAACAAGCATTTGCAATGCAATAGGTCTCGCATTTACGCATGTTTGAGCTATTGGCATTGTAAATGACAATGCCTTTTTGGTTTTGGTTTTTAAAACATAAATAAAAGGCAGTGTCATTTACAATGCCAATAGCATAAATGTGCGTAAATGCGAGACCTATTGCATTGCAAATGCTTGTTTCACAGTGTCATAATTACAGAACTGTAGCATTTTCAATGTTTTATACATCGAAGCCATAGTTGTTGCCTATTTATCTTATGCAACTAAACAACCATTCACAAAGCCAATAGCCCTGGCTTGTTGTAGGTGTAATGTTACTGGTCGTATTTTATATGTGGAGGCAATGACAGAAGTAGCAAAATACCAGTCGGGCGGCACACTATGCTAAGCACAGATTTTTAGCTTATGTGTTTTTGAGCCACGCCCTAATTACATTAGCCAGCCCCTTTAGAGAGACACCCCCCCCCCCGGTTTTCTCATCACACTTAAAGCCCCACCATATGTAAATATTATTTGTGCACCTACTTCCAACTCATGCAGTGTAGATCAAATTAAATGTTTTCTCCCAGTCAAGCAACCAGGCAGAGTGCCACGGATGGCAGAGGCAAAATGCATGATGACAACATGTTAATATGCGTGTGCTAGAAGCTGTCGGGCACTGGGGTTAAAATCAACAATGACATACCTCAGTGTGCCCCTTGGGAATTCTTTGCAGTGTTCTAGATACAGTGTGAAAAGCCACACATTCTGGCAGACCCTCTCTAGTGTATACTCCGGGCGGCCCGGCCATATTGAATAGCTAGAGTGTGCGCGCCGCGGGCTCGGGGCTGGCCACGCGCTGCAGCCGGCTTCATATCTGGCATTGCAGGTCACAGCACGGGGAGCCGAGCACCAGGTGAAGGCCACGCTATTTGTCATCAGTGAAAACGGACATTAACCACAATAACAGCCATCAACTTCTTGAACGTTAATGAATCAGGCACTTGCATTGCAGTGGGGTATACGAAAGGGAGGTACAGTTAGCATGCATAATCAATGAAACACATACAGACCTGGGTCCATTTTGCTGTATTTAAAAGAACACCGGCAAAACAATGCACACGTGTATCTGCAATTTAGCATATCGTGTGCATGCAAAGACACGCAAATGTGCATGAAATCATCACAGACTGTGACCTTTCACCTACGATTTCGGCTCCGACTGTTTATAAGAGGCTGGGACCGGACTATACGGACCGATTCACGCAGTGTGGAATTGTGCGCACAGTTAGTTAGGTGCACTGAAAGGGGGCTCCTTTCTCAATAAATGTAGGTGTGTAAACAGAGCAGGATGTGTATTGCCCAATGGAAGAGCACGCAGTCTATATAAAGCACCAATTTTTGTGAGGAAAGCAATATCTACGCTAGCAAGAACGTAAAACAGATCGAAACATACGTGTTACAAAGTATAACAGTTTGCTTTTGAAGAATTTACTACGAACAGTAAATGGTACAATAGGTTAGATACAGCAAGTTCCCCACCAGTCTAAAGAAAGTGGCATAAGCCATATGTTTACTACAGCGGAGACGATATGATATGGAAAGGAACAGAGCGCCGTAGGCTGTAAAAGCAAAAGCGAAAGTGAACGCCAAGAATGCTCCCTGCAACAATGCTCCCTGAAAAGCTTGTGCGCCGAGAATGCTGTACAGCAAACTGAACACCATCAAACGCCGAGAATGCCTCATGAAAAGCCAGAGCAAGGCGAGCAAAATATGCAGTCAGGGTGGGCAGGGCCAAATGCCGACAGGGCGGACTCCAACCCCGCTTCCACAGAACACGGACACAAAAGCAATTAACAACAAGCGAAGAACCACACCTGCACGCGTCCTCTAGAGCCGGGATAAGTAAAGCGCCTATGGCTGGGCACCTGTAGCACACGATCTTTCTCTCATTAGAAGCTTTGCGCCACCAATAAGCTAGCCCCGGTCACCAACCGTCCACCAGCCCGTCGATGCTGTTGCTCTACGCGGGCATTAGTTGGGCTACCTCCTCCCTGTGTCAGCAAACTGTACAGTTGGTTTGGCTGTGACGCAGTAGACCCCCTCTGCTTTCCCGCGGATCCGGCACTGCGGGCAGGGATTTCAACCGCTCGGGCCGGGGGTGAGTGTACAGCGGTTCCGCCCCCATCCCAGCAAGTGGCGGATTGTAGGGAGGGTGCGCGTTGTCTACCGTTCCAGCCGCTTGGACCCCAACCGCCACATCACAAGAATCGCGTGAGTCCCGGCGCGTGGCCGCTCCTCCCCGCCTCAAGCCCCGCCCACGGAATCCCTGCTGCCGGGGCGTGTGAGCGCCTGCACCCGTGGGAGCAGCTATGGAGGAAGAAGAGTTGATGGAAGAGATGATGCTGGCCATGGCAGAGATCCCTGTGAGTACCGCGGCATCTTGGGGAGGGAGGGTTGGGTGCGCCTGGTATGGGTAGGAACTCAAACGTTTTTCGTGCCATATTGTCCCTCAGCCTTCTTACAACCATTTGTCCCTCCCCCATAACTGCCTGTGATCTGCGGCATTGTGGACTGTGCCCTCAGGGAGCAGGGTCAGCCCTGCCTCCCCCCCAGTATTCCGCAGGATATTGTTTTCTTTGTGCCCCTGGGGAATGATTTTAAGCAGCGATAAGCGGTGGTAGATAAGCCTGTCAACTGTTTAGTTATCGGGTTGAAAACTGTAACGCGATGTGCATAAAATAGTTTATTTTGACGCATAGTTATTGCGCTTTGGCAAAACTTGGTATCTACGAAATCACGGGAAATTAACTATTGGTCCCCCTTGCTGCCGGAAGTTCTTCTATCAGTCGTGGTCTCTCTGCACGTGTCCGCCTATTTAAAAAAAAAAAAAAAGTGCAAACACAGCCTTCGTGCTTTAAAAAACCAAAGGTCATTATCACAGCATGCCGACAGGCGCCCCACGCTGCGGACCTATAATTAACTCAGCAGGCACTCAACGCGCAAGCGCGTTCACAGCGAGAGCGAGACCTAAAAAATTACATGAGGCTGATGAGGACGAAAGTGAAACTGCTTGCTGGCTTGCGAGGGAAGGGGGACAGGAGATGTGCACGCCGCGTGGCTGTAAGCGCGTACACCAACTCAAATCCGCCGAGAGCCTGCGCGTGCCCATCTCCTGTCCCACTTCCGAGGCAAGTCAGCAACAATAGATCTCGCTGGCGACAGCGCTTCGCGCTGCGTTCGCCAGGCGAGACCTAAAAAGCTATAACAAACCAACATTAGAACAGGCAGGAAGAAGTTGCCAGCATTGCAAGGACAAAAAACTAGAAGACATTTTTTTATGTTATTTCTCTTTTCAATTGGGTCGTTCAGTTGTACATAATGTCCTCTTGGTTATATATAAGGCAACAAAAATGCTTATAACACTTTTTTATTATAACTTTTCAACTTGCTGCAAATCAGCCACAATGCTCTACAACATAGTTTAAAGACATTGGCAAAGTAAATAGCTCTGGCTGAACACATTTAAGGTCCCAAAGCTGAGACCTTTTGGCTATTTTTTAAATAGTTTGGCTTGTGCACACATATATGAAATGACTTGTGTCTGCATACAGAGCGTCAGTTGTGCTTAGAGAGGATGGAGGCACCTCAGGGCTTGGGCATCCAAAAATTTGCTCTGGACAGTCAGGGAAGAATAGAAGAGATAGTGCCTGTGTACTTTTTAACTAATTTGGCAACCAGAGATGAATGAGCCTGTGCACAGAGGCTGAGTTACCGTGATACAATGGTGCTACGTTTTCTCTACGTACTGCCCTAGTCTGTGAGCGTTATGTCCAAATACTTTTTCGTAGTTTCGGTTTTCTGTGAGTGAGATTGTATGTGTTTATTTGTTTACGACATCTACTTCTATGGTATCATGTAAAATCTATCTGTTCGAAAGTCTAATTACGATTTACGCTCAGAAGCGATCTGTGAATGACTTACTGGAAGGAAATTCACACGATGCTTGCTACTCCTTTCCCTATTGATGATGAAGTGGCCTTAATCAACTTTGTGGACCTTCATTTCTTCCTGTCGATCGCGAGGCTGGCGTTGATACCTCCAACCGGATGGACAACCTTCCTTGGCTACTCAGAGATCTCATGTCCATCCTTAATTTCCCTTTCCAAATTTGCAAAGTATCCCGCAAAGAATCGTGCTTCCGCTTTGTAAGACGTCTAAATAATATAGACACTCGGAGGTCATTTAGTCTAGTACATGAGACTTCAACATCATCAAAGTTAGTATTTGTGAAGATCTAGTACCATTGGAGCACTTCATAGTGTATAAAATCCAAGTCTAAAAATAAATTGGAGCCTACTCTCTTCCATGTTGTTGAATAGATCCAGCGAGCTTCTTACAATAATAATCAGTTCCCCTTACTTGTTCTTCAGTAGCTGCTCTGCTTTCTTAGCAAAGAGATATTAGAAGTGTGTGACACACAGTATGAGCAATGTGCATATAAAGCTGTGGTGTATACTTCAGTTGATTACCCATTTAGGAGCAATTTAATATATGTACTACAGAGCTTTGGATTATACAATTTTTTTTATGTTGTTTCGACTTCTAAGGTAGGAACCGTTTTTTAAAATTTAAATAACGGAGTACTGTTTGTTACAGCTGCTGTGGTGCCGGGGCCCGTGCGTTGCATTATAGGCCAGGTTTCCCTCTCCTGAAGGTGTTTTCAGTTAGCTTTTACTTTAGGCCATGCAGTGCAGAGGCCTGTGTGTTTCATTTATTTGTGTTATAAATGTTTCATTTATTTATGTTATGCGGTGTGAAAGGTGGTGGTTGTGAAATTTTTCTTCGAGGTTATATAACCTGTGGTAACAAGGTTTTAATTTGAAGTATGGTATAAGGTAGTAATTCCTAATTCTAAGTTATCTAGGCAGTGCTGCTAGCTGGTTCTGTAGTCTCATCAGTAATTCCTCATTCTTAGTCCTCTAGCCAGTGAGGTAGCTGCTTCTGTGGCCCTGTCGGTAATTCCTCATTATAAGTCCTCTAGGCAGTGCGGCAGCTGTGCTTCTATTCATGCATCCACTAAACTCCAAACCAAAACACTTAGGTAAAAGACATTGGGCCATATGTAGGTAATTTCTATTTACCGATTCCTAAATACCGAATTTTACCGATTCAGTATTTAAGAATCGGTAAATAGAATGTAGGTAAAAAATCGGTAAATTTTACCGATTCGGTAATATTCGTTATTACCGATTCGGTATTTACCGAATCGATAATAAGGCATACCTTCCCATTCATTCCGGCCCATAGGAATGAATGGGAAGCCATTCACTATTACCGATTCGGTAAATACCGAATCGGTAATAGGGGGAGCATATTCAAGGGTGGCAGGGTGTCACTTTGACACCCTGTTGCACCCCTGAATCGTGCATGTGTGCACATGTGGCGCACATACATGCCCTGAGGGCATGTATGTCTGCCACATGGCACTTTTAAAAAAGCACAAAATTGCTTTTGAAAAGGTATTCGGTATTTACCATCAACTTGTAGTTGGTGGTAAATAACGAATCCTTAAACCAAAAATGCACTCACTTGAGTGCTCCCTACATAGGATTTAAGGATTCGGTAATTTACCGATTCGGTATTTTACCGATTTCTTAAAATACCGATTCGGTAAATTACCGAATCCTTGAAACCTGCCTCATACATTAGAAAGGGCTAAATACCGGTCGGTAACGGGAAAATTACTGATTTTCGGCCGTTACCGACCGGTATTTAGCTATCTACATATGGCCCATTGTCATTAATAACCCCAATAGCTCTAACTCTAAAAAATGCGAGACCTATGCATTGCATTGCAAATGCTTGTTTCTGATTGGAAATGCTAAACAGAGCTTTTTTTCTATTTAGGTATAAGTGACACTCAGTTCTACTTGAAAATAGAAAATACTGCCCGACCTTTGCACTAACATTCCTCTGTGTGTGTGTAATGTGAATGCTGTAGGTATGGTGACTGGTTGCAGAACTCCATGGGTATTGTGAGTGTATGGTTGCTGAGACCAGTGGGATCCATTTTTTAATGTCCTGGTAAAATATAGGATGAGCTGGAGGTTGTAGCACAGCCTCCAAAGACAGCTATAGTTTATTGCTCACATTCCAGAATTCAGACACTGAAGTGTGGGAGGATAGAGCAGGGCTGCTTTAGAAAAGCAACATTCACCTTTGTTATCAAGGGCCAGCTGATCATTTCTTCCCCAGCACTGCAATCCGGCTGATGGTGGTGAGAGTAAGTAAAGGGGGCTTCTCTTTTGTTGTGCAGGGGGAATCTTCTAGGCAGGGCATGCCCCTTTGTCTCTCCTAAGAGTGCTACTCCAGAGGATCATAACAGCCAGGTGCAGAGTCTTCACACTTTGTTCTGATTATGTTTTGCATGCTGCAGCTTTGACACAGCCACATCACTACATGAGAACCATCACCTCCAACAAAGACTGTGTCTTCTCTGCAGATGGAGAATGTACATTTGGTAGGGAACTGCTTCAAACTGGTTCAAGAACACCAACAATGGCTTTAACATCCGTTGAAAAGGACTATGAGAATTGGGCCCAAACTATCCCACTTGGTCCCAGTTCCATTTACTTCATCACCAAGAACAGAGAGTACTTTGCAGAGTATTTGAAGAACTATCGAAATCAGGACCGGTGCCCATGACAGCCAGTTTCCTAGAAGTGAGGGGAACATTACTTGAAGTCTGTGCCACCTTTCTAAAAGATCTGGGGGTCGGCTTGCCGCCTGGGGGCATTTATAGCCAGCTAAGAGTAAGGTAGGAATGACGGAGTACCTGATTCTGCAATGGGACTTCTGCTTGAGGAGGAGAAGCCCAGTCCCTATCCATGAAGCCGGTGACAGCCAAGGAGAGCAGACTAAATCAAGGGAGTGTAACTGTTGCCAACCTGAATCTAGAAGTGGGTATCATGGCCTCCACATAACCTTCTTGATCAAGCTTTGTATGCCTGCACAGCCAACAGCCTGAGATCATGATGATCAGCATGGCTGTGATGTTTCGAACTGCTGGCAAGAGTGATCTGACTTGTGCTGACTCTGCCAGGAGTTGACACCACAATCAGAGAACCTGTGACTGCCAATGGTGGGGAGGCTCATTGTTGTTTGGATGGTGGGACCACCAGGGCCTCAGCTGCTGCTTTCCCGGGGCTAATGCATTCTTTGACTGACACTGGCAAAATGAGGCAGGGTTGCCCACCTGCACCACGTGAATCATGATGAGCATGGCTGCGACCATCATGTTCATATTCCCGAGCAACGGATAGTTAAGGTAAAGGAACCGAGTGAACTTGAACATTGACTGTGCTGCTACCACCAAACTGGATTGGTATTTTCCTTCTTAATGCATTAAAACTCTGAGAGAACCTTTTAGTAAAAGGACACAATTGAACTGCCCAATGACTTGCAGAATCAGGAAACCTGCTCCCACATGCCAAAGTGAACTCATGCTGCGCAATAATCTTACCCAGTTATATTCTGTATGATTAGAATCCTGTAGCATCCATATTAGAGCCCTGTGTTGACATCAGGCCCCGGATATCAAAGATAAATGCCTCAAACCCCACAGATGAAGCCCACTAAACCATGCTTGCCCTGTAGCCCCTAAACGAAACCCAGAAATCATGCAATCTGGATGTCCAGTTCACCCAGGGTCAGCTGCTCCTAACTCCGGCGTTGAATCTCCCTCAGTGATAAAGTGACACAGAATGAAGTCTAATCCACAAGGACAGAAGTGTCTTAGCCCAAAAAAATAAAAAGGCATGCACCGGGACCCTTCTGTATCTAGCTAGCATGCAAACCAATGGGACTGGACCCAGGCAAGCAAGTTAAGAATTAACAAAAATAATACAATGTGGTGCAGGGTGGAAGTGCGCCTTCAAGACAGAGTTAACACTTGATTTCCTGCAGTTGACATTGTTGGTTCCTTTTGGTAGCCCTCTCTTAGTCTCTGATAAAAATGGAGATGTATTCTAGGCATTGTGCTTGAATCTTTGGACTCCTTGCACTGGCTGGAGCTTCAAAGCAGGCAAGTCAGTGAAAAGCAGCAGGGCAGCAAACAGATCTTTGGCAGGGTCTTCAGCTTGTTCCCATCCACAAAGACATGCAGAAAGCTCATGTCTATGTTCTGAAAGAACCACAGCAGTTTCTATGCTTGTTTATAGTCAATGTTGGTGTTCTTCCCGACGCTGCATAGGGGAGAGACAGCTTGTATGTCTATTTCTTAGCAGTTGGAAAGCAGACACTGCTAATCAGTGTCAATGCTTTTCTGCAAATATCCAACAACCAGGTTGGGTAAGTATTTCCATCCTCTGCTGCTGGCGATATATATACTCTTGGGTACTGCTCTGATGAGAATCCTTGGGCATTTCAATCAGAGAGCTCTTAGAGAGAAATTTATCAGAAGCAGAAGAAGCAGAGGGGGGCACGTGGGTCTGTTCTTGTTGTTTTGTATGGGCAGTAGCCATCTTGCATAAAGCAAACACCATTCATTCACATATAAAGATGTTTGCGATCAGCCAGGCATAGCCTTAATGACGGATGAAGAAAATGTGATTGATAACTATCCTTCTGTTGATTGCATTCTGACTTGTGCACCTAATATTGCAAAACCTTTGCAAATAATGTTTTGCACACATTTTCCCTCATTAAAAAATAAACATTAAGGGCTGTAATTTATCCAAAGATAAAAGTAGCTCCCACCCTGGGGTGCAACGGCTGCATCCCAAAATGCTGGAATTAACCCACAAGCCTGACCTGTGCAGTGTGGATATTTAACTTTTTTATTCCTGTTGCATATGATTACATTATTTAAAACATTATAAAATGACTTTTGCACCAGCTTCCCAAGACCAGACATACTGGCTGTGCCAGTACTTGTTTGAACCCAGTTCTAAGAACCTAATTTTTTGGAAGAAAAGAGAACCAAGGGGCACATGTATCAAGCTAAATACCTTTCGCAAACAGGCCGATTATTTAGCCATTTGGGATGAATCAAGCCCAAAGCCATACCCCAAAATATTGAATCTCAATTTTTGCAATTACCTATTTTGCGAATGCATTTAGGCAATTTGCGATTCCCTAAATGTAATGCAGGAAGCACTGAAAGATTGCGACCCTGCTTTAAGGAATCGCAAATTACCACCAACTTCAAGTTGGTGGTAATTTGAAAATCCTTAGAAAAATTCACTTTTTTGCATTTTTCTAAGTGCCATGTGGCATACACACATACCCTTAGGGCATGTATGTGCACTACATGTGCACACTTACCTTTTTGGGGGGCGCATCAGGGTGGTTTTTTGGCCTCCTATCACCCTTGAAATTGCATTCGCAATTTGCGAGCACCTATTTGGTAATCTCAAATTGCGAATGTCTTCCCATTCATTCCTATTGGGCTCTAGGTCCATTGAAAAGAATGGGAAGGCACTACTTAATAGTAAATCGCAATTTGCGATACGCTATTAAGGACTATGTAGGAATCGCAATTTTCTTTACAAAACCTACATGCATAGGGAATTGTGACTCCTTAATAGCAATTCCTTACTTTGATGCCCCCAAGTCACATGGACAGAATGACTTCCCTAAGAAAACACAATTTGACCAAGTGGGGAAGCATAGGATTCAAACTCCTGTCTACCTGTTCCATTATAATCAACTCGGCCTATAGATAACGTCTTTCCCTCAACATGGATCAAATTTAAATATTTTGTTGGTCACTTCCACTAATATCTGCAGTACTTGTATATGTTAGAAACAGTTATGTGGCACTGTTCAGGAAGAACCATAATTCACTCTAGTTACCTCTGTAATGTAACACATAAAGGTGTGGCAGATGCAACCTTGGGGCGCGCATTTATATTTTTGTTCGATATTCCCAGGGTACGTTTGCTATCCCCTACTAGGGTGTCTTTACCAGATCACGCTGAACAGCTTCATGCTGCAGTGGTTATCAGTGTGAAATGTTATTTCATTTTTCTGCGTTGAATGGCTGTCGGGTCGGGTGTTTACATGTGAGATAAGGCTTAACACAGCGTTTTTATCTTCTTTTCACTTAGTATCAGATCCAGGAAGACAGTGGTAAAAGTGAAGTGACGAGGGATTTACGGTGTGCTGTTTCCTTCCCTCACTGGAGCCGTCCTCCGAGGAGGATTTATGGGGCAATTTAGTGCCCATTTACAACCCCAGTTCCAGGAATGTGGTCTGAATTTGTATAGACTAAACTTGACCTAAGCTGATATCAGCATCTAGTGGCTGAATATTCAAGGCATTCACCAAAACATTCTTAAGCAAACAGCCCTATATGAATATTATAATTTATATCATATTCACAAACTGATTTTGTAATTGAAAGTTTAGTTTGAGTTGTGGATCTGCACAGTGTTATTATGTCCAGAAAGTTACTGAAAAGGATTATACTAGAACTGAATATTATATTTGTCGCTCGAGATTTTAAAGAGCATGACTGGGTTTGGATGACATAACTTTTGCAAGTTTCGTTTTGCCTTTTCTTTCAAATTGAATAGGGTCCCCAAGAAATAGTTTGCTCCGTGGCACACTCACTCAGCGGCGGCTGGGACAGGTAAGCGCAGTGGGGCAGGGCACGGCAGGGAGGGTGAGTCGAGAGACGACGAAATAGGTATTATTTGTTCATTTAATTATACCTATTACGTTGACTTCCCACCCCGCCTCACCGCACTTACCTGTGCCTGCCGCTGCTGCGCTCACTTACTCATCCACTCACGGTTTCTAAAGATCCATTAAAGTCTGTGATCTGACAAGGAGCTAGAGCTGCTCACTTTGGAACATAACAAACTTGGTTTGAGTGCCGGCTTTGAATCTACATCCATGATTCAAGGAAAATCATTTAATCGTCCTGTCCTTCAAAAAATGTATAAGATAAACTGGTTCTGTTGTAAAGTGTTTTAATGATCTGGTCAGTGCTTTCATTCAAACAAATTGTGAAAATAAAAGCAAGTTTTATTTCAGAATTTTATTTCTAAATGCTAGATGTGTCCAGTGCTATAGCACTGGAACAGACCCAACATGATAGTCATGTATCATCATATGAGACCCTATATCATTAGACACCAATTAGCTGGCATTTTCAGTAAGAAGTGATATCAATGACATTAATGCTTAATTTGAACACAAAGTAGAAAATATACTGAGTATACCCAAACCATCATATTCTCAGTATCAATTAAATCTCTTTAAAATGTAATCAATTTATTTTAAAGAGAATCTACAAAGCTCACATCGGGCCAGTTTTGGTAAGGGTACGCAGAAGACAGAAAGAGTTCTTTGTGGTGGATTTTGATGTGCAGAAACAGGAAACAGGTTTGCTGGTGGGTTGTGGTGTTTCTGGTGTTGTGGTGTGGTATGACTCCTTTAGAGCTTGACTTACTGTAGTCATCTGGTGCAAAAGACAGATGAATATAGTGACTGTCAACAAGACATAAGCCTAAGGACTGATGAGAAAGAGAAGACAAGAACAATAATCATCTCATAAAGTGGAATAATCTGCAATCCCCTCAAATGGAAACAGATAATATGAGACAGCCAAAGAGCAGCATCAACAATCATAGATTAAACAAGAAATAAATTCCTAGGAAGAAACTAGCATTAGCAAGACCAATCTTACCTGTTTGGCTTTGTCAATGCTTGTTTTGTTTGTCATGGGGTTTTTTTTACCTTTATTGCTGATTTCCTTGATTGCCTAAAAGAAAAGATATTTTTTACTCACAAAAAAGCACAAATTGCTTGTGTAGTCCCTGTTACTGAAGGGATCTTCTTTGGTTATGAATGTGCACCTTGTGAAAGGGCAGAATGCAATCACTTGCAGTGAAGTAAGCCAGTGGCTGAAGTTGGCTGATCAGCATGTTGTATGCTGTAGTGGGTGGAAGATAAATGTAGAAAACTCAACACCAAATAACAGACCAATGGATGAAGAGGGCTGTCTGAAAGCTCCTGTAAGCAGTCGCGGCCAACATGACTCGCGGGGGAGGGGGGAGCGGGGGGCGGGCGGTCACACGGGCAGGGTGGCACGCAAGGAGGAGGGGTAATTTTATTTTTTTTAAATTAAAAATGTAACTTACCATCTCCTCTGGTCCCTTGTCACATCTCCTCTCTCCTCTCCATACAGGAAGGAGGCAGCCTCCCTCCCCTCCCCTAAGCCAATCACAACGCTGCAGTGGCAGCGTTGTGATTGGCTAGGACTCCGACCCAATGGGGTGGCCATTTTCTCTATGTAGGGTGCATGCAGCCTACATAGAAAAAATGCAGAGTGCGTATGAGTGGTTTGGTCAGCCCTGGGGGCCCACCAAACAATCAGCGCACTCAGAGTGGGCAAGCCAGTCCTCCCCTGGACTCCTGCAGGACCACCCACCAGCCTGCCCTCAACCAGGCATACCCTTCTGCTTTCTCGCAGTGCGAGAAGCAGAAAGATAAATGGTATTTAAAATACCATTTTATGTTTCTGCTTCTCGCACTGCGAGAAAGCAGTGGTGCGACGCTCCTCCGCCCACGTGGAGGAGCCGCCTCTGCCTGTAAGTAAGTATGTTATATATCTAGTTTTAATAAAATCAAAAGTGGCTGATGCCAGACCAAAAAAGTGACAACGAGAATCCATCTGAAATATGCAGGTATATGAAACAGAGGGTAAATAAGAAGGAACCAATTCCTGCTGAGGAAGGTGAGAGCAAAAGAGAAAAATCACAGACTTACAAATATGTCCATTCTCACAAGGGCAGAGAAAATGTTTCAGATATAGATGTCAAAAAGAGATGTTGGTCACTTGTTAGGGCAAATGAGGAGCGTTAACAATAAAGAGGAAAGGCAGATGGTGTGAAAGAGCTCAAAGGTGAATTAAAATCATTGAAATTAGGATTCACATTAGCAGAAGGAGGAATGACAGGAACAGAGCCAGGTCTAACTGATGTAGAAATTCGGTAAACAATCCATTACACAGCACTGCACAGGACATAGAAAAATTAAATCAGAAAAGTCTTATTGATTGTCATTATACAGAACACCAAAACGTGGTAATATGGACTTCACCCTCTTGTCCTCAGATCCTTTGATACCATACCGACACAACCCATTCTCTTTCACTAAAGATGAGTTGAGTTGATAAAGAGGGGGGGGGGGCAAGGATCACTCATGAAACAGCCCTCACAATGAGCCGCACGAAAAAACATATGTTAGCTTTATAATGCAAAGCAGGTCAGAGATGATTAAGTGATACTGAATAAACATGCATGCACACCTGAAAGGACATATTAAAAGACAAACTACTGAAAGACACATCCAGTTTTGCAAGTAAATAAATATATATAAATGTTTTGCAACAATTCATTATTGTAGTACAAAAGAGGGACTTAAAGTGGAAAATCAGGTGTGAAGTGAAAACATGTTCATCATTGATACAGAACAATGTTTTTGAAGAGATCAAACAAAAGACAGTAGTAAATTATTGCAACGCACCAATCAAAAATATTTTCTCTGTAACTCTATCATTTAGGAGAGAAGTGAGTTTGGGGCTCAAAGAATGGTTTGAACTGATTAAGTGGACCTTAAGATTGTGGAAGGGTGTGAGCGAGTTGTAGGGCACAGCTACATGTGCATTCTGATACAGATGTGGTCCATCCAAAGCACCAAAGATCCATCTGTCATATTGCGATGATTAGGGACCAATGCACATTCGAGACAAGTCAACAAGATCCTTTGGTTCTCCCTGCGTTAAAGCAGTCCACAGATATTATTGGTGTAACCCAATCACATAGAGTGCTTTGCTACCCAATTCAGGGTTTTGTATATACTGAATAAAATCAATATGTCGCTCATGAAAACCTGGACTTATTAGAGCAGGTCTACAAAGTTCTACTAAGTTCAAATTTGAAGCTCATTTTAATCAGGAGGGTATTGCTGTGCCTACAGAAAACCTAATGGGACACCAAGGTACTAGCACTGCTGTGTCTTGAATACTGCAAGACAGTCTATGCAAGAGCTCCAAAAATCGCTATTAAAAACTCAAGTGGATCCACAGTTAGACCGTAAGGGTTTTCTTCACCCTGAAAATTTATGAAGTATATCTCTCTGAATCTGAAGGATCTCCACTGCTCCTGGTGAAACAGAGGATTACATTTAAAAATTATGCATATCCTACAGGGGTATTTAGAGGAAATTGAACACTTCACAGCACATCACATCTACCCTGTTGTGAAAAGATCAGGCATTTGTTTGATCAGGTCCTCCAATTTCAAAAGCAGGAAACACAATAGGAAAGTGATCAGAAGTTTTGCTTTCAAATGTCGTCCACCCATTATACACCATACAGGGTTGTGATCATTCTTAAGACATTCCTAAAGGCACTCTAACTCTGTCAAGGTGTTCTTCGACTAAGTTGATCTTAATATGATGTTTTATGTACTTTCTAATTACAACAATCGATGGTGAAGCCAATAGGGCTCACTCTTTCGACCTGTTGGCTTAGCCAGTGCTAATTGCTGATGCTATTCAGCATAGGCAAAAAGAAACACTTTTTGCTTAAGCAGCATCAGGAAAAATATGGGAAAAAAAGAAGAAAATGTGCAATGGCTTGACAGTGTGCATGTGTCATGATGCATGTCTGTGTAAGAATCATGACACATGCACGTACGCATCATGATGATATGGCAGCCCAGCGTGATGACATATGCATGCATATGTGTCACTGTGCATGTGCACACATACAGCATGACGCAACCACCCATTTTCGTTTTTATATTTACTCTTTCAAGATGGTGTATGCCAATCTTGAAGTGGCAAATAAAAAACATCAATTTAAACATACACAATAGTGAATTTAACAAAAGGAGTGGCCCGGCAAGAAATGGTAGTTGCTTGAGCCTACAAAAATGTAAACAGAAGCTTTTCCTAAAGACCACTATGAAAGGGGCAGTGGAACAACAACAGAGGAACGTTGAGGGTATAAGTAAACACAGGGAAAGCAACAGGGTGTGGTGGGTGACCAAAGGAAGCACTTGAATCAGAAAGAGGAAAGAAAATATTTTTTTTTAAACTAAAGAAAATTCAGGGAACGGTGGATAAGCAATAGATTGACTTGGTGTGGGGGAGGAGGGTGAAACAGAGCACATAGGGTATTTAAGCAAGGTGGTAGCAGAAAACAAGGGAGCAATCTTGGAAACACATGCTCTCTTATGTAGTGCTGACAGAAAGAGAAAACATTAGTTCTCCGAATGTGAGTAGTGGCAAGATATAAGTTTTGCCATCAAAAGTATGGTTAAAGAAGCTATGCACCAGGCAAGGGACAAACACAAACAGACGAAGGAAAGCCATTTAATATGAAGTAAGCAAATGAGAGTGATAAGAAAGGCAACCAATAGTAAGCAATGGACTGGCTCTAAGCCTACTGTAAGTGTTTGATATGGTTCAGTACAGATTTTTTGAAAATAAGGGACTAAAAGCTTTCTGCAGGCTAAACCTAAAAAGGACGAAAGAAAAATATTATCATATGTCTTATCTTTTGACAACATTATTAAGCAGAGGACTAGTGTCTGACCTAGAGTTTGGCATACAGGGTACTCCGTTGCAAATGCAACAGAATATCCTGTTCACCAAACTGATGGTCTGCCCAACCTCTTTAGAGTCAGGTGGATGATAAGTATTTTGTCAATGGAGCCCCTGTGGACTCAGTTGATAGAATACTTCCTCCAACAGCCTGATGGAGTAAGAGCCGTCAGAGAAAGGACTTTACACTTTCCACCCTCGTTATGGTGGACAATGAAAAGTTTAGTCTTTTCTGTCCGTCACATTCCAAAAATAACATGGCAGTAACTCACAGGAAAACAACAAAGAAAACTCCCAGGGTGTGGAGGCCATGAGATTTTTGTTTTCTAAAAACAAACTCCCACTTTTGGAGTTTGTTTTAGAAAAAAAACAATTTCAAGAAATTTAAAGGAACCATTTGTCAAACATTTCATACATTGTCATGGAAGGTCCTGTCAATGTACAGAGTTGTCCACTGGTCCGTTGGGCAACTCTAAATTTGGCATGCAGAGGGCCTTCAGGATGGCAGAGGTAATATCCTCTACTATCCCGATGGAGTACCCTCCATCGCCAAACTCTAAATTAGGCCCCTAATATTCAAACTTAACACTTATGATTGCATTCGTTTTCCCCTCTTCTGGGTCCAGCCATCTTCTTTTAACATGGATGGTTCTCATCAGCTACTTCACAGTCCATTATTTACATTACACTTTTCTACCACTTATCAAGCCTGTGCTTCATAATGCTCATTTACACCCTTAATCTCCAGTTGGGTAATAATGACGAAGTCAAACATCAGTTTTGTTCTCCAGATCAGTCACATGCATTGTTTGATGGCTGAGGCTAAGAGATCAGCTCACTTGTTGTGGTAATCTGATGAGGAGAGAGTAATCAGTCAGTTAATTTGGTTACTAACTTGGTTGCAATATTCACATTTTGCAGAGAACTCATCAAGTCAACTAACAAGTCTAAAATTGCCTATACCATATACCATTTCCACATGTGAAAAGTTCCCCCCTGGTTTGTATTTAATAATTATGAAGTCTTTCAGTGCCCAAATACAATACAGCACCAAACAATAGTGAGTTTCTTCTGTAGTGGTATTGTCTGCACTCAGCACTGCCTATTAAACATAATTGTCTGGTGAATCAAAAAGTGATTTTCACGACTAGCATAGGTACTAATATGGTTTCCATATGATCCTCCGCAGCATTTTTTCTTTGTATAACACTGAGCATTTCCGCTGAGAAAGATATAAAATGCAGATGCTGATACTTAATCAGCCCAACGTGCATGGCTTTGATAAAACACATACATTTGTTATTCAGATACCATACCAAATGTGATATTCTCCCTACTTTAATCGCATTGACCAATACTTAAACTGCTGGTAGCACTGGATTTCCTCGTATAGGGGCATACCTACTCAATTGATTGAAATATATATCCCCACTTTCTTCAAAGATCATTTACTCTGTCACTTTGCTGGTTCTGCTCTCACCATTGCCTCAACAGAGTGACTGAGCCCCTCCCACCTGTGTGCTTTTCCAGTTGTGCCCCATCTCTTTAACAGTTGCTGCTCAGGAAAAATTGGATACATCTATTTCTAGGAGGACTGACATTGAGTGTGGCAGGGTGTTTAACATTGTATATACAGGTAAATACAAGCCAAGCCTGATCAAGTAGCAACATGAATCCTCCAACTCTTACGAGTGTGTGTTAGGGTCTAGAAAACTAAAATTTTGAATTGTGTTAACATTGTGTACAAGATCACCATATTATTTCCAGACATTACTTTCAGAGCTGCAAGTTGACATTAGTCACACTAAAAAAACTGAGAACAGAAGCCTCTCCACTTTCTGAAAGCTACAGCTACAAGGCCATCCTGCCTTGTGCAAATGGGAAATTGAAGGAAATAGAAATCGTTACATTTCCCTGCCTTTTGGGTACTTCAGTACTGGAGGCATTGCTAGTGTTCGGGAGCAATGATAAAAGAAACTGATCAAGAGTGCCCCCCCCCCTGCCTGTTACCATAGAGAATATTTGGAGGTGAAAATATAAAAAGATGTGAACATTTGGGCAGGACAGACATGGGAACTGATTACTAAGAGGTATATGCCAAAATGAGTAAGGTATTTGGGAATACTTGAGCATCTTGCCGTATGAATAAATAGGGAGCTCTAATAGCTTTTCAGCCAATATAACAATCATTAGGCTGAGGACACATGCGTAGATATTATTAGGTTGGGACTAATTGAATAGGGAATGTAGTGAAGTATGGTGAAATATGCTTGGGGTTTTTTCCTAATGTACAATTTTTTTATAATATGACTGCAGAGATTACCACAATTATTACCATCATTCTGATATACACGATTTATGGTATAATAAATATTGGTATGCTGTAAAATATCAAGTCGTGTGTGTCTACTATTACCAGGGAGCAGGGGACAGTGGCAGCCGGTAATTTTAGATGGGAGAGGGGCAGACAGGAGACACACGCACACATACACACTCACTGCCATGCATTCACACGTGCACACACACACGTGCACACATCCTTTCACTACTCTCATTACCAAACATTCATACATACACCCACGCACCAAACATTAATTAAAAAAGCAAACACACACTTACCTGCAGCTCTGCCTCAGAGGTCCCAGGAGGCTTGGGACTGCTGCCTTCCCTCATTGGCTCACCTAAAGTCAATGAGGGAAGGCAGCAGTCCCAATGTCATCACAGAGTGGGATGGGGCCAGCGACACTGCTCACCCCACCCCACTCTGTGATGAAGTGTCACTGATTGACACTCAACACTGGGCGCTTCAGGGCTTAAAACTGAAGCGCCCAGGTGCGAGGCAGTCAGTGATGCTACCCTTCGTCACTGAGGGGAGGGTTTCAGGGACCTTTGCTGAGCTGAGGAGGTCACACCCACAGGCCCTCAGCCCAGCAAATTTCAGCTCAGGCAACCAGGAGCCTGCGCATTTAGTGCATGTCTGGCTCCTGGCTACCTGACCTGAAAATGAACAGTGTCTGTCATGCTGAACCCAGGTCAGCCCGACAGACACTGTTTGTGAGGGGCAAACGGTGAGGGGGTGGCTCCTCAGCCCCAATGGACCGGCCGCGGCTGGCAGGGGAGAGATCTATATACAATACTCCCCCTGTAGATGAGAGTTACTCTGAGAGAGCTGTTTGACTCCTAACACCCTTTATCTGAATAAGCAGAACTTGTTGTATCGAAGAGTGAGTGATACCTGCCAGTTCTCTGTTCCTTCGAATCAAGTAAGCTACAAGTTCCTCCTTGGGCTTAGGAGATCTACCTTGGTCTGCTCCCACTCCCCAAGATGTAGAATTCACTACTATAATCATTGGGGACTCATTGCTATATGTGTTCCGTGCCTCTTTGTCCAGAGGTCTTTCTTATCTTCCAGGACCACAAAGTTCTGTTCAGGCAAAATGATCAATGAATAAATATCATGGAGTCAGTAATAATAATAATACAAACAATGCTTATAATAATGGTAGTATTAGGAGATATAGTACTAGATCCAAGGCTTTGGGCCTGATCACGATGGCGGGAGTATGGCCACCCCCAAGCCGTTGGTGGGGGTCCCCCCGCCATCTGGAAGGGCCGATCCGACCAACGCATTACAATGGCAGTCGGAAAGACCAACCACCACGGTCCTTTTGACCGCCTGGCGGACCGCACTCCATCCCCAGAATGGCAGCGGTGCCTGTCAGGCACTGCTTTGAGGGTTAAAATATCGCTTTCCGCCTGTCTGTCAGCGGCGGTTAACCAGCCCTGACCCGGCAGACAGAAAAGGATTTGGGGCCCGCCCCCTTCCCCCCCTGGGCCTGAGACATGGGCACTGGGTGGCACCATATCCCAATACCATGTGGCAGGCACCGCATGGTGGCTGCCACATAGTGCAGGGATATGCGCACACCTTATTTTTTGTACAGGGGCGGACCGCATCCCGCTGAAATACAAAATATAGGCAATGTGACCACCGTGGTGGCGGTCGTATCGTAATTCGGAATGTGGGGAGGCCGCATCGTGGGCAGTCGATCCCCATTCCGAGATGATTGCAGACAGACTGTAATCCATCCACCATCGTAATGAGCCCCTTAGTTTGCCTTTTAAGGATTGAACCCGATCGTTGCCATAGCTTAATCTAATGAGCTGCTTTACTGGTAAAATGTTAGTTTATGTGGAATGGTAGGTGACATGGAATCTATGGCCAGAATGAAAAGTAAGACTGGCACAACCACTTGAAGATTCAAATAAAGGTATGACAGGGAGCATTCTAACTGGCTTTGGGAGAGTACAAAATAGGCATGCTTCAAAAACAGATAAACAAGGAGTAACAGAAGGGATAGAAGAAGGACAGATGCAAGCACACTCGGAAAAATAAAAAACTTATGTGAAAGATGTTCAAGGGGAAGGAAATGGAAGAAGAAAAAGAAAATCAAAATGTTTCATATAGTTTCCCAAGGAAAGACGATGACTCTGAAGAAAAACTTTCTTTAGTTGGAAAGTTTATAGGTTAAGGATCTTATTTAAGGTATGCCCCACCAAACCTAGCGATCTCTCCTTGTATGACAGGGATCGTTTTGGCCAAAGTACTTCTGCAGACATAGCAGAGGCACTTTCATCAAAAATCTTTTTTGTGTATCAATAAGAGAGGATTTGCTTTCAAAATACGGAAACAAGGGTATGATGTGCATGACAATTTCTCTGTGTGCCTGGTGGCATTTGGTGATTTTCCTGGTCTGGTCCACCATGCCGTATATGGCAGTCACCGAAAGGAAACATATGTGTTAAAAAGTGTACCCTAAATAGAGAAGGCATTCCAATGCATTAACCAGGGTAGCCCTTTGGCACATGGAGCAAAGGAAAAAAGGTTTTGCGACGGCTGAGCCAGCTGAACTACTGATGCTATGACATGGTGGTACTCCTATCTCTAAAGAAAATAGTAGGGCTGGTGAACCACCTTTAAACAGCTGTTCTGTTATATCACCAAACTCCAAATGACCCCTAAGTGATAACAATGCAATAAAATGAATGGGGTGGATTTGATCTGACTGACCTTAAGCAGCTATGTCCTGTTCTCTAAAAATGAAATCCATTTTTATATTTGAATTACTACATATGAAATTTTGACAAGTCAGCTGTAATTATGTGCAAAGGTTTTGCAGAGGTGCACACATTTCAAATTTAGCATGAAAGCTTGAAAGAGGTATTCCTCCACCTTCTCAATAAATAATAATATGCTTAACAGCACATCCTGGTACAACAGGCTTTAAGGCCTTTATTTTAAGTAGTTAAAACCTTTTGTGTGTATTTTTCATTATTTGAACACTTTGATAAGTCAGCTGTTCACTAACAATTTGCATTGCTGCACAAAGTTCAAATTCGGAATGTCAGCTAAAAGATATATCTCTCCATTTACATCGCAAAAGATATCATGTTCTTAAAAGGGCATACTGGTGCACAGACTCAATTCTATGCTTCTAAGTTGAGTTAGGAAAATACTACAGAAGTCAAATTTGAAGCTTGTCCTTACGTATGGATTTTAAAAATCAATTAAAACATTAGATTTTATTTTTTTTAAATCCCGGCCAATGTTGTTTAAGCTATCATATTGCCTGTCTAAAATTATTGTTAACAAAGAGCTAATTCCCTTATACTACCAGAACCCTTGTGATGCACAGCTAATTTTCCCACCTAATATTACCTTGAGTGACGGTAACCAAATTCTCATCTGGAAAGGCTTTTAGTACAATAACTTCAGGAAGGGGTTTCCCTACCCCCGAGTCACATCTGCCTGTCAAAGGAGAAATAACACTGCGCCTCCCAGCCACAGAGAATCCATTCACAGGATGGCGCAGGGGGCAGCTGGGACCTAGATGTGTGCAAAAAGCTGGGAGGGTGATGACTTGCAGAGATCTGCAGGCCACAAGTTTGAATCCCAGTATTGACAAATCAACCTTCCATCTTTTCAAGGTCAATAAATGAAGAACCATTATGTTAAGTGATAGTAGCTACTGCATTTTACAGCATTTAGAAATGGCAGAACCACAATATGAAACTCTCCATGTCAAGTTATTATTATTATTATTATTATTATTATTATTATTATTATTATTATTTCTTAGAAGGCAGGCCCGGCCCCACTTTGGGCCAAGTTTATGGAATGCAGGAGAGGAACAGTGGAACGCAAGATGCTGCCTTCTTTGTTGGCTTTAATCCAAGGGGCAGTGTGGTACCTGTTGCACCAAAGCACCGTTCTGGAACTGGAAGTGAGTCATACTGTTGTAAATATTAGGTGGGAAAACAAGAAGAACATTCTTTTGGCCTGCTTAATGTTTACCATCAATCATAGGCTGAGATGGTCTTTTAACAGCCGCTGCATAGACACTGTCAGGGACAAAACTGCCTGGTTCAGATGAAAAAACAACTGCCCAATGGTGCAGCCTGCTGCCCGCTGGAGGAGCTCCCATATTCCTTATTGAATATTGGGGAAAGAATTTGTCTCCATCTCTATCTTCAATCTCTGGGATTGGAAAGCTGTTTCAAGGGCTACGAACCATAGCCTCTCATTGAGCTGAGTGCAGAGTGTGATGGAAACACAAGAAGTCATGTCTGCCTGACATGGATGAATGGCAACTGGGCATTAATTCAGCATGGCCATCTCCTTCACCTCTCTGGCTTTGTTCTCTTGCTGATGGCCCCTAAAGAGTACCTAGGTCCAGGTCCTCCATAACGTTGACAGCTGTGACTCATCAACTTGTATCTTCCATGCTACACTGCCCATCATGCATGTTGGGTGACTAGACCCTGGTCACCTGCACACATTTGAGTTGCATCAAATCGCAAGAGTCCCTTGTTCCTTAGGCAACTCTTCATTATAGTGGTGGGCACATTTGTGGAATATTGAGACTTGCAAATATGTTTTGAAAAACTTGGGAACATCAGAAAGAGTTAAGCTTATGAAGTTTATTTTTTAAGGGACAGTTTGGTGGCATGACAGGAGTCCAAAATAGACTGTAGTGACCTCATCAAATCTGGTAAGAAATTATACTTCAGGTGAAGACAGAGGGAAGGAGTTTGTCTTCGTAGATCTGGGAAACCTAGGGGGCAGGCGGGTTGCCTGCTTCATGTGATAATAGAAGCAGAATAGGGAGGGCCGTGATAGACAAATGCGGAAAATGGGGACACAGGTCATCTTGCACTATGAGAAACATGGAGCGAGAGTTAATATTGTTAGCCATAAGAAACAAATTAACTTACATATATCATACTTGTATCAATTGCATAATAAATATAACACATTCTAAACACCAGATGCTGAAAAACGTACAAAATTGTGTATTAATGACTAATTAAATTCAAATATAGATGTGTTTTATAATGTACTTAAGGTTTCTGGCAAATATTCCCTAGGAAGCTTGTTAATCTATGAAAGGTAGAATAAGTTTGTTGTTAAGGTGTGGAAATATCATTTCGCTCAATTACCAGCTTTGTGAAAAGAGTGTGCCTCACATGTAGTGGAGCAATGCAAAAAGATGTGACTAATTATTTAACTTTGATCAACATAATCTTCTGTGAAGGAGACATCAGATGTTTTATAAAGTTTAGTAATACCTAAAATAGATGAAGATCAGTTGTACGACATTTGGGAGAGAGATCAATAATGAGAAAGATTTATAGGCAATTCAGAAACTTTGTAGCCTCTGTGCATTATGGGATTTTTCAGAATTACACAAGGCTTTCAGAGACACAGGAATGGGGCATACTTCCCATGGTCACATCCTAAGGTACTGAGAAGGTGTTTGACTGAAAAGATTTGAAATATTTGCTAAAAAGTATGCATCGCAGAAATATTGAATAATGAGATAATTAATTAGTTGCCCTTTCTATACAAACGTTTGTATGACAAAAATGGGAGAAGTTGACTGGGTAATGTTGTAGGTAAAGAGAATGTTTTCTCTCCCAAATGCAGGGCCTCTGAAGGAAGACTAGAAGACACAGAGGGGATTTCTCTAGCAGAACATTCGTCTTCTTTAAACACCATGGCTTTCTTATGTAAAATGAGGACCCGGTAAGAGAACCCATTTTCCTTGATGTTGTGGAAGGAGGTGCGTGAATTTGAGGACTAAGGATTATTTGGAACAAGTCTTGCCTTTTTCCTTTACATTAGGTGACGGGATGCGAGGGGTGTACATTGTCCCCCCCCCCGCCATCCCCCCCCGCCATTTGCTATGACCTCTTTTACATTCTTAGCCATTGAAGTCGGCTTTGGAACTGCAGCAGTTTGAGAACATGAAACTGGAATCATTTCTGGTTTAAATTCCCCACGGAGAGGGTGACTTTGAGGAAGGAGGTTTTATTATTAGAATTCCTACAGTAGTGGAGAACATATACCAGTGTTCTTCAAGACTACATTCTTTTAAAAATTAGACAAAGTGCTAAGTAGGCTAATTCTGGGCAGCTGCAGTAAGAGAGAGTAGCTCTGAAAACTAGTACATTGCCCTCTAATATGGGGACTTTGGCCTTTCCCTTCCAGATATGGAGCCATACTATCTAACCTCTCAGAGCCAGTTTGGGGCACATTGGATTGGCAGACGTTGGCACTCTACAAAAATGCTTTTAACCACAGAGTTGTCACTCATATTTGTAGGTGAAGTGCTTTTAGTGATTCATTCTCTATAGGACGAGCTATGTCCTAAGTGGTAGAGGTAGAGTGGTAGAGGGAGAGACAGCAAATGTAAAGAGTTTATACAGTGCTTGGAATGGGAGCCCCTTGCTGCGCAGTGGCATCACTGTGGCCTGGCCCACGCTTCAAAGATTGCAGCATCATCAATAACCAAGTGTAAATAGAAGGATGGTAGAATCACAAAATGGCTGACCTTTTCAAATTCCTTTATAGAACTTCAGTATGATTTTACTGCTCTTAAAGGTAAAGTACTGTAAATGAGAGAGGAATCCACGTTATAAAGCACTCGCCATACTAACAGTAGTTGACCACAGTGAGAGAAAAAAGCCTGCTAATATTTGGGAAAACATCGAAATTGGGGAGTGTAGCAATATGTGCCTCTACATATACAAAGCTCTAGGAAGGTCCAGGATTAGGCCCATACATTATATGTATCAAGTGCCCCTAATTATAAATTAAAAGGTTATTACAAGAAGTGGTCAAATTGGTCCGGATGTGAGGGGAGCGATGTACCCATACATTTGAGGTTCCCAACTTTTTATGAAAAGACACCCATCCCGGGACAGTTAATTTCAGAGCTGAAATGCTTCAGTTGAAGTCGGCGAACGTGTGGGCAATGGCCAAGGAGGTGACGCAGGGAGCCCCCCCTTCACCCCGGATCTCCGGAATAATATGGTTGGCCCTAGGATAGTACACCAAATTATGCAACAGTTTGCCATTTTTGTCGCCCCACCCGTACACCCGCGTGACCGAGGAGCGCCAGGAGCATTTTGGCGGACTCCAATGAGAGCTGGCAGATCTCGTCCCGGATCAGAGTAAGCTGTCGAGTGGAATCGGCGTCGTCATGATCAGTTTGGGTGCCTTCCAACCGCGCCGCCTGAGCTTCCAGCCGAGCCATCCGGGCGGATTGCTCCGTACGCTTTGCGTGAATCAGACCTCTACCCACCCCTCGTATCACAGCCTTGCCGGCCTCCCACAGGGTCCCCGGCGAGAAGACCAAGCCCACATTGGCGGAGAAGTAATATTTCAATTCCTGCCCGAGGGATTCAACAAAATTTGCATCCTGCAGGAACCAGGCATTCAGGTGCCATTAAAGGGGGCAGCGAGATGATGAGAGACAGGGGAATGATCGGAGATACCCCTCGGTAGGATCGCGGCCCCAGACATCAACTGACAGTCAATGGCAGGTAGTAGAAGCAGGTCGATATGAGAGTGCGTGTGGTGGGCCGCTGAGGTGTGCGTGTACTGTTCCCTACGGGGGTTCCACACTCTCCAGGTGTCACAGAGGCCCAGGGCGGAGGACCAGTCAGATAGTCGCTTTGCAGAAGACAAACGGGAAACCGAGGGGGCGCCTGTCGTGTCACGCGAGGGCTGCAAGACCGCATTAAAATCACCCCCAACCACCATCAGACCCTCCGGAAGGGAAGTGAGCACCAAAGTTAACTGACTAAGGGTAGAGACCAGACTGGCAGGGGGAATGTAGATACACACAAGATTAAGGGGATGCCCCTCGATCATGCCCATCAGGGCCACTTACCGGCCTTGTGAATCAGATGGTGAAAGGAAGTCCCTTCCGGAGCAGTATGGCCACCCCCCTGGAGCCCTGTGCAAAACCAGAGTGCCAAACCCTATCGAACCCGTATCTGGCAAGGAAATTACGTTGGGAACCTAAGAGGTGCGTTTCTTGCAGGAGCAAGATATCTGGGGCGTGCCGCTGGGCGCTGCGAAGAACCGCAGAACGTTTGATCTGGTCCAATAGACCGTTAACGTTCCAGGAGAGAATGTGTAAGGTTCTATGTAGAGTAGGCGCCATCGTTTGAATAGTGTGTGGGAGGGAAGGAGGTTGTGTGGGCACCCCCAGATCCCAAGGGAGATTAGAATCTGTGTCTGGTACCGCTACGGCGGGGGCGCAGGGGCTGGTGGATCTCCCGTCAACAGCGAAGGCAGCTGTGCGTGGGTGTCTGCCAATAAAAACAAGAAACGGCGGCCCGAGGACGGCCAAAAACAACAAACAATTGGAAGACAACGGTCCTCCCCCCCTCCCAATCCCCCCAACTACCCCCACCCTACACTTCTGAAAGTGAAGCATCTGTCGCCCTGGAAAGAAAACAGTGCAAAAACAAACTAGGGGCTAAGCTAAAACGGTTAGCGAAAATAGAACATGGTGGAGATGGACCCCCCCTTCTCAGTACATCCAAGACCACCTTCATTAGGAGTTGCAAGAAAGTCCCGGGAGTGGAAGAAGAGGTAGGATGATCGTCTTGTGTGAGCCCCAGGACCGGAGCACCCCCCTCGCCAATGCAAGGGGAAGAAGGAGAAACAAGAGCTGCCCGTGGCCAGAGACCAAGTCAGAAAAAAGGTCCCAACACCGGCAGTACTTGCAGGACCCTATTGCCTCTGTCTGAAAGGTTGAAGGAGCGGTCATACACCGGAGGTTCAGAGGCCATTTAGGAAGTGTTTGATGCCAGAGCCTGTCATGCTGCTTCGTCGTCACCAGAGCCTTGGAGCGGCGGGCTCCTGGATAAATCGGAGTCAGATATCGTTGGACGTAAGGCCTCCGCGGAGCCCGGCCCTCCGCTCAAGTCCAGCAGCGGCAGGCCGGGGGAACCGGAACCCCGGGGTGAAGTCCGGGCACAGGGCCGCCCAGACGACACACCCGGCGATGGGGATGTCCCCCCTCGTCTATCGTGCTTCTTGCGGGATCTGGTCCGACGTCTCTGAGGCTGAGGCGCAGTCTGGAGCGGCCGTGAAGAGGTCGGATGCACGGGGGAAGAGGCCGACTGAGCCAGGAGAGGCCGCTCCTCCGTGAGCCAGGTCCAGGTCGCCTGAGGGGTATCAAAGAAGAGCGTTTGGTTTTGAAAGAGGACCTTGAGCCGGGCTGGGAAGAGAAGGCCATAGCGCAGACCCATGCTCCGGAGTGTCTGTTTTACCTCATCATAGGTTCTCCTCTGAGCTTGCACCTCCCTGGTGTAGTCCGGGAAGTCTATAACTCGGGTGTTTTGAAACTGCAACAGGCCCCGTGCTCTGGCCGCCCCTAGGATAGCGTCTCTGTCCCGGAAGTTGAGGACCCTAAGGATTATGGGACGGGCAGGGGCTCCTGGCGGGGGCTTGGGTGCCAGGGAGCGGTGGGCCCGTTCGATGACAAACCAGGGCGAGAGGGAGTCCTTAGGCATCTATGAGCGCACCCAGGTTTCCACAAATGTGTCCACTCGACCCTGTTCCACTCCCTCAGGAAAGCCCACGAGGCGGAGGTTGTTGCGTCGCAACCTATTTTTGGCATCCTCAGCCCGGCGGTGGAGCTCCGAGGTCTGAGACTGAAGGCGTGCTACCTGAGTCTTAAGTTGGCCAATGTCGTCCTCCACTGTAGAGAGACGGGCCTCCGCCTCTGAGACACGAGCCGTTGCGTTGCGTAGATCTTGACGAAGGAGAGCCATGTCGACCCTCACCTCTCCGATCTTATTTTCGACAGATGTTTGTGATGCACCTATTGCCTGCAGGATGGCAGAGAGGTCGCTCCCGGGGGCACCCGACTCGTTGGGTGCCACACCGCCAGGGTCCCTGTCTGACGTGGTGAATCGTCCATTTTTGTTTGGGTTTGGGGGCCGAAGCCTGCTGGGTGCGACTCTTGCCCATGGCCACCAGGGCCGGATCCTATCGACTCAGGCCCGGTGGGCCACCAGTCCGCAGGGGAGGAGGGGGAGCCACCAACACCCAGACCGTCGATACTCAGGACGGGCGCCCAAGATCCCCACCCCCAAGCCCCGGGGAGACAGGCTCAGCTCGACGACTCAGTGGCTGGTTAGGCCTTGACTGCAACTCAAGGGCACCCCCACCCAGGCGGCAGTTCCGAAGTGCTGGGTGTTACCTCTAGGGTCGAAGGCACACCTCCCAGCTGGTTGGTCCAGGGTCCTGGCGAAGTTCAGGGTTACGCAGCACTGCGTCCACGGTCCCGTGGACTGGACTCCAGCGAAGGTGGGCCCGGGGGAGCTGCGGGCCAAGTAGGTTGGATCCAAGGATGCCTGGGGCCCCCCAGCGCACAGCCACGCCGCAGCAAAAGGGGTCCCGGGGAGCCCACTCCGGATGTCACTCGGCCCCCGTAAGCGTCGTGGGTGCTGCATCAAGCCCTGAGGGGGGACCCCAGGCCAGTCGACGCCGAGCCGTGGGATTTCCGGAAAATGGAGATGTGGCCTGCGGATCCGTGGCAGTAGCACCCCAGCCCCCAGGGTATGCAGGGAACAGCAGCAGCACGGCCAGGGGTCCGGAATGTAGGTCTGACCACCGCAGCGGAGTGCGAGGGCTAGGAGAAGGCACTGGTGTTGCAGGCGCGGCCCAGTTCAGCCCAGCAGTGAGGCACGCAGAGGGACTGCAGGGCCCCCACCCGGCGTCTCCGCTACACAAACCCGCAGTAGATCCACCCTGGGATGGCACGCAGGTATGCCGGTGTCTTGGGCGCAGCTCTCAATCCGTAATTGCCCCAAAGGCCCCACCGGGCGAAGGTCCGGTCACCACCACGCGCCCGGGGGCCTGTGTTGGCAGTTGGAGGAGCAAGCAGTGCCGGCCCGCCACTGCCCGAGATGACAGCCGAGTATCCCCACCCCGCCGCCGCCAACACCACAACATTGCCCCGGCTCACCTCTGGGCCTCAGATAGGGAGCCGTCTTAGCTAGAGACACAGGAGGCAGGAAGGAACTGCTGCCGGGGCTCCGACGCCCGTCTCCGAGGTCGCGATGTCAAGGGGGGGCGCCTGCACCTGCGGCACCCCGCTGTCCGATTCGGCAGCCGGTCCCCATGCCCCACCTCCACGATCCCTGCACCGCAGACCCCCGCCGTGGCCCGTAGCAGTGAACAGCAGGTGGGGTCTGCACCCGGGCGACACAATGCACTGCAGCGTCCCGGGTCGCCAAGAAACGGGGATGCGACAACACCCCGCCGCAGCTGGTGGGATCGCCGTGTTGACTTGCCGTCAGGGGCCGGGCGTCACTGGTCCGGAGGCAGTTCGGATCTTGTGGGCCGGGAGGGAGGAGCCGCCAGATTGGGCCCGGACCCGGGTGAAGGCCGCCGCTGAGATTTAGGTGTCGCCGGCAGCAATCCGTAATTTCACCGGCCGTCCGGCAGCACCAGTAGGAGCAGGAGCACTGGCGCCAGGTAAGGGTGGCTGGATGAGAGCGGATGGCGGCGGATCGTGGAGCGGATGATAGAGGGGTCCGGAGCACTCTTAGAGTGCGACCGCCATCTTAACGCTCCTAGCCACGCCCCCCTCTGTTTCAATTTTGACAACACTTTTCATGTTGTGAGTGACACATTCAATGATAAAATTAAGTTACTTGAAAATTGTGTACACTGTTTCTATATTATTTTGCCCTGTTTCAATGTAAAATGTTGTCTCTGTCAAACGTGTGCGTTTCAATCATAATAATTATTCTAGGCTTGATGAAGCTCATGACCAGTAGGTCATGAGAAGAGAGAGTGATGGGGAGGTGTCACTATTTAGAAAAAGTATTCTCTGTTTCCGTGTTGGGAATTGCAACATAACTCCCCTTTGTATGGTATGTCTATCTCCTACCGCCATGTGTAACAACCAGGTTGCTTCATTTTTTTCAACTTTCACCCACTCTGCTGTATTAAGATCTCAACTATGCACATGTCCCTTATGAGAACAACTTGTATGCTGAGGAATGTGGAAATCTCACCACTACCAAATGTTGGATTGGTCCTGATCTCTCTGAACCTGAAGACGAATATATGTTTCACTTTTGTTTCATCCAACCAAGGGGTCTATTATGATGTTGGGCGGATCGCCACCGTCCACATGGCGGCGGCGATCCGCCCGACATCATCCCCCACCCGCCTCCCATTTCCCTCCCGCCATATTATGATGGCGGGGGGTACCGCGGGGGATGGGAAAACCATCCGCCGCTTTTCTGCCCGGTCGACAAAGGGTTGAATATGGTGGCAGTGTCTGCTAGACACCTCCATCCATATTACAATTGCAGCGGGAAGCAGCCTTTCCGTGTCGGCAACGAGGCATGCGGATTCCACAGTTGGGGGCCTGTTGCAGGCCCCCAGGATGTTGGGGGGGTGGGAGGGGCACATGGGGGGTACCTATGCTACCCCCCTGCATTTGCATGGAAAACATCTAAAAATGTGGGAATTTTGATAGATTACTCCATTACTATGCTAGAAAAAGTAAATGTCACATGTGCTAAATGCTTTGGGATATTGAAAAAAAGAAACTGTAGTTCAGGCCCTGGTTACAAGTCGATTGGACTATGGAAACGCCTTTTATATCGGCATGGCAGACCATCCATTCTCTTGACTTCAAATAATCCAGAATGTAACTGCTAACTCATTTGTAATAAAGACAGATTTAGCTCAGTTTCAGCTTGCTTAAAATCCCTCCATTGGCTGCCAATGCGTAAAACAGAGACGTTTATATTCCTTTGCCGTGCACACAAGGCACTTTTCAAGACTGGTCCAATGTCTTTACGTCATAAATTAGACTTTTACAAACACTCGTAATTTGAGATCAGAGAGTCTAGAATTAGCTAAAACAATGCACGTTAATAGAGTAAGGATAGGTGGACGCTCATTCTCTTACTTCGCAGAAGCACATGGAATTCCTTGCCACTTGATATCTGCCTTATGGTGGACCATTTTATCTTCAGAAAAAAATTGAAAACCTTTCTCTTTACAGACCTCTATTCATTCTTACTGCCAGTACTGGATCTTTGGAACCGCTGAGGCACCAGCTATTTCAGCGTCGTAATATCCACTAGAGTGACACGCTTTACAAATATTGTAAATAAATAAATAGATGTATTGCAATAGAGAAAGGTGTATGATGATCACGCTATCAGATTATCTAAAATAAGTTGTTGAGACTAATGAAAAAGCAGCACATGATTAAATATTGCACAATGATCAATAAGACACATTTAAACAAAATCCAGAAATCTAAAAACATAGTCAAACGAGTCATTTTTTTCACATTTTAAAGAGAAAATACTGCATAGTTGTCAAAAAGGAAATTGAAAATGAAGGCGACAAAAACAAACCACGCAAGTAGATCTGTATGATGAGAATGGAAGCACCTAATTTAAAGTAAAATAGTGATTTGCATGTACTGCTACTATCACAGTCTTGAAAATCCGGCAGAGTTTAAAGGAGGTAACAATGCGAAGCCATCTAGTTCTAAAAAAACATGCTGAAATGGATTTGACCCAGTCGTTATCCTGTTTTAGTCCCTTACTGTAATCCCCAACATCAAACGTGTGTCAGTTAAAATTGAATATTTAATGTATAAGTCGAATTCATATTTAATCAAATAGAAATTATCATTTTGGGCACACTGAATCATTTTAGCTAACTAATTCTAAAGGGCTCATGTAAATTACATGACAAATCCATGTGGAAGATTGTCATCCTCCAAAGAAAGTGGAACATTGCACCAACATATAATCTCCTAATGCTGATTTTGTTGATAGCATGAGTGTGCGTGTGTTTTTCAAGTACAAGGCTACACCGAAGTAACTCACCTGATATTGGTCAAAGCTTCTTGTATTTTCAAATTTACATACTGTATCTCCTGGACTCTTTCTTCTCTGCACTGAAAAGAGTAACATTACACTGTACAAACAGTTCTTAATTTGTGACATTGTTTGTAGATGGTGGGCACCAACACTCATTTTTGGGGCCTTGGGGTTGGGGGCTTATTTAGACTTTGGCAGGCAGGGTACTCTACCTCAAATGTGGAGGACTATCCTGTCCAGTGAACTCACAGTTCCCCCTCCTTTATTTAGTGTTAAGGGAACCACCATGTTTCCACAAATCTCAACAACCTCTGGCAGCGTACATCTTTGGCCGATGATCAGACTGACATAGGGTCATCCGTCAATCCATTGAGGGCAGGCATTCTAACATCATTAGGTATCGCCTACTAGACAGCACATGCACTGTCTGTTGGAAGACGTATTGGCAGCTTACAGTGAACTTAGGGCCTGCCCATTGTATACTGTGGGTTGGCTTCATTGTCATTCTCATTTGCTTGATTCATAATTGTGAGTGTGCGTGGGCTTTCCTTCTTCTTCTTGTGTTTGCCCCTCCTCTGGAGCATGGACATATAACTCGTGTCCATCCACTGCTCCCTTTTAGGCACTATTTTTTTTTTCAGCTTAAGTACTCTTCAAAAGGCCGTGTTTTATCCAGCTGTCTCCCTTATGTACTCCTTCCTTTCTGTCACACTCGTATTGCTCTCCCCACCCCCCTCTGTGATGCACTTGCCCTCACAGGCTTCTCCCAACACTTATACATTTCTTTCTGGCCTGAGTGCTTTCCCCCAACTTCACATTATCTTATCTGTTTGTTTCCCTCTGAGCTGCTTCCCCCACCTGCGTCCTCAGCATTGCTTCCCCCCACCCATACAACCATGTTGCTTCCCCAATTCGTAGTTTGCACTCACCGTGCTACTTTTTTTTTCTTATCTGTTATTGATCCAATTCGGATTGGTAAACAAATGAAAAAACAATGCTTGCATCAATTTGTAGGTGAGCGTGCTTGGTGCGCATGTCAACAAAATGATGTGGCTGGCTGCATAAGTTTCTTTTTTCTGTGTTTTCAGCCGCTATGCTGTAGAGCATGAGGGATGCTGTGCAGCAAGGCTAAAACCACTGGCAAACCAATAGGTTTGTATTGTTTTTCTGTTGTAATTTGAACAGGTAATAGGATCAATGCCCCCCCCCCCCCTTTACAAGCTGGAAAAAACATTCAAATCAGTCATGGCCATTAATATTTTGATTTTCAACAACAAACGACTGCTTTGGTAGTTTGTTTTTGAAAAACAAACAAATTTTCTGTGCGGCTATAGTCTGCTAGTGCAATAGAGCTTTTCTCTCTAATAACCTGGAGAACCAAAGTGCTGGCCTCCAAACTTTAAATAAAGCCCCTAGCTTTCATCATCAGACTTTGATCACGAGCAGGACAAAAGAAGACAGAAAAGAGAGAAACATGAGCAAAAGAAAGATAAGAAAACAGTGACAAATGGAGAATTTCGGGATTAAAACCAATTCAGAAAAATGAAATAAAGCAGCACAAAGTGTGGGTTGGTGGAAGAAAAAATCAAGGCATGAAGAGGAATCAATAAAAACATAAGAAGAGCTTAAGGGTAAATTTAAGGAGAAGATTGGTGCCCTCCTCACAACATACATCCAAATATTTGGAACCCCTAACTTCTACACTGCCCTGTATTCACATAGTCGGAAGACACTCCCATACATTAACATGGAAGGGCTGTAACCAGAACACATCTGGTTTGAATAAGCAGTGTATCCATGACCTTCACAAAAGTGTGTGCTTTGCCTTTAAAAAGTAGTAGTAGCCAATGCCTCACGTAAGCAACCATCAGTAGCCTGTTGGATGATGTTACCAAGTAGATAACTAACTCGTGGAGTCTTGATGAAGTGGAATCAAGATTAGACAGTATTGATATTTGGCATCCCCACCACTGAAATGGCGGGTGGGGGCTCCTAAAAAAAACCATTGGACCGCTACACTTACTTTTGTACAAATTTAGACTGATAATACCCCAGAAGGAGTTAAGACAAAAGGTACATTTATAGTGCGACTCGTCAGGATTGTGTGGTCCCTAATTATCAAGGAATGGGCAAAATAGGTAAATTATGGTTAACCAAAAAAGCTACGAGTAAAATTGGTAACCACATAGGGCTTTATTTATTTAACACTGGTTTTCAAGGTGGGTGTTAATTTATGGAAGAATATGGGTAAAATGCATTGGGGTAATTAATGAGTTCCTGCATATCTGTAGCTGGTTTTCTGTGGTGGTGGAACAGGTGGGTCTGAAGTAATGGTATAGGGTCTTCATAATTTTTACAGGATTTGTAAGCAAAAGCTATCAATATGCTTGTAAGAAGTTGATGATAAAACGGAAACAACCTTTGCTTTCTCTGCTTTGCCTTAAAATAGAAGCTTTTGTTTCATTAATTTAATATACGTTTAACAATCGAAAAGAGTATATTCAAGACGAAAATATATTTTAATCTGATACTTGAGTAATAAATTGTGCGTTGCTGGGGAGACTTATTACAAATAATTTTACCTTTGTGCCAGGGAATAGCAGCTATGGCTGTTATGTAATACCCATATAAAGACATTCCAAATTGTCAAAGCCTTTTGTACATTAGTGCTGGAAACCATGTATTGAGGTGATTACAGCCACTAATCCTTGGGACCTTCTATGTAGCCTTTCAAATGATGCACTGGAGGAAGTAAACACTTTTTTTTTTTAAAGTTTCATACATTTGTATTGCATTAACGATAAACATTACAATAAATAAAAAATAACTATTATGGCAATCCAATAGAAGACCGAAAATCCAATAACATGAAAAACTAGCAAAAAAATACTAAAAAAATGCTGATCTGTAATATGTGCATTGATGCACAGCCAAAAAAAGAGTATATACGAGAAAAGAACATAGAGAATGGATACCACTGAAAAATACAAGTCTAATAAAGTATTATAATATAATATAAAAAAGAGCAATGTAATGAAACAAATTAACAAATTCTTTCTTATCTCTGAATAGAGTCTACAGTAATCAACAATGTTTTCAAGGAGGGTTAGCAACTTTCTCATTTACATATGTTGTTGTTAAATATTCTGTCAAATGTAATCACAATTTGAAATTTTTATGAACTTCTGGATCGAAGAACAATTAATAGTGTTAATTTCATGTGCATAACATATGCCCTTCTGCCATGCCCTCAATGAAAGTTTGGCGCAGAATTGCCCAATACCTTTGGAAAAATGTATGACAGGAATATATATAAATTACATCTTACAAAGAAATACGTAACAGTGTGCACAGGGGTCCTGGAAATAATCTGAACAGTGTTATATAAGAATTCATATGGTATTCCCCCTTTATGTTTTTTCCTTAAATAGATTGTGATTGTGTATGGCAGCTTATTTGGAAGCATGTTTTGATTGTTACAGTGACTCCATCCGCTCCCTTTGTGTACATTTTTGTCAAGAATTTGAGGAACAGTCTGTCTGACATCAAGGGCAGGAATCACACATCCTTTGGTGAAAGAACACATACAGCATAAGTAAAGAAACAGGACAGATTATCTATCCCAGCTAGGGGTGTACAAAATTCACACAATTTGCTTTTGTGTAATTATGTGAACTTTCATCAAAATTACAAGAAATTACGTGTAATTACATGAAATGGGAAATCCTTCAGTTTGCGCTACGTATTAGCTTGAAATGCATCCTAGAGTCAATTTCTGTCACAGCCAGTGGTGTCCAATTATTCCTACGCATCTGCAGTACCACGAATAGCAAGTTTTGTGGTAAATTGTTACCGCAAATGACAAGTAAGTACACGAAGTGGCATAATGGTGTGATTTTGAGAATTTCATGTAACTGGCATAACACAAAATTACGTGAATTACGCCAGCGTAATTTACATTTTGCCCGTGCCTAATTCCAGCTACACTTGCAGCTATTAGGAGAATTGACTGTAAGATTAGTGGTGGAAAAGTGTACAGAAGTTAAAATCAAGAACTTGACTCCTTTGGGGTTCTCACTTCTGGCTGAGGCTAAACATTTCTGGGGAAACATAGGTAGCAGGGCTATTTAAGACAGATGTTAGCATGCAGAGTCTACCTGGCAACTTTCTGTTGTGTTGTATGGCTTTCCAGTTTGGCTTAGTCGGCACCCTATTCCGATTCCCTCACTGTTTCAGTTTTTTTCCCTTTCCCTGTTAACCGTGTTTTAGTGGCCCATAAACATGGTTCTTGCTTTGCTTGTTTGTTCTGTGCATTCTTCCTTCATATGGTGTTTTGGCGTTCCACACTTGAATCCTGGTCAGTGTGGGGCTCACTACAGCTCAATCCACCAAGGAGGTTGGTAAGTAAAACTCACTGATTACTTGTTGGTTTGTTTACTTTGTATTTACTCGCCTGATAGTACTATGCTTGATTGTGACCAAGATCCAGATCCCTGCTGAACCTACTGACCTCCGTGTAGTTCTAAGATACAGACAATCGGCACTTCTCTCCCTCTCTCTCTCTCTCTCTGTCTCCCTTCCCCACGTTCCCCCATTTTCTCTGATATATATGTCTACCCATCAACAGAGAGTGAGTGGGGGAGGCAGAAGTCACAACAGCATTGTAGCCCTTCACTCCGGCTTGACATTTGTGCGTACAAAAACCCAATGTGTGTGCTTTGGTATGCTGTGTGCTTTGTGCTTCTTGACCTCCACCCACCTGGCCAGTAAGCTTAGATTTATAGTTAGCTGCTCTACAATATAGTACAAGCATTAATGTTTGATATCTGATGTTCACAGATTTATTTTTAATATTGTGTGTCAAATTCAATTCTTTTCATGTAAATGTGATTGTGTCTGCTGAAGAATGCGAGAAATGTTTGGCTACAGAGTTTTAGCATCATTGTATTGCAAAACAACAATAAATCATTAGAAAACTGAGCATAGCTCTAATATTTCAATTATTGGCTGTTTAATGGAAGGTCTTTCCATTTTTGTTATTAAGTTAACTTCCTCTTTTGATTGAAGCCTATCCTCTTTTGTAACACATATACGTGTTAAAGTAAAGTTATAAGGTATGAAATGGAGCCACATTTTACTATATCTAAGGTTTTTTGTTTTTTTAGTTTTCAGTTTAAACCAGTTTTAACTGATAAAACCCCACTGAGGCAACTATTTGCTTTGTAATTGAAAACGGTAATCACTGGATTTTGACGCACTTATACAGCTTTGGCTCTCCATGCTGTCAAAGCAAAATAAATACAGCCCCAATTTCTAGGCACTTTTCTATGATGAATGCTCCTACGATGCCTCATTTGAGACTAATGTCAAGTGACCCAAAATGCCATTGGGATCCTTTCTAAAGTGCCTAGGACCAATGTACCTTTTTCCAAATCCCTGTCCTGGCCATTTTGGGAGCATGGCTAACCTGGAGTGGCTTTAGCCTATTTTTTTTTTTATGCAGATTTATATAGCGCGAACTCGAGCCGAAGGTATTGGAGCGCTTTACATGAGCACCGGTTACGTTACACAAGGACACATTCAGGCACGGGGAGATTAAGTGATTTGCCCAGAATCACAGGATGAGGATGCGACCCTGAGGCTCGAACCTTGGTTTCCAGCACCAAAGTCGGCAATCTAGCCAGCGGACCACATCCTCTCCCCTGTGGGTCTCTACATGATGCTGTGTATTCAATGACAACATATCCAGCTGTGCTTATTCTTTCAGCACAAGACAGAATATGTACCCAAAAATTGCATGTAGGGGAACCACTGCACAGAATAGAAGTAACTTGTGCAACTCTCACAAACACTCAACAGCAGCAAAGCATTCCAACACTGCTTCCAATTAAGCATAGGGCCGCACATCTGGCAGGCATCAATGCTTAACAGTCCTCATACTATCAAATGAATGCAAGATCCAGTAAACAAGGCCCAACAATGTAAAAAAACACAGAAGAAGAAGAAAATAATCAGAAAAAATATACACACCTTGCTTCCTATAGTTCCTACATCTAGGGCCTCATTATGATATCGTTTGGAAACCATTCTGACCTACTGCTTGTCGTAATCATTTCCGACCAACTCAGGTTTGTGAAGTCCAACTTATTACGATGGATCCGAACACCGTAGCGGTCAGGCTCCCATTGAAAAATGGGGTGAGTACTGAAAACATTGCACCCTGTGGCGGGCACCCCATGGTGCCTGCCACACAGTGCGTGGTTGTAAAGAGGGGACCCTTAGGTACCCCAACGGGCCCCCAATGTTGGTTTCCGACAGCCAATCCGTGTCAGACATACCGAGTCAGAACAGCTGTCGGAATTTGACATTGTAATCGGTCAGTCAGAAACACGGCCCATAGAGCTCTACAATTCGGCTCCGACCAACTCTGACTCTCCGAATGTCAGTCTGAACCGATTTGGAATGACCGACCTACTACCTTGTATCGTAAACGGTCAGTCGGAAAGGTTTCCGAGTCATTCAGAAACATGGCTTCTGAGATGGGTTCGGTCAAACCAAATGACATTCAGAGCCTTTCCGACCGACATCGTAATGAGGCCCCATAGCATATGTCACAAAACCTGATTTCATTCACATTGTGACCTACACAGGCAAACAAACTAAGGCCTCACGCAGGCTATGAGCTTTCTTTGCTACCTCAGCTGTGTCTTTCATAAAGCAGCAAACCTCACTGTCGTCAAAAACATTTAGCCAACAGTAAGCACACTATTTCTCAGCAAGCATCCCCCGTGACCAGGTTGAGTGGGAAGAGACACAGATGCAACATCCAGCTTTTGTTGTAAGTAAAAAAATCTTCCTTCAACTCCATTTGCCTGAAGAAAAGAGCAGCAGGATGGAGTGCTAAATGCCCACCATTAACCCTTCATTTGCTGCAATCAAATTTTTAATGCAGTGCAAACTAATCTCCAGCTAAGCACATTATTGACTGGAAAAGGACTAGCCTGCTGGGAAGGAGAGTTTAAGTGTTGAGAAATGCAACAGTCAGGGAGGTAAGAGAAATGTTGTAAGGCAATTGAAAGAGCAACCCCGCTCCAGGACTGCCAAGCATGACCGCTGCCCGGCAGCCAGATTACGAGTAATCTGGGGCAGTCCTTTGGCGTTCTCACAGCGATGCCTATTAAAAAGGCACCACAATGGGAACCCCGAAGCCCGCTCCTGCACGGCATGGACTATAAAGTACATGCTGTGCAGGAAAGGGGAGGACTGCGCACAGGGGGGCACAGCATGTGCCCCCCTGAAGAAATCCCATGGCCCTGAAACAATAGGGGGCATTGTAAGGCCCCCTTTGTTTGTTCACAGCCACAGTTTGCATGGTGGCCTCACCGCAATGAAAACTGTGGCAGTGAGGAAACTCATAATATGCTCAGCAGTGCCAGAGTGGCACCACCAAGCATATTGTGGCCTCAAGACCACGGAGCCATTGCTAGGTACCACAGATCCCTGGTGGTTGTGGCGGTCCCAAAACGGTCCGACCACCGTAGTCGTAATATAGTGCTTGGATCACTGGTGTGGCGCTTCCCCGACTGCTAACGCACCTCTACCACAGATTTGGTGGTCCGATGGACCAACAAATTTGTAATAAGGCCTTTACACATCATCACCTTCCAAAAAAGGAGTTGGAGTCAAATTTACAAGTGTAAGATTACAGCTGTCTAAAAGGAGCAGTACTAAACCCAGCTTCACACATGGCCAACCATCAATACTGCCTCCCCCTCCCATAGAATAAAATGGAGGCAGGGAGGACCCCTTAAGAAATAATGTTAAATTAAATTAATTTATTTGAAATATTTTAAAATATAAATACATTTTAATGTAATGTTAATAACTTCATCTAAAAATATAACATTTTTATTTTGTCTTGCCATATTTTCTTTTTTTAAATTAAAAAATAAATGTTACATCAATTATAATTAAAATATTATAACATTTTGATTAATTCTAATCAGTTCTGTACATCGCTTATAAATTATTATTAATACATAATAAAATATTATGATAATATGTTTTTTTACTTAAGGTGGGATTTTTTTGTACATTTAAGCTTAACAAAAAAGAATGTTCATGTAATTTAATATATTCAAAATTATTTGATTTTAATTTTTAAGTTAGTTATTAAAGCTGAATAATGCTTTCTTTTTTTGTACAAGTTTACTTATTTGGAAATAAATTAGTAAAACATTTAATGAAAATTTGTTTAATGCACGTATTTATTGCATGTTATGTATTGCTACAGCATTAATCATTCATTTTTAAATTAAAAGGTAATTATTATTTAAATTTAAAAAAATCCCATTTATTTAACAAAATACATATTCATACATTAATAAAAAAAAGTAATTTAAAAAAAAAAAATAACAATTCATGTCACCTTAATTTTTTAATTCTAAAATGTTATTCAAATATGTTATCATAGAATACAATATAAGCTTGATTTTTTTTTTAAATAAATGAGAATTATTTATATTTTGACCAATTTTAAATAATTTTAGTTAACATTATTTCCTATGGGGCTTCATTTTATTTTAAGTCCCTACACCATTATTTTCTACGTTAGGGTATTGCAGTGCCTGTGAGGGCCATGGGTGGTGCTGGATTTATTCCAGCTCTGAGCGGGGTTACTTAAGAACTGTTTTGGATCCTTTTTGGTAGTTGCAACTACAAAAGTGCAGTTTGGAATAGGAGTGGGCTTGCTAATTTGTGGCTATGAGTATATCATTCCACAATTCTACTGCGTAGATTGGAAGCGGCTGGAATTACGGGTAGTGCACTAAAATGGCTCTTGTCCTTCTTTTTTTTTTTTTCTTTTTTTTTTTTTAAAGACCTTTATTGAGAGATACACAGTACACAGCTGACCACCTACAACCCAGTGGGCCGGCAGCGGAAGTAATCTTATATGTGTAGCCAAATAACACAGCCCTATGCCGTCAACCCGGGGGTACGGCGGCGTGAATAAACAGGTGTATCACATTGTAGGGAAGATGGACATATGTCGCAGGTTTTAGTGTCTTTTAGAACCACTTTGAACACAAGCATGTGCCCCAACAGGCGTAAACGTGACTAACAGTCAAAACTCCCCCCCCCACCCTTCCCAACTAACGGTCCACACTGTACGCACTGTAGAACTTACTGCCCGGCGGTGCGACCTACGCATCACCATCTTAACCCTCGGAGCGGCAAGAGCAGTGGTACACTACACATCCCCGGGGTCTGCCCGCTCGATAGATGGAGGCACACAGATGCCCCCTCTGAAATCATTCCACTTGGACCACACCGGCGCTTCAGGCTAGAAAGTGTTCTACTAAGAGCCCTCAGGAAGTTGCTCAGTTGGCTGCCAGTACTTGTATGGGGAGTGGTGGTACAAGGCCTAGTATTGTTCCACCTTGATTACGGGAACCCCCTTTATCTAGGAATTCCGCAAGCAGTCATAAAAAAACTCCAAGTGATCCAAAATGCTGCGGCCTGGATTCTTTTGGGCATCTCTAAATATCAGGCTGCCTGTCCTCTACTAGTTACGTTACACTGGCTGCCGATACAAAAGAGGATTCAGTTTAAAGTTCTTTGCATGGTCCATCCTGCGATGCACAAAAAGGGAATGTAAACCCTACAGCATCTGATCTGCCCGTACCGCCCTAGAAGAGAGCTAAAATCCAGCAATCTCAGCTTACTCTCCATTTCCACAGTGAAGAAAGCCACGAGTGGGGGACGCTGCTTTCCATATTTATCCCCCAAACTATGGAACACCTTTCCCCTAACTCTCGGGCTGAACAAGAACCTACTCATATTTAGGAAACAACTCAAGACACATCTGTATACTTAAGAACATGATGCACAAGAGCTTGGAAAACCCATTAGCGCTGGGTAGCCATTCATTGGATTGGATTGGCTTGGATTGGATAATCATCTCTCTGATCTTCCGTTAACCCTTCTTTAATCCTCCTTAAGAACCCCTCCATTATAGTTGCACAAATTCTCCAATTTCCAGTCACTCCTCCCTGTCCCTCCCAAATGAACCACTAAAATATATTCTTACATTTGCATAGACTCCACAGTCGGGCGGACATCTCCGCATAGAAAAAGATTGGACAATTGGAGGCATATGCCTCTGCACATAATTTGTGAAAATCAAAATAATACTACAAAGTGCAGTTTGTGAATAGGCCCCTACGTATTGAATTTTGGCTAAAACATTGAAAGGCTCAAAACTGTTATTGCATGTTAAGGCAAGTAAATAACATTTGATATTGTCCATATTCAATGTTAGATTTATTCTGGGACCATGATACCTCGGTCGTATTACAGAAGTGCCCTGAGGGTGCAATGGGCACTTGCGCCTGCTTTGTGTGCCCCAGGAGCACTTTGGTATTACAAAAGGGGCTACAGACGCTCGTGCGGCACCTTCTGTAATAGAAATAGTGCGGGTCCACATGTAGTGCCAGCACTATGGAGAAAGGGTGTTCCTTCATTTGAATGGGGGTGCGCCCGTGCCATTTTACAGACCTGGGCCAGAGGCAAACATGCCCTTAGGAGGCACACTGAAAGTGCGCCTCAAAAAGGTGGTGCACTGTCAGTGAGGACAACCCTCTGGAGGGGAAGAATGGGGTCCCATGCACCAATCTGCAAGGTGATCTCTATTACCTTTCGAAAGTTCCGGGATAGTTCTGCTTGCACAGTGAAACTCGGAGCAGCTTTTAAACAGCTGCCTGTATTTCTCTCAAATGTGCTGCCCTGGAAGCCAGGCGAGATTTTAGCTTCTCTGAGGGCAGTGCATTCTCCCTAATAGGGCGCACTCTCCCTGTTTGCACCCAGCGCACCTGCTTAAAGGTGCACTGTGGCACAGAAAGGAAAAGTGCGCCTTACTCGTAAAAGGGCCCTTGCTGTTATAAACCATGCAAAAATCGGCGAGTTATTTTTATCTATGCATTCTCTGCGAGGCTTTTTAAGCTCGTCTCTAAATTTTCAAATGAAGCTTCAATAAGGTCTCAGTTTAGCTAGAATTATTTTGTTGCATTCTGCAGTATTGTAAATCAAGGATATTTCAATTGCACAAAAACATCTCTTTATTTGAAGATTTAAATGCATTGTGACACAGCTATTCACTTGCTAGTCAAAAGGCGGTTCTCACTAGATGAAATATAGTAATCAGATGACATTTTTGATCACTTGTTGCAAAGCCAGATGATACCCTTGATATAATACTGCTTTTTCTTTTCTTGACGCTATTCTAGACAGGAGAAGCCCAGCAGGACTCCTCCGGCAGCGCCAGAGGGTTTCAACGCCGGAAGAGAACAGGTACTGTTAACGTTTGGTTCTAAAGTGACATTGCTTTCTACTGCCAAATTCCTAAGTTCACAGGTCTCGAATGAGTTCATGGTGGCTTGGCTCAGCCACGAGAACATGAGACCAGGAGTAATGTTTTGAAGTCGCTGCGACAAAAGCCTGCTTGCTCAGGACTTTAGTGCTGCAGAAAGACAGGGAGGTACAGTGGGCCAGAGAATAAAAGACTGGAGATTTGCTGCTGCGAATAAACGCGAGCAGCTCCCTGAGGTGATTTGTCTGCGCACTTGACTTTCTACAGATGTTAGAGCCTCTTTTTTTTCAGTAAGGACCTGAGGTTCTTTGGTAGCACTTTGATATCCTGCTCGAATTCAATATGTGAAATGGAGGGGCTGCTCTGTGACTTGGAGCGCAGCCGTCTTTGAAGTCTGATCCAATTTTTGCTGCTTACCATTTGATGTTGAAAGGATGAAATAAAGAGAATGCACAGTTTTTGCCAGTAACTCTGCTGAGCATATGTAAGATTAAAAAAATCCTCCGGATGATGAATTTAAAAATGTTAAGCAGATTAATACCTTCCTATAGCGTCTTTTCCATTACATTCAAATTAGGTTTGAGAGGAAATCTGCACATGGCGCATAAATAAAATGTCCATCTCTAATGTTGTACCGCCTTACAAAATGGCACGTTCTGTTTATGAAATTTGCTCATTATTACTAGTGACCATAGATACAAATCCCCCATGCTATTGATTTCCCATAAACATTTAGACAATGCACACACAGGTCACCTAAAGACCATACATTTCCACAACTTGAACACACATTGTTGAACACGCTGAATTTTTCAACATTTTAAAAGGCCTGTTGCTTTTTGACTAGGGTCCTGATCTCATTCATGAGTCACAATTTGCTGTGACCCACCCTGTGCACGAGGCCCAAGTACAGACTGCCATCAAATCTCATGCGACTGAGAATTGCAGAAGTCCACCAGAAGCGGTGCATCTTGCAGGTATTGCTTTGACTTGGCCATGAAATGTCCTTTCCTGAATTCATATTGTACTTTGAGTCTGTTGGAAGTGTATTATATAGCCTTAGAGCCCACTGTTTCGTGCTCTATAGGCCATAGGTTTGTTCTAGCATTCGACGAGGGCCTTTAACAAGGGACAGGCCTTTAATGGCCAGTATAGCCCACTACGGAGGGCTATAAGGCTATTAGAGCATTCCACCCCTAGAGGGCAGAATTTTCTAATTTGTAAAACAAAGGCCTCATGGAGCCCGAGGGTGTTGAAATCCCCTTGGGCTCCGTGAGGCCTTTGTTCACAGCAAAAGCTTTGAACAAACATTGGAATGTTGATACTCCGGAGTTCTACCGGCCACTAGAAGCCTGGAGTATTTCATTATCTTTAATGGAAAGCCCAATATTCCAATGTTCTAACACCAGTTCGCCATTATTTCGAGGGGTGTAGCCAAACACCAGAAAAAGGTGGTATTTTGTGTGAGGTATGGTGCAATCTCTATCGTGTGCTTGTCTGTGCTCGAATTAAGATCCATAATATAACAACCATATTCTATTGAATTGCAGTATCTTTTAGACCAATATGTATTTTTTGTCACAGAAAATGCAGGTGCTTGTGAACATGTGGGATAAATCTGATCCAAGGTGCTTGATATAAAATGATGTACAGGTCTGTCTTAAAATGTCCTTGTCTTAGATCACCCACTCTGCATCAGTATGACTTGAGAGCCAATGCTGTGACATTTCATGGATATAAACAGTTTAAATACAAGTTGGAACAACCAGAATTATTAGGTAGGGTCTTTGTCATTCACTTTTTGATACCTGAGAGAGTCAAAAAAATGCCTGACTAAACATGCAGGCTGCATTAAAAAAAATCTTGTAAGTTCTAGTTTCATTATCACTTTTTATTAAATTTAAAAAAAATCATATGTTTATGGCTATTAAAATATAAACAGAGATACAAAAAAGCACCTCGGCCTCTATTTATCCACGTGTAAAATATACATACTTGTAATTAGCAAAACCATTTTAGATTGGACAAAGTCATCGATGTCATGCTTTGAACGATGTTTACATCTAGCTGCGTTTTTTTCTAAATAAGATTTTTCTACTTTTAAAGTGATGTACAGAGTTTGGAAGTTATTTAAGAAATTTGGTGTTAGTGCACTCTGTGATATATTTACCCATGACATTATTGATACAGAAAGTATGAAGTCATAAGTAGCTTCCCTATAAATCTGGTCACAAATAGCAGTTTAGACAGCAATTGCTCCGCCACAGGTCTTGTTTTATGGGAAGATGATCGAGGAAGTTTTGTGGTGGGGCTGGCGGGATCCAGGTATCTTGGGGACATTTTTATTGCAACAGTAGTCGTCAGCTGTTCTCAGTGCGTAGGTCACTAAAGGGCCAGGCAGACATTTTTACTCCTCGCAGCTGAGGTGCCATTTTGGGCAGGCTGCTCTCTATTCATCCGGGAGTCAGATTAATACTCCTTATTTAAGGAGCACAGTCGCGCAGTTGAGCGCAATGGGCGCGCTGCTGACATGTTGAAGGCAGTCCTGTCTGCGTCTATGCTGCGGCCAATGTCAGCCATGCTGCCCATGGGATTATAGCTGGGTCACTTGGCATTAGGTATTGGACTTAGGGGGTGGTAGCACTCAGGCTGCCATTGCGTTGCCTGTGAAGCTGGAGGTGGGGTCTTGCCTGGGTGAGGTTGCGTGTTTTCGTTGTCATACTGCGCTCTCTGTCAAGAAATATGATCTACAGGCAGCAGAGGAATGTCTCAAGCAGGTGGTAGATGCAGAATTGAGGATTAGTCAGATAAGAGACATCAGCCATGCTAATTAATGTCAGTTCTTTGCATAAATATGCACTAAATATCTTTGATCTTTTGAGTGGTCTAGAGCTGGATGTGCTTTTTTTGACTGAGACCTGACATTGCTACTCGGCTGCCCCCAATGTTACTTTTAAGATCCCTGAAGGTTACTCTCCGTTACATTTAGACCGGACTCACAAGAAGGGTGGGGGGGGGAATTGCTTTTAAGCAGACACTGCAATTTTCCACCTTTGAGTTACCTGAGCTCCTGGAAGCTGAGAGTCTGTGATTTCGCCTCTTAGTCTCGGTTCAGTTTACAGATTATGCACAGGCTCATCTTCAGTGCAATTTGCCAACTTTACAATCCCATTGATAGGCTGGTAGCTAGCTACCTTAGTAGATACTATTTCTTCACTTCATTTATCCCAGCTGGTTACACTCCCCGCTCATTCAGCAAGTCATATTATTGATTTATTTTTTCAAACAGTCTAATAGGGGTCAGTCCGTAGTAGGAGGTACCCTTGTTGAAACATTTTAAAATTCCGTTTAGGTGGAGGCTTGAAGCCTTTATCCAACAGACAGGAAGATAGTTTAGTGTCCAACGTCTTCCCAAAATTTGTTTATATTGGAGTGGGAATAGTAAATATCACTCCTTTAGTGTCCAACACCTTCCCCAAATTGGTTTAGATTGGATTGGAAATAGTAAATGTCACCCCTTTAGTGTCTAACATCTTCCACCAATATGGTTGACTTGCAGTGGCAATAGAAAACGTTAGCCCTTTAGTGTCCAACACCTTGCCCAAATTGGTGTAGATTGGAGTGGTAATAGTAAATATCACCCCTTTAGTGTCTAACGCCTTCCCCCAATGTAGTTAGATTGGAGTGGCACTAGTAAATGTTACCCCTTAAGGGTCCAGCACTTTCCCCAAATCGATTTAGATTGGAGTGGGAATGGGTTTTTTAAGACACTTATTCAGCTTTTTTTTATGATTCCTAGATACTTTGGTTTGCTTGGAGGAATTTCTATTGGATTTGTTTAATTTTAAATGTTGGGGGGGGCTTCATGGACAATATTATTCCTATTTTTGGAGGATTGCTATGTTTTATTATGTCAATAAAGAGAAAGATGTGCAGCTACAGAACTGTAAGTTTTAGTTCTTTCACTTCTTGTGGGTGAGAAATGTGATTTTATATTGTTTGTGTAAATATATGATTGTTATGTGGAATTGCTTGGTTTACGTGTTGTAATAAATTTATGTGGTGGATTGAGTTTGTTTTTTACTTTCTTTGTTGGTGACGGTTACATTTTTGGAAATATAATTATATTTTGTTTTATTTTATCAGTCTTTATTGGCATTGGAATTTTAAATACATTTTTTAACTGATGTAATAACATATCATATTTATTATTCAAAATAAACAAAGATTAGGTATGTTGTTAGAATGTGTTATAATTTTTGAGGACTTTGGTATGTTACTATTTATTTAATAGTATGCTTTTGGCTATCATTTGTAAATAATGCACTCCTTTGTTATTTATGAAGAGTTTGACCTTAAATTGTAGAATGTCATACATTCTTTTAGTTTGTTTGCTAAGTCTAGGGCCAATTTGGCTAATAGATTGCTCCATTCTTAGTTGTTAATAGCCTTGCTCTTTTTGTAATGCTTCTATTAATTTGTATAGTATAGGTTAGGTTCTGCCTAGAGTGAATTGGAAAGTATTGTGCCATCCTCCCGCTGCGTTGTTTTTTGTGGATACCTATTTCAAGGTGCTGTCATATACATTCCGCCATGGTATTTGGAATTTGATTTCGGGTCTGTGTCCGGAGTCTGCCAAGCCAAGTGTCTTCGAAAGAGGCCATTAGGGGTCTAAGTATGTCTTCATTTTGCTGGTAGAAAGGGATTTCTAGTTGGGAATTGTAGTGGGTGGCTTCCTCTGTGACAGGGACATAGGCTACTGCTATAATTTGTTTTTATTTCTATGGTAAATTGACTTTAGAATATTCTACACATGTTTTTTTTTTTTTATTTCTTAGGTTGCACATCAGGAGCAAACATTGCATGCTTTACAAACAAGCAGTAAATTCCAATATTGACACATAAAGAAAATTGTCTCTAAGCATCTACGTACAAAAGTTCACTTGGAAAAGTAAGAAATGCAACCCCTTTTTCTTTTTTTGTTTTTGATTTAACAACCAGCGGTCACAGCAGGTATGTACAGTGCCTGTTTCAGACTACCTTTAGTACAAATAATTTGCTAGGTAGGTACATCAAAACTTACAATCATATCCACTTTACGTTGAGTAGATTACTTAACGTTGCCCTGGGTCTTCCATTTCAGTTGGTAACAAACTAGGTTCCTGAAGCGCCTGCCCTGCGAGGTACATTTGATACAACCCCCACAAGTTCTGAGGTCGACAGCGGGGGGGGGAAGCAACTCGCTGTAAAAGCTCTGATTGCGTATTGCAATACAACATGTCTCGCGACCACTCCTGCATTGTAGGAGAAGGACCACGCAACCAACACATGGCTATCCTGCATTTGGCTATCAGCATACCCATTTCCACTAATCGCCGCAGGCCCTTCTTAATCCTCTTAGTGTAAGCCAGTAATGCTACAATCGGGTCAGGGATAAGTGGTACCTCTAGTATGTCGCTCAGCATCTGGAACACCCTTTCCCAGAACTGAGCGATTGGTAGGCAAGTCCAAGTTACATGCAAAGTATCCGCTGGACACGCCCCACACCGTTCACACTCTGCAGACTCACGCAGCCCGTATCTGAATAATCGCTCTGGGGTATAGTAAACTCTCTGCAGACATTTAAAATGAATTAGGCGGTGCTGCCCGTTTAGGGAAACCCGCCGCGTTGCTTCACAGCAGTACCGCCAAGTAGCATTGTCAATGTGTATGTCCAAGTCTCTTTGCCACTCCAGTCTAGACTTCGTGTAGGAGTGTTTACGAGAAGCCTGTACTGTTCAGTAAATGCTAGACACTAACTTGCCAGGTGTTTCTGCCAGCTAAATAATTGTGAGCGGGGTAACCTCTGGGGGTTCCGCTAATATTTCCCCCAGAAGTTCCCGCAGAGCATGCCTCACTCTGTGGTACTGAAACTGCGCTAATAGAGTGGGAGTGACGCCCTCCGGTATCAGCTCATCCCATGTAAGAGCTAGCCCCTCCGATAAGAGGTCCCCTACTATTGTAATATTCAAAGACTGCAATGCCCTTATTACTCCGCAGTCGCCACACACCTGAAGCCAGGAGTACTACTCCAGCGGAGTCAGTAGGGAATAGAGGATGTTACAGTCCTGCCTCTTAGCCAAGTCCCGCCACGCATGAACCGCAGAGTTAATGGAGGGTAGGATTCCCGTCCGGCGGTCCGGAGGACGGAAAAGACTCGTAGGTAAATCGGAAGGGGCCACTGCCACCTTCTCCACGTGTAAATGTGGTGGATCCTGTGCCTGATGTATCCAGTGAAACGCATGTGTACATTGCGCTACTCTATAATATAAATCCAAATCCGGGTCCCCGAGCCCTCCCAAGTAATAAGGAAGTGTGATGACCCTCCACTGTACTCCCTGGCTGTCTGCCCGCCCATGCCAGTTTAGTTAAAATAGTGGTGAGTGTTTTGAAGAAGTGAGCAGGTGGGACCATCGGAATATTTAAGAATAAGAAGAGAAATCTCGGTAAAATGACCAACTTCATTAACAAGACACACCTGAGAAGCGATATGGGCAAATTAATCTATCTTTCTACTTTCTCTTCCAGCTTGGTAACTGCCTCCAATAGATTTCCCTGAATACTATCTCCGGGTCCGTGTGTATATGTGTGCCCAGACAGCGCACCGGCTCATTAGTCCAGGTCAATGGGAAGAATATTCTACACTTAGTGCAGATTTTTGGATGTGTCTCCATATACTTTGATTGAAATGATATTAACAGCCTCGTATGGCTGTGTGAGGGTAAATCTTTAGAATGGTTTGAATCCTGATGTGTTCAAAGTCTTTAATTATTTTTTTGTGGTAGTGCTGCTTTGTTTATTTGGTAGTAGGCCCTATACAAAAGGGATATTTGTGTTTTGATATTCACCATGTATGGTGTATATCTACGTAAATGGTTTGGGACACATTCTGAAGGTCCCATCCACATTTCACATTGGCTAAGTTTTAGTAAGTTATCTGCGGTAGTGAATATTAGGATTCTTTTTCATTATTTAGGTTGTCATGTAAAAGGAAAGGTTCCTCATTATGTGTTTTTATTTAATGTTCAGTTAAATGTATGTCGTGGTATCTTCTGTGGCAGGTAGGGTATCGCTGCTGACATTTTTAGTTTTTGACATTAAACGTTTTGAAGTGAGGAGAGGTGGTAGTTGGCCTGTTATGTGTTTGGGGACTTTAGGTAATATATCTTTAAGGACATTGCATAAGGGTTCCTGGGAAATAATACTTGCCTCTCTTATATACTGCAATGTCTCCCTTACTTTTCTTTCTGCCATATAAGCAGGATGGGGGGCTCCCCTACATAAATTACAACAGCATCATCTTATGTAGTTGCCCTTCCATAGCATGCATTAGAATAATATTTAGTACATTTACAATTTATATTTTTGGGTGATGCTGTATGTGTAGCCCATGTGATTTTATAACTGCTTCCCTTTCTGTGAAGTGATATATTTTCTGCTTCTGTCATTGAATCTGAAAGTAGTGTAATAGTACAAATATATATAATATTGTAAAGTTAATACATTTGTTATTTACATGTAAAAATGTGCAACTACTTCTATTTCGTATACTTACATGTATGTTCTGTTTAGATGTTTCACACAGTTTCACTGCTTTTCCGTTGGGGGTGTTCTAATGTGGAGCAGGTGCTTTTTTCTCTGTTGAATGAAAAAAGACAGTTTCATTTTAAATGTTAATTTGTTAGTAGCTTGGAGAGGTTGAGGTCATAAGGTTTATTTTTGCTCGCTATTTGGGTGAGTTTACAGATTTTTATTAATTTATGAATACTTACCTTTTTATCTTTTTGCTGGCTTGCGATAGTTGTTATTTTCTGGCAGTTTATTGCTTTTTCAAGCCATATGTTTGTCTTTTAGGACATTTATGTAAAGAGATAGAAGTTGGAGAGTGTTTTAATAATTAGGTGCTATTTTATGTTTTTAAGTTTAATAACAATTACGTTTTAGTTTAAATATAAGTTTTACTTACTTGGGGGCTGATTACGATGGGACCGCCACCGACATCCCGTCAGTGGTGATGCCACCGCCATCGTAATCATGTCCTCCACACGCCATATTACAATGGCGTGCGGATGTTTGGCAGTCGGAGAGGCCGACCGCCACGCATCCAACGGGCTCCTGGAGCCTTGTATTCCCTACAGTGGTGGTGGTGCCTGCCAGGCACTACCATAGGCATTACAATGTCCCTTTCCACCCAACTTTTCATGGTGATTATCTCGCCATGAAAAGGCAAGCGGAAAAGGACTTTGGGGGTCTGTAGCAGCCCCCCTTCTCCCCTGGCCTTCAGCTGTGGGTTTTGGGTGCCTGTCACGTAGTGCAAGGATATGTTAAGTGTCCCCTTATTGCACTGCGACGTGTATTGCAGCCAGCAGCACCCGCCGCAAAGCAAAACATAGGCATTGCGACCGCAGTGGTGGTGGTCGCATTGAAATGCCTCTGGCGGGACCTCCGTCAGCCTGTTGGGCGGTCCCATTAGCGAAAGGGTTGACCGCCATCCTAATCAGCCCCTTGGTTAGGTAGTTGTTGAGATATATATATTTCTTCTTTGATGGTCTGGTTAGAAAATCTGTTAGAGTTTCCTGAACTTGCAGTGTTTATCGTCTTTGAAGTATTTAGTTGTTTAAATTAGTGTGCCTTTATTTTGTTGCATTCATTGTTTGTTTGTTTCTATTGGTTAAAGTTGCTTATAGTTTTATTTTATTGATTGGTTTAGTTTTAGTTTGAAATGTTTTCTTAGTTCAGTCCTTCTATGGTAAACTCTAATTTAGGTTTTATTTTGTATGTGCGATATATAGTTTGATAGTTTTAATACATATATATATATATATATATATATATATTTATTAATATTTAGGTTGCTGTTTATATGTTTGTAGTTAATGCTATTGTTTTGGGGTTGTATTATTATTATTTTAGTTAAATATTTTTTGGGGTGACTAGTAAAGTTTTTGCTGATGTAATATATTTTTGTATCTAATTTAAATATGTGTAACGCGTTTTGGATTTATTAGAAATAATGTTTTATGTAAAAAGTGTTTTGTATGAATGTATTAATGATTATTTAATTATTTTGGCGATAATATTGTAGTCAATATTATGTGAATAGATATTTTTAGACATATATTTTATTTAAAGTTAACAATATTTTTGTTTTCGATATAGGTTAAAATTGATATTTTTATCAGTGATTTTTGTGTTCTTGATATTTTTGCTTTTACTAGTTGAATATAGGAAGTCAATATTTTTGTTAGCAATATTTAATTTCCAATATTTTTATGTTTGATATTGTATGCATTAACATTATTACAGTGGTCCGATGTGTAGGGCGATAGGGTTTGTTCTGCATTCCGTCCATCATTTGTGTGTTTTTTGTTTTCTCGCCCTAAGTGCGCCGGGTATGCCACTGGATTCAAGCTATCCTGGCGGATGAGGGGTGAAACCCCGAAACCGGTCCTAGGATGCTTGTTTCCGGTCCAGGGAGGACCTGGCTTGGCAGTTCGGGCTGGACTGTTCCCGTGAGGCACAGCGTCAAGACTGATTTGCATATGACCAGGTCTAAACTGGGGTGGCATGGTGAGAAAAAGAAGGATGGGTTTAACCCAAATCTCTTGACTGGGGGTGAATGTTCTGATTTGTTCTGCATTCTGTCCATCAATTGTGTGTCTTTTACTTTTTTATTTGCAGATCCAAGAAATGACAAAACCACAGTTTTACATACATGAAATTAGTTATTTTTTTCATCATGAATATTGAACTACCATGCAGAATGGTGAATTCAGACTTTCAGTAATGAATCGATAAATGAGAATTATATTCACTATCTTTAATTAGAAAACAAACATTCAAAAGATGTCATTGCTGTGTATCGCTTCACTCCCATGGGCATAGTGGGTATAAAATGAAGAACTGGAATGCAGTTCAGAGTGATCTCCAGTGGCTGAGATTAATTCAAGCATTCCTTCCATCAATTTGTTTGTTTCAGTTGGTGTATTAAGTGTGACAGGCATGCTGAGATGTGGGTCCAGTTCTCCCTGTGACACAGGTCGTAGACTATATCTCACTATTTCAGTACGCCACAACCAGTCTGGGATTGCTTGTGTTCCTGTCTGGATAGGACCTAGTATGGCTATTAAAACTGGCCGCTACTTCCAGGACCGGACCAGGACTGATTTGAAAACTGCTGCTCTGTTTAGAGTGGCACAATGAGTGAAAAAAGATTGACCAGAATAACTTTGTTGTTTGTCCTGTACTTCTTGAAGGCCTTGGTGGACTTGAGACGTCACAAGATGTTGCAAAGCATAAAACAAGCAAACGCATAATTCAGTTTCTGCAACGTGTTAGTGGTATCAGCCAGAGAGCATGCAAGTACCTTCTTGTTAATACCATAATCTTTATGATAGATTCCCACGGGAGCAATTGTTACTTGCCCCCAATTTGCATTGAAAGGAAAAAAGGTGTGCAAAAGCGTGGTAATGTCTTCGCAGATTTACTGTGGTCAGTAACAAAAATTGAATTGGAGGCTAGCTCTGACACAGGCATCAATTGTAGTTCTTGAAACGATCAGAGGTGAGATTGATTGTAGATTATAGTTTATGGCCGAGCTGGTTGAGGGGTACCTCAGGCATGTCAGGGAGACACTATTGCCTTTCATTTCCAGCTCTATAAATCCAAAAGCAATCCCAGGCTTTTCACTATTGAACTATGCAGATACTTTACAAAATGAAGACAAAGTGTGCCCCAGAAAACCTTCAATTTGCTTGACATGTTGTGTGACTTTGACCTAACCTCCTCAAGCCTTTTCCTTCTCTCTCCAGTTAAAAGTACATAGTAGTTAACTTAACGCTGCATAGGATGTTGGATTGGGTATATCTATATTGGAATGCTTCTATATGATGGGAGGTATGGGAAAAACATGACACCGCACAATAAAATTCATATCTGTGGCTATTATTTTGCACTTTAATTCAGAGATTCTTCAGAATATAAACTGCATCATGTTCAGTTTTACATTTAGAGATATTCCTTTTAGAATGAAACACACACAAGCATGAAAACAAACGTATTAAAGGCGGATCATTGTTTACTAATATCAGTGTATCACAATGTACTTTTTAAAGAGTGGCTGATCTTTGGATGGAACGGTTTCCATATATTTGAAGGGCATAATAAAAACACTCCTTTGTCACTTGAAAAAGTGATCACATTTAGTAGTAGTAATCAACCAGCTGTTTGTCTTGTATGGGGCAATCGTCTCAACTAGAAAACATGAAGGCTGCGCAAGTGTCAAAACATATTATCTTTATTTTACTTTTTGGGCAGTTTTATATAGCGCAACGTTGGCAAATAGGAATTAGATCATTTCACATGAGTACCAGTTTCCAGTACAAACCATTGTAGACAGCAAGAACAAGCGATTTGCCCAGACTCAAAAGAAGTTGAGTCAAGACCAGGGGACATATTACAAAAAGTCCCTGGGGGTGCAGCAGGCATTTGTGCCTGCTTTGAGTGTCCCCGGGGCAATTTGGTATTACAGAAGGGACCACAGATGCTTGTACAGTCCCTTCAGTAATACAGATAGTGCTGGGGGACAGGTAGCAACAGTGCTATGGAGGGACAGCATTCCCTCATTTGCATGGGGGTTGGCCTCATGCAAATGAGGGAATCACTTTGCTTCAGTGTCCGTGCCATATTACCGAGTGGGCACAGAGGAAAACATGCCATTAGGAGGAGCATTGACAGTGTGCCACAAAAAGGTGGACGCTGTCAGTGCACCCCCATAAGACAAACCACTCTAGGGTTGAAAGGGGGTTCCATGGAACCCCCAGACATCTCCCTGCAGGGTGGTGCAGTGAATAAGGACGCAGTCATTCACTGCACCCGCCTGCAAGGGGCTCTCTAATCCCTTTTGAAAGTGCAGGTGGGTGCCGCCTGCACAGAGAAACACGGAGCAGCTTTTAAACAGCTGCAGCATGTTTAAGTTTGCGGCTGCACTGGGGGGGGGGGGGGGGGGGCAGGGCATTCTTCATGATAGGGCACACTTTCCCTGTTTGTACCCAGTGCGCCTTCTTGAAGGTGCGCTGTTGCACAAACAGGGAAGGTGTGCCCTTTCTGTAACACGGTCCCAGGATTCGATACAGGTTCCCCAGTTCAGAAGTCGGCATCCATTTAGGAAAGAGTTTCCTCAATTTGCAAGTGAACAAACATGTCATTATCTGCATCCATAGCAAAGGATACTGGCAAGAAAGAACAACCAGTGAAACACTCATGTGAACAATCTCTGTCACCTTAGAGTAGAACTGTTTAAAAAAATCTTCCTTTTTATCATTTTGTTATATTCTCTTTCACCCTTTATGTCTCTAGCAGAGAATAGTTGAATCTTAGTGTTTTATATGTTATGTTATACGTCGGATATGTTATTACTTTAATATGTGATGAAAATTGATTCTTCGAGTTTCCTCCACTCTGCAGTTCTAAATTATGGCTTACAAACTTCCCTTTGATGATGAAGACGGTCGATGGTTACCGCAACATTTGTATTAGTATCGCGTGATTTTGAAGTTCTGTGCTCTTTGTAGGGAACACACGCCACTTTACATCGAAATGATGACATAGTCTATGGTCTGCTTACAAATAAGATCACACAATTAAAACCTTTCTTCTGAAACTGCATTCCACTGCATTAATTGAAAAATTTAATTACGAAAAAGAATCTCTGTAGCAACGAGGGAACATCTGTCAGTGGGTGTGATACAATATATACCTCCACAGTAGTTTATTGCTCCCCCTCACCCAGAAAATAGGAGTCTTAGGTTTTTACTTGTCTTCTGTTCCTGTGCCATAACTGTGCGTCAGTGCAGCATGCTGCCCCCTTATTCAACAAACAAAGCCTTTGTTGTTTTCATTGTGTTTTGTTGAGACTCAAGAATGTGGCAGGGGTCAATAGTCACTGATGAATCTGCAGTTCTGGTGGTTATCTGCATTTATTTGGTGCACCAGACTGGCATGGGGACAGATTTTGCATCTCACTGTATCTTTATATCTCTGACATACCTCTGCACTCACACCCTATTCTCTCTCCAAATCATAAACGTGTCTTTTGCATTCAACGGTGTCTTTAAAAGGATGCTGAATCATTTTTATGGATAAAACTGTATACTGTGGAATGTCAAAGACAGAAAGGGTGATGGGAGGAAAGCTTGCAAATAGTCTAAACCACTGGGAATCACTCTGGGTTGCATGCCAAACGATGGTTATTCAGCCACTGTGCCACCCTAGACAGAGGCCTGCCTTATCCAATCAGTGCAGACCCTTCTCCTGGGAATAACCCATTCTGAACTGCCAGAGAAGCCCTCACCAGAAGGGACCAAAAGCAACCCAGAAAGGTTTCAGACTTGTTAAGCTTCCTCGGTGATGCTTAACTTGCATTTTGTGGCACAGAGTTTGCCAGTGGTTTACAGTATTTGCAAGCATTCCTCCTACCACCCTTTGTGTGTTCGATGTAATGCCCTATGTGGCCAAGGATATGCACAGATGTGGGTTTCTTGCTCTCAGTGCCATTATTTTACTGATAATAATTCCCTGTGGGGAGGGCGGGCTCCTTCAGGGGCATGCAATGCTTTTTGCGACTTGTGTTATAAATACATTTAAGACTGCTTCTTGTATAGTCATAGCATGAGTGGAAGTGCACAGTTGCACACTAGCTCTCGCTTTATGCAGAGTTGACAAATTGGATGCTATGTGAATAGCTCCAGATAGCTTCCAGTCCCGCTGTTAATTTCATAAACATTATAGAGAGAAAAACGTCCTACCATGTTTATAGGACAGTCATATGATTTGAAACTCGTCGTAATAGCCTTCCTCCACAGTGCTATACAATTAAAGCAAATTATGATAGTGCTTCACGGGATCCGGCCTGTCCCAGAGCGCTTTAAAACACGTTTTCTTTTCCAAAGAGGCCTTATTGGCAGACTCCCGAGTTTATTTGCAATATTCTTGGGCATGCAGGATTTTGCAAACCCACATTATATTGCAAATATATGGGTAGTCTCCCACGGAAGACTGCATATTTGCTGGTCAGCTTGTATCAGGCTCTTCCTGTGTCAGGCCTGTCCATAAAGTATAGCCTCACCATATCGAGGAAATACCCAGTTCACATCCTATAGCTTCGTGTTATATTTTAATTATCTACTTCCATTGATCATTAGCAGTGACACAGAACGTCTGAGAAGGGTTCTTTTGTTGTTCATTGTTGTTAGCAGGAATACTGGAAGAAGAATACCTTGTGAGGTCAGGTTTATAGGATCTCTATTAAAAAGGAAATAGAGGAAACAGCAGCGTTAACAATGTAAAGATGTTTCTGAACCTAAGCTGAGGACCACTGGCTCCTTTTGAGTTCAGAGATTTGCGGTGTACTTTCCAACTGGGAATGCTCTCTGGCTCGATAGAAAGCATATTTTATCTTCTCATATATTCATAGGTAGAATATTATTAAGTGATGGGGAAGCCGACTCATCAGAAAGTGTCTTTTCTATTTTTAGCAAATAAAGTGGAGAGCGTGGAGGGAATGTAGTAATAACATTTTTATTAATGAGGACCTCTTTACTCTCAAAGAAGTAAGTTCTCGGCTATTGACAGAGGTACTCAGCCGAATTGGGAATTGCAAGATGTGGGATTGACACATTACCAGTGTTCCCCCATGGGCAGATAAATGCTGGTGAAATTTTCGAATGGGAAACCTGCTGAAAATTGGGACCACAGGAATCAGATGCAGAAAGACAGATCCATGAATACATTCCCAATTTCCCAATGGGTCCTACTCAGAATACCACATATTGAAATAACTAGAACTTGTAGTAACTGTAATTCTTGATGCAGAAATACTACATCCGTATTCTCAACCCAAACAGATGAGTACCAAGTGTTATTGAAAGTCTAATGAGTGTAGGTAATGACAAAAGAAGTTTGCAGTTGGGAAAGTAGTACTGGTGTGTGTGCATGTGTTGATGTGTGTCTTGGTGGTAGCTGTGTGAGTGAGTGTGTATGATTGCGTGCATGCATGCCTTTGGGGGAGTTTTGCCAAGATCCCTCAAAAGATTTCTGTATAAATGGGGCCTCTGGTATCATTTTAAATCAGGTTATCCTTTCAAAATGTAAAGTTCACCAGTTTGATACGGTTACATCCATCCCCTATCCCTTAGAAGGTGTACAAGAAGAAAAGAAAAGAAAAAAGGGTGTGAAGGAAAGAAAGTAACTCACGTAAGCATCACCTAGGGAGCTGCTGGTTGGTACTCACCAGTTGGCCCACGTTTCTCATCATCGGTAACTTTCTTATCCGTGATGAGAAAGAAAGAGTGTCCAGTGTAAAATACAAAAGGTGAATAAATTAGTAAAGTATGCACAAAAACGTTCTTTGTCAAAGAAAGAGGACCCCGTACTGTGAGAAAGAGTAACAACGTTTCTCTAATTAAAATAGAGTTATGACTCACACGTTTCTATATTATTCCATGGTGTGAACGTACTCAAATTTAAAACCAAACCGCATGTTTCAAACCACTTAAGATTGGCCAACATGTTTCATTGCCACTATTCTTTACGGCAATTTCTTCAGGGCTCAGGGCCAGACTTCACCACACTGGAGCTCAAATTTTTAACCCAGGGTGACTGGTAAACAAAGAATGAAGAACAAGCTTCAAAATACCAACCATTCAGGACACCCTAACTAGCGTCCATTGACAAACATCATGATGGTAATATATATGATGCCACATTAATAATATATTTACCAGGTAGAGGCCTTCAAATTTCATATCGGCTCCCAACCATGTTGAAAAGGAATCCTTAATTCATAGGACCCTTGCGGCACAGTCCATTGCCATCTGTTTACCTGCAAGTATTGGACAGTTGTTTTCACCCTTTCTCTGGTTATGGTGAAAGACCGCCATTGAATTGAATTTTATGTAAGCAATGCCACATTAATCAAAATTCCTGCCCAGCGACCCATAGAACATACAGACTCGTAGGTCAATGTAAATAAAGCACTTTGTCGAACCTTCGTTTTCCAACTAGAGCCCATCTTACTACTTCCCATCCCACTAAGGCTCATCAACCTTCAGCAATGTGCCCCGCAATTTCAAAATCCACCCTCAAGTCTCTCACAACGCCTGACATACTACTCTAAAAATGTGCATGCCTTCTTTTTAAACTGGGAACCATGTCCCCATTAATCATCCCTTCCAGGCTACAAGGGTGCAGAACTCAACCTCCAACCTTAGGTAATGTCCCCAGCATTCTCCGGAACAGGCCATAAGGTTCTCTCAACGCCCGACTTACTGCCTCACATACCCTTACCGCGTTTCAGAATCGTGTACTGCGTTATCTCGTCTCAGCCTCATTTGATTTCACTGCGTGCTCTGCTTCACATACACTGCCGAACCACGTGACCTTGCGTATATTGATGTCACGTCGGCCAGACCGTGTGCACTATCTTATAATGGTTTTGTGAATGATATTCTGTGTGTAACATTACAGGATGTATACCTAACCAACTTACGTGGATATGCATTTAAACCCCGGCACTCTATCCATATTTAATCAAATGTATTCGCCAATATTGACTCAACATTTTCTCGCTGGATTCATAAATAGTGTGGAAAAGTGATTCATTAACAGTTGTAATGTTGCAGCTGCACCATCAAAAAAATCCTTCACAGATCGACCAGTTTATATGTGGATTCTTATGTGCTTGGCAATTTTATTATACAAATACTCATTCCTGTATAATGATGACACGTTGGCCCTCACATGCGCGCCAACTTCTAATGGTTTTCTTAATAATTTTCTGTGTATAACATTACAGGGTATATACCTAACCAAATTACGGAGATACCCATTTATACCCCAGCATCTTTAATCATTCTTGTTGAGTGTTGAATAGGAGTGCGTCATTGGATGATTAAGACGCTATCAAGATGAATCAAGTCTCATTATCACAACACAGATTCTCAGGAAGGACACCAAAGCGGGCGTGTCATCATTAACATAACCACCATCACTGATATCAATAATTAGGCAGTACACTTTAACGATTTCAATGTAGAGAATGTGACGGCTTTAGTCTCATCACTGGGTCATTTACTGATTTGCTTCCGCTCTATAGAATCATTGAGGCCTGATTGGTCCGCCTTCTCAGAGAAAATCCAACGGGCCTCCTTCTTTGCTAGCATCCCTTCTATGCTACATGCATCACCCACCACTCGCTCTAGCACCGTCCACTTTAATGCTCTGAAGTTGTGCTGTTGTTTGTGAAAGTGGCGAACTAATCGTGTGGTTAGTTTTCCAGCTTTTATATTGCTGAGATGTTCTTGAATTCGTATTTTGATCTTTCGTGTGGTTAGACCAATTTAGTGTAGCCCACATTCACAGGTCAGTCTGTAAACCACATTGGTAGTGTTGCAGCTGCTGAATTTATTGAGATGCCATGTCTTCCCATTCAGCAACTGCACACTCCTAGATCTTTCTGTGAGGTCACACACTGAACAACTCCCACAGGGATAATGTCCAGGCGGGATGTTTGAATCTTTAATGCGTTGCACTGGACAGGTATGAACCAACTTGTCTTTCAAATTGGTTGCTCTTTTAAACGCAAATCTGAGTGGTGGCATATTGAAATCAGATGTGGATAGCAGTGACCAATGCTTTCTAGTGGCCTGTCATATTTTGGTTGATAACGGGTCAAAAGTCTTGACTATTGGCAAGCATTCATTATTGTTTTTAACATTTCTTTCCAACAGTGCATCTCGGGGTGTATTTATGGCTCTCTTACGAGCTCTTGAAATCATCCCAGAAGGGTAAGCCCTTTGTTCCAATTTGGACACCAACTGCTCGGGCTGTTCCCTATATTGATCCATTGAGTAACAGTTCCTGCGGTAGCGCAGGAACTGTCCTACATGGATTTTGTCCCGCAATGCCCTCGGATGATAAGATTGATAGTGCAGCAGTGAATTTCTATCCGTGGGCTTTTGGTGGACTGCGTTACTCAGTTTGTTATCCACTGCAAAAATGTCTAGATCTAGATAGACTGCCGCCTGCTTACTAGCTGTTCAAGTAAACTTTAAACACCTGTCCAATCCGTTAATCCATGTCAGGAACTCCAGCAGACTGGCCTTGGGTCCCGTCCAAATACACAACACTTCATCAATATACCTCTTACAGAGGCAAATATTCCTTTAGAAGGGGTTTAATTCTTCATCAAAATGGCATCTTGGTGCTGATAATAAATATCCAGAAACATGCCCTCAAAAAGCGCTTCACAGTCTTACCCGAGAAAAGCTAGTCCTTTTCAACGTAAATGATCTGTTTTCAAGACGTGCCTCATGAATTCATTTCGTGCTCACATTTTTCACCCGCTGTGTAGATGCATTAATTCTCTGACTGTTTGTGCCTGAAACCATGAATGCACTACAGGTTAATTGTTTGTGTCACAGTCAAAATCTATCAGTACCTTGGTTCCTCAGCAGAAGTGATACTTACCTTACATGCAATACCAAGAGAAATAGTGGACATCAGAAATACTGTGTTACAATCACAAAGTGGTATAAAGCATAAGGATCACTTTACTAGAACATCACTACCTTCTGAAATACAATATACGCAGTAGAAACAATGTCCAGTGATGTGTCAGAAAACAATGCTTCTACTGGGTCTAGACCCATTTGTTGCTGGACCATAGGATATATCCTCAGAGCACTGAGCGGTGAAATAAAGTCCTCAATATAGTTTTCTGTTTAAGAAGAGGTAATTTTACAGCAGTATGTTATGATAAATGAGTCTTATAAATCACACTATTAGCAGAGAATTTTGTTTAGATTTCTGTTTATTCATTTCATTATTGCGTAGAACCAATAGTCAACCAAGAACCATGTATCCCCTAGCATTTCTTGCTCACTGCCCCAATAAACAATCATTCTATCCCAGCTTACCAGCAGGGAAAGGTAAGACCAAAGAGGTGATTCCATGCCCCTGTACCACTCATCCATGGGTGGAGTGAGGGCAGCCCTCCAAGGTTTTGCAAAGTGCCTTTTAGTATTTAACATGTATGTAAAAGCAAACCTACCCAATGTCTATCTACCCTTTTTGCCAGACATAATGCCGAGCAGGGGAGTCTGAGGATTTAGAGCCAGGGGCATCCCCATGACCCATTTAAGTGCAGTATATATCCTCTTCCAGTATGCCTGTATTATTGGGCAATCACACACTACATGGAAGAAGGATCCTTCTGTCACTAGGCATCTGAGGCACGGGCCATCCGCACCTCTCTCCATCTTAAGCAACCAGGACGGCGTATAATAGATACAGTGAACATAGTTAAATTGTATTTGGAAAGGGTGAGACAAAATAATCAACCGACGGGCAGCCATTTTGGCCTTCACCCAGTCTTTTCCCTCCAGTACACCTAAGTTCTGTTCCCAATTCTCTTGTAGGGGTCCCTGTATAATAAGGAAATACCTTAGCCTCAGTTTTACCACATGCTAATTTGGTATGAAACAGGTTATAGTCGGGCTTTCTGTCAAATCAGCTTCAGCATACCCAAATTGTAGGTATTGGAAAAATTGTTATGCAGATCGAAGTCCACTTTTAGCTGATCGAATAACCTTAGAGAGCTACTTTCCCAGACATCTCCCACCATGGAAATCCCTTTATCATCCCAAGCTTTGAATACTGGCAGTTTTTCCATAGATAGCAACCAAGTACAATGGCCATAGGGGCATCTCATTGGCAATACGTTTGCACTAGCTCATTCTCTTAAATGCCCTGTGACAACAGTACAGGGGGATTATCGTGACCTGTGAAAGAGAATGAGAGACCCATCCACTATACATTATTAACCGAAGTTGAAGGATACCCAGGGTCTCCATCTCAAGGCAAATGGTCGGGTCTAAACTATCAGCAAAGAGCCAATCATGTATAGATATTAACTGAGCCTCACAGTGATAGAGTTTAATATCTGCAATTCCTAAGTCACCATCGAAGGAAGATTGAAAACATTTGACAAAGGAGACTCTAGAGACATTCTCACGTTCAGATGTAGATTGTAATTTCAGATTGCAGAGTGGTGAAGAAACCACTAGGGAGAGGAAAGGGGTAATTTTGTAGTATATTAAGCAGCTGGGGTAGTGCAATCGTCCTTAACATGGCCTCTCCCCCCGTGATGGAAAGTGGTAATTTGCTCATGTGAGATCTAATTTTGGTCAGGAGAGGGAGATCATTCAGCTCGTCCAATGTAGAGTGGCATGTCGTTTCTGCATAGATAGCAAAATGGTCCTCATGACCACCACCCTAGCAGATACCCCAGAATTGAGCATTTATTCTGATACCAAAGACTTTTTTTTTTTTGCTTTACCTAAGAGGAACAGATAAAATAGTCAGTTTCTCAAAGGTTGTGCACTTAGAGTGTATGCTGTTTTGTTTGATTTGATATAATGTAATGATATACAGTGTATTTATACTTTATTATACCCAGTCATTCTTAGTTCTACTCATAACAGCATAAATTTATTACTTTCTTTTTTGTGACATGGATAAAGAGGCTTGCAGACATGATCTCCACATTGACATCGATCTTTTAGTGATGGTAGAGAAAGGAATGTTAAGAAAGGTGTCCTTACAGCGTTTGAAAACAGGAGACAGAGATAAAAGTGTAGAAAGTTCAACAAAAGGAAGATGTGTTTATATATATATATTCACAGAAAAAACACAGGTTACAGGAACGATATAGTTAGGCTGACATTTCACTTGTACGAAACCTGTGAAATGTAGCCGTTATAGTTAGCTGAGCTACCTATAACTCGCGCCCCCGCAATGCACTGCTGATGTCATGAGTGATGTCATTTGGGATGTCATCAGTGATGTCACTGACCATGTCATGAGTGATGTAATATGTGACATCATCAGCAGTGCATTGCGAGGGCGCGAGTTATAGTTTGCTCAGCTAACTATAACGGCTGAATTTCACAGGTTTTGTACAAGTGAAATGTCTAACGATAACGTTCCAGTAACCTGTGTTCTTTTCCGTGAATTTTTAAGGTTTTTTTAAAATGCTAATTTCTAACTATATCGTCCCTGAAACCTGTGTTTCTTTCAGTGAATTGCTAAGGTTTTTTAAATGCTAATTTCTGACTATAACATCTCTGTCACCTCTTTTCTTTTTAGTGAATTTCTGAGGTTTTTTTATCTAGCAGTCCCATTTGCAGAGTGGTAGAGAAAGGGGGCTGGACCTCCGACCATCTCTCAGGAATTCTGCTGTGTAAGGGTTACAGGATGTACCAGGAGGGCTTCTTGGCCCCCTAGGTCCCTCTGGAGCCAAGGGGACTTTATCCCCCAACTAGCAGTGCGCCGGGAGGCACATTTGCAGAGTGGTGGAGAAAGGAGGCGTGGCCTCAGACAACTTCTCAGCAATCCTGTTTTGTGGGACCTACTGTAGGTAACAGGAGGGATAGTTGGCCCCTAAGGACGCCTTGGGGGCCAACTACCCCTCCTATTGCCTCCAGTAAGTCCTAAGCAGGATTACTGAGTTCTGAGAGGCTCCACCCCCTTTCACCACTACTCTACAAATGCGCCTCCTGGCGCACTCTTGGTTGGGGTATGAAGTCGCCTTCGCTGGTGAGGATACTTAGGGGCCAACTAGCTCACCTGTTACCTCCAGTAAGCCCCACACAGCTGGATTACTGAGAGGTGGTCAGAGGCCATGCCCACTTTCTCCACCACTCTTCAAATGCGCCTCCTGATACACTGCAGCTTGGGAGATGAAGACCTCTTTAGTCCTGAGGCCCTCAGGACGCAAGGGGACCTCATCGCCTCACCAGCAGTGCTCCAAGAGGCGCGTTTGCACAGGGGTAGAAAAAGGGGTGTGGCCTCCAACCACCTCTCAGCAATCCCACTGTGTGGGGCTTACTGGAGGTAACAGGTGGGCTTGTTGGACCCTCAGGAGTGAAGGGGACTTCATCTCCCAACCAAGAACATGCCAGGAGGCGCGTTTGCAGAGAAGTGGAGCAAGGGGACGGGGCCTCTGGCGAGTTGCCGGCTTCGTATTTTTTTGTTATTTTAGGAAGGGGGCTGTGTGGACCCCCTTCCCTTGATCCTTTTGGGCCCAGGGAACCCCATCCCCCAGGGCCTCACCCATTTTATTTATTGAAATAAAACGGGAGAGGTAATGCACGGCCCCTCTCCCAAGGCCAATATATGCCCAGAGACCCCATCCCCCGGGGCTGGGCCTTTGTGTATATTTTTAAAGGGGAGGGGGCGGTGCAGCCCCCTCCCAGGCCATTTTCAGCCCTGGGGACCCCAAGCCCCGGGGCTTGGCCATTCTTTCTTTTTTTAAATGGAGAGGGGCGAGCGGCCCCCCACCCGGGACATTTTCGGCCCAAGGACTCCGTCCTCAAGGGCATGGCCATCTCTTTTGGGAGCCTGACACATCCCCGCAGTCCCGGCTGGCTCCTGCAGGTGCCGGCATTGCTTTTTACCCCCAGTGAGCTGCTAAGATGCAGCTCCCTTAGGGTAAAAAGCAAAGTGCTTGCTTTGAAAAAGCGAGAGCAAAGTGCTCTCGCTTGTTCCAAGCAAGCACACTGTTTGCTATGGGATGATGGGAGCAGTGCTCCCGCCATCCCATAGCAAAGTGCAATGTTCCATTGGTGGGCACCCCAGGACATTGCTGGAGCAAGCCCTTGCAGTGGCGGTCCCCAGGGCCATTTACAGCTCCAGGAGGGGGACTGCGCGGCCCCCCTCCAATTTGGAAAGTAGCCCCGGGGATCTGATGGTCCCTGGGGCTGTGTGGGGGGCTTGACACCCCCCACACATTCTTTTAAACATAGCCCCGTGGAGGTGGCAGGCCTTGGGGCTGTGTGGGGAACAGGAGCCCCCCACGCATTATAATCTTTGTAAGACCTGGGGATGTGGCAGTCCCCGGGGCTGTGGCAGGGCCCCGTGGACCCCCCACAATTCACAACCATAGCCCCCCACGTGGTGGCAGTCCCCGGGGCTACGTGGGGGGGCAGGAGCCCCCCATGCTTTTTTTGCCAATATAGCCCGGGGAGGTGGTGGGCCCCGGAGCTGCAGGGGGCCTTGTAACCCCCCGCATTGAAAGTATAGGGCCCGGGAGGTGGTGGTCCTCGGGCTGCGGGGGCCCACACGGGTCCCCACATCTCATGTTATCATTGCCCCTGAGACCTGGCCCAGCCGGGGGCTTAAAGGAAACGAAGCGCGGAAGTCCGTGCTTCGTTTTTTAAAAACAAATTTGGCCGGATTCACGGATCCATCGCGAATCCCACTGAAATATTTATAAAAATATGCTTTTTTTGGCCCTCGGGGTCCCAGCAGGCCTAGGCGTGTTTCTACCCTGACCCATTTATTGTTTTTTCACTTTTTGTAACCTATTTTCTTGTGACTCTGTTCAACCGAGTCACAAGATGCCGGCCAACACTTCTTGGTTTGAAGTGTCCGCAGCCAATCAAATTGCAGGCACGAAATCGGCAGGGTTCGCAGATCCTCCGCATCCCTAGTTGTATATCTGAGAAATGATTAAATTACTCAGGAACTACTGAACGGATTGACACCATTTAACAAAAAGAGTGCTTTCTGAACAAAGAGCTACCTTTTTGGCAAATTTGTTTTAATTTTGTTCTGCAGTTCGGGCTGTAGCCATGTCTAAAGTTTCCTATGGAAATTAACATGAAGAAAACGTGTTTTGGTACCCCCTTTTTCTCGGCCCCCGCTTCTCGAATCACCCCAAAACTTTCACTACAGCAACTGATCTGACCGCCCCATTAATTTTGAAAATGTCACGAAGCTTCGTCAAACGACGCCAAAGACATTGTCAAATCAATTCACGCTTTTCCTACGGAAACTAGGTCTAACTATAACTACCTACTGGCGACCGCCAGTAGGAAATATATAGGAAGTACAGAGGGAGGTGATTTGTACCTCTTATCAGCAAAATGGATCATCAAAGCCACTGATCACATAGCCGAAGGCGGGCGCCAAACACACACTGGATCAGAAATGCTGGTTAAACATGTATACCCGGGAACGCCGATTACAGACCCTATTGCTATAGCGGAGAGCTTCACTACCTATTACGCTGCTCTTTACGCCCCACACAAATGTTTGTCGGCGGCCACAATAGATAAATACATAGCTGATCTACCGCCCAAAACGGTCTCGGATGAGGTGCTTGACCAGTTAGATTTACCCTTGTCGGATGAGGAGCTGGGCACGGCTCTGGGAGAACTCAATCCCGGGAAGGCGTCTGGACCCAATGGGTTCCCCAGCGAATTTTTTCGGCGCTATAATACACAGCTGGCCCCATATTACCGTGTGGTGGTGGAGGAGGCGTGCAAGAAGGGCAGGCTCCCTCCGGATTGGAGGCATGCGGAGGTTGTGGTGTTCCATAAGCCCGGCCGGCCCCCGGAGCAGCTTGCTTCGTATCGCCCCATCTCTCTCTTAAATGTGGAGGCCAAAATTCTGGCTAAGGCGTTGGCCAATCGCCTCTTGCCCCATATCTCGGTGTTGATACACCCCGACCAGGCCGGGTTCATGCCCCAGAGGGCGACCAGGCATAACATACGGCGGGCGCATTTGGCGGTGGCAGCTGCCCGGCAGGCGGGGGAGCCAGCGGCGCTCCTCTTGGCCGATATGGACCGGGCGTTCGATTCCAAGAGCTAGGTATATTTATTTGCGTTGCTGCGTAGACTTAATCTTGGCCCACATTTCCTTTCTTATTTAATGCTCCTATACGCTGGTCTGACGGCGTCGGTCCGGGTGGCAGGCGCGGTTTCCTCCGCCTTCCCCATTAGCCGGGGCACGCGGCAGGGATGCCCCCTGTCCCCATATCTATTTGCCCTGGCCATGGAGCCGTTGGCGGCATGGGTGCGCATTGATGCGCAGGTCCGGGGCTATGAGTGGGCTCCGGGCCTGTCTGACATGATTGCATTATATGCGGACGCTGTCCTCTTTTTCCTTACAGCACTCAATAGGACGGGACCACGACACCTGCGGATCATGCAGATATTTGGGGAGACATCGGGGTTGTATATGAACCCCCGCAAATCTACGCTATGGTTTCTGGGGGATCAGGTGAGAATGGGTACATAGGCATCCACAGTTCAGTTGGCGGTGGGGCGCATGAAATACCTAGGGGTGTTCCTTTTGGATGTACCGGCAATCAACTGGGAGCGGAACCTGGCTCCGGTGTGGGAGAGAGTTCGCGCAGACATTAAATCCTGGTCCCGTATGCCTCTAACTTTGTATGGTAGGTCAGCAATCTTCAAGATGGTGGCACTTCCTAGGCTGCTTTACCAACTACAGAATCACCCGTACCCGATCCCGCCCAGATGGTTCCGGCTGGTAAATTCTGTCCTGGGGCAATTTTTGTGGTGGGGGAAGGTGCGAGTGGCCTTGCGTTCTTGTTTCCTGTCCACATATTGTGGAGGGCTGGCGTCTGCGGACATTCTCTCGTACTACCAAGCCTCGCACCTACTAGTCCTTAATGAGTGGTGGTACGGTGACAGGGGGGACCCCGCTTACGCAATGGCGCGCCGGCTGATGGGGTGCCACACGCTTCACACCATTTTGTACTCGGCGCCGCTGCGGGGTGCGATGCCGTCGGCCACTCCTGGTTTGGAGTTAGGCGTTGCGGTTGGTGGAACACCCTGACCTGGGAGACCCCACTTTGGCATAATAAGGGCGCCTGCCCTATTTGGCAGCCCTCCAGGGCTTCCGGGGATAGCATGATATTGGTATTTCAACCCTGGGGGATGTTATGAGGGGCAAGACGCTCAAGTCCTTCCAGGATTTGCAGAGGGAATTCCTTATGCCACGGTCGCAATTCTATCGGTATCTACAATTTTGTCATGCCCTGGCCCCTAGCCTAGAGGGGTTGGAATCCCTCCCTGATTTCAGTCCATTGGAAGCGAAAGTCTTCATGGGGGACCTGGGGGGAAAAAAGATCTCCCTGATCTATCAATCCCTGGTTACTCATTGCTCTCCAACACTCCAGAAGCTTCGGAGGGACTGGGAGGTCGATGTGGGCACACTGGAGGAGGAGGACTGGAGGGAGGCCTGGAGGCCCCTCGGGAGCGACCATAGCGATGCGCCTCCGCCTCGTCCAGTTTAAATATTTGCACAGAGTCTATTTTACCCGGGTACGACTGTGGCGGGCGGGGTTGATCGCCTCCCCAGATTGTCTTCGATGTGGGCGGGAGGAGGGCACGTTTATATATACTATCTGGCACTGTCATTCCTTAGATCATTTTTTGGAGGCGGGTGTTTTCCTGCTTGTCGGAGGTCTTGGGGTTGGAGCTCCCGCCTACGCCAAGGCTAGCCCTGCTTCACATTTTGGAAGGAATTGGGGGTAATATCTATAAACGGCACCTAATGCAACTGGGCTTCACATTGGCGAAGCGAGATATTGCCAGAGCATGGAAGGCGCCGCGGGCCCCATCGGTGGCCGCCTGGAAGAATGGCTTGGACTTTTGTATGGGGCTAGAACAGCCTATTTTTGTAGCCAGGGGATGCCCGCGCAAGCATTACAAAATATGGAAGCGGTGGGCAGATTATCAGGGTCTGTGGCTGGAGCCACCAGCTGTAGCAGAGACTCATCCTTTGGGGTGATCTCTGGCACATATTGGGTCTGTGGTGATGCTGGGTGGGAGTGGGGACCCGGGGAGGTGTGTGCCATCATGATTGGACTACTAGATTCAGTATAAAGGCTGTGGACAGGACCATATGGACTATGTGCGACTTCTGCGGAGGGGCGGGGGGAGTTGGGGGGGTTTTGGTACTATGTTATATGCGTTTGTTTTGCATCTTGATGTCACTCACAAAAGTCAATTGCTTTCGTCGCGTTGCCTCTGGTGTGCAGCGCCCTGCAATGTTTGCGCAATCTGACAAATAAAATATGTATTTTTTTTTAAAACTTGTATACCAAAAAAACCTAGACTCCCTGAGACATGTTATTGTTAATATCGATTATCTCTCAGAGATTGTTTGTTGACTTTAACATGCCGCACATGTTCCAATGCACTTCTTTTGATAATAATCAATGTCACTTGAAGCTCTGTTGTTTATGATAACATAACTATGTCCTTATTAAAACCCAGATTTGCATAGGGCACTGCTTTTATTAATACATAGATTCAAAAGTGCAACATAACTCTGCTTTTCATAATATAGACCCACTCAAAGATACATGAGTTCATTGTGACTTAGGCAGGATGTCTTCCAACCCACCAGTGTGGCTCAGGCCCTGCCTCCACAGGTCCAGGGAGGAGCATTCCCCACATTTTGAGATGCCCTCAATCTTGGTGTGCGTCTTTTTCGCTGAGAGTTCTCCACCATCGTGGCAGGAGCTCTTTCAATTGAATGACTTTCATTAGGGCCTGTCTGCATTTTATGTATTTCCAAATCAAACCCAAAAACGGATGTATGTTTCTGAAATGCATATCAACATTAGCCTTAACGTGCAGGGAGAAGTCTTTAAATGGGAGCATTGTTGATGGTGGAGTCTCCTGATGTGCCAAAGTCGATGTCAGGGTGGTTCCCCAACTCAGAGTGAGAAGGGGAGGACCACAGGTTTGGCACACTGAGAATCTGCTGATTTTTAGAGGACGTCAAGCATTTGCCAAACCTTAAGTATACCCATTGTTTTAATGACACCTACAGTCCCTCAAAGATCTAGGTATTGTCAGAACTGTGCTCCTTATAACATCCTTGCTCACCCAGTGCTCTGGTAATGATAATGTGACCTATTCAGAGCCCTGTTCCTGCTAAAACCTAGATTTGCTCCGAAGTTTGCTCTTTCTATTACACAGACTTAATTTGAGCTCTGCTCCTGATGTTCAGTCAGAACTCTCTCCCTGATTATGCAGAAAAATGCTGCATTCTTCATCTTGACAAGCATATATATATATTACAGAGTGGCATTAGCCTCTCTGCAGTTATATTTAGGATTACCAGATGGGATGTTTCTGATTTTTGCCAGTTTGACAATGACTGAAAGTTTTGTGCCGTTTGGTTAAGGGGGTGCAATAGAAAAGGGAGGTCACAAAACGAGTGTAAAGTCCAATGAATTTTCCATAGACTTTTGTATTTTGCGTAGCGTGAAAACCGCCAGTCGGATTTTGACGATATTTGGTTGCATTGCCTATTAGGGTGCGCACATGATTCTGTGGGGTGGAGCAGGTAAGTAGGGTAAGTATTTGATGAATTTTAAGATTTGTTTAACTTAGTGATATCTGTTGCCACTGTAGTACCACGGTACATAGCGATGACAAGTCATTGGGTGATTGGCTAATGACTGCCTTTACAAAAGTTAAAGAAGGCAGCATGTTGTTTTGAGGTCAACTTTGTTTATGTTCTGCGTTAAGCCTTGCAATCTAGGCAATTATTAGGTTTGGTATTTTTCCCATACCTATTACCATTTTAGTAAACTGATAATAGATAGGGAAAAAATGTATATGCTTCTATATATTTTTAAAAAGGTACAAATTACCTCGGTACTACCCCAGTACCAAAAAATATTTATATGTTTAAAAATTGTAAATACACTGTAAGAGACTAGATTTTATAAATATGGTGGGCCAAAGTGTATTTTCAGTTTTGTATATATTTAACTATGCGCAAAAAAAAGTTCGCAGTAGCACGTTACTTAGTAAAAATTACTGCACTACTTATAAACAAAACGCAGTTCATCACAGACTGCTCTAAGAATATATAGAAAATGATAAACAAAAATGTTACCCAAGTACCATTTAAAATAAGTGGAAATAGGTAGTGAACAACAATAAAATCTAAAACGTACCTATATGTGAGACTCTAACATAGAACACAGTGAAACGCAAACCTGGGATCAATACAAAATTGTTATTAAAATGACATGGCTGCTTTTTACCTTTGGTAAACAAAGCCATTAACCAATCATATAATCACTTTTTACCCTTATGAACCATGGTATACCGTGACCCTACTCCGGTATACCGTGGAACAATATATCATTAAATTTTATGCAACTTATATAACTTTAACATTAATTACACTATTTACATATGCTACCAAAAAGTAACATTTACACATTTTAATATATATTTCGGGCACATAACATTGACATGCTTTAACACACTTTAACGGTACAGCTTATTGTATTTAAGCACTCCACTGTACGACACTCCACTCTAGAACAGTTCGCTTTATGCCATTCCATTCTACGCTATTTACTGTACACCACTCCACTTTATGAAACTCCTGTATGCGTCAGTACACTGTACGCTAATCCACTGTATGTCATGACACTGTACTCCACACCACACCACTGTATGCCTCTCCACTCTTGACTACTCTAGTCTTCGCTGTTATACTCTTCACCCCTCTATTCTATTATACTCCAGTGTATGCCACTTTACTGTACGCCCATATACTGTACAGTTTGCAACTGTACACTATTGCACTGTACGTAACTCCACGGTATGCTACTGTACTCTATCCTATTACACTCTGTCACACATAATGGTACACTACTGTAGTTTACGCTATTCCACTGTACGCTACTCCGCTGTACGCCTCTCCATTTTACTGAAATGGAGGATACGCCACTCCCCTCTACCACAATCCACTGTATGCTATTACATTTTACAACAATAAATTCAACACCACTCAAGTAAATGCCACTCCACTGTACTTCACTATACTGTATGCTTCTACAGTTAACCCTCTTCCACTGTATGACACTGTACTGTATGACACTCGACTGTACGTCACCACATTTAACGCCACTAACCTGAACTTTAGTCCACCCAACAGTACTGCGGTATACGCTACTCCATTGTTTGCTTCTCCACTGTACGCTACTGCACTGTACAGTATTACATAGCCCCCTACTCCAGTGTTCGCTGTTCTGCTGTATGCCACTCTACTGTACCCAACTACTTTACACAGTATTGCACTTTAACATACTACACTGTACCTCACTCCACTCTACACAAATCCACTATACACCACTCAACTGCATGCCACTCTACTCTACGCCACTCCAGTCTATGCTATTTTAGTTTACGCCACTCCAGTGTACCACACTCCACTGGACGCATCTGCACTGTATGCTATTCCAGTATTGAAGTTTATGCCACTGTACAACACTGCAATATATGTCACTCCGCTGTATGCCACTACACTGTATGCCACTTTACTGGACAATACTCCACTGTATGTAACTCCACTCTAAGCAATTCTCTGTATGCCACTCCACTCTACAGCACACCATTGTACTCAACTGCAGTATACAACAGTGTACTCTACCAGAATCCACTGTACGGTATTACACTTTATAATACTACATTATGCCACACTCCAATAAACTACACTTCACTGTACGTTACTACACTCTATGTTTCTACAGTTTATCCAATTCCACAGTACGACACTCTGCTTTATGCTACTCCTTTATATGCCACTGCACTGTACGTCTTAAGACTTAATGCCACTACACCAAACGTTTTTCGACTCAACACTTTTCCACTCTATGCTACTGCACTGTATGCCAGTCCACTCTATGCTGCTCCACTATGTGCCACTTCACGGTACCCTATTAAACTCTACCCCACTCCAATGTACTCTACTCCACTGTGCATAACTCCACTGTACGCCACTCCATTCACCGTCCCTCCACTGTACGCTATTTGATTTTATGCTTGTACATTGTACCACACTCCACTCTACGGAAGTCCTCTGTACACTACTTAACTGGAAGTCACACCACTCTATATCACTCCACTATATGCCACTCCAGTCTACGGTATTCCACCTTACACTGCTTCACTCAACTACAATACACTGTACGCCACTACACTGTACTCTATTTTACTATACAATATTCCATAATTTGAACCTAAGAATCTACAAGACGGCATTCTATGTCACTCTACTGTAGGCCAATATACTGTATGCCTATGCACTCTATAATATTGAGAGGACGTAACTCCACTGTACCATACCACACTGTAGCTATCCCACTCTATACCACTCCGGTGTATGCTACTCCAGTTTATGCCACTTTGCTATACACTTTTCATTTCTACTTCACTATACACCACTCTGAATACAGAACAATGTGTTTTAGCAATAGCAAAATTGTCTCTACAGTGAATGATGTTGATGTTGTTTTGTTTACTTCCAGTTACCCCTGATGAAGCGTGCACACACCCGAAATTCATTGGGTTATATCGATGAAATTGCGCTAGAAGCTCACAACCTTCTTTTTGTTATGTATTGATTGTGTATTGAATGTAAAGCAACATTTGTGAGACACTTCAATCATATGAACTGTTCTGCTTAGAAATTTGCTATGATGACAGTAGAAAACTGTGCTTATTAGCACCTTTTCAGCTCTGTTCAATTATTGTTGGATTGAGGATTGTGACCTAATTTAGCCTACGGGCATTTTGTTGTGTGTTCTCGCCCCAGTCAACCCTCGGGTTCTCTAGATTCATTCAAATAAATCTTTTGCCAGGCCTAGACTTCACTTTTTAGTAAATATAAGTTGCCCCTAGGGTAGACCCTAAACAGCCCACAGAGCAGGGTGCTATGTATGTAGAAAGTGGGGCATGTATTTTTTCGTTTTAAGTGCCCTGATAGTGAAAAACTCCAAAATCCATTTTTTACTGTTGCAAGGCATGCCTCTCCCATGGGAAAATATTGGAGTTACCTTATTACATTTAATATGGCTATCTTCCAAATGGGAACGGGTGAACAGTTCATGGTGTCTTTGAATTGTAATGAAAAATCCTCTTTTATGGTAAAGTCGGATTTTGAAAATTCCACTTTTAGAAAGTTGGCATTTTCCTGCCTTAACCATTTAGTGCCTGCAGCCTGTCTCTGGGTCACATGACTAGGCGTAGTTGGCAGTTGATCTTTGTGTATTCCTTCTAGACAGCAACACACAATAGAGAGCTTAAGTGTCCTTGCATGGGCCATCACTGGCAGGATGAGAGGGCAGAGCACGGCACAGCCACATATTGACCTGAATAGGCTTTGCCCTGCCTTCACACAAAGGACTGTATAGATTATAGTTAGTCTGGAGCCAGGGTTGCAGGTAGCAGGGATGCAAGAAACCTGAGCACATGAAACGGAACATCTAGACGTTTCTCTCACTTCAAATAAGGCACCAGGTATAAATATTGGACCTCAGACACCAAATCTTCAGTACACTTCTGGACCTGTGGAAGACTCTGCCAGGAAGAAGGACTGCTGTGCTGCTGAAAGGACTAACATGCTGATGGACTGCTGCCCTGAAGGACTGCTGCCTCTTTCTTGGGTGAGAAGGATGTGAGCCTTCAACCTGTACCCAGGACCACCTGAGTGACTCCAAGGGTTAGTCTCTTGTAACCAGCACCTGAACTCAGCAACTGTGAGTCCTACCCTGCCAAATGGTGCCACTCCATTCCTGGACCATTGGAATTGAGCCTGAAGGTGCTCCGCCAGCCCATCTGTGGACCCAGCAGAACCAACGCATCTCCTCAGTTGCGTGGTGCAACCCCGAGCAGAAGCAATGCATCACATCTGCTGTGTGGACACACCTGGCACAGAACTTCACATTGTCAACGCACCCCAAAGCCTTGTCGGAATCGCCATTACGCGATGCATCCTCGAAGCAAGCCCTCGCATCGCAAGCCTCTCCTCAATGACAGCTTCAACGTCACAGGACTCCACATCACAAGCCCACGGCTTATTTGGACCCAGCCGGTACCCAACGCATCCTCAACACAGGACTTCGCATTTCAAGCCCCCTCGTTGACAGCCTCCTTAATGACGATGCAGGACTTAACCTCACAGCTCCCCAGAACCAACGCTGCACGGCTCATCTGCGACCTGGACCTCACATCGCCTCGGCTGTGTGATGCATCCTCAGCACAGGACCTGGCAACGCTTCACAACCACAATTTAAGGTACTCTTGTTGAGCAGGCCTGAGTGTGCTCCTGTAGCTGTCCCTCGCTCCATCGCCGTCGACCTGAATTTGCGACTTTGTTCTGGTCCAGTGTGACCAGATACTCACAGTAACCGCTTTGTGCTTTTTGGCACTATATTCACGAAAATCTTTAAAATTGACTATCTCCGGTTTTACTGATTGGATTTTTGTCGTTTTGATCTTATTTTATTTATTAAAATTCACTCTATTCATCTAATTCGGCTTGGGATTTTGCTTGTGTTGTGTTTTCACTTTATTACTGTTTGAAGTGCTGCATAAATAATTTACACATTGCCTCTTAGTTAAGCCTGGCTGCTCTGTGCCAAGCTACCAGAGGGTTGAGCGCAGGTTAATTTGGGCTTTGCTTGTGACTTCACACTGACATGGATTGTGGTTCCTACTTGAGGAGGGTTTCACCCCCTTCAATCAGTAAACCAATTTCTTACACAGACCTTTTGCCTTTACCATTGCTTGTGCAATTCAACCAACAGTTTATATTTCAGTACCACAGCTTCTACTTAAAACATGCCCATGTTCTCCTAAACTACTGGACCTCCTTGGGAATAGAATGCTGCCTGGTCATTACCACCTAAACATGCAACAACCACTGAGGAAGCACCATGTGTGCCTCCACCTTTTCACCAGTAATGAGTTTATAAAACGAATGAAAAAGACAGAAGCAAAATCGCTTTAGCAGTATGAAAGCATTTTTTATAGCATAATCAACAACAAAAATAGCAAAAAAAAGCACATGGAATAAAATTATACAGGAAACGTGTTTGCTTACCCTTGAAAATGTGCCTTTAGCTGTATGGGCTGCGGCTCTGATTGAGAGCTTAATTTCCACAGCCATAGTGATGGTCATATTAATATTTCAAATAGCAACAGCCATAAATTATACTATGATCATTTGAGTCTTTGGAAGAGAAAGTGCAAGAAAACGCCTGTACTGGGAAGGCCCACCTAGATCATAATGTGGGTCTTTTCTGGCTCACCACAGACCTGGGCATCTGTTTTATAATAGTCCAGCTTGAAAAGAGTGGGAAAGGTTTGCCTCTTTCTGTTTCTCATGTGTACTGTGTGAACCTAAAGCACTAATTTAAATATTGGGTTAAATGCCCAGAAAAAAGGCGCTCACCTCTGCCTTTAGCCACAAAAGCCCTTCATGATACGGCCCTGGTGCACATTGCTTATAATAAAGCAAACACAGGCATTGGCCAAACATATTTCTTAGCGTGTTCCTGTTTTACAAGTAAAGGATTCCTTTCGGCACAGCACACGCGTCCAGAGACTCACGTGGAAGAGATGTGCCTCAAATTAAGTTTCTGATTTGTGATCTCTCCTCTACAGTTAATGATCTATTTCGGAAAACCACCATGGATAATTACTTACATCTGGAAGATGTTACTATAGAAGATTAATATGAATAGTTAAGTAAAATAGACCAATTCGAGATAATCTCTGAAGTAAATCACCTCCTAACGCCTTGGGAAGAGACAGCAAGTAATTGGGAGCGATGCACCTACACATATAATGCGACTGTGACTGCCAGGAGATTGGACGGAAGACGAATGCAAACATACCGCACTTCCAAGAAGATGTGGGGGGTTTGGGGTTCACCCTCAAAGGAAACGTCGTTCTTTCTGGCACTCTATGGAGCTGTCAGTTCAATACTAAGCGGCCACTGAATGTTTTAATTAAGGCATTCTAGGCCTAGGAAAAATTTGTGCAAAATCCTGCGAAATTGCACGTTATTTCGCAAAATGCCAGTTTTGTAATTCTGCATTTTTTTTTGTGCGGATTGTGCCCTTGCACTCATTTTTGGTTTGAAGCCGCTTTTGTCACTAAAAGTAGCAGAAAAATCGCATGTGAGGTCAACAACAGCCGCTTGCATTTGGTTCATTCGCTTTCTATAGGATTTTTACTAAAAGTCTCAATTACACATAATAGCATTATCTATAAACGCCGAAACGTGTATGAGATTACTCCAGCATAAATTACATTTCACTTGGGCCTACATAGGATGTGTCATATCACAATTCACAATCATTTCCTAAGTTTCAGAAGGAGTTGTTTCCCCTGCCTGGTTGGTTCAGGAGTGTTGCTGCTTGTATCCTGTGCCCATTTCAAATGTCCTCAGCCACAAACTCAATGGCTGTGCATAGACCGACCTGCTCTGGTTCCCTTGAGCAACACGCGTTACACGCTTGGGATGTTGTATACATATTGTGCACAAGGTGAATGCCATTAGCTAAGGGAGGAGTCAAGGCTAATCAGCTCATTATAAAACATACATGCTAAATGGTAAAACATTGTGCAGTGCACTAGCTACAAAGAGTCACGTGCCAATGATGTAGCCGGCCATGTTCACACAAAAAATACAGTTGTAGCACTATGCTAAACATTGCACCATTGTGCAAAGAGAAGGCTGCTGGTAATGAGTAACATTTGTCCTTGTGGTACACCCTCAAGTACAGTCTGAAAGATAAGAACCACCCAAAGGTAAGCCACGTAAATTCTGTAATTTCAGAAAAATTACACTTGACACATGTGACTATCACACACAATATTCTTCTTGCCCATTGTTTGTGCCTGGTCTCATTTGGTATTCATGGAAAGCCTGCCTGATGGTGTTATTTTAATGGAACTGTCTTTGTTTTTATGTATGTAGAGGTTTAGCTCTTTGCGGTGCAGAGCTGTTTAATGTCGTATGCTTGTCAGTTTCTCAGCTTAAAATGTATTTTGCGATGGAAAATTGATTGATGCTTCTACTTGCATTACTCTGCACAAACGCAGAGTAAATCTGGACCAACCTGTGCATACAATTAGTACTCCTAACATAGTGCACATCTTAAGGCCAACCAAGGGTGATCTTATACCTAACTTATGCTTGGGTGGAAGGAATATCCATGGGCCCTAATAGGAAGCAGCTTTCTGTGGCCCCCTGCAGTGAGGAGCTACACTAAAGGCCTGCATCAGCCTTGGGTGCAGCCCAAGAAAGCACAGATATGCACCTACCCGACCCAAGACCCTGTGAGGCACACATAACTATTTAGTACCAAGGTGTAGTGTATTATTTATGTATGTGATTAATAACACGTAAATAACTAGGCATCTGCAATGTGAATCTTTCACGTACTTGTATGTTGTTATGTGACAGGGCTCAGTGAACAGAAGACTGAAGAATTCATTTGGCTCGATTCACAAAGATTTTCGTATGAATGAGTGTGACTTACTCTTGTTCAACTCCTGACTTACTATTTGAATTCAGGAGTGAACCAGGAGTACTTTTAGAGTATCTCAGAGCACAATCTTTGTGAATGTGAATCTTTTTCCACATGGGATCTTTTCCTTTTATTTCTAAATACTAGGATCATCAAATAAGACAAAAACAAAGACAGAAAAATATTTATCTACTTTTATAAATCGAGCACAAACTTGAATTCATTGTATTTGAAAATACTCCAGCAAGTGTGCTGGAATATTCTCAAATACAATGAATTCATGATCAAAGCTGTCCTCATTGACACAATTTTCAGATGAAACGCACACAAAGATGTTTGGGACATTGGAAGACACAACTGCTCCCTAGCTCTCTTCAGTTTCTTCTTCAATTCAGCAAATTAAGGGCTCCCTCTGACATCTGATGTGACCCGCTGCTCATGTATAAGAAACCCAGCAAGCCCAACTCAGCCTTTCATCCTTCCAAGGTCAATCATTTGATTGCAATATCTTAAGTAAAAATAACTCTGCCATTTACAGTGCTTAAAAACTACAAGAACTGTGATATAAAGTGCCATAAATAAGTTATTGTTTATTGTGATGGAGTATGTGCACCATCTAACTACATACACACCGAATGAGCGGGTCACATTGTATGAGAGCTACTGGCAACCTTAAAGTTCTTTTCTACTGTTGACAATGTGTCTCTGAAAATTAGTAACTAGCTTCCATTATTAACCCCCACAGAAATGCACATGGTACAATTCATAAAGATGTTGCTATGGTGAGTAGGTGACATATTGTGTTTCCCCCTCATTTTGGACACTTACTGGAATCGTGTGATTGTCTTCGTCTATCCTGAGACTTGGACTATAGGAGCTGAAGAAAGCTCTGTATATGAATCTTTGCTCTCTCTAAAGTAGTAACAGTGGAGTGCAATAAGTGTGTCTGAGCACACATTTGTATTGTAAGAAACGACTCGATGACAAAGTACTATTGAGTATTATGGATTGTAGGAGGCAGCTAAAAGTATAGTTTAGTGTGTAGGAAACAGAACAACAATACTACTTAAATGTAGTGATAAGATTTCTTGGCATCTGTTTAGGTATAAAAATGAGTGTATATTTCGGTAACTGAACATACAGAAACGTTTTCTGTTCCAGCAAAAACCGAAGTTTATATAAGTGGTTTAAACTGCAAACAGGAACGTGTGGTAGCTGTACTAAACAATGCAAAGTTTTACTCCTGGGAATATGTAAATCAGTGTTTTAGATTTCCACTTTTATTTTTTAAATATAACAAGGGTACAATCATTTTTCTAAACCTTATACTCTCGGGTCCTCTGTAGTTTGTAGTGGCAATTAATTATGCACTCTCTTTAACTTTCAAGAAAATCGTTCCTGATTTTGTTCATCTGGGAATGTTCACATATTATTTTTTGTTTGATGTAACTGTCGGATGTTTGAAGTAAATACATGACAGAAAATGATTAATTTTGTAAAAGAAAGCAGAAACCGAGTAAAACATTGATAATACATAGCACAATATTAATTATCGTACAATTATATCCCGTGCGAGTCTGACATTATACGATAATAACACAAAGTAAAGAGAATTTGGAAGCAAATGAGACACATTTAATCATTTTTCTGTATTTTCACTTGACCCAAGAGACCATATTGGTAGGAAATACTCAAGAAATGATTCCCAGACGAAAAGTCATCTATTTGGGCCTGAGCATCCCTCATTATCGAGTGCACCTTCCTACCTTCCGATGCAGCAACATTGGCACTCCCTCGTGGTCCTTGCGGGCCGAATCAACATACGTGCAGTAAATATTCATGAGATCAATTTGCATGCGTGTATCTGCATTTGCTTTATTTGCATATTCATTGGTGTACTGAACACCAGACTTGGTGAGACTCTCAAAGATCACCGCAAGTTGTCATTTGGAATCAGGCAAAAGGTAATTCCAGCACCCTGACTGGCTGTTGAAAGTTTACCAGTTGTGCATATGGTTCACAAAAAGGATCAGTGACTTAGTTTACCGTCAAGGGCGGAAGTTTTCAGGCTCGGCATTGCTAAGAATTATGTGAATCTCACAAAGTCCACCGCTGTCGTGGATCACTACAGTGCATATTTGCTGGGATCTGCAGGTCACAAGTTCATATTCCAGCAAGACAAACTCATGCTTCACGCTTTAAGGTGGGAGAACTAAAAACTATACATTTGGGTAATATTAACGCCTGTTAATTACAGCACATAGGAATGTCAGAAGTGGCATGAAACACTATACTTCAAGCCACGTAGCATTTGCTGCTTCCTCCCCAGCCCGGGTACATGTAAAATGTTTACACCACACACGGAGCTTGGTATTACACGTCTTTATTCATCGTCATGTTACAAAAATACTCTCTAACCTCCAGTGGTGTAATGAAAGTTGAGCACCCCCCCCCCCCCTGCAGAGTACATGGAGGGGTCCCCCTGCCGAGTCAGTCAGGAACTCTCCAGCTAGGGTACTGATCTGAGGGGCCACCTCCTTTCTGCATCTCCAAGCGGCCCACACCTTTTTAGGTCTTGCTGAGTCAGCGCGCATGCACTGCTCGGAGAGACTTTAGTAAGGGCTTTAAAAAATGCTACAGCCGGCTACAGCTTGCAGTGCATGTGCGTGGGCGCGCGCTTCAGCAGAGGCGCCATATGGCGTGATTACTGCTGCGCGCGCACCACTCGCGCACATGCACTGCAAGCTGTGGCCGGCGGTAGCATTTTTAGCTTGCTAATCGCGGCACCGGTGCTTTACTTTTAACATTAAAAGTAAAGCGCCGGTGCCACGATTATAGCAAAAGTAAAGAAATAGAAACAAACATCTATTTCTTTACTTTTGCTATAATTGCGGCACCCGCTCTTTACTTTTAATGTTAAAAGTAAAGCGCCGGTGCCGCGATTATAGCAAAAGTAAAGAAATAGAAACAAACATCTATTTCTTTACTTTTGCTATAATCGCGGCACCCGCGCTTTACTTTTAATGTTAAAAGTAAAGCACCGGTGCCGCGATTAGAAAGAAAACAAGCATTGGCATAGCCAATAGGTCTCGCCTTTGGGACCTTATAAGTGTTTAGCCATGCAACAGTTGCATAACTAAATATTTATAAGGTTCCAAAAGCGAGACCCATTGGCTATGCTAATGCTTGTTAAGCTGGGTGACAACTGCTGTCAGTGTGTGAACGAATTCTTCAGTGGCTTAAATCCTAGACTTCGCTTCGGTAACACGTTCTGCTATTTTTTACACATCTTGATACAGCAGACCCCTCTTCACACTTTCTCCTCCTCTATATGCTTCCAAGGATTTCTGAGTGTCAAATATCACTTGAAATACTGGTTCTGAGTTAATCTGCACAGTGGCGAGTGGTCTGTGTCGCTCCCTTCATCATGTTTCTGAGGTTCTGTTGGGGGTCATGCCACATAGACTGCCTGCGGTGAAGGTGATCCAAGGAAGGTGGGAATCATTAAAAAAAGAGTTACCACTAAGCACATGCAAAAAGGGGAACATCCTTTACATCGCGGTTAGTACACCGCGATGCAGTTACATCGCAATCGTTACAACGACTGCGATGTTACCACGCCATGCCATTACAACGCAAGTCTTTACATCGACTTGCGCTAGATGGCGTGCTAACATTACAAGTGTAGTTTACTATCCCAACACCTTCCCTACTGTTAAGTGGACTGGAGTTGGAATAGTAAATTACGCTTTTCTAATGTTAGCACGCCATCTAGTGCAAGTCGATGTAAAGACTTGCGTTGTAAAGGCATGGCGTGGTAACATCGCAGTCGTTGTAACGACCGCGATGTAATGGTACGCGTTGTAAAAACTCGCGTTGTAACATCGTACATCCATGCAAAAACAAAGAAATGCTGGAACAAGTGAAAAATGTTGTTGCACTTCACGCTGTGGGTGAAAGCACACAATAAAGTATCAGATTATTCAACTAACAAGAACCCTCTCAGTGTAAATAATATTTTATGGTCGAAAAAAATATTTTTAATAAATAGTACATTTATTTGAGTTTGTAGTGATATTATTGCTGCTGGAAGACATCTAGCATTTTTACCAATGAAACATTTCTCAGTCCAAATGACTGCATAGTTTACAAGATCCACTGGGCAGCACTAGTTCTGCCTTTAACAATAGCCGGGTCCCTGATGTAGTTATGTTGGTAATGAGTATTTGTGTGTTGCTATTTCTACAGAGTCTTCATAGCAACTGTCCACATTTCATGGCCGCTTCATAATGCTTTTTAGGTCGAGCCTAGAGTCAGCGCGCATGTGCTGCTCTGCAAGACCTGTTGTAGGGAATAGAAGCCCCGCCCACTCTCCACGTATATTTGCCATTGGCTTGTATCATTGTCCTTCCTAAATGCTGGCTTCTGATTCGTAAATAGGCTTGTTAGCCCCTCCTTAGTACCCCCTCGTCTTCATTTTTCACCTCCCATGGCAACTGGCCCTTTTTCTTCGGTTGTTACACGATACCTGTTATTTAGTCTTTAAGCACTAACTTCTTTATTGAGTTTCTCTTACTGCAGGCACGATGTGCTTTGGTGCTTTCTTTACAACCCCGCCCTCCCTCCCGTTGTCGGTGCCTTCTTTATCCCCCTGCGTGTCTTCTTTACCCCACTCCCTCCCATTGTCTGCGCCTTCTTTAATCCCCATGCCCTCCCTCCCGTTGTCTGTGCCTTCTTCCTCCCTCCCCTCCCCCCCGCACACCCTCCCTCCCGTTGTCCGTGATGCCTACCATTTGCCATGCAATTGGTCTCGCATTTACACGAGTTTGAGCTATTGGCATTGTAAATAACAGTGCTTTTTGTGTTTTGGTTGTTAAAACATAAATAAAAGGCATTGTCATTTACAATGCCAATAGCTTAAACTTGCGTAAATGCGAGACCTATTGCATTGTAAATGCTTGTTTGTCTTATGGTAGGTGGACAACATGGACAACAGGAGGGAGGGAGGGGTGGACAAGATGAATAATGGGATGGTAAGAAAAGCGCAATGGCATGCCCAGCGCTTGCTGCACCATAGCTCTTTTATGTTCTGGCGGTTGGTGTTAACACAGAGAACAGGAGGGTGGGAGGTGGAAGGGAAGAAGCAACACAGACAACAGAATGGTGGGGATAGAAAGGGAAGAAACAACATGGATAATGGGAGTGGGAAGGGAAGGGAAGAAGCAATATGGATAACGTGGGATGGGACAAAAGAAGCAACACAAACAAAGAGAAAAAGCAACACGGACAAAAAGGACAGGGTGAGTAGAAACAAAGTTCCTTAATCACAGTGCTAGCAGCAGAAGAAAATTAATCAAAATGAAGCAATCAGTACTTGGTCTATGTTCCACCACACAAAAGAAGAGGAAGTGAAGCTGTCACACGCTGACCTATGAGGAGACAGCACATAGGAGTGACAGTGATGCTGATGATTACGCCAAATTGCACCCCTTATCTTCCTCATTAGATTTGGCGCAGATGGTCTTTTATTTACCTACTAATAGTGGTTGAGAGGAGCAAAACAATTCTGGATTATACTTTCAATATAAACATGCCGTAAAGGACCACAGACTCCGAACTTCAGTTTGTCGATTTATTATAAGGCCAAAAACAATTCGATGTAGACACAGCGAAGAATCAAAGTATATAGATACAAAAAGATCAATACAGAGCCGAGTCTACGAATATAGGTGATTCGGCACAAAAGGCACAAAATAGTAAACTCCAAAATCAGAATGCAACAAAGAATAGATGCAGAGTCTAGGTCCCTTTTCACTAGGAAGAAATAAAAATATCTTTCCCTACACTGCTCTAATGGAGGGCCTACCTAATTACCTTCGATCATTTCCCAAAAGTGTCAGCACGTGTTGACTTCCTAAGAAGTACTCACGTCAAATGGGTTGATAAGCTAAGGCTTTGGAGCTCGCTCTAGGATGCTCCTTCTCCTCCGAAAGCTAGCAGAAGTCTGGTTTCACTGTCCATGCGCATCATACAAAAACATGGGATTCGACTGATAATATGTCATCAGAAAATTTCAATTGCAACTTTGTCAGTGTGGTGATTTTCCAGCCAGTGGCATGATGAACCTTCTTTGTTCGGATGGCCTTGGTTCCCAGATAGGCCAGACACGGAAGGCATCCTCCCTTCTCGCATTTCAGCCATCTTCAAAGACATTCCGGGTATCTCCTTCAATCTGAAAATAATTAGTTTGCATTCCGGCACCTGCAGTAGGATAAGAACACTCTGTTTTTCGAACACAATATGCATTTAATTATTTATTTCTCGGGAGACCAAGGAGATGTGAAACTATAAACACTCTGCTTCTTTGGGCCTAGACTCAGGCAACTCAAACTAATCACAATTACTTTATATGAGTATAATATCACCCTGTATCTTATACATTCAGGAATCTCAATACACATTCGGTCCTACTTGAATATATTCACTACGATTAGTGTTTAAATGGTTCCACTAAATACATCTTAATAATCATAAAACACTGCAAACAATAAACTACATGTGAGTGCGTCTTAACCATGAATATAGTACACCCATACAACATAACACCAACATTATATTTTCTGACAGTTTTCTCCTTGTAGAAAAGACCGACCTGAACAGAAGCTGTAGCTTGCCGTCCCTGTCTAAATCTTTCTAACCCCTTATGGTGCTGGTAATGACTGTCCTGCAGTCGTTCCATTTGCTGTTCCCGCTGTTTCAGGACATTTTCCTGATGTCTAGCCTTTTGCCATTTGTATGCTTTGATGGCTCCCAGTAGGACAATAATACAAATGACAGCTATTATGATGGATTTCAAGATGTATCCCATTATTCCTTGCCCCAAACTTCCAAACCAGCTCCCAATCATTCCAAATCCCTTTCCAATTGGGCCCCAGAGTCCTTCAGCAGCCAGATTGCGTAACTCTTAATGTATATCTGAGATATTATTAATATATTTCCTTATATCCTGACTATTGTCAGGTATATAAGTGCAGCACTGTTGGACTCTCAGTAATTTGCAGACTCCTCCGGCTTTTGCTAGGAACACATCTAAAGCAAGACGATTTTGAAGAACCATAGCCCTTATCGAGACCATCTCTCCATCAACTAATAAGAGAATTTGGGCTGTATTCACAGAGAGTTTGTCTACTAACCTTGCCAACTTTCTGATCTTCACATCATTCAACATCACACCCATACAGGGTATCTTATCTCCAAACACATCACCAATGATTTCTCTGGCACTTACACCAAGTTTTCCTCTATGGGGTCCTTTCCCTTCCAAGGGCCATAAATCATCCACATGGAAGATTTTGGGACATACTACAGCCAAATAACACGTACCATAGCAATTCTTGGGCAACTTCACATAGGCATTCTTTCCACACAAAAAATACACATTGGGCATTATAGTTAACTTATCCAATAGCGCTTTTCTAATGAATTTTTTAATCAGGAAAATGTGTTCACAATCACTCTCACCCACGAAAATGTTGTCATAATATGTTGACGGGTGTCTAATGCACAGCTTCCCCTTCTGTTGGAAATCTGAAGCTATTGGTCCAGAACTCCCTTTTGCCTTGTGATCTAATTCTTCTTTAGTAGGATCTGGTCTAAATAAGGTCTGCCTATGCCGATCTTCTATCTGATCTACAAACTTCTTTTCAATGTCTGTTAACATGCCAGTCAAATTATGTCTGTGGACATAAGATGTGTCTAAAGTAATAGTAGGCACAAAGTATGTAGACATTCGCTCTACCTGCTTATAATAATCATATTTGTTCATGTACTTAAGAACTGGGACTTCAGAGAGTACCACATCATAATTTGAGAAATAGTACTCAAATGTGCCTTACTATAAAACATGCTCAACAACACACTACATGTAATGCCATAGGTCAAAGGCAAATGATGGTATTGAATACCTTGTTCTACTGATGCGGGTAGTTGCATACACACATAACAATCTTTCGCTTCCATGGTGTCCACATACTCCTACAATAAGCAAGCATATGCATTCAACGTGAAATCACCTTTTGACAAATCTACATGTAATTTTCGACTAGTTTCCTTGATCATCTCTCTATCTTTTATGGATGGACCCTCTTCTGCATCTGAGATGGGTGTGGTAAATGTAGTGTGTTCCCCATTCTTTTCAGCATCGTGAGACCCAACCAAAGAGGTAACAATCACCACAGTTATGACAATAAGCACTACCACAATAAGGGTACCAATTATACACTTCTGCTTGCATCCTGATTTATCGGAAGCCATGTTCCACTGTTCGGTTGTGAAGCACAAAGGGAACAATAAAGTCTCTTCTCTCTCTGTACTTTGCTTATACTGTTGTTCACAATGTCTCTTTTTCAATCTGCTTTTTCCATTCGATTATTGCTGTATTCAGTCCATTAATACTAAACCTATTGAAGAGATGTAGTCAGCCATACCTCTCAGTTCTTCTTCTCTTTGAAAGTCCCTAATTTTAAATCTTCTTCCACTTGGAGCTAGGTTATCTTCTTTCTAAAGCCTAATGCATTCTTCGGTCAAAGTTCAAGCTTCATCTGTAATGATATTCGAGCCAAGTATGGTAAGGACAAGTTGCAAAATTTCTGCACGGATTTCTCCAAATTCTTGTGCAGTGAGCTGTCGAATAAATAAAGGGAAAACAACCTGGTTGAAGATCAAAAATCGCAAGCCACTCAGTCTTGGTGGATTAGGGACTGTTAGCGCTAGGGTTCCAAAGGCTTCTACTCCGGGGACAAGTAACTGAATGTAAATCGAGAGGGTGTCCCCTCCGTAGCTCACTGTTCCAGTCCCCAATCTCCCGGAATACTTCGGTCTCTGCATCTGCAACCAGATACGTCCACTCAGGAGATGCGTACTTTTCAGATGGTATCCTCTTTCTTCTGGATTGTCTCAGACCATCCGATCCTTCTTCTGTTTCACTTTGATCAGATTCAGATGTTTCAGGAATTGGAGCAAGATTTTTCTCAGATGCAAGCCTTCTGTTCAGCCTTTCTTTTCTTGCTGGCCACTTCTCTGCTCTAGCATCTGCTCTCCTCACTTCCTCTTGGTCTGACCCTTCTGCGCCAAGCCGTTCCCTCGGGTCTGGTTCAAAGTGCACGTCCACAATCTCATCGATCTCAGGTTCTGTACTCAACTCTGACGCATTGTGCTCTCTTCTTTCCTGCTCGGTTGACCGTTCAGCTGCATCAGCACCATTCACAACTTAATCTGTTCCTTCACTTTGAGTTGCATTTTCAGTTGTTCTACTTGGAACAACGGAGGTTGTTTCTTCCACGGGCTCTGGAACTCGGCGAGTTTGTGAAGCGTGGATCCAGTTCGGTAATCCCCCACACTTCACAGCTGTACTCGTGACCAATATCACCTGATATGGTCCTCTCCAATGAGCATCAAGGCAGCTCTTCCTCACGTGCTTTCGAACCAGCACCCAGTCACCAGGGTTAGGATCATGCAGCAGGTCACTCGAGGTGGATGCAGTCACAGCCTCGACTTGGTGAGATACAGAATTAACCACATCAGCCAGTCCCCTACAATAATCCAACACCATATCATTTGTAATGTTTATCAATGCCGTAGCTGGCACCATAGGCAAACGCATAGCTCTTCCAGTTAATATCTCATGGGGGGAGAGCCCTGTCCTCCTGTCAGGAGTGCTAAACAGACTCATTAAGACGAATGGCAACGCATCTGGCCATTTCAATGCAGTCGACGAACAAACCTTAGCCACTCTCATCTTGATTGTGCCATTTACCTGTTCCACAAGACCAGATGGTTCAGGCCTGTAGCTACAATGCAACCTCTGATCAATATTTAAGGCGGCACACAACAATTTCATGAGTTCGCTATGGAAGTGTGTTCCTCTCTCTGTCTCCACAGAGTTCGGACATCCATACCTCGGTATCAGTTCCCTTAATAGCAGCTTTGCCACTGTGAAGTTATCACATCGCCTCGTTGGATAAGCCTCCACCCAACGTGAAAAGACACACCACCACCAAAACATATCTCAGCCTGTTACATCTGGGCATTTCAATAAAGTCCAATTGTATCCTATTGAAAGGGCCTCCCGGTCTCCCAATGTGACTCATTGCAACCACAGTTTTCTTTCCGACATTCATTTGCTGACATGTAACACACCTGTGACACACTTCTTCAGCATTCACACGAAATCGTGGATTAAACCACGTTTGCCTGAACACTCGCACCATGGCATCTCTTCCCAGATGAACTGCTCCGTGAATCTGCCTTGCCATCGGACTCAATAGACAATTGGGTAATACTGCTCTGTCATCGGCTGACACCCAAATGCCATCCTCTCTATTTTCACAGCCTGCTCTGACCCATGAAGCAGCTTCTTTCTCTGAGACCTCATCCTGCAACCGCTTCACCTCATTCCAAGTATCAGCTATAGCTAACATCATGCTGAGCTCGGTCTCTTCTGTGCTCTCTCCTATATATTCTCCTTGGAAAACACAAGGATGTATAGCACAAAAACAAGCTACTTCGTCTGCATAGTTGTCTCCCTGTGTAACAAAGTCCTCTCCCCTCCCATGAGCAGCACATTTAATCACCGCAATCTCTTTGGGTTTCTGCAAGGCGTCCAATAATTGGGGCACATATTCTCCATTACGGATAGGGGACCCTGAGGACGTTAGAAATCCCTTCTGTGACCATAATTGACCAAAGTCATGAACTACTCCAAACCCATATTGACTGTCCATATAGATCGTCACTCGGACTCCATTCGAGATGGTACAGGCACGTATCAAAGCAATAATCTCGGCTACCTGAGCAGAGTATAATCTATTCAAACAGGCAGCTTCCACCACTCCCACGATGGTGCACACAGCAAACGCTGCTCTCAAATACCCTTCATTGTCTCTGAGACATGAACCATCAACAAAAAGGATCAAATCAGATTCAGGCAAAGGTTCATCAACAATGTAAGGTCTGGGTTTGGTAGATAGTTCAGTAACATCGAGGCAGTCATGCTCTTCACAATCCTTATCATCTTCCTCTTGCGGAATGGGCAGCAATGTAGCAGGGTTATGGTGGTATAACGCATCAAAGTGACATTTTCAGAAGGCAAAATAACCTCCTCATACCTAGTCAGTCTGTTATTTGTCAGGTACTGTGTCTTCGTTATTGTCATCAACAGTTCTACTGAATGTGGCACATAAACAATAAGTGGATGACCCATCACTATGCTTTCACATCTTTCAATGCTGACACCTGTTGCAGCAACGGATTTGAGACATCTGGGCAACGCAGAAGCTACTGGATCCAAAGTATCTGAAAAGTAAGTTACTGGTCTACGGGCACCCCCATGTGTCTGTACAAGGACTGCTAACGCACATCCCTCCTTCTCACAGCAGAAGAGCGAAAATGCTTTGTTATAGTCTGGCATTCCAAGAGCTGGGGCGCAACATATGCTTTCTCTCAGCTCACAGAAGACTCTCAAGCATTCTTCATCCCATGGTACCGAATCACTAATGTCTTTTTGAGTCAGTCTCAACAGTGGCTTTGCTTGCAACGAAAAGTTTGGGATCCACTGTTTCGACAATAGCCGACCATTCCAAAAACATGCAGACTTCTTTTTGTGTTTTTGGAGTTCCCATTTGCAGGATCATCTCTATGCGATCCGGTGACACCCTTCATTTTCCTTTCTCAATCCGATGCCCTAGATACTTTACTTCAGGCAAACAATACTGCAGTTTGTTTGGGGACACTTTGTGTCTGTTCTCTGCCAAATGGTTCAACAAAGCCACAGTGTCAATCCTACAAGCGTCTTCGGTCTCTGAAGCGACCAGGAGGTCGTCAATGTATTGGACCAGGACTGACCTCTGAGGCATCACCAGACCCTCAAGATTCTTTTTCAAACACTGGCTAAAGATGGAGGGGCTTTCTGTATACCCTTGAGAGATTCTCATGTTAAGACACGGTCGCCCACCCGAAATGCAAATAAATATTGTCTCTCTTCATGTAATGGTATAGAGAAAAATGCCTGACATAAATCTATGACTCTAAACAATTCTGCTTCACATGGTATCTGGAAAAGAATGACAGCTGGATTCGGTACCACGGGAGAACATGGGATCACAATTTCATTAACCCTGCGTCTTGCACTATTCTGTACTTGCCACTAGGCTTTTGCTGCCCCATGATAGGTGAGTTACAGGGACTTCCTCGTATCTCCTTGAGAATGCCTTGTGCAATCATGGACTCAATGACAGGTCTTATTCCGGCCACAGTTTCGGGAGACAATTTATACTGCGGTGTTCGTGGAAATTCGACATTTGGTTTGACCTGTATCTTCACAGGATCAACCTCTCTGATCAGACCTATCTCTTCACCTGTGAAATCCCACACTTTTGGGGAAACCGAGTCTCTCAAGTCATGCGGTAATTCCTCCATGGTGAGGACCACAAACAATTCTGCACACATGCTCATATTAGCCATTTTAAAATCGGCGTCATCATCTCAGGTCTGCAACTCCACACCTTTCGGAGTGCACGATATGGTACAATTTAGTTTATATAGAAGGTCTCGCCCTAGTAGACAGACTGGAATTGTGTCGCACACTACGAATTAGTGTCTATCTCGGAACAGCCCTATTCTCACAGGTAACTCATTTGTCAATGGGTTTGTCCTTTTCTGGTTACTGACTCCCACTACTTGAATCAATTGTCCTGAAAGGGATAAATTTGGGACCACTTCTGTTCTTACTGTAGAACGTGCAGCCCCAGTGTCTAACAGGAAAGTAAGAGGATGTCCATTCACTTCAGCATCTACAAACGGTCCACTCTGATCTACGTCCAGAATGGCACCCAAAGTGCAGCCTTCCTGCACCCCCCTCTGGCACTCCTGAGAATCCTGATTCTGCTCAAATCTGTCTTGTATTTCAAAGTTAGGCATCTGATGATATGTCTGATTCTGCATAGGTATTCTTGGAGGCAGTGGTATTTGTACTTGCTGCTCATACCCCCCATACATGGACCTAGGTCTAGTCATGGTATTCAAAGTCATGGACATTTGTCCCTCTCCCTCATTCTGTAATTGACTTGCTGGATTCAATTGACACTCGCGCTTTCAATGTCCGGTTTTGTGACAATAATGGCATGCAGTGATCTTCTTTTGTTGTGCCACTCACTCGCTTGTACTCATATCTATGCCTCTTTCTCTTCCCTGACCAGGGTGGGTCACCATCTGTTGACCCATTCCTCTACCACCTCCTCTGCCTCGACCCATTTCTCCCTGCATCTGATCAGGCCTTTCGGCATTCCTCAACTGCATCAACATCAACTTGTCTTTCAATTTCTTTTGTGTCGATTCCACCTGATCACTACAGTATTTTGCATAACGCAGAATTTCGTCCACCGTTTTATTTTGCCAACATATGAAATGTGTCTGTATCATTAAGCTAATATCAGATCTTAATTCCAGCACAAACTTTGAGACAAACTGTCCCATATCTTTCTGCTCAATAGTTTCCAGACCACTATGCTGTTTAAAAGCCACTAACAATCGCTCATAATAGTCATGTACCGATTCTTTCGAATCTTGAGTGGTGAGATCAATCTTAAGCCAATCAACAGTTTGGGGAGATACCTTCGATTGTAACCAGGTAATCACCTGCTCATATTTTTTCATTACCTCAGGTGAAGGACCATTATTCATCAGGTCTCTGGCTGGTTCTGCAGCTGGCCACTCAATGGCAATTTTACATGCAGCCCACAAGTCACCTGGAACCACTATATCAAACAAGGTGTTCAAATCAATCCAAAACACCTTTGAAATCTTGACAAACCGATCTAATTGTTTGTACCAGTCTGCGGGTTTCTCCCTCAGCCGAGGAAAATCATTAGTGAATGCTGCCAAATCACCCCTGCTCCATGGCACATGTACATAACCTCCATTCTGTACTTCTCTCAGAGATAAATTTCCTGCGGCTTCCGTCTCTCCACCCGGAGGCGGAGTATTTCCTGTCCCATTCTTGGCACTTTTCTTTTTAGCCCATCTCTCTTCCCATCTATCTAGTTCTTTCCAACCTCGCATCCCATTCACCAGTTCCTTGATGTGTGCTTTTAATCCTATCATTCGCTTCTCTTCCAATTCCTTATCTGGGTAATTCAATCTGCAGGTTCCTTGCATCATTTTAGTCTTTGTCAGATCCACCTCATACCTTTGGGCCAATTGTGACAAGGCATCATGAACTCGCTTTGCCTCTCTTCTAATATCCTTAGCTACAAATAGCAATTCACCTCATCTACTTCTACTTTTAATCTCACCACATCTAGCAATGGTGGCTTCAGTGCAACCTGTAAAACCTTCTGACTTCTCACACTTCCTGAGTCCTCTCTGTCACAATTTTGTGTTCTCCTTGGACCCTCACTTTCTCCCACTCTCACACTTGGGCGGCTTTATCTCTCCCAGCTTCGGCTTCTCCAGTGATTACCTGGACACACTAAATGTGTCGCCAATGGTGCTACTCTAGGTGCTTCTCGTCTCATCTCTCTTTCTTCATTCTGTATCATTGACTCCCTCACCGGTGGAACCCACATTCTGATGTCTGATCTAGAATTTGCCTAACCTCCTCTCCATCATCGTTCTGATCCACTTTCCATCCTTGATGGATCAGCCGTAGCTGGCAGTGGAGTACTAGATTCCACTGGCACCTGCACTATGCCTGTCCCACTCCTTGCAGGACTCCCTCCGGATATAGCCTCTTCTCCTTCTCCTGTATGTTGTTGACTATCGCGTGCTCTCTCTTTAGGGTTATATATTGAAAGCACTGGTCCAATAGTAACTGGTACCGAAAGAGAATCTGGTAACTTCATATTTCTTGTAGATTCTGTTGGCTCAGAATGTGGATACCCTATTTCTGAAGACCCTCCTGGGATTCGTCTTCCCACTGAGAGTCTCTGTCCAAGAGTTTCTTCTGTTTGTTGCGTCCTCTCTGCCTTGGACCTCGAGTCACAGGGTGGGGGACGTTCCGCTAATAGTCTATCAAGAAATCTGTCATTGGTATCACTGTCCTCTTCTGTCTTACTCTTCCCTTCCGACCCTGCTTCTAACAGCCTGAATGGATACAATCATTCTCCTTCTATGGTGTCTACTCTCCATCTCTTCAACTGTGCGTCCCATCTAGCATCCTGATATGCCTTTATCGCTTTCTTCATTCTTCCCTGTGAAGTCTCTCTTCTCTTCGCTAATGCTGCTCTCATCCAAGCATCTAGTGCTTTGAATTGGGTGGGTCTAGGTGGAGGTTTAAGAGCAGACATTACCCCCCTCAGTTGGTACAGCACCTCCATACGAAATGAAGCATAATGAGGGAAGGCCAATTCTCCCTCTTTCTCTGTGAGTTTATGCCAATTCTGAAGCCATCCAATAGTATGAAGTCCTACATTCGTTGCCATGTAATGTGCCGGTGTGTCCTCTGGCGGAGCTTCTTCTCCAACCCGAGTCACCACCCCGTGTCACCTCTACATAAATCTCGCAACACCTTAAAGTATCGCATTATGAAAAGCGATCAATTTGCAACCCACAATCCAATATTCAGCGTCGGACGAACTTCAACCAATCCCAGCGCGGCGCACACCAACCGACCTATCCCAGCGTTGCGCACACTGACGTCACTGTTCACTCTTTGCAGCGGGTCACCCGCCTTTACAAATTCACTTCATACACTCGCTCGCACATTCGCACTACAAGTAACTGTATAACCAAAGTTAATAAACCAAGGAACTGTTCCTAACAGAGTCACAATAACTTACAGTTACATAAAACAAGTAATTGTCTGTCCGATAAAAGATCGATAGGGCATACATACAAGAACATTCATCTGAAGTGACCCCTGACCTGCGTTGGTCACTCAATCGCCTTAGTCCACCCCCGGTACCTGGGGCTTCCTACCGCGACGTATTCCCACACAAAGTGCCCTGTTACAAGTGAATCGTCAATAGCGCTTCATGACTCTCACAATTCTAATCAGACAATTACAATACAAAACTATCCCGGGATCTTGGACTTCTCTTGAGTCCGTTCACCAAACTTCCTGAGCCGCACGTTTTCGGACCAGTACCAATAACCACAATCACTCAACATACATTCCAACTCCGCAAGACATCACACGTTGTTCACTCCGCATCAGAAGCCACTATTCTTCCTACTCTACACCGATTTCTCTATTCTCCCCTAACCTTTAGAGGTAAACCATCCTCTGCTACCATTTGATTACGCCAAATTGTACCCCTTATCTTCCTCATTAGATTTGGTGCAGATGGTCTTTAATTTACCTACTAAAAGTGGTTGGGGGGAGCAAAACAATTCAGGATTATACTTTCAATATAAACATGCCATAAAGGACCACAGACTCCGAACTTCAGTTTGTCGATTTATTATAAGGTCAAAAACAATTGGATGTAGACACAGCGAAGAATCAAAGTATATAGATACAATACACAGCCGAGTCTACGAATATAGGTGATTCGGCACAAAATAGGAAACTCCAAAATCAGAATGCAACAAAGAATAGATGCAGAGTCTAGGTCCCTTTTCATTAGGAAGAAATAAAATATCTTTCCCTACACTGCTCTAATGGAGGTCCTACCTAATTCCCTTCAATCATTTCCCAAAAGTGTCAGCACGTGTTGACTTCCTAAGAAGTACTCCCGTCAAATGGGTTGATAAGCGAATGCTTTGGAGCTCGCTCTAGGATGCTCCTTCTCCTCCGAAAGCTAGCAGAAGTCTGGTTTCACTGTCCCTGGGCATCATAAAAAAACATGGGATTCGACTGATAATATGTCATCAGAAAATTTCCATTGCAACTTTATCAGTGTGGTGATTTTCCAGCCAGTGGCATGATGAACCTTCTTTGTTCGGATGGTTCCTAGATAGGCCAGACACGGAAGGCATACTCCCTTCTCACCTTTCAGCCATCTTCAAAGACATTCTGGGTATCTCCTTCAATCTGAAAATAATTAGTTTACATTCCGGCACCTGTAGTAGGATGAGAACACTCTGTTTTTCGAACATAAAATGCATTTAATTATTTATTTCTTGAGAGACCAAGGAGATGTGATACTATAAACACTCTGCTTCTTTTGGCCTAGACTCGGGCAACTCAAACTAATTACAATTACTTCATATGAGTATAATATCACCCTGTATCTTATACATTCAGGAATCTCAATACATATTCGATCCTACTTGAATATATTCACTACGATTAATGTTTAAATGGTTCCACTAAATACATCTTAATAATCATAAAACACTGCAAACAATAAACTACATGTGAGGTCATCTTAACCATGAATATAGTGCACCCATACAATATAGAGTGCTGAAAGCGCTCTATCACTAATGAATGGTAAGTAATGGGCAGGATCCATGTCCCTAGTAGTAAACAATATATCTTGCAAGCTACAGCACATGCACACTGTCTTAGGTGAGACCCAAAAAGGGCACACTGTTATGGTGTATAGGAAGTATTGCAGTCTTGTGCATTCTGTCCTGTCACTCTGACTCTGCTTGCGCTGTTAGATTCTGGAGAATTTAGGATTTTCTAAAATTTTAACTATTCCCAAATGCTTTTTTTGACAAAACTTTTGAAAGCTATCAAAAATGCCTTCAGGTACAATGCATTTTGCAAAAATAATGGAAAAGGTTTATTTTAGAAATCACCCAGCCCTAGTCACCACAAGTGCATCAAGTGTGTAACGTTCAAATAAGGCGCTGCAATATTAATCTTAATTAGATTTAGAAAGTGAGCTTGGAGATAATAGAGCCATCATGCTATCATTTGTGTTGTAATGAAGATCAAGTAACATTTTGTGCTCAGTCCCACATTGTGGAAGTTTTTGCTCCGAAGAGGCATTACTGGAACCCATAAATATAGAGGCCCACTACGATGGCGGGGAGCCAGGGACCGACCGCCGAAGGCGCGGCGGTCCCGCCAGTGGCATTAGGATGCGCCCGCCACACTGGCGGGCACATCCCGCATTTTTTACACTGCAGGGAGCGGTGCTGCAAGCATTCAAATGCACAACATGCATTTTGTACCGCAAGGTACATAATTCATGTTGTGCATTTGAATGCACAACGTGACAGGCACTGCGTGGTGCCTGCCACCTTGTGCATGCAAATGTAGGGGGGGTATCATGGGTACCCCCCGAGTGCACCCCCAACACCCCAGGGGCCCGCAACAGGCCCCCAGTATAGAAGACCGAACCGAATGCGTTTCCATGGCGAAAGGCATATCTCAGCCTGCATCATGATATGGATGGTGGTGTCTTGCAGACACCGCCACCATATCACGCCCTTTTTCCGCCCGGTCAATGAATCGACCGACGGAAAGACCGTCCGCCGGGGTCCCCCCCGCCATCGTAATATGGCGGGGAAATGGTAGGCGGGCGGTGGGAATTGGCGGGCAGATCACTACAGCCATACGGGCGGTGGTGATCCACCCACCAACATAATCAACTCCATAGTGTGCACACTATGGTAATCCAGCAGAACAGTGCACACCGAACTAATAGCCTACGGCATGAAAGATGTAGAAAATAAAATTGTAATATTTTCGATTTCTAGTATGTACCAATTTAAAAGTATATTTGTATGTTGAAGCAAATTATGACTTTAACGCCTCTAAATAGTTTTACATATATTATGCTAATATCCTTAAATAGATGATCTTAAATAATCACTTTTAATATTTGCATAATTTGGTATATATGCAAATCTAATGTTTTTCTTTTTCTAAGAGATTGATCAATCGTGATAGTCAAACATCTCCAGGCCTCTATGGATTCACATATATTAAAATATTAAAATCTGCATATTAATATTTGAGTCTAAATAACATCTGTAAGATAAATAGGACCATTAATAACGCACCAAAGACTAATTTATGGGCATCTGACTTCAGCAGAATCTCTGCAGATACAAGCAAATACAACTACAGTTAGAAACTTGTAGTTGCATAAAGAAATGGTATCAGTACAAAAACGAGTATATTTTGCATGAATGTTTGTGAAAAAGCTAAATGAAGGTGACTGGGTTTAGCGAGGTTCATTTTCTTCAACCCATGTAAACGAAAATGAAACCACACATGAAGAAACACTCAGCATAATCCCATTTTTATTTTGACATACAGATATAGAGAAGAACTGGAATTACTTCAATAAAAAGGGTCCATGTTTTGATGTAATGTTCCCAGTAATAGCCCATCTTAAAATCTGCCAAAATGTCTCATTGCCGTATAAACGGTAACTCTGTAAAAAAAAGAAGATGCTGTTTATCTGTGAGGTAGAGAGCACTAGATATCTGGTAAGAGAAGGTAGGTATATGGGAATGGGAATCTGTCCATGTGGCATGCATCTCACCCTCTCCCATCAGCGAAGTAGGGTCCAAAGCAAAGGAATGACGTTCAATCCTACTGGTGTGACCCAGAGGAAAGCAGACTCCTGAACTGAACTATGGTTCCCCAAAATGGGGGAGGTAACCTGCAAGTTCAGTTTTAGTTGATGGTTGGAAGTTTGCCACTGAATAAATGGAAGACACAAAGGTATCCATCTTGGAAAATGCCTTCATGGAAGTGGAACCATCATTTTGGGTGAAGAGTCTCTGCAGGTGGGCTATGACTCCAGGAAACCAATTTCCAATTGAAGTAACTGGCCACGCAAACAGTGGTTTTATTGTGTTGTCAGCAAACTCTCAGGAAACATAAACATAAAGTATGGCACGTACAGAAAGGGATGAGATAGCATAGTCAGAATTGGCCAGAAGAGGATGTAAACATAGATTCCTCACCTCTTGGGACTATTATTTCCCGTAAAAGTCTGGATGATGCCTGAAAGGCATCTGCTTTTATATCACTCCCCTTCTGCTATGTCTGATTTATTTGGTAGATACATTCCTGCCACCCAATTTGTGGTAACAACCAGGAGAACTGATTGTATGACAAATACATCTGTATGAAAAAGTTATCTGCCGTGTATGATGATTGTTTATGGATAATGCCAATAAACACATTAAACAAACAACCAAGAGAAGTGGGATGTCAAGCAACACAATTTCTGAAAAGGTTACAGACTGTTCAATGACTTTACTGGAGTTTTCTCTTCCTGACAACTCACACCGGCAAAAAGGAGAAAGTTTTCAAGTTTATCTGGTGGCTTCTGCCATCACCAGGATAACAGCTGTACCTATGTGTATTGGTCCATCAAACAGAAATATACGCCCCTGCTTGGTGGCATTCACCAGAATTAAAAAAGAAGAGGCCTCCAAATTTCCGAATGTGTAGTTCAAATGTTGAAAGGTTGTCACAGACCTAGATAACTTAACTGATGCAAATGAGAATGCTAGTTTACTTATGAAATTTTAAAACCCTAGAGAGTTTATCTTAGTGGGGGCGGGGGGTAGATTCTAATCACTCTAATTGCCCTGTCTATCCCAATAAAGAGGTTTCTTTTCAATTGGTCAACTGTGCATATATCATCAGGATCTGTCCCATACTAATCTGGAGATGTTTTGAGAGGCATCACAATCCCATAATTTTATTTTGACACCCTCAGTTTCTGATGGGCAGAGTGTTACAATTATTACAAAGTATAATTATATGAATTGGACTATGCAATCTTGGTGAAAACAATTGAGAACAAACCCTCTTTGAATGTAATATTAGGAATTTGTTGGTGTAACCATTTACCATTTTTAGGCCTTGACTACAGACCTTCAGTTGTCTGCTGGTAAGATCTAATGTTTCCAATACATAAGCATACTTAGAGTGGTCTTTGAATCAGTCCTTGCTCATGATTAGATGGCATTTCTGTCTAGCTCAGTTGTCTACAGTCCATTCAGTATCTTTCCTCCCTATTCTAGTGTTGTTCCACCCAAGAGCATTTTTGTCTCACAGTGTTCGGATTGGATGAGTTGTATCCCTTAATTGCATACTTGAAAGCCCTCTTTATTTACTTTGTACTCAGTGGAAGTACATATATTTCTCACCCCTGTCTTTTCACTCACCCCGATACCTCCCGCCCCACTCCCCCTGTTGATCATACCGACACCGTCTTGGACTCAGGACCAACTGACCTCAGGTCGGAGATTTCGACCGCCTGATTATGATGCGACTGAACACTGTTGGGTCGCATACTCACTTTTCTCTATGGGAGCTTGTGTCACTGCTGTAAACCGGCCGTAATACAGGCTTGTATAGAGAAATGGGTGTATGTGTAAAACCCTGCACCCTGTGGTAGACACCCCATGGTGCCTGCCACACAGTGCAGGGTTTTTCAGGGGGGTATCCAAGGTACCCCCTCGACCACTAACCGTAGACAGCGAAGGCAAGGGGACCCTGGTAGGGGCCCCCAAAGTCGCTTTTCCGACAGCCTTTCCATGTCAGAAAGGCTGGCACGGAAAGGCTGTGGAAAATAGACATCATAACTGAACGGCAGAAACGCTTTCCATAGGGGATTACGGTGCGGTTCCAAATGGCTGAAAGACTCTGAAAGCTGGTCGGAACAGACTCGGAATGACCGGCCAGTTTATGTTCCAACCGCCGACATCGCAATCAGGCGGTCCGACCGCAAACCGACCTCGTCGGTCAGAAACCCTCCGACCGCGGTCAGAAAGCTTCTGACTAGCGTTCAATGGCTTTTCTACCGACATCGTAATCGGCTCATCTTTGTTTATTAATATATATATTTTTTTTTTTTACAAGAGCCTGGCAGTTGCAAATTGCTGCTCTGCAACTTGCTAATTTTAACATCCTGGCCTGATGATTTCCATTCCGCCACCATTCCTGCTTCCTGTATTACATTTAAAAAAAAAAGTTTTATACTCTTTTTTTAGTGCAAAACACCTGTAAAGTGCTGCCTAGCTGCTCACATCCTTTTTTTCTCTACATGCACACTTCATTTTCATTTTTTAGCATTTAAATTTACAGTGTTGACAGAGCTGTACACAAAATGAGAATGAAAACTTAAAAATGACTGCCATGCATCATGCAGCCTTGTAATGATGTATGTGAGGTGATGCATGTGTACACCTCATCACGTTTTGCCGTCATGTTCTGACGTATATGTCCACTTGCATCATGAAATCCTGCAGCATGTAACCGTGCACATCATCATGTTTGTTTTGATTGTTTTTCTCATTGCTGTTCAAAATTGGCTAAAAAAAGCTTTGGCGTGCCAATAGCGAAAAGGCAGGGCCTATTGTCTTGGCCAATGCTTGTTTAAACGATATACAAATGTAATTTGCCTAAGAAAGAAAAAAGCATTTTGCTTAAAGATGGTAAAGTACTGTGAGAAGTGTGGTGTTACTTCATAAAATATATAATTAACATCTAAAGAAAATTCTCTCTGTGGTCCTAAAGTTTAAAACAACAGTGTGGCTGCACTGTAATTATAAATATATATAATTTTATTGCTCTGAGGAAAAATATAAAGAGTGTAAGGAACCCTGCTCAGGCTATTTAACCATGGGAGCATAGGGAGCAATGGATTACCACAACTCTTTCTTTAGGCACCAGTTGTATGAAAACAGAAGCCCTCATAACCTTAGTAAACATACGGTAAAGACAGCTACACAATTACATAACTCATCTTGAATGTGCAAAGCGGGTGTTAAGAGGTTGGTGGAGAAATAGTTGGAAAACATACTTATTTGTGGATATAAACTGGGAGTGCCATAACAATGGACAAGGAAAGATAAGGAAAATGGGATCTTGTTATATCTAGGTTTTGATACTATGCATCTTCCCTGTTTCTCTGCCTCTGCTGCTGAGCCAGTGTGAATGTGTTGTGTAGAATGTTGGTGCAGATGGTGATGTAATGGAATGTGTGGATTGCTGTGAGGTAGGGTGTTACTTGGACCATGTGCTGAGCAGCATGGAGGCTGCTCCTGGTGGGACTGATTACATCTGTACTGCTGAACTTACTGGAAGACCATCTTAACTTCTAAGAACAATAAACTTATTAATCTATAACCTAACTTCAACTGCTGGTATTCCTCCTCCCATCATAACATAAACTGGCGACGAGTTGGTTAATCTTTCGGAAACTACGCGTGAGGATCTACTTTAAGCTACTACTAAAGGAATTCAATTTAAGATAATATTTAAAAAAGATCCCACCTAAGGATTTTACGCCCTGATACCCCACCAGTGTCCTGCTTCATCGGACAGCCCATAGACAGGATGTATGTCCCTGCTTAAATTCAACTTCAATTCTACTGGTTACATCCACTACAAGTCAAGATACTCATACTGTAAGTGTTATAGCGGATTCTGATGGGCTGGCAGACTTACTCCTCACATGGATTTCGACTTAAAACCTGTGCCGCTTCAACTCTCTACATTCACTCTGGATAGTGATGGCATTTCATGCTATACATCTGGCTATCTGAGGAGCTATCGCCTGCAACATACTTGTTCTTTATTTCTTATGGATTTGGATTCAAATCTGATGCAGCTCCAGCCTGTGCACGTTGATGGTGACGGTGATGGCAAATTTGTGAGTTACATCCTTTTTAGCGTGAATTTACTAGTGTGATTACAAATACGGCATTTGAACGAAGTTGCTCAGTGCGCGCACTCTTACGGTTTGCAATGTGTCCCATACAAATGGTCCGCAAGGAGTCCAGGTTCGGTGAGCGCGCACAGGTTCACGTGAGAGTTCTGCCGGGGTGGAGTGTCAGTTGGATCATGGCTGAGCAGCAGGGAGGCTGCTCCTGGTGGGGCTGATTACATCTGTTCTACTGGAAGACCATCTTAACTTCTAAGAACAATAAACTTATTCATATATAACCTAACTTCGACTGCTGGAATTCCTCCGCCCATCATAACAGATTTACATCCAAAATGGAGAAAACCCCCCAAAAATCAGTTTCATTCAATAGGAACAAATGATTTGTTCCTGTTTCCCTGCCTTGGTCATTATTCACCTGCATTCTAACCTGGCACAAGTTAGGAAATGAACACGGCCAAATAAAAATAGTTTATCTCATGTTTCTTAAAAGAGGAACACTTCCTCCATTGTTTTGTGCTGTTTCCTAGGTGAAGGGATGCATACAACTTTTTGTCAATGCATTTCTATACAAACAAATTCCTTTCATACTATTTGTGACCGTGCCTATGGGCAAAATGTCAATTTTTTGTGTGATTCAGAAAAAGTTCCAACGGATTTTTAATGCTTTGCATGAAGCAACTAAAAATGTTTGCGAGGCACCAAAAAGGTGTATTTTGTGTCCAGGGGCCAGCATTTTCCCGACTCGGTGCATATGACAAAAACCCAGATGAACATGGTGGTTAATGAAGAACAACAAACTCAATGCCTGTGGTAATTGCTGTCAGAAAATTACACTGTTGAAGTGGACGGCATGAGAGATTATAGTCACCAGGTGTAGGTATGTTACAAAATATGGATCTATACACACAAAAGCAGGAGACAGGGAGCTAATGAAGGTCCAGTACCCAAGCTCCTGAAACATAATCACTATATCATGAAGGTACTGTTCCTGTAGGAGAAGAAAAAGAAAGAAGCTAGAGTGGAGAATCCCTGTGGATCCAAGTGATTATTTCTCAGTGCCCTCACACATCCAAATGGATGTCATGCTTCATCGTGGGTTGTGCTTCTCATCAGGCAGTTGTTGCAATGTCCTACAGGCAGTTCAAAAGGGCTCTTTATTGGAGATCTTTTTAGTTTTTAGCTGTAATGATGCAGGTATGTGTGAGGCCGTGAAATGTGTTGGGTGGAGTGGGTGCAAAATAAGGTGTAGAATGGATTAAAACTGTCTAATGGATACCAAGCAGTTTTAATGTGATGATTCCCTTGGCAGACTTAAAAACAATGAAAAGGGGGCTATCATAAGGGCTGGATAGACCAAAATAGCCTTAATGTGTATGTGTGGTCAAGTCGACATGTTTCACTCCTGTCGGTCCCACCGGATCCTTTGTGTTTCTTCAGGACCTAAAAAGATCCTTACCCCACACCTAGGATGTGATGTGTAGTGCCAGGTACTCCCCTATATGATACTACCTTATAGTAGAATTGTCCTACCCTTCTGGATCAATCTGTATGACCTCTTAGGTCAAAATCTGTAGGCAGACCACTGCTGCTAAAAGAGTGGTCCTGCGTGGAGCATGCCAGAGTCCTACCCACTGGTAGAGGTAGGGTAGGCCTCTGGTGCTCTCCAGTTGGGGAGCACGTCTCTAGGAGCTATACATCCATGGAAAATGTTCTCTCCAAGAATCACAGATACACATAACTCTTCTGGATCTAAAGGCTGTATTCCTAGGACTCCAAGCCTTCCTACCCAGAATTCACAATTCTACTGTCTTAGTAAGAACGGCCAATACCATCTAGCCAAGCAGGGTGAATGCGATCAAAAAGCCTCGTGTCTGAAGCCCAAGAAATATGGAAATGGTTGCTGAAACACGGCATTTCACTACAAGTTGAGCATGTCCCAGGCATGGAAAAACAAATGGGTGGATTCTCTCAGCAGAACAACGAGTCAATGCCACAAATGGGAAATGAACCAAACACAGTTATCCCAAATCTTCAAGAAGTGGAATACCCCAAATTTCAACCTTTTTGCAACGCTTCACAACAAGCAATGCAAAATGTTTGGTAGCAGATTCCCTCAAAAAGGGTCTTGGGGGAATGCTGTTCAGATACAATGGACAGGAATGTTTGCTTAAGCGTTTCCACCTTTTCCTCCCATTTCCAGGGTGACACGCAAAATGAAGAGAGAACCATGCCATCTAATTCTTATAGCTCTGGCATGGACGAGACAATACTGGTACACGGATCTGCCCCTGATGTCTGTGTCTGCACCCATTCAGTTGCAACCGATGAAGAAACTGATTTCCATGAACAACAGCCAAATATTGCACCCTCAGATAAAGTCCCTCAATTTATGGGCCTGGCACCTCATGAACATGAGTTCGGATCTCTAATTATTCCAGTAGAATGCAGATCTATCCTAGAACAGTCCGTGCTGTTTCAAATAATAAGACGTATGTGGCAAAAATAGAAAAGATTCTGTTGCTGGTGTTTAAAAAGCAATACGTATCCCTTAAGCTCTTCTCCAGAGCACCTATTGCTGCATTTCCTTCACCTGGTGAAGTCAGACTTGGCGCACTCTTCAATTAAGGTGCATTTAGCTGCAGTTTCCAGTTTGAGAAGACAAACTGGTGAAGTGTTGCTGTAGTCCACCAGACTGATAAAGGAATTTATGAAGGGCCTATTCTGGGCTTTCCCACTGATAAAGCCTCCTGCAATATCCTGGCAGCTAAACACGGTCCTTTTCCAACCATGAAACCACCTTTCGAGCCAATACACAAGGCAGATATGAAATATATTTCATGGAAAACAGCCCTTCTATTGGCTCTCCCATCTGCCAGAAGGATCAGTGAGATTCACGCTTTTTACTGTCAAGGAACCTTTTCTACAATTCAAAGAAGATAAGATGTTGTTGAGAACCAACCCGAAATTCATCCCGAAGGTTCAGACTTCTTTTGATCTGAATGAGCCCATTACTCTGTCAACATACTATAAAAACCCTTCTTCAGCGTAGGAGAGCACTCTCCATTCTCTGGATATCAAACAGTGCTTGACATTTTACATTCTCAGAACTAAAACTTTAAGAAAATCAGATCAGCTTTTCATCTCTTACACTCCTCCCAGAAAGGGCTGCGCACTCTCAAGAAACAGTATAGCCATTTGGGTGTTGTCGGCGATTGCTTTTTGCCACGACAAGGCAGGAAGAAAACGCTATCCAGGTACATTGCTGCACAACCCAAGAGAAAGATGGCAATGCCCACAGCCTTGTTTGATGGAGTATCGCTTCCAGACATTTATAGAGCAGCAATGTGGTCGAACCCTCATACCTTCACCAAACACTACTCTTTGGATTCAGCATGGAAAGCATATGCTGCGGTCAGACAGGCAGTTTGTCGCCTGTTTCATTAAAGTACAGACTTTTATTTTCTTTATTTCACTGCAATAATCCTTCTGATGATCTATTATTCATGCTTATATCTCCATTATTTTCACCTACGTTGTTTTTACATCACAAGGTATCTTGTATGTAGAGTGGTTTTAGCCTAATCCTCCTCCATGTGTTCTTTGTTTGCTGCTTGCTTCTCTTATTCAAGCATATGAACCTATGAAAGATTCGATACTGGTGAAAAAACAAGTTACAAGTTCAACCCCCCAAAAATATAAATAAATGCATAAAAATATGAGCAGAGAAAATATTTACATCAACTGCAAACATTTATACAACATTTATACAACAACCTAAATATATATATTCAAAAGTAACTACATATTAAACATTATAAATAAAACATAAACTAGCGCTCAAAACAATAAAATCAAACTATAAAAAACGTAACCAATAAAATCACACACCCAATTTAATCAGCAATATAAAAGGCAACTTAATATTCCAAAAATAACAAAAGCTGGAAGAAAAGGAAATTCTGCTGGATTCTCTGGCCAGACACTGAAAACAGAAATATATACATCTCAATAACTACCTTGTAAAGTAAATAAAACTTCTATTTAAACTAAAACTTTTAATACAAAAATAAATTGTAAAATAAATAAATAATCACCAGCTTTTTTCTCTTTATATGTACTTACTAATAGAAAATACTGCAACATCGGGAAAGTGTTAACCTACCAAAAAACAGCACAGATTTCAAACCAGAAAAAAGGCAAAAAGTGAAAATTAAATATAATAGAAACTCACCATAAAACACAAAAAAATTAAACCCAACAAACTCAACCTCTAGAAACTACCAACAAATAAACATTTAAAATGAAACTGACATGCTTTTTTCTTTTAACTGAAGAAAAAGCTCCTGCTCCACATTACAACATCCCTAACGGAAAAGCTGCAAAAAAGTGTGAAACATCGAAAAAGATCATACAAGTAAGTATAAATAAGAAAAGTAGTTGCATAATTGTATATGTAAATAACAAATGTCTAATCATTTAAAATGGGTTATTCATTGCACAGTTACACTCTTTTCAGACACAATGACAGAAAGAGCAAGACACATAACATCACAGAAAGGAAAGCAATTATTAAGTCACATGGGCGCTACATCTGCAACCAGGCTAGGTCATCGATGGAAAATGTGAATTGGAAATGTACTAAATATTACTCTAATGCATGCTATGGGAGGGCCACAACAAAATATGGTGGTGTAATTAATTTAAGGGAACACACCCACCCCCCAAATGTGACAGAAATAGAAGTAAGAGAGTTATTATAGGATATGAGAGAGGTAAGTGCTAGCTCCCAGGAGCCCAAAACAAACATATCAAAAGATATACTCCCTAAACTCCTCGAACACATTACAGGCCAACTACCACATATACCTATTTTAAAATGTTTAATTACACAAACTAAAAAAAAGTCACCATTGATATCCCTACTATCCCTTAGTAGATACCAAGATATAGAAATACTTGAACACTAAGGGGCCGATAGGTTTGGTATTCCTACACCGGATGGGTCAACGTGCCGTCCGCTGTAGGACCGCCAAACCTGTGGTGCGACTGCCTGCCAGATTTGGACTTCAATCCTGGTCTGGCAGGCAGCCATGCGGAGGTCTGACCACTATTCTCAGAGCGTCGACTCCACCTTCCTGCACGGCGTGGCATGCATGCCACACTGTGCAGAAACTGGGGGTGCAAATCCAGGGGGGCACTACATGTGTCCCCTGCATGCACCCCCTGGCAGGGGCGGTAGGAAACTCTATTAGGGCCCCCTAAGTTGCCTCACTACCACCCTTTTCATGGCGGGCTCATTGCCATGAAAAGGGTGGTGGTGAGGCAACTCAGAATATGCTTGGCGGGGCCGCTGCAGCACTGCCAGCATATTTCTGCCTCTGACCTCTGCACGAACGACGCGGGATCCTGGATCCCTGGCAGTCGCAGTGGTCCTGTGGCAGTACGACCGTCCCACAGTTCGGCGGTGGTCGGACCTCCACCACGGGTTCAGTGGTCCTGTGGACCGCCAAACTCGTAATCAGGCCCTTAAAAATGACTCATAATGAGGAACCCTTCCTGTTGTAGGACAACTTAAACAATGATAGAAGAATCCTAATATTTTCTACAGCAGATAACTTACTAAAAATAAGGCATTGTGAAACCTGAACAGTGGATGGGACCTTCAAAATGTGCCCCAAACCATTCACTCAGATATACACCATACATGATTAATATCAAAACGCAAGTATCCTTTTTATATATGCCCTACTACCAAATAAACAAATTAGAACTTACTATGAACTCTTAAACCACATTAAACACATACATTTTAACAAAGAAATGTAACCCTAGAATGGTTAAATTAAATATTCACACTCCAATATAAACCATTTTGGGGAACGTGTTGGGCCCTAACGGGGCCACATTAACTATTCCCACTCCAATCTAAACCATTTTGAGGAAGGTGTTGGTCACTAAAAGGGTGACATTTACTATTCTCTCTCCAATCTAAACCAATTTGTGGAAGTTGTTGGAAACTAAAGGGGTGACGTGTATTATTCCCACTCCAATCTAAACCAATTTGGGGAAGGTGCTGGACACAAAAGGTGCAGCAATTACTATTTTCACTCCAATTTAAACCAATTTGAGGAAGGTGTTGGACACTAAAGGGGTGTAATTTACCATTTACTATTCCCACTCCAATCTAAACCAATTTGGGGAAGGTGTTGGACACTAAATTAGCAACACTTACAATTTCAACTCCAATCTTAGGCAAGGTGTTGGACAATAAAAGGTTTATATACACAATCAATAGTCCATACTTGCACGTAATTTTGGATGTATTAAAATAAAATAAAAATTACTGAGAAGACACAATAACCCAAAATGAAATCCTTTATAATTAAAATTAAACATTAAAATATAAAATATGTTCATCATGATTGATAAATAATATATTTTTACTACTTATTAATATTCTTAAAATTTGAAACATAACACAAAACATTAATAATCCAAAATTGAAAATCATTTAATTAAAAGAAAAACATATGAAACAAATTTCAAATTATATATTAAAATAATTTATATCAAATTCAAATCAATACATTTAAAAATATATATTTCCAACAACAGAATTTATTATAATGATAGACATTATAAAAATGTAATTATTAAATGTTTGTTGAAATATTATTTATAAAAAATAATGTACATTCACAAAATTGATCCCTCAGCCTTCTGTTCAATGCTGACAGATTCCTGTTTGCCCCCTTCTACCAGCTTGGAGGAAGTGGTGAAAAAGTTTGAGAGGTGGATTGCACAGGCAGCGGAACAGCTTGCTCTCTCTGGCGCTGTAAAGCGAGCTAGAATCTCTCCATCAAAACCTTGGTTTTCAAAGGAGCTTAAAGAGCAAAAAAAATACTATAAAAAATTAGAACGGATCTGGAGAGTTGCCTACTGCCCCCTCGCGAAGATTGCACTGAGAAAGGCCCAGAAAGGCTATTACGCCTCTATTAACATGGCCAAAAGTCAGCACTATGCTGAACGCATAGCAGAGTCTCGCAATAAAGCCAAGGAAATTTTCTCCATTGTGCAAAGTTTTGTGACCCCGAGGGCAGAGGAGATATCATTACCTTCATCAGCCATCTGGTGCGAGAAACTTTCTAGTTTCTTTATTGATAAAATCCAGACAATACATGCCAGTTTTGACCATGATCAGGATCCATCTATTCTGCCGACCATGGCCAGCTCTAGTCATGATGTTTCTAATAAACCCTTCTCTCTGTCTGAGTTTTCTGCTGTTGCTCTCCAAGACTCGCTGACTATTCTGAAATCTTTGAAGTCTGGCTCGCCCACCGACCCTTGCCATGCGCGCCTGTTGGATGCTGTAGCTGAAGGTGTTAATCCGGAAGTTAATTCACTTATTACCTTATCCCTCAAATCTGCCACAGTTCCGCCTGAATGGAAGCAGGCCAAACTCCTCCCTCTGATAAACAACCTTCTCTCGACTCGGCTAACCCCACCAACTACCGCCCTATCTCCCTCCTTCTAGCGGTTGCCAAGGTATGTGAAAAGGCAGTCTTTAGGCAGTTGGCCAATTTCGTTGAGAACTCAGGATCATTACATCCCACTCCGTCAGGGTTCAGAGCTACTTATAGCATGGAAAAGGCGCTTGTGGAAATAGCAGAAGCTATCAGAGAATGCTTGGACGAGGGCGGGAGAGAGGCTCTGATTTTATTGGACCTCTCTGCCGCCTTCGACACAGTGCCTCACCCACTGCTATTAGCGCGCCTTGCGAAAATTGGTGTCATTGGCCCTGCATGGGACTGGATTAAGTTATTTTTGGCTACCTCCTTTCTCATCAAACCCACAAAAGGTGACCAACAGAGTTCCTCAGGGCTCTACCCTGAGTCCTCTTTTTAATGTATATGTCACCCCTTTGGTCTATCTGGCAGAGGAGCTGGGAGCAAAAATCATCGCATATGCAGATGACACCCAGCTCCTCTTCACTTGGAAGGACTCAGATACTTCCCCAACTAAAGCTAAAAACTGTCTGTCAGCCGTCTTCAAATGGCTTGCAGCCGCCCAATTAAAGTGCAATGAAGACAAGTTCGAAATACTCTAATTCGTATCTTTTCTCCCACAGTTCAGGGAAGCACTTTGGCCGTCAGAATATTCACTCCCCAGCACCTCGGGACTGGCAGTGAAGAACCTGGGTGTCTGGTTTGAGGAAAACCTCAGGTTCTCCGCACAAGTTAAAAAGCTAGCCGTTCAATGTTTTGGCACATTGAAGTATCTCAAGAAGTTTCTTCCTTTATTACCAAGGCCCGCTAGGGAGATGGTCATGCGCGCCCTGATTCTCAGCCGCCTTGACTATGCAAATGCACTTTATATTGGCCTACCAGGATACCAGCTTCAGAAACTCCAGGTCATCCAAAACACTGCGGCCCGAGCTCTGATGGGTATCCCTGACTGGTCCAGCGTTAAACATCATCTGCAGGATTTGCACTGGTTACCAGTGGCCCAATGAGTGAAATTTATGGCCCTCACGATGGCCCATTCAGCTCTTTATGGCCGAGGGTCCCTTTATTTAAGGAAGCGGTTTAGTCTCCATACTCCACGAAGACATCTGCGTTCTGCCTCACCGTGCTTAGCTCTGATCCCTTGCTTTCGGTGGACAAAGATTGGAGGGAGCTCACTATCTTTTAAAGCGGCTGAAGCGTGGAATTCTCTCCCCCTAGAACTGCGCATCATCAACGACCCTTCCATGTTTAAGAAAAGACTAAAAACTCTGCTGTTCGCCTAATAACAATCTCCCCCAGTTCCATTCTGTTTATTTTTAACAGTTTTTTTCGCGTCGGGACACTCATGAGTAGCCGTGCGCGCTATAAATGTTTATAATATAACATAACATGTAACAAAATTGATTTATCCATTTTACAATCTTAATTTGCATACGATTAAAATAATTAACATTACATTTAAGTTCAGATATTAACTTTTTAGAAATCTTCCCGCCTTTATCCCCTAACAACCCAACATCCCTCTACTAAAAACAAAAAAATGCATATACATTATTTTCACACATTAATACAACTAAAAGTAGCAATCTCAAAAATTTCACACTTGAAAAATGATCTTACTAAACACAGAAATAAAAGAATTCATTAACACATAAAATCAAACACTACAATGAAATACATATGTAATAACACTAACAATATTATATACAACAGTATTTTCTAAAACAATATGTAGTACAATGATATTAAAAGCAGCACTTAAATTGATATTCTTACTTTCGATATTCCTATCCACGATAGTTTTGACACCCTGATATTTTTGACACAATATTTTTGTATCACAATATTTTTTATTAGATATTTTGTCCAAGCACCTACCTGAAATCACATTAGCGTCCTGGCTTCTAAATATTCATTAGGCAGGTAGATCTGTGAGCCCCTGCAACTGGACATTTTACAACAGGACCACTTCATACAAATGTAACATCTCAAAATTAGAGTAATGTCAGTGGGCAATTTGCACACACTTTTTTTACCTCCCTCTTCAAACATGATAACTCTTATGGTCCATTGGCACTTAAAAAGTTGTTAATATGTCTCCAACTAAGGGGTCTATTAGGATGGCGGCTGGAAAATCACTCCAACCGTCATGGTAGCAGGAAAACACCGCCCGCTAGGACCGCGGCATAACCGCCGGTCCAATCGCGGCTTTTAACATTGCGGCGGTTGCTGCTGCCAGCAGCACTGCCAGAATGTCCAGAAAAGCATGTCCAGCCTAACACTGCACTGCATGGCAGGCACTGCACAGTGCCTGCCACCTGGTACAGGGACATGTAGGGGGGTACCATGGGTTCCCCCCCAGTGCACCCACACCCCCCAACACATTGGGGGCCCGCAATGGGCCCCCGGAGACATTCTCCGCATGCCTTTCCATGGCGATTCCACCGCCGCGGAAAGGCTGGCTACCGCCGACATCATAATCATGCCGGCGGAGCCTGGCCCTGCATTGGCCCCATTTTAGCAGTCCAGCTCCGCCCACCAGGCAAGCGTGCGGACTGCTACCGGCGGAAAAGTGGCGGGCAGAAGATCTCACCGCCACGGTCGTCACGCCATGCTAATGGGACCGGCGGTTTTCTGGGTTGCGATCGCGGGCGGATGACCGCCATCCTAATAGACCCCTTAGTTGTTTTTATTTTACTGATGTCAGAAGGATGAAGGACTGACTGGATTTGAACCCATGATCTATACTTGGCAAGCATATATCGGCAGGAATCGTAATATTCCACTGAGCTCTCTCTCTTTCTCTCCCTTCTTCCCATGCTGCCTCCTTCCCTCTTCTTGAGGTCCTCCCCCACTTTAAACTCTGTTCTGTAGAATTTTCATTTTATGGATCACAGATTGAGTTCAAAATTCAGACGCAAATCATCTGAATTTCCCAGTGAAGTTGACAAACGTTCGTGGGTCAATTTGCAATTTATTTATATTGGATTTATATTATTTTTATTATATTTATATTATTTATATTAAAAAAAATTATATTATATCCCCAAAAAATCCATGAAAATTCCTAAATGAAATAGTAAACATTCATAAAGGGACCTTGCATGACTAAGGGCCTGATAACGATGGCAGTGGGACCACCACTATCAGGCCATCGGTGGCGGTCCCACTGCCATCCAGCCCATTGGTCCCACTGCTGCATTAGGAGGCAAGCGTTGGAGCTATGCTGTTGGGGGGAAAGACCGCAGCATCCAACAGGATCAAGGATCCCATCACGGCGGTGGTCGGACTCCTATTCCCTGCTAAATATACACATTGTGACCGCCGTGAAGGCGGTAGCATCGTAATGCGGGCAGCAGGACTGCTGACTTCTAGTCTGGCAGTCCTGCTTCTGCTGCGGTGCCAGTCGGATGAGAGTCTGACCGGCATCGTAATCAGGCCCTAAATTTGGAGAAGCAACTTAAATGAAATAAAAGTGTTATTTATATCACAGATTTGTAGAATTGTTAAATGTCAGAGTAAGCTATTTTGTCTCAATCTGCTGTAAACATTACAGAATAAGAAAAAAGGCACAGTAGTTTCCATGGTAGAATCACAGAGACAGAAACCAGAACATGTAGGGTCCTAGAGAGCTGCTCTTGCTGCATGCGGGAGGACCTCAAGTTGAAAGTGAGGACATTTAAAATAAGGTTCAATAAAGGTGACATAATGATATTCAAAAGATTAGTCAGGAGATCGTTATGAAGTGCACCCAAAAATTAAGCAATTATGAAAGAGGACCTAAGATTTCATAGCCAGACATAGGTTTAACTCCCAGTTTGTATACCAGACAAGAATGGATGTAGCTCTGGGTGAAATAACAAGAACCTAAAATATTTAGTTTTAATGACAAATTCATCTTTGCTTTCAGGAACGACGTGGGACTAACCAGTTGACTTTCTTGCCTTTCCCGGCCCAACAACTCGCCGGACCCGCTGCGCGGGTCCCGCAGCGTCCAGTGAACACCGTAAGAGCGCCTGGACGGGGTTGCCTTCACCGGGGTGAGCGCATCTGTACAGGGCTGCGAGCAGCAGGGGACTCCATTGCCCAGGAGTCCCTGCGAGCCCCATTGCCTACACCTGGGCTGCTCTCCCTGCACGACACGCCCCCCTCACCTACCTAATTTCCAAACTTAAGCAGCCACTCATCCGCAGCGCGGGAGCGCGCGGGAGCGCCCGGGGCTAAGCCCGGGCAAAGGGCGGGCCGTCTAAGGCCGTCCAAGGACGTACAGGGACGGGCCGGGCCCTTTCTCTTACTCTCGGGATTCGAGGACTCAAAGTATGTTTTAGTTATCAATGTGATAAGATGTTGAATGTAGTTATAATGTGTAATTGAAGTTTTAAACTTTTATCTAATTTATATTTTAAATTGTACACATTATTCCTTATTTTTAGTCTTATGATGTCCTCATCACTAAGAAAGGGTAGGCGGGTTACAGTAAAGTCAAGTAGTGTTAAAGCCACTGGAACCTTAGATGATTTTATCACCCGTGCCACGGGGATATTAGATAAGGAAATTGCTCTTACTGAAAAGCGTTTGTCTCTGGACTTAGTTACGGGGAAGCGTTCATCTTTGGGTCGGTTTGCATCTGTGGTCACTCCTGAAAAGAGCATAATAAACGACTTGGAAGCCAGCCCAGACTTAGCCGTTACTTCAGATAATCAAGAAATATCTATGGGCGATGTAGTGAACGGTCCAATAGAAGATTGTTCTGTATTGAGCAATATTGAGGATGGGATCCAACACCCTAATTTGACCCTGTCAGGCCCCATTTCCCTACAATCCAAAGCTTCGGCCTCTGTTCCAGAAGTCACAAAAACTAGTAAACGTAAAAGAGGGGGAGGTCACTTGAAGGGAAGGGTCATACGTATGGGAGACCCTGGTGATCTGACTCATTGCTGCCAAAACAACAACAACAAAGCTTTGTTAACACATATTGAGAAGCTGGTAAAAAATCTCTTGTTACCCCTTATTGAGAGAACACAAATAGTTAACCTAAAATTGGACCAATTAGAGCACTTAATATCAGTTAACACACATTCGCTGGAAATTTTGGCTAACAACAGCAAATTTCCACAGGCCCAGGGGAATTGTATTGAAATAAAGAAGGGGGCTCATAAAACCTCTATTCAAAAACCAAGTAATCCGCCCCAGCCTATTGCATCTGTTGATTCCCAGCGAACCCCTGTACGATCAGTCCCAACTAGACCTGCACTGGTGGCTGATGGGGACTCTCAGTCAATACCGATTATGGCTATAGCAGCAGCACCGAGCTCAATTACATCTAAGCCAGTAGCCTCATCTCAAGTTAAACAAACTCCACTGAGCGGCCCATTAGTTCTGGATGAAATGGCACCTCCAAGTAAACCAATATGTGTGAATATACCCCCCGAATCTGCACCTTTTATGGCCATCCTGACAGGTGTCCCGGTGGTCGCACCAAATAAACATGAATCAAATCAGGACCTATCAAATAAAGTCATATTCTGGCTCAACAACAATAGACCACTCCCCCCAGCCTCTAGTACAAAAATATTAAACGTACGAAGGGTCCCTTGGGTTGGCCCAAGCAAGAAGGATTTAGAGGGGGATTGTATCCTAATTAATTTTAGGGACAGGTGGGTCAAGGACTTAATCTGTAACAAAGCAAGGTTTGCTAGAATGGGGGATATTCAATGTATAGGTCTTGAATATTTTTATCCCAACTTGCATCATCTTCCCCCTAACCCTCGCTTTCCTGGGTCGAGAGTGCAGGGTAATAATTACTCTGGATGGACTCAGATTAATACTATATCTCGACCCCCTCAAAATCATCCTGGTTTGTGGTTCCAGGGTGATGGATCTTTCATGGGGCCAACAAGTTTCAAAAATTTTGGGCAAACCCCCTATGACCAATCAAGAAGGAGATTCCAGGGGGAGGAATACCTAGGGTGGATGCCAAATAACAATATTCCATTAAGAAACCGATTTGACCCACTGGTGGGAATGGAGGGTTTAGATTGACCATTAGACAAGAAAAAGGAAAGCATTTTATCTACCACAGATTTGGTCATGGGGGAAAACGGGGGGATAAGGCAGGAGGATAACCAGGTGGTGGACGCTTTCGACCACAATGCTCAACCTAATATGCGTTCGGATAGTCAAACTGTTAGCAACTTAGCCTGTGAGCTAAACCCACCAATTACTGGGCCTGACCTGGAAACTCCAATAAAGTTTGTGGACAATAGCCTAGGGGAACCTGGGCTGTGTCTAATCTCATGGAATATTGCAGGTCTTGCGGGTAGAATGGAGGATGAAGCTTGGCTGGAGCATGTGGGTGGTCAGGATATCCTGTGCTTTCAGGAGACATGGAGCAGAGTGGGTGGGGAAATTGATGGTTTTCAATCTTTTAATGTTTTGGCGGTCCCATCACTAGCTGGGAGGGCAAGGGGTGGGTTAATGACAGCTCTATCCATCAAACTAAAGAACCTGATAACCTCAAAAATAGTGGATACTCCTTGGTACCAGTTGCTCTTGTTGGAAAATTTGTTCCCAGAGCCCGTGTTGTTAATTAATTGGTACCATAATGTCTTTGATAGAAATGATGTATCTACAATCCAGAGTTTGGAGGAAGCAATATGTAAGGCTCGTAGTGATCGAGCTTTATTAGTAGTTATTTGGGTTGGTGATTTTAATTGTACACTGTGCAAATTTGGTGGCTGCAATGTCTGTGGTATCAATGATCTAAATGAACAGCCCTTGATGCATTTTAAACACACGCCCCAGGGGGACGCTTTAAATAATATCATTATTCTAAATGACTTATGTATGGTAGAGCCCTGGGCTGCCCCAAATATATCGCCAATACCAACCTTTCAGGGAACAAGAGGTGCAATGAGTACTATTGATTTTGTATTTGTGTCTAGTAACTTTCTTCATTATGTTAATAGGCTTGAGGTAATCGCAAGTGCCGTAAGCGATCATAATCCTTTAATGCTATCCTTGAGTGCCCCTGCTAGTAGAAAACATTTGGTTTGGGAGCAACCCATAACATATAATAAAAATCAGGGAGTTACCATGAAGTGGGGGAAAATAAATGCTGAAGGCCTTGAGGTAGAGATTCTGAATGTTTGTAAAACTGAGATCGAATCATGCCTGTCTCTGACGTCTGATCCAGACAAGGTCATTGGGAGTTTTGAAAAATTATGTGGGCACGTGGCTGAGCACCTTAGAAAACCAGTGGGGAAAAAGAATTTAAGGTGTTTTAAATGGTTTGACTCCGCATGCTCTGCCTCACATAAATCCTTAAAAGCTGCCCTTACACAAAAACCAAGAAATAAGGAACTGATAAGATCGACCAGAAGGGCTTATAAAGAGGCCATCACAAAGAGGAAGCAGGAATTGAAAAATCGAGCCTGGGACGATCTAGAGAAGGCCTCTGAGCTAAAAGATAGTAGGCTCTTCTGGGAAGTAGTAAATCGTCCCTTGTTTAAAAATGACACCAAAGAAAGTATACTGACGCAGATTACTGGTGAATCTTGGGAAGTTCACTTTGGTAAAATCTTTAATCCCAAAGCATTATTACTTTCGGATTTGTTGGATGATGTAGGGGATTTGGTGGTACCATCTTCAGCTTTGCTTCTTAGCTCTTCACTTACACTGGAAGAGGTTGAAGTAGCTTTGAGGAAGGGCATATCATTAAAAGCCCCGGGCCCTGATGCCGTCCCTTTAGACTTTTTTAAACATAATATTGAAGCTTGGGCACCTTTATTACTGAATGTTTTTAGGGCTGTTGTTCTTGGTCGCATCCCTGTATCGTGGAAGGTGGCAGTGGTGGTGCCGATTTTCAAGAAGGGCGATAGGTGTGATCCCCGATGCTATCGCCCTATATCCTTGATCGATGCATCATGTAAACTATTGGGGAGGGTTATTTTGGCCAGATTAGAAACATGGGCTGACTCTGTTGGTCTAATTGTGAACTCCCAGTATGGATTCAGAAGTGGGAAGGGGACAGTTGAGCAGTGCCTGAATTTGGCGCTAATTATTGGCAAGTACATGAAGGCAAGGAGTTCTGCAATTTACCTTGCCTTCATGGACTTGTCAAGCGCCTTTGACACTGTTTGTAGAAGCAGGCTGTGGCAGATGATGGACGATATGGGCTTCGAAGAACCCCTGGTGACACTTCTCCGCAGACTACACGCAGCAACGTCCGTGGCTATAAGATTTGGACCTGGGGGGGAAACAACTAAACCTATTCCCTCAACTGAGGGGGTGCGTCAAGGTTGCATTTTGGCGCCTTTCTTGTTCCTAGTATACACAAATGGACTAGAAAAGTACTTGTTGGACCACTGTTGTGATTTTCCTAAGGTAAACGGTAGGAGTATTCCTATACTCTCATATGCAGACGATACTGTTTTAATGACCCTCACTGGAAACAGTTTGCAGTTGTGCCTAGATGCCTTTAACACCTTCATGCTGGATCTTGACCTGAAGGTAAATTTTGGAAAATCTTTTGCAATGGTCTGTGGTCCTAAAGGAACAAAACCTAGAAAATTTGTGGTGAATCACTCTACTATTGAAAGGGTGGAGAATTTTAATTACCTTGGAAATCTTTTCAATAGCAAACTAAGTTGGGCTCCTTTAATGAAGGCTCGAGCCCAGAGTGCTACCCGCTCCATAGAAGGTCTTTTTCGCTTCTGTGGTAAGTTGGGTCAAAAACCTGTTGCGCACCTTAAAACTCTTTATATATCTAAATGTTTATCTGTGGCTACCTACGGGGCAGGAGTATGGGGGACCGAAAACCCCTCAGTGGTACAAGTGATGGAAAATAAATTCCTAAAACGGGTATTACTGATTCCATCGGGTTCATCGAATAGCTTCTGTCATAATGAAATGGGAATGACCAAAGTGACTGACATCATTCGTCTGTCACCCCTATTATTATGGGGCAAAATATGGTTATCTGACGATTTGCAGCTCTCGAGAGAAATTCTCTCAGACTGCTTGAGCCTGGATAATGCAAACAAGATCCCCTGGTTGTCATACGTCAGGGACATGTTGAATAAGATAGGTTTGGGTCATGTTTATGAAAATCCTGCAAACATCCAGGGAAACATAAAAACCCAAATTAAGTCAAATTACTGGAAGTTTTTAGGCTCACGGTGTCTGGGAGGCCCTATTGGCTATGTACCTAAGTTACAGCATCAATTTTATTTAACTTTTACAACTAATGTCCAATGGCGGTTTTATCTCACGAGGTTTAGGCTAAATACCCTCCATTTTCTTTTCGCCTTTCCTAAACAAGGGGGTTGGTGTGAGCAGCTACCCCCTTGTCCCTGTAATGACAGAGTTAGCCAAAGTACTATACATGTTGTCCTGTTTTGCTCCTTATATCAAGATCCTAGGATTAGATTTATTAAACCTGTCCTGAAGGGGCGGCAACCATGCACTTATAAAGAAGGCTATGATTATTTGCTGTCATTATCTTCTGTTGATACTTGCTGTGCCATGTTAAATTTTATAAGAGTTTCACTTCAGATTAGGAAACGCTATGGATAAATTAGCTGTAGAACTGTGCTTTGCCATTGGATTTGTATTTATGCTGTATGATGGATTTTTTTGAATTATAATTTTTATTTTATGGATGGATCACCTTATTTGTGTATTATGTTTTTTAACTTTGTGCTTTTATGATTCATTGTATGAATCGAATAAAGATTTTTGAACCGAAACCGACAAATAGTCAGTTCTCATGATCAGACTGTAGAACTCTACCTCATACAATAAAGCTGTCTGCACTCTGCATAGTAGATATTCAAGAACATAGACAAGCCATTACCTTCGCATTGCTTACTAAAGGGGGTAAGGGTAGCTTTTGATCTATGAAGTTGAAGGAAATCACAATTTTTTGCGATTCCCTTAATTGCAAATGCAAATAGTAAATTGCAATTTGTGATTCCCTAATGCAGATGCAAGAAGCCTTTCCTAAATGCGAACTGTGCATTTAGGAAACGCTAATTACCATCAATTTCAAGTTGATGGTTATATGTTCATACTTTGAAAAATGCACAAAAATGCATTTTTCAAAGGGCCATGTAGCGCACACATGCCCTTAGGGCACGTGTGTACTTTACATGTGCACACTTGCAACTTTTTTTGGGGTGCGTCAGGGGGGCTGGGCACCCCTGGCTTTGCATTCGCAATTTGCGATTACCAATTTGGTAATCGCAATTTTCGAATGCATTGCCTTTCGTTCCTATGGGCATATAGGCCCATAGGAATGAATGGAGTCACATCACCTAATAGTGATTCACTATTTACAGAATCGCTATTAGGTAATGTTAAGGAATCACAATTTTTTTTGGCGAATCCTACATGCATAGGTATTTGCGATTACCAAATAGTGATTCCTTAAAAATCGCTATTTAGTAATCGCAAATTCAGATGTTGATGCATGTGCACCAAAGATTCAGGGAAGGTTCGAGATAGGGCAGAAGTTATTTAGATCATCAGCTGAGAGATTTTTAGGGAGGGGTAGACTTCACTGATTTTAAATTGTCAGAGAAATCTTTGCTTAAGTAAGTAATTCACCAGGTTGGTCCAGTGGAGTAGTAGTTCTTTGCTAATGGAACCCGGTATTGCATCAGAGAGGTGGCTAGAATGCTTAACTTTGGTAATGGGGAGTAGTAGTAGTTCCTCAGAAACTATGTTGAAGTGCATCCAGGACCACCGAACTTTGCGGATCAGCTTGAAGTCATCTGGATTGTTGGACCTTGGGAGAAGTAATAGATCATAGATTTTACTTTCTTAATAAAGAAATGTATGGTCTTCACAATTAGATTCTGGTGCTGTAGTCTTGGAATTAGAGATTTGGCTGCGTGGTTGTAGGGGTTTTGGCCAGTTAGAAGTTTATAATGTTATGTAAGGAGTTTATAATCGTGCAAATACCAAAAAGGAGTCCTGGCGCTAAGAGACTACAGCTACTTCATCCACATCTAAACCTGACAAAACAGAGACTCACCTCGGATGATTCAAATCATGTCCTATCACCAGTTAAGCGATAGGTATAAACTATACAACCAGGTTCTCAAAGCCTTTCTATCAAGCAAATGAGTGGGAGTTTTCTGAAATGTAATAGACAAAGTATTCCATAACCTTGCTGCCACTACCAAGAAGGCCCTCTGCCAAGGCGAACTCACTAACATTTGGCAAATGAAAGAAGTGAAGCATCCAGTGACTGAAGTGACCTATTTGGGATATAGATCTTGAACCTTTGCCCCAGGTAGAGGGTGCTCGAATTATGAATGGCACTTTGTTCAATACATAAAGATTTAAAAATAAAGCTTTAGCCACCGGAAGCCAGTGTAACATACACAGTGTAGAAGAGGATGAAGCGTGCCAGGGCAAGACAAGATCTAGCTTGTCCGCCATGCTTATTCAGCACACCCTGAATGTGAAACTGTATCAAATGCCACAGACATATCCAGAAGAACTAAGGCTACAGGATCTGCCTAATCAGCTGACAGCCTCAGGTCATCTAAAATGCCAATAAGGCAGTTTTAGTATTGTGGACTAGACAGAAGCTTGTCTGTACCGGCTCAAGGATATGGTGTTCCAGAAAGCCTGAAAGCAAAGAGGAAAAAGAGAGATCGGATGGAAATTGGCAAGAACAGTCTTCTCTTAATTTGGCCTTTTCAGCAGAGGTTCAATGAATGCCTCTTTCCACTCTGTTGGTATCCAAGTATTGATTAAGGAATTATTGAGGACTTCAAAAAGAGGCTGTGCAGGAGCCGATTTTTCCATATTCCAAAACTTTTAGGAAATAGGAATAGGACCTGATAGCTGTCATAGATGTAAATTGTTGTAGATGTAAACCGTAATCATGTGATGCTCCTCCTGGCTATCAAAAGTGCCAGGAGCTCCCAACTCACATCGAATTGAGGGGGCGATAGAAAACCCCCTCCAGGTCAGAGACAGACACCCAAGTGAGGCAGATATTTATCCTCTAAATATTGGGAGAGATGATTTGCAAGCTCTTACAAATGCTCAATAAAAGAGGACAAACAATGTGTAGAGGTGAGTTGTCCTACTAATTTTAAGTTTTCCTTAGAGGAATTTTAAGTGGCTAGGATTTGTTTGCAGTAGAATTCGGTTTCTGCATAGTCCGCCAGTTTCTTGTAGTTTGACAATGCCTCTTTTAATTCCAGGTTTACCTTTATGGAGTAATCCATACGCCAAACTCTTTCAAGTTTCTTTCAACCTCTTTTAGGCTCAGATAAAGTTGTAGTATACCAAGGGGCTGAAGGTACGTTTCGTATTGACTTTATTTAGAGGCAGAACCATATCCAATGCTGTTTCCACCCACTGCACATAGCTCTTATTGTTTGTACCAGTACTTAGAGGCATTCTGGAGAGACTTGATGCTTGAGGACATAGGTGGCAATTCACCAAAATGCCTGGGGTAGCGGAAGTGACATCACACATTATTTCACCTTCACTTTGAGACACACACACACATGCTTAAACATACACACACGTTTACACACTCTCAGATAAGCACACTTACCTACAAGAATGCATACAACATATATTTTAAAGTATTTTTTTTCTTACCTTAGCTATCAGATAGGGTCATAGGTCAGCTAATTATACTCCAATTGTATTACTCTAATAGTAAATAATATTTTTTGCTATCTGTGTTATAAGAATTTGACAGAAAACCATGGAAATGGAGCTCCACTCATGTCTATTAGGATCAGCTGCTCCTGTGTTTCAGGCACTGATTTTGCTACCTCTGTGGCCAGGGGTCGCAAAGGTAGTGCCAGGGGCAGAAAGGGGCAAGCCAGTGGTGGCAGCTGCGAACCCTAAATGACGTCCATGCTTGAGGACTGAGCTTGGAAGATATAAGATTTGTAATCTCTTCTGGCAACTCTCAGTCTTGAGTTTTCTCAGGCATGTTGCTTCCTTATGAAGATCTTCTGAGAACCTGAAGAGAGAAGGGTCTGGTCTTTTCATCTTGCACATGGAGCTAATTCTTCGATGAAGACCTCAATACACTTATTATATTAATCAGTTATGATATTGAAGGCTTGCTGATAATCTGAAATTGGATGGTTCCATGGCAAGTGCAGTAATGTTGTTTCTTGTGTCATAAAACCATGTCTTTTCTTTTTTGATTCACCTGAGATGTTATGGTGAACAAAGGTTAATGTGATAGAAGTTTGGACGCCAAGCAACCAGGACGGGGTCCTCGATTGTCAGAAGTGTATTCTTATAGATGATTAGATCCAAGATGAAACCCCTACAGTGCCTAGGTTTCTGGCAGTGTTGAAAGAGATTGTTGTCATTGAGAAAAGAAGAGAACACTTTGGCCGTTTTGTGGTTCTCATTGCCCCAATCCAGACTGAAATAACCATGGAATATGGTGGCCTCAATGATTAGTCTTGTAAGACTCAAGGGCTAGTTCCTGAATAGACTAATTATTGCTATAGGACATGACGGTTGATAGCAGGAGCAGTTAATTGGTGGGAACTCGAGTTAGGTCAGGTCAAAAAGTAGAGGGAAATGGTGGAGAGTGGGGCAGGTGCTAGAGGAAACAGGGGCCTGTGATGGTGTTTTCTGGGATGCGTACATGGCTGACCAGAGTGGGATTGGCTAGGGTGGTGAGTGGGGTGCAAAAGGAGAGTACAAGAGGGTTGGGTTGGGAACAAGGAAACTAGGAGTGACTCAACAAAGTATGTGAAGTATAGAGTGCAAGGGAGATGCCTGCAAGGGGGCTGCTTGTGATATTGAACATAAGCAGGAACGATGGACCGATTTTTGTGGGGGAAGGAAGGAAGATGTGCTAAGATTGTGGCGTAGATGCTGAGGAGGAAGAGGGTATGTGGGAACATTGGTTTGGTAGGTGAAAAAAGGATCGGGATAGGTAGCATTCATGGGCAAAAGCTGAGTATATTGACCAGTCGAATAAACAAAATAATCAGTAAAATTCAAAGTGCTGACATCTGCACACTGCCCGAGGAAAGCTTACTTTTTTTAAATGGTTTTAGACAAACTCCTCCAGGTCTTAGTTAGAAATGACTCAAACAAGGATAACAAGGTAGAACCATTCGCTCTTTTAAAAAGATTCACTGAGGTCCGATGAGGGGTAAACGACGTTAAGGTCCATATATGATAATAAATGAACGACCTTCCACCAATTAAATTAATTCTACCAACTAACGTTTAGAAAGATTACATAAGCCTCAAACTTTGGTTAACAGAAAATAGAATAATATCAATATGCTAACTAGGCCCCGAAAATATATTCATTCCACTTTAAATTAGTTCCAAATAATCAGAGCTGAAAAAAGTCCATGTTACATATTTCTTCAGGAACATTATTAGGAGCATGAACAAAAAAGTTCTTTATAAATCATTAAACAACTTCCCCCTGCTGCCATTTTCACAATGGTCACTCCAACATTGTCTTTGCCATCAACTTTCTGAAATCTTCCAATATAAAATGTCTAAAACCGTAAGAAATATAGAGGAAAGTTGTTTATTGTCAGTTGATCACACTTCTGTACACTTTAGTTCTACTTCGACAGGATTTGAGTCGCTCACAGAAGCGCAATTCAATTCGGTTCTAACATGTGTAACATCAGAATCTTGCCAGGATCATTGTATCACACCTATATTGCAGCAATTACTCTCATGCTTTTATTATGAATATCTTTCCGTCCTCTAGGTTAGTTGCAGAAATATTTAAACATGCATTAGTTGGCCCATTCTTAAAATTATTTTTTTCAACCTAGAGAAGCTCTCCAATTTACGACCAATTTCATTGCTTCCAACAGCGACTAAAATGGTGTAATTAGAAGTGTTTGCCCAAATAAAGACAAGTATTTGAAAGATGTCAATCAGTTGGATATTTACTATCCCTGGGCGGTGATCTTTGCTCCGTTTGCGGAGTTTTCTCCACTCCGCACTCCGCGGGGCTCGCACAGTGCAGAAAACTCCTCTTCGCGATGTGCAGCGGAGTTTATTTCCCCACTCGCGGTCGCAAACAGTAAGTTCGCAATTGCGATCGGTAAGTTTGTCGCAAGCGCGAGCTGCCACTCGGGTAGAATTTCTACCCAAGCGGCAGGAATGCCAGCATAAACTGCACTTTGCACTGCACTCCGCCACTCGCGGAACTTTGCAGAGTTTTTTTGTAACGTTGCAAAGTTCCACGTAGCAAAACTCAGCGAAATACGCCAGGCCTAATATTTACCAGGTAGGGTCCTGTCCCAACAAGGTTACAGTTTCAGTTTAGTAAAACTTCTTAATGATCTGAATAAAGTACGTAATTGTGTTGTGTCAAACGACGTGCTTTTAGAACCATTTTTGGCATTTGACACTGTCAACAAGAAAATCCTGGTAGATTACCTTCAGACTATTAACCTGGGAGGTGTGGTGTCTGCATGTTTGCTACTCTTTTTTTTTTTTTTTTAGAATATGCCTCAGAAAGTCGCCATGCATTTTTTTAATCTCACATTCTGAGAATCTAGTAGGTGCTATTGTCCAGGGCTCTTCTCACCTCCAGGCCTCTTCACAATTTTTGTTAAGCTACTTGAGCGCCTCATCCAGTCACAGGGTTTCCATTTTTATACATGCTGTCAACACCCAGATTGTCGTTCATTGGATGGTGACTCCACCTATGTATCAGCGATTTATGATGGAGGTCAGGTACTGGACGGTGAGACACTTGCTCACGGTGAACTTGGATGAAACTAAGGGAATGGTAGTGATTCTGGGGCACACTTCTTGACTGGCAAAGCTAGCAATATGCGCTGAAAAGCTGGATGTAAAAAGAACCTTAAATTCATGTATAATTCCCAGCTTTTCTAGATTCTTCGCACCTACTCACTCATCTCTTTTTTCTTTTTCCAACTGAAACAATTCACTATTTGGCAACAATCCTGTTTAGTCCTATGTCTATAGGCTATGTCTTCACAGTGATGAACATATTGCGTCTAGATTGGACTATGTCAATGTGTTATATTTTGGGCCTTACCAGAAATCTGCATGCTTGATTTCAGATGATCAGATTTTATTGTGGCCTGGTTTTTGACTGGCACATAGATTTGTTTCAGCTATCTCTGCGATTGAAAGGTCTACCCTGGCCTCTGTAGCTTGGCAGGCGTCATATTAAAACCTATGCATATGGCCCATTAAACCAGCAATAACAAGAATCCTGCATTATTGAGGAGGCACCTTTCAGTTGCATTTACCTGTAATTTTGTAAATTAATTTCCAATGTTCAAGAAACACTTAATCTCTCTAATCTATAAATGAAGAGCACAGTACAACCTTCTTTACATTATGATTTACTTTTTTATGGGTAATTTGTAATTTCTTATTTATAGGCTAAAGAGTCTATTCGCCCAGGCATGATCATCATGGAAAGAAAGTCTAACACAAAAACGCATTTATCCTGCTAGACGGTCACCTTCCTCAACATGTAGAATACCACAGGAGGCATGTTTAGGGTTGTAATTTAGTTGAACTACTGCGTAAAGAACATTTATGCCATAATAAGGCAATCACATAAAATTATCTCAATTATCTATTGAGAATGCTTTTAACACTGAGCTAGCAGAATATCTTATAGTTAGTATGAATTTGAGGTGCCCTTTTGATAATTGTGACAGAATTTCCCCCAACATAGGTGCTTTGCGCATTTCTTCTAAACAACATGTTCTGAAGCATGTGTCCTCTGGTGGACTTCTCAGAATAATTGATACAGTGTAGATATTAGCTGAAAAGAATACGTGTTCCTTATAATCTTTGATGCAAATATCAGCCTGCCAGCCAGATGTCCTTTTATACGAGCCTTGAAGAAACCAGAGGATGTTGAATGATACTTTCCCTGAATCCAGCTGTGGTGCTGCTATATGTTTTTTGTATGTAATATTAAATGTCTGTTTAAGGATCTTGTCGGGTCCAATGGGCAGGGTCGCACTGGCCTATAGGGCAATCATGCAATGTCCGACAGATCAATGTGTCTGAGTTTTTATGGCTGTTTGTTGGCCTGTTTTATGTCCGCTGGGTCGGTTGTTACTGTTGATTTGCCTAATAACATAACAAACATTGCCTGCTGCAAGCTCAAATTCAAGCAGTCTTTCATGCAAAACACTTTTAGAGCGTGTCTTTATAAGTTGAAAACTGCATGAGATTTGTAAACATGGTCCATTTATTTTTGTTTTTAGGTCTCGCGTAGCGACGCAGCGCATGCGCTGCTCGCCTTGGCGAGATCTAGTGTGGGTTTTTCGGCGGAAGGGGGACAGGATATGTGCACACGCCCGGACAGGCGATGCGCACGTGTACGGCTCCTGTCGCGCTTTCACTTTCCTAGTGCACGCGCCCGGACAACACTGAGCGCGACGCCCGCTTCAGGGACACCACGCTTGGCTTATTTATTTTTTCAGAGGCCTGGTCTGTGTCGACGCAGGGCGGGACGGACACACCACTGGCTCTTCCTGGAACTGGCTTCAGTGAGCTTTCGCACTCTGAGGCCTCATTGTCCTCATCCATGCTGCTCTCGCAGTGACTGCAGCCCCCTTTCTCACTGCCCTCCGAAGGAATCCCACTGACAACGGCGTCAAGCATGCCATTTACGTTTCCATCAGTCAGAGGCCCGTCATCCCCTTCAGAAGTTCTACTCTTCTGCTTCATTATAAGACAACTCTCGTCTTCGCATGAGGACACCCTCGTAAGTCCCCTTTCTTGGTTTAATACATTCTATAAAACAAAGATTGAAGACTTGGTGTTAAAATATGCATATTCAGTTACTTTGTTCAGACATCTAACATGCATTTTTACTAATTTACAACTCATGACCAGGGATGATGTGTAAGCTGGCAATAATGCTCCGACGTTCATCCTACAGCGATGTTGCAGTTTCACTACAGGACAGCAAATTAGCAATTGCTAGAACTATAGGACAGCAAATTAACACTTGCTAAAAAAAGTCTGTAAATCGCACGAACACCAAAAGAAGTTTTGAGATGCCTGTTTATGCCACACGTTAACCCCATCAGAAAAACAAATCAGAGAAAGACAGAATATGCCATAGGAGGATCACAGTTGATGATAAAGTAAAACAGTAATTAAACAGTAATAGGCTACACTCAAAAAATGCCGGGTGTCACCGGAAAAAAAATGATCATGTTCGAAAACGAATTCACAATCCCAATGCTAAATTAGAAAATGTTTAATTCCCTTAATATATCTCCAGAGTTTCATTGTATGATTTACTTTTTATAGCCCAAGAATTTCCATAACCTCTCAGAGAATTACAGACTGGGGAAATGACCTAGACAGGTGCCAACTGGCACAAACAAGCATTTGCAATGCAATAGGTCTCGCATTAATGCGAGTTTCAGCTATTGGCATTGTAAATGACAATTTTTTGATGTATGTTTTAAAAACAAAAACAAAATTAAAAGGCATTGTGATTTGCAATGCCAATAGCTCAAATTCACGTAATGCGAGACCTATTGCATTGCAAATGCTTGTTTAATTCACTAATGGGGGCCACTTTTAATCTGGTGCCCCGGCCTATTTTCTGTTCCCGTTCGACCCTTCCAATAAGGGAGAAAGTAAGGGAGCATATACCGCCCCTTTATCATACAGGTGATTTTGGAATTGTGTCAAAGGCTAGCAGTACACAGACTTGTGTCAGTAGTATTGAAATGTATCAGTGACGTTAGTCTCCTTAGCATGAAACTAATTTGTGTCAGTGTTATTTGATTTTGTCGATGGTATTCTAGCAGTGAAATGCATAATGCTTGATGAAAGCCTCATATTGCACCATGTAATGTAGTTTTCACTGCTGCCAATGATATATCAAATAATATTTAAATATATAACATTAAGTATAGCAAATTAAAATACCAGTGACAGCTTTTACTACTCACAAATTCAACTCCTACTTGCATAAATCTGTTTTAGTAATAAGTCCAATACCGCAGACAAATTAAGGGCCACATGCTTCAAACTGTGCATTTGCGATTCCTAAATTGCGATTTGTAAGAAATCTCAATTTAGGAATCGCAAATGCTTATGCATGTAGGAATCTCAAAACACTTTGAGATTCCTACACATTCCTTATTTGCGACTCGCAAATTGCGATTTGTAAATAGGAATTGCTTCCCACTTAATCCTATGGGCCTAGAGGCCCATAAGAATCAATGGGAATTGCATGCGCAATTTACGAGTACCAAATAGGTACTCGCAAATTGCACTTGCAATTTCAAGGGTGCAAGGGTGCCAAAAGGACACCCTGATGCACCCCTGAAATTGCAATTTCAACACATGTTGAACACACACATTCCCTAAAGGACATGTATGTTCTCAACATACAACTTTGAAAAATGCACTTTTGTGCATTCTTCAAAGTTCTCGCAAATTACCATCAAATTTGAATTGATGGTAGTTTGCGTTTCTTAATTGCAAAATCGCATTTTTTTTCGGGTTGTTGCGTTGCATGTAGGGAATCGCAATTTGTAATTCCCTAAATGCAATCGCAATTTAAGTAATCGCAATTTTAGCGATTACTTAAAAAGCGATTTTTGCACTTGGGATGATGCATCCAAAAAGCAAAAATTGCGACAGATTCTACAAATCTCCCCCTTTGCGACCCCAATTTACAATGATGCATGTAGCCTTAAATAAACTATTATGAGGCAGAGCCTTTACCAATCATAAATCCAGCTAACACCATCAGAAACTCTTGGTGTGATTTGGCCCTTAATGAGTGTAGTTTACATCACAAATGATGTAATTGACAGCATGACTGCTATTGTTCAATGCAATGTGTTTTATGATTCATATAGAAAAATGTATTGTTGATTGACAGAATTCACAGAGCACGAGCACAAGCTCTGTTCACTAGATATTAATTCTGCCAGGATGCATGAGCAGATCTGACATGTAATCAGGATCCTCTTCTGGGGCCTTATTATGAAAGTGCCCTGGGGGCCCAACGGGAGTTTGCGCCCGCTTTGCACTCCCCTAAGGGCACTTTGGTATTACAGAAGGAGATGCAGACACTTGTGCATCCCCTTCTGTAATACTGGTACACATAAAGCGCCAGTGCTATCTTCAGAGGGCATTCTCTCGTTTGCAAGGGGGCATGGCCCCATGCAAATGAGAGGATTTCTCTGCCTCTGCGCCCGCGTCTATTATAGATGCGGGCACAGAGGCAAAGAAGCACTGAGAATGAGTCACCGAAGAGGTGGTGCACTGTCAGTGCACCCCCTGATGGCAGCCCTCTGGGCGAGGTAAAGGGGATTCCCTGGCCCCCCAGACATCCCCTTGCAGGTTGGTGCAGTCACTTACTGCACCCGCCTGCAAGGGGATCTCTAATCTCCCTTAAAAGTGCAGGCGGGTTGCCGTCTGGACGGTGAAACACGAAGCGGCTTCAAAGCAGCCACTCCGTTTTTCAAATGAATGCGCTGCTCCCAGGGCAGTGCGAGTTCACAGCTGCCCTGGGGGCTGCGCAGTCCATGTAATAGGGCGCACTTTCCCTGTTTGCACCCAGGGCACCTGTTTTAAGGCCCTTTACATAATAGGGTCTCAGCTAGCCTCAGTGAGCGCACAGCACACCATGCACTGGAAGTCCTTTGCTGGTCGGTTTATTTAGTGAAGTCTGGAATAAAACCTCCCACAGGTTCCAGAGACCCACCCCAGTTTGTTTGTTGAAGAAAATTATGCAAGATGAGGGAGGGGTACAAAGGAGCCCTGATAAACCACACCAAGCTGCAACTATGCTCGGAAGGTACAAGCAAGCCTGACAAGAATGGGTGTATAATACAAGGGATTCTGCAATCTCTATTTAAAAACAAAATCTCTACATTATTTGTAATACATGAGACACTGCAGTCTCGGTACAAAAACCTGTCTCTAATTTCTTTATAATAGGTGACTTGTGATGCACCCAGTTGCCTATTATAAAGAAATTACGTCAGAATTCAAGTGTAATAAGTTATTACAGTTGAGTTCTGGCTCACAATGCCTGCTACTGCTACCACCAGTGCCGAAAAGAAAGCTAGGTCAGGACATGAAACAAAATTAAAGCAGAAACACCACAAAACATTGCTTTCCTTTCTTGTGCTCTGTTTTGCTAGCTGTATAGTGACAGGCGTAAAGGAGATATTTGAAGCAAAATTGTTATTTTGTGCACGCCTTTAGCAATTATAGAAAAGTTAGAATCTTTCTGCATGTTTCTAAACAATCTGAACTAGTGCGCCTTTTTAAAAACAAAAAAAAAAAGACAGCTACATGTGACATGTGATTCATCCAGTCGCCTATTATAAAGAAATGATGTAGCGGCTCAATTGTAATAACTTATTAAAGTTGAGGTTAGACGTCACACTGCCTGTTTCCAGAGTCCACAGCCGAAGGGAAAGGCAGGTCATGTCCAGGATACTGGCTGTACAGTGACAAGCAAAAAAAAGCACTATTTATTGCAACATGCTTATTTTTTGCACTACTTAGGTATTTTTAGAAAAATGACTATCTATTTGCATGTTTCTACATATTCTGAGTTATTGCACCTCTTTTTTTTTTTTTAAAAGACTTGTATTAAACTGATTCTAAATCTTTTTTAAACAAATATCTGACAGCTTGTTGGTGTCTTTAATTATATACTAAAGATTCTATTTTTATTCTTCATGTTCGCAAACATGCTTCTCTTTTATGTGAAAGAGTTGGGCACCAAGGATTTAAGTGGTTTGTGGGAAAGGTGATGGTGTGACCATGTATTATATGGAACAAAATCCCCCAGCCATATATGATAAGGATATTGCAAGTCACCTCTGGGTTCTATAGTCTTATAAAGGAACTCGGCCTTCGGCCGCATAACTCTATATGGTCATAGAACTCTTCGGTGACTTGCAATATCCTTATAATGTACAGCGTGGGAACTTTATCCCATATATATTCTTCACAGAGCAGAGACTGATGAGATGGAGATAGTGTGGATGATACCGTATGAGTAGCAGTCAAGTGACGCATCAACAGGGTTGAGGTCCAGGACATTTTACATATCAGTAACCAAATGCCTACACTAAGACACAAGAAGCAGCCTATCCTGGAAGAAACAGAGAATGAGCACAGCTGTAGTCCCAGGATGGTGACTGCATTCATCTCAACCACAAATATAAATTGAAAGGAACAGATGGCCATGTGGATTGCAGGCTTTCAAAGTACAATGAAGGGACCTCTGCAGCTCCATTGGCGAGGTGGACAGAAGATAGTTATATTACTCACTGTAAGAAACTGAGTTATTAGTAGAAAGGGATGGAAGCCCCACTCAAATAACAAACACAGTCATTGTCAGGGTGAACCAAATAAAAACACTAAATAAACTATTCTTAACCCTCTGGTAGCTTGGCACAAGAGCAGTCAGGCTGAATTTACAGGCAATGAGGGAAGTATTTATGCACTGCTCACGCAATAATAAAGTGAAAACACAACACAGAAAAAATCTAAACCTGATTTAGAAAAAATACAGTACATTTTAATAAATAAAAGACACAAAAATGACAAAGATCAAATCTCTAGAACCGAAGTTACGTTTTTTTAAAGTTCTAGGTGAAAATTGCACCAGAAACCACAAAGCGCCACTAGTAGAAATCGGGTCAAGCTGGAGTGGGATAAAAATTTCGACAAACCTCGATGGAATGCGGGTCAGATAAAGGGAAAAGGTTCATCCTGCTGAAGAGTTTACCTTTCTTGTCCATGTTCTTGTGATGAGCTGCAGGTGCAGTTTTGCACTGGTGGGGGCTGCAAGGCATTGTTGGGGCGAGGAGCAGACATGGCATCGTATATGGTCACTGCTGTAGCACGACAAGCTAGTCATCATTACAACTTGACTTTGACGGTCGATGCGGATAGTCGCAATAATGTGGACTGTTAGGGCTAACACAAAAAACAGTCGCCATGGGAAATTCGCATTGACAATCACAACAGAGAGTCACACTAAGAGTCCAACTCGCAGTTGTGAGGAGGCCAACCTTTTCACCTAGAATACAGAAGGAGTACACTCTGATGCCACCCAGACGTCCAGGACCTAAGGAGGAGTACCTCTTGGGTGTCAGAACTCACTCCAGTAGAGGCCAGCAGCAGGGAAGCTTGTTGTGTCCTTGTAGCTCAAACAGGAGGTCTGCCAACTGACCCTTGGAGTCATGTGTGGGGCTCCTGGGTTCAAAGAAAGAAGGTCCAATCTTCCTTCTTCAGACAGCAGGTTAGTACTTCTTCTGAATTTTCCACAGGTCCGAGAGTGTCCTGATGAGAGTTCCTGAAGGTGCCACATTTATACCTGGTGCCAGCCTTTGCGTGGGGGAATTACTTGGCCTACCACCAAAACTGGTTCTGGTCAGTTCTTCCCCTAGGTCTGGCTCCAAACTGTCTAGGGTGACAAAGGCAAGGGCTGGCCTGGTGTCAGGTTCCTCTGTGTGTGCTACAGGCTGGGTCCTTTTAAGTGCAGTCTGGGCAAGGTACAGCTCCTCTCCAGCCATCTTGTCAGGAAGACCCACACCCTCCACACCCAGCCCTCTTTTATCCCTCTAGTATGGAAGGAATACACATTCCCACAACAAGAGAGCTATTCATAGTCATGTGACTAAGGACACTGGCTTAAATGCATATTTTGTTTGGTCCATCAATGTCAGGAATATACATTTTGATGCCAAAGAGGACCTCGTATTGGTTCCGTCCTGCCAGAGATTGTTTAGGGACACTATTAAGTGCTCTTTGTACCCCATGTAAGTAATGGATCCAGGTACATCCTGAACCTAATACTCTAGCTGTTAAGGATTGCTTTAAGTCATGGCTCATCTTCTCAACAACCAAATTTCCCTCAGATGATAGTGGGAGGAGTATTGTACTTCTAAACCCAGGGAAGCTATAGAATCCCTATACACTTTTGATGCGAAAGCAGGGCCTTTGTCCGAGTGGAATGTAGTGCATGCATATGAACCAATATAGACTGCCAGTCTCTTTAATAACAGTGCAAGCGTCAGCTGAATGCTGTGGCTACACCCAGAGGAGTCTTGATCAAGAATCAACTGCAAGTAGTATAAATTTAAGCGCACACTCTGAATTAAGTGGACCATAATGTTCCAAATAAGTGCAGTTGAAAGGTTTGTTTGAAATCAACAGGTGTCTGCGGTGGGCGAGCCATGGTGGAACTCTTAATTTGTTGACAAATGTCACAAGAAAGGACATATTTATTTGCTTATTTATTTAAGCCATGCCACCAATAACGTTGTTGTATTAACGAAATTGTGGCCACCACACCAGTGTGTGCAGATGCAACACCTTCATGCACAGCTATCACCAAGGCTAGCCTGCAGTCTTGGTTGGGAATTACACGATCACCAACCCCTGGAAGTGTAGCAAAAGGAGTTCTTCTCGCTTAAATGATAAGTGTATTTAGATAGAAAGCCCCTAAGCAAAGGGGTGCAGTCGCATATAGCATTGACGGCAGCCAGTATATCATCATCTACTCTTGTATGAGAATGAGTAATCTCAGCAACTGTTGCTGTCAAAACTGCAGACTTGGCAGCTTCATCTGCCAAAGAATTCCCTACAACATTGTCCCAATACGCTGATGACTCAATGTATGAATGACATGAGCCAGTCGCAACCCATCTTTAAGGTCCACCACTTTCACCCAAAGTGATTTAGGCTTTATAGTATTTCCATTAGAATCTCTAAATCCATTCAGGTGCCAATAATGCAAATTATCATTAAAAGACTGGACACAATAATACAAATCACACATTATCAGTGTGGGGAATTTATAAACCATATATTCCAGTGCAAGAATTAATGCTTTTAGTTTAGCCTACTGCGCAGTGCAGTCACCTAGGGACTGCATGCAAATTTATTGTGGTTGGAATTTACCATCCAACATCACACCATGAACAGAGGTGCATGCTGCCAAATAATGGTGCTTGGTCCCTATGGCAGTTTGGGCTGAACCATCAGTAGAGAATATATATTTATATTGTTGCAGAGGAAAAATATTACTGGGCATGGATATACATGCTCATATTAGAAACATTCTTGTGTTTGTAAAGATGTGTCAAAGACAAAGTCTGCATCCTTAGCTGTTAAAGATGTTGCCCATTGTATCCATCGTGAATGTAGGGTTTTAGCATTTGGTATGCTTGCTTTGTAACAGTCTCTAAGGCTGGAATGGGAGTAATGACAGATATGTGTTTTCCTTCTGCAAGTGGACGTTCCCTAATGACTGCTATCTGAACTGCAGTGAGTATGTTTTCAGTGGATGCAAAATGCATTTCCGCATTGGTATATAAATGCAATTTAAATGCAGTCTGGACTGCCTCCTCTTCACTAAAGGTGACATATGTAAAGCAAATGGCACCCACAACTATACGGATGACCAGGTTTGTGGAATTGACACGTGTATGTAAGTGTCATGTAACAGGCAAGTCAGATTGTAGTGATCTGAGTATGTCTGTATGATCTGATGTCCAATGTAGACAGAAAAGAAATGGTTCACAAAAGACTTTTCAAACTCACGGATTAACTTTTTTTGTCTTTCAATACACTCTTTTGCTTTCTAAACTTTTGATATTTTGACAGCCAGAGAGATTTGTTCATCATGTGACAGGTTCCCAAATCAATTTCTTATTTTCTCAGACTGCTACTTTTTGGGCATATCTCATTAGATGGATCCATCCCTACACCTCTGTCGGTATTCACCAGCTCTCTACTAACTTACTACAATGCAGCCCTTTCAAACCCTAATACAAGGAAACTGCAAACCAGAGATTAACGACCTTCCCTTCACCACAGTGACTAAATTTACCTTCATTTTTATCAACACAAATGGTGGGATGCTCACACAAATCTTCCCTTTTAACATCTTGCCTCACCATTCAAACATCCTAAGTAGAGTGGCCCCTGGTTTTTTGCTTAATTTGTGTCTTTTGACAAGGTGTTCCCACACTAATATTGCTGCTTCAGAATACAAGAGTGACAACGAAGGGAGGGCACAGTTTGTAAGTCGAGTATCTGTAAACAGAGCCGAATAGTAGGGTCTTACTTGATCTTCTAAGCTTCAGACATTTTTGTTGATAGTTTCTCACACAAATCTCTCAAATTGCTAACATCCCACTGACCACACTGTCAAGGAATGTCACATTATCACCCATTGGTCTCTTCTGCAGCCTAGAAGACTGGGAATACTTCCCACTCTCGAGCATCCGTAGATTGCGAAATACCTCTGTTCAATAACAAACAGCAAGATATCGTTGACGTCTGTATCAACAAATAAATATTACTTTCCGATATGAGAATTGCTGGAGTTTTTCACACAAATGAAGTAAAAGAAAAACATCCCTTCTTCGTGCTTCTAAGAGCAACAGAACTATGGTCAGCATTGTATCCAATAGTATTTGGTTAGAGGTCATCAAAGGTTATGATGCTCTATCTAACCATTGTCACCCCTCGCACATGCTCGACAAGAATGAGACTTCTTTGTCCGCTACCTCACATTGGATCATTTTTTAAATGTCAAGACATTTAGGTATATATTCGCAATATCATGGGGAAGTACCTCTATAATGACAACGCAAGAAAAGTATTACATTCTATTTTATTATTATTTTGCATTCTGTAAGCACTTTTTAGGTGAAGTTTGGGACTGTTTTCATGTAAGATGGATGATATAGTGACTAAAAACCGAAATCACCACCTTCTTCAGGTCATCTTTTGGTCAGGACACAGATTAGTACCTAGCCTACTACTAACATTTTATACATATGGTTCTTGGGGCAGAAGGGATTTTCCATCGTGCCCCTTGCCTAAAAAGCTACTGTTTGAAAAATGGGTTAAACTGAGCAAAATTAAAATAGTGCAATATCTCAAAAAAAAAAAAGCAGACATTGTTTTACTAGCGAAAGAGCTTTTGGTGAAGACATATTGCTTCCAATCAGTTTCATGCAATTATGTTAAACCCGCAGATAATGGATGGAATTCTGCATTTGAAGAGTATTAAGAGTTATAGTCAAAGGGGTGAGGCGAGTCGGAATTTGACAATATATTAACTTAATCAAAGGGTGCAACACACAACATACTTTATATCTCTCGGGTACTTTTGATGTGCTCTCAATGATGGCAAACAAGAGTATCAGATGGGATAAGTGGCTACGAAAGTTTGCGGTTGTACTTTTTGGTTGGGTAATAAATTTCTCAGGGAAGATGAGATGATTTGCCACATTCTGTGTAGCTCATATGTTTTCTTAAACATCCTCCAATACAATATTGTGACAGAATATTAGTGCTGCATTGGCATCACTTTTATGGTCTTTAACTCACTGAATGCAACTCTCGTGATGGACCTGTGACACCACCATGTTCTGAGTTCTCCCTTGCGATGCCATTCCTAATTTTCATAACTTCATAAACTTAAGAATGTTATACTAATTCTTACCCCTTATTATCTGCACCTAGAAGTGGAGGCCCAGGTGATCTTCCAACTTGAGGACGGCTCTGCCCTCCTCATCAGCCTCCTGAAAACCAGGCTTGTTCCATTAAGAATTGTTCCCCATTCTGCTGCCACATTTTTCACAAACACAAAAAAAATGACCCTTTCACCTATTGTCTTTCCAGCTGAACTGGTTCCTTATGGAAGTATGCTGCTCAATGGAAGATGCATGTATCATCTTTGAGCCATCACAAGGGGAAGGCGGCCGGGCCTTTCTGCCTGGCCCCTACTGTTTGGAGCCTGGCGTTTCTGTTGTAAAATGTATTTAAATTATGAAAGCAGCTCTGACCTGATCCTTTGTGATGCATATAATATGGGCACACAACTAGGTAGGCCAAATACTATTTTTTCTCGTTCCCTAGTGAACATTTTTCCTAATTACGAGGTGCTCCTTGAGTTGCAAACCATTGAGGAATCTGGCATTCGTTTTTGCCCTGGGTCGCACAAAGGATTCTGCTATGACTTTATCACCTACAATGATTTGAATCTACAAATTCCCAGGTGATATCTAAACCTGGACGCTTGGTACACTGTGTTGCAATGGCAGAAGATAGCTCTCCATTTGTATTTGGCTGCCTACTCTCATGATTCCTGCATACCTCCTCGGTGCTGCTGTTTGTGCTCTAGCTTCAGGATGGGTCTTTTGATTTACTCCTGTCCAGTGCTTGAAATGGAAAAATAGAAGTGCAGGTACTCTAAGTATTACATTTCTCTTGAGAAGTGCCGGTACTCTCCCTCTCAAAATAAAAAAGTGCCGGTACTCAGTACTGGACAGTACTGGCCCATTTAAATCACTGCTCCTCTCCCTCTACAAACATTTGAATTACTCTAGATGTATTAACTCTGTTTTGAAGATGTGGCTATATCTCCTTCAATGCTACAACTCCTTCCTCATCTACTTTACTTTGAAACCCACTCCACTTTCCTCGTCTATGTTTGCCCTAATTTATGGGTTTATTGTGTCATTGTTAAGATTTGCTCTTTTCTGTTGTCTAAAACTCTGCATGGCTAATTTGCTGTTTTTTTATTTTGTATTAAATGTGCTCGTTATTCGGCCTCACTGTTCAGCACCTTTTAACCTTGCTGCACTTTCAGCTCTGCTCCTAACTGTGATTCTAGTATCCCAGTTTCAGCGTCTAGCTATAGATTTCCGCTTCACTTCTTGATGCATGGTGGGTGCTTTGCTATCCTTCCTCTCACTGGCAATTCGACTAATTGTGTTTGTTTATGCCGTGTTGCATGTATATCTTGTTTCGATGTCAAGACCCGTGTACTCCTCCGCTTCTTTCCATTTTTCATTATAAAACCTTGTTCAGGTGGAGTTTCCACTATGTAAGACAATACATATAAATAAATTAAAGATTTCAGGGAAATGATGCTGGGACGTTTCACACAGAGACACACAGTCGCTGGATCAGAACGAGCCCTGCAGGTTATTTCTTCAGACAAATGTTGACGTTGTGTTAAGGTTTAGTGACAGCTCCATGATGAATTTCACAGAAACACATTTATTGTTCTCTGTGACTATCATCTGGGTGGTTTGGCAGCAAACAGATGCAGAAACAGCTTTCAGGCAGCATCTTGAGAAAGTTATTTGTTTTTGTGCCTCTCGATTTAAAGCACATGGCTCCTCTATCACGGTGGCAGGAAGTGCTCTGCTTCTCTGTAGGTCTGCTTCTGCCTCTGCGTGCTTTAGGGTTCTTCACAAAACTCACTCTAACACTCTGAACAGCGTGTTCTGGGGTTTCTGGGGCTCACGTATGGCTTCAAAGTTCAGCGCTAAGGAATTTCTCTACCATAGAGCAAGTTGGCGCTATGGACAGCTTCATCTAAAAACACAGTGCTCTGCCTTCACTACGAAGCAATTTTTTAATCGCAGAATATTATACGTTCTACGTTTTCGGTGATTTAATTGAAAGAAAGAGTACTACTACATATCTTAAATAATTTTTAAAAAAGCATTTATGTTGTGAGTGATATTTCCTAAGTCTTTTCTAAATAAATATGCATATTTTAGGCAGCTGATTGTCATTTGAGCCGCACTTGGAACCTCTGTGTTGTGTCACGTGCATTTTATTTGTATCTTGTAGTTTTTACTGTTTCCATTGCCTCTTAATGTATTTTTTATCTCGAAAAGAAGTTACTTACCTTTAGTAACGCCGTATCTGATAAGTACTCTATCTAGACACAGTTTCCATTGTTTAGAATATTTCCCAGGTGTCAGACTGGATCTGAAAAATCTTGAGCAGTACCTCAGCGTGCCACCCCCAGGGGCGTAACAAAGGCCCCCGCAGACCCCGCAGTGCGGGGGCCCCCGAGCTCCAGGGTGCCCCATCAGCAAGTATGCTGGCCTGAGAGCTCCTGATTGAGCCAAAAGGAGGGCCCTCCATGTACTTTGCAGGGGGGCGCCCTCGAGTTTCATTACGCCACTGGCCACCCCAGTACACTGACATCAGGTTTCTTTATGTGGCAAAAGCACAGAGCCAAGTCAGAGGGCTGATTGACCAGTGTGCAGGAACTAAGGGCCTAAAGGTACCTTTTTAGGTAGGAAGACCTGATCGCAGAAACGGGGAGACTGGTAGGGTTGGTAAGGAAGCTGCAGCTAGATAGCGTCTCTACCAGATAAGGCGTTATCGAAGTTACATAACTTGTTCATCTGATTTTTTTTTTTTTTTAAGAATTTTATTGAGTTTTCAAATCAGTGCACCAAAAAACCAATACTACATGCAATAGCATCTTATATAAGACCCAACCATCGATGTACATGTCAGGAGAAACCGGTTCTTCCATGTTGTGTTCATCTGATAGAGACTTGTAGCCACAGATTCCATACCTTAGAATAGATTCCTAAGCAATACCTCTGAGAGAGGGGTCTGAAAACTGGTTTAGACCAAATAAACCTTGAGGACCGAATAGGAAAAATTTGCATATTTCGGACCTGACTGTCAAGGCAGTAGTGTTTGATTAACTTGTGCATGGATGCCCACGTTGCAGTTTGACAGACGTCCAGGATGAGGACTCTGAGTTAAAGCTGTGGTCGCAGCTTTGGCTCTTGTGGAATGCGTCCTCAAGCCCTCAGAGGCTTGCTTTTTCCCCATTGCGTAGCAGATCTTAATGCAGAGTGCAATCCATCTGGAGATGGTCCATTACTGCACTGTTTTCCTCTTCTTCGTTCCATCGAATGCAACAAAGAGCTGATCATCCACCTAGTGTTCTTTGGTGCTATTGATAAAGAACAGCAACACCCTCTTTGGGTCCAAGAGGTAGAAGCTCTCCTCCTCCTTGGAGGGATGAAGCAGAGCAAAGCAGGTAGTGAACATGATGCTTTGGCTGACGTGGAACAGGGTCATCACTTTTGGCAGAAAGGAGGCATGGGTACAAATAAGCAGTTTGTTTGGGAAGAAGCCGATGTACGGAGGGTTAACAGAAAGCGCCTGCAGCTCGCTGGCTCTCCTAGCTGATGTGATGGCCACCAAGGAGACTGTCTTGATGGTCATGAGTCTTAGGGGGCAAATATGCACAGGTTCAAAGGGCGAACACATTAAGACGGTTCAAATTCTTTATGGTCCTATTAGGGCTTAATAAAATGTATGGGGGAAACATATATTAAAGGTGCTTCACAAAAGGTGTCACAGCAGGTGACTTGAACAGTTAGGGTTGATCCGGTAACTGCAAAAAATTGAGATGGTCGAAAGATACCCCTTAACTGGGCCCAGAACAAGGACTTATAGGACTTGAGACAAAACAAACAGCAACGCTTCGGACAAGGGTGCAGGAAAAGGGTCAACATGTTTTTCAGTGCACCAAGTCACAAACTTTTCCCAACAGCAGACATATACGGTCTTTGTAGAGGGATGCCTGGCTGCAAAGATGACCTCACACATTTCAGGAGGGAGATTGAAGATTCTACTGCCACCGCTGAATCTCCACGCACAAAGGCGGCGCATGCACAGGTTGGGGTGCAGAACGCTGCCCTGTTGCTGCAACAGGAGATCCTCCCAAAGGGGCAGCCTGATCGGAGGACTGATGCTCATTCTCAGGAGTTCAGGATACAATACTCTCCCTGCCCAATCTGGAGCCATAATGATGACTTGTGCCCAGTCCATCCTGATCTTGGAGCACAAGTGGTATCAGTGAGAAGATGAACTGGAATCTTGAGCCCCACTCGAGACAAAATGCATCTCTGAGTGAGAGACACCTCGGAATCTCTAACGTGCAGAAGTGCTGACATTGCGCATTCTCAGTGGTGGAGAACAGATCAAACCAAGGTTCTCCGCAGTCCTGGAAAAGGCCTTGCATCACCACCGGGTAAAGATGCCATTTTGATTCACATGGCAATGGACAGCTGAGTTTGTCCGCCCTGACGTTCAGAGAACCCACCAGCTATTGTCCGACCAGGAATATGTCCTGACATTTAAGCCATGTCCAGAGGCACAGGGTCTTCTGGCACAAGGTCCAAGACCCCACCCCGCCCTGCGGGTTGCAGTACCACATGGAGGCGGTGTTGTCCAACTATGTATTCGCCATCTTAACTTTGCTCATATTGGGCTCCAGGTGCCATCGACCCCACAATAACTACCCACTTGATGCAGCTTGGTTTGTTCACCCCCCCACCTTACCCCCCCCCCCCGGGATCGCATCACATCTAGCTTCGCTACCTACTACGCCTCTCTCCACTCCCCCACCACCATCTGTCCCTCTGGTTCCGGTATTTAACACTTCGGCCACACTCCTAAACACTAGGTCTGCGGTCAACCATCAGTACGAGCTATTCGACTACATCGATACCCATGAACCAGATCTCTTATTCCTAACAGAGACCTGGTTCAAGGCTGACTCCCTGCCCAATGTGTTAGCCGCATTGCCCCCTTCATATTCCGCCATTCGAGCGGACCGCTTAGAGGGCAAGCGGGGCGGTGGAGTGGCCTTAATAGCCCGGACTGATTTCAGTTTTCAGATTCTCCCCTCCCCTTCTATTCCTGACGTAGACTACCTTGTAGCCCGTTCGACCTTCCATCAGGTACCCCTCACTTTTGTTCTAATTTATCGCCCTCCCCAACCAACTCCCCCTTTTCTCTCAAGCATTCAGGCCCTCTTGGCTACTCTGATGATCAACAATTCATCAGTACTAGTCCTAGGGGACCTTAATTTTTGGCCTAATGACCCTTCTGAGAGTCCTCAATCTAAAGAGTTCACCGACCTCATGATCAGTTTGAATTTTTCATCGCTTATCCACAGTTCCACTCACATACACGGCCACACGCTAGATCAAATCTGGGCATTGAATGTCCCGTCCACATCCCCTACAATATCCCCGTGCTCCTGGTCAGATCATTCTATTATCACCTTTTCCCTTGCTTTGGCCTCGATGGCCAAACCCCAGCTTCCCAAGAACACCTGGGTCAGGAAATGGGGCAAAACTGACATGCCTTCTCTCTGCACGACCTTGGCCAAAACTAGCCCTGACCTTTCAGGCCTTGCAGCTACTTCCCAGCTGGCCGCTATTAACAACTGGCTGACCATGGCGGGTGATGAATTCGCCCCCCTGAGGCGGCTCACAGTCAAGCGGGCCCATGCAGCCAATCGGTGGTTTACCCCAGATCTAAAAGAAAAGAAATTAGCCGCAAGGAGAGCCGAGCGAGCTTGGAGAAGAACCTACAGCCCCGCGCAAAAGACAATTTATTTGTCTGTTTTACAAATTTATAAAAAGGGCATTCTTGAGGCCAAAACAGAGTTCTATACGAGCAGGATAATGGCAGCAGAGTCCTGCTCGAAGGAAATCTTCTCTACTGTCCATGAATTGGCATCATCCAGTAGAGCCACGGCCACTATCCCCCCTTCCCAGTCCCTCTGCAACTCGCTCAACGAGTTCTTTATTGACAAAGTTGCCAAAATTAAACTCAACATCCCCCCGCCCTCCCCTACATTTATCAATCCCTCCCCACCCCCTACGGCCCTTAAATTGAACACTATCCCGCTGTTAACCAATGACACACTTCCCCCGCTGCTTCATCGGGTTAAATCGGGTTCCCCCCTGGATTTTGCCCCAGCCCATATCCTCAGGGAAATCTATCTAGCTTGCCCCACCCCACCCCTGACTCTTCTTAATGACTCGCTTAGAAATGGCATTGTCCCCAGTCCACACAAATCAGCGGTTGTCATTCCTATCATAAAAAAACCTGACGCCGACTCATCCTCCCCCTCCAACTACCGCCCTATCTCCCTTCTGCCCTACCTAGCAAAAGTTCTTGAAACCCATGTCACGACCACCCTGAGTACATATGTAGAGGCTAACCATTGCCTCTCCCCTTGTCAAGCTGGCTTTCGCCCCCTGCACTCTACGGAGAAGGTGGTGATCTCAGTAATGGACGAGCTGCGTGAAGGTATTGACATCAACCTTCCGCAAGCCCTGATCCTCCTGGACCTGTCAGCCGCTTTTGACACGGTGGACCACTCCATCCTCCTTAACCGTGTCAGGGCGGCGGGCATAGAGGGCTTGGCCTTCTCATGGCTTGAGTCCTTCCTAGCCGGGAGAGCTTAAGCGGTCCATCTGGCTGGCTTCACCGCGGCCTCCCGTAAGGTGGAGTGCGGGGTCCCTCAGGGCTCATCACTCTCCCCTCTCCTATTTAATTTATACATTTACCCCCTTATTTTTATGTTACAACAGCTGGAGGTCACGGTGTTTAATTACGCCGATGACCTCCAGCTAATCTTCAACCTCTCCCACTCATCTTCATCCGCCCAAAATGTCCAGACAGTCATGACGTTCATTCAGGATTGGATGAACTGCAACCACCTCAAACTCAACCCGGACAAGACCGAGTTGGTCTTGACCGGAGGTGGTTGCAGTCCGTGGTCCCCCTCCTTCTGGCCCCCGTCACTTGGTGTCCCCCCACTCCCCGTACCCAAAGTTAAAACTCTTGGGATCTTTCTGAACTCACAACTCTCTGTTCATTCACAGGTTGGTTCAGTGGTCTCTTCCTGTTTTTTTTCCCTCAGAATAATTAGGAAAGTCTCCCGCTTCTTTTCTCCCTCTGCTTTAAAAATTATCGTGCTGGCCATGGTGTTATCGCGCATCGATTATGGCAACATAATCTATAATGGGGCTCCTGCCTATGCGATCCACCGCCTGCAGTTGGTACAGAACCAGGCTGCTCGCCTGATTCATGGCCTACCTAAATACCATCGGGCCACTCCACTGCTCAAAGCACTACATTGGCTTCCAGTGAGAGAGCGCGCCCTTTTCAAACTTGGCTGCCTCACTTTCCAGGCTAGGTCGGGTACTGCCCCCGAGTTCATATGCTCAGCTATTAAGCCCTACCTTCCGGGCAGAGAACTTCGCTCCACTCATATGGCTCTTTTAGCTATCCCCCGTTTTAAAAAACAGAAGTCTGGTGGAGCGAAGTTCGCTGTTCTTGCTCCAGTCTTCTGGAATTCCCTTCCTGTTGCCCTTCGCACATCGCCTTCTTATTTACAGTTCCGGAAGGATCTCAAAACCTTCCTATTTGTGCGAGCTTACACTGCCTAGCCCTTCCAGCTGCTGCCGTCCACTGCATCACACATAGCGCCATGAAACCGCCTGGTAAAAGAGCGCTGAATAAAAGTTTTTAAATTCAAAATTCAAATTCAAACCTCCCCTTGATGGATGAAAGGAAGGCTTTCAATACCATGTGTATCGCTCTCTGCTCCAACAGGTTGATGTGCAGCTGAGCCTCCACTGGAGCCCAGAGTTTCCTGATCTCCACGTTTCTCAGATGGCCGCCTCAACCCAGAAGTGACACATCTGTCACCACTGTGAGATCTGGGTAGGAAAGGAAGAGGGGTCTGCTGCTGACCCAATCGCAGTTCGTTAGCCATCACTGCAGATCTTTTGCAATTCCCTCCAATATCTGGACCGAGTGGTAGAGATTCTCCTGATGCTGCACCCACTGGGCCTTCAGGTCCCACTGCAAAGCTCACATATGCCAGCAGGCATGCTTTACCTGCAGAATGCAGAAGGTCAGAAGACCCAGTAGCCTCAGAGTCGATTTCAATAAAATCCAGGATAGAGGTTGAAACATCAGAATCATAGCTTGAATATCCTGGACTCGCCAATTCATATGATAGGAACGGGAGTGCACTGTATCCAGAATGGCTCAGATGAAAGGGAGCGTCTGAAAGAGAGTCAGGTGTGACTTCAGCATGTTTATAATGAACTCAAGCAAATGCAGGAGGTCCACCGTAGTCTGGAGGTGTGTGACGACCATCTGGGGTGGACCCGTCTTCAACAGCCAGTCACCGAGGTAGGGGAAGACTGGAACCCGGGACCTGTGTAGATGAGATGCAACCACCGCCATCACTTTCGTGAACACCCGAGCGGGGCTGGTAAGGTGAAAGCGGTGACTGAAAGTGATTGCTGATCTGTGGGCCAGCAGGACAGGTATATTGAAATATGCATCCTGCAAATTCAGCGCTACAGTTCAGTCTCCTGGGTCCAGGGCAAACAGGACTTGTAAGCATTTTGAATTTCTCCTTTTTCAGGAAGCAGTTGAGAGGGCACAGATCTAGAATTGGGTGGAGGCCTCTGTCCTTCTTTGGCACCATAAAGTAGCGGTAATAGCAACCATAACCTACTTTGGATATCAGCATCCTCTCGATGGCCCCTTCGGCCAAAAGCGCCTGCCCTTCCTGACTTAAGAGGGAGAGAGGACCATTTGCCAACCAACTGTGACACTGATGGCAGGGTTTCTATGAATCGAAGGGTGTAACCCCGCTGAACAGTATGGAGTACCTACTTGCCCGAAGTTATTGACTGCCAGCGAGGCAGTTGGTGCTTGATCCTGCCATCAATCGGTTGCCTGTGATGTTACGAGGATACGTTAAAGAGGTTTGGAGGCTGCGGCTGCCGGGGCATGGTGAACTGGTCAGATCTCTGGCTTTTGGCCCCATGAGGCTTGTGGGGGCCACATCTGCAGCTGTGAAATGACTGGGGCGCCTACGGTTCTTGGTGGCTGCATGGAAATGGACGTGGCTGGTGGCCCCTAACATACAAGGATGACGAAATGCACACCATATTATCCAATCTTCTTGAAAGTTGCTCTTGTGAATTAACATTTTATCGCGGGCCCCTAACATAGCCATCGAAGGAGGAGAAGGCAGAATGAGGCTGGGATGGGCCCATGGTGAGTCCCAACAACCAGACAGAGGCCCTACTGTCCTTGAAGTGCTCGAGCACTGACTCTGTCTTATCGCCTAGCAGGCAAGTGCCATCAAAGGGCGCTGAGATTCTTGGTCCGGTCGCCGCTAGAGTCGACGTCGGACATCACAGGTCCAGCTCCGTAGCTGAGTCAGGAATGATAATGGCCCAACTGGCATGAGGAAATCTACCGGGTACACCTTCCGAACCCATGGAGCCCAAAGGCACTCCGGAGGAGTTGGCTCGCCCAAAGATGAAGTGCACAGCTTCTTAGAATTCCTTCATCTCAGCAGGGGTCACTCTGGCTCCAGAAAATTCTGGGAGGCGTAGAACAGATCCAGGTTTAGTCTCCACAGGGTAAGTGTGGGAGCAGTGCCTAGACTTCTGATTCCGTTCCCATGCCTCATGTGATGACTTGGACCAGCACTGTGAAGTCGAAGAATGCTTCGACTTCTTGGTCTTCTCTTCTCGTGGGACTTACCCAATGAAACGTTGGACCTTGATGATGACTAAAGGGAATGATTCAGAGAACGGGCCTGGGATATTCTTTGCGACCGGGACCTGGAGCAATCCAGAGTCGTCTGGTGCAGAGTGAGCAGGAGCTTTAAAGCATGCTCCCGGACCACTTTCGGGTTCATTGCACTGCAGTCATGGCATGCCTTGGAGTCATGGCCCGGCTGCAGGTAACATAAGCAAACCAGGTCTGTCACAGACACCTGCCTGTTGCATGCTCCACATTGTTTAAAACCCAAAGGTTTTTAGGGGACATTCCTATGGCACATTGGGAGTGTAATTGGATTGAACAAAGGTTGACCAAAAGTTGAAAAAAAGCAGTCAAAAGAAGACCGAAAGACTAAGATAGCTCTTCGGGATCTGCGCAGAAAAAAAATAACTGATGTCAGAGCACTGGAGTGGTGCCTAAATAGGCACTGCGCATGTCACATCCAGCATGGACGAGGCCTACGGCACCGATGCAGTGCTGATTTGTGTCACCTACCGTCATGCAGAAGTACTACTCAAGATTTTCCAAATCCAATCTGACGCCTGGATTATATTCTAAGGTAAGGAGTTCTCGGCTAGAAGTCTCTATCAGATACATGCGACCATCGGAAGGGCATGGAGTCCCAGCAAGTCCGCCTCCAACTTCCATCCTTACTAGGTTGGTAAATTGAGTACCATTACATTGGGCACAAGTAATTTGTTATAGCATCTAGGAACAGTACAGTAAGGAGTGCTATATAAAATAAGTGCTTGTTGTTATCAATATTATTTGCTGATGGTTGTCTGCTGGATTCCGGTTATTCCAATGACAGATTGTCTATAAATAGGTGATGGGAGGTCAGATTTGAGTGTAATCAGTGATTTGTGTGTTTGGGTAGATTGTGAAGGTTTGTATCTTGCTGTACCAGCTTTGGCAAACTGTAAAATTTAAATGAGCATTTATCTCCATAGTGCTATGTATCAAATTATTCTTTGGTATGCTATAGTATACAGCACTTGAGCCTAGTGTGTCTTTTTACACCTTTACCATTTTTATTGTCTTTGTAAAGATTTGTGTGTGGAAGTAAGGGTCTGAGTCAATTCGTTTTATGAAATCATTGGCCAAATTAAGTAGGTTACATGAAATTTGCTTCATGTATTTTTAAACAATTATGGGTGGTGAAGCCACCAGAAATAGATTTAGTGCCAGAAAACACCTCCATTTTTTTGCAGATTTGTTTCACAGCAAATTAGTGAAACATGCGCCATTTGTTAAAAAAAAAAACGTGAAAGTTTAACTTACGCACTCGGTAAATGTAAAAAGATTCACACCTTTTCAGACATTTTGGTGGTTTGCCTTTTATAAACGACATCATTGGGTTACAAGCTGTCTTGCAAATAGTGTGTCTGACGATAAAAAGAAAAGAATTACGTATCCATACGCTTGACCTGGAATGACTGGTAATCTAAAAGTTTGGAATACTTTTTTCGAGTCCTGATACCAGTGTAGAGTAGACGAGAAACGCTGCACTAGCTTCCACTTTGAACTTTAACTCAAGGATATTTTCATAATCCTTGGACTTCGAGGGAACTTCATGATAAAACAAGCATTGCCAAAGCCAGTAGGTCTAGCCTATGCAAGAGCTATTGGCTGCGCCAATATGTATTAGCAGTGTTGTAATCCAGAGTGGCTGCTGTTCAACATGGCTAAAAGTTAGTGGGGTAAAGGAGAGTGGCATGGAGTGAAGTGTCGTAAAGTGGAGTAGAGTAGAGTGTTATGGAGTGGTGTACATTGGCGTGGAGTGGGATGCAGTAGAGTTGAGAGGCGTAGAGAGGAGTGAAGTGGAGTGTAATTGAGTAGCGTATAGTGTTGTGGAGTGTCGTGGTGGGAGTAGAGTGTCATAGAGTGGAACGGCGTAAAGGTGAGTGGCATAGAGTGGAGTACACTGTGAGAGTTGAATGGAGTGGCATGGAGTGTCGTGGAGTGGTGTGGAGCAGAGTGGAGTGGTCTAAAGAGTGTTGTGTAGAGTGGAATAGAGTGTTGTATAGTAGAGTGGCGTAGAGCAGAGTGGATTGTCATAGAGTGTAGTGGCATAGAGTGTTCTGGAGTTGAATGGCATAGAATGGAGTGGTATAGAGTGCCATAGAGTTGAGTGGCATAGAGTGTCATAGTGGAGTGGCAAAGAGTGGAGTGGAGTGCTATAGAGTGGAGTGGAAAAGGGTGGTGTAGTGTATCAGTGGAGCAGAGTTTAATGGAGTAGAGCATCATAGAGTGGAGTATTATGGAGTGGAGTGTTGGTAGACTGGAGTATAGTAGAGTGGCCTAGAGTGAAGTGGCGTAAAGTAGATTGACATAGAGTGCATTGGTTTTGATTGATTTTGAGTTAAGTGGTGTAGAGTGCATTTGCGTAGAGTGCAGTGATGTAGAGTGCAGTGGCATAAAGTAGAGCGGTACAGATTAGATTGAAGTGGTGTAGAGTAGAGTGGCTCAGTGTGGACTAGAATGACGTAGAGTGAAGTGGTGTAGAGTGGGGTGATGCTAGAGTGTAGTGGCATAGAGTGTTGTGGTGTAGAGTGCAGTGGTGTAGATTGGCGCAGAGTGGAGTGGTGTAGAGTGCAGTGATGGAGAGTGCAATAGTGTAGAGTGACATAGCGTGCAGTGGCATAGAGTAGAATGTTGTAGAGTATAGTGGTGTAAAGTAGTTGGCATAGGGTGCATTGGTTCTGAGACAAGTGGTGTAGAGTGCAGTGGCGTAGAGTGCAGTGGTTAAGAATACAGTGATATAATGTAGACTGCAGAGGCAAAGAGTGGCACAGCATAAAGTGCAGTGGTGGAGAGTGCAGTGGCATAGAGTCAATTGTTTCAGAGTAGAGTGGAGTGGAGTGGTGCAGGGCACAGTATAGTGGTGCAGGGTAGAATACAGCGGAATAGAGAAAAGGCCTAGAGCACAGCAGTGTAGAGAAGAGTGGCACTGATTGCAGTAGCATAGAGTGGTGTGGTGCCTAGTGGAGTAGAGTGGCATAGGGTGCAGGGGTTTAGAGTAAATTGTTTAAGAGTAGAGTGGTGCAGAGTAGAGTGGAATGGTATAGAATAGTGGCTTAGAGTGCATTGGCATAGAGTGGAGTGTTGGAGAGTGGAGTGGTGTAGAGTAAAGTGGTGGAGAGTGGAGTGACTTAGACTGGAGTGCTGCAGAGTACAGTGTCATACAGTGGAGTGGTGTAGAATGTAGTGGCGCATAGTAGTTTAGTGTGGGGGTAGAGTGCATTGCCAGTAGAGTGGAGTAGTATAGAGTAGAGAGTCGAAGAGTGGGGCAGATAAGAGTGCAGTGACGCACTGTGGAGTGGTGTGGCGTAGTATGGAGTGGTGCAGAGTAGAGGGGGTGTGGAGTGGTGCAGAGCAGAGTGGAGTGGGGTAATGTGGAGTAGGCATGGTATGGTAGCGTACTGCCATTACAGCCAACACATCTTCAATTGAAATGCCGTTGCACTCACATATAGGTTTACTGATAAAAGTATACAGGGCGCCAACAATAATATGTGGAAATGTCATCACCCAATGTATTGACTTGATCTTCAGCACAGTTAATTTACAGACATTTAAATTCTGTTTTGTGCTAGAAAAAATAAATAACATTGTACAGCCTTCCTCAAGCGGAGCCCCAGTAGCCAGCATGATTGTCACACAAGTCCTCTCACTTTGAAGTCAGAGAAAGACAAGCATTGGAAATGCAAACGGTATCACAATTGTTTGATTTAGAGCTACTGGCATTGCAAATGGCAATGTGTTTTACCCATGTGTTACGGAGTGTATGTATGTGGTGTGTAATGGAATTATGTGGATTGGATTAGTTCGTTGTGGAATTGTGTGGCGTGGAATTGTGTGGTGTGGAGTGAATTTGTGTAGTGGAATTATGCTATATGGTGTGTTGTGGAATTATGTGGACAGTAATTATGTGGTATTAGTGGAGTGGAAATATGTGGAGGGGTTGTGTGTTATGAACTGTAATCATGTGAAATGGTATTTTGTTTTGTGGAATGTTATAAAGTTGAGGTTAATTATGTGGTATGCTGTTGCATTTTGTGGTATGATGTGGAATTTAGTGGCATGGATTGGATGTATGTGGTGTGTAGAGTAATTGGTTAGTTGAGTTGATTTATGTGGTTTGGTGTTTAATTATGCGGTGTGGATTGGAAATGTGTGGATGTTGATAGGTAGGAGCTTTGTTTTAGATCAGTGTCTTTGGGTGTAAAAAAACGAAAAACTGATGTTTGGACAAATAAGTGCAGCAATGTTTGTAAAAAGCAAAACATTAGTGAATCACTGAAGCTTGACGTTAAAAACAAGCTTGCAAATATAAGATAATGGATATGTAACAGATTCACAGGCAGGGATACAGCTATTGCTTTGATGATTGGAATGATTTAAGGAACACTAAATATTTGTAAGCACTCTCCAATATTGAGGTAGCGAACATCAAACTAATTTGTAGAGCAATATTGTAACACGCTCTCGTTTAGATAAAACTTCCATCCCTAAATACATTTAAATACTTTTTTTTGTCAAAGTTGCACTTGTGAGTTTTACCACTATTTTTGTAAATATTGTGTTCTTTATGTGCTTTAGAGCACGCTGAAAGGCAGTTATGTTTTTTATGTACTCACGCTGTTAAACGTGCCTAACTAATATCGGAGAGAGTGTATATCTTTCCATTTAATTTACGTAATTCAATACATTAAATAAAAAGCTATGCAATCTTCCTAATACTAGTTAAGCCCTTTCAACAGCGTAAAAGCATACATAAGAATAATGTCTGCTTTTTATCACGCTTTTAACATCGGACCAGCTCCGAGGAAAGAAATTAACTGTGTAAATAGAGACCTACAACTGGGCGAGCGTTTAGGTCCTACAGCTACAACATGTAGACAGATGAAACCATGAGGCAGGAGGGACAGGGACTGCTGGGAGAGACATGGTGTGTGCTCAGGCAGCAGTGCTACGTAGCACACCCCATAACAGGCATTACCTCCTCGTCAGCCCTCCCTGTCTCCGTCCAAACCAAATGAGCATAGCTCCTGCCACCAGAATCTCTCAAGCAAAACTAAAAGCCCATCCCTTCCCTCCAGGCCCCACCCATACACTGAGGCATATAACATGTGACCCCCCCTATCCCCATCCTGTTTTTTTTTTCTACGGATTACTTCCTGGCAAGACTTCGTCACGGGGGTGCTGCGATGCCTTTGGCAGGTGAGTGTGAAGCGGTCTGCTTTTACGGCCGTTGGTTCCCCTACGTGCCTGTCAGGGTGTGTTTGAGTCCCTACTTTAGCAGGACTGTGGGGTTGGGGGGTCTGGACTGCCTAGTGTGTGGTAGTGAGTCCCTGCTGCGGCCTCCCCTCTTCCTGGTTCGTTCCCTGCTTTATCGGGAACACCCAGGGAGGGAGGGAAGGTGTGTTGGGCGCAGCTGGCCTATCTATGCGCGCCAGGGGCGTGACTGATCAGCTCCTCCTCGCAGGACTTCTACGGGGGCTAGGTGCTCGTTTCGTTTTCGAGCCTGTGTTTCCCCTCTGTTGTTGGCAGCTGCCTCTGCAATGGCGGACTCCGCCTCATTGGCGGTTTCGTGTGTGGTGTGGTTTGGCATGGCGGGCGGACATGTCAGCTCATTCGTTGTGAAGGTTGCCTGTTGGTGGTGCCGCTGGGGGTTTCCGTTACCCCGTAATACAGAAGGGCTCCGTCTCTCTATACTTGGGGGGGATTTTCGGGGCTCCTGTGCGAGGGTTTGTCACTGTTCCTTGAGGAGGGGTGGTCGTACTTTACCCGTGTGGTTACGTGTTGGCGCCTGATGTTCCCTGATGGGGTTTTCCCTATCTTTGTTAGCCTTACGCATTGGAAGACGTGTGTGGGACGCTTACCTGAGTGTGCACTGGTTACTGTGGCACGGGCTTCTGGGCTCTTTCGGGTTCCTTACGGTTGGGGCCGGATCCATTTATTTCTTTTGTGGGATTGGAATTGTCTCTGATTGGCCAGTCTGTGGGCCGGCATTCTGTCCTGTTGGGGATTGGCTTTGGGTCCAGGTGGCATTCCCTGGTTGGCCCACGTGGATCTTGCATTGATTGGTCTGGAGAATTTATTGGGCGCTGGTTCTCTGTTCTCCTGTCTACATCATGGAGAGTGGAGGTTTGGGCGTGAGTAAGCTCCGCTGTGTGGAGGAGGTGGTGTTCGCTGGGTCTTCCACTGCTCCTTCCCTGGCGGATATGCAGAAGATGATTTAGGCTGCTGTGGCTGCGGCCTTTATGGCTTGTGAGCCCAAGGGGTCTAAGAGGCTCAAGTTGGATGCCTCTGCTGACATAGCTCCGGACATGGATTCGGACAAGGAGATGAAGGATGGTTTTGTCCAGGGGGCTGACCTTCACAATATTCTACAACATGTTCTGGACAATTTGGGGTTCCCTGGTCCCGTGGAGGTTGGATAGTCGAAGACTTTTCCGCCAATTTCCTGAAAAAGGAGCCTGAAAGCCTGCCTTTCCCCGGTTTCTGGCTAAGAGGTATCCCTTGCAGGGGTTTGCTGAGTAATTCCCGGCTGTGGTGAAAGTGGATTCCCTACTGGATGGTATGGCGTCCCAGAGCCTGGTGGTGTACGAGGATGCGGTTCCTTCGGATCCTGGGGACAAACGGGTTGAGGGGGTCTTGAAGCAATCCTTTGCTGTTTCTAATCTTGCTGTTCGGTCTGTGGCTTACACCAGCTATCTGGTTCAGTCGCTTCTTAAAGATTGTCAGGGTATTTCTGAGCAGCTCTTGCTGGATGACGATCCCTCAGACTTTTTGTCCATGTTGGAGCAACAGTTGCGTTTCCTGACAGATTTGTCCTTCGATTCCCTTAGTTCGCCGGCGGCAGCGTCTGGAGCCTCAGTGGCTGCTCGGAGGCAGTTGTGTCTAAGGCATTGGAAGGCTGAGGCTGCTCAGAAGGCTGCCGTGATGAAGCTTCCCTTCACGGGCACTAACTGTTTGGGGAACCTTTGGAGGCATTAATTAAGAAGGCTGCTGAGGACAAGAAATTGTTGTCTCCGGTCCGCTCTTCTCAGAAGGGGAAGTTTGCGGGTTATAAGAGGGCTTTTGGACAGGCGTTTCAACCTAAAATGGATGCCCAGTCCTTTTGTGGTAGGGGACGTGGCCGGAGTGTCCCTTCCTTCCACAAGTCCCGGGGTCAACAGGGTGCTTCCTCTTCTGCAGGTCCCTCCAAGTCGTGACTATGTGAGGAGCTGGTTGGGGGTGCCAGTTGGGGGTCGCCTCACGTCTTTTTTTCCTGTTTGGGAGGTGTTCGTTCTAGATCAGTGGGTCCTGCAGGTGGTCTGGCTGGGCTACGGGATCGAATTTGGTGTTCCCCCGGGGGATGTGTTCAGAGCAACGCCTGTTTCCAGATCTCAGACAAAGTGTCAGGCTCTGTTCGACGGAGTTCGGGTCTTGGTTTCCAAGGGGGCTGTAGTGAGGGTGCCTGTGAGTCAGCAGGGTCGGTGGGTTTACTCATTCCTGTTTCTGATCCAAAAGCCAAATGGGGATTACCGGCCTGTCCTGGATCGAAAGGCTGTAAACTTAGTATTCATCATCGGTCCTTCAAAATGGTGACTCTACAGTTGATTCTTCCCTTCCTGTCGGTGGGGGATTTCCTGGCTTCTCTGGATCTCCGGGACGCCTACTTTCATGTGCTGGTGCACCCGGCTTCGCAGAGGTTCCTGTGGTTCTGTGTGGGGGTGGATCATTACCAGTTCCAGGTATTGCCGTTTCAACAGTCTGCCTCTCCTAGGGTGTTTACTAAAGTGTTAGCGCCCTTGGTGGGCTTGTTGCATGCTCAGGGGGTCCAGGTATTCCCTTACTTGGACGATTGGTTGATTTCTTCCTCTTCTTTCCTTCAGGCTCAGACCCATAACCAGGAGGTTTGCAGGCTCCTTCAACAGTTCAGGTGGATGCCGAACTTGGAGAAATCCCATCTTTGCCCCACTCAGAAACTGCTGTTCATTGGGGGGGTTTTTCAACACAAGGTGGGGAAAGGTCTTCCTGTCGGAACCCCGCAGACTGACTCTGATGCACGAGCTGAGGAAAGTGTTGGGGGCTCGGTCTTCCACGGCTTGCCAGTGGTTGCGTGTTCAGGGGCTGATGTCGGCTACTGTGATGATTGTTCCTTGGGCCCATTTGCACTTATACCCCCTGGTGAATCATGTTCTGGGGCATTGGGATCCGTCCTCTCTGGATTACGAGCTGTTGATTCCAGAGATGTGGCCATCACCCGGGAGTTGTCCTGGTGGCTGGTGGATCAGAACCTCTTGCAGGACTTGCCCTTTTTGTCCCAGGAGAGATTGGTCCTGACAACCGATGCCAGCGAACTTGGTTGGGGGGTGGTGTTGGCTCAGGAGTCGGTGCAGGGGCTTTGGTCTGTGCTGGAGGCGCGAATGTCTTTGAACTGGAGGGAGTTGAAGGCGGTTAAGTTGGCGTTGGCTCATTTTCTGCCTTGGGTCCTCCAGAGGGATGTGGTGGTGCGATCGTACAACACGGTGGTGGTGTGTTATGTCAACTACCAGGGGAGTGCGAAGGTGGCTTCCCTCAACTTGTTGGCTCAGCAGATCTGCCAGTGGGTGGAGTCGCACTTGTTATCTCTGAGGGCTTTGCATCTGGTTCCCTCTGTTGTTGAGGTTGGCGGTGGGGCCTTGCTGGAGGTTGCCGGTGGTCCCTTGTACCCTGTCGTTTCCCCCTCTATCTCGGGGGTGTCTGGTCCGCTTGCAGCTGGCCGGTTGGCTGCTGAGAGGATGAACCTTGTGGCTTTGGGGTGTTTTCCCTCTGTGGCTTAGTTTATTCAGCGGTCCAGGTGCCCTTCTACTCTCAAGGCCAATGCCAGGCATTGTGTGTCTTTTCTGTCTTGGTGTATGGCTCGGGGGTGGTCTGTGTTGGAGGTGGATCCAGTACGTATCTTGGATTTTTCAAAGGATGGGTTCGATTTGGGTCTGGCTGTGTCCTCCCTGAGGGCTCAGTGGGCAGCTATTCGGGCCTTTCGAGGTTCGGACTGTGAGCCGGTGGTCTCCTTGGTGTCCCGGTTGTTGCGGAGTTGTTTCCTCCAGAAACCTGTTGTTAAGTCCTTTGCGCCTAGTTGGGATGTGCCTCTGGTTTTGGGGGCCTTGCAGGGGCCTCTGCAGGAGGTTTGAGCCTCTGCAGGAGGCTTCTTTGTGATTTTTGACGATCAAGGTGCTTTTCCTTGTCGCTATTACCTCAGCTCGGAGGATTGGTGAGTTGGGCTCCTTGCATTTTCTGTGCCCTTTTTGCATTTTTTTCCCGATCGGGCTGTTCTGCGGCCTGATCCTTCCTTTGTTCCCAAAGTCCCTTCCTTGTTTCACTGCTCAGAGGATCTGGTTTTGCCTGTTTTCTGTCCGGATCCTCTTTTGGAGGTTGAGGTGCGGCTGCACTGTTTGGACATTCGGCAGGCTCTGGAGGTGTACTTGCTGCGTACTAAGCCTTTTAGTAAGGTGGATTCTCTTTTTGTGACCTTTGGGCTGGCTGGTCAAGGTCTGAAGCCTTCTGGGGCTACTCTCAGTCGTTGGCTACGGTGGGCTGTGGGAGCTGCGTATGAGGTTTGTGGTGTGTTGGCACCTGGGTCAGTTCAGGGGAGGTCGATTCGGGGGGTGTCGACTCGGGGGATGGCTGCTTCCTGGGCTTGTTTTCAAGGGGCTTCCATGGTCAAGATCTGCAGGGCTGCTACCTGGAGCTCTCCTCACACCTTTATGTCCCATTATCATTTGGTGGTGGGTGGGACTGAATCTGCTGGGTTTGGGAACGCAGTGTTGCGTTCTGCTCCGGTGGTGTGACATTTTGCTGTGCTAATAAAGTCTGTTTTTGCTACTGAGTGAAGCCGATTCTTGCTTTGGTATCTGCTCATTTGGTTTGGAGTGGGGCGGGAGGGCTGATGAGGAGGTAATGTCTGGTTACTTACCGGTAATATTCATTACTCCGAGTCGCATCCCTCCCTTTCCTAGTCCAGGTTCCCATCCCTCTCTCCCAGTTCGGCTTCTTGTGCTTGGTGGTACTGAATGGGGATAGGGGGGTCACATGTTATATGCCTCAGGGTGTGGGTGGGGCCTGGAGGGAAGGGATGGGTATTTAGTTTTGCTTGGGAGTTTCTGGTGGGAGGAGCTATGCTCATTTGGTTTGGACTGGGACGGGGAGGGCTACGACTTGGAGTAATGAATATTACAGGTTAGGAACTGGACAGTGACACACACTAGAGCAGGCACTAGAAAGGGGTATGTAGCGTGCATTGCTGGCAGCCTGCATATATAATAAAAACAATTGGAGAATGCCGCCATTATTACTTGCGTTGTGGCACCACAGAAATTAGGAGTTGTCAATGTAGCTCCCCAGAAGCTGATAATGTGCAGGGCTAATGCCGTAAATTAACTTGAAACCGCAAATGAAAATGCCCATTGATCTTGTGGGCTCAAACCACTCAAGCAAACAAAAGCCCCGATACGACAACCTTTTGACTGCATGCCACCTCCCCTCTCCCTTCACTACGAAGAACAAGCATTTGAATGCAATTGTGGCTCTCGTGCTTTAGATGTAAACATCTTAAGCTAAAGCGTGGGTGCCCTGATTGCTTCAAAAGTAAGGAAATAAAAAACACTTTTTTTCTATTTCTTTACTTTTGAAGCAATCGAGGCACAGCACTTTAGCTTAAGATGTTTACAGCCAAAGCACAAGTGCCGCGATTGTAACCAAAGTAAATAAAGAGAAAAAAATGGCGGCAGCACGTCTTTATTTTCTCTTTATTTACTTTGGTTAAAATTGCCGCTCTCGTGCTTTTACTGTAAACAGTGCCACGATTGGTTCAAAAGTAAAGAAATTGAAAAAAAAAAAATTCTATTTCTTTACTTTTAAAGCAATTGCACCACCAGCGCTTTAGCTTAAGATGTTTACAGATAAGAAACGAGTGCAGCGATTTTAACTAAAGTAAATAAAGATAAAAAAAATATTTGCAATGCAATAGGTCTCGCATTTAAATGCAAGACCTATGGCATTGGAAAGAAGTGGCCTCCATTGTCCCGGCTGCTTCAAAAGAGAAAGCGCGCATGGCAGGCTAAATGTAAGCAAAGCACGTCGAGCCTGCATTAAGAGAAACTCAATAAAGAAAATAGTGCTTACAGACTTAAGAACACATACTGTGTAACAACCAAAGTAAAAGGGCTAGTCATCATAGGAGGTTACAGATGAAGACAAGGCGGTACTAAGGAGGGACTAACAAGTCTATTTACGAATCGGAAGCCAGCATTTACGAAGGACAATGACACAACCCAAAGACAAATATGGGCGGCGAGTGGGCGGGGCTATTATTCCGTACTCCAGTACAACAAGTCTCGCAGAGCAGCGCATGCCTCTAGGCTCGACCTAAAAAAATAAACACCAAGCTCCCTGGAAGACACGGCCTGATATTTGACCTCCGGGTTTGAATGCAAAGCAAATGTGACAGGATAAGAACAAGATTTAAAGGCCTGTTTACAGAAAGTGAGTTTGTTGAAGAATACAGTAAACAAGGTTTGGGCAATGGGAGGCACAAACTCGAGCTGGACAGCCTAAAGCAAAGAAAGCCAGCAAATAAAAAGCCAGAAAATGTGAGTTGCAAACCACAAAGACAATGGTAAGCAACATAGAGAATGCATTCCTGGTTCAACTTTCTGAATGTCCCCAAGATTTCTTTAGCAAACCACACAGCTGCACTGTCTTATAGGCTGCGACCTAAAAATGAATAACTCTGCACATTTCCTAATGTCCATCATTCTAGTTGGTGAACAGTAGTTAATTCCTGCTTCCCTTCCATGCAGGCTAGTTGGTTTCTATTTTTACGGCAGTAGCTTATCCATATCCATATATATGTTAATAATTCATGAAAGGCAATCCTGTGCAAAGGCTGTTCACATTTGCTTACCGTTCTGCTGAACGAACTAGAATCAAATGCTTTGTTGAAATCCTAGTGGTTCATGTTCCTCACTCTGCCTTGATCTATTTCCTAAGTAATCCTGCCCCAAAAACCTAATATTATTTGTCTAACAAGCCGTATTGTGGCTTCTTTTAATGAATGTATACAATTGTTTAAATCAGTGTTTCCCAAACTGTGGGTTGAGACTCACTCGTGGGTCATGAGCCAATTTCTGGTGGGTCATCAACGTCTAGGCAATAAATAGGGATGCCTTTAAATTAGGTACTTATTATGCCACATATGCAGCGCTTCAAAGACAGATGTCAAATGTCAGGCTATGTCTGCTGCTTATTTTTTAACATGGAGACTCCTCTCGGTTTACAGTCAGAGAAAGAAGAATAAAGCGAATTATGTGACAGTGTTACTGGGGTGCATAAGGCGTGAAAGCACAGCCGTAGAATGTACTTTTTTCCTAAAACACAGCAAAATGTAAATATCTGTAAATTAACTGTACACATTCAGCAGTTAGCAGAGCAAAATGAAGCCCATTTTATTTTATTTAGTTCTGAAGTGTGATGGAAACATTCGGTTTTAGTAGGATCAGAACGAATAACGACACATTACTTGGAGATGCACAAATAACAAATATTCACTGAAACCCGATTTCCACACTTCATCATTTGGGTGCAATATAATTAAATCAGTCAGGCTGTATGTCGATGCAAATTTAGTGACCGTTTCAATGGGAAATGGCATGTTTGCAAATAACAATACGCTACCACACGATGCGGTAGTTACATAAAAAAAGTGCCCTTCCATTTGTCCCTTAGAGGAAGGTGGGTCGCGAAAATTTGTCGTACAAAAAGTGGATAGTGTTTCTAAAAAGTTTGAAAGGCACTGCTATAGAGACATCTTTATATGTATGTACATATACATGGCAATATATGGGTAATTATAATGTTAATATGTGTGTATGTTATATTAGTATACACATAGCTCGATCTCGATGTGTGATTGTCTGTATACATGTATATATCTATTGTACTTTAATAATAGCAAAAACGGAAAAACAATTAAAATGGATCATAAAAATAAATGTTTGCATTTGGCATTGCATATATATGTCAAACTATATAATAAATACATCTTATTTACATAACATATAGGTGAGGGAGTATGTGTATATTGATGTATGCTTCTTTCTATGAAAACACGAATGTGTCACAGTATATAAATCTGATTTTAAGGAAGGTACCCATAAGAGTATTACATTAATTCAATGGACATTGGGGTATATGCAGATGTGGTTGTAGATATAAATGTGTCCTTGGACATGCAACAATGCTTCAGTTAAAAGCAGATAAATTAATACAAGGGAGGAAAAAAACAAGCTCTGTATATTTTGTTGACTAAGCTACAACTTTGATGTAGCTCTACAAGATGTGCTTTCTCACCCACGGGTGACATGGTTGAACTTGGTTCAATGGTCTAATGATGAATGTAAAAGACAGGTTATTGTTACCCCGCTGATCACTATTCAATGTGTTATTGAAATAGAGATATTGCTTTTGGGCAGGGCCACTGGAATTAAAACATTTGTGCTGCTGCTGCAACTTTCGCATGATTATAGATTTGCGGCATTTGCCACATAATCCATCATCTGCTGCATAATCTGCTGATTTAAACGAAAATATGGTTTCTAGTGCAAACAATTCAAAAGTTACTAAAAATGAAGTGGCGCAGTGGAGGGCCATTTGCAAAGGTTGACTGGTCACCCTTCTGTTGCTTATTGCTATATTTGGGTGTTTATCTGGTACTTATGAGTTGCAACTAATGCACAGACAGTGTTAGAAAGATTAAAAATGACAAAATAACAAAGTAATGCTATCACAAAATGTGCTGCATTACCCCGCATAAATTGCCTTTTCATGCCCCATAATTTACTCAAACCTGCTGCGTAATACTGCCCTCCTCTGCCACATAGTTCCAGTGGGCCTGCTTTTGGGTTACTAACAACCCATATGAAGGGATTAGGGGTACCGGAGTAACAAACCTATTTCGTTATTCACAATATCACACACACACTGCACTAAAAAGTATAAACACTTTAAGTAGAAAGTATTTATTACTATAAGAACAACCTGTTTCTAAGTACATCTAAAAAAACGACACAGAATATTATTAAAACAGCAAGAAGACACGTTATAAATAAGGAGAATAACGTTTACATTTTTAACATGGCTAAATTTGTCATCTAGATCCTAACGGCTTCTTCCTAGCACTACACTAAGAGAGCATGGAAGGCAGAGCAACTTGTAACTAGATTTTTTTAGGGTGATGAGATGCACTGCATATCTTGTTGACCTCAAAAGTCTGCCCTTACCAGCTGAGGCGTGAAGACCGTGTTCCCTGTGAAGGGCAAATAAAAGCTGCGGTCTTCCTCCAGGACTCAGCATTAACAGTTTAGGGTGCCAGGCAAAATGTAGCCTCTTCGATGTGCACACTGTGCTTGCAGCAGGTGTGATAATCTGGGCGAAGGACCTCGCCTGACAAGTGGTCAAAGCAGTCCTTATATACTAAATCTTATCAGGAATTGGAATTCCTTGCATAGGTTTAGGAAGGACTGACATAGATTATGTTAATGAAGGTGTGCTTCCCAGACTTTTCCTTATGAACATTTAAGGTAAAAAGACGCCAATTCACTCTACACCGTTTCGGCTATATGTCTGTATTTGTTCTCTTTCGTTGAGTAGACACTTTTCCCAGACTAATGTCGCAAAAGGTGTTACATCTATCTCATTGGTTGAATGACTTGCACTTTCACAGTTCTTATAAAGATATGGTCAGACCACATCTGCGTCCAATGGCAGACATGACAATGATTCTGCATGAATCGGGAAAGAGGACGACTTCCATTGTCTAAGATTTAGAAGATGGCGACCTCCATTATCCAAGGTGGAGTCAGACATTAGGGGCTTTATGGCAATTTAGCCGCAAGATACGCATGTATATCAGAGCATGTAAATATTGCTGCTTCTATGTGCATATGGGTGTATATATAAAATGTTTTATGCCTTCTACTAAAAAGTTACTAAGTGTCACGTGTATATATGTATATGTATATCACTACATATTTAGATGTGTGGGTATATCTCTATAGATGTTATTTGTTAATTCCAGTTATTTGTTTACAAAAATCTATTCCATTCAACCTTTGTCCTATCCCTCCTCTCTAAAACTCATCCCAAACCTTTCTGACTACTGTGAACTCCCAAACATCCTTTTCAGACTTCCTCCTCCTTTTTAGCCAGTTCACTTACCTAGCAGACACACATGTCCACTACTCCAAATAACAACTTAGAACTTCCCTTTTCTAATCCACTCCCTACTCACTTTAATACTAAATGCACAAGGAATTGTGAGCACAAACCTAAACTTATCACAACTAATCCACAAGGAAAAAAGGAAGTACATATTACTAATCTACTAACTATTTAACTCTAATCTTGAAATCCAGAGTAGCATGCTGTTTACTGGCAAGCGCTTTAATGTCTCATTGAGGGTAGTAAGCATCATATAATTTCAATTTTGCAATTTACAATTACAATTCACAAATCCTCCCTCTCAAATTCTGCCAGAAGCACTTACTTACATGTTAGACTGGGTTACACAGTAATCTGTGACTGTTGACAAGAAGTTGGTGTACCTCTTTGCATGTCTATCAAGCCCATCTTGGTTAGGTGGTAAATATTTAGAAGAATATGCACTTGTCAGATAATACAATCCCACATTTACCGTTTTGATTTTAGAGTAATGTGCTGTCTCCTTTGATGTATCTATCGAATGTAGACACATTTTTACAACGCAGAATGATATAAGGTGTTGAACATTAATCTGTTCTTTTTATTTTCTCCTCAAACACACCAACAAGATCAAAGAGAAAGGTGTGGAGGAGTCTGTGGGCAATAGGTGCATATTTCGGGATCATCAATGTTCTAGCACCATAGCATGAATTATTACTTTGTGGGATATGGTAGCCAGTTAATAGAGCGAGGCAGCCGTGCCTTGTGTGACCATTTTGCTGAGATTTGTGTACACTGTGGGGGAAGTTAAGGGTGGCAAGAGAAGTGCATGCCCATTGTGGATACTCCCTTTATTTTAGGGTGACATTGTCCCTGTTTTTGCCTGGCCTGGACTAAGGATCTTCTGTGAAGGTTTTGCCATTAAACCTTTGTCATACTGTTAATTTCTGTTGATGATCAATGCTATTTATTATTTACATGCTGCACTCCACGCATTTTATTCTTTATGTTCCTAATCCATCCTCCACTCTTACTACAAATGCATGCATTTGAATGTTATCACTACTTCATCACAGATCTTTTTTTAGTGTGTGAGTACCTTACTGCTCTTCTCATCCTACTTGAACACAGAACTTATGTGAAAGATCTGAGTGCCCCGTTGCAGGTGCAAGTTCTCACTCAACCCTATCATTATCTTTCTACTATATATGTAAGTGTATTTAATTAATGCTGAATTTAAAGATAAATATAACTAGTATTAGTACATTCTTTATTTGGTTTTTTAAAATACCATCAAAGCACATCATATAAATACAATCATCATACAAAACCATAAACTAGCTTAAAACATACAGAAGCACATGCATCATTCTAAATACTGCAAACTGTATTTTTACATTTGGAATGCATCAACCCAAATGCAAATTTGCATTTAAGTAATCACAAAATTTGCGATTACTTTAATTGCAAATGCATTTAGGGAATCGCAAATTGTGATTCCCTAAATGCAATGCATGCTGCAATTTTAAATTGCCATTTCGCATTTAGGGATCACTAATTACCATCAATTTAAATTGATGGTAATTTGCAAAAACGTTGAAAAATGCACTAAAGTGCATTTTTCAAAGTTCCATGTTACACACACATGCCCTTGGAGCATGTGTGTGCGCAACATGTGGTCACATGGCAATTTCAGGGGTGCATCAGGGTGTCCTTTTGGCACCCTTGCACCCTTGAAATTGCATGCACAATTGGTGAGTACCTATTTAGTACTCGCAAATTCCGCACGCAATTCCCATTCATTACTTGATTGCGATTCGCAATTTGCGAGTCACAATTAAGGAATGTGTATGAGTTGCAATTTGTTTTGCGATTCCTACATGCATAAGGAATTGCCATTCCTAAATTGCGATTCCTTAAAAATCACAATTTAGGAATTGCAGTTCCTTACTTTGATGGATGTGGTCCACATTTACTTGAAAATATTAAACTATAGTCATTTATTAATCCCTAAAGTGCAAATGCAAGAATGTTTGAACAAGGGTCTAATTTATGGTCAACCCATCTAGGAATGACACATTTCTGAAGGAGCGAAGGGGCCTATGCATCATTCTAAATACCGGTCGCAAAGGGGCAGATTCGCAGAATCTTTCTCTTTGCGACCGGCATTTTTGCATTTGGGATGCATCAACCCAAATGCAAATTCACAATTTAAGTAATCAAAAAATGTGTGATTACTTGAATTGCAAATGCATTTAGGGAATCGCAATTTGCGATTCCCTAAATGCAATGCATGATCCAATTTTAAATTGCGATTTTGTAATTAGGGATCACCAATTACCATCAATTTAAAGTTGATGGTATTTTGCGAAAACTCCATGTTCCATGTTACACACACACATGCCCTTGGGGCATGTGTGTGCGCAACATGTGGTCACATGGCAATTTCAGGGGTGCACCAGGGTGTCCTTTTGCCACCATTGCACCCTTGAAATTGCAATTTGCGAGTACCTATTTGGTACTCGCAAATTGCGCATGCAATTCCCATTCATTCCTATGGGCCTCTAGGCCCATTTGAATGAATGGGAAGCTATTCCTTTATTGCGATTCGCAATTTGCGAGTCACAATTTAAGGAATGTGCATGAATTGCAATTTGTTTTGCGATTTCTACATGCATAAGGAATTGCCATTCCTAAATTGCGATTCCTTAAAAATCACAATTTAGGAATCGCAGTTCCTTACTTTGATAGATTTGGCCCTAAGTGCCCTTTAGATGAAATATGAAAGGCATACATCTTTATCACAGATTAATCCCATTTCCAATAGTACAGATTAGCACCAATTAGAACTTCTCAGTTGCAACAAATAATGAAAACACAGGAAAATAAAATCCAGTCCCTTAGTGTTGATGATCTGAGTCCATAAAATACAATTGTATTTAATTTTTGCTGCATTTAAATTTAGATTTAACCTCTCTACAGTTAGCAAATTTCTTAAAACCGTATGATTCCCAGACAAAATACAATTCATTAGGATAAAATAATTGGGATCCTAACTTTACAAATTACTCCCAATTTTGCATCTCAGCCACCAGGCATACAAGATATACCCAAACAAGTTGAACACTAACCATTCCATGCTAACGCTTTTAAGGATTCTAAGATTAGCCTTCAAATGTGTTATGGATAATATGCAACAGATTGGAAGTTTTGGGAGACATTACAACCCTTCCATCTACTACGGATCTTATTCAATGGTAGAATACCATATATAAATTCTAGATACAATGATTTTGCACGAGGGGGTCCAAGTTCAGTTAAGAAAATCATCTAATTTCATTTAAAGACCAAAAGACCAAAAATCTTCCCGGTTGCTCCCCAAAGCGGCGAAACCACTGTTCATCAATGTAATCCCAGTATCTCTTTTTTAAACAAATGAGAGATTCTGTCTGAATGCACTCTGAGTTGAACCACAATTCAGTCATCCCTAGTCTAATCATTCACTTCTTGACATATTTAAACCACCGAATGGTACTCTTGGAATCAAGTGCAATTATCTAAAGGAATCATTGTCACAAAAAAGGTGGTGATTTATTGGTTCATATTCTAATCCAAAAGGTTAAAGGTCGGAATGTAGCCATATGTGCTATGTATTTTAGGCCAAGATCCAACCGGACGGGGATTAGGGGCGCATTTTGAGGGAGTGCGATAACAGATCTCATAAAGGTGATCTCTGTTCTTTTAATGCCCCCTATGTTGGTCAGACCCCATAATTCAGTGCCATACAGCGCTACTTCAATCCCCTTTGCCTGGTAAATTTCTATTGCTGGTACAACTGGCTTAATTTTAGACATTTTCAGCTTTTTGGATCAGCTCCTGGATCAGCTCTTGGTTCGTCAGCAGTCTCCCGCCGTCGTCTTCTTTTTGTACGTCAAATCTGAAGTCAGGTTCTCGGGGAGCCACCAAAATACTGAATGTAGGGGCATTTTCAGGGGGGGCTAGGAAGGAGCCAACAGGCTGCCTACCTGTAGGGTGCCTACACCCTCTTTATGCTTACCCTACGTGGGTGGTGAGCATACCCAGACTCCTAATAGGCTACTATCCCCAGCCTCAAGATGGTGGATAGTGAAAAATGGGGTCTACATCGCCTGCCCCACCTGAGGGGGGGTCCAGGGTGAAGGGAGACCCACCTCCTACTTTAGCTAATCTTCCCGCTAGTCCTCCTGCCTAAAGTGGAGCAGGACTGGGGGGGTCACCATCTGCTTCCAACAGCAGAGGGCAAGGGACACGTTTCAAAGGCGGCATGTCCTTTGAAGTTCCCGCTTCTGCCGATGCAGATCCTACAGAGGGGAAGGTGTGACCACCTCCATCCAGAGCAGGCATTGTCTCAGTATCTGGAGAGCTCAGGCTCTTTACCCAGGGGTCCAAAAACATATTTGGTGACGGCAGGCTGGTATAAATCTAGACAGGGACAACACCAGTGGTCGGTAGGTTTCGGGGAACCCTCTAGCAGGTTTTCCTGTGTGAATTTATTGATAAATCCAATACTGGCATCAGCAAGGATTTATTAAGACAACATGTTTGGTACCAAACATCTGCGAAATCAGTGAAGCCATCATGGAGCTAGGAAACTCTTGCTGAGAAGTATCCAGCCCATGTGCTCTTTATGGCTTCCCTGTTCACGTACAACACTCAGAATGGGCTGGACATTGTAGGGGCATATCTGCTAATGATGATATGCTCTCACATAGGATATAGTGCACCCTGCCTTAGGGCAGAAGACCTGTTGTAGCAATGACTTACCTATATCATATGCAGTGTAAGGACAGCATGGCACACAGGACTGTGTGCCATGTCAACTGTTTGACCTGCACCTGAACACACAGCCTGCAATAGCAGCACTGCCTGGTCTGGGTGAGGGGTTCCTAGTGGACCTTCTTCTGTCCCCATGGCCTCAGTACCAGAGGTACCATTTACTGGGGCTTACAGGGGAAACAGGAGTTGTGCCAATAATGGTGCAGTTTTTGTGTAAGGAGATCTGGCACTGGGAAGCTGGTTAGCAGGGACCCAGTGCACTTACGGTTCAAAAGTCTGTGATATTTTGGGGACATATACCATGTATACGTTAGAACTTTTTCCTCCACATTGGGGCGAAATGCTTGTGTGGTATATTTCTGGCATATGATTAGTTTTCTCTCCCTTGGTCAGTGGATTCCGCCATAGGTTTAATTATGGTCTCCCACCTTATGTGTTAAGTAGATAATGAAAAGGCCTGGCTAACCCATTCATAGGGCCCAACTTCAATAAATTTGGGGGCTTCGAAGAATCAACCGGAAATTGTGTCTGTACACACCGGGATATGACCTTTGTTTAAGATCTTGAATGGTCCTGATTGATAACTGGAAGTATCTGGTCCTGGCATTTGCTTAGTCTCTCCCCTGTGGCCTCCCCTACAACTGTCTGAGATAAGTTAAGGCTTCCATTCTATGTAGGAGCACTGTCAAATTGATCCCGTTGATTTTCTTAGGATCTAGTTCCCTCTTTGCTTTTTTCAAATAAAATATATTATATAAATGTTATCTACTACTTCCCAACTACTAGCTAGACAACCTCAACTTGACATGCACAATTTATGCCTGCTTGGTTGCCCGTCACCTTCCTCCTAGCATCCATTGCAATAGGATTACACATTTCATCATCCTTATTCTCATTACCTAGTTGTACCAACAGGCTAAAGCGATTTAAGCAAACAATTTCAGGTACCAAAACCATAGCCAGTGGATTTACACCAGAAACATTATCTGCAACATTACACAATGGCACTGTGTCAGCGATAGCAAACACAAAAAGATAATGGACGGAGTGCTGAAACTTTTCAGCCAGTCAGCCCCAGTCAAAAGATCTGGGTTTTATCAATCGTTCTTTTACTCACTATGCCACCCCAGTTTGTACCCAGTCATATGCAAATCACCATTGCCCCTGCTCCTGATGGGAACATTCCACCCCGAAGTGCCAGGCTAGGTCCTCCCTGGACCGGAAACAAGCATCCTGGGACCGGTTTCATGGCTTCACCCCTCATCAGCCAGGCTAGCTTGAATCCAGTGGCACAGCGACCATGGAACCCACGTCTGGGCATACCCTTGGCCACTTAGGGCAAACACAACAAGATGATGGATAGAGTGCTGAAACGTTTCAGCTACTCACCCCCAGATAGGAGATTTTGGTTTAATCCATCGTTATTTTGCTCATGATGCCACCCCAGCTGTGTTCAAATGCACCCTCTTCAGCAGCTTCTGAAGGTATGATGACCAGTATGTATCCGCAGAGGACCAGCCAGGATCCAAAACACCAGGACCTGAAGCATTCCAGCAAGGCTTCCAATACTCATTTTGTAGCAACGACAGTCGTGCAGGGCATCAGTGCAAGTGAGTTTTAAGGGACCCACCAGCAGTTCTGTGTCCGTAGATTGGACTGGCTGCATTCCCAAGCATATATCCAGGGCACACTCGAAAGTGCACAGCTGACAGCAGAAAACAGGCTGCACGCAGTGTAGCCAGATAGACACAAAGGGCAAGAACCAGTTGTCATTCAGTTCTTGAAGAAAGGGCGCGCCAAAAGACTGCATCATTGTCTCATGACACAGTAGCACATGTGGCAATGCCATCTCCATTTGGCCATGTGAGGGAACATCCAATTGGAGAAGCTAAAATAAAACTATTGTCCCGACAACCAGGAACAGTATAATCTGTAAGCCTCCAAAAATGCTTCCAAGCGCAGTGTGTATGAAAGATGTAATAACTCCAAAGACCAGCTGGAAGGTACTAACCAACCTGAAGCCAATTGACTTAAAAAGTGTGCTACTTCTTCGCTGTATTCAAGATGTTAAAAATGCAGTGCACTAGCTCCCCAAAATGGTGTGGGAGATTGGTGCGAAGTAAAAACTGTATCTCAGAAGAAGACCATGCAACTTAAAGATCAGACATCACTCGTTCAGATGTTAGGGCCATCTCCTTCTGAAACAATAAGGCTTTCAGTCTGCTCAAAGCAACAAAGTTCACATTCAAAATGTTAATTGAAGGACAAATTGCCACATCCTTAACTGTAAGAGTAGGTAAAATAAGCACTTGTGTACAGCAGGCCACGACCGCAGAAACCGTAACCAGATATGGTATTTCTGGCTTCAATCCCCCCGCAACAACCTTGATCATTCACCATCAAATAGCTCCCACTGGAAAGCAATCTGAATGCTGGATGAATGACAACAGCTGGGGAACTTTTCATATAACATGACAAATTCACCTTGGACACATTGCATGCACCATGGAGTGTAACCTCCCTGTAAACTAGAGAATGGCCTAAAGTGTTCTCGCAGTCTATACCGCTAAGAAAAACCTCAGTTGCACCATTCCTACAACGATAACTGAAAGGTAGGTTCCATGCCTCATGTACAAACTCCTCCTCTAGTGCTTCATATCTGTCTACTTGATGGTGCCGCAAGCAGTAATTAAAGTGAAAAGTTGAAATTGACAGAGAAATAAAGCTGTGCATTATCCAATCTGCTGATGGTACCTCTGCAACAGTAAATTGTAATTTTTCTAACTTTTCTATGTGTAACACACTGTATGCTGTTTCTTTTCTGCCCATAGAGGTCTGTTCTTCTCTTAAATTGTATTTTGTAATTCAAAATACTGCACATGGAGTACTTGCTTTATGTAAATAATAGTGGCCATAATGATGAAAACAAAACATTTCATCATAATTAGATGTACCATCATGTTTATCGTCACTATTAAATACAGTGTAATGCTCTCAAATAGCAAGCATTTAATTTACTGTGTGAATGCCCCAGTCATCAGAGATAGTGCCAGGAGTGATGAAATTATGTAAGGAAATACAGAAAACATAGGGGACTTGTAAAGACTCTGTCAGTCCAAATATATCTTAAAGTACCTTATTCCAAACAATTCCATCAGGAACTAGAAAAGCTGGAATGTTCACCAGGGAAAGGTCTCTTTGCACTTTGTGTGATGAAAAATGAGGTTTCACCCCCGGAGGCGGCTGTAAATTCGGCTGCAGACCACGCCCCCGTGTGGCCTACAGCCGAAATTACAGCCGCCTCAGGGGGTGAATTGACACTCGCCGCCTTGGCGGACCTGGAGTTAAGATGGCGTCCGTGGTCTGACTACGAGGCAGACAGACACCCTGACACAGGAGGAAATGCCAGGGCTGCTTGACGGACAGTAACGTGCTCTTGATGAGGTGATGAGGGGGTGACGCGCTTCCATTTAAATCCACTGGCCTGCAGCGCAGCCCCCTGAACGGCCCAAACTGCTGCACAAAATGACGGCCAGGCAGTGAGCGCTCTGCGATGTTGACTGTGTTGGGCAGCAGCCTGCTAGTGATGGTCCCGCTGTTGTACCTCCTTTGACCCCCGAGCCGAGACGGCCGTGATTAGACGTGGAGTAGTGCGGGGGTGATTAAGGATCCTGGTGTTGCCCGCAGTGAGGACTTTGCGGAGCCACGCTCAAAATAGTGCTGAGCGCCCCATAAGCGCACCGGCTTTCCCTTCCCTGGCACAATAATTAGAGCGGAGCACATTGTGGCCCTGAGCGGTGGAGCTCCTGTTCACCCCCGACACCAGCGGAGCCCGGTGCCTCGCTTTGACGAGCCTCACCTTGATACTGAGCATGGGTATGGCCGCTGAAGGAAGGTGTTCGTGCATCCTATGAGGAAAGCCCTTCCCCCACTGAAGCGCACTTACTACAGCAGGTTGTTCCACAAGCCATAACTGTGCTAGGAGAACCACGAGCACAACCTGCACTTGCCAAATCAAACCCCCACTGGGATCAATGAGTGCCCAGCGATAGCTGTCCTGCGTGGGCATACCATACTTCAGCACCTCTGCCACGACTGCAGCACCAGTCCCGGAAGTATATTTGCCGACTCTCAGTGGGGCATCACTGTGTTCGACGGCGGAACAGTGGCATGATAATGGATGGGGACACTTGCGCTGAAAATCAGGCCTGACACAGGTTACAGAGCTGAAGCGGAGTGGCACAGCTGTGGGGTGCTGCGGTGTACATGCACCGGGTGGAGCTGGTGGGACCTGTGACTTACTGAGCGGCGTTCTGTCTCGGCGAGACCCCTCGGCTCGTGACGTCAACAGTGGGAAAAGCTACCCATGGCGAGGACGATGAGTGCTCTTCGAATCGAGGGAATCCCACAGATTGAGGACCGCCTGGCGAACCTGGTGGAGTTGAGATGCTACACTCCCGGAGGTCACTGAGCTCCCTCGGACGCCAAATCCGCACGCCAGAACCTCGCGATGGGGAGACCACAAAAGAAGTGGGGTTTCACTGCCCTCAGTGTGGATGTTCCCGGTCCTCACTCCGACGAAGAAGAGGAATCGCCTGAAACAAGTGGAGACCTGCCCTCACGGAAACCTACATTAGCGGACATAATGCAAGCCATAACGACCTCCAGGGAGGCACTAGAAGGAAAGATAGATGCTATCTGCACGGACCTCAGCTCACTCAAAGATGATCACCGTAAGCTTAAAGACAGGGTGTCAAGCACTGAAATGGAACTGTGCGGCCTGCCGGACGATGTGCGTGAGATGCGCCGATCTCTTACTGTCCTGGAAACCAAGGTGAAAACCCTAGAACTGCGTGCTGAAGACAGTGAATGGAGGTTTTGGCGGAACAACATCCGCGTCATCGGGATACCAGAAAAACGGAAGGGACTGACATGGTCCGCTACTTGGAGGACTGGCTCCGCACTGAGGTGGCCCCAACAGGCCTGTCCCCCTTCTATGCACTGGAGCGGGCTCACAGAGTACCAGCTAGACCTCCAAAACCAGGAGCTCCCCCCGACTTGTGGTGGCTAGACTCTTTAACTCTTTCGGGACAGAGTCACATATTGCATTGTGCCTGCCAAAAACAAACATTACGCATCGCTAATAGTAATGTAATGATTTTCCCAAACTTTACGAGGGAAGTTCAACAAAGTAGAGCATCCTTCGCTGCTGTTAATGCTAAGCTGCGCAAACTGAACCTATCCTATACAATGCTATTTCCCGCTCGTCTTCTGGTGGCCGACCCGGCAGGAACACCCTTCTTCAATTCGCCACAATAAGTGTGGGACTGGCTAGAAGCCCACAGCTCCGCGGACCATCCAACTTCAGCTTCAGGGACCCCGCAGCAGAGTCCTCGTGGCCATGGGGCGGGCTCCAAGGCTCCTTCACCCAGGGAACTTAGCTTTGAATGACGTAAAGCGCTGCAGGCGGTGGTGTCACACAGCCAGGCCAGCCCCGGTTCCTCTCTGGGCAGCAGCAGACGCCACGATGGTGGTTCAGAAACCTCGCCGGACCGCAGCGACAACGACAGCGTGGGAGCGAACATGTTGGAGGTTGCGCCCCAAACAGCTGATGATCTAGTGTAAAGTACGGGGCCTGCCATTCAACATGCTGAACTTCCCAGGGCCTCTCATCCCTGCTCCGTAGATGCAGACCAGCCTTGGCTCCTCTCCAGGTGGGAGAGAACGTCGCACTAGCATATCCGAGTTCTCACCTGACCGCAGCGACAACAACAGCTTGGAAGCGAACTTACCGGTGGTTACGCCCAAACGGCTGATGATCTAGTGCAAGGAGCGTGGCCTGCCATTCAACATGCAGATCTTCCTGAGGCCTGATATCCCTGCACCGTAGGTGCAGTTTCTAAGAACTGGTGGCTTTCCCCCTTTGGACCTCTAGGTAACATCCAGTCGAATGGGGCTTATCGATTGAAACAGTTAACAGGGAGGCGGCTCTAGAGAGTACCTTGTGGGGTTCTTAGCAGGAGGTCGCCCTTCCTTTGTCACTAGACACTGGTTGGTGCTATCACAGTTTGGATGGCGACCCCTCATTGGATACCTGTCCTGGGGATTGTTTTTCCAGTTGGGGTGTTTTAAGGGGATCCAGGCGTGTCACTGGGGGGGGGGGGGGGGGGGGGGGAATTCGTAAGGACTATGTGAGTAGGTTTCAGCAATGGGACCCCATTAGGCTTGGCTTGTCTCTCATGGAATGTAAGGGGTATGCACTCCATGATCCGGCGCCACAAGATACACTCCTGTCTAATTCACAGAGGCATTCAGATCGCATTCCTTCAAGAAACCCACCTCCTGGCACACAAAGGAAAGGCGTTACAGCATCACTGGAGGGGTCAGGTTTACTATACTACATACACTGCCTTTGCGAGAGCGGTATTGATATGGATATGGGCGGGGTCCCAAGTGATTGACCTGGAGGGCAGATTTGTGGTAGTGACGGGGAAACTAGACGGTAGAGACCTTACCCTGGGTAGCATATATGCGCCTAACGTGGACCAACCGGCCTTCTTCTCATTACTATAACGAAGGTTAGCACAGGGTCGCTGTTACTGAGGGGCAACTTTAATTGCACCACTGATGTTACACTAGACCGCTCCCACCCCCCACTCCCTAATGCCCCTGCACACAAGCTGGCAGAATCACGCAGTAACTGGCAACATAAATGGGGACTAATTGATACTTGGCGGGCGGGACACCCCTTAGCCCGGGATTACTCCTTCTTCTCAGCCCTTCATGAGTTACATGTCCGTCTAGATTCCATACTGTGTTCACCCGATGGCCATGAGGGGATTAGCTCCAGCGAATACCTCACTAGGACGCTCTCCGACCACAATCCTGTCCTGGTATGGTTGCAATGGTCGCGTACACACCCCACAATCCCCACCTGGTGCTTGCGTCCAGAGGGCCTAGATGACCAGATTTTCAGTGCCATTATTGGAACAGCTATCACTGAATATTTCCAGGCTAACGAGGGTACAGCTACGTCCACGAATGTGGAATGGGACGCCTGCAAAGTAGTGCTTCGAGGGCGGTGCATATCTGAACTAGATGGGGTTAGGAAGGTACTCCTTCAGGATATTCAGCGAGATGATAAGCGTCTGCACGCCCTGGAAAAGGACAGACCTGAAAACCCAGGCAAGCACCGGGAGTTACTAGAGACGAGGGAGACAGTGGCCGTTCACGTAGAGCGTCTGTGCTGCTACGTTTATAAGACCTACATCACACAGGCACATTCGGAAAGGGATAAAACAGGAGCCTTCCTGGCTTGGTTGGCGTATCCGGCTAGGCGAGGTTCAGTTATATTGGAACTCAGAGACCAGAGGGGTGTAGCTAGATACGACCAACCGGGGATCAACGATATATTCTTTGACTATTACACTGAGCTTTATCGGAGCCAACTGGCCCCATCGGCGGATGAACTCCAGGAGTTCACACGAGACGTTGAACTGCCTGCGCTCGATGAGGAGGCGGCTACCTCGTTGGGACGTGAGATCGAGGTATGGGAGGTGCGTGCTGCCATCAAAAGCATGGCCTGTAATAAAACCCCAGGCACTGACCAACAAATAGAATTTTACCTCACTTACATTGACCTCCTTGCTCCCCAACTTACACGATTATATAATGATGCCAAGAGGCTTGGCAGATTACCTGTCTCCACTGGAGAGGCGATCATCATTCCTCTACTAAAACCGGGCAAGCAGGCATCGATAGAACGGCATATCGCCCTTTGTCCATGCTCAATCTCGATTATGAAATACTAAGTAAGATCCTGGCCTCCCGATTGCTCCCCCATATGACCACCCTCATACACACTGACTAATCCGGGTTCATCCCCTCCAGAAACACAGCACTGAATATCAGACGACTCCTGCATATATTAAAGGCAGATTCTAACAACGATAACACCACTGCGATCTTTGCAGTAGACATAGAAAAAGCCTTTGACAGTTTGGAATGGACGTTCCTGTTTCATGTGATGCGGCGAATGGGGCTTGGTCCCAAGTTCGTGAAGTGGACAGCTCTCTTGTACGCTGACTCCACTGCCAGGGTCAGGGCTTGGGGAGTAATCTTGGAAGCATGCAAGGTGGGACGGGGTACACGACAGGAGTTGTCCCCTCTCCCCGCTGTTGTTTGCTCTGGCGGTGGAACCTTTGGCGGCACATGCTAGGTCGGGCGGGCATATCCAGGGCTTGACGTACATGGTCAGGTGCATCATATTGCACTTTATGCCAATGATCTTCTGCTTTTCCTTGCTGACTCAGGGGAGGCATTACTAGGTGCAAAAAAACCTGCTCCACGCTTTTAGCAAAGTGGATTGGTCAAAGTCATGTCTATTCCCAGCGTGCAGAGATAGAATAGGCCCACAGTGCACGGAGGGGGTGAACTGGGAGGACAGATGCTTGCCCTACCTGGGAACTCTTATCTATCACAAACAGGAGGATATTCTTGAAGGCAACATTGGGAAGGTCATCAGGGGGGCAAAAGCTAACTTTGAATTCTGGAGTTCCCTGCCGCTCTCAGTGGCAGGCTGGGTGGCGCTGCTCATAATGGTGACCCTCCCGCGGCTCCTATACTTCTTCGGGACCTTGCCGATCTGAATCCCAGCATCCTACTTCAAACAGCTCCGTGCAATGATCACTGCTTTCCTGTGGGGCAAGGGCAGGCGCAGGGTAGCCCTCAGAACACTCATGCGCCCTCGAGCAGAGGGAGGTCTAGCGGTCCCAGAATACAAGACTTATTATTTAGCAGCCCAATTTCAATGGCTCATACAATGGGTAGCGAGGGTCACTAGGGGGGGAGGAGGAGCCCAGAGAAGTCTGGGGGCCTCTGATGGTGCTGTCCCACATAGTGCTGCGGCTCCAAATCGGTCCTACATCCCTCACCCTAGAATTTGCTACAGCGCAGAAATGCTGGAACAGGTATTTGCGGAGGGCTTCTATTAAGAGCCGCTATGCACCAGAAATACCATTACAGATGTGCAGGGCACTGCCACATGGGGCAACTGGCAGAGATTGGAGACTTGGGCGCAGCGGGGACTGACCACCATGTGAGACCTTTATGAGGAGGGAGCCATGATCCAGTTTGACGATCTACTGGATTGTTATGACTTGCCTGGGGGTGATTTCTTACAATACACGGCCCTCACGACGGCCATCAGGAAACATTGGGGTGGAGGATTAACAGAACCACCCACTTCTATGGGGTGCCAGTATGTGGTGATGGCAGCAGGCACCTTTAAAGCGGTGACATATCTCTATAGACGCATGACACTGGAGTCCCTATCCCTCCTGTCTGCCTTGAAGCTTAAGTGGGAAACAGACATAGGGACGGCCATTCCGGACAAGACGTGGAGTGAACTTGTGGAGAGAGCCTGGAAGAGCATGAGGAATGCGAGGTTTCAGTTAGTGCACTTTCATATTCTACACAGAGCATACCTTACCCCAGCAAAGATGCACACATATTTCCCGGCCCAGTCAGCGTCCTGCCCGAGATGTAATGCAGACAGCACAGATTTTAAACATATGCAGTCCCTCGACTGCTCGTTCCTTGATAGCTATTGAAGGAGATAACAGCTATACTGACAGACCTCACTGACAGGGATCTAGATCCATCCATGGCCCACTGTATCCTACATTGGTTTCCCCATACCTCAAAAAACAAAACCACGAGTAAATGTATATATTTGGGCTTCCTACTGGCCAAGTGAACCATCACCACTCACTGGAAAGCACAGCAGGGCCCTAGTGTCGCTTAGTGGAAAGCAGACTTCCTGAAATGGGCTGTGTGTGAGGGATTGATTAGGTTACAAATTGCACATCGCACGGGGAGTGAAAAGGCAATGGAGAGGGCGAGAGCCTGGGAAATGGTTGTTGTAGCTCTCAAATCCCCTGAAGGTGATGCGGAGGGTGCAAATATGGATGACCCTGTGGCAGCCATAGTTTAATGCATAATCAGCCTTGTACCCACCTTGCTCCGTCTCCTAATGATTAGTAGTGTCCCTTGGCAGGCTCGCCTGCTTTCACTCACCTTCCTCTCATTCCAGTGAGTTGCCCTATTGCAACATTAGCTCTCCTGTTCTTTTGTAGCCGGCAAGTAAGTGACACGCCTGGGAAGGTGGTGAGGGAGGAGGGGTAGTTGGGGTTTGAACGCTCAAAGGTTAGATAAAGACTTTCTGAAGAACTCACTCATGGGATTTGCCTGGGTAGTAGACATGGACAGTTTACGGAACCATAGATGTGTATTTGATCACCTGTTTTGCTATGTATCTCTGACAAACAACTGGGGCCTGTAACTGAACCCCCTTTTGTCTTTTGCTCCCCATCTCGGTTTCCATCCTAGATCAATGGAAAATTAATGAAAATTGTTTTTAAAAAAATGAAAAATGAGGTTTCAAAACCTTGTTTACCAGTTCAACAACAGAGCGTTTTTGGAGATAGTGTCCATTCAGAACCAAGAAAAAGACTGTCACAAAACCAATCCAAAGAAAGACAAAATTCTAATCCAAATGTATATCAATGGTGGGATAAAGTAGGCCTTTTTGAGCCAAATGTAAAGTTCACATTGTCCCCTCTGCGGAGGTGGGTCTGATGAATCCGAAGCTAAGTCATCAATGTTGACAAAATAGCCGAAGGCTGTTTGTACAAACGTGGGAGGCTCATAGAGCTGTCTGGAACTGGTAGATGACTCTAATGGTGGGATGATGTAAACACCATCATTGTGTGCTTGTAGAGTTGAACATAATCATACATGGTGATCGTATGGTATTTGCAGATGTAACAGGATGTAGTGACACTTCACTGTTAGCTATCCCCATCCAGAGAGAACAAACTCCATTGATGGTTAAAGCTTGTAATGGGATTTCCTTTAAGGTATTGAAAGAAGACAGGTAACTACCCAGGAGCTCTCGTGGACTACTATGTATAGCCGGTCACATGAGGTGGTTTGATGAGATCAGTAGACACAAACCTCTTGTTTTGCCACTGGCAAGGGTCAGTAAAAGTACAGTTCTGGCAGGTTCAACAGCCAGTGCAAAAATAAGGGGACCCCTCTCTAAATTTACTTTTAGGCCACGGAGCAGAGGGGGGAAAAAACTATACAGAACTGCAATTGCTCCCTCCGGGCCTATCAAACCATTACACTATGGACTTAATCACCATTGGGCTCAATTTTTTTCCAAAAATAATTCACTTCACTATCACACCATTATAAATGTATTCAATTCTTTTATTTATCTCATTTCTTTATATCCTTTATCACATATATTTTAATACTTTTTTCTATAGAGCATTTAAATGTATTCTTTCTTTTTTCAAAATATTTTTTTTCCAAATATATACATTACAAGAAAGGAATAAAGAAGAAAAAAATAAATACAATTATTACATCAAATATGACAAAAGCACAATATTAAGCATTTAAAAAACGCCCCTGGAAAATCTCTGTGCATTACAACAATCATCCAAAGCTCATTCATACACATACATACTTACACATCCTACAAACAATTGGAATCTAAATAAGGAGGGGGTAATAGATGACCAAGCAAAGACCCCCGACCAGATGAAACGGTTATATCCAGAAACCAAATCTGAATAATCGGTCGACGCGCATTTCGGTGGTGTAGGGTAAAAGATCAAACCACCTTCATCAGGACCTTTTCAGATACCTACAATATTATCACAACACCCAGGGGACCTGAAATGACATTAAAACATAAATTTCATGAGCCCATGAACATTTTTTTAAATTATTACTGATTGGACCAAAAAAAATATCAGAAATAAATCTACAAAACACATGACTAACAAATAGTAAAGATACCAACCACCAAGGTATCATCATTGAATTAAAAAACACAAACGGTGAAAATAAAAAGAAATAATTAAACAGAGAAATCATAAAAAGAATGTCACACAGTGTATGTAATCTACAAATACCAAAGTTCCTTCAGAGTCAAGAGGAAAAAGAGAGGTAGTCCTTTTAAAGTGCAAAGATGATAAGCTACCTTACTACCTCACCTCAAAAGTGCGATGTATGATACACTTATCTTATTAATACTTACATCGGGAGTAATATGAGACCACCAAAGAATAGTTCCACTATTAGTAGAAAGACACTGATCTGTTTTTCTAGCACTGCGATGTTCGCTCTACATAAGTAAAAAGATGAATATTTATAAATAATGGAACAATCATTCATAAGGCACCTATCCCTTATGTACCAACCAAGTAAGGGTCTCTACGCCTCATCTAGTACGGCCTTACCTAAGGAGCATTCCTATGCAGCATCAATGATATCAAGGTTCTATTTCTTCCACCAGTAATTCTACCTCTGTGAGATCAAAATAACCTAAACAGAAAGAACAACTTTGTAGATAAACAAACTCAAAACAGAAAAATATATTGACTCACTAGCTAATAGCTCTGTCAGTAAAAAAGCACAAAAAAACATAATATTCAAAAAAGAGAAATACGCACCCAAAAACCATCAAGAATATAGATATGTAGATGCATGCTCATTTTAATCAAATTTCATGTGGGAGAAATCCAGCTATTAATCCTTATTTCTTAATTTCAAAGGACACAACTTCAGGGTACCAATGTGGCTAAGTAAACAATCTGTAAAGGAAAGGCAGGGTAATATTTCAAGCAAGATAATATTACAACTGAAGCCTCATTTATATCATTCCAATAATTCAAGTATATTAAAACTTCCTACTTCAGAGTGCGATATAAGACACAAGTAGTACCATCTGGAGAAGCGAAAAGGCCATGTTTTAACATTCCCGTATAAGTTCTAGTACCCCACCAACACAACAAAACGGGCTAAAGAAACAAACTGCTTTATATGGACGGGTATACGACCACGCTCTCACTACACAAATGACACCATGAGAGAGACATTTCTTATGAGTGATATAACCCAGGCCTGCAATCGTAGATAATCGGAAACATTATTATAAACACATTTTTTAGCTCAAGCTGCTGGTGAAGCGTACTCTACCAACTAAAGGGAGAAAAATTACACTCCGTATTAAATAAGCATATCGTTACTCCCATACGATTAGGCAGGAGAAACTCTTAAACAGAAACAATACTCATAGCGTGTTAAACCAACAGGGACCCTTCCCATCTACACAAGAACTTACTTTTTGTTTGCGGATGTCGTATTCCACGTGCGGGACACCTCCTATCTCACTAATAAGGGCGCAATAGGATTGAAGCTCAGGGTCTGTTAAATAGCCAACCTCTCGGCGGGAACTACGGCGCAAAAATACAAATATTACGTGTCCTACGTTACTATCAAGGAAGGACTCATGTGTACTTCGATATTGGGCGCCATCTTGTAATATTACAAAACTCACTTTTTGTCGACGGGCGAGGTGTTTAACATGAGAAACAAATCCTATCTCTCTGGAGGAACCGCAGAGAAACCAGAACTCGCGATCCCCCCAACAACCAACTCTTTAACGAGAAATACGGCGCGAAAAACACCAACATTGCATTTCCTGCGTTGCTATCAAGAAAGGACTAATATGTAGTTCGATACTGGGCGCCATCTTGTAGTATTGCAAAAAATGGTATAATATAAACAGAAGCAATTTCCACATAAATACTACAATACCAACTGACTGCCAATAATAAAAGGCGCCAACAGTCAGCCATCAAACTCAAGATAATACGCCCACAAAACAGGTCATCTCACAACAAGCCGCCATAATGTAAAACCAGAGGCGGATAAAAAGATAGAAAACTCTTCAACCCAACATCCATGCGATTCCTCGGTATACGAACCTACCAAAGTAGATAAGGTGAAATCAAAGAAGAGAGAAAACATACCTCCAGCAATACTACAATGACTAGAATTATTTCCTATAAAGATCTATTACTAAGGAAACCAGAGGCGAGTGTGTAGGAATTTCAGTTTCTATAGACACCTCAAGATTCGTTCAGAGAAACGAATGATAAAAAATGCCTCTATAAGAAAATGAAAATGTAAGGCTCAGAATTCAGCTGGCCCTTATGCTACAAGGTAAAAGAGATGTATATATTTTACAAGTTTCAAGAGACAGAGTTATCCTGGATCAAATAAACGCCACAGTTCTAGCTATAAAGATCAAATTTTGGTAACATACCAAACTATGTCTTCATTTAATCCTTCTTTCACACTATTAAAATAAAAAATCCAAAAAGTTTCACGTCTTTTACGTGTAGCTTCTATTGATTGACCTGCTTTACAAATCTTCCAGTTCTTATTAATCACATTTTTTATTTTGTAATTCAGTGTGGAGTGATTAATGACATGGTGTCCGGTTAGTGCCCTGCAAAAGAGTGTTACGATTATAATATTACGCTCTTTTAAATGCGTGTCTCACACTGAATTATAAAATAAAAAATGTGATTAATAAGAACTGGAAGATTTTAAATACAGATGACGCTGGTACCCAACTTGAGCTACCTTTGGTTGCATATAGGAGGAATCGCAATCTATGGCACCTCTTGGTTCATACCAGACAAAAGATATCTCCTAGTCAACGTCAAACTGGCATAATGGGAATGCCTCCTATATTAGGAAATCATAAATGTGGGTCCTGTCATGCTTGTAATGCAGCAATAGTCACCGACTCCCTTAGTTATAAGGGCAAAGTTGTAAAATTGAGACATCTGACCAACTGCAGAAGTAGCAATGTGGTATACACTTTACTTTGCCCCTGTGGCTTAGTGTATATTGGAGAAACTGGAAGAGAATTTTGCCTTAGATTCAGCGAGCATAAATCGGCAATAAGAACAGGAAAAACTATGGCACCACTCGTACAGCACTTTTGTGAGAAACAACATTCAGAAATGGATATAAAGTGGTGTATTATAGAAAAAGTTCAGAGTAAAGCAGGTCAATCAATAGAAGCTACACGTAAAAGACGTGAATCTTTTTGGATTTTTTATTTCAATAGTGTGAAAGAAGGACTAAATGAAGACATTGTTTGGTATGTTACCAAAATGTGATCTTTATAGCTAGAACTGTGGCGTTTATTTGATCCAGGATAACTCTGTCTCTTAAAACTTGTAAAATATATACATCTCTTTTACCTTGTAGCATAAGGGCCAGCTGAATTTTGAGCCTTACTTTTTCATTTTCTTATAGAGGCATTTTTTATCATTCGTTTCTCTGAACGAATCTTGAGGTGTCTATAGAAACTGAAATTCCTACACACTCGCCTCTGGTTTCCTTAGTATTAGATCTTTATAGGAAATAATTCTAGTCATTGTAGTATTGCTGGAGGTATGTTTTCTCTCTTCTTTGATTTCACCTTATCTACTTCGGTAGGTTTGTATAGCGAGGAATCGCATGGATGTTGAGTTGAAGAGTTTTCTATCTTTTGATCCGCCTCTGGTTTTACATTATGGCGGCTTGTTGTGAGATGACCTGTTTTTGTGGTTGTATTCTCTTGAGTTTGATGGCTGACTATTGGCGCCTTTTATTATTGGCAGTCAGTTGGTATTGTAGTATTTAAGTGGAAATTGCTTCTGTTTATAATATACAATTTTTTGCAATACTACAAGATGGCGCGCAGTATCGAACAACATATTAGTCCTTTCTTAATAGCAATGCAGGAAATGCAATGTTGGTGTTTTTCGCGCCGTATTTCTCGTTAAAGAGTTGTTTGTTGGGGGGATCGCGAGTTCTGGTTTCTCTGCGGTTCCTCCGGAGAGATAGGATTTGTTTCTCATGTTAAACACCTCGCCCGTCGACAAAGTTAGTTTTGTAATATTACAAGATGGCGCCCAATATCGAAGTACACATGAGTCCTTCCTTGATAGTAACGTAGGACACGTGATATTTGTATTATTGCGCCGTAGTTCCCGCCGAGAGGTTGGCTATTTAACAGACCCTGATCTTCAATCCTATTGCACCCTTATTAGTGAGATAGGAGGTGTCCGGCACGTGGAATACGGCATCACCAAACAAAAAAAAAGTTCTTGTGTTGATGGGAAGGGTCCCTGTTGGTTTAACACGCTATGAGTATTGTTTCTGTTTAAGAGTTTCTCCTGCTTAATCGTATGGAAGTAACGATATGCTTATTTAATACGGAGTGTAATTTTTCTCCCTTTAGTTGGTAGAGTACGCTTCACCAGCAGCTTGAGCTAAAAAATGTGTTTATAATAATGTTTCCGATCATCTACGATTGCAGGCCTGGGTTATATCACTCATAAGAAATGTCTCTCACATGGTGTCATTTGTGTAGTGAGAGCGTGGTCGTATACCCGTCCATATAAAGCAGTTTGTTTCTTTAGCCCGTTTTGTTGTGTTTGTGGGTACTAGAACTTATACGGGAATGTTAAAACATAGCCTTTTCGCTTCTCCAGATGGTACTACTTGTGTCTTATATCGCACTTTGAAGTAGGAAGTTTTAATATACTTGAATTATTGGAATGATATAAATGAGGCTTCAGTTGTAATATTATCTTGCTTGAAATATTACCCTGTCTTTCCTTTACAGATTGTTTACTTAGCCACATTGGTACCCTGAAGTTGTGTCCTTTGAAATTAAGAAATAAGGATTAATAGCTGGATTTCTCCCACATGAAAGTTGATTGAAAATGAGCAGGCATCTACATATCTGTATTCTTGATGGTTTTTGGGTGCGTATTTCTCTTTTTTGAATATTATGTTTTTTTGTGCTTTTTTACTGACAGAGCTATTAGCTAGTGAGTCAATATATTTTTCTATTTTGAGTTTGTTTATCTACAAAGTTGTTCTTTCTGTTTAGGTTATTTTGATCACACAGAGGTAGAATTACTGGTGGAAGAAATAGAACCTTGATATCATTGATGCTGCATAGGAATGCTCCTTAGGTAAGGCCATACTAGATGAGGCGTAGAGACCCTTACTTGGTTGGTACATAAGGGATAGGTGCCTTATGAATGATTGTTCCATTATTTATAAATATTCATCTTTTTACTTATGTAGAGCGAACATCGCAGTGCTAGAAAAACAGATCAGTGTCTTTCTACTAATAGTGGAACTATAATTTGGTGGTTTCATTTTACTCCCGACGTGAGTATTAATAAGATAAGTGTATCATACATCGCACTTTCGAGGTGAGGTAGTAAGGTAGCTTATCATCTTTGCACTTTAAAAGGACTACCTCTCTTTTTCCTCTTGACTCTGAAGGAACTTTGGTATTTGTAGATCACATACATTGTGTGACATTCTTTTTATGATTTCTCTGTTTAATTTTTGTCTTTATTTTCACCGTTTGTGTTTTTTAATTCAATGATGATACCTTGGTGGTTGGTATCTTTGCTATTTGTTAGTCATGTGTTTTGTAGATTTATTTCTGATATTTTTTTTGGTCCAATCAGTAATAATTTAAAAAAATGTTCATGGGCTCATGAAAGTTATGTTTTAATGTCATTTCAGGTCCCCTGGGTGTTGTGATAATATTGTAGGTATCTGAAAAGGTCCTGATGAAGGTGGTTTGATCTTTTACCCTACACCACCAAAACGCGCGTCGACCGATTATTCAGATTTGGTTTCTGAATATAACCGTTTCATCTGGTCGAGGGTCTTTGCTTGGTCATCTATTACCCCCTCCTTATTTAGATTCCAATTGTTTGTAGGATGTGTAAGTATGTATGTGCATGAATGAGCTTTGGATGATTGTTGTAAAGCACATAGATTTTCCAGGGGCATTTTTTAAATGCTTAATATTGTGCTTTTGTCATATTTGATGTAATAATTATATTGATTTTTTTCTTCTTTATTCCTTTCTTGTAATGTATATATTTGGAAAAAAATATTTTGAAAAAAGAAAGAATAAATTGAAATGCTCTATAGAAAAAAGTATTAAAAGATATGTGATAAAGGATATAAAGAAATGAGATAAATAAAAGAATTGAATACATTTATAATGGTGTGATAGTGAAGTGAATTATTTTTGGGAAAAAATTGAGCCCAATGGTGATTAAGTCCATAGTGTAATGGTTTGATAGGCCCGGAGGGAGCAATTGCAGTTCTGTAACGTTCAACAGCCAGGACAGGCACAGGTGCTCTGTAAGATTGCCTGGACTCCTTCTTGTCTGCAATCTGCTCCCGGACTAGATCACAAATCTTTGGACTCCACCAGGAGTTGCTGGTGCTTCCTTCACTTCACCAATGGCAGAACATTTCTCTTGGAAGTTTCTCTGGGTGTATCTGAAGTCGTTCAGTTCCAGCAAAACATCCAAACATTCACTAATGTCAAAAGGTATTTCCGCTGCCACTGTAAGGGATTGTCAAGGCCTGGAACCCACATTTCAACCAACATAGGACTTCATAGGGAGTCTGACCACCCACAAGGTTCCCTGTACCCCAAACAGGTGGTGAGCCCAACTGCAACCTGAACCTAACACTCAGGCTGTTAAAGACTGCTTTAAGTCACGTTTTTCCTTTCCACTACTTTGTTTTCCTCAGGGTGGTATGGTGAGGAATAATGCATAGTCAGACCCAATGTTCCCATGGTATCTCTGTAGGCCCTAGAGGCAAACGCTGGACCCTGGTCTGAATGGAATGTGGCTGCTTCATATGTGCTGATAAAGACTTGCAAGTCCTTTCTAACAGTTTGAGCGTCAGCTGATAGCTGTGGCCATACCCATAAGAGTCGAGAGCAGGAATCCACTGCTAACATGATGTATTTGTAAGACCCATCTAAGTGTAAGGGTCTGCAGTGGTCCAAATAGACAGAAGCCAGAGGTTTATTTAAGATCAAAAGGGGTGTCTGTGGTGGAAACCTTTATTTGCTGGCACATGTCACATTTAAGGACATAGGGCCAGATGTAGGTAAAATCAGTTTAGCGAGTCCTTAATAGCGTTTTTTAGGAATTGCTATTAAGGACTCGTAAAATGCTATGTAGGTAGGAATCGCAATAATTTTTGCAATTCCTACACATTCCTTATTTGCGACTCGCAAATTGCGAGTCGCAAATAAGGATGGCTTCCCATTCATTCCTATGGGCCAAGAGGCCCATAGGAATGAATGGGAATTGCGCGCGCAATTTGTGAGTACCCAGTAGATACTTGCAAACTGCGCGCGCAATTTCAAGGGTGCAAGGGTTCCAAAAGGACAACCTGTTGCACTCCTGAATTGTGCATGTGTGCACATGTGGCACACATACATGCCCTAAGTGCATGTATGTGTGCCACATGGCACTGTGAAATAAGCAAAAAAGTGATTTTTTAAAGGAAATCGCAACTTACCACCAACTTGAAGTTGGTGGTAATTTGGGATTCCTTAAGGCAATATCGCAATTTGCGATGCCTACTAGCATAGCATTTAAGGAATTGCAAATTGTGATTCTCTAAATGCTTGTGCAAAATAAGGAATCGCAATTTTTGCGATTCCTTATGTTGCAAGTAGGTATATGCCTACCTACATAGCCCACAGCTAAATTGTGATCGCAAACGCTGATATTCTGTGAATTTCAGCGTTTGCGATTGCTATTTTGCTTGCTACATCTGGCCCATAGTCTTTAGCCTGTTTATAAAGACCAGACCACCAATAGAGTTGCTGCAATAGGACAATTGTAGCTCCCACCCCTGCGTGAGCAGCTGCTAGACCCTCATTTGCTGCTAGGATCAGTCCTAATCTGCAATCTGAAATTAGGTATTACTCCATCCCCCACTACAGGAATATGAGCAAATAGAATGTTCTGCGCACTTGACTGGTAGGAGTAATTTAGTGGACAACTTTCTGGTAAGTGAACCACATTGATAACAGTCATGATGTTTCCATCTATTCTCATATGAGTTATTGCAGCAACTGCAACAGTTTGCACCTCTGCTTTTGCAGCTTCGTCAGACATTAAATTACGTGCGTCATATATTCCTACACGTTGGTAGCTCAGTGTGTGTATGACATTAACCTGTGGAAAACTTGCTTTCAGTTTAGCCACCTGTCCCCGAAAGCATCTTATGCTCGATTGTGTAGCCATTAGAGCCTCTGAATACGTTCTGGCTCCAGTAGTGTAAGTACTAATTGTTAGGCTGAGCTCAATAATATGAATCGCATACTATAAGTGTGGGGAACTCAGGATCTGTTTTCTCAAGTGCCAGATTTTGAGCTTTCAGTTCAGCCAGCTGTGCAGTGCAATCACCAAGTGACTGTGTGTTGGTTTTATGTGATTGGAATTCTCCAATCCTCATTTTACCCTTTACCGATGTGCAAGTGAAGAGTATTAGTATTTTTTCCATACTGCAGGCCGGGAAGAACCATCAGTGTAGATTATAAAAAGATACTGATCTAGAGGCATTATTTCACTGGGCAGAGGACATTTGTGTTCATATTGGCGGTATGCTTGTGCTTTTAGTGTAGATTCAAAGACATAATCTACATCTGTAGCTAGCTATGAGTGAGTTGGCCCATTGTATCTATCTTGAATGTAAAGCGTTTGCGTTGAGAACGCTGGCCTTTGTAACAGCCTCTAAGGTTGGAATGTGAGTCACAACAATTATTTTTTTCACCTGAGCGAGTGATCTTTATTTCACTACAGCTGTCTTACTGCCATCAGGATCTTTTCTGTGTGTGCAAAATGCATTTCTGCATTAGTGTATAAATGCAATTTATATGCGATTGGTACAGTGTCTCCTTCATTGAATGTGACGTGTGTATCCTGATGTACCATTAATTATACGGATCACCAAATTTGCGGTGTTGACACATGTGTGTAAGTATTTTGGACCTAACATGCCAGCTTGTACTGACGTAAAATCTGTGTGTGTTTAGTTGTCCAGTGTATACTTGAAAAGGTTGGATGAATCAAATTATAAAACGGTTTTACTACAATATTGATTGGAGTTTTTTTCAATGTGTTTGGAGCTTATAATAGCCCACACTTCTCTAAGAAATGTGTCGCAAGACTTTTGCTTTCACTTGACAGTTTATATCCCAGAAACAGGACACTGAGATAGGCAATCTTTGATTTTTTGAAGTTGAATTTGTAGCCCATGTGAGCAAATCCTAAAATTATGCAATCCACTCTGGCTAAGTGTGTTGTTAAGTCATCATCCATTAAGCACATGTTATCGACATAGGACAACGCTTGGTCGTCAAAATCTTATAACAGTTCCGTTACATGGAATGAGAACAGCCTGGGGCTATTCTTATACCCTGGAGGTAATTGACAGAATTGCTTTTGAGTCTAAAGCGCTAAATGCAGTCAAGTACCTGCTTTCAGGTACTATGCTTTGGCAGAAAAACCAATTTGAGGTGTCTAATGTGGTTTTATAATTTTTGCGCACTATATTGTTCATTAGTGACTTTCTATGCGCATTTTGTAAAGCAAATATGCATGTAGCAGTGTTCAAGTGTCTGTAATCTAAGACTAAACAATATGAATGGTAGGCCTGAGCAATGAACTCTGCTCCTTTCGCAGAGTTAGCAGAGTTTTCCTCACTCCGCTTCCCGGAGCATGCAGAGTTTAGTTGGCAATGCTAGACCACCTCCCAGAGAAAGGTTGCGACTGCTCACATTGAGAAACCTTCTGCTGGGGTTGAGAAAGGTGCCGCTCGAGTAGAACAGCTACTCGAGCATCAGAAAGAAGCAGCACCCTCTTGCGCTGCATATGGTGCCATTGACGTTGACTTTCGAGCGCACAGAACTCCGCAAACTCTGCCCAGGCTAATGAAAAAAAGGGATTTTTCATTGGTGAGGTGCATCTTTGTATTATACCTTGATATTCAAGTTTGTTTTTTTGTAATATTTTTATTGAGCAGAGTAAAAAACATACAAGAAGTCAATCAAGGATAAAAACCAATATACTAACACAATTCATCCTGTACCACCCTTTACATTAGATATAATCATCAGAAATATTAATGTACTAGAAAGAGATCATAGCATTTCAACTAAAGTGCAAGTGCTAAAGTGCCAAAGATTCAAACTATTTCCTCTGAAGAAAAGCTAAAGTACGATAGGATCAATTCATACTAACCATAGTTCTGCTCAGCAAGGAGATATAGTCGACACCAGTAAAATACATACGAACTAAAATGAGTGTGCTGGGACTGGCATCAATCGGGCAGTCGTAATATCCCTGGAAACCCCATTTTCATTATATCCAAAATACAATTCATAGAAAACATAACTTTCAATTAATAAGAAAATGTAAACATCACAAATATTATACAATTAGGAAAAAAATCATTTCATATCAATCAAAGTGCAAGTGCTAAAGCCAACGGATATATAACCCCTAGACCTCCTTTTCCATTTAGTCGAAATACAGTTCATACTAAACAAAATTTTTACCCCTGGAGATCCCTTTCCATCTGATCCAGATATTTCCAGACTAAACTAAATTTCCTAATAGCTCCCACCCTTTTCGCATATGCTTCTTCAAAGGATCTTACTCGTTTCATTTTATTATACCATTTGAGAAAGGTCGGGCATTAGCTGTTTTCCAGTTCTGGAGGATCAGCGAGCATGCCACCAAGAAAGAGATTGATAAAAACATTTCCCCCTCTCTAGTTAAAGCCTTCTTTAAACTCTGTTTTAATAAACCAAACAAAACGACCTCTGGCTCAGGTTGTATATTGCTCCTGAGGGCACGACTGAGCTCAGCACACATATTCATCCAGAACTGGCTCAACCTTGAACATGTGCAAGAAATATGCAGCCAACCACCCTCCCCCAGCTGCTGGCAGCGAAAGCACTTATTTTCAACCTCTGGATAAATTTTATGCAAAACGTATGGGGTATAGTAAGCTGTCCATCGGGACAAAAACGCCATTCTTTTGAAGTTTGCTGCTCTCGAGGCCTTACTGCCATGTAAACAAGTAATTTTCCACTCTCTAACTGAAAGACTGCAAGACAATTTGTGCTTTATTTTTTCCAGAAAGTTGGTAACAAGAAGGGGATCCCCTTGATTTAAAAAAACTTGGTACCATTTCCCTATACCTCGCAGTTTAGTTCTAAACACAGCAGCAAGGACAGAGGAGGTACCTATATTTCCTAGGGGTATATATTTATTTACCAGTAATCTAACCTAGAGGAAACTAAAAAACAGCAATCTGCTCTGCGTACCGCATCTAACTTGAACCTCCTCCCATTTAATACATCTACCTCCTATTGTACAGTGGCTTATCTCTTTGAAACCTTTGGATTCCCAGAGTTTAACTTGACTATTCCAGATGTAGAGGCCCAAACTTCTGGCCTCAGTTAAACCCAGATATCCAAATCCCGAAGACTGGGCCTTTTGAGAATAACATTTCTGAAGTATATTAGAGAATGCTTGAAGCGTCTTATATCATACTTTTTTAGGAAATGTTGATGTTTTTAAAAAAAACGGATGCTGAGTTCCGGCTTCATGGACCATCTTACTGAGAAAAAAGATCCCCTATTGTCAAGCATCCGCACTACTATATCCATAAATGCTGCTTCATAACAGGTACGAATATGGGGGAGTGCCAACCCGCCCCAGCTAGTATCCAGTTGAAGGATTGATCATTTTAACCTTTACGCTTTTTGATTCCAAATAAATTGACAAAATAATTTTTCCAATTCACTAAAAAAAGCTGCATTAATTTTAATCGGAATATTTGAAAATAGAAAAATTAATAAGGGTAGTACTGACATCTTTATTAAAGCTACACACCCTACCAAAGTAAGGGGGAGAAGTATCCACTTTCCCAATGGATCTTTAATTTTTCTCAATGTTGCTTCATAGTTTAACCTAAACAAATCCGCATATTGGTTAGAGACAAAAATTCCCAAATACCGAATCGGCTCAGAAGAATATGCTTGTAGTCTTAAATTGTCTGGAAGAAAGTTACAGCAGGCATTAAGCGCCAGTACTTAAGTTTTTTTATGATTTATTTTATATCCTCCAATCGCCTCGAACTCAGCGAACTCCCTTAAAATCCTATCAATATTTTGTTTTTCTGGTTTAAAATAGAGTATGAGGTCGTCTGCGAATAATTTTATTTTTGACATCCCCTCTATTGGAGTTTTTATATCTAATTTATTTCGAATCTTTACGGCCAGAGGTTCTATAAAAAAAGTAAATAAAACTGGCGACAGGGGACACCCTTGCCGAGTCCCACGTCTAATATCTTTTATCCCTGCTGATTTTGAATTTATCCTAATCTGAGTTTAGGGCTCCTTGATATATATTCTGGAGCATAGTGATTATTTCCACCGGGAACCCAAACCTTTCAAGGCCATAAAATAACACATCCCAATTCACAAGGTCGAATGCCTTCTCGGCATCGACCATCATTATTATTGCAGAGGTTTGGTGGGTATTAAAATAGTCAATTTCTTGAATTAAGTAGCCGGTGTTTGATGACATTGACCGGCCTGCTATAAAGCCAGATTGATCTGTGTGGATTGCATATTGTGCCACGGGGATAAATCGGTTGCCCCATATTTTCAACAGTAGTTTATAATCTACATTTAAGAGGCTGATTGGCCTATAAGAGCCAATCTCCCTAGGATGCTTGCCCTTCTTAATGAAACTAACTATTGAGGACTCTTTAAAGGACACTGGGACATCACCCCCTGCTTTAACATGATTGAATAACTCAAGCAAGAATGATATTAACTCTTCCGCGAAAGCCTTGTAAAATTCAATCGGAAGACCATTGTTTCCACAGGCCTTACATCCAGGCATTGAGACCAAAGCACTAGAGATTTCTTCTGCAGAGATTGCGGTCATTAGAGCCTCTTTCTGTCCTGTAGAAATCTGAGGGAGGACTAAATCATCAAAATAGCCCTGGATCGCTTGTTTAGATATCTGATAGTCAGTTGAATAGAGATCCTTATAACGATCAACAAAGATTTTTGAGATAGTATCTTTTTCATAAACTATTATCTGCGTCCCTGCTATTGCCACTTCATCTATTACCGCCGCTTCTTGCTTGACTCTAGTTGACCATGCCAACAATTTTCCTACCATTTGGCTTTCTTCATAAGCTTTCTGCTGGTACGCTCTCGAACTGCTAATTTCTTCCATAAAAAAAACTCCCTCAATTCCTGCTTGGCCTTGGTTAAATCCTCTCCAGTACGATGTCCTGCCCCCCCCCCCCCCCAGAGGAACCTCTCTTTACCAAGGCCACATCAACGGCTTTCTGAAGTTCTTTAATTCGATTTTTACGCTCTCTGGCCTGTTCCGCCAGAAAAGCAATCATTTGACCTCGCACTGCAGCTTTAAAGGTCCCCCAAACTGAGAAACGCCTTGCGGTTCCCCTATTAATCTTAAAAAACTCCCTGATCCATTCTCGTGTACTTATTATCCACTGTTGATTGGTTAAGAGGAGTCCTTCCATCTGCCACCTGGATTTTCCTCTCTCCCCCAATACTAAATTTATTTCAAATTTTACTAGAGAATGGTCTGAGAAAGAGTTAGCCAAAATCTCAGTGTTCAAGCATTTCAAGGAGCGTGACACCAGAAAGAAATCGATCCGTGAAGCAGACTTAAATTGACTAGAGTAATAAGTAAATTGTTTGGCTATACCATGGGCCCTACGCCAAGGATCAACAAGTTGATGATCCTGTTTTATAATATCTATCAACTTTTGGTCCCGGGCTTCATCTGCCTTTTTACTTTATTTGAAGTATCTAATTGGAGATCTTGTATACAATTAAAATCCCCCCCTAAAATAATTGGGCCAACTGCTGTTCTCGCTTTATCGTTGATGCTCTTAAAATCATCTACCACTGGTGCATAATAATTCTCAAAATTGAGCGTGGTGCCATCTACCTTTGCAACAATCCAAATCCATCTGCCATATGGATCTCTTTGAATTTGAGTGATGTCCCAGTTTATCCCTCGTCCAAAATAGATTGCGACCCCCCTTATTGCTGCCTGAGCCCAGGCAAAATAGGCCTTAGAGAAAGCTTTTAGTTTTAAGGTAAGTTTCCTGTAGAAACAAAATTTGGGGTGAGAATGTCGCCAACCATTTTATCACTCCACCATATTTTCAATTTTTCAAGATGCCATTTACATTGATCGACATAATGCGGAGATTATTATCCATTATTAACACTTTTGTTTAAGCCCTGAATGTCAGTAAGCATACCCTTCTTTCTAGTATGTCTCTGTTTGTTTTCTTCACTATATTTGCATTAAATACCTCTGCTCGTTTTTTTTCTCTCTCCTCTACCCTCCCTCGGTGCCCTACCCTCCGCCCAATCCCTCGCCGGAACCCCGTGACCCCCCTGGCAGAAAGATGGTTGCCTGCCTTACCCCCTGCCTGTCCCCTAGTAGGGACCTCTGGAATGGGTGCCATGGTGTTGCACCCTGTTGTGATCCACAGCCCCGGCCCGAACAGACAGAGAAAAAAAAGGGGAAAAAAAGATGAAAAACGAAAAGCCAAGAAACATACAAAGAAGAAGGAACCAAAAAAAAAAAAAGGAGATACAAGCATAGGGCCAGTCCAATCATTTACTTGTCCTTTGTAATCTTCTGCAATAGTTCCTGAGCCTCATCGAGGCTTGTAACCATATGGAATTTTCCTTGGACCAAGACTCGTAATTTTGATTGTTGTGCAATGGCTGCTTGAGCTCCCTGTGCTTTAAATAGATACAGGAGCTTAACAAACTCCTTCCGGCGATGTGCTGCTGCTGCACTCATATCTGAAAAGATGCAACAGTTCGGAACTTCCCGTGAAGAAAATTGCCTCTTCTGAATCGCTCTGGTTAAAACCTGCTCCTTGACTCGATAATCCGCAAAGTTCACTATGATAGTTCTAGGGAGATTTGAATTGGGAAATGGCATGCGCTGGAACTCTATGGGCACGAGTAATCGGGAGGTCGCCGGAAAACTCAGGAAGGACATTCTCTTTAATGAAGGTTTCCACCCATTGTATTGTTTGTTATCCTTCACAGCCTTCAGGAACCCCCACTAGGTGCAGATTTGAACGGCGGGAATGATTCTCTAAATCTTCTAACTTGCTTTCCAACAAGTTTTTTCTGTTTTTTGACTTGCTGCTGCATTACGGTGACCTGATCTTCCAATCGAGAGATTCTTGTCTCAGCTTCTTGTAGTCTTTCTGGGTAAGATCCCTTTATCTCTTCAAATTTAGTCAGACGTGCATGAAGTGCTGCTATCTCTGAGAATGGATGTCAGTACCAGGACACGGGCTATGCTGGATTCCGCCTCCACGTAGCCCCAGGTGACCATCGCCCCGCCCCCTACCTGAGATTATCGACCGTTGTGCGGGCTAATGGCTGCGAGGCTGCGTGGCTTTGAGGCTTTGAAACACGGCGTTCTCCTGTTGCCCTCTGTGCCGGGGGGTGAGGAAGTGTCGAGAAAGCTTTCCCGGCTCCATTCTGCCTTGGCAACGATATGCCTTTCATAGCGTGGCAGGAACGTGAGAGCCGTCTGAGCTACCTCTGAGACGCTTCCGCTGCTGCTGCCACCGCTGTGGAATGGAGTAGCGGAGAGGAGCATGAGGCTGCCAGAAGGATTTGTACAGCTTGTGACTCCGCTGTCAACGCTCTTAACGCTCTGGCAGCAACGGGGATCGGAGGCTGCCGAGGAGTGTGCAGAAGTGGGCAGGAGCTTCGTATTCCCAAGGAGAGGAGGTACACATCATCCATGGCTGCCACGGGTAAGCATCCTGGGAGTACTTGGAGTAAAAGGGAGTGAAAGGGAGCAACAGCCTGCAACAAGACTCCTATTTTTGCCCCCCTTTATGTGTGGATTACCAGCTAAGGAGTCTGCTTCAAGGAAAGGAAGGAAAAAGGAAGAGGAAGGAAGGAAGGGAAGAGGAGGGGGAAAGGTGAGGAGGAACTAGGAGAGGCAAGGAGAGGAAGGGAAAAAAGGAAAAAAAAGTCAAAACAAGTCAAAACAAGAGGAGAAATGGGAAAAACCTTAAAAGCCACTAATGCAGTGGCTCAATCAGACTCAGAGCCAAAAAATCGCATCACCCAGCTTAAGATAACCTCTGCAATAGCAGCAACCAGAGCTGAGCGTCATTTGAAAGCTCGTCGAGGATCTGCCCCAACAACTAGTCCCATCAGCTCTGAAGATGAAGTCCTGGAGCATGGTGAGGGGGAACAAGAGGTTACGAGACAAGATAGGTCTGAAAGCACAAGCCAGAGTGGAATAAATCCAACCCCAGAGTTAATAGAACAAGATAGTGTGCCATCTGGTTCAATCACGCCAGGAGAAAGTATGGTTAATATCTCTCCAGTGTTGATTCAGGCTGGGAAATCGAATCAGGAGGTGCAAGAGAGTATTCAGGAGACTCCTTCCAACTTGCCTCTGGGTAAAGCTAAGGAATATCCCTTGTTCATCAACACAAAAACACCTCTGCTTCCTCTACAGCCTATACGTCCTTCACAGCCTCTACAGTTCACACTTTCTCTGCTATATAAGGCTTTGAATCAGGCCTCAAAACAGGATATACAGAGTACTCCGGTCACACAGGCCGGTCAATCCTACCCCGAGTCGATAGCTCAGCAAACTCCTCCACTTTTTCGACCACTGGTGAATCCTTTATCTGCAGCATCATCGACTGCAATGGCTGATGGAAATCTGGAGACTGGGACTAGTTTTCAGTGTGATATTAAGAGTATGCTTAACCTCATTCTCAATGAGATCAGAGAAATGAAAGTCTCTCAAGCAACAGAGACCTTGATATTCAAGTTGTGTGAGTATCGACCCTAACTTGTTTTTCAGCCCCATGTTTAATGGGGAATTGTCTTTGTGGTTGTGAACTGGACCCCACAGGTACAATGTGGTAAGGGAATCCTTCACCCCAACCCACATGGTTGCGGTATAATGCCAGAGCTTGTGCTAAGGCCTACTCCTTGGCATATGTATGGTTACTGATTCTGAAACGAGGTCAGAAAAAGATGGTAAAATTACTCTTTCTCCTAGTGGACAATCCCTAACAAACTGAGGTGGCCAAATTTTTCAGCCAAGAGAATGTCATAGTCGAATGACAAGTTATCCTAAAAGAGAACCTTCATAGTACGTGGTATATCTCTCTCCATCTGGAGTTGCAATTCATATAATTGACTTGGGACACTGGTCCGATGTTTCCACCTGGACGTAGTTATATGTTGATACTGCCGCTAGACACTACATAATATTCCGGCAAGCTATCGTGACTTCTGCTGTGCTGTCCAGCATAGTCAGAGTCCACTCCCCGTGTAGAATTAGAGTCCTCAATATCTGTGCCATGCTTGGCTTTAATCCCAGCCAATTTCGTCTTTTTAAAATTGAGGCTTTGACTGTATAGGTTTGTCTTCCTTTTTTATTATGAAATCAGAAGAGCGTTGTGAGTTCTTCTTCGGGTTCATGTACTCTTCTGACCTGTGCTCTGATCGTCCTCCCCTTTCTGAGCGTTTTTCAGATGATTCCTGGAAGGAACGAGAAGGACTTGTATCAATATCCTGATACCTATCAGACTGTTTAATTGTATCACGGTTACGCAAATTATAGCGCTTTTAAGAGGATTCCTGTTGAGGAGAACCATCCCGTGTTTTAGTCTTTTCTTTTTTTCTCTACTTGTCCCACCGTTTATTAGAAGACTCAGATGCCTGCTTCGGGTTATCCTTTTCAGAATTACCCTTATTGTGGGGTTTATTAGGTATGGCTCCCAAATTATCTCTATCCTTGATGTATAGGTTTCTTCAGTCTTTTTAGGTAGTTCGCGCTCCTGATCTATCAGAACAGCCTGCGTGAGTCGCTGGCATATTACCAATGGTGTTGATTCTCCTTTTATAATACTAGGTATAATTGAGGATACTGTGGCAAAATTGCCCATTAATTTCATCCCCAAATCCAGGGCAGGGGCTGCCCCGTACTCATTCTGAATCTGTTTAAGCACCTCAGGCAAAACAGCTAATGATGGTGTATCATGCGTTCTGGTATACACTGCAGTAAAGACTATGCCCCAAGTTACACAGCCTTCCACTGGGGGAGCCATCCCCATTGACAAGCATATTGTGAAAACCCTATGTTTTTTCTTCTTGGGGTCCTGTATGGGGAAACACTGCTTCAAGCAGACTTATTTCTTGTGTAATCCAGAACTGAATCGCATCCTGTCTGCTGGGAACTTTACCCATTATTGCATTAATAGTTACTGGACTAATTCCAGGCATAGTCAATTGCGGTTGTGCAGCTTGAGCAGCCTTCTGTGGGATCACCATTATGGTTCACATAATGAACTGCACTAGACATCTATAGAGTGTACCTAAATTTCTGTATAGTACTCCAAGCTCTAGGCCTGTAATGTTTGCTATATCTGGATATGGTGTATAACCGCTAGGTCTGGCTATGTTGTTCCATCATAACTGAGGGGACCTAATCTGCCATTTTCCAATGTATGTGTTAGGGCACCTAGGAAGCAGTTCATGTGTTCCTGATAAGTGAGTAGGATTTCTAAATCCTCATATGCTCTGTATTGGTTAGGTACTGCTACTTCAGTGTATTTTTGAAAATTCCCTGGGTTGGCATTTACAGTTGGAAATGTGGGCCATAAATACAACACCTCGGGTTTTCTACACTTCATAGACCTCTACCACGAAGATAACATCCCCTTCTGTTCATGGGAGTCCATGTTGTAGTAACATTTGTGTTAGTGCATGTTTGCAATTAATCGGTAGAACCACCAGTCTTAGATTAGCCATGGAAGTATTTGGAATATGTGGAATTCAGAGTGGGTACCTTTATGGGGTGATCCTTTTAAAGGTTCAAGCTTGCACAACCTAAAGCCAGAAATAGTGGTTCCATACTTAGCTGAGGAGGAATTTCTCCCTAACATCACAGACAACTCAGGTTAGTTGGTGATTAGGGGCTTTGGGAACACTAAAAAAAAAACTACTTGAGAGACCCATAAAATAATTACCCAAGGTTGAATGTTGGTGGCACCTTGTCATACGGTTCACACTTTCTCAGTAAAGCTGTGCATTTTTGGACAACATAAATGTCAAAACTTCCCGAGACTGAGTCCACGCAAACCATCAAGATATGTTGGTCTTAGTCCTCGCTGGCTCACAGTGCACCATCTGTACCCCTAACCTCGCAAGGTAACAAACAGGTGGTATGTGCAACCTCAGAACATGACAACCTTGACTCCCCAAGGAATTTGTGGAAACAGATCTAAAGATCTTTTCTTTGATAACTCATGTGTCCCCACAGAGAGACACAAGAAATACTTGAATTGGCATTTCAAATATTTATTGAAGCAATAAGATTCTTTTGTAAAATACGTGTGCTGCATTTATCGACAAACGGAATCAAAACAGAGAAATTAGCATTACAATAATGGAAAAGAAGTTGAACAGTTCAACCATTGTGCTGTTACATTGATTATATGCATGCATATAAGTACTGTTATAGCTATGCTCCTAACTCGCACTCCCTATCCTGGTGTGCCCAGGGTAGGTGAATCTGCCAGAATCCCTTCGGGTTATCTAACTCCCCAGTTACCTGTAGGTATGTTTCATCGGGAGCCCGTCTAGAGCGGAGCACCATCCTTCTCAGGAGGTGAATAGGATTAAGCAGTGCTGAAATTCCGGCATAGGACGACCTCAAAAGTGTCAGCTAAATGTTCCTCTGCCTAAACAAAGGAGTGATTTTGTTTATAAAATAACCTTTACCCATGTTGCCATGCCGAAGCCCCAGTCAGCCCGCCATTGTTGATTCTATCCTTGCAGGGCTGTCACTATGTAGACAACAACAAACACCAACATTTTGAGCAGTGAACTTAGTCCTCTTACAGAATGTTCAAGGTTCTGATAATATGCCTCCAAAGAATGGTAAATGTAAGCAAAGTCATTTCAGAGAATATTATCCCATACTGGCACACAAGCAAATGTGTGTCAAGTGTCAATGTTCAAGAAAAGATGTCAACTTTAAACGTTATCATGTAATGTGGTAGTTTATGCAACATACATTTCCTCTTACACAGTGTATCCCAGTTGTTTTCACCCTCAGTTCTAGTTATGTTCACCATTGCAGCACAATGTCATACATCTATTAAAATCAATGACAGGCGACAAATACTGCTATGATTTACACAATGAAGCTATATTCCTTATTATAATCTGAACCAAGAACAATGTATAAGAGTAATGTGGCAGACTATAACAATGCCTACAGCAGAAATGAAAATGTACTAAAATGCATGTACAAACTCTTACGTAAGATTTAATTGCTAACAGTGTTGTCTACTACATGTGTGCAATGAAAATCAAATAAAAAGAATATACAAAAAATCATGTAAAATGGTGGTGTTCGTGCCCAGGCCTAATGTGACCAATTAATACAATGACTAGCTAACTCAAATCTCTACGCACCTGCACGCTCTAGGTAACTCCATTCAAGACCAACAATCTGGTAAGTGAACGTAGTGAGGCACTCTTGTTGCTCTTTTCATTAAAAGACACTATGGCATTGGGTGCCCATCACTAACAAAATGCTGGCTGTATATTTTGGCTGTAATTCCTGGATATTGGAGGCATCCATGACATGAGGTTGCCTACCCCTGACAAAATGGTGATCCTGTGATTACAGGATCACCATTTTGTCATTTTGTCACTGCGCGGCCTAAAGTGCATTTTAGGATTTGTTGACGCTGCCACCCGCCAACTGATAGTCCAATCAGTTGTCCAGTCGCGCCTGGATTACTGCAACTGTCTTCTGCTTGGCATAAACAAAACAGTCACTGCAAGACTCCAACGGGTACAGAATGCAGCTGCATGTACTCTGTTTGCCCTCCCTAGGAAATGTCATACTTCGAACCTCCTTCGTCGTTTACACTGGTTGCCAATTAAACAGAGAGTTCAGTTTAAAACCCTCTGCACCACGCATAAGATTGGAAATGGCCAGGGCCCCCAAATCCTGCAGGGTCTCTGCACTCCTGTACGCCTCTGCGTACACTACGCTCCACTGATCACCATCTGCTGTGCATCCCACGGGTTCGCCGATGTAGAGCCCCTGCACTATGGAACTCCATCCCACTGGCTGTCCGCTGCACCCTTGATCACTGGGCCTTCAGGAAACTGATCAAACCCTGGCTGTTCGCTTCCATCTAGCTACATCTAACCTGGTCACCGGTCTGCTAGCGCTGGGACGCCTTGTTGCTGGGGCAGCTATGCGCTCTACAAATCCCCCTAACATAACATAACATAACATTACTGGATTAGTGAGGGTGTCCATGCCATGAAGGTCTTAATGCCTGGCAAAATGTTTGCTTTGCCCTGAGTTTATTTTTCTATATGAATAGCATGTATTTTTGATTGCAATATGTCTGCGTTTTCATGAACTAACAGGCTGATGCTGCCAACACAATTTGCATTTCCTAACAAATCAAACATTTGAGCGATACTTTAAGAAACGCTAATCTGTGAGATTAGTGTAATGGGGGTGTTGTTCGAACATGGAGACTTTGACCTTACCATATTGGGTCTCCATCACCTGAGTGACAGCCCTGTTATATGACATTTTAAAATCTGCCCGGCTTTAACTTACTGTCTATGAGTCAGATATTTCTGTAATTTGTTATTTTTTCACTCTGCTCCTTCTTAGGAGAGTCTCATCAATGACATCATTAGAATCTACTTGGAAAGGGGCATGATTTAATACAAAATGAAAGGAAGTCAAATTTGGACACGTTGATAGATGCTTTGATAATGAAAGACTGTATAGAATAGCTTTTCCTAAACAGCCTTTATCACCTCTGACTTATTTGTTTTTCAAGACATTTTTATTAAAAATGCTCTTTTGCCACCATTTTCTCAAAATGATCTTTGAGTGGGTAAACCTGCAGCACTCATGGGGAAGGTCAGGTCATTCTTAGCACCCATAGCTTTTTAGCAAATTCATGTGACCATTGTATGTGAAATGCACTATTTCAACTATTTTTTAAAAAAAATGTGTCTCAGGGGAGAACTCCTAAGACCTAGGGGCCCATTAGTATGTGGGGCGTATCGAAAAGCTGTTAATATGGTGGTGGTGGCTGATAGATACCGCCATCCATATTAAGATACATGCGGGCTTATGCCTTACAACGGAAAGGCATGCGGTCTTCTACATTGGGGGCCCGTAGCGGGTCCCCAGGGATTCTAGGGGGTGGGGGGTGCACATGGGGGTACCTATGGTACCCCCCTGCATTTCAATGTACAACGTGGCAGGCACCGCGCGGTGCCTGTCACGTTGTGCATTGAAATGCACAACTTGCATTTCTGGCATTGCGGCGGGCGGTGCTTTCAGCACCGCCCGCCGCAATGGTAGAAATGCGGGATGCACCCGCCAGTGTGCCTAATGGTATGTGCGGGACCGCCGCATGCATTGCGGGCGGTCCCATTTCCCGGGGTTATGGCAGCCCGCCATGCTAATGACCCCCCTAGTGTCAGTACTGTACCTCCTCACACTCCTGTAAAGCACTCTGATACCCCTGGGTCTAGCCAGCGCTATATAAAACCATTAAAATAAATAAATAAAGACGCCAGGCTGGCTGACTGCAATTCGTGGCTGCCATTGCACCAGCCCATGAGTGGGTACCATCGCAGACCGCATCCCCCCAGACCGACACTGTCACCCCGAAGTCAGGTCAAGAGCCTGTCTCTTCATGTTTAGACTCATGCACTTGTCTGTTAGGAGGTGAAATCGCTGCTCTGCCTGGGTACACTGGAAGGCTGGTGCGCGAGAGGCACCACAGCCCTCTTCCTGTGCCTACTCCGCATCACAAGCCGGCACTTGTTTTGCTATGGGCCCCAAGACATGTATGTGCCTGCTTTGCCAGTGACACTCCGTAGGATCTTGGTAAAATCATTTTATCTGCCGCTGTCTACATTAGCCTGCCCTGTATTTGAAGCACTGTGAAGCTGTACACCGCAGTCTCGGAATTTCCCTAAATAGGTTTATTTTTCCCGTGAACACACAGCACCAGGAACAGTAAGTATGAAACAAACTGAAGAAGAGTTAGATGTCTGAAATGAGCTCGTGGGTGAAGAGGGCAGGCGATCCGTACGATGTCGAGGATGAATACCACCTGCGAAGGACAACAAATACAGGCCGAAGATAACCTGCTACAGCCATGATGTAATCAGGGGCCATAAATAGCTGTTTTCTCATTACCCCCGAAAGATCCATTCCAAATCTCATTATTGGCTACATTGTGATGTCTGCTCCCCACCCCCCAGATATCTTTCTAATCTATGTTCTTCTGTCAACGACCGAAAGTTGTCTTATGTTATGTTTTCAAACATATTTATTACCATGATGAGGCATCGTGGATTTTTATGAGTTTAATTTGTCATATAATCTCCTTTCAAGTACTTTTTGTGTGACCTCTAGAGTATGCTGTGGTCTGTAAATAAGTGCTTGTTCTGTGGACAGCTAAACACACATTAAAACGTTCGCACAGACTGGAGTTGTTTTCCTTCGAGGATTTCTCATTGACACCATGTAACAAGGTGACAGAAGTTTGAATTGAATGGTTGTGAGAAAAGCCAGGTTTTCACATGCTTGCGAAACGTAGAGTAAGAATTCGTGCTAACAATATGTGCAGGGAAAGTGTTCCATTTCCTGGCCGCCGCCACAGAGAAGGCACGCTCACCCCATCTCACCTTCCTGAAACAGGGAACAATTGCTTTCCTCTACCCAGCCAATCTCAAATGTCTGCTGGGAAGATACAAGTTGAAAACGGTTCTTAATTAATAAGAGCCCTGCTGGTTGAGGGCCTTATAAACCAGACACAGGCCTTTAAAGATCAACCACGTCCTCACTGGGAGCCAGTGCAGTATTCACAATCCCTCCCTCACTGAGAGTTTTAGGAACGCCCAACACCAGCCGTGCAGCTGCAGTTTGGATAACCTGAAGTTTGTTAAGCGAATACTGGTTGGCGTTCAAATACAACGCGTTACAGTAGTCAATGTGTGATGTTATGAGCGCAGTGACCACTGACACTCATAATTCCTCGGGAACGAAAAGGAGGATCTTCTTCAGGCTCATGATGATCCAGAAACAGGAGCTCGCTGTCCTATTGACCTGGAGGTGAATGTCAGACTGTTATCAAAATCACCCCCAGGTTTTTAGTGGAAGTTCTCTCAGCAGGTAGAGGTCCGCATGTGTCTGGTCACCAGCGGTCAGTCCAAACCAAGTTTTCTGCCCCGAAGACATTGTCTTCTCTGTCTTCTCGGCATTCATCTCGAGCCAATTGTCTCGCATCCAGGTGCTGACTTCTACTAAACGAGACCTAAACTTGTCCACTACACCTGCCCAATCGCCAGATATAGAAACAATGATTTGGGTATCGTCCGTATATGACAATACCTGATAACCAAAGGAGCAAACAAGTTTTGCAAGAGGGGTCACATAAAGATTAAACAATGTGGAACTGAGGGAGTACCTTTGCTGGACGCCACAGGGGAGCTGGAAAGGTTTAGCCCTGAAGTCCCCGCAGCTCACTATTTGGGTCCTATTCACCAGAAAGAATTCCAATAGATTTAAGGCAGAACCCCTCAGCCCACTCTGACACAGTCTTTGCACCAAATGCAGAGCAAAGATGGTGTCGAAGGCTGTGGATAAATCTAGAATACTAGAATGGCTGTGCCCCCCTGATCCACTTGTCAGCAATTGGAATATACTGCGTGATCAGTGCTGATTTGGTTCTGTGATTCCTTCAAAAGCCATTCGGTGAGGAATTCAAAAGCTCATGATCTGTAAAAAAAACTGTGCAAGTTCCTGATATATGTGCCTGTCAAGGATGTTGGCCAGTGCAGGCAACAGGGAGATTGGGCAGATATTTTTGAAATCTCCCAGATCCCCATTTGGTTTCTTTTTAAGAGGAATGATAATCTCTTCTTTCCAGCACTGGGGAAAAACTCCAGACTCTAGTACCTGAGCTTAAACTTTCTCCAAAAAAGCGGCATTTCAGTCTGGTGCAAGTTGCAGCTCCATCGGCAGGCAAGGATCATAGGCCCGCCCGGAGGAATCCTCTTTCATAGATAAGGGAGCTGTGCAGCTCTCTGCAGACTGGGCATTCAGAGAGGATCGTCAAGATTTTATCCATGAAAAATTAAACTACCCTATTGGAGAAATCTTGAGAGGTCTCCAATTCCTGTTGAGCTGGCGGCGATGTAAGATCTCTTACCACCTTAAACAATTCCCTGGGTACATTTATTGCAGATTTTATTTTAAGTATGAAGATTTTGCCTCTTTGATTGCGCTTTTGTATTTTTGAATCACCTTTTTATGTTTACATCCCTTGTGTTTCCTATAAGTTATAAAATATATACCTGGTGTCTTATCACCCTTGCTCCACCACCATTGGCCATCCCTCTCTAGTTCAAAAAAAGAAAATGAATGGAAAGAACATCCAGCATCCTGCCACTCCATCCCAAGAAAAGGATGTAGCATCCTACCATCATCCCCCACCACCCTCATGGGTGTGGTATGTCTAAAGCGTGAACCTAGCTACGCTGCACATGGACAAAGGCAAGCTTAAAGTTAATGAGTAATAAGAGAGGAAGGTGAGATGTGTACGGTTAATGCCAGTTAAGACCCCTGATCCCTGCCAAAATATTTTTTTAAGTAACTGCCATTCTCCCATGCTCTCCTACTGCCTTTGGATGACACCCTCCTCTCCTCCAAAAATACCCTGCATTTAGCCAGCCACCACCCTGAGTTCTATTCGCTGCTCTGAATGATAGAAAGCAGAGCAGACACTGTGGAGGGAGCTGCACTGTCAGAGCTGCTGTCGGCTTTGACACAGGCCCTCCCATCTCAGAGAGAAATCATGTGCTTGACATGGGTCTTCCAAGATCCTGCGAGACAAAGAAGGGAGGGGCTTTCCACGTCTGCCTTGTGTCTGCTGAGATCCAAGAGAGACAGGGAAAACGGGGGAAGATGATGAACCACCATCTACCCTTCCTCGGCCTCCTTCAGGTCTTTAGAGACCCAAAGTAAATGTTGGATCGTCAAACAATTGAGCAACTTCTTCAGAGCCCAGACGGTCTGTGCTTTATCATCAGAGCCATGAGTAAAAGGATTTTAAACTAATAACCACAACAATGGCTCTCAATGAGAGTCTAACGTAATAGAGTGATCTGCCCAGGTTCAGGCAATGCGATCAAAAGAGAAAGTTCAGATGAGAACCCAAGCCCTTTATTGGAGACGAATTGCTGTCACTGGGGTAGACGGTGATTCTTCCTAGTGCAGTGAAGCACAAAAGTCAAGTTCCATTAATTAAAGAAATAAATCTCTGCTCCTGTATGAAAACGGGCAGAACAGCTGGCTCGTCCACCATTTTGTAATTTTCTGAAAATACATGATTGTTGCATGGAAATGATTGTGCCTGGCTGAGGACAGTGCCGCAATGCCCTTACCGCTACCTAGGGGATGTGCAGGGGTTCCTTAAATGCTCCCACACATGAGGCCCACATACTCTACCCAGAAATAGACCAGTAAGATATTGGCATAATTGAGAGCTTTGTGAGTGCTTCAAGTGCCGTCGCCGGAATGTCGGATTGACATTAATTTCTAAAAGAGGGAATGAGTCATTTGATTGGGGCACCCCTTGATTCAAATGAGGCGTACCCACTGTAGTGCAGGGGCACCGTAATGGTGGAGGAGCGTCAACCCAATGGTCAGAGTCAGTCACAGAAAAATAAAATGATATTAAAACAATAACATAATTTTATCTGTGAGGGGCTCTCGCTGACAGTGCGCGTGTGTGTGCGGGGCCAGGCCGGGCCTCGACAGGCAGGAGTGGTAGGGACTTAGAAGTGCGCATGGTAGTCTGCCCGGGCCGTCTTAGGCCAGCCAAACAGACATGCGCAGTTCTATTTCTCCAACCCAGCTGTGTACACAGCCGGGTTGGAGAAAAGCAGCAGGCTCCGAGGCAGTGTCTGAGTGGCAGACCAGGCCGCTCAGACTAATCCTGGCACTGCTGTCATAGCATGAGAGCAGCATCTGTATTGGCTGGGCAGCCTGTGCCTTCCCAGAGACTGCCAGGAGTGAAGCACTGTGGTGGCCGTCTATGTCTGGGCAGCAAGAGTAAAGTGTTTTTTAATATTTAATTTTTAGCCTCAATCCCGCGTCCTCCACACTTCTCCCCCCCAAACCACTCCCACTTTCGCTGTGCGGCTGGCACCACTGCTGTAGTGATCATTCCAGATGTGATTAGCGATATACATTGCCTGCAGAAATTCCCTATCCGCTGAGCACACTACCAAAACTGCCAGATAATTGTAAAGGCTCATACAGTACCTGTAATCTGAGCCAGAATTCTTTGTCCCATAGCCAGACATTAGCCCCTAGAGTTTATGCAGTTTGAGAAAGTGTGCACAAGCGTGCCTGCATAGAAATAACCAATGAAAATATTTTATTTTTTACTGCATAGGACACATTATGAAAATAAAAACAAATGTATTCAAAGGTCAGCATTGCTGTTGCTCCATAATACCTTGTCTCTCATAACATTTTCATTAACTTCATCAAACTAGAAACAGGATGGAACGTGATTAGACAGGAAATAGCGACAGCCTGTCCGGTCTTTAGGACCCAAACTGTGGGAGGACCTCCTTCTCGCATTACGGCAAATTGGGAAACCCGTAAGAATTCACTAAACACACCTGCTGCACTGTAGTGCAAGGGTGCCTGCGTTGAGGGGAATGATTATTTATGTGCAGGAAGGTTTTCCTTCCTGCACATAAACAATCTGAAATGTTGTTTTTCAACTTCCATATATGCTGCTTAATGCAGCACACATAGAAGTTGAAATATGCCATTTTTTATGATTTTTTATGGGCAGGAAGGGACACTATCCTGCACATAAATAATCGCAAGAGGTGATTTCCTCATTCGATGTGTGCTGCAGAATGCAGTACTCATAGAAAGAGAAAAAAACGAGGAGAAATGAAAACATCTATCCTCATTGCACCTCCCTACGCCTGCCCTAGGGAGGCGTAGCATTCTGACTCATTTCCAGGTTTACGATTTCTCGTAAATCTGGAAATGTGACAGAAGCCATGAATGTTGCATGGGAACACCCACAGCATGCCCCTTTCACGCAAAGTGTTGTATGTAAAGGGGCCATGTTTACAAGGACATGTAAAGCCACCCTGCGTGACACACTGGCGGGGCAAGGGGCTTGTAAATAAATCCCTGAGTATCCAACTCATAGTCAGAAAACAGTCTCTGGTCACTAACTCCTAAGACCAGAGGATCAAAAACTAGACCAATGTGTATCCTAGAGAGGACGAAACAGGAACAACAAGTGAAAGAGGTTGCGCCAGTAGGATAAGACAAGACAAAAACTAGTGTTAAACTCTCATTCCGGGAAGCTGTGTTTTTTATAGCAAGGACCACAGCTTGGACAAAAGCTTCTGAATAAAAATGCAGACTTTGAGCAGTGAATGTGTTGTGGACCACCCCTCGTGTTTCGGCCATATAAAAGGTGAAACCCTACCGCAGGTTGCTTGAGAGGAAGGAGTGTGATGTGTGAACACTCGGCGGAGAATGTTCGAATAATGACAGAGGCAGCTGCTTGTCATTCACTAAAGGTTGTGCCTGTGTTAAGCGGTGGAGGGTCCTTTTGTGGGGCCCTTGATTATGCTGCAGATTGGCACAGGCCACGGCAGAGTTCATCTTTAAATGTGGGACTAGAAATGGAGCGTGCCTGTTAGTCATTATAGGTCATTGCAGTACATGTGGCTGTGCTAATCTACTGGCAAGGCTGACCTTGGCTGGCAGTTATTAAAGGTCACTGGAATCAGATGTTTCTTTGGTGTCTTGCATACTTGATGTTTGTTTTACCTCTTTCACGGCGAAGAGTAATTTTGACTGAAGTCTGCAGACTGTCTTCTAGTGTGTATGCACTCCAGCAGTACTTGGATTTTGAGTAGGTGTTTGTGAAGTTGCAAAGTCACACAACTCTCAAATGTGCGGTATTTATGTATACATTGATGAGCTACACAAAGTATGGAAATTGCAAAGTAAAAAAACAAACGGACGGACAAGGGGTAGCTTCAGCGGCTCTTCGTGGCAGTGGGACCTGCAGCCTCAGAGAGCCGCTTAGTGTACCAGATGGACCGGCTTAGCTTGGCAGCCAGCCCCGTGTCCAGAGACTGCACATGCAGTCGATAAAGTGCAGCCCAGGAAACAGCACAGCTCTTTAGGTTTGACTAAGGTACATTTAAACTCATATAATGAATTAAGCACTGGTCAAGAGTGTAGCTGGGAATCCTCCTGTGGGAATGATCAAAGGTTTGCATGGTAACAGGTGATATTTATTTAGCCCTCGGCGAGTGCTGAATTTGTGCTGGTGGTTACAGGTGCTGGGCATCGGCGCTCATTTTTGGAGATTAGGATTTATATTTCATTATCGGATTTCGACCAAGGGAAGGAGAGAGTAAGGCAGAAAAAGTAAAATATTTGGGGGCATATCATCAAGGCCAGGGGATAATTATCGCTCAGCGCTCTTAGCGCGAGGATAATTATCACCGGCCTACGCTGAATTTTATCGCGGAGATTGCGTGCTATCAGCAACGCTTATCTCCAAAGCGATAAAATTCAACGCGCAAGCTGCCAACTGTGCCATTATCGCTGGAAATCCAGCGATAATCGCACAATGTTTGGCGAAAGCTTGCTGATAGGGCAAGGCAGACTTAGCCATGATATCCACCTTCCATAGGATATCATGACTAAGTCAGTTGAAAAGCAGGCGTAAGGAAAGAAGCGATAACCGAGGTTATGGCTACTTTTCTGGTCGCTCTGCAGGTTAGCGTGTGGCTAGATAATAGGAGAAATGTCGCTTAGCGACATTTCTCCCGTTATCTTGGTGTGGAATGCCTACTTTGCACATCATTAGAGATGCGAAGATGGGTGTTGGGGGAAAGGGCGATAAGGCAAGGATTCACGCGATAGTGTGACCTTGCTGATAAGGCGATAAAATTATCGCTGCTTTCCATCCGAATACGGACGCTAAAGCAGCGATAATTTTATCGCCTGGCCTTGATGATATGCCCCTTAGATATATATATGTCCACGTAAAAAAGACTCCTTCTGGGAACCGTCGCCCATGGAAGTTGGCACGCTTGCCGGCGGAGATAGCCGGTTAGTAATTTCACCAAGTTCAAATGCAATGAAGCGCGCACTCAGGCAAAGATGGTCGAATATTCAACAAAATGGGATTTATTCACAGCATAAATCCTCTGTGACGCGTTTCGACCAGTATACCGTCTTGATCACACAACAGAGTGCATTGTCAATCGGCATTACATAAATTTTTTCCAAAACTGACAAGGACTTGTGAATTTCCATTGAAAGTTGAAGTGATCATGGCAGCCATGATTGAACATGTTCACAGTGAAAATGCCCCAAAGAGTAAACCGTTAAGTATTGGCTATCTACACACAGTGTGCTGGTTTACATGAACATAGTGATCGACAATAAATACGGTTCGTGTATTAAACATCATGACTTGTAATGGTGGCCAAGGCAGTTGTAGTCGGCAAGTGCCTGAAAATACCTTGCGTATGAACATGATATAAATTGTGATATGTCGACATAGTGCCGAAGGTATAGTAATGTTTCCCGGGACCAGGATACATGGGAATAACTCTCCTTACATGTGTTAGAAAGGTTTAAAGACATGTGTCACATCAACTGGAACAATCATTTTCATGCAAACACAGACAGAGGCTAAAAACGAGAACTTGTACATGAACTACAAAATGTGTTAAACAATGCAAATGTGATTCCATCCCTAAGGACCTCCAACATGGTGCATTAATTTAAGAAAATAATACATATACACACGCACACACAAATACACAAGTTTTTTTTTTTTTTTTTACAAATTGGGCACCACTTTCAAATATTTTGGACAAACAATTGTTTATATTACCTTCAGGGTCTTTGCATTTTACAAGAGCATGGATAACTGTTCAGTATGTCACAGCTTCTGTGAATATGTAAGTGTTCTGTGGTCAGACCGAGCCCAGACTTCATTAGTCCTACTCCACTGAAGCCTTTACATTTCAGATCTTAAGTGCACTCTTGTATTTCTCCTTTTTCAGCAACAAGGAAGACAGTAAGGCCTTTTGCTCACTTCTGATATGCCTTTTGCTCAGCAGGATGATGAAAGTGCATGGCCTTATTTGAGCTCTTCTGCAGATAGTTGACACTTTTCATTTTATTTTATCGGTAGAGGTGTTACTGTTAATCGCAGGCAAGCGTTTAAATCAGTGTTGCTGCTTCAATCTGCGCTATTCAGATTGAAGCAGCAACACTGATTTAGTCATATTCTGCTGTTTCTCTGTTTATCTCGTGCTTGCATGCACGAGATCATGTTATTGTATAAACCCTTGGTTCATGGCACGATCACAGTGTTCTAGAATAGAGCATGTGATCGGTCCCATGAACCAAGAGGCGACAGTTGTTGGAGTGCTGCTGGAGCTGGAAGCTGTGTAACCAGCGGTGCTTCCTTTATTCTTACCTATGGATTAAATCTCGTTTTAAATCCTCTCTCGACTATTGGATTTACTCAACAAAACTGGCGACGACCTAAGGAAGCACTTTTATTCGAACCCTCGAGCTGGAATATTTTTCAAGAATTTCATCGTTTCTTTTAAATACCTTCTTTCCAGCTAATTGACTATCTCGTTTGGATTTACATAGTTCCTGGCCACTTCGTGGGATTTGAGCGGATCGAGTGTTCATCTCTCGAGTTCATTTTCCTCTAATGCTGTATCCAGGTCTGAACGGATTTTGACGCGGAGCGGGGAAATACATTTAAAAAAAGGTGGACGAGCTTTTCGTACTTTACAGAGTTGTGGAACCTACAATGTCAGCATCGTTAGTTAAGACATGCGGAACATTTGTAGCTAGCATCTGTGTATTTGTTATGTTTTAAAAACATAACCAACGCTCCACTCACCGAATTCACTCCAGAAGCTCCATCGTCGTTCTTCCGTCCAGAGTTCTTTTCTTCTTCCAGCGCTGACTACGTAACCACGGTGATGGCGTATGCGTCGTGAGTCACGTGCCACGCTACTCGTAGATCGGCAGAACTTCAACAGCCCACGGATTTCTTCTTTCTGACTGCCTGATTCTTTATTGTTCGTTTATTTTAAAAAAAAAGAATACACCATCATTAAGGAGACTGATTCACCCTTACGAAAGGATTACCATCGTACACTTTTCGAATTCAGTCTGTTCCAGTTTGGTTCGTATTTTGTGAAACAGAATTTTACATATGTTATTTTCTGTTTGATTTTCGTTTAACCATTTATGCCATCTAGTGGTTTAAAATGGTAATTTTTTTTGTATGTAAGATTTCCTTCTTCTTTGCATTTCAAAGTCTTCAGGGGTAATTCCTTCAATTTTCTTGTTCCCCTTAAATGATTTCCTTGACAATTTGAAGTGTGTTTTAGACATAAGAACGTTATCTGTTTTGCTTTTGTGCTTTTACAATTATTTATTCGGTACTTATAGCTTACACTTACTGTTTTTCTTTCTGTAAAATTTTGACATGTGTGCACAAGGTTATACTCTTGCTCCTCCCCAACCTTATTGGTTAGCTGGTAGCTCTCCATGCATGCCTTGGGTAGAATGGAAAGCGTATTTCATAAACTATATTGATACGCTAGATTCCAATGGTAAAATGAAACCTCCAGAAAAAAAAGGCATTTTCTTGCATTCTTTGGGTTCTGAAGGACTCAAAGCGTTTAATCAATTACCCAGAGTGGAAAGCAGTGGTGATGGTAATGTCTTTGAAAAAGCTATTTCAGATTTTGATCGCTACTGTTCCCCTAAAGTTTGTGTTGGCATTTCAAGGTACAAATTCTTTCAAAGGAAACAGCTTACAGATGAATCTGTGGACAGTTACGTTTCCATTTTGAAAACTTTGTCTTTGGATTGTAAGTTTGGCGATTTACAAGAGGAATTCATTAGAGACCAGGTAGTAATGCATGCTAACAATGATACTATTCAAGAAAGGTTATGGGTCAATGGGGATTCGGATCTTGAGAATATTCTAGCCATCGTAAGAAAATCTGAAATGTCATGCAGAAGCGCAAAACAGGTCAAGGGGGAATCTAGCAATGCCAATAAAGATACTATCGCTAAAGTTAATGCTAAAACTCGCTTCAAAGAACAGGACGTTAAATCTAATAAAACCTCTAGTTCTTTTAAGAGTAAGAATGAGGAAAAAAAAGATAATTTGAGGTGTTATAGATGTGGAAGTAAGACCCATTTAGCTAATTTCAAACTTTGTCCAGCTATCAAGCAAAAATGTTCAAATTGTGGTTTAATTGGTCATTTTTCTAAAGCTTGCAACAAAAAGAAGGTTAACAACAAAGTAAAGTGTATTGATCAAACTGATGATAGTGAGGGCGAAGAACCTAGCTCTGATTACAGTGAGGTATGTTCTTACCTTCTTAATATTAAAGACTCTGATTATCCTATTCTTAATATTGACAACTCAGTCATCAGGAAAAAACCTTTGTGTGATATGGTCATTGGGGGTGTTGATACCAAGATGTATGCAGATTCAGGTTCCCCTTACTCCATTGTGAATGAGAATGTATGGAAATCGCAATTCGCGCCAAAACTAGGTAGCACGTTGGAGTTGACGGACATCAGTCCAGAGGGTTATTCAGGTGAAAGAATTGACATTCTAGGTTATAGAAAGCTCATCTTCAGGTTCAAAAATAGGGAGTGCACCACCAAGTTATACGTGTCTAAAAAAGGACCTTCTGTCTTGAGCTGGTTCGATCAGGGCAGGCTAGATATTATTCTTAACCCCAATAGTTCTGAACCAGTCATGGTAATTGATGAGTCTAATGGCCTTAGTGCACTTTTATTACAAAAATTTCCCAGTGTTTTCAGCACGGATATTGGCAAATTAAATAATTTTAAACACGAGATCCGTTTAAAAAAAGATTCATGTCCAAGAATTCATAAAGCACGCAACATTCCTCTAGCAGTCCGTGAGGAAGTTAAAGTAGAGCTAGAATCTTTAGTGAGAGATGGCATTATTGAGCGAATTGAGTCTTCTGAGTGGGTTTCGCCCATCGTCGTTGCCAAACGTGCCAATGGGAAAATTAGGTTATGTATTGATTTACGCCATTTGAACAATAACATCATTATCGATCAGTTTCCTCTACCACGCATTTCTGAAATGCTGAGTAGCGTTGGGGGAGCAAAGTTTTTTTCTACAATTGACCTATCGGCAGCGTACCACCAAATTGAGTTAAATGAGAATAGCAAAGACTACACAGCTTTTATTACTCCTTTTGGATGTTTCAGGTACAACAGAATGCCTTTTGGTTTGGCGTCTGCCGCTGCCATTTTCCAACGTGTAATGCAGGATATTCTCAAAAATTGCAAAAATGCAATTTGTTTTCAAGATGACATTCTTGTTTTTGGTAGTACTTTCCAGTTGCATTTGTCAGCACTGGAGAATGTACTCAAAGTTCTGTCTGACCATGGTTTGACCATTAGATATTCCAAATGTAAATTTGGAGTGAAATCGGTGACTTACCTAGGTCATGAATTGTGTGAGGATGGAGTCAAACCTAAAAATGATTTGGTTGAGGCTATTAGATCTGCTCCTCATCCCAAATCCAAGGATGATGTTAGATCTTTTTTAGGTCTTACCGAATTTTATTCAAAATATGTGCCAAATTTTTCTTGTCGTACATTTAACATAAGACAATTAATAAAAAACAAAAGCAAATTTCTGTGGTGTAAAGATTGCGAGACTGAATTTAATGATGTCAAGAAAGCCATTTGTACGGCTACTGCGCTTTCTGGTTTTGATCCTTCGCTCCTTAGTATTATCACTACAGACGCTAGTTCGAAGGGTTTAGGTGCGGTGCTGTCCCAGAAATCAAAAAATGGGAATGAACACATCATTGCGCATGCATCCAGGGCACTCACACCTGCTGAAGAGAAATATTCTACTATCGAAAGAGAAACTTTAGCGTGTGTCTGGGCGCTTGAACATTTCAGGGTGTTTGTGTGGGGCAAGGAGTGTTTACTGAGAAGTGACCATAAACCTTTAGTACGCCTCTTAACCACTGAAGGCATGTTGAAAGCTTCAGCACGCATAGCTCGGATGTCTATGCGTCTTCAGGATTTTATTTACACCATTGTGTATGTTCCTGGAAAAGATAATGTTACGGCTGACTTTCTATCAAGAATGCCTTTGCCTTTGAAAGAAAGCACATACAATGAGTGGGATGATTATCATATTGCTTTAGTGCATGATGAAGACCTTTCACCAATTGACCGAAAGGTTTGGTTTAAGGAAATTGAAAGTGATCCCATTTTTAAAAAAGTGGAGGGGTACATTTTATCAGGTTGGCCGAATAAAAAGAACATCGATTCCGACCTTAAAGGTTTTTGGGAGATCAAGGATGAACTTTCTTTAGTGGATGGCGTGTTAAAAAGAGGTGATCGCGCCATTCCTCCATGCAAGTTAAGACATAATATTGTTTCTCATGGTCACGAGGGTCATTGTGGCATTGTCCGGACCAAGCAAAAAGTGAAGAACAATTTTTGGTGGCCAGGCATGGATGTTTTTATTGAACGTATTATCAGGAATTGCATTATTTGTGCGAATGCTGACAAGACTTTGGTTACTCTCAAACCTAATTTAGGTGAACACAACATTCCGGATTTTCCGTGGCATACTATTGCCATGGATATTATGGGTCCTGTTGGTCCTTGCTCTAAATTTGTTCTTGCTACCATTGATGTTTTTTCTAAATGGCCTGTGGTCAAAATTGTAGATAAGGTAGACACTGATGCGGTTTTATTGTTCCTGGACGAAATTTTCACAGAGGAGGGGTTACCAGTACGGTTAATTACGGATAATGGTGTCCAATTTCTGTCTAATAAAGCTAAAGCGTATTTCAATAGAGTAGGCATAATTCATTGTACCACTTCTCTGTACAACCCTAGTGGTAATGGTGTCATTGAAAGGTTTAATAGGGTTCTCAAAAGTGCTATCCAAGTTACGGGAATTGGAAATGATAAATGGGAACTTCAAATTTTAAAAACTGTATGGATGTACAGAACCTCCATTAATGCTATGACGGGTTACTCCCCGTTTGAAATAATGAGGGGTAGACTTCCAAGAACCAAATGCAATCCTGATTGGTTAGCTCCGTCTACCATGTCTAATTTAGATTTTCAGATTGTAAAGGATAATCTCATCAAAAATCATGCTGTTAATAAAGAACGGTATGACAAGAAAAGGGGGTCTGTACATGATCCTATTGTTAATGTAGGGATGCTTGTTAAAGTAAAAAAACCCTGGAAGGTCAAAAAAGGTGAGAGCCAATTTATGGGTCCTTTTGAAATAAAGGAGGTACTTAAGAACTCTGTCAAACTTACTAATAATAAAGTTTGGAATTTGAGTAGAATTGCTGTTCTCAAAGGGGACAGAAGTATTTATTCCAATTCTGTGGATGAAACAAAGTCAGTTGACAATTTCGAAGATGAAGATCTTGTCAATTGTCCTATCAGCAATGCCGAATTTGTGAATGTTTCCAATGATGAGGAAAGTGATGCAGATTCTAGAAAACGACAGCGGAAAAAACCAGGGTGGATGGCTGATTTTGTTTCATTTATCAGAAACAGATTTGTGTATTAAATGTTTTAATTTTTGTTTATTTTACTTTAGGGGGGAAGATGTGTTGTATGTCATATTCTGCTGTTTCTCTGTTTATCTCGTGCTTGCATGCACGAGATCATGTTATTGTATAAACCCTTGGTTCATGGCACGATCACAGTGTTCTAGAATAGAGCATGTGATCGGTCCCATGAACCAAGAGGCGACAGTTGTTGGAGTGCTGCTGGAGCTGGAAGCTGTGTAACCAGCGGTGCTTCCTTTATTCTTACCTATGGATTAAATCTCGTTTTAAATCCTCTCTCGACTATTGGATTTACTCAACAGTGTTGCTGCTTCAATCTGCGCTATTCAGTTACCAATACAAATATCATTGCAGCGAGATGTTATCCGTTGGATTTAGTTCTGAGAGGCGCTTTTGAGAGGCTGGCCTTGCTCATTTGTCATGACCTACGTGGTTGCTCGTTGTGTTAAGGTCAGATGCGTGAAGCGGATCTACAGTGACGCAACAGTGAAACCGACGTCCGTCTACGCAGACTTCCATACAGCGCCGGAACTGAACTTGCACTTCTCTGTGCCGGGTTGGTCGTTTCTGATGTTTCGACACTTTTTTTTTATATGAAAATAAAGCTCGCAAAGAATACATATGCAAAGCATTACCTGAGAAGGCTATTATTCACCAAACATTAAAATGCCTCAGTGACTGCAGACGCCCCCATCCCTTCTTTGAGTAAGATGGTCATTTTGTTTCTGGACCAGATTACATTTTGGTTTTCATTAAACAAAAAACGTGATGTAGATAGGTCTTTATTAACAGCAGGGTCATCAGATAGAAACAACAAGTTAGAAAGTGCCTGCTGTGAGCTTTTGGTCCAATTTAGAGGAAGAGCCACTCAACACCAGCGTCTTGAGCATGTCAACGCGTGCCCATCACAGCCTTGCCTGGACAAAGAGCATATTTAGGTCTTGCATACGAGACAGCACATGCGCTATCTGTTGCAAGATATCTTGTTAGGTTACAGTGGGCTATTTGCCCACTTGTTGCTTACCATTCGCTGGCTTCATTGTAATTCAAATTTGGTTGCTTCTTATTCATTAGCGTGTATAGGCTTTCCTTCCTTTTCTTGTGTTTGTCCTTCCCCTGGAGCATTACTTGTGTCCTTCCACTGCTCACTTTTCGGGTGCTACTTTTTTTGTTTTAAGTACTCCACAAGAGAGCATATGTTTTCCAGCTGTCTCCTTAGTATTCTTCTATCCCTCCTCTTTCTGCCGTGGTCTGGTGTTCCTCTCTCTCACGTGTGTATGTCTCCCCTTACCCCCTTGCATTGCTTTCTTGCCTATGTGGTTCTCCCCTCTAGCTCCACATTATTCAGCCACCTGCTCCCCCTCCCCAGCACTCCACTTTGTTCTCTCTTTCTATATCTTTTCCCTCCCTCTCCCATGTAGCTTCCGCCCCCCCCACCCACGCCGCCCTGTGTTGCTTCTCCCCCCCCCACCCGGTTCCCTGTGTCACTTCTGCCCGCTAGGCCCTTCCATATTGCTTCCACCCCCGATGTTGCTTCACCCAACCCACTTTAAAAAAGTGCTTTTAGGTGTCTTTTCTTCTCTTTTTAGTTACCGATCCAGGATGGCCAATGCTAGGGACCCCAAAGACTTTTATTTCCACCGAAGATAAGGAGTTCCGTTTTCCCTCCATTAAGTTTCAACCTATTTGTGTGCATCCAGCCAGCTATCCTTTGCAGCCCAACCTGGAGAGAGGACACGTTGGAAGTCTCCTTGGAAGACAAGGAGAAAATAAGCTGGGTGTCATCCGCTTATGAATATATGGTCAGCCCAGCCTCCTCCGCTATAGTGGCCAGGAAGCTAACATATATGTTGAAAAGTAATGGGCTGAGTATAGAGCCCTGAGGTACTCCATACAGGGAGACATGGGTCTGAGAGTTTGCAGTTGGAGAAAAGACTTGAAAGGTCCTTGGTAGACAAGAAGCTGGAAAACCACTTGAGTGCTGAGCCGACAATGCCTCTAGAATGTAGGACTTGTAAAAGAGTCGTATGGGAAACAGTGTCGAACACAGCAGTCAAGTCAAGTAAAATGAGTGCCACGGTATCTCCCTTATCAACACATTGGTGAATGGTTTCGGTGACTCCCAAGAGCGTGGATTCGGTAGAGAATCCAGCTCAAAAATCCGATTGAGATGGGTATAGAATGTTCTGGAAGTCAACAAACTGCGTCAACTGCGAGTTGATATGTTTTTCCAGAATTTTGGAAAAAGCTGGAAGTAGGGAGATCGGGCAAAAGTTGGATAGAACTTCTAGATCAGAATTTGCTTTTTTTAATAAGGGAAGGACCATAGCATGATTCCAAGCCGCTGGCACCCTTGCTTCGCGTAGCGATGCATTGAGAAGGTCCATAATGATATTAAGTATTGGTAAATCCAGTTTTTGCAAGATGGCGATGGGGAGGGGATCCTTAGGTGAACCAGATTTGATGCTAGTTAGAATACGACAAAAAGAAGAGATGTCAAAAGATATCCAGTTATCAAGCGTGTTGCCTAGTCTATCATTTGTGCCCTGCGACAGGGTCAAGATAGGACAATCAAATGATGAGGCTAAGTTCTCAGGTAACAACTCCATGTTTGTTGTAGTGTTATTAAATTCTGCATAAATTTTATCGATTTTGTCAATAAAAAATTCAGACAGATGTTCGCATTGCGTATCATCTAACCCCGGTGGCTCCGGTTGGCAAGTAGTGCCTGACAATTCTTTCACCACTTTAAACAGAACTTTAGGGCTATTTTGTGACATTAAAATAGTGTTATTTTTTGTGCTCAGCCCGAGCGGCATTACACAGGGCATGATAGCCTCTTAGAGCTAATTTATACGTAAGTTTTGCTGCCGGAGCATAGTGTTTCCTCCAACGTCTCTCCAAGGTTTTGCATTTTGTTTTTTCTGCCTTTCGTTTTTCGTAAAACCAGGGGGCAGGAGGATGATGGTGGTTCAATTTTTTATTCGTCAGAGGAAGGCATACATCGATAGACGATGTCAACCAATTTTGAATAGTGTCAGCATCATCTATATGGGTTGTGGTGAAAACAGGCATGGTGTTTTTAAGATGAAGATTAAAACAATCAACGTCTAGCTTTTTCCAATTTCTGAACCCCGATTTAATGGAAGGGATAGAGGGGTTATCACACCACATTTCCCGTTTCACCTTAAAGCCGACTAGAAAGTGGTCAGACCATAGAATAGGGAAGGCTGTCTGGCATGAGATCTTGGCTAAGTTAGAGAAAATAGGGTCTAATAGATGCCCTGCCTTATGGGTGGGGCCAGAGTTACATAGAGAGATGTTCATTGCAGCCAGATCAGTAATGAGAGTGGAGCTAATAGTGCAAGTGGCATCATTAAAATGTATGTTAAAATCACCTAAAATAGTAAAATTGGTGGGGAGATAAGATCTGGGAGTGCAGCTGCCCATTCCCCAGCTGGTCCCGGCGGGCGATAGATCAGGATCCCTGAGAGGGTGAAATTAGGAGAGAGTGAGGGTTTAAAAAGACTAGCTTCACAGCCCTTAAAAGATAAGTCCTCCCATTTGCAGATGTACGTAGTTTTGAAAATTATTGCTATACCCCCTCCAATTTTGTCCACACGATCCTTCCTAAGGATCGTGTAGTTTGGTGGTAGAGCAATTGCAATGTCAGGTCCCGAGCTCCCATTAAGCCAAGTCTCCGTGAGGAAAATGGCATCCGGTTGTGAATTCAGTAAGAGGTCATGAATGTCTTCTTTATGCTTAGAGAGTGCCCTACAATTAATACTGAAAAACACAAATTCAGATCGAGGCTCAACGTCCTTGTTAGCAGAGAGGAGCGTCATTTTATGTCTGCTGGGGGTGGATTCTCAGCAGGGTGGTGTGTTAAAAGAGAAACCGCAGCAGAGACAATTAGAGGTAGATTTACCAGAAATAAGAGGCTTAGAGTTAGGACCTTGCTTGGGCCGAAGAGCATGAAGTAATTTTTGCGAATAAGTTCTCTAGCCATTAAAAGTTGGAGTAGGGGTTCTGGCCCCTAACCCCGTCCGGCCGCGGATGGGCGCAGATGGGCTTGCCTTTGGCGTGCCAGCTGCACGCGTCCGCTGCGCGAAGCGACCAGCATGTAAATTTATACTCTGCCTCCCCCCACCTCTAACCCGGAAGTGAGACTGACCGCCGCTCCCTCCACAACAATCAGGAAAACCCGTGGTGGACCGGGGAGCGTACGGTAAAGAAGAGGGTGTCTGAGATGTGCAGGTAGGCAAAAGCAGTGCAAAGAGCAATATGTTAAAATTGTTAAAAACAGCAGTGCAATTTTTTAAAAGCTACGCGATTTAAAAAAGGATACGCTGTACACAGTCACCGCTGACAGATCTGTCTATTTCATAGCGTGCGTCCGCTGCGCGAAGCAACCAGCATGTAAATTTATACTCTGCCTCCCCCCACCTCTAACCCGGAAGTGAGATTGACCGCCGCTCCCTCCACAACAATCGGGAAAACCCGCGGTGGACCGGGGAGTATGCGGTAAAGAAGAGGGTGTCTGAGATGTGCAGGTCGGCAAAAGCAGTGCAAAGAGTAATAGAGTAAAATTCTTAAAAACAACAGTGCAATTTTTAAAAGATACGCGATTTAAAAAGGATACGCTGTACACAGCCACAGCTGACAGCTCTGTATATTTCATCCATGCACCCATCCATTCAAACATCTTTCTCTCCATCCACCTGCGACTTGCTCCATTCATCCATTTCTTGATCCATTCATCCATCCTTCTCAATATCCCTACCTATTTTTCTTCCTTTCTCGCTAGTTCCATTTGTTACCCAACCAAACAGCTCTATCATGAGCTAAGTTTTATTTTGCACGGAACTCCCAGGGCCCCCCTCCCCACACCGACTGTAGGTTACACACTGTGCTTCACAGCAGGTACTGAAATCCAATAAGCTATGCTATGATGATTCAAAACTGTGACAAGGAGATTACCCAGAGATCTTTGCAGCAAGTACCTTAACCGCTGTATACGCATATATCTCTGCAACAGGTGCCATAAATCACCTAAGCTGTCTTAAAATAGGATCTGTTGGTGACCAGTATTGTGAGCCAAAACAGCTTTGCTATTGCAGTTTTCCTTATTGCCAATTTCCTTGGTAGACTCACTTATAAAAATAATGTGTATTTATTGCCATAACCCAGGCTTTTAGTGACTGGCACTTGTAAACTTGTAAACTTGGGGATTTATAGAGCGCAGGATTTATAGAGCGCAGTTGTTGCCCGAAGGCGTCCAAGCGCTAGGATAACCGTGACCTACAGAGAGCAGGGAAGGGGAAAGAAAAAAAGACAACGGTTTAGCAGGCAGATGTGAAAAGGTGGGTCTTCAGTTGCTTGCGAAACAAACAAACACTGCCCTTCATGACACCACACTCTTGACTCCACCGTATTTCTCCTGTCCCAAACTCTCATTTTCTGGTTGCCCAGAGTAGCTTCTTTCCATTTCCAGCTCTGCTCCTGAGGAAAGGAGGAAATACGTTTCCTAATTAGTTATATATACACATGTAAGCATTGGTCATTGTCAAGTAGATGTATGACCAAGTTTACTGTCAACCTTTTGAACACTCATGGTTGGGGTCCCTGAGTCATGGCACAGTAATCTGGGTCTAGCAAACACGGTATTGAGGACGAGGGATGCAGTGGAGGGGTAAATGTGGCAGGGCACTGCCCTGTATTGGAATTGGTGCCCAATCTCTGTTGACAGAACTCTTTAGTAGAGGCTGGCTACTCTAGATATAAATATTAAGGTGATCCTGTATTACGGAAGAGAACTGTCCTGTTGGCAAAATACTGTATAGTGGCAGACTGCTGTAACAGGGCAAAGAGAGTTGGTCTTACTGCAGTATTTTACCAAGATGCATGTACATACCCCATGCACAGGACTTCCTGGAGCTGTGGTGCATTTGACTCATGATCAGTATATGCAAGAATACATTAAGTTCAGGGGATCTAATACACAAACTGTGGAGCAAGCAGAGAGGTGCAAATCTACAAACGAAGACCAATCCGAGGCACTTTTAGCACCCCTCACGCCCCTTGATATTATAACAGGAGCTTGCAGCTATTGCAGCTGTTTAATTTGTAACAATGGAACAACGGTGTCGGACGACTTCCCTCACTTGGGGCATTCTATGTGAAACAAGGACACCCCCATTGCCTCAATGCATTTATCCATTTCAGAACTTATGTAGAAGAAGCACCCTTCCATAGAAGAGCACTAAATGTATTAATTTTGACAATCTCACCCACAGAGGAGCTTTGAGCCATCAGTGAAGAAGTCCTGGACCTGATCACCTACCAAAATGGGTGTAAATTCATCCAGACCAGCAAGGATCATGATGCCTTGTTCTCTGCAGGAGCCTTGTCTTTGCAGGGACAGAATGTATACTGGAAGTCCTTATACCAGGGAGATTGGTTGTACTGCTGAGTAGGCCAATAACCTTGCTTGGGGATGCAATGGGAGGTGGTAGGGACAGTCCAATTCATTAAGCATGGGGAACTTCAGAATGTAGCCTGTAGCTGTGACTCCCACGGGCTTCCAGGTCCCTAAAGCTATTTGGAAGGGTCTCTTGCCTACTCCAGTAGGGGCAGCAGCTTGCTTACCTAAACTCCACCAGTCCCAGGGAGTAGTGATTTTTTCTTCAAGCTAATCCAAATTAGGGGAGCCGTATCTGAAAGAAACACGTTAGTTAGATTCCTCACCTTAGAATATCCCCAGGCGTCAGACTGGATCCGGAAGATTTTTCGTCAGCAATACCCCTTGCGCGTCGCTAGGCGTCGTCTGCGGCTCCGCGTCCGTCGTCGGCGTCGTGCGCCGGAATGACGTCGTCGGAGTACTTAGACGCCGCCCTCGCGCGCTGACGTCAGTTCTTCTTTTTTCCGCGCCAGTAAGCTCAGATCCGGGAGAGCTACCCCTTTAGTCAATTTTTGACTAACTTTTTTGATCCTTTTTGATCTTGTCTCGACTCCGGTGCCGGTCGGATGCCTGGTTTTAAAGCCTGTGCTGACTGCAACCGCTTGATGTCGGTCACCCTAGTGGTTCAACATCTGGCGGGCTCTCTGAACGCCAGAGCAGACGAACTCAGCCGCCGGTGCATGATGGATCACGAATGGCGTCTGAACTCCGAAGTGGCGCAAGGTCTCTTTCAGCTGTGGGGAGAGCCTTGGTTAGATCTATTCGCCACCGAAGAGAACGCGCAATGTCAGCAGTTCTGCGCGTTGGAATTTCCAAGGCGGCACTCGCTCGGCGACGCTTTTCGTCACGAGTGGAGTTGCGGTCTGTTGTACGCCTTTCCGCCTATACCACTTCTGCCCAGAGTGCTGAAGAAGATCAGGCACGACCGGGCCCAAGTCATCTTGGTGGCTCCGGATTGGGCACGAAGGTACTGGTATCCCGAGCTACTCAGTATGTTGACCGATCCTCCGATACGTCTGCCCCTTCGGGAGGATCTTCTGTCGCAGCAGCAGGGGACGGTCCTCCACCCAAACCTGTCCAGCCTCCACCTCCATGCATGGAGATTGAGCGGCGGCAGTTGATGCCAATTGACTTGCCTCCTGAAGTCTGTGATATCATTCTGGCAGCCAGGCGTCCCTCCACAAAGACGGTATACGCCTGCCGGTGGAACAAATTTGTGGCATGGTGTACAGCAAAGGCTGTGGATCCCCTTTCCGCCCCTCTTTCTGAGGTTCTCCTCTTTCTTCTTTCTTTGGCCCGGCAGGGCTCTGCCCTGGGCACTCTGAAAGGTTATCTTGCTGCCATCTCTGCCTTCTTGCGGCTTCCTGATCAGCCTTCTCTTTTCAAGTCCCCTGTAGTTACACGCTTTCTAAAAGGCATTACTCACACGTTCCCTCCTGTCCCTTTTGTAATGCCTCAGTGGGACTTGAATCTTGTTCTCACATTTCTAATGTGTGCTCCCTTTGAGCCTCTTCATAATTGTCCTCTTCGTCTGCTGACGCTTAAGACTGCTTTTCTAGTAGCCATCACCTCGGCTAGACGGGTGAGTGAGCTCCAGGCTTTATCTTCAAAGCCTCCTTTTCTCTCTGTTCATCCGGACAAGGTTGTCCTTCGGCCTCGTCCCTCCTTTCTTCCGAAAGTGGTGACTCCATTTCATCTTGGGCAGTCTGTCACCTTGCCCACCTTCTTTCCGCCTCCGCATCCTTCCAAAGAGGAAGAGAGGCTCCACCGTCTGGACCCAAAACGTGCGCTCTCCTTTTATTTGGACCGCACAAAGCAGTTCCGGGTGGACGACCAACTTTTCGTTGGATACGTGGGTGCTAAGAAGGGGAAAGCTGTGCACAAACGGACCATCTCTCGGTGGGTCGTTTTGTGCATCAAAATTTGTTACTCCTTGGCAAAAAAGGACCCTCCTGTTGGGCTGCGCGCCCATTCTACTCGGGCCACAGCGGCTACTACTGCTTTGGGACGGGGTGTCCCTTTGCAGGACATCTGTCAGGCGGCAACGTGGGCTTCGCTACACACGTTTGCCAGACATTATTGCCTTGACAGCCAAGTCCGGAGGGATGGCTTCTTTGGCCGTTCTGTCCTTCAGGACTTTCTGGTGTGATCTTGGTTCACAGACCCACCACCGGGGATGGTATTGCTTGGGTGTCTATTCTAAGGTGAGGAATCTAACTAACGTGTTTCTTTCAGATGAACAAGTTACTTACCTTCGGTAACGATGTATCTGTAAGAAACATTAGTTAGTTAGATTCCTCACTGACCCACCCATCCTCCCCGTTCTGCGAACTGACATCTAGGGTTAAGGTTATCCTTTTCAGGCCCCTAGATTTTATTTTTGGCACCAGTGTCGGTCTTTGCATGGCTCTGCGTTCCTGGCGCGGAAAGCTATGTACAAGAACTGACGTCAGCACGCGAGGGCGGCGTCTAAGTACTCCGACGACGTCATTCCGGCGCACGACGCCGACGACGGACGCGGAGCCGCAGACGACGCCTAGCGACGCGCAAGGGGTATTGCTGACGAAAAATCTTCCGGATCCAGTCTGACGCCTGGGGATATTCTAAGGTGAGGAATCTAACTAACTAATGTTTCTTACAGATACATTGTTACCGAAGGTAAGTAACTTGTTCATTATGTTTGAAAGTGTTTCTATGCCAATACTCAAGCCTTCAGATACATTTTAATGCGACTATGCAAATTCTTATTATACATCAGTTAATATGCATGTAAAACTGTTCTTACATTTTTCTTTGTTAAGGTAGCATCATCAAGCTGCAGTCTGTAATGTATTATTATACCGTTATCACCTACTGCCAAGTGCTATGCTGGGCGTTAGTGGCCCTGTATCCAAATTATAGGCCCATGCCACAGCCGAGGCCCTACAGTGAAGTAAAAGGGCTTTTAATGACCAGTGTGGCAGGAGGAGCAGGGCTATATTGCTATTAGAACATTCCACTCAACTAAGGTAAAATGTTTTTAATTAAACACAGTGGAACAGAAAGACAAGCATTGGAATGTTGGATTTGGCTTGTATTAATCGAGAACATCACCATCACCGAGTCATACAATTAGGTACAGGACGACTACTACTATTACAATACAATGTACGCAGACGATATTCTGTTTCTTGTACAAAAAAAAAGAACGCCAAACTTAACCCCAATCATTGATTAAATAAAATTTGGAAAATTAATAGGACAACGTCAATTTCAATTCCCCTGACACCATCTGCGCTCCAGTCCATATCATGCCAACAACAATGGCAAACAGAACCAATGAGGTATCTGAGCATTATATACCACACAGACATAACCACATTAATTCAAGAAAACTACGGTCAATGTATTTCAAACATCTTCGATCTTGTTGAGAGATGGATCACACTCCTGCCTTCAGTAGTGAGCAAAATCGGTCTCATGAAGATAGCAGTGCTGCCTAAACTCCTCTATCTATTTCAAAACATCCCAATCCCCCTAAATAAGTCTTTCATTGCGCACCTCAGATCCCTCATGATTAAACTGGCTTGGGCAGGATGTCAGCCTAGAACAGCCTGCTACAAGGTGCAACTGTCTATATAAATAGGAGGGTTTGCTGCCCCTAGCTTTGAGATATACTTCATGGTGGCCCAGGCTCAGTTCGCCACATGACACACAACACACCCGTACCTGAATCTGGAAGTGGGTCTGGTTGCCCCTGTCACCTACGAAACGCAGTACGTCCTAAAAAGGAAATAGATACTGTCAAATACTTGGGGTAAGCCTGGGCCAGGCTTGCTGACCTTAACGATGCAAGCGAAAGATACTAACCACATATTCAGCTACACAGTAATCCCCTACTGCCACTCATGACTGAAGCGGGTCTTCAGCAATACTCACTCACCAATTATTTACATGCAAAATATCTATCACCGTCCACTCCCGTCCCCAAAATAACTTTATCCATCCTCCCCAACAGAACCCACTGAGTGGCCACTGCTCACAATGCTTATCACTCACCCCATGCCCAATAGGCTGATCACTCAAATGCACAACGCTGCTATACTAGCATTGCCAAATACAATGCTCCCTGTGAAGGAAGGGTGGGAATTTGAGCTGGTGCACAGCATAACCAATGCACAGTGGACACATTGTTGCGAACAAATCAAACACATCCCCGTGAACAGTCGTTTCAGATTCATCCACCTCCGATTCATTCTATACTCCCATGGCTATGCCACAGTACGTCCGCTTATCAGGCTCAGCATGTTGTTGCGGTTTCACCCCAGCTGTAGGATTCATCCATGTGGCTTAGTTATGCCCCGGAATCAACTCCTATTGGCAGAAACTTGCTAATGAACTTCGAGAGATGACCACCACAGGATTGGACATAACTCAAATGGTGACCTTGATTGACTACGTCAAAGATGTACCAACTCATCAAAAATGTGTTTCTTTTGCACTGCTGCTCGCCAAGCGTATGGTGATCATGCATTGGAAAACTAACTGTCCCCAGATACACACAGTGAATCTAAGACCTTACCGCATGCTTGGAAAAGATGGATGTTTATAGTGAACTCCTCCCCCTCCCCCACTCCATACCAAAAGATATGTGGACTCCTCTGCATGCCAGTCTAGCGGCACTCAATGACACCTCCTAAAATAGTGGGGTTAGCCAAGTCGATGGACTGGAACAGGAAATGTGAAAGATGTGGGAATAGCAATCTGGTGGGTAGATAAATCTCATTTGATGATTGTTGAGGTGCTATGAGATAGTCATATATTCAACTGACTATGCCCTTATTGCATGTACTTACGATATCACCATTTGGTATGTGGTGTTTCCTGTGTCTTTATGCCTGGCTTGTTAATTAAAAATAAAAATTTTAAAACAAAATTGTTGGAGCAGAAGGCATTTCTGGCCCTCTTTCTCTCCACTATATCAAGTTTTATAAGACCTGCTGACATTCTCTAATGAAAGAAAAAGGAGGAAATATAGTCTTAAATAGGGCTAGGCAGAATGTTTCATTTTTCCCACAGAGCAACTCCGTGCCAAGTGCCAATCGCAGCATGACAGGATTTTTTCCGCGAGGCTCCATAAATACGAGCAAGATTTGGCGTCCTTTTTGTCCCATTTTCTACTGCAGGCAGTCAAGGGTGGTCGTGACTGGTTGCAATCAGAGGCCTGTTCTTGAGTACATTTGCCATTGCTCAAGTACATTTTCTACTAGAGCAGCTGCAAAATCAACCAAAATGGCTACTTTCTCTTCCACACTGCATGGTGCCATTGTGCTACTGGTGTTAAATTACAGCGCGAGCAGCGCAACATGCAGCCTTTTCGCCCATTGGCAGAACTCTGTGAAATCGTGCAGAGCTTTTATGTAACTCCGCAAAATTATGTGAGGTGGAATTCTGAGAGTTTCACCCAACTCTAGTCCTAATAGGGGTGGACGAAGAAATCTTTTTTTCTCTTGAGCAGCTCCCTCGTGAGAAAAAGTCACGCGCTAGACCTCCTCCCGGTGAGATTTCTGAACGCGGGCGGGCGGTCACGTCTGATCACGACCGCTCACTTTGAGAAATCTGCCATTTGCGTTGAGGAAGCTGCTGCTCAAGTAGAATGTCTACTCGAGCAGCAGATGCGTAGTGCCATTCATGCTGATTTTAAAGCGCGGGACAAACTCCTGCACTACAAATCTGTGCAAGCAGCGCAACTTAACAGACTCCGCCACTGGCAGAACTACACGGAGCGCGCGGAGTTTCTCTGACACTTCGCAGAGTTCCACAGAGTAAAACTCCACAAACTCCGCCCAGGCCTAGTCCTGAACTGAAAATTAAGCCTCCTTTATTGCATAGCAGGCATTACTGCACTTTTTACATATTTGATGTAAAACGTTTATCACATTGGAAAAATTATTGACTGTGTTTTTTATATCAAAACGTAAGTGATTCCTTACAAAAATGTTCTATGCTGCCTATGAGAGCTTTGTACATTCAGTCCTGATTTTCCGTCTAAAATTCTGTGAGGTTTTCTATGAACCTTCCTCCTGTCTCTTTGTTTCTCTTAGGCCAGGCACAGACCTCCTTCCTAGCCTGCTAACTGTGGTTTCAGTTCACAGATTTCATTAAGCCTTTTAAGGTGGATGGTCTTTTTAGATCGAGCCTAGCACAGCGTGCATGCGCTGCCCTATGGGAGGCTTCATGTAATCACTCCAACCTAACCCGCAAGTTCTCCGTGTCTGTTTAGCAACTCCCACAGATTCCATTGGCCTTTGCGTGTGGCTTTCAATAATGAAATCATGCAAATGGCCTAAGGCGGGTGTATGTCCCACCTTTTCTCAAAATGTTCACTCCCATAGCGTTTTGGTGTCGGGAGCGAGCAGCGGCGCGCATTGTGGCAGCTGCGTTCCTCCCTTGTTTACCAAGTGCCCTGTTGTGCGCTTTCATGTAATGGCGACCGCGGCGCGCCACTTTTCATTTTTAGTTTCCATCCTTTTGTCCTTTACTTTGTTCCTGCCCCCTCCCGCTACCCTGAGTCCCTGTGTGACAAGCTGAGCTGGCGGCTGAGTGAGGACAAGCAGCTGGAGAGGAACCCGCGGCTCTCCTGCACCGTCTGGAACAGCTCGGTTTACATTACCGCATCTATTTACATTACCCGGCCACCCTTCTGAGATCACTGCTTTTTTATGTCAATTTGTACAATTATTTAGCGACCGCACGGGGGTGATTAAGTGAGTTGCCCAGATTCACTGACGCTCAAAGACTGATCCTTAGGTCCAGAGTCGGCAGCTCTGATCTGATGCAGCCACATTTTGGAGGAGGTGGGCGGTTAGAGTCGGGACCACTCTGGACGCTTGTTTTTTAATATTGCAGCACTGTCCCAGTTGCCATATTACCCACACGGGGTGTCACGAAAGTGCTTTGATCACCGCCACTCTGTTGATTAATGCTGTGGCAGTGGAGAGGTACCCCTGCTGTCACAAAGTGTATCTAATTTTTTTACCTCCCGCCCCATTAGTTCCGCTCCACCAGCCTCTCTCCCGCCCGTCACTTTCCACCCTCATTGCACTACTACAGAAAGCGAAGGTCAGTGGCGGCACCTCGTTAAACAAAGCACTGTACCTCATGGTACCGTGGTCCGGGCACTGGCTGATGCAGAGCACGCTGGAAAATACAGGTATTTCGATGCAGGCTAAAACCTGAAGTCTCAAACAATACCATGCACTTGTTTTCAGTTGGTATAGTGAAATATGGGGGTCTTACAGCTTAGGTGGAGCTCATTTTCGCCCTTGCACCGTGTGTAGCTCCCCCGACCTCATTCCAACCAACCCTCCCACCTCCCAGTGCTCGTTTCACCTGTGGCCCCTATAAAGGTGGTTACTAGACACAACACAGCTTGGCATTGCCTGCACCATTCAAACAGGTCTCTGCTCCGGACGAGCTGCAGAGCCTCGGGGGGTCACCTCTTCACTGCCCATTGCCAGACAGGCCCCTTCAGTGGCCTAGACCCTGTTTACTGCTCCTGCGGTGAGTGGGGGAGCCAGCCTCAGCTGCTGTTGGACCCACCATCCACACACAACCAACATGCACACTAACCTGCTGTTCTTTTTCTGCCTCGGAGCCACATATTACACCGCATTGCATGAACAGTGATACGTGGAGTCATGTCTCGCTCCCAGCAGACAGTGTGCTCCTGGGCATACATCTCTTCTTCGCCCCTCCTAAGCGCCTATTAGAGTCTGTGCCCTACGTCTTCGCACTCCTCCCTCCCTCGCACACCATCCCACACGGTCCCCAACCACCCCCAAAACATCTGGACCTGAGTCTGCCCCAGTTCATCTCTTTCTGAGTCTGTCTCTTCTGCTATCCCAGAACTCGCGATCAGGCTCCCCTCCCCATGAGTCTTTCCCACTCCCCTCCCTACCTGAGGCCCTCCGTTCATCCCTTACTCTCCTCCTGCCTGCAAAACGTTCGGAAACTTTCAGGTGAGTTTTAGCTCCCCCCGCTTATGCTCTGGTCCCTCCCACCTGTCCATCGACCGTCCTCCGCCCTGCTGCCACAGTCATGACTGGCTCTTGCTCTTGCAAAACTAGCCACCTCTTTCTTGATTGCACTCTTAATTCCGTCATGCTGTCGGCCTGTTTCACCCTCACACTATCTGCCCTCTCTTGCCCTCGGTGCCTTTCAGTTACTCTCAATGTCCCAAAGGCGAGACCTATTGGCTATGCCAATGCTTGTTTAGTACTAGCCCCAACCCTCAAGAACTGTTTGCACTGGCTCTAAAATCAACTCTTGCTCACTTTCGGTTCACAAAAGTTAAAAACCTTTATATTTGACAACGCTTCAGCATAATCAGTCCTTCACATCACTTTTTCCTCCTTGGCAAGAGGCCCTTTGTTTGGTTCGCCTTCTCTATAAATCCTCTATCTATTACATTTTTTTTTCTAACTTACTCAGCTGTCTGACTCGTGCAAAAGATGCATCATATAAGCTATTTCCGAACTTGAATGCGTTCTGCGATATTTGGGTAGGTGTGTGCATCATAGTTTTAGACCAAGAAAATGAGTGCAAATAAAACACATTCGGGGCTTCTTTACAAGCCCCTTGCGCCACTGCTGCATCGCTTTCTATTCATGCAGCGGCGGCGCAATCATTGCCCCACACTGCTCCATATCTAAAACTGACAAATTGGGTCCAATGCGTCAGTTTGTAGAGCCCTGTGTCACATTATACCTGCGCCAGGTATAATGTATGCAGGGTAGGCATTCCCACGCAAAAAAAGCTATGTAGAAGTGGCGCAGTGAAATTTACATTTCACTGCGTCACTCTACGACTTGACTGTGTCAAAATCCTTACCCCTACTCAGACCAGGCATGAGGATTGACGCAGGGCTTTTACAATGGGACTCGCCTATGTGTTCTGATGCACTGCTGGAGTTGTGTCAGTTTTACCACCAGCTCCAGCAATGCGTCACTTCTGCACCAACATATGTGTCAGAATTTCTGACGCATCTGTTAAATCCTTGCACCATGGAGTCCTGTATTGTAAATACAGTGTATCATGGTGTCGCAAGGACATTTGGCGCAGGTGCAAGGAAACTGACGCATCAATGCCGATGCGTCAGTTTCTTGTAAATGATGCCCATTCGTTTTTAGGCCACACAGGTCGGACAGAGTTTGTTTAGACCTGAGTGCGTTCACAATTACATCCAAAGAAGGGGTCCGTTTTGTCTAGAAAGCCAACATGCCATGCCATAACTTCACTCATTTCGACATAGTAGTGTTTATTATGAATTCGGCAGGGTTCTAGTTTTGGAAGTGTCTCCTCTTGGTAGATCCGCAGGACCTGAATGATGCTCTTTCTCCCGACAGGTTCAGGACACTGCACTGAGCAGAAACAGAGAACACCGAGGCGCCGCAGCCAGCCACCCAAAATGCTGAACAGCCCCGAGGACAACATGTACTACAACCAGCTTAACGTGAGTTCAAAGCGCTAGGAAATATGTTTGGCTGGCTTTGTTTCCAGTTCATAATTATTCTATTAACACCTGTGCTGGCCCAGGCCCCCACCCCGGCTCCTCGGCCCCACCCCCACATTATTCAGCTCTGCTCCTGAGCATGTGCTTATGCTCTTTATCTGTTGCTTTCATGTCAGGATGTCTGCCTTCACGGTGAATAATTGATGTGGTTTATCAAAGAAGAGCAAGATGCAGGCTTCATCAGGCTCACTTGAGCCCTTTGATCAAAAAAAATTATGCTGCGACTTCTGATATTATCAGCATCTGCTTGCGTTCAACACAAAATCACTTTGAATTAAAAATTAACAACTTGCTGCTTTGCTTTGACTCAGTGTTCTTGGCTTTGTCCACAGGGAACACTCGAATATCAAGGGAGCAAGAGGAAGCCAAGAAAACTTGGGTAAATATCTTCCTTCCAAGTTCTGAGCCACTCCGAACAGAAGAAGCCCTTTGAGGGGCCGGTGAATACACTGGGCTTTCTAAAGACATTGCTGAGCATGAAACATTCTGACAGTGGCAGAACAGCTTTGGATCTGCAGCTAATTTGTCAAAAGGCAAAAAAGTAAATCAACCTAAAAAAGGTCTTGCAAAACTCTCTCCTAGAATACCAGATATAAAATGACAACACGTGGCGGTCCAGGTTATGAGTGGGCCTGAATCAGGTAAAGTGTGTACAACACCCAATAAATACCGACACCTTGGGGTGGTATATTTACCAGTCACAGAAGCTACCTCCCATTTTGACTTTTCTCTCGGATAATGGGGAATGGCGTGTAATTCATGGCATTCTGCATCAAATTCTGTATCTGTATTTACATTTTCATCCTCTTAATTTTGGCATTTTTGACCTGCAAAAATTTACCAACGGAAAATTGCAGGAAGTGCAGTAATTACTACTGTAGTTCCAATTCCCATATGTGTAGTTACAGAAGTTACTGTATGTCAGAATGTATTCCACCACTTAAAATCAGAGCCAGATGAGGGTCCCAGAGATTGGTGATGTATCCCCTTCACACCAGAGGCGGGATCAGTTCGGTTCCACCAGTGCAGTGCACCAACGATTTTGAGCCATCATTACACAGACTGCACTAGTGCAATTTTGCACCAACATTTGCTCTACCAAATTTGCACACAAAAAAAACATTTTCTCTACCAAACCACTGCACAAACAACATTTTATACTGATCCATTGCACCCAACATTAGTACAAACAGCACCATAACAAGCACAAACTATGTAATTGAAAACTGTAGGTGCAAAACTGCAGAAGCACCGGGGTCATTTTTGCATCGACTTAGGAAGGATGACATGGTCAATGATTAGGGTTGCGCCTCTCGCGACTGTGGCCCAGGTGCAAATGCATTTGCTGCACTAATGATAGCTACACCCCTGAATCTCTGCAATCTGGCCCCATTTAACATTTATTCATTTGATTCAAGCAATATTGAAACCTTATTTTAGGGATAAGTATTGATCTTCAAAGAGATCCGTTTTGCAGATTTGTCTTGTTCTCTCTTTTTGTCATAGTCACATCAAAGTGTTGGACAAAGAAGACGAATATTACAAAGCGCTGGGTGCGGCCGACCCCATACCCGAGGAGGACGGTGCCTTGGTCGCACTTACATCTGCCATCCCGACTTCATCGCAGGAAATACTGGCTGGTGCTGCTGAGAGCTGAACAGCACCGCTCAATGTATTTTAAAACATTGGTAAAGTATATAGGATTTGTTTTGACTAATCGGTTGCAGTCCCTATGCTAAAACAGAAACCATAACTCAAAATATATTACTTTTCCCTGCACTTATATTTTATTAGTAAAGTAAATTGGCATTCCTTCAGAAATGTGATATCATTTAAATTCATCAGTGCCTTGCTGAGGGAGGGAATGTGTTCCTTTTTATGTCTTGCATAGTTCAGATTCTAGGGAAGTAATCTGTTCAATACAAGATGTTTAATGTGGTTTCCATACATCAGGGCTGAACGCTTTAAAAGCCTATTAAAGCTGAATATTCTAATAAATGTTGCTACAAAGTGCAATTTCAATATCTTGCATATCAGCCCATCTTTCTGCATCCACAGAAGTTTGTTTCTAGTAAAAAAGCTGCACTCCTTATTGTGTGGTCTTGTCCAATTAATAGGATACCATCTAATTTTATCAGGCGTGTGTGAAAGATTCAATCAATTCATAATTCGATTTCCAGCAAGGATGTACATTCAGGACTACACCCTGATCAATAATGCCATTAACATTCTCAGTCCTGCCTAAGAAACAGCCATAATGAAGATTCCATAACATCCTCTAGGAGCCATTTATGACAGCGTTGGACAATATCATTTGTCGCCCATAATGGCTGGCCTGTATCGCTGGACAAAAATCCTCCACAAGCTGCACACACAGCCGTTCACCTCTGGATTGGTGGACTGGTTGACAGGGGCGGCTCCTCCGCAATGGCGGAGGAGCGTCGCCCCACTGGCTCAGAGCCAGCAGCAAAAAAAAGCAATATTTCATTATTGTTTTATTTTTAAGCCTCTGGCTCAGCCAGCATGTGCAGGGAGGTGCGGGCCCAAGGCATGGGAGGAGGAGGAGAAGTGCTGCGTGCATTCCCTAAGTGCTAATGTGTGTTTGGCCGACCATCTCAGGCCGACCAAAACACACATGTGCACTTAGGTTTCTCTAACCCGGCTGTATGGAACAGCAGGGTTAGAGAAACCCCACAGATCCCTGATCAGAGCAGCTTTCCATCCCACTCAGGCGCAGGGATTGGGAAGGGTGTCTATGACTAGTCAGCGTCTGCTGGGTCATGGCAGTCCCACCACTGAGGCGGGACGCGCAACGCGTCCGACAGCAGGTAAGTTTAACTTTAAAAAAAGTTATTATTATTATTATAGACAGTCCCTCGTCCCCCCTACCCTGCACCCCATACCCCGCTGCCCCCGCACCCCCTCCCCCGCCTCACCACGTTTGGTTGAAGAGGCTCATTTGCATTAGGCCGTGACCTATGCAAATGAGCACCACCACCTTCCAACACCAGTGCGGATTAGCCGATCCTTCTAATGGATCAGGAAGCAAAAGGCAAACACAGCAAGTATTGCACCAGCCTTTGTTTTGGTGTTATTTAGTGCAGTGCATGCAGGGAGCTTCACATGTGCTGTGTGACACCTGGTGGAACGTGGAGGGCTGATCACCCCGCCTCCACGGGACCTGTGGGGCACATAAAAACTCCCTTCTGGCAAGTTAAGTAAGTTCCATCACGAGTGCTCCAAGGGACCTTGCAAATGTACTCTGCACTGAGAATAATACATTAAGAGGACAGTAATTATCATGTGATGAAGACCTTGCGTTTTAGAGAACTGCAGGTTGATAATTATATGCCACGAACACATTTTTCATCAAGTTTAGAATTACCATTTTTTGTTTCTTCCGCTAGGCGAAAGTGCTTTTCATTTGTGTTTTTGGACCGGCAAAAATATTGTTCTTTCCGTTCATTTATATAAAGCTGTAGCATAAGCATGAATTGGAGAGCTAAGAATCTGCGTAATGTTTAAAAATACATCAGCCTTGGTGTAGTTGAGTGAATGAGAGTTAACTTCATTACAAAATGGACAAACCATATTCAGTTAGAAAACCTTCTACAATTATGTTGGCTTTTCTGATTGCAATCTGACTGATCATCTTACCTCAGGTCTATGGGACAATTTATGATGAATTGTCACTATTTTTAGGTCTCGTCTAGACAGAGCATGTCTGTCTCCAAGAGACATGTAGTGTTCTATCTGTGGGCTTCAGCCTGCCCATTGGCTTTCCGTTTACTTGCTCCATCGTTGCTCTCAAATCCTTCGTCCCCATTTGTCCATGGCATGAATGCGTCAACATTCTCCTGTGTTTGGCCCTCACCCCAGAGCAGGGGCCAAGTACTTGTAAACATCCACTGATTTAATTTTGGGAACTGCTTTTTTTCTTCGTCTTGGAGCACTCCATACAGTGCTCTTGTTTTCAGTTCACTCGCTCCGTCTCTTATTTAATTTTTTTGTGCAGTTTTATATAGTGCGAACACCACCCACATGTATTTTCAGAGTGCTTTATGTAACCACCACACTAGTTTTTGTAGGAACAGAGAGACTAAGGGGGTCATTAGTATGGCGGGCGGACTTTGTCCGCCTGCCATACCCCCGGGAAACGGGACCACCCGCAATGTATGCAGCGGTCCCGCAACTACAATTAGGCGCATCCTGCATTTGTAACATTGCGGCGGGCGGTGCTTTAAGCACCGCCCGCTGCAATGCCACAAAAGCAAGTTGTGCCTTTCAATGCACAACATGACAGGCACCGTGCGGTGCCTGCCACGCTGTACATTGAAATGTACACCCCCCACCCCCCAGAATCCCTGGGTGCCTGCTACGGGCCCCCAATGTCAAAGCCCACATGCCTTTCCGTGGCGGCGTTGCCGCCACGGAAAGGCATGTCCCCGCCTGCATTCTAATATGGATGGCGGTGTCTACCAGACACCGCCACCATATTCACAGCGTTTCCGCCCGGTAGGCAATCGGGTGGATTGCCTATCGGCGGAAAACAGGCAGACGGTCTTTCCATCCGCCGGGGTCCCCCCCGCCATAGTAATATGGCGGGGGGAGAATGGCGTGCGGGCAGGAAGGAATGTCGGGCGGATCGCCACCACCATGCAGGCGGTGGCGATCTGCCCGACATTCTAATGGGCATCTAAGTGATTTGCAAAAACTCAAACCCGGTTTCCCAGCTCCATAGTCAGCAGCTCTGGCCTAACACCATATTCTCTCCTCCTCTCCTGTACTTCCGACTGCAAGGGCTCTTTGCACTTTAAAAAAAACGTTTTAAAACTATCACTTTGAACAAGTACCTCTCAGTACTGTGTCATAATGGGCCATATTAATATCAAAGTTTACACATGTTAAAGAAATACACTCTTCGAGTATTTTTATAAATCCTATCATATTATATGTGATGTTTGTTGCATGTTGTACATTGCAAACACTTTCCAAACTTTGCGTTTGCTGTTGGCTTGCCCATCTCTAACCATGGTAGCTACAGCTCCCGCTGTTTAGAGCACCTATCTCAGTAGCACTGGTCCTACTCTGGCCAATAGAAGGTGCGGTTAGCGGCATATCGGACATCTGTTTCCCAACTGGGTACTGCAGTGCAAGTGTGATTCGGAGTGCTTAGCCACTGGATCTGTACCCTCGGAACCTCGGGTAGGGCCCAATGATGAAGCATGCCACCAACTAGGTTGGTGGGTGAGGGCCTTCATAAAAACCTAATGGTTTTCCCCACCCGCAAACATACAAACAATTTAAACAAGAGCTAGTTCTCATTGATTATTAACATAATTCCCCTCAACATAATTTCACTCAGCTCCGCACAGTTCCATGCCACACAATTCAATTCCACAGATTATATTTCACACCACATAATTCCACAACAAACCACACAATTCCGCTCCACATCTCAATTACACTGCACACCACATACATCCAATCCACACCACAGAATTCTACATCATGCCACAAAATTCAACACCACACCCCCCACATATTTCCACTCCACTAAATGCCATTCCACAACACACAATACCACCACACATAATTACACTCCATGACACATAGTACCACTACACATAATTCCAGTACATTTAATACCACATATTTGCTATCCACATATTCCCATTGCACACCATGCCACATAATCATAATTCTGCTACAAATAACTCCACTCAACACCACACAATTCCACAACAAATAATTCCAATCTCCAGGTGATAAATGACTGGGTGTATACGGACAGTAGTGAACCTGCATATAGGGTGGGTAGGATGGTTATGCCTGGGGACAACTGTGAACCTCTCCTTTATGCCCGGAGGTCACGGGCGGTGTGGCCTGAGCACACCAGAGTGGTACTGCAGTGCTGGAGAGAGGCTAATAAACTCCTAGGATGGTCAGACACACTGACTGGGAGAACCCCACTGTGGCTAGGCGAGCAGCTGCGAGAGGTGACTGCGTTACCAGGTTTCAAGGGGTGGAAGTTAATTGGCATCAAGTACTTAGGGGACGTCTGGAAGGGGGACTCCCCCCCGCTCCTTTGTGTACCTCCAAAGGGAATACAACCTACACCAGTCACAAAGATACCATCATATACGACTCCTACATGCCCTGCGATCACACATATCAAGCGATACGTCTATCCCGGAATACTCCCAAATGGAGGATAGATTGTTACTGGACCCCATTATGAAGAAACCCACATTTACCATCTATGGTAAATTAATAAACAATATACCCGACCCCCTGACCACTCTTAGGGCGGCTCAGGCCAAGGATCTTGGCAGTCTCGACGATGAGGACTGGCAGGATGCTCTACAAAGTCCTCGAGAAATAGCAATCCGTTCAAGGTTCAGACTGGTGCAGCTAAAAATCCTTCACCGCACCTACTATCCCCGCACGCACGTTTATGCATGGGGTAGGATTCTCTCTGCATCATGTGTGAGGGGCTGTCAACAGGAGGGCACCTTCTTCCATATAAAATGGGAGTGTCCAGAGATCATTTCCTTCTGAACTAGGGTCACAGACAGCATGTCTGAGGTGGTGGGTGAGAAGGTTCCAATGGAGCCTAAGTGGCTTTTATTGATGATTAAAGGGGACACGGACTGGTCCAGGTATGTGGAGATATGGCTTGCCCTGGCAGCGGGGGTGGCGAAATGAAACATTGCCCAGTGGTGGGGGGCACAGATACCCCCATGGTGGGAGGAATGGAAGCGGGACCTTGATTGGTGCCAAAGGGCCGAAGAAACTGTATACAAAAGCAGGGGGTGTACTAAGAAATGGAAGAAAGTATGGGGCGGAAATACAGAGAATCGGGGGTGGTCATGGAGGGGTGAGGTAAATGGTATTTGTTGATTGCCCTTGCTGCTCCTCGAAAAGTATTTTTCTGACATCTCTTGTGTTATCTTCCAATATGCTATCTAGATATTGTCTTGTACTGAATGGTCTCATGAGCAAGGTTAATAAAAAGATTCCCCCCCCCCCAAAAAAAAATTCCAATCTAACCCACGTAATTACACTCCACACCAGATACATCCACTCCACTCCATAACACATGGCTAAAATACATCTGTCATTGACAACTCCAATAGCTCTTGGATTGCCGAGACCTATTGGCTTTGCCGATGCTTGTTCATGTGGTCTCTAGTCATTCTTTAAGGTACAGCTCTGTTTATATAACTGCCCCATTTACTTCCATTGGGCACTGTGGTGTGCAAAATCGGCGACCACCTCGATTTGTGCTGAGAGACCATCTTCTGCAGTTAATGGGGTGGGGGGGGGGTGTAGGTGAACTAGCATGTGCTCCTTACCCCACTACCTCTAACAAACATTCCAAGGCTCCATACATAACAAAATATGGTAATATCCTCTCTCTCTCTTGCCTTCTCCCCTCCCTCAGGTTACCATTTACTACTGTGTTCTTTATTTCATATCACACCCTCTTCTCTCTATGGACCCTCAACTACTTCCATTAAATGCATCTTGTCTGCCTCCTTCAAATAAACAACTTTTACTCACCTTTTCTGTGATTAACCCACCTTCGCCGTCTGGATTCAGACTACATCCTTCCACTTTAACCTCACCTCTTATTTCTCCATACCCTCCTGCTCCTCAACCCTGCCTTACTGCTAACCCTCCCAAACCACATCTGAGCACTTCCAAGCAGTTATTTACCAGGGTGGAGTAGGGCCTGATGGCTTCGGTGTAGACTGATTGTGGCATTGGTACGTGGTTATAAAGTGATGTTTTGGATACATTGAAAATGAATTTTTGTTTATGGTTAGGATCTGGGAGGTTGTTTGATGTTGATGACAGGAAAAGTGTGGGGTTTTGTGGATAGTGGACATATATTTATCATTAGGCAGTGAATTTTGTGGGTCTGGTGTTGATGTTGCCTGGGATAAGCTGAGCTAGTTGTACCAGCCCATGTGCTCTTAGGTCTAAATAGGAATTGAGGGAGATGAGAAAGTCTGGTTCTGGTATGGAATAGCTTTTGGTAGGTGTAGAAATTATTTGATGTGTAGAGTGAAAAGAGACCACATGGAGACTGTAAGGTGTGAATTTGTAGAAATGTGACTGAAAAGAAGAACATCATGAGGTGTTACATGGGATTACTGTTGAGGGTTTGGTGATAAGAGAAGGGGGACTAATGTAGTGAAGTGAAGACTTAATTTAATTTTAGGTGGTGCATTATTTGTAGGGCCATGAATTGAAGCTGGAATTTTGTTGAGGGTTTATGTGTGCATTTTGTGTGGAAATAGTTAGGGTACAGATAGCTAGACATAAAGATGCAGTGTTCAGACAGCTATGTATCATCAGCAGCCATTAGGCAGATCTATTTACAGCTCCATTTACTTTTGGATCCCATCTGATGGGGACTCTGAATACCCACTTTGACGAGGCAGTGTTATGTATCTCTCTATACCTCACCTGAATAATGTAACCCATCATGAAATCTTCCCAAGACTCGTGAAAGTTTTGGGATGTCCTTTGCAGCATATTTTTAACAATGGAGCCCTATTGGAACATTTAGGACGGCAATGTGGCCTCTTTGTCTGGTCAATTTGATCGCCAAGGCTCAAAGATTCCCTTTCTACACTCACCAAATGTTGTTTCTTTGCACAGGTGTGCTGCTGCTGTCACTGATGGAAGAAGTTGCTATTCCTCTTCTAAGAAGAACTTTGACCCTGTCGATGAGGACCTACTTTGGTATCTGTTGTCTCCAGTGGGGATGCAGTAGCTGGTGCCCTCAGGAGATTGTCTGCCACACCATGACACCCCCTCTCTGGACTGCACTGTGCATGCACTGTGAGTAACACTCCTCACAGTGCAATTGAGGCTAGTTTTGTTATTTTGCTGGTCGGATTGTTTGATGGCAGCCATTATAGGAAACTGTACAGTGATGAGATATTGTCCTATTGCTTAAAGATTGCTGCAGATTGTGACTTTGTCCACAGAATGAAAGAGCCTATTGCCCCCAGGTCCCTTTTGGATTCTCTGCTGTGAGGCTCTGGTGTTTACACAGTTGGGCAGATCGATGCCTTTTGCAGCAACATACTCATTATGCCTTGTTTTTACATTTCATGTTTGTGCTGTCCATACCATGAGAAATGATCCTGAAAGTGTATTTCATATAAATGTGTGATTATGTAAAGTATGCCTTAATAAAATATTTTAAACACAAAAATGGCTGTATAGTTAATCAATACTTCAGACTCATTCAAAGCATTGTCTGCTATAAAGATAAAAGAACACCCACCTATCATAATCTCAATCTACTCTTACACTCCAGTGAAGCAAGAATTCAGAATGTTTGCCTTTGTCTATGCGTTTATTGTTTGAAATCAGTATTTGCACTCCTGCTCACTTGGGTATTTGAATCCTCAATACTCCCATCAGAGACCAAGATGACTCTGCATGTATTCTGTAATCATATAAAAATGATTTTTTTTAGCTGATATTTTCTGCTTATATGCCTCACATCAGAATGCTTCTCACCTAGCACTTCACAATATTGAACCCTACAATTGTACTCATTGACTACATGGATAGGAAGGAAACACTTCAAATATCCAAATCAACAATATTGCTGCAAAATAGTAGAGAAGTTGAACGCTCCTCCAGCCTGTCTTTCTATGCTATGTTTTTAGCAGAACGGACTTTCACCTGGCCCACAGACACCCTGGCCTGCTACTGCAGTATTATCACCAGCCGCGGTTCGTGTAGGTAACAGCGGTGGGGCCACGTGGGGGGGGGGGGGGGGCTTTTGGGGGACAATGCAGAGGGAAAATTAATTATTTATTTGATTTTCCCTCTGCATCGTCCCTCGAAATCCCCCCCATGCGGCCCCACAGCTGTTACCTGCACGGACCGCGGCTGATTATCACAGTATTAAAACTTCTGATGGATACATCTGCCAGTGGATTCCTCACCTTGTGAATATCCACTGCGCCAGCAACATTCGGAAACTTTTGTAGCAGTCCACGCCGATGAGGTCGAAGACGACATCACAAAGACACGGCTCCGCTCGCGACTCCGCTGACGTCACCGGCTCCATAAGAAGACCTCGTCGGCGTGATGACGTCAGTTCCCTTTTTTCTGCACCTTCGACGCCAACGGATTTCGGGAATCTCTCTGTAGCTATTTTTGTTACTTTGTTTTCTGCTGGTTTCTCTTTGTCTTCTTCAGCGAAAATGTCGACGAAGAAGTCTGGATTCAAGCCTTGTCGAGAATGTGGGAAACATATGTCGATAACGCATCCGCATGACAACTGCGTGTGGTGCCTGTCATCGGACCATGATGTGGAAGGATGCTCTTGCTGCCGCAAGATGAGCTCCAAGGCTCTTAAGGAAAGGGAAGCGAAGCTCTTCATTGCCAAGATGAAGAAAGAAAAAAGAGGCCGGAGGAAGTCGAGGTCAAGGTCGAGGTCGACGTCGAAGTCGACTTCGGGGCATGCTTCTAAATCTAGGAAGCACAAGAAGAAGAGGAGGCATTCATCTCGATGTCACTCGGATAGGGATGCGGCTCCGAGAGCGACGTCGCCCTCCCGACGCTGTAAGGACTTTGAGTCACCCTCGCCCGTTCCGGATTCACCTATTGGCCTGTCGTCACCTGTGGCTTCACCGGAACATTCTCCGGCTCCGGGCCCGGCTCCATCTCCGACGCCGGCACCATCTCCGGCTCCGGCTTCGTCCCCGGTTGAGGAGCTTCCAGCTCCGGGAGAGCCTTCGGCTCCGCTGATTCCACCGTCGGCGCCGGTTGGCCCAAGTCCAGTGATGCTTGAACAATATCCTGCATTTCCAGGACCAGGTCAGGACCCTACGCATTATCTTAATGCGATGTACGGAGTTTTCTCCAGAGCCATGTACCCCTCTGGTGCAACTTCGGGTCCTATTGGTCCTATGGCCTTCAGTTTGGGAGTTCCCCAAGCCTTTCCTCAGGCTCCCTTCATGCCGTTTTTTCCGGCGGCGCCGTCTTGGCATCTACCGGCGCCGAGGACATCGACGCCGCTCGCCGTCGGATCCGGCCACGGCGCCGCCGACTCCAGTTGTGAGGATCAGGTCTAGGAGGGAGGCCCAATGGGTGCTGGATGAGCAAAGATACCTGTTGGAGGAAGTAGAGGAAGGGGAGCTCATGGAATCGGACGATGTATTTGAGGAGTTGAAAGAGGCTAGTGGCCTGGACTTATCACCTGAATGGGAGATTACTCCTCCTTCTGACCTTCCTTCCGAGGATGTGGCTCCATACCATGCCGTTATAAAGAAGGCGGCTGAACTTTTAGATCTGCAATTGCCTTCTGCAGAGTTCAAGCCCAACATCTTAACAGAAGTTCTGCATTCTCCATCTGCTGTTTCGGAGCCTTTACTCCCTTTTAATGACGCCATTATAGAACCAGTAATGGAGGTGTGGCGTAAGCCCTTTTCTGTTCCGGCAGTCTCTAAAGTTATTGCCAGGAGATATAGGGCAGGTCCGGGGGACCCAGACTTTTTAACATCTCACCCATCTCCGGAGAGTCTGGTGGTTCAGGCTGCCTGTTCCAAGAGATCATCGGGTTCTTTTCCCCAAGTCCCGAGTGACAGGGAGGCGAAGAAACTGGATCAGTCGGCCAAGAAGGTCTTCTCTTCTGCCAGCATGGCCCTTAAGTCGATGAATGCCACCTGTCTTTTGGGCCGGTATATACATGCACTTATGGACTCAGCAAAGCAGCTGGCCCCTAAGCTGTCTGAGAAGGATCGGATAGGTTTCAATGAGGTCCTTTCGGATACCCAAGCGGCGGCACGTCAGGTGATCCAAAGTGGCTTGGACACAGCTGAATCATGGGGTCTTCTGTTGCCACCAGGAGGAGTGCGTGGCTTAAATCTTCGGAATTCTCCCCTGATGTTTAGTTGAAGAGGTACAGGGGCTTCGGAAGGTCAACCTTTCGTTCTTACAGGCAGCCCCAGCAGCAGCAGCAGCAGCAACAGCAACAAGGCACTCTGTATAAGAGCTACAGAGGCAGACTCAGGGGTCGCTCTCGAGGTCGGCAGCTCTTCTCCTCTTCCTCTTCCTCCTCCTCAGCCCCTCCCACCACCGCAAAGCAGCCCTAGATCCACCATTCTGGAACATGTTGGTCCTGTGGTGGGGCCGGCTTACCCATTTTCTACAAGATTGGGAATTGGTTACTACAGACCTTTGGGTTCTAGATCTTGTAGAAAATGGGTACGCCCTTTCCTTTCGGGAATATCCTCCAAATTACCCTCCTTGTCAAGGTGCTTGCTCGGAGGACCACCGTCTTCTCCTGCAGGAGGAAGTCCTTACGTTACTAAGAAAAGGTGCGATAGAGGTGGTTCCAGAGCAGGAGAGGGGTCAGGGATGCTACTCCCGGTATTTCCTGATTCCGAAAAAGGATGGCAGGTTGCATCCGATATTGGACCTCAGGATCTTGAATCTCCATCTGAAGCAAGAGAGGTTCAAGATGCTCACCCTTGCGCAGGTTCTTCAGGCGCTGAATCAGGAGGACTGGATGGTGTCGATCGACTTGCAGGATGCGTATTTCCACATCCCCATCCTGAAGTCGCACAGGAAGTATCTCCGGTTTACGGTAGGGTCACAACATTATCAGTTTGCGGTCCTTCCGTTTGGTCTTACTACTGCACCTCGAGTCTTCACCTAGGTGATGGCAGTGGTGGCAGCACATCTCAGAAGGTTGGGGATTTTAGTTTTCCCCTATCTGGACGACTGGCTGATCAAAGCGGAGTCGCCAGAGAAGGTGCTTCATCATCTGCAGGTTACAACTCAGCTGTTGTACAAATTGGGTTTTTTGATAAACGTACCCAAATCTCACCTGGTGCCCTCTCAGCGCAACCTGTTCATAGGGGCAGTACTGGACACAATTCCCACCTCCACAAAGGATTCTCGACATACAGGAAATGATTCCTTTGTTTTACAATGGGGCGGTCGTTCCAGTCCTGAAGGTCCTTCGCCTGCTCGGTCTGTTTGCTTCCTGCATTCTGTTGGTCAACCTTGCACGCTGGCACATGAGGTCCCTCCACTGGTGCCTCCGCAGGCAGTGGTATCAGCACAAAGGAGATCTCAGGGAGTCTGTGAGGATCTCCAGAGAAGCTGCAGTGGATCTGTCTTGGTGGAGTGTGGGGGGCAATCTCAAGGAAAGCCCTTCCATCTACCTCCATCGGTGGCCACAGTGATAACGGATGCATCCACTTTAGGGTGGGGTGCTCATCTGGGGGATCTGGAAATCAAGGGTCTTTGGTCTCCAGAGGAAAGGTTGCTTCACCTCAACCTTCTGGAATTGCGGGCAATATGTTTGGCGCTCAAGGCCTTTCTCCCTTCCCTTCGCGGCCAGTCGCTTCAAGTCCTGACGGACAACACTACCGCGATGTGGTATGTCAGCAAGCAGGGAGGAGTGGGGTCTCTTTGTCTCTGCAGAGAGGCTCTGCGTCTCTGGTCCTGGGCTCAGGATCATCAGATTTATCTGATGGCAAATCATCTGGCTGGAGTTCTGAAGGTGCGTGCAGACAGTCTCAGTCGGCAGTTCTCCGCCGACCACGAGTGGAGGCTTCATCCAGAAGTGGTTCGTCACGTCTTCCGGATGTGGGGAACTCCTCGGGTGGACCTGTTTGCCACTCACGAGAATGCTCACTGCCCGTCATTCTGCAGTCTCCAGTATCCGATGCAGGGAGCGTTGGGGGACGCATTTCAGTTGAGATGGGACTCACATCTCCTTTACGCGTTTCCTCCCATACCCTTGATTCCTCGGGTTCTGAGGAAGATGCGCCAAGACCGGGCCCAAGTCATATTGATCGCCCCGGATTGGCCAAGAAGGGTGTGGTATACAGATCTTCTCCACCTCACCTCGTGCCCTCCGCTCCGTCTCCCTCTGAGGGCAGACCTCCTCTCGCAGTCGGAGGAGCAGGTTCTACACCCCCACCTCCAGAGCTTACACCTTCATGCCTGGAGATTGAACGGGGCAACCTGAATTATTTTTCTCTCCCGCCAGATGTGGTAGATGTAATTTTGTCTGCCAGACGTCATTCCACCAAATCTATCTATTCCTATAGGTGGTCTAAATTTGTGCTCTGGTGTGGGGAGAAGTCAATTGATCCTTTGAGGGCTCGTTTATCTGACATTCTTCAGTTTTCCCTTTCTCTTGCTCAGCAAGGTTTTGCTGTAGCCACTGTAAAGGGATATCTTTCAGCCTTGTCGGCATTCCTTTGTTTGCTGGATCAACCATCATTGTTCAAATCGCCTATTGTTTTACGATTTCTAAAGGGCCTTACAAATAAGTTTCCTCCTACTCCTTTTATTGTGCCTCAATGGGACTTAAATCTCGTCTTAACTTACTTGATGGGTTCGCCCTTCGAGCCCTTACACAAGTGTCCCTTGAGACTGTTGTCTTTCAAAACGGTTTTTCTTATTGCAATCACCTCAGCAAGGAGGGTAAGTGAGCTTCAAACTCTGAGTTCAAAACGCCCGTTCTTGACCATTCATGCTGAAAGTATGGTACTCAGGATCAGGGCTGCTTTTCTGCCTAAAGTGGTAACTCCCTTCCATCTGGGGCAGTCCATTACCCTCCCTACCTTCTATCCTCCCCCTCACCCTTCCAAAGAGGAGGAGAGACTTCACCGCTTGGACCCTAAGAGGGCGGTGAACTTCTACCTTGACAGGACAAAAGACTTTCGAGTTGATGACCAGCTCTTCGTGGGCTTTGTTGGCTGCAGGAAAGGCAGAGCGGTGCACAAGCGCACCCTTTCCAGATGGATTGTCTTGTGCATCAAGATATGCTACTCTTTGCTTTGTCTAGAGGTGTTCCTGTGGAGGACATTTGTAGGGCGGCAACTTGGGCCTCCGTTCACACTTTTGCAAAGCATTACTGCTTGGATTCCGAGGTGAGGAGGGACGGACATTTTGCCCGTTCCGTCTATCTGAAAGAAACACGTTAGTTAGATTCCTCACCTTAGAATATCCCCAGGCGTCAGACTGGGTCCGGAAGATTTTTCGTCAGCAATACCCCTTGCGCGTCGCTAGGCGTCGTCTGCGGCTCCGCGTCCGTCGTCGGCGTCGTGCGCCGGTATGACGTCGTCGGAGTACTTAGACGCCGCCCTCGCGCGCTGACGTCAGTTCTTCTTTTTTCCGCGCCAGTAAGCGCAGATCCGGGAGAGCTACCCCTTTAGTCACTTTTTGACTAACTTTTTTCGATCCTGGTAGGATGCCTGGTTTTAAAGCCTGTGCTGACTGCAACCGCTTGATGCCGGTTACGGACCATCACCACCGGTGCCTTTACTGCTTGGGCCTCGACCACGACGCGGAGTCGTGTTCGGACTGCAAGGCCCTGACCTCGAAGGCTAGATGGGAGCAGTCCCGTAAGCTTCTCGAGCTTTGCCACTCGGCTCCGCGCCCCTCTCGATCCCGGTCCAGGAGGAGGTCCAAGGATCGATCGCGGAGCCGCAGCCGACGTCATCATCGATCGTCTGGCTCCAAGTCTTCGGGTAAGTCGAAGCACTCCAAGAAGTCCAAGAGGCGACACCGCTCTTCGGACTCCATTCGCGGGTCGCGCGACTCGGCCGAGGGTCAGGGTGGTTCCGCGCAAGTCCCCATACCCGCCGGTCCCTGGGACTGACGCGACTCCGGCGGAAGTCAGTGCCTTCCTCTCGGCCATGAGGAACCTGGCTCCGCCATCGACGCCCGCTGGCGTGCCTTCGGGCCCGGCGGACCCGACTGGGCAACCTTGCCTGCCGGCGGCTCCGGCCCCGGCGCCGTCGACGGCTCCGGCATCGACGCCACAAGTGCCCGAGGGACCCGTTCCCGAGTCCCCGCCGACGCCGGTCGACCTCGTCACGCCTCCTCCGCCGGCGTCGACACCGGTACCACCTCCGACGCCGACTCCGCTCGGCGTCGAGCCCCAGTTCAGCCCCGCTCCGGGCCCGGCGCCGTTACGGCGTCGATGGACGCCGCGTTCGGCGCCGCTGGAGACACATTTTGTCTATCGCCCGGCTCCGATCCTTCCTCCTGCATACCAGGAATCGGATGATGGGGGCGAATGGGAGGGATCCAAGGATCCTATGGCCGTTCAGGCTCAACTGTCACAGGACTGGGCAGATGAACTGGGGGAGGCCAGTGGTCTGGATACCTCTCCAGACACTGGATTCATCTCTCCTCCGACTGTGGCTTCGGAGGAGGGTGCTGCTTTCTCTGTGGTGCTGCGCAAGGCGGCCGCAGCCCTTGGGCTCGAGCTACCTGCCGTGGCTGTGAGGACTAACGTCCTCACTGAGGTGCTTCAGTCTGCAGCAAACTCCACTGAGCCTCTGCTGCCATTCAATGAGGCCCTCACTGATGTTCTGCAGGGCACCTGGTCCAAGCCCTCCACAGTTCCTCCTGTGGACAGGAACGTCGCCAGGCGCCACCGCCCTGCTCCGTGCGACCCCAGTTTTCTGTCCCAACACCCTACCCCTGAGAGCCTGGTTATCCGGGCCTCTACCTCCCAATCCTCCTTCCCGACCGCTCCGCCGGACCGGGATTCCAAGAGACTGGAACAGTTCGGCAAAAAGCTGTTCTCCTCCCTTAGTTTGGGCCTGCGGTCTTTGAACACCGCCTGTCTCTTGGACCTTTATTCCCACTCTCTGTGGGATACGGTGGAGGACGTGCTGCCCCTGTGTCCGGAGGAGGTCCAGACACGACTTACCCAGGCTCTGGCCGATGGGAGGGATGCAGCGCGACATGCTATCCGATGTGGGCTTGACACTACGGACTCGCTGGGTAGGTGTCAGGATCCCTAATGTGAGTTCCAAAACGAAGCGCAAGGAATTAAGTTCTATGGGCGCTTCAGTTTTGAATGGGTTTCAATGGTCGAGTTTGTGGCATGTCCGCATTTCCAAGATGGCCGCGCAGACGCTGGGGTCGGCGGTCTAGTCGCTAACAGATCTAGAGGGAGACGATGTGACGCGCGCGCGCCTGAGGTAGTGCGCACTTCACCAAGATTTTTCCTCAGAGAAGACGTGCTAGAGAGAGTTCCCAGTTCTGAAGAGAATTTTTGTCGAAGAAGTTTTCCAGAGTGACGCAAGGGAGTTGTGTCAATGATAGTCGAAGAGAATAGAAAAAGCCACAGAGTCCGAAGAGGCAACTACAGAGAGCAGAGTTCGGAGTTTTTTCTCATCGGTCCAGGAAACGAGATACGACTTCAACCGCACCTGAAGAGAAGACCGAAGAAAGCTAAGTGAATTATTGATAGATAATCTAAGGTCACATTAATGATAAGTAGTGTTGGGTGACGCAATAAGTAAAGACTTACCAGAGACAGCAGAGAACAGTATAACGAGTCCTGAAAAGAAAAGAAGTATAATGCAATATTACTGAAGAGGTATTAAGGGAAAAAATCAAAGACAATAAGAACAACCAACTAAGAAAGTAAGGAGTAAGACTTACCTGAGCCATAACTATTCGCAGTAACCATAGGAGAGGAAGCTGGAGTAGACTTCCTGAGCCATAACAGTTCGCAGTAACCATAGGAGTGGAAGCTACAGGAGAAGAAAAGCAAAAGAATAATTTTAGAAGTCAACAGTAAATAGAATAGCTAGAAGCAAGAAAAGAAAGAAGAGAAAACACGAGAAGAAAGATTGATGGTAGGTCAAAAGAGAGAGTTAAAAGATAATAAGACTACAAGATAAATAGGTATAATTAACAAATATATGTTTTACAGATAATTAGTGACAAGAAAGAAGAAAAAGGAGAGAGTTGAACAAGAAGAGAGGCACAGAGTTCAGGATACTTGGGTAGGTAGGAAATACCATAGAGAAAAGAAGAAAAGAGACAGAGTAGAGTAGAGGTGGAACAATAATATAATGTTGTGTGCTTAGTTACCTCAGGAATCTTCAGTAGCAGAGAGATAGCTGAAGAAGAATTCCAGATAGGAAAACCAGAAGGTCCAGAACCAGTCTCTTCTCTCGTTTATTATTTTATCCAATTCCCCCTTCCCCCTTGCTGATCAGTTAGAGCCAAAGACTATTCTTGGGGCTGAGTGATTAGTAGTGGGAGTCGGGAAAATAGCAGCTTCTGTTCCTGTGCAAGACAACGGAAACCAGCGGGAAGCTGAAGGTGAGCCTTGACAGAGTGAAGTGCCCACGTATTAATCTTGCACCCGAACAGAAAAGAAAATGGTTGAGGGAATAAATTTACAGACTTTAGGGTCAGTCCTAGAGGCGATACAAAAGGAATTGGTAGGAGTTAAGGAAGAGAATCAAAGTCTAAGGCAGGAGGTCATGAATTCTAGGAAAGAGACGGCAGAATTAGCACAGAGGATAAGACAACCGTACTCAACTGGAAGGGAGGGTCCCACCACTTCAATGGGAGAGTCAAATAAGCTAACAACACAAGTAATACATTCCTTGTCGCCAGTAATACCGTTGGCAGCGCCAGAGAGGTTTAGTGGGGACCCACAAAAAGCGCAGGTGTTTATTACACAATGTTCACTACATTTCTTGTGTCGCCCTTCTATCTTTCCTGATGCACAGTCGAAAGTAGCCTTCATTTTGTCATATTTAAGTGGAGATGCAGCAGCATGGTCGATGCCGATAGTCTCACGAGATGATCCATTATTGCAGAATTTCGATGAGTTCAAGAAAGAATTTTTGAGAATCTTTGACCGAAGACGTATCTCTCAAGCAGTAGATAACGAGCTTTTGAATTAAGGCAGGGAAATAGAGACTTAGTGGCTTATCTAGCTCAATTCAACAAACTTGTAATGGAGACTGATTGGCCGGAGAACAAGAGGACAGCAATATTTTATCGAGGGTTGCGAGATGAATTAAAAGATGGCTTGGCTCAAATACCGAATCGTCCAACTGAAATTTCCGCCCTGATAGACCTAGTGCTAGAACTGGATTTCCGGCAGGGAGAGAGAAGAGGAGAGAGAAGACGAGAGTACAGAAGTACGGTTCCGCGATTTGATCGAGCTAAGGCTGAAACAGGAAGGAGTACGCAAGGAACCACAGGATCTGAACCTATGCAAATAGGAACGATTCGAGGACCGCTCACAAAGGAGGAGAAGGAGAAGAGGCGAGCCAACAACTTATGCATGTATTGTGGATCAAGTGGGCATTTTGTGCGAAATTGTCCAAAAAAGCCAAAGGTTCCATTTAAGCCGAAGGAAAACTCGCAGCACCACCTGTAGAAGGAGTTGTGCAGGTGGATGCGAATCAGAAATCAACTCCTCAGGAACATCGGCTGGCGAACACGTTACAGTCGTCTTCGCCTCATTTGATTTTATCTTTGACAATCCGTTTTCGTGAAAAAATAATAAAAGGAGTGACCGTGATGGTGGACTCAGGAGCCACCGGTAATTTCTGTGATCAGAAATTCGCGACTAAGATTGGGCTGCAAGCAATTGCCAAGGCTAAAAGTGAACCAGTTCGAGCAATCGATGGTACCAATCTATCCTCAGGACCAATCACAAGTCACACAGAGTTGATAGAGCTGATTCAAGAAGATGGGCATAGAGAAGCTATGCACTTTAATTTGATTGATGCCCCCCAATTTCAACTTATATTGGGGCTTCCTTGGCTCACAGAGCACAATCCTTCAATCAATTGGAGCAACAGAACAATTGAAATGAACTCGACATATTGTAGAGAGAACTGTTTTGGGGCCTACGAGGCAACGAGTAAACAGAACCCGGCTCATGCCTTATGTTCAGCGGAAGTCTCGGTGTGCGTAATAAATAATCAAAAAATTCCACAAGCATATCAAGACTTCGAGGACGTTTTCAACGAACAAGAAGCAGAGCAACTGCCGCCTCATCGTGTTTACGACTGCAAAATAGACTTGGAGCCAGGGGCAAATTTGCCTTGCAGTCGAGTGTACGCCTTGACGGAACAAGAGAATCATCACCTAAAGGAGTATATCGACAAGTATCTGGCCAATGGATTCATACGTCCTTCCCAATCGCCGGTGTCCTCGCCACTATTCTTTGTGCCTAAGAAGGAGCAGGGCGAGTTGAGAACGTGCATTGATTATAGAGCCATAAATCGAATAACAAAGAAGAACAGGTATCCTCTTCCCCTTATCTCCGTCTTGTTGGACCAGATCAAAGGAGCACAGATGTTCACGAAGTTGGATTTAAGGGGAGCTTATCACCTTATTCGAGTTAGAGAGGGAGACGAGTGGAAGACGGCCTTCAGAACACGCTTGGGGCTATTTGAATACCAGGTGATGCCCTATGGTTTGTGTAATGCACCAGCAGCGTTCCAACACTTTATAAATGATGTGCTCAGTGAATTCATTGATCAATGCGTAATTGTGTATATCGACGATATACTAATCTACTCAACGAATACGCAGGAGCATCAAACACAAGTTCGAGGAGTTTTGCAGAAATTGCGAGCGAACAAACTATTTGTCAAGTTGGAGAAATGTGCTTTTGGAGTTCCACAGGTAGAGTTCTTGGGCTTTGTAATCTCGCCAGCAGGCATTCATATGGACAAACGAAAGATTCAGGCCGTACAAGAATGGAAGTCGCCCACTTGTGTGAAAGAAGTCCAAGCGTTTATTGGGTTCGCCAATTTCTATCGGAGATTTATTGGAGAATTTTCCCGACGATTACTACCCTTGACGCGACTACTGAAGAAGGGAACACGATTCGAATGGTCGGAGGAAGCAGAGCAAGCCTTTAAAGATTTGAAGATGGAGTTCACCACTGCGCCAATCCTCCTTCATGCCGATCCGATGGAGCCCTTTTATGTCGAGACAGATGCTTCGGACCTTGTGATTGGTGGGGTTCTATCTCAAAGGAATAAGGAAACGGGCCAGTTACACCCGGTGGCTTATCGGTCCAGGAAGTTGACACCAGCAGAAATCAATTATACGATTACGGAAAAAGAGTTGCTGGCGATAAAAGACGCCTTCAAGGAGTGGAGACATTATCTAATGGGGGCCCACCACGTGGTAACAGTCTACACGGACCATCGGAACTTAAAATTCCTGAAGTCAGCCAGAACATTGACACCTCGCCAACTCCGTTGGTCTCTGTACTTTGCCGATTACGATTTTGTGATAACCTATCGGCCGGGGGCACAGAATGGAAAGGCGGATGCCTTGTCTAGATTGGGAACCGGAGAAGAAAGAAGTTCACTAAGTACTCAAGTGATCATACCTGATACCAAGATTATAGGCGCCACTGATATATTGAACTTTAAAGAAAAGGTAATCCAAGCTCTAACCCCAGAAGAAATGCAGAGATGGGCGCAACAAGAACCTGGAAGAGAAGTTCGCGACGAATTACCATTTAAAGAAGGTGCATTGTATTTGCCGACTATAGCATTGCAGAAGCAAGTCTTGCAGGAATGCCATGATTATCTGTTGGCTGGTCACAAGGGAGAGTCCAAAACAACCGACCTAATTAAAAGAAAATATTGGTGGCCACAGATGAGTAAAGACATAGAACAATATGTAAAGACTTGTGAGATATGCGCTCAGGGAAAATCAGAACGGCACGCACCACATGGGCTGTTGCAACCCCTTCCCATTCCTCCTCATCCTTGGCATACAATCACCCTAGACTTAATTACAGACTTACCATCTTGTCAAGGGACAAATACAATACTAGTAATAGTAGATGCATACACGAAAATGACACACTTCTTAGCCTTAAAGGGAATCCCTACAGCAAAACAGTTAGCAAGACACTTTAGTACACAGATTGTCAGATTACATGGAATACCCAAGATCGTAATATCAGACCGGGGAACCCAATTTGTTTCACATTTCTGGAAGGCCTTTATGAAAGGGTTAGGAGTAGAAACTCGTTTTTCCACCAGTTTCCATCCGGAGACGGATGGACAAACGGAAAGGGTGAACCAGGAATTGGAGCAATATTTACGATTGTTCTTGCTGAAACAGGAGGGAGAATGGCCGGACTACTTGTGGACAGCAGAATTCGCTCATAACAACGCGAAGAATGTGTCCACTGGATATTCCCCGTTCTACTTAAGTTATGGTAGACATCCAAATTCCGCAGTACAAGATGTGGAGCTCACAGTCCCAGCAGCCAAGGATTTGGTAGCTCATTTAAAGTCAGTGCATGAAGAAGCGTCAAAGAATCTAGTACAGGCTAAGGAAAGGTATAAGAAATACGCAGATAAGAAAAGAAAGAAACCCCCTCCACTAGGAATTGGAGATAAAGTCTGGTTGAACACAAAAAATTTAAGGTTAAAAGGGAATCGAAAATTTCAGCCACGATTTATCGGCACTTACTCAATTGCAGAACAGATCGGTCCAGTGACCTATAAATTGACCTTACCCCCCCAATTCAAAATTCACCCAGTATTTCATGTTTCCCTTTTGAAGAAGGCAGTTTCTGATTTGAGAAACCAATTCCAAAACCAATCCAGCTAGATACAGGACTGGAGTTTGAGGTGAAAGAAATTCTGGACTCAAAATTAGTCAGAGGTAAACTCTACTATTTGGTAGATTGGAAAGGCTACGGTCCAGAGGAGCGGTCTTGGGAAGCAGATTCAGATGTTCATGCTCCTAGGCTAATAAGACTTTTTTATCAGCGCAATCCAACCAAGCCCAGAGTGGAAGGACCATCCTTGGTGGGGGGTACTGTCAGGATCCCTAATGTGAGTTCCAAAACGAAGCGCAAGGAATTAAGTTCTATGGGCGCTTCAGTTTTGAATGGGTTTCAATGGTCGAGTTTGTGGCATGTCCGCATTTCCAAGATGGCCGCGCAGACGCTGGGGTCGGCGGTCTAGTCGCTAACAGATCTAGAGGGAGACGATGTGACGCGCGCGCGCCTGAGGTAGTGCGCACTTCACCAAGATTTTTCCTCAGAGAAGACGTGCTAGAGAGAGTTCCCAGTTCTGAAGAGAATTTTTGTCGAAGAAGTTTTCCAGAGTGACGCAAGGGAGTTGTGTCAATGATAGTCGAAGAGAATAGAAAAAGCCACAGAGTCCGAAGAGGCAACTACAGAGAGCAGAGTTCGGAGTTTTTTCTCATCGGTCCAGGAAAGGAGATACGACTTCAACCAAACCTGAAGAGAAGACCGAAGAAAGCTAAGTGAATTATTGATAGATAATCTAAGGTCACATTAATGATAAGTAGTGTTGGGTGACGCAATAAGTAAAGACTTACCAGAGACAGCAGAGAACAGTATAACGAGTCCTGAAAAGAAAAGAAGTATAATGCAATATTACTGAAGAGGTATTAAGGGAAAAAAATCAAAGACAATAAGAACAACCAACTAAGAAAGTAAGGAGTAAGACTTACCTGAGCCATAACTATTCGCAGTAACCATAGGAGAGGAAGCTGGAGTAGACTTCCTGAGCCATAACAGTTCGCAGTAACCATAGGAGTGGAAGCTACAGGAGAAGAAAAGCAAAAGAATAATTTTAGAAGTCAACAGTAAATAGAATAGCTAGAAGCAAGAAAAGAAAGAAGAGAAAACACGAGAAGAAAGATTGATGGTAGGTCAAAAGAGAGAGTTAAAAGATATTAAGACTACAAGATAAATAGGTATAATTAACAAATATATGTTTTACAGATAATTAGTGACAAGAAAGAAGAAAAAGGAGAGAGTTGAACAAGAAGAGAGGCACAGAGTTCAGGATACTTGGGTAGGTAGGAAATACCATAGAGAAAAGAAGAAAAGAGACAGAGTAGAGTAGAGGTGGAACAATAATATAATGTTGTGTGCTTAGTTACCTCAGGAATCTTCGGTAGCAGAGAGATAGCTGAAGAAGAATTCCAGATAGGAAAACTAGAAGGTCCAGAACCAATCTCTTCTCTCGTTTGTTATTTTATCCAATTCCCCCTTCCCCCTTGCTGATTAGTTAGAGCCAAAGACTATTCTTGGGGCTGAGTGATTAGTAGTGGGAGTCGGGAAAATAGCAGCTTCTGTTCCTGTGCAAGACAACGGAAACCAGCGGGAAGCTGAAGGTGAGCCTTGACAGAAGGGCAATTTCTACCTCAGTGGCGCTTAGACGTCACGCCTGGCTGCGGTCCACGTCCTTTTCGGGCGATGTCCAGAGCACCCTCATGGACATGCCCTTTGATGGCACTCGCCTTTTCGGCGAGAAAGCGGACAGTGCGCTGAATCGCTTTAAGGACTCCCGGGCTACGGCCAAGTCCTTGGGCCTCTCGGCCCCGCGGTCGCAAACTTCCGCCTTTCGCCCCTTTCGTGGCCAAGGAAGGGGTGCCTCCTCACGTACGCCTAGCCACCAGCCGCAGAACCAACCTGCGCGCGGTCGCGGACGTGGTTTCCGCCGAGGCGGTTCTGGAGGACAACGCGGTCAGCCCACATCCACCCCGGCAGCATCCGCCTCAAAGCCTTCCTAGTCCGAGCTTTCAGGCCCATTCCACGCCAGTGGGCGGCAGAGTTCGCCATCACCTGCTCCACTGGCGGTCCATCACATCGGACAGGTGGGTGCTGCAAATCGTCCGAAGGGGCTACTCCCTCCCCTTCGAGACGACCCCTCCAGCCATGCCACCGCAGCACCACCGTATCTCGGGGGATCATTTGAATCTTCTCCACGAGGAGGTGTCGGCCCTCTTGGCCAAGGGGGCCGTCGAGCACGTTCCGAGCCCAGAAGTAGGTCGTGGTTGTTATTCCCACTACTTCCTGGTTCCCAAGAAGGGCAAAGGGAGCCTACGCCCTATCTTGGACCTCCGGAACGTCAATGCCTTCCTCCGGAAGGAAAGGTTCAAGATGTTAACTTTGGCTCAGGTTCTAGCTGCCCTAGACCCTGGAGACTGGATGGTAGCGTTGGACTTGCAGGACGCATATTTCCACATCCCCGTACTGCCGGCCCACCGGCGTTACCTGCGGTTCACGGTGGGCCAAGAGCACTTTCAGTTTACCGTGCTCCCCTTCGGCCTCACCAGTGCCCCTCGGGTGTTCACGAAAGTGATGGCGGTGGTCGCAGCTCATCTGCGCAGATCAGGGGTTCCAGTCTTCTCCTATCTCGACGACTGGTTGTTGAAGGCGGGCTCGCCCCAGACAGTCGTCTTCCACCTCCAGACTACGGCGGATCTCCTGCATTTGCTGGGATTTTCCATCAACGTGCCGAAGTCACACCTGAGCCCCTCTCAGAAGCTCCTCTTCATCGGAGCGGTTCTCGATTCGGCGCAGTTCCGGGTCTATCCGCCAGAACAGCGGGTCCGGGATATTCAGGCCCTGATTGCCATCTTTCGGCCTCTATCCTGGGTTTCGGTCAGGCTAGTGTTGCGGCTTCTGGGGCTGATGGCCTCCTGCATCCTACTAGTGCATCACGCCAGGCGGCGCATGTGGGCTCTGCAGTGGGACCTGAAGTTTCAGTGGGCCCAGCATCACGGCAACCTGTCCGACCATGTCTTGATCTCGGAGGGCACTGCACAGCAGTTGCAGTGGTGGCTCACGGACCGCGATTGGGTCAAGGGCAAGAGCCTCTCCCTTCCACAACCGGAGCATGTCGTAATGACGGATGAGTCCCTCCTGGGATGGGGTGGCCATATGGGAGAGGCGGAGATCAGAGGCCTCTGGTCTCTGGCGGAGTCTCGTCTCCACATCAACCTGTTGGAGTTGAGAGCGATCCGACTTGCACTGAAAGCCTTCCTTCCCTCTGTCAGGGGAAGTGTCGTGCAGGTGTTCACGGACAACACCCCCGCCATGTGGTATTGCAACAAACAGGGCGGGGTGGGGTCGTGGACCCTTTGTCAGGAGGCTCTGCGCCTCTGGACGTGGCTGGAACACCAGGGCGTCACCCTAGTGGTTCAACATCTGGCGGGCTCTCTGAACGCCAGAGCAGACGAACTCAGCCGCCGGTGCATGATGGATCACGAATGGCGTCTGAACTCCGAAGTGGCGCAAGGTCTCTTTCAGCAGTGGGGAGAGCCTTGGTTAGATCTATTCGCCACCGAAGAGAACGCGCAATGTCAGCAGTTCTGCGCGTTGGAATTTCCAAGGCGGCACTCGCTCGGCGACGCTTTTCGTCACGAGTGGAGTTGCGGTCTGTTGTACGCCTTTCCGCCTATACCACTTCTGCCCAGAGTGCTGAAGAAGATCAGGCACGACCGGGCCCAAGTCATCTTGGTGGCTCCGGATTGGGCACGAAGGTACTGGTATCCCGAGCTACTCAGTATGTTGACCGATCCTCCGATACGTCTGCCCCCTCGGGAGGATCTTCTGTCGCAGCAGCAGGGGACGGTCTTCCACCCGAACCTGTCCAGCCTCCACCTCCATGCGTGGAGATTGAGCGGCGGCAGTTGATGCCATTTGACTTGCCTCCTGAAGTCTGTGATATCATTCTGGCAGCCAGGCGTCCCTCCACAAAGACGGTATATGCCTGCCGGTGGAACAAATTTGTGGCATGGTGCACAGCAAAGGCTGTGGATCCCCTTTCCGCCCCTCTTTCTGAGGTTCTCCTCTTTCTTCTTTCCTTGGCCCGGCAGGGCTCTGCCCTGGGCACCTTGAAAGGTTATCTTGCTGCCATCTCTGCCTTCTTGCGGCTTCCTGATCAGCCTTCTCTTTTCAAGTCCCCTGTAGTGTCACGCTTTCTAAAAGGCATTACTCACACGTTCCCTCCTGTCCCTTTTGTAATGCCTCAGTGGGACATGAATTATGTTCTCACATTTCTAATGTGCACTCCCTTTGAGCCTCTTCATACTTGTCCTCTTCGTCACCTCGGCTAGACGGGTGAGTGAGCTCCAGGCTTTATCATCAAAGCCTCCTTTTCTCTCTGTTCATCTGGACAAGGTTGTCCTTCGGCCTCGTCCCACCTTTCTTCTGAAAGTGGTGACCCCCTTTCATCTTGGGCAGTCTGTCACCTTGTCCACCTTCTTTCCGCCTCCGCATCCTTCCAAAGAGGAAGAGAGGCTCCACCGTCTGGACCCAAAACGTGCGCTCTCCTTTTATCTGGACCGCACAAAGCAGTTCCGGGTGGACGACCAACTTTTCGTTGGATACGTGGGTGCTAAGAAGGGGAAAGCTGTGCACAAACGGACCATCTCTCGGTGGGACGTTTTGTGCATCAAAATTTGTTATTCCTTGGCAAAAAAGGACCCTCCTGTTGGGCTGCGTGCCCATTCTACTCAGGCCACGGCGCCTACTACTGCTTTGGGACGGGGTGTCCCTTTGCAGGACATCTGTCAGGCGGCAACGTGGGCTTCGCTACACACGTTTGCCAGGCATTATTGCCTTGACAGCCAAGTCCGGAGGGATGGCTTCTTTGGCCGTTCTGTCCTCCAGGACTTTCTGGTGTGATCTTGGTTCGCAGACCCACCACCGGGGATGGTATTGCTTGGGTATCTATTCTAAGGTGAGGAATCTAACTAACGTGTTTCTTTCAGATGAACAAGTTACTTACCTTCGGTAACGATGTATCTGTAAGAAGCATTAGTTAGTTAGATTCCTCACCGACCCACCCATCCTCCCCGTTCTGCGAACTGACATCTAGGGTTAAGGTTATCCTTTTCAGGCCCCTAGATTTTATTTTTGGCACCAGTGTCGGTCTTTGCATGGCTCTGCGTTCCTGGCGCGGAAAGCTATGTACAAGAACTGACGTCAGCGCGCGAGGGCGGCGTCTAAGTACTCCGACTACGTCATTCCGGCGCACAACGCCGACGACGGACGCGGAGCCGCAGACGACGCCTAGCGACGCGCAAGGGGTATTGCTGACGAAAAATCTTCCGGATCCAGTCTGACGCCTGGGGATATTCTAAGGTGAGGAATCTAACTAACTAATGTTTCTTACAGATACATCGTTACCGAAGGTAAGTAACTTGTTCTTCGGGACTTTCTGGTTTAGGAGGGTGGACACCCTCCTCCGGGAGTGGGACTGCTGTGGGAATCTTTTCACAAGGTGAGGAATCCACTGGCAGATGTATCCATCAGAAGAACTAGTTACTTACCTTCGGTAACGCTTTTTCTGGTGGATACAGTATCTGCCTGTGGATTCCTCACTGACCCACCCGCCTCCCCGTTGTTCACCTTTGTATACCTACAATTCTGATGATGGTGTTTCAAGATGTATTTGTTACTGTCAAAGGCATTGTGTTGTTTCTTTTGCCTTTCTATTTATTCTCCACACTGTGTGTGTTGATTTGTATATTATGTACTGTGTATACTGTGTATATATTGCTGTCAGTTCGTCCGTGTGCCTCGAAGGCACGGAAAAAAGGGCGGAACTGACATCATCACGCCGACGAGGTCTTCTTATGGAGCCGGTGATGTCAGCGGAGTCGCGAGCGGAGCCATGTCTCTGTGATGTTGTCTTCGACCTCATCGGTGTGGACTGCTACAAAAGTTTCCGAATGTTGCTGGCGCAGGGGATATTCACAAGGTGAGGAATCCACAGGCAGATACTGTATCCACCAGAAAAAGCGTTACCGAAGGTAAGTAACTTGTTCATTAAACATCCTCGGGAGGAAAGGTAGTAAAGTGTGGCAATCTGATTACTGGTAATCTAGTAATCTGATTGCAGAATTTTTCTTTCATTTTCACTTACACACCACTTTAAGTAAGACTGCAAATTGGGCCCGTTTCACATTTAAATCTACTCCTACACTTTGGTGTAGCTCTCTGCTATGTGGTTTACATAAGGGGTATCAATCAATCAATAAAAAATCTTTTTTCAGCGAACACGCCCTGAAAGCACACATAAAAAACAAAAAATCATTCAACATGTAAATCAATCCAGTAAAATTTGTAAGCCACTTTGATACACAAATCCATATAATTTCAACGTTGCAGGAAGCATAAATACTGACAACATGACAAGCAATCCATTAAAACATTAGAGCATCATAATTAATTGGAGTACTGTCATGAGCCATATCGTTTCCTAATTCTTAAGGCCACACTAATAAAATGTAAACTTGAAAAACATACTTCGGGGTGTTGTTAATTGCAAAAAGAAAAGGTGATAATGTCTGATCTTAGCAGCACGTAAATAAGGTACCAATAAAGAGTGCTTGGGAGGATATGTGTAAAGGGAACAGAAAAGCATAAGATGACTAGTGCTTTGGTGCTGCACCTGGCTACAAGGGCAGATAGGAAGGTCAAACCAGGGTCCCTGAAGAGGGAAGGCTAGCAGAAAATGCAGATTTAAGAGTCCCCACCCCCAATCAAATGAGGGGGTGGAGACTCCAATGACTGAATTAACAATTGTAAAGTTGCTATTAATAACTTTCAACTGGTTTCTGAAAATCTCTGCCACCATGAAGGAGATCTCCCTACTGGAAAATATATAGCAATGTAATATAGTTTATTATTTTCGAAAAATAATAAAAGTATTGTCATGTAAAATAAAAATGTTAAATAATTTTGTAGTTATTAATTACCCACAATCCCCCTTGTCCACTTTCTATTAAATTCTATACTTGTGGGGAGATTTCTGCCCTCAGCCTGGAGATCTCCTTACAGAAAAGATAGGATAGGCGGAGCATGAGGTTTCTTGCTGTAGGTTTGTGAATTCTATTTTTTAGTACAGGAAGTAGTACTCTATACATCCAAATACCTTTTGTGAATGGGTCCAAATGAGATTGCGTTACTGTATGGCATAAGATTTGGGATAAAGGCTGTTCAGCATAGAAATGTTCAGCATAAAAGTAATAAGAAGCCCTTTAGGCACATTGACATGAATACCTAAAATACATAATGTCACTCTGAACAGCTTTCCAAGAGTGAAAATATCAAAGTAAGCCAACTGTAGGTTTACTCATTTAGGGTAATTAGCGGTTATTTTTATGTTAAATTTTTCTTAAATTAGAAAACAAATTATGTGTTCTCTAGTGCTTCTCTTATTAATTTACTGTTTAGGGGCTTCCAATTTTTTTGTTTATTAACATATTGATTTCTTTGGTCTCCTTTTGGTAGACGGTGCTGCTGTTTGTGCATCATCTCAAGATGATAACATTAGAATTGTGACTTTCATATATGGCACTCGCACTTCAGCTTACTTTTTTCGTTGGTGTATGTTTTACGAATTAACAGAAGCCGTTTTAGGGTCATAACTATTATACGAAATGACTTTTTCAAGTTATAACTTCCTTTTCTTCCCAATTCGAAATTGAAAAGTATTCAGGTTTGAATCGAGAGGTGCATGTGAAGAATATAACATTTTCCAAAATCATGATCCTACGTTTAATGATTTCCTGGAGCAAAATATATCTAAATGCCAGAACAAAGAATCCAAATTGAGGAAAGCTAAAATTCAGTGGATATGGACGTGTACATGAAATATAAAGTACAAAAGTGTAAGTCTAACAGAAGAGTTTTGTGGCCAAATTCAATGTCTCCTTAAGCAACCTAAGAAATTGTTCATTATAGCGACTTAGGAGCCTATTCAAAAAAATAAATATACACATTTCTATTTACTCCTAATCCTATCTGTAGACTTACATGTCTCCATCCCCTCAAATCAAGGGATGGAGCATCACACAAGAGCATACACGACTATAAAGTTACTACTAATCACTTTTCACGTTTAAGTGGGGCTGTCCGGCCACTGTGGCAGAGATATATCTATGGTAAAGTATAGGGAAACCTATTAAACCTCATTAGTCTTTAAAATGTATTTAAAATATTTTAATGTATAACACAAATGTGAATTAATTAAAAATACATGTTGGTAATTTAAAAAAAAGAAATGCTACAGCGCATTCTTCAAATTAAATAAATGTGTATGCAATAATTAGTTAATTTTAAGATATGAATTCAATTCATAAATAACCCCTCTGCGGTTTAACATGTAGATTTCCCGCATGTCACTGCTCTTAAATCATGGTGTGTACTACTATGCCTTTGCCAAGGAGAGACTTGTCTATATGCATTTGCTAGGGCAGGAATATTCAGTTTTTCACCATGTCAAGGGAAAAGATGCCCGGGAAAGCTGAATGGAAAACAAATAACTTATACTTTAATGACAGTAAAGGTGAAACTCTGGTGGAAGGTATAAGGGAATGTTGACAAAACAATTGACTTGTGCTCCTCCCACAAGTTTATTTTTTCTCACTTGTCGCAATCAAGATCAAACTCTTGGAGTCTTGTTCAATGCTGACAAGATGTGGAGAGGTGCACAAACTCTCAGATTGGATCTGTTGAAAAATCATGCTTTTTCCAGGAGACGCTGGCGAAAAATCTTCTGAAAACAAAATGGTGGAGCTGGGAGCTTTAATAGTGAAGAAAAGATATGTCCTTTGGAGAGGAGAAAGAACTCAAATTCACACAGATACAGCTTCACTCAGACTCATAAACCCCTACAAACGGGGAGTGCACATATACTAAAATCATTCAACTAAAATACCACCAGGCCCAAAAATGTAGCATCAGAGGCTTTATTCAAATATATAAAAAATACTAGGCCCATATTTGAAACGTTACAATTTGCACGTAAAAGCCTCAATTTTTTTTACAATTCCTAATAAATCACAATAAATCTAATATGCATTTAATTTTGATTTTTAATCAAACAACATTTTACACAAAAATATATATTAAAAGAGAAAAAAAACATGAAAACCTAACAGGGAGACCCTATTACACAGTCAAGGAGGTACTGTTACTAAACCTGATCTAACTTTTCACGTAGAATTCATGTCATTATTGCTGTCCATCATTGTTTTTTTGCAATAATCTTTCTTGTGGTTGAATTCAGTAATTTTACTGCGTCGACGCATTTCGATGGTCTTGGAACTATAATTCCCACCAGGATAAAATGGTCGGAAACAGAAAGAGCACTTAGGCTGAGTTAAGAGAACCAGCGGACACGGTTTGTATGCTGATACCCGGTGTGGACACTCAGGCACAGAGTAGGCGGGCCCGCTGCAGGCTCTTAAAGCCTTCTTCACAGTCATTTGAAGGAATCAGCGAATTGTCGCATCTCCGCCCATCCAAGAAACCGGCAGTGATTGTATTTTCTCCATAACGGTCCATTTAAGACTCAACACCAACATATAATTAGCTGTGAAATAGGAACCTGTCACTGAGAACCGAGGATAGGGATCCTTTATCCTGGTAGGAAAAAGACTGACATAGAATTTGCTGTACCCATTCCTTGATGTTATTGCGAAGCACATCACTGATTGTGATCTGATCTACCTGTAGTTCCTCTGAGAGGGAGGTTTAAATCCCTGATACAACTTTTTGTTCTGAGGAAGGTGGGGATTATAGTTCCAAGACCACCGAAACGCATCGACACAGTAAAATTACTGAATTCAACCACGAGAAAGATTATTGCAAAAAAACAATGATGGACAGCAATAATGACATGAACTCTACGTGAAAAGTTGGATCAGGTTTTGTAACAGTACCTCCTTGACTGTGCAATAGGGTCTCCCTGTTAGGTTTTCGTGGTTTCTGTCACTTTTAATGTATATTTTTGTGTAAAATGCTGTTTGATTAAAAATCAACATATTGTTTTTATGGTCTATATGTTTGTCACAATCAATGCAACAAGTTGGTTTCAAAACGCACATTGGATTTATTGTTTTGTTAAGAATTGTAAGACAATTGAGGCTTTTACATGCAAATTGTAATGTTTCAAATATGTGCCTAGTTTTTTTAATATATATGAATAAAGCCTCTGACGCTATATTTTTGGGCCTGGGGTGGTATTTTAGTTGAATGATTTTAGTAAAGGTGCACTCCCGTTTGTAGGGGTTTATGAGCCTGGGTGAAGCTGTTTCTGTGTGAATTTGAGTTTTTTCTCCTCTCCAAGGGACATATTTTTCTTCACTATTAAGTGGTACCCTGGTCCCTGTTGAGGTTCTGTAGCGATCCGAACCCGTGAATTCGGTATCGTAGTACCGACACGATTTTGGTACCAATGAACCGCAAATGATCCATTATATACATGACAGTGTTTTCGCTGCGCAACTAGCATGAATTCACTGGAAAATAGGGCATTCTGTCATAAAAGTCATGGCATCCATTTTAGTTACGGCATCCATTTTGTTTCTTGCCCTCACATAGTCAATGAACGGACGATGACCTCGGCAGAGTCACCTTGTTAAGGACACGTAAGCTCGAGCCCCGAGAAAGGTTGACGCTGCATGACTAGGCAGAATCAAGCTACCTCCCTTGCCTGAGGCCACTCCTGCTATACTGGTTCTCGTGTCCGTTGTCCCGACTGAAAGGCCGAAGACGGTAGCCATGCCCGTTTATGATCCATAAACACCTCTTATCCTACATTTCAATCCTTTGCACCTGGCTCTGCTCCTTACCTTCTGGGCTTTTACAATGGGGAGGTTACGATTTTTATGATGGGGAGGATCGGGCAAAGAATGGAAAACTGTCGAGAGGACCTGATCGAATACCGAAAACCTACGACTAATTATTGTTTGATGTCAAATTTACTGTTTGTTTGGGATACCAGGTTGGGCATGAGAAATATTCGTGTAATGTAGCCTAAAGACATTTTGCGTGTATTTAAAGAGTAACCCACTTAATGCGATTTGAACAGTCTCGTAGATTCTGCCTCTGTGTGGTTCCTATGATTTCTGTGTCCCTGCAGTAAATAAACCTTGGTCTTTGACGCCGCCATCGAGAAGCCCGTGTCTCTGTTTATTTGTGCACCGGGACAGGAGGAACTCAGGGGTCTTCGGGTGTTGTTTGCCTGACACCTCTGGACTCTTAAAAGTCCAGAACCTCACTGTGGTTGGTGGGGTCACCTCTCTCCTTTACTCGCTGGGAGCTTTAATGACACTCGTTTGGACTTAAATTCTGTATTCAGATATGAGAAGGATTCCGCATTTGGCTTTCAGTTAGTATGTAGTAATAGCTGGATGTGCCCAGGTCTTGCTTTGGGTCTCATGAGTGACCAAACTTGAAAACGCTTGCACTGAAATGGTGCAACACGAGTAAGTTGTACAGTCAGGGTTTCTCTATTGTATTTGAAAATTGCTTGGCAGAAGAAGAATTGAGGTGCAGCTGAACAGCACCTGATTTTTGCTTTAGGCTATGTTTTTGAATGAGGTTGAATTAGAATGCTATTCTTTTGTGTTTACCTTTCCGCTGTGGTCTGTCTCTGTCATGCAGTGTCTGTTTTCAATCAGGGATAATTCTAGTGCCATCCAGAGCAGAACTGCGGACTATGATGTCACCGTGGAATGTTGGGTTGGGTCCAACTGAATGCTGCGTGTGAGGTAACTGACAGTTGAGCTAAAGAATGTAATGGAGCTATTTGAGGGGGACGCCTGTAAAGCCTTCATTCAGGTGCTCCCAGGGTAAAGTTTTGATTTAAAATCCTAACCAAAATCCCTCCCTTCAGATTGCTGTAAGAGAGGTTAAAGGCCTCTGTCTTAATTATTCAATAAAAGCCAAACTCTCAGGGGGGGGCTCCTCAGCTAAGGCGGAGGATCGACGCCCCACTGCTCTTTGACCAGGAAAAATAAAATGATAACATAGTTATGATCATTTTATTTTTCGCATATTCAGGGCTTGGTTAGGGTGGGGCTTGTGGCACAGGGGGAGGAGTGGTTTATACAGTACAAGTGCCCAAGAATGCTTGGCCGGCTGTCTCCAGCCGGCAAAACAGTAATGCGCACTTGGTATTTTCCCCACCAGGCTGAACATGCCCAGGCCCGCAGTCCCCATCTGAGTGCCGATCCACGGTGCTCAAACCAATCACAATGCTGCATTGCAGCGTTGTGATTGGTTTGGGGAGCCAATCACAATGCTGCATTGCAGCGTTGTGTTTGGCTATGGGGGACCTGGGTGCTTTCTTGTTCCAGGACTTGCCGTCGTCGTCAGAGAAACGGAGGAAAGACGGGAGCAGCAGATGAGGTAAGTGGTATTTGTTTTTGTTTTTTTTCATTTGTCCTCCCCCTCTCCAACCACCCCCTTCCCACCCGCCCATCCACCCTCTTTCCCTGCCAGCAGTTACTGCAAACTCTTACATTAATGTGGTGCTGCGGGAAGAGGGATAGACCCTGTAATCACAGGTGAATCATCAGAGACCTAAATCAACAGCATTGCTAGAATGTTATCCTCACTTATGGCAGACGATGCAGCAAGTAGGACAGACTGAATGAAGTTATGAGTGATGGCGAGTGTATGCTCCCCAAGAGAGCCAGAACTAATTAGAACCATCAAGTAGTGTTAGCATGAGTCTTATGTAGTCTCATCTATATCTGTTCAAAGGGAATGGCAGTGCTCCGATAAGCCGGGTTGTGTTCACAGAGTAAAGTGCCATTCAAGAGAAAGTCTCTCATCTGTCCTCTGGGGTAACATCATAAACTGAAATGTTGTCCAGGTGATGATTGGAGTCAAGATGACGCTTAATCCTCCAAGGTATTCCGATCTCCTGTTAGGAGTAATATAGAGCATTGTTTGTTTTACTGACCTATTTCAGGCCCAGAGAGCATACTTTACCGGGATAGTTGTTGCTATTGTACATGGCTTGAAGCAACTAGTTAAATGGTCTATCAGGAAAAATGGTCAAAGGATCAGATATAAGCCAGGCACTAATCAATTATGTGCTCAATAAGCAAGATATCTCATGTATTCTGTATTTATGGACCACCAAAGACATTGTGGTCTGAGATGAACCATCTGTGGTCACCACTCCTGTTTGTAACATTAACAACATTATAGTTATAAAAAAGAGGACGCAAACTCATTCTGCTTTGTTACGGGTTCACATGGCAACTTTCCTGCAGTAGTGTCAGAGTTTGAGGCATCAGGTGCTGCACTAGCAGACATATTAAAGGGGGCCTGATGCCATTAGTTGCCATCAGTTTCTTTAAAAGATTCTGTATACTTACGGGTACAATAGGTGACTGCAACATGTGCATTTACTCGCTTCCAAATCAAAATGACAAAAGGCATTTTCCACACCCAGGTCTAACAACGTTGACACTACTGTTGGATGGAAGAACCTCAAACCCATAGAGCAAGACCTGATATTACGGCAATGTTGAGGTTTACAGCCCAAGGTCCTACGGTCAATGGGCCAGTCTAGCGGAGAAATGTACACAATGCTGGGTCACAGTGCAAGATGATATAGTACTTAAGCCTCTACAAACATAGCATCATTACATATTTTGACTTCTGATTAGACTGTTGCCTTACCCTTAACAAGACCACATGGGCAACCCTAAGAACTTTGTTACGCTCTGCCCCTCATCCAAGGCTAAAGTCTTCAGACAAGAGCCAAAGGGGCATTTAAGAATTAGGAAACACTGACTGAAAGAGAAGGAATGGGATTTCCATCAAGAGTTGTGTTTTAGGAACAGGACATTACATGCCCAGTATGGGTTCTGCATTGATATTTTGTTTAGAGGATGCAGCCATAACCTGCTCATCATAGGTATCGTCCCGATGATTAGTCCAATGCACCCTGGGCAGGGACCCCGCCCTTCCCAGAGTAGAGATTTGTGAGGAGGGGATGATATTAAAAGGGGGAATCGTTTTAAATTAGAGAACCCCTATCAATACAGAGTTGGCTATGGAGGGAGGTTGGCATAGCCTAACCACTTTCCTTCATCTTCCATAGGTAACAGTGATAGGTAACTAGAAAAGAGTGAGGATGGAGATGTTGAGAGCGTTATCCTGTTGTGAGTTGGATGTGATATAATAACCTTCCTTTCCCTTTCACATGCGAATGTAAAAATATTTTTAAAGAGAGTGAGGCAGGAGCTGTTACAGGGATTGGTTGTGGAGGCAGATGGGCAAGTTCTGGTAACTTTGTTTTCTCTTCCACAGTGAGATTCTGCTCTGAAGGTCAAACACTGGGTATGAAATTAATGATGGCTCTTCAGGTGAATAATTTGGGCTTTGGAATGCTGACAACTTTGCACTTGGTTTCGTAAACTAAATAAAAAGAATGGTATTGACAGTGAACAGGCACAACAAACTCACTCAATTTGTCCTGCTGAGAAATCCACCATTGCTAAGAACAATTGCCCTTTTTAATAGTTTAGAAAAAGTTAATAGAGTTAAACCGCAGTTACATTGTACTCAAATTCACTTTGAAACCAAACTGAACTAATGAGAATAAGCCCCTTCCTTAATCTCACAATCATGTTAACAGCAGCTTCCCAAACATCTTGGTCATAGAATAGTGAATGGGGATATGGTGGCAGCACTCAGATCTTCCTTTTCTCCGGTCTTGAATGCTATTATCATCCCTACCTACATCCAAAATGCAAGAACAATACCAGAGTTCAAAGCTGTGTTCTTTCCCTTCAGAACTATTTCAAGCAAACGACTTGATTGACTGCCTCTAACCTGCTTATTCGCTTCACGTGATTTCACAGGTCCCAGCCCTAACCCATACTATGACTCTTGGTTTCTGTTCGCCCTGAGGAAGGTGGCACCAATATTTCGGTGCATTCACCGAAACGCGCGTCGGCGCACACATGAGGCCCACCCAAACCCTGTTTTCCTTAATCTTGAACAGTTGTTCTTCAACATAATGTTGAATAATCATTGAATTTTGTTTACACATTGAATATTTTTTTTTTTTTTTTGGACGGTTTATATCCTCTATATGTGAATGTGCAAATTTAGTATTTATGTCTTAGAATGATTTTGGTATGAGTGTGTCAGTTAGTGTGTGTTTGAGTACGTCTGGGACCCCGATAAGCATGCTCTTTGTTATTTGAAATTCTTCATGTAATTATAGCAAACCCTCCTATGTACTGAATTTATTCTTTCATAAATCAATTTAATTTGAAAATAAAATTATTAAAAATTTGCCCTTGATTATGTTTCCAAGTGTAGATATATCAAAGAGACGATACATTGTGCGTTCTGAAATCTATAGGTAGAGATATTCGTGTTCGTATTTATTCTGTTCCTTTTCCCCTGAATCTCTACCTACATCTATTGTGCAGGGGTTCCCCTTTTTGCATTGGTCTACCAGAGAAACAAGCCTCATAGAGCAGCACCTACATTAAAAAAATGGGGAGCAGCAGAGAGATGGGGCAATAATGAGAAGCAATATGAGCAACCAAGGACAGCAGCAACAATGAGAAGCCAAGAAGCAGCAGCACCTGACCATGTGGGGGGCCACAGGACCTCAAAAACATGGACAAAGAAGGTGTCAGCGAACCAGCACCTGAAACTTCCACAGCAGCGTCCAGCCTGGACAACCAGAGCAGTGACGGAGCAACATAACCATGCAGGATAAGTACCTGAGTGAAACTGAGCACACCCAGCTGCCAGGCAATAGGCTGTGGGGGACGCCAAGCGGGGCCTGGAGCAATAGAGTACTAGCCTAAAGTAGTAACTTCGGTACACAGATGGGTATGCCTAAGGATATGCAGCATTGTGGTTGGTAGGCGAGCCCGCATGGAGCTGGGGCAGCACCAGGAAAAACAGAGGCAGGAACCAGGAGTTTGGGACGGGACAGGAGGGCTACAAGGTCCCCACTGAACCACTAGCAGTAACCAATGCATGGACATTAGCAGGGGGGCAAGGCATGCCACAGTAGGCATTGCCCAATGGGCAAGGGGAACAAAAACAACCTGAAGGGGCGGGTGCGCCTTTTACATATCTTTTACATATCTGAGGGACCAACACTAGGGATGGCAATGATGCCCCTTTGGAGACTACCACATGGGAGCAGGGCACGAATCAGCAAGCGCTCTTTTGGGTCTATTGACTAAGATTTTACACCGTGTTTGCATCACAGAAGTGATGCAACACAATCCTAAATCTTTTGTTACCTATTTACTTTCCAGCTTAAAACCTGCTTTACACTGGAAAATCACTTGAAAGTAATGAAAAGCAATGCTGCTTTGCATTACTTAGCGGCAAGGGGGCATACCATGGGTGGTGCATGGGCATTCCCATGCATCCATTCAAGGTTTCTGGCGATTAACCCTATTTACTTAAAAAAGTAGACATGGTTTAGCATCAGAAAATAGCGCCCATTTCACATAGGCGCTGTGAAGGAGAAATGCTTTTTTTTGCCTTTATTTTCCGACTTTGCCTGTGTACTGCACTGTACAGCACAAAGTGAGAACATGTTTAAAGTTAGCCTAAGCATAGTATTTTGTACTGGAAGGGTAGTCTTCCAGTACAAAACCTATGCTAGACTCACAGAAACAACCTTCCACTATGGTCCAAAGTTGTGTCCATGGCGCCTGGCCTCACAGTTCTGTTCCAGCGTTAGGGAGAGGGGAGGAGAGTGCCATATTTCTACAAACATGGCACTCGCCTGCTCTCTCTTTCTCATATAGCATAGCATTTGTGGCTGCTGCACTGCACTGTATGAGAAACTGGTACATCTGGCCCCTTGTGTGCAAAGAGCCAAAGCCACAGCAAGGTGTATTCAACCAGCGAACAATGGTGGGGCACCATAACGTAGCAACTGGTGAGTGGCCTGCAGCAACATTACTGGCAGGGATGGCCATGGGGCAGGGGTGCAAGAATGAACATACCTTACTCCAGGATATAGGCAGGCCCCAAATGCCACACAGCAGTCAATTCTGGGGACTCGGGTAGCCTCAAAAAGCACACAGCAGTGTGGGCATTACAGGGGCCACAAACAAGTGTGGGTAGCTCTCAGCTTAGTTAAATGCAGGCCAGGGAAACTGCAGGATGGCCATGGCCAATAGGGAGGGCAAATGGAGTGCATCGATGGGTCAGGGTGCGCTTGCATATCGCGGTGGGGAGGCACCAGTAGAAAAGGTGGCACAGGAATCGGCAGGAAAAGGGATGGACGCACACCCACCAGTTGTGTGTTAATTTAGATACCGTATTTAGGTTTCCTGAATTATGTCCTTATATAGGCACAATTTGCATTGCCCATATTTAGGCATAGAAATCCTACCCTTATTTAGGCATTATCCATGCTAACCAAATACAGGCATGGCCACCTACATCCGTTCATCTACGTCACAATGAGTTCTTGGAAAACCAGACTCTTAAGCCTTTAGGACTTCCCCTTGCTTGGATATTGATTTCTCCAAGAACTCATTTATTATGCATGAACATCTATTCCTTAAGGGTTCATTCATGACGTTCTTCTGCCCGACTTTTAGGTCAATACTGGCATTCCTAAACACCTTCAAGGTATAAATATACCTTCACTTACCATGGCAAACCACGGTTCGGCTGCCTACTTGCTCGAAGCGGCTCGCCGCGGCAAGTTCGGAAGGAAGTCAAGACCCCGCCTGATGCACTTACCAGACGCTGTCATCCTCCTCGCAGAGAATCCAGCTCCAGTGTTTCTGACTCCCCTTGTGGGGTGTTAGAGATCGAGACTCGGAAAGAGATTCCAACCTCACTCATTCTAAGGTATGGAGCGGACTAGAACCTCGAGGGACTTTTGGCAAATCTTGGCAACTATAGCTAAACTAGACTATAGACAAACAGCACCTACTTCTTACCTCGTACTACACTTAGGTTAGGTACACTGAGGTAGAACTAGCTAGAAGCATCAGATGAGTATTAACATTTTAGCCTGTGTTATTTATGTATGTATTTTAATGACTATCTGTCATAGCTATAAACCATGCTATTGCAGAATTATTTTATCTTACTGCTAACGCTGTACGTATTATACTTTGCATTCTGTCTTACGATTGTAGCAGTTCATATCTCTTGCACGAGAAATAAGACTGTTCAATAAACGCTTTTTATTGAAACGTCTGTCTATCTATTTCTGTGTAACTCTGTGGAAACGAAGCATGCACGATTGACTGAGTGAAACTGCTATCTATTGTTTCCACGATTCTGAGATTGTTCCGATTCTAAGGGAAACAAAGTTGTCATGTTTATGCGGTTGTCAGAAACGAATTCCTTCTTGTTTATTCAAGAAGTTTCTAGTGACCTCTGAGTTAGCTGGCACACACAAGTAATTAAGTTTAATGTACTCGATAGAGACATACTGACCTCAGTCCTATGTCAAAACTATAGTGTATATTATTCCAATGCGCAGAGCCTATCAGGAATATTGGAACTACACTACATGGCGCCCAAGGGTTTGGTAAGGCACTAATTTAACGCTAGATACTGAAGTATCTCAGTCGTGCTTTTCTCAGAGACCCCTACTCATAATACTCCTTAAGACGTCTGGAGTGGGTAGGGATAATATCCGCCATAGCTGAGTAGGACAAAAATCCTATGTATTAGCTGTTTGGTTTGTTCAGCGTTGAAGGATACAGTGTTCCAAAATATTGTGCACTTTATCTTTATTCCCTTGTAACTTGCTCTGCAATTTTCATTAAACAATGTGCCAAAACGAGGATAATAACACCGGAACCGGTGGAGCTGTACCGACGAAATCGCAGCAGCTTTTGATTATACAGGTTTTAATGAAACCGATGAAAATGCGAAAATCATTGCTCCAAATTTAAGGAGAGCCATCACTCTAAAACTTATAAAACATGGCCTAACACCAAGAGGTGGTAGAGCAGTTTTTGCGATAGAGGCACATGAATCTCACCAGACAGAGGTATTCTATTCATGGATAGTATTCCCAGAATCAAACCCAGTAACTAAAACGTTTCACTTCTACAAAGAAGATGAACTACCTGAGGAATATATTCCTTTTGAGGATATTGAAATTCCACTCACATATCAGGAGCATGATCTCTGGTTTAAAGGCGCCCTAAAACATTACAGTCACATTACCAGGCTCGGTCCACTAGGTAGATCAGGAGCAACATGGCTGGTTTTAGCTGGCTACACACCTCATCCTGACATTTTTTTTTTTTGTCCTCAAATATGCCACCAATATATACTCTAGATGGGAACCCCGTGTGCCTTTCACATTGTCAAGTTGATACCACCCTGGACTCAATGTGTATCAGTCAGGGGTCACCCAGAGGTAGGCTGTTTCCTTGTCCCACTCACCTGTCCTATGATGGAATACCTCGGACCTGGGGAGGACAGGACCGACACAAACCTCTGGCATAATCATCGGACCATTATATCGACAACCAGGCCACCAATTCCGACCACACATTGTCTGTATTCTCTACTTGGCACGCCATGTCCATCTTACTGACTTCTATAATGTTTCGTAAACAATCAGTAAACCTGGGGGGGGGCGCTGACTACCATTCTTTACAGATCTCTCTCCTTGCTATAACCATCACATAGAATATGAATTGTGAGGAATAGTTATTAACGTTGTAGCCAGGTGGTAAGCCAAAAAAAACTAACCTCGGAGAGCATGTAATAGTGGTTGTTAAAAACCTTCCCCAGGAAGTCCACTATCTCCTTCCAGTATTCAAGAATCTTTGGACATTCTAAGAATATATGTATATCGTCGGCTGCCAGGAGTTTACAGCGTGGGCAACAATAACTCTCAAGTGTGACCCTGGACAGTTTAGCAGGGGTCTAGTACACCCGATGGACCGTGTACAGATGGTTTCTCCTTAGACTGGCTGGTTTTATTAGGCTCTGAGACAAAGAGAAAGAATCTGTCCAGATCTTACTAATTGCTTCGGGACTATCTGATATCAAATTACCCCAAAGACTCGCCAGCTCACAGTTTAACATTTCTGTTGCCCCCATTAAAGCCCTATACCAAAATGAAACCTCTCGTTTCCACTCTCCTCCCCTGCAGACAGACTCAAGGATCTCAAGGTCCCTCTCTTGCTGTAACATCTGTCTTGACCACCAGGCCGAGAGTTGGTAAAACTTAAATCTCGTTAAAGATCCATTTGTCTGTGACACTAAGGAATCCCACGATTTCAAACCAACACGCAATACCAGCCACGCTTCCAGGGCAATCCAGCGATGGATTTCAATCAATACCTAGTTACGCGCAATGCGCAATATTGGAGGGAATAGAGACATTACCTATTTTCAACCTCAGCAGCTCCTCATTAACAGCATCTACCATCTCGTTGTTATCTAAAGGATTAACCTTTGTCCCCCACTCAGGCTTAAACAAGTTCGAGTTGTTTAGAGATTTAAAAGCTTTTTTCAGAAAAATCAGATTAAAAGTTTTTTTCAGTACTAAAGACACACAAATGGAAACTACTAATACTTCTGGCTTGGCACCACCCTCCCAGTTCACACCTACCATTGAACAACTGCCACCCGAGGTGGCGGTGTTCGAACGAGTAGTCTATAATAAAATCATGAATATCACCAAGCATGTGCAGAAGACCCCTTTTAACTTAAGCCAAGATGAATACTTGGCTTTGCAAGATTTGAAACACACACAGCACAAAACCATTAAAACGTGTGATAAGGGAGGAGGTATTGTTGTCTACGATACATCCGCCTATATCTCCAAAATGGTACATATGCTTGGAGATACTCGTTTCTATTGTCCTATTACCAGAGACCCTACATCTAACACCATAAAGAAAATACAGAGATTAACTAACAAAGCTTTAAGAGATGGTGATATCTGTGACAAGGAATGGTTCTTCCTTAATAAGGAAAAACCTAAGATGGCTAGTATCTATGGCATACCGAAAATTCATAAAAATGCCATAGATCCCCCCCTCAGACCCATAGTTACCACCATAGGGTCAGTCACCGAACCATTGGCCAAGTATGTAGATGCCTTACTATGTACTCATGTCTCAAGAACACCAGCATTTGTTCAAGACACTCGACACATTATCAATTTAGTCGAAAATACACCATTCTGCCCAGACACGCAATTTCTAGTAACCATGGACATCGAAGCCCTTTATAGTAACATTCCTATTGAAGGTGCTATAAATGCGGTCCATTGGTTCATCAATGCCTATAATATCAAATGCCCCACTCTCTTCGTTCTAGAATGCCTTAAAGTGGTTCTGGAAGATAATGTGTTTGAATTCAATACTCAACTATTCAAACAACAACAAGGTGTCAGCATGGGGGCATCTTGTGCCCCCACGGTGGCTAATATCTACATGTCCCTTTTCGAGAAAAAAATCGTATTAAATGAATTAGCACCTTTTTATGAATCAGTGACCAAATGGTCACGATTCATAGATGATGTCTTTTTCATTTGGACAGATACACAAGAAAAATTGTGGGAATTTATCGAGTGGATTAATCTCTGCGATGATAATATTCATTTCACACATAACATAAGTTCCGAAAAAGTGGAATATCTAGATATTCAGATCAAACATGATAAGGGTAATCTTGCAGTGGACTTGTACATCAAACCCACAGCAAGAAATACCCTGTTACACTATGACAGCTTTCACCCGGTTACTCAAAAGAACAGTATAACTTTCGGTGAGTTCTTACGCCTGCGGCGTAATTGTACAAATATAAAAGACTATGATGACAGATCATTGAGTATGAAAAATAAGTTTTTGGCCAGAGGGTACCCTAAAAAAAATTGTACGAGATTCGTACAAAAGAGCGCGTTTCTTTGATAGGCAACATTTACTATCTAATATCAAGCCTAATAAGGATCCTCTTTTGGTCTTTATCACGAGACATTCCATGCTTAATGATAGATTACGTCAGGCAGTTTATCAAAGTTGGCCAATTTTAAACACTGACAGAGCCATCCCTAAGCCTCTCTTTGCGTTTAGACGCAATAAAAGTTTAAAAGATCATGTGGTTAATTCAAGAATTAAACATGCCAACACTTTTCTACAAACAAATATTGCAGGTAACAAAGCAGTGGTGGGTAACTTTAAATGTTCCACTTGTAAATCTTGCGATACAGCCATCGAATCATCGACTTTCAAATTTAATGGGCAATTAATATCACCCAAGAGCCTTCATAACTGTAAAACGACAGATGTAGTGTACTTGCTCATCTGCCCATGTCTTCTTGGTTATGTTGGTGAAACAGGGAGAAGCTTTAACACCAGACTTACAGAACATCGCTCAGCTATACGTACCAGGAAACTTCAAGCACCTATGGTGCAACATTATGTGGACCATAATCATGCGCCTGAAGCTATACAATGGTACATTTTGGAAAAAATGTACCCTAAAATAGGTTCAACTACGGAGAAAACCAGAAAGTTAAGAGAAGTTTTCTGGATTTTTACTCTGGGTACAGCAATTACAGGGCTTAATCAGGAAATCCCGTGGGATCAAGCTATCAAAAATAGTGGCTAATATTTTCATTGTAAATTTTGCGTCAGCATTATTGCCCTTATTTCTTCATTTCGTTTAATAGTTTCTCTTTAGACTCTTAGTCTGTTTTTCATTATTATTATGTATGCCCATTTTGATAAATTTTGTATGCTTCGATTGTTGTACATGGGTTTTGTGGCACTATTTCTACCACTAGACACATCTGAGATTTTGATGCGTTGAAATCATCTTTTAAATAGAGGTCCTCTATGTTACTTTATTCATAGTTTTCATTCGTTTCCAGTTCCGTGTTAGCACAGTTAACATTACCGGTGACGAGGTGGACCCCCCTTTCCAATATGGCGCTGGCCATAAGCCTTCCTTTTGTCTGTTTTTCATTTCGACCATGCATACTTTAGTTTCTATGTTTGTGCTCATCAGGCTCCCCACGCCGAGCACATAAAACGAGAACTCCGCTCCACGCTGTACGCTTCGCGCCACGATCTGTGCCAGATCTCTGCCCAACAGTAAGTAACGGGTTTCCGTCCCGGTGCTTGTACTCTTAATTAATTATCGTCGGAGCCGACCGCATGCACTTTTGGCTTGTGTTATTTCCGTCCATCTAACTTTTACGCAGGGTTACTTTCATTTTTAGTTAACCCGCATTCAACTTAGTCTGCCATGGCATTTGGCTTACGTTTTTCATTTATTGCTGTTGGCCCGGACTGCGTGTATTTTGGGCTTGTTATACCCTTGCTTGTTTCACTTCTATGCAGGGTAATTTTCCTTTTAATTCACTCGTATTTGACATAACTTGCCACGGCACTCTAGTTCACGACCGGACAAGAACTATTGTTATATTTGCACAGATTACAGATTATCTATTTAGCTAATACTTTAGTTTTAGCGGGATAATTTGATCAGTTGGACAAGGTTCTATATCAAATTGTCCCATCTTATTAGTAGAGCCAGTAAGCTTTCACTGTTATGAAACAGGTACATACAAGGTACACTATTAAATATTTCGTGTGTATCTCTCTTTGATTTTGTTTCCAGTCGTTTTATATATCAACCAGAGGCTGCACATTTGAGAAGAATGGCATTAATCACATACTCCCTCACAAGTTTTAGGAAGTAGGATATGGTACCATATTACCAGCAGGTTAGTCTCCCTTTACTCATCTCGTATAATGAGGGAGAGTTATTCATTTCTTTCTGTATTAAGGGGAAACAAAATTCTTTTTCCATTATGCTCATTTATTGGGATCACATTTCAGTTTCATTTATTTTCTTTTTAGGCTAACTGTGGTGCATGACTATTGATCGACTCGGTTCCTCGGTTTTTGCAGTATTTACATACTCCTATCATCCATAAAGGAATTTAAGGTACTTTTGCTCTATACACTCTTTACATCGCATGTAGTGTAGCTCCAGTTCAATTAAGCAATTGTACAAAATAATGGACCCTTTTGGTATAACAGGCATCACGAAACCTTTAACCTAGGTTTCATTCCTTTTGCATTAGGTACCTGGTTCGTGTATCCTAATACCCTATTTAATCCAATATTGGGGTCAGTTTGTGGAAAGAGGCAACCGTTTGGTCTAACTTAGGTATATACCATCTCTCAGCACAAGATTTGGCCACATTTCATATATTCTTTGGTTTTCAACTATCATGTCAAATTTTCTTCACAGCCCGTTTTTCCATCAGAGCTGAAAATCATATTGGAGACTGTCCATCTATCTAGATTTTTGGTTATCGAGTGTCCCTTTTTGCTCTTATTATTACTCAGGTATATTAAAACCTACTTGCATTCATCTTCTGTCTAGTGGTTTGCTGTCACTTTATTTTAGTGCTTTATTTTTCTTTAGAACACTTGGGTGAGGTTCTATCTTTTATTTTTCATCTATTTTGGATATTCACTTACCTTTGAATTGTGTGTAATCTTCAATGGTTAAACCTTGTTGGTAACAACGTTAGGAACCTTAAACTTTTTGTATCATATATAATATATACTTGTGTGCTTTAAACTCAACACTTGTTTTTTTTAAACAGTGATTAACTCTTGATAATTAACTATCTGATTGTAAATAAATTGATTTGTTTTTGTCTAGTTAAACACCGTGAACGGACACCTGATGAAGGCTTAGCCGAAACGCGTTGTGCGAAATGTGAAGATACTCATCACCATTAGGGTTTTGTCTTGTTCCATGCATATATAAATTTTTGGTTATACCATTTGTCAGATTATGTGTATTTTGTGTATCACTCAAATTGATTGTTGAAATTATCATTGTTTATGTATATATTTTTTGTATTAATCAAATCAGGAATAATTATTCATTCATATAAATTACTAATCAAAAAATCTATTAAAAAGAATATATTTTGTCTATAAGATCTGTTAGTTCCATCTTCTTCTTTATTTATATCTTCATTTAAAATAACATTGGGATATTATCTAGAGTTAACATTCCATTTGCTGCACACTTTTCCTTTCATTATTTTTTGCCCTTTCCTTTACCTCTCCTAGTTTTCCCTGCCAGGGTGTATTATCAATTCAGCAGGGGCCCCTTATTTCCAAAAACAAACTAAGGAATCCCAATCCATGAGGCCCGAATTGCCCCAGAGATCTCCACAACTCCTCACGCCAGCTGTTTTTAGAGGCTGGGACAGCTGGTCCTGAAGCCACTCCGGAGTGCCCGGGGAGTCTCAAACTGGGGCATTAGTATGGTAATATGGGATTTCCAGAGCTCTCCGGACATTTACCCAGTTCCTAAGGGCAGCCTGCAGGATCTTCAAGCGGACTTTTTTATAAAATTTCTGGTCGCCGAATTTCAATAAAAAAAACTCCTGTCCCTGTGGTAAATCGTGGAGCAATGCCTGGAATAGGCGGCCCTGCGAAGTTGAGTCCAATTTAATTGGTCAATAATCTAAACTTTTTAAAATGAAAGGCATGACAATACATGAGAAGGTCTGGTGAGGCTAGACCCCCGATTTTTAACCCCCTCCTTAGCTTTTTCCAGGCTATCCTGGGAGATTTACATGCCCAGATAAAGGAGCCGATCTTACCTTGAAGGCTCTTAATCTCTTTCTGTGGAAATGATAGGGGGTTGGAGTTATACAGAAACGTTAATTTGGGGAGTATAGACATTTTAATGAGGTTAACTCGTCCGTAGATACTTAATGGCAGACTACCCGATCTTGTTAATGTTTTTGTAATTTCTTTTGCTACTGTCTGCCAACTAATTTTCGATATATTTTTCAGTTCATGGGTTAAATTAATTCCCAAGTACCTCATTTTATATTTTACATTTTGTATAGGCGTACCCCATCCTGACATTGAAGCAATGTCAGATGTAGAATTACTTCATTAGATACAAAGTTTAATAGGATTACACAGTTAAACCACAACTGTCTGAAAGTCCTGAAAAGGCCTTTACTAAAAACAATCCTACCTCTTCTAAAAAGAAGTGGGTAAATAACAAACAACATTCAAAAGAGAAAGATTCTCAATCCCGAGGTAGGTCTCCTCAAAAGGAGCCCCCTGAAAGGAGGTATAACCTCAGGAATAGGGATAATTTGAGAAAACCTGACAGATATCAAGATACTGATACACGTTCCTCTCGTACCTTTCAGATATCGTCACGGACATCCGAAAGAAGAGGACGGTCAGATCGAAAAGAAGAACACATGAAGTCCAAAGACGATCAACACGTTCAGAAAAACAAACCAAAACCTAAATTCTCCAAGAAGAAAGTAGCAGGTCTGAAGATCAGACATGCTGAGGATTCTGAGAACACAACTCAAGAACGGAGAATGGGCTCAGACAATGTTGGACAGCGCAGCAGAAGTAACAATAGCTTGCCGGAACCTGAAGGGACTTCTGGAGACAGTGGACTTGAATGAGGACATTCAAGTTGAAACTGTAGATACCAGGGTTAGCTCCCCACATAGGTTATATGAAATAACACTCCGGATGGAGGGAGACATACCAAGAAAAGTGAAAGCGCTCTTTTGGGAGCATCTTTCAAAGGGTCATGATATACTTTTAGCAGAACGGGACTGGCCACCAGAATTTGTCAGAGAGTGCCCACATGGCTAAGACATCATTATGCCAGCCTTCTCTAACCAATGTTCCAGTACATTTAAAATACACTTATGCCAGGAAATGGGCAGTGGACCAAGCCCCAGCATTATACAAAAATCATGTAGGATGGGATGAGGACTCACCTCACCATAAGATCCAGTTAAAAAATCCACCAACTGCGCAAAAGCAGTATCCAATTAAGCACGAAGCTAAAAAACAGGTCAGGAAGATCTTAGATCAACTTGAATACCAGGGGGTGATTGAAACATGCACCTCATCAATGAGCAATCCTTTGTTTCCTGTTTCCAAACCAGACAATACACATCGTCTAGTTTTGGATTACAGACACCTAAACTCTTGTTGTAAAACATTTGCAGTGCAAAATACACATAGTACAGCATTAATGAATAACATTGTGCGGAAAAAATATAAAACCACATTAGATATTTCTAACGGTTTCTTTTGTCAAAACATAACACCTGAAAGTAGGTATTTGACAGCTTTCTCAATAATGGGGACCCAGCGTCAATTCTGTTGTTTCCCTCAGGGATTCAAGAATAGTCCAGGGTTTCTCTCAGCAAGGTTAACAGAGTTACTATAAATTTATGATGACGAGGCATTGTCATATGTTGATGATATCTATCTGACAGACGATGACCTGAACAGGCACTTGAACAGGGTGAATACCATTTTACTGGGCTTCACCTCTGAGGGTTATAAATTCAATAAAAAAAATCTAGAATTGCCCATCTCAACGTCGTTTTCCTAGGATATGAACTATCGAGTGAAGGCAAAAGCCTGGCAGCCAACTTTTTAGAAAAGTGTGCGCTGCTCCAACCTCCAAAGACAATGAAAGACTTACAGTCGATTCTAGGTTTCCTAAATTTTGGAAGAACATACATTCTAAACTACGCAGAAAGGGTTAAACCTCTCTACGAATTAATCAAACCTGATTTTAAAATCACACATTGAACACAGGAACACACAGATATCCTGCGTTTACTTCAAGCTGACATGTTAGCAACAAAACACTTACAAACATGTGTAAATGTACGCAACTTAGTGATCCGAATCATTCCGGGTCAATGCGGATTCACCTACTTAACTTTTAATTCAAATCACATTTGTATACGCAAGCAGAAATGAAGTTTACATCAACAGAAAACATCCTGACAGCAGTTCAAACCGCTGTAGCAAAAGAGAGAGCCCTAGCATAGGGGAAACGCATTATGGTCGTAACCCCTGTACCAGCCTTAAAGGCAGTTACAAAAGCGAGTATTTCAAATGCAAAAGCTTTACATCCATTCAATGGGTTAATTCTCTTGCTGCAACTGATGTTTAATATGTTTTTGATCATTATTTAAAAACACAAGCATTCCTGCAATACGAACACAAATTTCCTCTGCCTATTGAAATTCTCCCTCTTGACCAGTATGAATTCATAATTTATACTTACGGATCTGCACTACCCGCTACGGGGAGTAAGCAAGCTTACAGTGCAGCATGCCCGATCGTTAAAGGTCGTATGCAAGATGGCAAATTTAGACCAGTGGTCTCAAAAACGCAATCTCTAGGAGATTGTACAACTCAGCGATCTGAACTGCAAGCATTTAAAATGGCACTTGAAAATACAGATCACGAATTCCCCACACTCATAGTGTGCGATTCTTTTTATTGTGTTCAATCATACAATGAATATTTACAGAATTGGCTTCAAAATGGTTTCAAAGATGCAAAAGGTGGCACAATCAAGCATAAAACACTTTGGGAACAAGTAGTTCAGTTGCGAAACAGACTACAAAAAACTCACGTGATACACACGCTGAGTCATCAACGTGATGGCGTTCACGTTGAAGGGAATTCATTGGCTGATAATGCCGCGAAAAGGGCTGTGCAAACGGCTTCCGTAGCTGCAATCACTCGTTCAAAAACAAACATAGACAGTGAAATAATACTGGCTGTCAAAGCTTCAAGCAAAGGCAGCGGTGCAGCGTTACCTAATATATAATTGATGCGAATAATGTTGCGTTTGCTCGAATCCCTGGAGTGGGGGATAGGGTAATACCAAACATGGAACATAGATTAGGACTAATCCTAGCAGCACATGAAGGGATCGCCTCTGCCCATGCAGGTGTTTCCGCCACAGTATCGTTATTAAAACAGAGATACTGGTGGCCAGGCATTAGGAAACAGACCAGGAATTATGTTTTGGACTGCGAAATATGCCAGAAAGATGAAAGTATCAACTGTGAAACGTCCTGCGCAGACGCCCCTGTTTATTTCAGATAAACCATTAGCATGTGTTTACCTGGACCACTGCGGTCCCTTAAAAAGGGATGGTAACTATAAATATATCATGGTCACAGTGGATTCGTGTTCAAGGTTCCTTTGGATGTGGCCTCAGCACTCGGCTGATGCTCGAACTGTTATCAAATATTTGCGCGTCTTTATCGGCACATATGCAATTGGCACACTACATTATGATCAGGGTCCTGCGTTTAGCTCTCGAGCTTACAAAGAAGCCATGGCCAGTTTGGGCGTAGCATTGCATTCTTCTCCATTCTATCCTGAATGAAATTCTGTTGTGGAAAGAAAAAACCGGGACATAAAGCAGTCTGTAACAGCTAGGGTATTAGGTTCGGGTGATGGGTGGGTCAAACATCTTTATGGGGTCCAACGCTCATTAAACAATTTGCTAAGAATTTCTCTAGGGGGTGTCACTCCATATGAAGTCCTATTTGGAACTAGAATGTTGATTCCGGATCTTGACATGAAAGGCACAGTGGTGGAAAATAAAAAGTTTGATATCAAAGATCGTTTGGCTGTTTTACAGGACTTTAATGAACTAAGATCGAAACAAAGCAACGTGTTCCTGAAGCCAACCACCACTGGGGAAAAACCAACCATCCCAGCAAGGCCTGTCTAGATCCCAAAGCTTGGTGATCTAGTCAGAGAAAAGATCGTGGATAAGAAGGAATTTGGGCCTTCTTACAGACAACCAGTACCTGTCCTAGCAATCCACAGATCAAGAACAGTACTACTGCCACCCCTTGCTGGTAAAAAGGAGAAAAGATTTGTGTCCATCGACCTGATCAAACCACACTATGTGGCCGATACTAAGCAGTAGGCTAAGTAGACTCCAAAGATGTAGCAGGCGCACTCCGCTAGCTACAATCCAAGAGGTTCAAACTGAGGGACTTATCACCTTTGAAGATTCTACAGTGAGAAATAAAGGACTAAGCAACAAAGCTATGGAACTCGTCCCGCTTGAGACCCAAATAACAGCTTGTCCTGATACACATGTCTACAACGAAGTAACAAGTGATCAACTGGTTCCAGCGAATTCAACGAATCCTGATGCAATTCAAACCATTAACAGAACTGCCTCTGGCTATTTCATTAACTTTGATACGTTTTCTGAGGATCCCAGCGAACCTGAAACCACGCCAGCACAAAGAACTTTCAAAGAACAAGCAACAGATTTTTTCATCTCCTGAAAAAGACTTATCTGGTTTCACCATGGATTGAACTATGTATTGTTTTGGGAATATTCTTCTTTCTACTTTGGTTAGCTCTGGTAATAACTCTGGGTATGCTGATAAATGGAAGATATATTCAAATGGACACAGCAAGTAAAAGAGTGAACTTACTTATCTAGCCACACAAATCATTCCATCGTGAAGCAAGAGACTTGTCAGCAGTGAACATCACAGCCGTTCCTATACCAGATGGTATAGTTTGGGACAGAACTGAATATGACATTTTTGGCCTGTCGGAACATTTGAAGATTCCACACTTATTTAAAATTTCATTAAGTGACTTTATTACTTCTAGTACCTTTTCTGATGATTGGGACTTCGAGACTGTTAATAACATGATGTCTGATCTAGAAATGTCTGCAGTATTCACAAATTATGAATATTTAGAGGGTTCATCAGACTATGAACAAATGTATTGTTATAACCATTATGGTCATCATTACTTGCATAAAACGGCATCACCTAGAAATGTATTTAGGTATAACCAATGGGAACATTGCCCTACACCTCCAAAGGGTAGCTCAAAAACTTTTGCAATGAAATTTCCATATTTTTCAGGGTCCAACTTAGCAAATCCAGAAACAGATTTATTCTGCAGCCTTTATTGCCCAACTGTCTAGACAGAGTTTTGACTTTTGGAAAGACAACATTGAGACAAAATCTGTCTGGGGTACAAAGGTATGGCATGTGCAGGGGGTAGAAGCTTTGTTTAGAGCCTGTATCATACCTGAGCAAATTATGTTTTTGAATTACACTGTCCAGCAAACGTCTTGCCTTGGATTAGTCAAGATCAAAGACATGAACACACCGACCATACCTATAACTGCAAGTAATTGCACTACACGGGGGGAGGTCGACGTACATAATATTTTGCATCACAACAGATCAGATCCAGAATGGAAAAAATGGTAGCTCTGGCCCACAGCCACAAATAACTGTCAAGATCGATTCCTGAACAAAACACAGGGTTTCGCTATCAATAGGCCAGACCCACGCTATGTTCAAAGACAGCATCCAGGGGTAGTAACAACATACAGTGTAGGGAAACTTTGCCTTGATTGGCTACAGAAAGCTACACTGCAGGATGTAAAACAACACTTATCTTTAGTTAAAGAAGGCTTCAGACCTTAGGGAATTCTTGCTAGGACCAAGAAAACCACATCAAAAACGTTTCATATATGCCGGTATCTACGCTGCTTATAATGAAATATGGAAGTTTACCCAAGCAGAGACTGCAGAACGAATACGAGAAATTGATCGTATTAATTTAGAGAAATCTCTCTCTATAGTAGACAATGGGTTAACAACTCTGTCGTCCAGAATATATTTATTGGACAGCATTGTATCTTCTGCCATAGACATCATGGAACAAGACTTTGTCATGTTGCAACATGGTCAGTCTTAACTGCGTTCTATGGTGGTTCCCAGTGGGGAGGGCCCGGCCATAGGTGTGATATCCTATTCTGGGCCTAGGGATAGCTCTTTTTTAAAAGGGTTTCCACCGGGGCAGGCTGTAGATGGTAACAGGGCCTTGAAGGCTGTCAGCTGGAACATAGCTGGCTTGGCACGCAACATTGACATACCCGAATGGAACTCATTTATTGAATCATTCGGGATATGTATGTTCCATGAAACTTGGTGCTTGGAGCCCCGACACAAAGTGGGCTATACTAGTTATTTTGTACCAGCCATCTCGTCGCCCGGAGGGAGAGGTCGCCCTTCCGGCGGCCTACTAATCTGGGTAAACATCTCTTTGGGTTATTCCATTCGGTGCATAGATACTAAGTCCCTTGACCTACAGAGACTAATAGTTAGAGGGCCACATAGGGGGAGGGCGCTTGAGATTCTTAACATTTATGTTAGAGGTACTAGGGGTGGTAAGTCGACATTGTCCCTTACGGGCGTTGATGACGAGCTTAGATCTTGTGGTGTTGATTCGTTCATCTTGCTCGCTGGGGACTTCAATTGTACCTTCGAACACCTAGCAGCGGAAGATATCCTGGGCATTCAGGAGGACGACGCTAGGAGAGGCATTCCCCATCTCTTAGTACCACCGATTAAGAGATGGACTCAAAGTGCCATTGATCTCAATGCCCTCTCCTTGGAACACGGTCTAAGGGCTGTAAACGGTAGGACCAAGTCAGATTCCTGTGGGGCACATACATTCAACAGGGTTGGTCATTCCTCTAGAATTGACTATATCCTGCTGAATTATAAACTTTGGGGTCACTTGATGGATATGGTGGTTCTTCCTTCTACCGATAGCGACCACAATCCCCTGTCCTTGTCTCTGTCCCTTTTGTGGACAGTAGGGTCTAAGGAACAAACTCCACATGACTGGATGTTAACACGTGAAGTATGTCCCTCAAATTGTGGGAGGAACATTGTTGGCAATGAGGACAAGATGTTGGAAGCAAGATCAATCATGGCAAATGTCTTGTCCAGTTTGGACCTTGCTACAATTAGTGCCCATGAGATTTCCACATTGTCTGTCCAAACCACTAAATCTTTGGGCAACCTTTTTTTAGTTCGTAATGTAAACACCAGGGCCAATAATAGATGTCGCCCTAAGGGCAATTCTGGCTGGTATTCGCCTGCTTGTCGTAATGCCAAAAGGGTCTTAATCAATGCAGTTAAACTTAAGGACGGTGATCTGATTTGCATTGCTAGGAAATCCTATAGAGGTGCCATCTCTAGGGCAAAGATAGAGCGGGAGAACCAGTTTTGGTGTGACCTGAAACTGGCAAGCTCCGCTAGGGACTCGAAGGGTTTTTGGGAATTGATTTGAGCCAGAGATAAACCTGTGGACTCGCTCATAACTTGTAATATCCCTGAGGCCTCATGGTTCAACCACTTCTCCTCTCTATATAATGTAGCAATGGACTTTGGGGAAGTCCCTATTGATGCTCCTTTATCAGATCTCCGTGAGCTGAGTACAGACTCTAAGTTTACGGTCAAGGAAGTGGTGGACGCAATTAAGTGTCTTGTCCCTAACAAAGCTGCGGGGCCGGATGGCTTACCAGGGGACCTGTTACGCATCAACCCGATAGAATGGGGGAAACTTATTGCTTCGCTATTAAATGCTAGCTTTTCAGATGCAGTTTTCCCAGAATCCTGGAGGGGCGCTGAAGTCGTCCCGATCTTCAAGAAAGGGTCTCGGGACGACCCAGCAAATTATCGCCCCATAAGTTTATTAGACTCCACGCAGAAGGTGGCAGGAAAGGTGGTCCTGGGGAGGGTTTTACAGTGGGCAGAGGAGAAAGGTATCCTGTCCAATTTTCAGGCAGGTTTCAGAACGGGTACTGGGACTATCGAGCAAACATTCCGGTTGTTGATGCTCTTCTGGAAAGTGGTTGTACTGGGCAAAGGCAGTCTGTATCTGGCATTTATAGATTTGCGGACTGCCTTTGACCTTGTCCCTCGTAGCCATCTCTGGAGGGTGCTATCTGGGCTGGGTTTGCCCCCATACTTATTGTCCCTGTTAATCAAAATGCACGCTGAAACTTTTGCGCAGGTCAGGTGGGGAAACCAGGGTCAAAAAACATCACGAATACCTGTAAATAGAGGTGTCCGTCAGGGATGCGTTCTAGCCCCCACTCTGTTTTCATTGTATGTTAACGGAGTGGTGGATCACCTTTTACAAATCCCTTCAGATGCCCCATCGTTGGCAGGCAGGAGGGTACCTACCCTTCTGTTCGCAGACGATACCCTACTGATCTCTAAGACCCCGGCAGGGCTACAGAACCTTCTAACCAGCTTCCAGTCTTTCTGTGACTTTAGGGGATTGGAAATTAACACTGGCAAGACCAAGTATCTGGTTCTGAATCCCCCTAAGAAAATTGGTAGGCCACCCTTACTAAAATCAGTTCCCCTAGAAAGGGTAAAAGAATTTGATTATTTAGGAATTCGCCTCTGTGACACTATGAGATGGAATTGCCACCTCCACAAGATGCTATTGAATCACAAGAGGGTGGTGGGGGCATTACTCAAAGAGCAACGGGCCTCCTCCCTCAAACCAATTGCCCCGGTACTTGATATCTATAGGGCAAGAGGCGTGAGTGCGGCGCTTTATGGGGCGGAACTTTGGGGTGTGCAAAACGTGGATCAGTTGTCCTGCTCTGAAAACAAATTTCACAAGGACCTAATGGGGCTCCCATATAGCACTCCAACCTTACCATTATTGTTTGATATGGGTAGTTGGCCCATTAGCGATCAGGCAAGGATGCGCCCTCTTCTTCTTTGGGCTCGCATTTGGAGAGTCCCCGAACTGGCCAGCTACGCAGACGGCTTAAAAGAGATTTTATCGATGCCTGGCTGGTCCAAAATTAGTTGGTTGAGGGAAGTCAAGCGACTATTGGTAGAATTGGGGATAGAAGAAGCTTGGCAGTTAAGAACTGCTCCCCCCAAGTCTGTCCTGAAGAAACTGTATTGGAGATGGGTGGTAGACGGGCGAAATACTAATCTTAAGCAATGCAGGTCCACTACAGAATTCCTATTAGTGAAAGAGGTCCCTTTTTGCGAGCCCTATCTCGATATTATATCAAAATCTAGAGATAGGGCATTGTATTTTAAATTTAGAGTAGGATTACTTACTCTGGGTGACCTAACTGCTAGGTGGAAGGCCCCAGCCCAGACTACTTCTTTTTGCCCACATTGCATGTCAAGGTTAGAGTCAGTTCCCCACTTCCTATTCGAATGCCCTGCCTATGAAGCGCCACGTCGCAGGTGGTTGAAACCTCTTTGCAGAGAGTTAGGTACCAGACACTATAGGGAGGCCTTGCGAATTTTGAAAACGGACTCGCGGTCCCTATTTGCTTGCGGCCTGGCGAAGTTTCTAAGCTGGGCTTGGTCGATTAGAATAAATAGGCTTTTGTATCTTGTTTAATACTGGTTTTACTATGTATCCTTTTTATGTTATTTATTGGCGCCTTCGTATTATGAATTGTATGTATCTTTCCATATGAATTGGCTCCTTTTAACGTTTTTAAAAATGTGTTTGTATATGTACTGCTTTTTAAGACATGTCTTTTGTCGGAATAAAGCCTTTCTACTACTACTACTCAACTGCGTTCTATCATGCTATTAGGCTGGACGCTTCAAAACTTGCGTGCAGGCTATGTGCCTTGGCGTTTAATCAACTCTACGTCACTGTTTTCAGAATTCAATCTCACTGATAAACAGATCAAACTGGCACAAAGAAGAGCAGACTACACGGTGCTGAGCATTGAAAAACTGGAAAGTTTACCATTCACGGTGGTAGAAAAACCAGCTACTGAGTGGATCATACATGGTAAAATTACTCTGCCTGTTACAACTTTCCATTTTCAGTAGTGCCTAAAACATATACCAGCAGGCAAATATGAAAGGTTGGGTAAAGAATATATCAAGACATCTTGGGATTTACCATACACACATAGATGTTGGAGTGGGGGGCGTGAAGTGTTTCTTAGCGGTACAAACTGTGCGGTTCTCTCCTTTGTCAGAGTATTAATTTACACGGGTCCTGCGATGGTTCCACTACAAACTTATCCTGTCACCTGCAATGCTCACAAGCTGCAGTGATTAAACCAATTTTTGGACTACTTTCGAATGGAAGTTACCTCATGTTGAATGATCACAGCTGCTGTGGCATGTTGCCAGGTATCCCATATCTAGTAATGGTTACATCCAGGGTCACTTGCTGTATGCAAGTCTTGTTTTCACAAATACAGACAGTCAGGGAGTCCCCTCTATGGCCTTCACTGAACATCTCTTCTATACGAATTGATACTCTAAGCAGAATGAAAGCCATTCTTTTACAACAAATTGTGCCACTGACCTCGGCCAAGGAAACCTATGATCTACAAGTCGCAAGGACTTCTGCCGAGATAGATGCCCTTTTGAATACAAACTGCCCTATACATTTCTCAGAAATGTTGGAACGTATCTTAAACATGTCTGATACGAGCAGTATTGTACATGTATTTAAGACCGTGTGTCCGACTGTTAGCACCTTATCAAGCAGTCCTCGGAATAATTCCCAACTTCGTGCACTCTGTGTTTGGCGGACTGCCACTACTTTTTGGACTCGTTGCAGGGATCCTATTTTTGCTCCTACTGCTCCGATATGGCAAGCCAAATCACCAGCGTCACTCCAAGAACCATAGAGGGAGCTCTATTGGAAATGAAGTGTTGTGAGCGCATCGTCCACATTTTAGGTTTACCTCATCTACGAGAATTAAATACCACATGGTTTCTGTCATTCAGACCAATCTGGCAAGATTGCATCTTACCTGTTCTACGCTGCCTGCTTTGCGGTGAAGAATGCGTGCTAGACATCTGTCTAACACTCCCATCAGTCATGCCTACGGATATCGATACTCTGCTGGACCCGGTAACGGCCCATGCTGTGTGTTGTTCCCAGCGGCTACCAATCCTGATGACGGCATTCATTGAGATCTCACAGACGCAAATTGCTACTGCTGAGGTACGAGAGGAAACAACAGGCACACAGGTAACATCCGATACGAACATTGCTGATGCGACCAATGCTGAAGGCGATGCTTCTCATCTATATGTGGTTAATCTTCTAAACGAGGTAATCCACCTTTCCCCTACAACGGTAGACGACTTTTTATCTACAGGGTTAGAAGATTTCATGTTTTCCCCAACCTCATACACTGACTTTTAATTCAGCACACAGTGTACCGGGAAGACTCTGAATTTGGCCTTCATTTTTTCAAAAGAAAGACTAAACTTGGAACTTTTTCCTCTGATTATTATTTTATTTTTTGTTCTCCACATTAGAATTTTTCTTTTTATGGCACAGTAATCCTCTTATAGTAGAACTATTCATAGAGAACAGATTTCTTTGATACACTTTCAGAGACAATATGTCACCTTGTCAATACAAATTTGTAACTTGACATGAAATGGTTTCGGCCTTTTTTCTTCTGTATTTATTTGTATGTTCATTCGTTTAGCATTCACTGTAAATATATGCTTAGAATGAAACATTGCTTTGATATGTACAGTACCAATGCATTTTTATGTATGGCAACAGTTTTTATGCATTTAACAATGGGTTTTTAGACATGTTCTTAGCCATCTATATGTAGCTATAGTTTAGATATGTTTAGCATGTTTAGAATTTAGTAATGTCGTTCATACGAAAGTGGAGTGGGTGTTGTGTGTCGATTTAGATACCGTATATAGGTTTACTGATTTATGTCCTTATATAGGCACAATTCGCATTACCCATATTTAGGCATAGAAATCCTACCCTTATTTAGGCATTATCCATGCTAACCAAATACAGGCATGGCCACCTACATCTGTTCATCTACGTCACAACGAGTTCTTGGAAAACCAGACTCTTAAGCCTTTAGGACTTCCCCTTGCTTGGATATTGATTTCTCCAAGAACTCATTTATTATGCATGAACATCTATTCCTTAGGGGTTCATTCATGACGTTCTTCTGCCCGACTTTTACGTCAATACTGGCATTCCTAAATACTTTCAAGGTATAAATATACCTTCACTTACCATGGCAAACCACCGTTCGGCTCCCTACTTGCACGACGCGTCTCGCCACGGCAAGTTCGGAAGGAAGTCAAGTCCCCGCCTGATCCACTGACCAGACGCTGTCATCCTCCTCGCAGAGAATCCAGCTCCAGTGTTTCTGACTCCCCTTGCGGGGTGTTAGAGATCGAGACTCAGAAAGAGATTCCAACCTCACTCATTCTAAGGTATGGAGCAGACTAGATCCTGGAGGGACTTTTGGCAAATCTTGGCAACTATAGCTAAACTAGACTATAGACAAACAGCCCCTACTTCTTACCTCGTACTACACTTAGTTGAGGTACACTGGGGTAGAACTAGCTAGAAGCATCAGATGAGTATTAACATTTTAGCCTGTGTTATTTATATATGTATTTTTATGAATATCTGTCATAGCTCTAAACCATGCTATTGCAGTATTATTTTATCTTACTGCTAACGCTATACGTATTATACTTCGCATTTTGTCTTACGATTGTAGCAGTTCATATCTCTTGCAAGAGAAATAAGACTGTTCAATAAACCCTTTTTATTGAAACGCCCGTCTATCTATTTCTGTGTAACTCTGTAGAAACAAAGCATGCACGATTGACTGAGTGAAACTGCTATCTATTATTTCCATGATTCTGAGATCGTTCCGATTCTAAGGGAAACAAAGTTGTCATGTTTATGCGGTTGTCAGAAACTAATTTCTTCTTGTTTATTTGAGAAGTTTCTAGTGACCTCTGAGTTAGTTGGCACACACAAGTAATTGAGTTTAATGTACTCGATAGAGACATACTGACCTCAGTCCTATGTCAAAACTATAGTGTATATTATTCCAATGCGCAGAGCCTATCAGGAATATAGGAACTACACTACACATCGGCAGCATGTCTAGGGGTGCACATGTCCCCATGCATGGTGGGCCAGCTGCCAAGTGTTTACATAAGGCCCTCGCCGGGCGAGCCATCTAGGGGGAATATTTACAAGGGGATATCAGCACCAGAATGTCACTTCTCCTTTTACAAGGCGAAGTTAAGCCACTTAATGTGGCTTAGCGGCGCCTTGTAAATAATGATCCTTTTCACGCTTCACACAGCGTGAAAAAGGACATGCAATGTGTGTTGCAGTGGTCGTTCTGCCGCAAACCCATTGCTTTTTGACGCTGCCCCATATTTACAAGGTAAAACCTGGTCTTAGGATGGCAATACGAGGAGAAGGTTTTCCTTCCTGCACATAAACAATTGCCCCAGCAGTGCAGGTACCCTTGCAATATGGAGCAAGGGTGCCTGCACTGGCTGTAGGTAGCTTTTTTAGCACCAGCGTGAGGGGAAATGCAGGGCTGCACCATATTTTTGCAAATACAGTGCATCCCTGCATTTAAAAAATGTTGGAGTGCTGCGTTACCATTTTTGGATTAACACCGCACTCCGACATTTTATTGTAAATATCCTCCAGGGTGTCAAAAATGGCAGGCTTTGTCAGCCTTACACCATTACACCATTAGTGGGGAAAGAACAGATATGGCATAGGGAGTGCATCAATATAATTACTGTTCTGGAGGTGCAGCAGGTACTGTCAGAAAAGAAAAGAAGGATGAGACCAAGAATGAGAGACACAGGTTCAGAAAAGAGAGGCACATTGAGAATAGGCTAGAGGCATTCAGGATCATGGTGTGCATCATCATAGAGAAATCTCCTCAGAAAGCAGCTGTGCTCTGACTCTACCAATCACGGATACACAAGGCAAAAAGGCTATTTCAGGAGGGAGGCATGACTGTCATATGCCCAAGGTTTCCGACAGAAGATGTAGGCATGGCCAAACATAGAATGGGACAAAGAGGGTATATCAGAGTATATGCATAAGATGGTGAAAGTCAGGGAGGGAGTACATCAAAACAAGCAGACCTTTCCCAAACCTGCCACTAAGGGTAGCAGGACAGGCAATATGCAGGGGCCAGGGCCAAGGGCCACAGAGCTCCAAAGATGCAAATGGGGCAGCAGCCATCTGCTGGAAACTTCATAAAGGAGATTGCTCATGGCGGGCAGCATGTAAGTTCAGGCATGTATGTAGCACACGAGGGGCATGTCAGCCTGCCAACGAGTGTGGAAAAGCACAAAGCACAAGGGAAGAGAGAGGCACCACTAAGAAGTAGCAATGATAGGGAGAGGCCTGGACAGGGCAGGAAGTTGCATTGGGGCTGGTGGGGCCCTATGGGAAGGTTTAACAAGGGACCCCCACAACTGGGAACACCCCCATATGAATTGAGGGGAGACTGCAAACAATTATCACTGGGTGAGACCTAATGGAATTAGTTCTTCAAGAAAGGCTTCCCGACACCATATGAATGAGAGAGAGCACTGCTAAAGAGTTGAAGCTTGGGATGGTAGCGAAACCTGTACGAAACGGGGTTTCTGGTTGGCTAGGGTATGCACCTAAGCCAGGCAGAACGCACCACTCTAGTCAGGGCAAGGGAGTTACACATTGAAGATAACCCCTGCTCACCCCCTTGGTAGCTTGGCAGAGCAGTCAGGCTTATCCCAGAGGCAATGTGTGAAGCATTTGTACAACACACTCACACAGCAGTGACATACTAGGCACACCACAAAAGAGACTCCACACAAGGTTATATAAAAATATCCTTTGTATTATTTATAAACACATTATTCCACAATCACATAAATTACTGTGCCACTAGGCACCTGTCATGACGTCAGGTAGATTACACCAATCACTTTACCAATTGGGCAAGTGTCAGATCATCCTCAGCAGTGCACTATAGTAAATACTTGCAAAGTGCACACATTAGAAAATCACCTTCACTGTGAATATCCCTGTAATATGCAGCTTTACATCAGGGCACAACACATACAAATTACCAGTGTACACACTACCATATGTGAGAACAACAGTACACTTGCGGCACCTGCGCTCCTATGTGGGTACCTGGTGTCATTGTGTTCTTCCCGTAGGCTTCTGGGACACGTGCCCGCCTGCAACAAGGAATGTGGCAATTTCAGTCAAGGGCCTGCGTTGATGACTCCCTCTGTAATGCCACCCTCACACACTATGTGCCCCCATGCGCGTGCCACCGAGGCAGCTGCCTGCAATCATGCGGAGCAGCTGCTGACACCAATGCAGTGCGGGGGCCTTCTCGTAGGCTCCCCTAGTACGGCATAACAAGATACCATGCTCCCCTTCGGTATGCGGGCATGAAGTGCCGGGGGCAGGTGGGCACACCAGCCCTGCTACCCCCTTAGGCAGAACTCACACGAGGGGGGGGCTGCCCATGACCACACTGTGCAGCTCTCATCACCCAAGGCATCTCTCCAGATCTCAAGCGGCCCCACTTAGACCAGGCATGGCCGCAGCTCCATGGAGCCAGCCTTAGCAGAGGGGAGTGGCTGCAGCATGCAGCCATCCTTCCGGTTTTGTTTTCTGGCCGGCACTTCGGTTTGCAGCTCCTGCGTTACCAAAGCAACCTGCAGGGGCTGCTTTCAGCTTTCTGTTATGCTGCACATCAAGCAGAATCCTCTGGCATGGCGGTGCCGATATGCACACGGCTAGGGGTAACTAGCCAGAGACCCAGTGAGAGCGCACTAAGGTTTAGCACCTCAAATGCCGCAAGGGAAGTGATAGAGCGCCACGTTATTCTGAAATTTGTAGGGGTGCATCATATTCACTGTTAGTCTGCACCCACATATTAATCGAAGTAGTTTAGGTGTGACATAGAAATTGTATCATTAGAGTTGTTTAACATAGGTGTGATTAGAAATGTAACCATGCTTTTCATGAAAAGTAATGTCGCAGATCATGGCAAACGTATTTTAGTAAATGCATAATGTTTGGTTTTCATGTAATGCAAAGTATTAGTTTAAACATGCGCAATGTTAAAGGACCAAAGAGTGAATCAGAATGCCCAGAGTCAGGGAAGGTCTAAGTCAGTTGATCCCAAGACCGGAATGGATGTGGTGACATTGAAGAAGACCACTGCGTAGTAGTTCCCACAGTGACTAGACCAAGATTGGTGAAAGGGGGGACTAGTAGTCCGCAGGTGCAAGTTCCCCAGCCACCCAGAGTTCAAAGTGTTCAGTAGGGAGTTCGAACTTATCAACATATGCCCTTGTTCGAAGGGTATGAGGAATTCGGTCCAGACCCGTTGGCATGACGGTGCCTGAGGGGGGAGGAGGACTGCACACTTGGAGCAGTCTTGGGGGTAGACCAGAGGGGACCGTTTGTAGAAGCAGATGTTGATGGTCACCCTACCACCTTTTTGGTTGACACTGGTGCTACCCGGTCTACTGTAAGATCAGCAGTAGTCCCTAACCTACCCCTCTCTGGACAATCAATCCAAGTTGTTGCTGTAGCAAATAAGAAATTGACCAGTCCATTGACAGAGCCAATTCCTGTGAGAATAGGAACTTTCCGCGATCGACACCAGTTCGTGGTGTGTGATTCAAGTCCAGTTTGCCTGTTAGGGAGAGATCTGTTGTGCAAGTTGAATTGCATCATCTATTGAACACAAAGGGAGTTAAAGTGCAGACAAAGGATGATGACGCGACTTTTAAGGTTGCAAATCAGCATGTGTGCATAGAAATGTACCCAGTGCTGACGGTGGAGGAACTTCCACTTGACTTGAGGGACTCTGTGTCACTTGATGTGTGGGACTTCAGTGGATAAGGGATCGGATTGATCAAAGGTGTAGAGCCAGTGAAGATTCAAGTTAAGCCGAATGTAGAATTCCCTAGGACACCCCTGTATAATTTGTCACCCGAGACTATTGCCGGGATAAAGCCTGTAATCGAGACTATGATCAAGCAGGGAATTCTGAAAGAGATCATGGGTAGCCCATGTAATTCACCTATCATGGGACTACAGAAACCAAGTGGGAAATCAGGATCGTACAAGACCTGCGAAAGGTCAACGCAATAGTTGTTCCATGTTGTCCGGTGGTACCGAATCCATCTGTGATCCTGGTTTACAGTGATTGATCTGTGCTAAGCATTCTTCTCGATCCCACTCCATGAGGAAAGCCAATTTATTTTTGCTTTCCGGCTGGAGAACCGTTTGTTAACGTGGTGTCGTATCCCTCAGGGGTACACAGAGAGTCCATCAATCTTTAATCAGATCTTGAAGAAGAATCTTGAAGGTCTTGTGTTGCTGCAGAACTCTGTTCTGGTGCAATACATTGATGATTTGCTCATTGCTTCAGAAACCGAAGATGCTTGCAGAATTGATACCATTGCTTTACTGAATCATTTGGCAGAGAACGGAAACAAGGTGTCTCCAAATAAATTGCAGTACTGTCTGAGTGAAGTGCAGTATTTGGGTCACAGAATTGAAAAGGGCAAGAGAAAGGTGTCACCAGATCGCATTGAGGCTATTGTGAATATGCCTGTGCCCACCACACAGAGAGAAGTCAGAATGTTCTTGAGGATGGTTGGCTACTGTCGCCAATGGATTCCCAACTTTTCCTTTGAAGCGAAGCCTTTACAACGGCTGACGCACAAGGATGTGAGTGATCCGGTACCATGGGACAATGACTGTTTGATGTCATTTTTAAGGCTGAGAGAAGCCCTGTGTCGCGCTCCAGCGTTGGGAATGCCTGATTACAACAAGGCATTGTTCTGCTGCGAGAGAGAAGGCTGTGCATAGTCAGTTCTGACTCAGAATCATGGAGGTGTCCATAGTTCAGTTGCCTACTTTTCAGCTACTTTAGATCCAGTAGCTTCTGCATTGCCCGGATGTCTCAAATCCATTGCTGCAACAGGTGTCAGTATTGAAAGATGTGAGAGTATTGTAATGGGACATCCACTTACGGTTTATGTGCCACACTCTGTTGAACTGTTGATGACGAGGACCAAAACACAGCACCTCACAAACAATCAATTGCCACGTTATGAGCAAGTTATACTTGCTGCAGAGAATGTGACTTTGAAGAGGTGTTCTGTTTTGAATCCCGCAACATTAATGCCTATTCCAAATGCAGATGGTGAAGATTGTGAGGATCACGATTGTCTCGATGTGACTGAACTATGCACCAAACCGAGACCAGAAATTGTTGATGAACCGCTCCCTGACCCCGAGGAAATATTCTTTGTGGACGGTTCATGTCTAAGAGACGATGTTGGTCGATTAAGAGCAGCATTTGCTGTATGTACCATCACAGGAGTGGTTGAAGCTGCTTGTTTAGAAGGAGTACACTCTGCACAGGTAGCTGAAATTATTGCTTTGACCCGTGCCTGTTTGGCTGCTGATCAGATCCGGATAACGATTTACACTGACAGTCAGTACGGTTTTGGTGTGGTTCACGATTTCGGACAGTTGTGGTCACAGAGAGGATTTATGACATCTTCAGGTTCGCCCATTAGAAATGGGGAATATGTGAGACAATTGTTGGAAGCATTGTAGTGTCCCAAGGAAATTGCGGTTGTCAAGTGTTCTGCCCACAGTAAAGGGAATGACTTTGTTTTGCTGGGAAATAATTACGCGGATGAAGATGCCCGGTTCTGTGCAGAACAAGGATGCATATTTACAGGAGGGTACACTGGAGGAAACCAAGAAAGAACCAAGCTCAGCATGATGATAGCCATGGGAGGAACTAAAACGATTGCACGATGAGGTTACTGACCAAGAACAAGATAGCTGGATACGAGCGGGATGTGAGAAGGGAGATGTGGATGTGTGGGTTTCGAGTGATGGACGAGCTGTGCTACCGGAAAGTCTGTTGAACCCAATGGCAAGATTGATACATGGTGCAGTGCATCTTGGTAGAGACGCAATGGTGCGAGTGTTCGGGCAGACATGGTACAATCCGAAGTTCCGTGCGGTTGCTGAAGCTGTATGTCAGAGGTGTGTTACCTGCCAGCAGATGAATGCAGGGAAGAAAACTGCTGTAACTTTGAGTCACATTGGGAGGTCAGGAGGGCCTTTCAATAGAATACAGTTGGATTTTATCGAGATGCCGAAGTGTAATGGGTTGAGATACATCTTAGTTGTGGTATGTGTCTTTTCGAGGTGGGTGGAGGCTTACCCAACACGTAGGTGTGACACGCTCACTGTAGCTAAGCTGTTGTTGAAGGAACTTATCCCTAGGTTCGGATTTCCGACCTCTTTGGAGTCTGACAGAGGGACACACTTCCACAGTGAGATCATGAAGTTCCTCTGTGCTGCCTTGAATGTGGATCAGACATTGCATTGCAGTTATCGACCGGAGGCTTCTGGGATTGTGGAACACGTTAATGGGACTTTGAAAGCGTGGATGGCCAAAGTGTGTTCTTCAACATCCCTGAAATGGCCTGACGCACTGCCCTTGGTCCTCATGAGCCATGGTAGTGTTCCTGATAGGAGAACGGGGTTGTCACCTCACGAGATCCTGGTGGGGAGGGCAATGCAATTACCAGCGATACCTGCTACTGCTCTGATTAGCATCACTGATGACTTAATTCTCGACTACTGTAAGGGACTGGCTGACGTAGTCCGTTCTGTGTCCCAGCAGGTGCAAGCAGCAACTGTTCCAGCCGCAAGTGACCTGTGCCACAACCTGTGCCCGGGAGACTGGGTGCTTGTCCGCAAGCACGTGAGGAAGAGTTGCCTGGATGTTCGTTGGCGTGGCCCGTACCAGGTAATACTGGTCACGAACACGGCAGTGAAGTGTGGAGGACTGCCAAACTGGGTGCATGCCTCCCATACCCGCTGAGTTCCAGCACCCTTGGAAGATACAGCCCCTCTCGTGAATGAAAATCCAGCTGAGGTGGCAGGGCCATCTGAGAAGGCAAGCCAAGCTGTGAGGGTTGCTGATGCAGTTGGTTGTGCACTAGATCGAGCTGAAGGGGTTGTACAAACCAAAGCCCCGAATTTGACTCGGATGGAGAAAATATTGCTGTGGGTGGAGTAGAGTCAAATTCTGTCGAAGGAGGAAGTAGTGCACAGAGTACCCAAAGGGTGAGCAGTGGTGCCGCAGAAGCAGAAGAGGTTTGGCCCGTGAGTCAGAGACGGTTGAACCTGAGATTGGCACCTGAAAGTGATCTTGCCCCAGTTTCTGAAACGTCTGAATCTAAACAGAGTGAAGAAGAGCAAGCTCGAGGAGGTTTGAGAAGGTCCAGGAGGAAAAGAGTGCCGTGTCAAAGGTACACCTCAGCAGAGTGGACATACGCTGTGACTGATGCCAGGAGTGTTGAGCTCAGGGAGGCTGAGGTCCTTGACGCTGGTCAGCGATTCCCCGAACTTGAAAGTGGATGTGTTGCTGTTGGTTCCAGGAGTGGAGATTGAAGGAATACTGACTCTCCCTATTCCGAATCCACCACTTCTGAGCAAGATTAGTGAACTGATTTTGGAGACGTTGGTTTTTCCAACCTTTGTTTATGTACCACCGCATCAGGAATTAGTGGTGCTTCAACTTGAACTTTTGCAGCGTGTTTTAGAGATCTTGGGAGCTGATCTTATTTTAGACTAAAGGTGAACTTTCATGTACATAAAGGTCTAAAGAGAAGATAACCTAAGCCCGAGTGGAAGAAGAATACATTTTGGGACTTTCCATCGAGACAACGAAAGAGGGCTAGGGAAGTCTTTTTGTGGACTGTGTAAATAGGGATCTGAAAGTGCACAGGGATTTCCAGCTCTTGAAGTATCGTTCGAACTGGTTGACAAGCGATATCTGGAGGAGAAATAGACTCTTAATTGTTGCTTTCAAACCGAGAACTTTGAGAACTCTGCAAAAATGGTAGATGCTGGAAATACTCATCGTAGGTCTAAATTAGTGATAGGTACACTTATAGGGTTGGAGATAGTTTCTATAGTCATAATAGTCATAGCTTCATATGTCGTTTCACATGAGCAGGAAGCGAAGGTACAGGGAACACCTACGCCTACCACTTCTAGCCAAAAGGAGGTCACTATAGGAGCTAAAAGAGCTTTACTAATCGAAGAGAGCAGTAGATTTCACATAGATATGTCTAGAAGTGATTTTAAGCTTAATGCGTATGCAAAGCTGCTATATGAGTATGTTGATGCGATGGATGCGAAAGACTGTTATGTGTGCATGTAGTTACCTTCTTCAGTAGATGACAGTATTAGATACCATCACCTTCCACTAACGTATGGAATTTCTTGTAGTTTGTTGCTTAGTATTTTCTATGAAAGAGGTCAGTTTGAGTATTTCTTTTTCAATTACGATGCAGTACATCCTGAGGTTCCAGCTTACAAGCATTTGAATAAATATGATTATTACAAGTCGGAGGACAGACTCCGGAAGTATTTCATACCGTCTTTGGAACTGGATATGGCTTATGCTCACCGGCATAATTTTTTAACATGTTCATTGTCAGATACAGAGAAGAAGTTTATAGGTCAAGCAGAAGATAGATATAGAAAACTAACTGAAACACGAAATACAGGGGATAGTCCAGTAGATTGGACTGACGAGGAGAGATTACACAGATCCAAGGGGAGTTATGGACCCATAGCATTAGACCAAGAGCAAAAGGGGAAGTTGTGTGTGAGACGCTATCAGACATACTATGAAAAGGTTCCGGTAGGACAAAGTATGTGTGATCATACTTTCACTATGGAAGATTCGGCTAAGAACTTTTTTCAAGGTTCGGTGCAAGTGATTCCAACTGTTTATTATGTGTGTGGAAGGAATGCCTATGTGAGGTTGCCTGCGAATTGGTATGGTACATGCTACTTGGGAATTATTTTTCCGAAGGTTTATCATGCAGAAGATTTGGAGATTTTGGAGACTGGACACCATCCTAAAGTAAAAAGAGCTGCAAGTGCAGGGGCGGTGATTGGTGATATCTTTAGAGCAATAATACCGAGTTTGGGTGTGTTCTTTAATGATGTGAAGATTAGAAGGCTGGTGACTGTGGTCGATGAGTTGTCAATTAATACAGCAAGGTCCTTGATATTGGTGGATGGAGAGATGTTATCGATAAGGACGATGGTTTTGCAGAACCGCCTTGCTTTAGATGTATTATTAGCAAAAGAGGGCGGAGTCTGTAAATTATTGAAAGTTCAGGAATGTTGTAAGTATATTCCAGACAACAGCAAGGATCTGGAGACATATATAGACAACATTACCACGATTCACCAAGAGATTGAGGACTTGACTGAAGAGGGTGTGTGGGAAAAGATTGGTAAAGGATTTGGTCGTGTGGGAAATTAGTTTGCAAATTTGGGGAAGGGGTTCCTTGGGTTTGTGTTAAAACCTCTTATTATTGTTGTGGTTTGTGTGATCTGTTTGTGGGGATTCATCAGAGCTTACAAGTGGTACAGAGGAAACAGAATTGAAAGGGCTCTCAGAGCGAGTGAAATGCGAATGGCCAGACTGCGGGACAGTCGGTATCAGAATATTAAGAATATGGAGAGATTCCGACGGGGGAGGATGGCGACAAGTACTGTTTAGGTCGGTTCTTTCTCCAAGGGAATTAATTGTGAGATGGTGTGATGACATTTGTCATCAAAGGGGGGAACTGATAGAGCGCCACAATATTCTGAAATTTGTAGGGGTGCATCATATTCAATGTTAGTCCGCACCGACATATTAATCGAAGTAGTTTAGGTGTGACATTGAAATTGTATCATTAGAGTTGTTTAACATAGGTGTGATTAGAAATGTAACTATGCTTTTCATGAAAAGTAATGTCGCAGATCATGGCAAACGTATTTTAGTAAATGCATAATGTTTGGTTTTCATGTAATGCAATTTATTAGTTTAAACATGCGCCATGTTAAAGTTACACGTGTAGACTGCTTACTCACGTTTACAGGAGTAATGAACGAATGCTTAAAGTATGATTTAGGAGTGTGTTTAACAGTATAAAGGCCTGATCGCATATACTTTTAAAGAGAAAGGCCTATTCATTTCTTATGTTAGCTAACGTTGTAGGCCGAAAATGATTTCCCTTGGTAAAGGCTTGGGGTTTCAGGAGAATGGAAAATCCTAGAGAAGTGAAAAGTTTCTCGTTCCCATGTTTCTGTTGCAGGTGCAAGGACATTTAGCTCGTTGGAATTTACGGATGATACTTTCAGCGGAGAAGGTGCCTCGGACCCAAGGTCAAGCTAACCGTCGTTGGATGGAGTACAAGTTTCATTGGAAAAGTACTGGAAGAAGACTTGGCTGAAGAGGTGTGCCGAAGGGCGTGTTCTATGTTTTGGGGATTTTGTATTAGGGACAGTGCCCCGAGGGTGGAGCAGTTGAGGTTTAGATGGGAAGCTAGAAGGAGCATCTTAGAAAGAGCTCTAAGTGAATGTGCTTCTTAGGAAGTCTTCACTTCTGACACCTTTTTGCTCTCTTGTCTGGGAGGGAAATGTTAAGTAGGGATGTCACTTTAGAGATAGATTAGGGATAGACTAATTGATTTTTTTCCTTTTAGACTAATGATTCCTAATGTAGACATTGGACTAATGATTGCATTTCTTATGCTTTTGGAATTAATTGTATGAGACTCTTGCGTAGACTTGCATTTGTACTAGTGCCCATTTATTTTCTTCACCTTGTATTGAGGTGTTTGTATGTGCAGTTATTCTTGGTTGTAATAAAATCCTAAAATTTAGATTCGGAGTCAGTGGTCCTTTTGGAATGAGATTTGATTCTGTTGATTATGTACTAAGAATTGGGTTTCCTACCCTCTACACTATTTAGCAGATAAAAAGATCCTGGCGACCTGAGAGGATTCTTGGTGATTGCAAGGTAGGCAAGAATCCGGCTTCATCACAAGTTACACTGGAAACGTACCCCTAGAGACCAAAACGCACAGTCGTTTCTCCAGAAATGCAGCACAGGGAGGTTCTCGGCAATCCAAAAATTAAGTGCTTCCCCATGCACTCGAGCTTGCTAGAATAAGGGGCTTAACAGCACTCCATGGAGAGCATTGGAGGCACAGGGTGCCTGCAGGCAGGCCAGCACACAGAGTCACTCAGCAGAGTGACAGTCCCTTCAGCCACACAGCAGGCAGCAGGTAGTCCCAAACGGCAGTTCCTCCTGGCAGGCAGAAGTCCTCTCAGTACAAATCCCACTCAGTGGCTTCTCATCTTCATGGGGTCACAGCCCCTGTACTTATTGTGCCAAAGTCTTTGTTCTGGGGGCACTTCAAACACAATATTGAAGTGCAAAACACCCCCATTCACATTTCTAGCCCAGGCCCCAGACACACCACAGGGGGGTGGAGCCAGCATTGAGGAAGGCAGGCCCAGCCCTATTCAGGTGCAGGTGCAACTCCTCCCACCACTCCAAATGCAGACCAGGCCTATTCAGGTGCAAGGAAAACTCCTCCCATTACTCTAAATTCAGCCAAGGTCTATTCAGCCTAGCACTGAGTCACCCAGGAAAGGCAGGAACACCTCAACCCCCTTGTGACTGGCTGGAGTGAATGCACACCCCCTCCCTCCTGTCAGTCAGAACCAGACGGTCAATAAACATCCAGGCAGGGCACAAAGACACATATGCACACAAATGCCCACCTCTAAAAGAGGCATTTCTAAAATAGTAATAATAAATCTGCTTTCACCAATAAGCAGGATTTATCAAGACTAGTCCAAACATACCAAACATGGTGACGCTCCCCCTCTCAGAACAGAAATTACCATGGAAGCACATATCAGGGAATCCCAAATGCAGCCCTATGAGAGGGCAGCCTCACAGCAGTGAGACACCCAATAGGCTGTTTGTCACTACCAGGACATACCACACAGTTAAGGCACATGTCCTACCTTTTACCTACACAGTACCCTGTCCATAGGGCTAGTTAGGGCCTACCTTAGGGGTGACTTATATGTAGTAAATGGGGAGTTTGGACGTGGCAACCATTTGCCATGCCACATCACTGCGCTGGCCCTGCAGTGGCAGAGGCCTGAGACATGTTTGAAAGGCTACTTCAGTGGGTGGCGCAAGCAGCGCCGCAATCCCATCAGTAGCATTTAATTTACAGGCACTAGGTATATGGGATACCACTGTACAAGAGACTTACAGATAAATTAAATATGCCAAACAGGTGTAGACCAATCTTACCATGTTTACAAGAGAGAGCACATGCACTTTAGCACTGCTCAGCAGTGGTAAACTGCCCAGAATCATAAAACCAACAACTGTGATCAGAAAAATACAGGAGGAAGGCAAAAGGTTTTGGGATGACCCTGAAAAAAGGGCCACGTCCAACAGGACCATATTGGGAACCCCGATGCCAGACCTGATGATATCACCAAGGGTAATGGTACCAAACTAGGACCCAGGCCAATTTAGGCTGACCCACCACCGATCATGCCCTGAAGGCACTTTTGTGAGTGTCAGGGTCAACTCAAACAACACCACAGTGGCATATGCCACCCTGGATGATGCCATCGACCTATTAAGGGTGACGGAAAGAAAGGATTGATGGTGAAAGCAGACATTGAGACGGCGTTTCGCCTCCTGCCGGTACACCCGGACAGCTTGAGCCTATTAGGTTTTCAATTTGTGGGCCAAATCTACTACGACAGGTGCCTACTGCTGAGGTGTGCTAAATTGTTTGCATACTTTGAAATGTTCAGCATATTGCCAGAGTGGGCAGTGCACACAAAACACTCGGGCAGTCTCAAGCTACACTAACTAGATGGTTTCCTTTTTGTCGCGGCACCAGGTAATGCAAGTCGCTACTGAACACATTTGCAGGGTTAGCCAAGGAGTTAGGGATACCATTGACACAGGACAAGTCTGTAGGCCTGTTGTGCAAAGTAACTAGGGGTAGAGCTGGATTCGAAAGTGGGAGACTGCACAACAAAAACTGGTGGATTTTCACAAAGAAGTGCAACGGGCATGTAGCAAGGCAAAAATGACCCACCGGGACGTGCCGGAGCTGTTGGGTAAACACAATTTTACAGCAAGGGTCAAAACGAATGGTAGGGCATTCGCCATGTGCCAGGCCAAGCTGACAGCTAAAGGGACCAGGTGTAGCTTTTCACAGATGTTGCAGTCAGCATGGGTTTTAGAGTAATACTGAGGAATGCTTGGTGCACAGTGGTATGGCGAGTTGAGTGATTAGCATGTTGGCTAACTAAGAATATCACAATGTTGGAACTTTTCTGAATCATGGTCGCCCTTCATATATGGGAGGGCAAGCTGTTGAACAAGAAGATCACCATGTGGTTGGATAGCCATGCAGTGGTGCAGCTCAACAACAATGGCATAGCGGACTGCCCGTATGTACTGCCTCTGTTCTGCCAGCTAGTCGAGCACTGCTCAAAGCAAACATGGAAATCAGGGCAAGACATGTGTCTGACAGTGTAAACTCAACAGCAGATGCCTTTTCTCATCTATAGATGGAGACATTCAGATAACTCGCACCAGTGTTGACAGGCAAATGACGTGGTTCCCCCAAGAGCTGTGGGAGCTTATAGACAGGATCTGAGCTTCTCATCGATATCAAGATATCCACAAACTATTGTAAGTACTTGATGACATTCAAGTAACCGATAAGCTCTGCATTGTTAGGGTACACGTACTGAGCTGGCATAACAGAAATTCATACATTCGGCACTTACCAGTGGGAAGAGGAAGTCATGGGCATAGGTATACCTGGCTACAGTAGAGCATTTCGCCAAGCTAGAGAGAGGCCCAGACCCCACAGGCAACCACTTCTGTAGGATGGCCATGAACGGATGGGGCCACATGTAGGGCATATTTAAGGATGCCGGATTACCCATAGACTTTGAGAGGCTGGCAAAGGTGCTTTGTTTGCTGCTGACATTAGGCAAAACATGTACGAGGTCACAATGTTGAGTGCAGCTTTTGGACTTGCATTCTTCAGGGCCATGCACATTAGCAAGGTAGTACTCACATCCAAGACCATGGAAGGGAGCACAGGTGTACAAAGGCACCGTGGGCACTTACACATGAAGCACATGTTGATCAAGCTGAGAAGTTCTAAGTCAGACCAGGAGAGAAGGGACACATATTTTCACCTGGAATGCATAAAGGCAGCCAATTACTGCCTGGTGTGCCTGATCTGAGCATTCCGGGCAATAAGACTAGTGGGCAGGCCCCCCTTTTCATGCATAAGGATAGGTTATACATAAGCAAAAAGCAATTCAAGGCGGTCATGGGCATGGCATCGAGAGGGTGGGGCTACCACCCATGCAGTTTAGCACACACTCCTTCAGTTTCGGGGTAGCCACCACATCATCACAGAGCTGCAGAAAGAAACCATAATGAATGTAACCCACACTTATGAGGACTGTGGTCTTCCTATATGTACCCTAACTCTCCCCTTGTCTTCCTACTTGTTATGTTATGTTAAAAATATTTATATAGTGCACATACACTAACCGGTTTCTTGGTGCTAAGTAAAGGGACATAACTTGCAGCTCAGTATCTCATTCATATGCTTATGTGAAGAACCAAGTTTTCAGAAGTTGTCTGAATCTGGATTAACAGGCTGTCATTCTAATGTTGAGTGGAAGAGAATTCCAGAACTGGGTGGCTAATACAGAGAATCTGGAACCTTCTAGTCTCTTCATCTTAAAAGGGGTAGTAACCAGAAGGTTAAGATGCAGGGACCTCAAATTACGAGAAGGTGTGTATTAATGAATTTGAGAGGAGATAAACTCCGGACTGATGTCATAGAGAGATTTAAAAATGATGCATTCAGTCTTGAAAGCAGAGCCCCGTTTCACTGGCAGCCAATGAAGTTTCCTCTTCAGGGGGGTGATGTGGCACCTCCTAGGCTATCGGTAGCCCAGTCTGGCTGCCTGATCTTGTGCCAGTTGTAGTCTCTTTATCGTTCAGGGAGGCCAAGATAGAGTGAATTTGCATTGTCTATTCATGAAATACTTATTTCTGTTGGTCCCCATGTCCATATCCCATCAGTTCCTAATATTTGTGTTTTTCTATGTCCATTTCCCCCAGTTATGTTGAATGGTGTGCATGTTATGTTAAGGCTTGGTACATTGTGTTATGCTATGGTGTGATATGGTGTAGTATGGTGTTATAGTGCCCGGTGTAGTGTGATGTGGTGGGCTTATTGTTGTAGCCTGAGGTGTGGCTATGTCGTATACAGTGCTCCTGCTTGGTGTTATGAGTTATGTGGTTGGGACGTGAGAAAGTGGGTTGTATTGGATGATTTAGCATGATGTAGAAGGGGTGTGGTTCCATGTGATGTGGTGATGGGTGATATGATGTGGCATGTTGAGACACACTGTAAAGTAATGCTTTGTTGTGCTTTCTAGAAAAGAGTGTTGATGCTTTGTTGTGTTATCTAGTACAGAGTATTGTCGTGTGGGATGTTGTGGCACTGCAATATACAATTTGGTAAGTGGTGGATGGTGTAGTGTGATGTATGTTACGGAAAGGTCTTGTGGGATGTAATATGGTATTTTTAAGATGGCGTAGTGGGTTGGGGTGTTTTATGGTGTAGCATTTGATTGTAAGTTGTAGAGTGGAATTGTTTACTGCGATACAGAGTTTGAAAATGTAGGGTTATAAATACAAGTGATGTGGTGGAGCGCGGCGTTAGCCTTGTTGGCTTAACGCCACACTCTGCCACTTCTGAAACACAAGGCTGCACCGTATTTACAAGAATACAGTAAACATAGACAAAGGAAAAACAAGGCGAAATAAAGATATTTCTCCTCATTGCGCCTCACTTATCCCTCTTGTAAATCTGGGGAATGGTCAAAAAGCCATGGATGTTGCTGGGAATGTTTCCAGCAACACCCATTGCAAGCCTCTTTAACGCACAAAAACTGCACTAAATGGATAGATATTTACGTGGCAGCATTAAGTCAAAAAAGTAGCTTAGTGCTGCATCGTAAATATGGAGCAAGCTCCTGCGTCACACAACATCACAAAAAGTGATGTTCCAGAGGTGCAAGGGGCCCTTTTATTTTTAAACAAGTTCTCAGCAAACCAACCGATCAGGGCCTCCAGATAACTGCCTGGCCAAAACAGAACTACAAAATATGCCCAAGCTAACTCAGTGTGTGCTGCTTCCACTGCAAAAGATTTGGGTGGAACATGAAGGTCATTACTTGGAATTCTACTTAGGGCGTGTTGAGAAGTTAATGTCTAACTATAGAACCAAGAGAAAATGTAATGTCTCTGCTTTATGAGATAGATCAACCAAATTACACAACTCACAGTAATTGAAGAGGAAGGATTTTTCCTGGTCTTACCAATCAGACACTCAAAAAATATTATTCTACGTCAGGGTATGCAAGGTATACACTGCCTTTAAAATGTATAATTTAGACTGGATGACTTAATCCCAATGTTTTCTCCCTGCAAGGCTACAACTTGCCTGACCGCCTCCACAGTGAAAACACTTATGTCATATCACTTGGATATCATGACACAAGTACCACAGAACAGCAGACGAGCACATACTTATTTGTAGGAGAACATTGGACAAAAACACAAGAGACGAAAGCATACCTACCTGCCTGCTCTGGTACGAATGCATGCTTCCACTGTAACTTAAATGTGACCTCTGGCCCTTCGGCCACATACACAAATTTGCAGGCCAGTACAGTAACTTAACCATAGACACAAGTGATAGGCACATATCACACCACGTAAGGGAGATGAACCAGGCATTAAACATTGCAAATGTAATGTTGTACAGATTTATGGGGCCTGCATATCATCCCTGAGGGTATGCTGCCACCAGAGAAGGAAGTAGCACTGGGTCTATCTGAGGAGTGCCTATTGGAAAAGTCAGGTTTCAATATTCCCAACCATGCAGTCTGCACCTCGTCATCGGTCAGCTGTTCATGAACAGATCTAATTGTAGATAAAAATACAATATATTTTGTGATGTTGCCCCTGTAGAAGTGTATAGAAACCATCCCTGCATTGCTTGAGTGCAAATCTGACCTTGAAGCCCAGTATATTCGGCCATCGTTAGGCATTAATGGGTCCCTAGTCAGCTCTGCCATGGAGCACTGGCCACTTACCATAAAAACGCTTCCAGGAGGCACTGCTCTGAGAAGGTCTTAAAAGGACCAGGGGCGCGTGGGACTGACCGCCGCACCTTTGCCGCACTTTTACAATGACAAATGCAACCTAAAGTGGTTTTCATTAAATAATTAATCAGCAATAACATTTATACTATAAACAAATCCCAGCCATTGACTGCAATAAATATAATGTTGTTCTATCAAATAAGAAAACTACACTGTACTGTCGGAGGTTAGAGCAAAACAGTACTTCTGAAAATAGGAAATGTAACCCATCATTATTTGTGTTGTGCTAAATCAATTTCTTGGTGCAGAAGCAAAGACTGGCATGTTGCTGTCTCCTCTCACTGTCATTTTGAGCCCCCCCTCCCCATTCAACTCGTACTTCAAGATCTCTTCTGCTCCAAGAATGTTATTTCTTTGCATACGGCTGGGTCCAAACTGGAATGGCATGGTGAACAAAAAACGATGGATTTAGGCTCAGATCTCTGTACTGGGGTGAATGTATGACATTGTTCGGCATTCTGTCCATCAATTGTTCTTTTTGCATTGGTCACCCCAATTTCTTTTAAGGAGTCATCCACTGAATGATGCTATAATATCTCCCAAAACTCAATCTTCCATCATCACAGAAATGAACATTCTGGAATCATGTAGTAAAGAAACAAGATCAGAAGTTCTGCTCTTCGTTCAAGGTTATTTGTTGCACACACCATAAAAAATATTGTTGGTGGCAGTTACCGATGCAGGTCTGGGTGAATGTTTATTTATTCTACACCTTCTGAGCCCGCCACTTCATTGCCAGGTTAACAATGGATGATGGGGGCACATAGAATACCTTGAGTACGCCTTTTCATCCATCCCGAGTTGTTGGAGAATAGCTAACCAATTTTCATGTAACAGAATACAGATATGGAAAATACCTTTCTGAACAGGTATTTGTTAAATAGTTTACTTGTGCAGTTAATTAAAATGATTACAAAAAATGTAATCAAATAAATGCATAAAAAATAAGTAGCGTTGTGTGAGAGAGTTATTAGCTTAGCGGCTCACCTAGGCTGGGCAAGGCAGGACCCACCTGATGATGACACCTACTTTCAGGTCTCGCCTTGGCGCATGTGCTGTGCTTGCAAGGGTGTTGTTTACAGTGAAGGGCTTGGAGCCCGCCCATTGCTTACCATTCATTGGCATCATTGTTACTCTTCTATGCTGCCTTCCAATTAGCCAGCAAATGCTCGACATCACTTCCGTTTCATTCTGTGGCACGCGTACGAAGCACAGATTGATTTCATTTAATTAGTGTCAGTACACTGCTCACGATGTGACTGAGGTACTATTTCTTTTACCACCGCCACCTTGCTCCATCTCTTTTATCTCCAACCCTACGATATATGTTGCTCTTCCTGCCCACTCGACTCCATGTCTAACACATTTATTTGTAAAGCAGTTCTATGCTGCGCCTCTCTATGCCACTCTACTTTACACCACTCCACTGTATGCTACTCTGCCACCTCACTCCACTCTAACCCACTCCAATCTACCCCAATCCATGCCACTTTTAGCCATACTGAGTTGCAGCCACTGTAACACTGCTGTACAACATGTCAAAAAGACATTGGCAAAGCAAATAGCTTTTGCATCGGCGAGACCTATTGGCTGTGCCAATGCTTGTTTTGACATATAAGTATCTGTGACAATTTTTGCTACAATACACCTGTTTCCATTAAAAATACAGACACAATATACAAAAAAGTAACGTGCGCTCATCCTAATTTCTGAATCCCTACTCTAGCTCCATTGAATTCTGTACATTTGGTGAATTATGAAGGTACAAAGTGCCCGCCCCATCCAGGATGCAAGGCTGGGTTTGGACCCCTGTATAAAATATAAACTCTGGCAGCCAGAAGTTTGTGATTCCACAGGCAATTCGGAAATCATAGAAAAACTTTGAATAGGGGCCTCTCTTCAGACCACTTTTACTCAAGAAAGAGGACAATCGGATGGCCAGAAGCGTGTGAATTTTGAAAAGTAAATTTAATCAAACGTTTATCTTTTAGATACAGCAACGTCAACACCTTTGAGTACAACAAAGCAAAGCACGCCACATCTTGTATTTACTCCGATAACTTGCACGTATTGATCTTTTTTTCACTTTAATGACGGGAATGGTCTGATGTTTTAATAATAACCTCAGAAGCGCCATCTTGTCTTACTCGTCTGTGCTGGGGAACTTTGATAGACGGGAAGCATAAACATTTCGCAGATGTCTTAAAAAGTAAGGTCAAGCCCGATCTATCACACCGTGTCTTTAACAAAAACGGCAGAAAAATAACTGGAAGATAAAAGCGAGGCTTAAGTGCAAAAAACTTCAAAGAACAGTTAATGACAAGACGCGCCATTAGACCTTGCAGTGTATGCACCTGCAGTGTGCTGCGAGCCTTTGTTCGCAGATCGGAATTGCCTCCATTAGCACTAACAGCAGCGAAAATAAATCCCAAAAAACAAAGCGTGCGTGTACTCCCAGTCCCCTGATCCGCTACAAAAGTAAAACATTAACTCCTCGGCTTTCTCTACTCTCCTCCCACCCGCATTTTAAGGTGGTTTATTTATTACACGGGAATGTGCGGTAGTTACTGGAAGAAAGAGGCAATCTGTAACTGCGCAATAATCTAAAAATGGCGGCCAGGCCACGACAGCGAGGAAGTGTTTGACAAAGGCAGAGCGTGAAATCCACATTGGCCCCTCCACAGGCTCCACGACGAATAGGAACAGCACGGACTGCAGGTAACCAGCATCACTGTTCACTTGGCACTTGCACATTACCCCCAGGTCCCTTATGTCCTCGTCCCATTCATTTACAAAGTGGCATATGAATGAGGGAGGACAACGGGACCGGAGTAATGAAGATTACCGGTAAATAAGAGAGCATTCCGAGCAGATTTGGGAGATTAAGGGGGGAGAGGGGGGCAAGCCGACACCAGACCACCTTATTGTGTGTGAAAAAGGCCGCTTTATTGAAACAGGTGCATATGACAATTTAACTCCTTGGCCACTGCCTTACAAAACTAACGCCTCGCTATACAATAACTTCCTGACCCCTTGTGTCTTCCCCCCACCCCTACGATCCCCAAATCTTTCCCCCATCCCCCAAAATACAACATAACATTCCATAACTAACATATAACCCAAACCTACACCATGTAGCCTTTCCCAACTCCCAAACTCCCCTGACCGTAACCCCTACCTGCCTTCTGTGCAACTGTAACTATCCAACCTTTAATCTAAACTTATCCAACCTGTATACCCTTTACCTGTCCCTGGACCCAAATTATCAAACCTATAACAACAAACTCTAGCCAATCCCGGCCAACTGTCCACCACCCCGCCACCCAGAAAAAAGGTGGAAGTGTCGGCGGCTACGCCTCTTCCTCCCTTTTTTATGACCCCCCCGCCGCGTGTGAAAACTTAACGCCTGCAAACTCCCAACAGCCGTGCCAAAACTTCCCGCAACTCCAAAAGATACAGGTCCATCCCCATCCGTGACAAGTGCACCCCATCGTCCCTGAACATTTCCTGCGCGTCATAGCGAATGTCCCTATGCGCCAAGCGGCCTATCCCTAAGTGTTGGCCAAACCTCACCATCTCCGTGTTAAGCTTTCTCCGCGCCTTGTCTACCGCACCCGGGTTGACCGCCCCCCTCCAACTCCTCCGGGGGACAAATTCCGTCCATACAACAGAACAACCTGCCCATTTCTCCTTAATCAAAGCCAAGTCCTTTTTCATTGCCTGCATCAGCGCCAAACCCGTCTCCCTAACCATGTCGTTCTCTCCCAAATGGAGCACCAACAAATCTGGGCACCGTCCTGCCCGCAAAATCCCGTTCAACACCGGTACCAACTCCTTCCAGCGCATACCTCCTCTACCCCTCCATCCCACAGAGAACAAATCTTTATTAAACCCCAAACATTCCCCAAAATAGCTCTCCTGCGCCTGGATTTGCGCCCTCCTCACAAACAAATGCCCCACAATCCAAATGGACATTTCTCTGGCGAGGGGTCCCATGACCGAACCTGAAACGAAAAACAAGAATGAAAACCAAGCCAAAACCCCACTGAAACCTACTTCATTCTGCTATTCCCCCTTTTTTTTTTTTTTTTTTAAAGGACCCCGCCCCCTGTCTCGCTGCGCACATAACGCCGATAGCAATTTGATGACCACCTCCCCAACTTCATGATATCCCCACTGTCCCAACCCCTCGCATGCGCCTCCGACGCTGCCCCAATCCGGAAAGAATGCGTGCCAAAACCCTTCTCCTCAACCCCCAATTTCCTAAGCGCTTTTCGCAGCACTGACAGCAATTGCGAAGCCTTAACGCCCCGCCCCTGCCTATGGGCAAAACCAAGTCCCCCAGCCCTCCAGAGCATGATTTCCACCGCCGACCCCACCGAAAAGGACAAACCGTCGGAGAGCGCCCTCTCTTCAGGGCGACCCATTTCCCCCGACCTTTTTGGTCTGTTTTCGCCTTCCGCAGCCAAATACTCACTACCTGCTCCCCGAATGAGACCTCCCCCCAAGTCAAACCCCGCTCCCCTTTGGACCCCAGCAATTCCGACACCCGAAAGGCCCCGAAAAACATCCAAGACATGAGTGTGGCGAACAGCACGGCCTCCCCTACATCCCAGCACACCTCGGGCTGGACCCCCAGCACCTTGTCTAACAGCTCCCAAGACAGTGGTTTCCTCACCCGGGCCCGTCTCCCGCATTCCCACGCCCAGCCTTCCAAAATCCGAGCCCCCAGCTCCCCCGCGGATGGCGCATAGCCCCACAACAACTTCCCGACGAACGCAACCCCTGCCAACTTGCCCACTATCGTCACCTTCGTCAGCCCTTTTTCCACCAGGTCCAGTATGAATTGCACGACGTCCTCCCGTCTTTCCACCCCGGAAGCCCGCCACCTCACCCCAGAACGGACAAATTCTTCCCAAGCCGCCCGATATGCAAGCCTCGTCGACTGTGCTAAAGAGCCTAGAACCAATTGTAACATCCTGTGTTGCCTACTTCCCATAGTTGTTTCGGCATTCTGGTCGGGTTCACGTCCGCGTCCTTGGCGAGCCCACGGAATCTCCCCCACTGTGAACGAGACAAGGCATCCGCAATGTCATTGTCCACTCCTGGCACATGCACCGCGCGAAACGCAATATCATGTCTCAAACACCCCAGCACAAAGACCCTCAACAGCTTGAGCACCTGCGCATCCCGCGCCGACTGCCTGTTAACCACCTGCACCACTGCCATGTTGTCGTTCCTGAACGTGACCTTCTTGTGGGCTAACAACACCCCCCACAGCGTGACCGCCACCACTAAGGGGAAGAATTACAAGAATGCAATGCTCCTGCCGCCCTCCAACCATTCCGCGGGCCAGGGCTCTGCACACCACCTCCCCTGCCAATAGAGTCCAAACCCCTTACTTCCCGCTGCATCCGAGAAAATCTGAACGTCCCACACCATGTCCACCTCTCTCATCAAAGGCACCCCGTTAAACTGGTGCAGGAAAAACTGCCACATCCGCAAGTCCTCCCTCACCCCGGCCGACAGCCGCACATGATGGTGTGGAGGCCTCTGCCCCTCCAACGCTCTCCCCAGTCGTCTACAGAAAGTCCGCCCTACTCTGACCACCCTACAGGCAAAATTGAGATGTCCCAGCAACACTTGGATGTCCCTGACCGTCACCTTCTGTCGTGCCAACACACTTGTCAGCAGACCCAACATGTTTTGCTTTTTATCCGCCGGGAGGCGTGCCTCCATCAGGACGGAATCCAGTTCAATACCTAGAAAAGCCAATGCCGTACTGGGACCCTGTGTTTTCTCCGGGGCCAGTGGCACGCCCATGTCCCCCATGATCTCATGGAAACTGTCCAGCGCCCTCTGGCAGTCCGCGGAGTCTGAGGTGCCGACAAAAAAGAAGTCATCCAAGTAATGCGTCACGCCTTGGTGACCCGTCCGTTCCGTAAACAACCATTGTAGGAATGTGCTGAAACATTCAAAAAGTGCGCAAGACATTGAGCAGCCCATCGGCAATGCCTTGTCCACATACCAGTGACCGCCGAATTGTATGCCCAACAAATCCCAGTCATCTGGATGAACTGGCAGCAGCCGGAAAGCCGACTTGATGTCGCACTTTGCCATCTGCGCCGTTGCGCCCGCGGTCACCACCAGTGACATAGCCACGTCAACGGATGAGTAAGAGACAGTGGCCGCACTTTCAGCAATAAAGTCATTGACCGACCCACCTTCTGGCCACGACAAATGCTGTATCAAGCGGAACTGACCCACCTCTTTCTTGGGCACCACTCCAATGGGTGACACAATCAAATTAGGCAGCGGCCAATCCTGAAAGGGTCCCGCCATGCGGCCCTCCTGCACCTCCTTGTCCAGTTTCGCTTGTACCACCTGTGGGTGTTCCCGTGCCGATCTCAAATTGTCAGCCCACCTCCGGACCCTCGGACCCCAACCTGAATCCGTCCAGAAACCCCCGATGCAGCCGCTCTGCCGCCTCCCTGTCCGGATAACCCCCCAGAGCCCCTACCAACTTCTCCACTCTAACCGGAGTATGAGCCCTTTGGCCCAGGCCCCTTAGCCCCCCTCCCCCCTCCCGCCTGCTGTGACTGCTGCTGGGCCCCAGCCTTATGGGCTCCGGACTGCCACTGCTGACTGGTGTGTGCCTGGCCTTGGGCCCCCCAACACTTGACCAATGGATGTCGCTTGCCGCAGCCCGAGCATTCGTGCCTAAACTTGCAATACTCCCTCGTGCATAGTCCTTTGTTATAATCCCAGCAAGCCCCCTTGTCTCCTGTCGCCCCCTTGCCGGCTCCCCCCACCCCCCCTCGGGTGGGACCCCCTCGAAAGGGCTGATACACGAGCGGCAGCCCGCTGGCCGTAAAAATAGTCTTCCCCGACCCGGCAAGTCCCATGGTATGCTGCCACAGATCCGTGTCCAGCTCTCCCCACTTCGCTTCCGTGTCCCATGCCATGCGCGCCCGGAATTCCTCATCATACTGAGCCCAGGCATATCCACCCCCTGTAATCTGCGCTTTCCGAATGACGTCCATGTATTTAAACATGGCCACTGACCTCTCCGGAAACTTCTCACAGTACACACTGGCATATATAAGAAAAGCCGCTGTCCAGTTCTCTATTGTCAGAGGTACCTTAGGCCTCTTTGCCAGCTCAAATTCCTCCTCCTTAGAGCCCTCCTTCGCCCTGACCTCCCTGTGCAGGGGTTTGAGCATCTCCACATACTCCCCTTTCCATATCCTTTCCTTTGTTGCCAACATTAAGTGCGCCCCCAAGGGCTTGGTTACCCCCATATACGGTAACCGTTTGATCTTTGATTCCTTACTCTCCAATTTGGTCTCCCCCGCCTTTGAGTCACCCGTCACTTTCACATCCGTCACCTCCTTATTGGTCTTACTTCCTTCCCCCTTCTCCGTGCCTTCCGTGCCCACTGCCACATCCACCACGTACGCACCCTTGCGCAACCGTTCTCCTACCCCCCCTCCTCCCCAGCCCCCCCCACTCCTCTGGAAACCATCACTGGGCGCCCGAGCAAATGTTTATTACCTGGCGCCAGTGTCTCCGTCCGTCGCTCCTCCCGGTGTCCTGTCCTTGAGTCCGAGCTGCTTTCCCACCTTGATGTCCGACCCGTGGGCTGCGCCTGGCATCGTGACACCTGCAAGAAACTAGCCACAACATTACTCGGCCCCCCGTCCCTACCGTCCTCACGCAACTCCCCTTCCTCCATACTGTCTTCCTCATAGTCCAATTCCTCCTGCCCTGCCTCCCCAGCACTTTCCGCTGGTGGTGCCACCTGCTTCCGCGGTAAAACAACATTCTCCCCTACGGTGCTCCTCTGTCGATGCCCCCCGGGGCGCTGTGACCCCGTGGGTGTTGGGGCTGGCGAGCCCGTCACGGGCCTACTTGTGCCAGCCGCACCGGGATCCCTCGCTGGTACCGGGCACGCCGCCCAAGGCTCCACCCTACCTTCACCTTGGCGTCGCCGGGCCGCTCCCAGCCCTGCCAAGTCCGGCTCCCCGCGATGTTCCCGCTGTCGCTCCGCTACCTGAAAAGAAAAGGAATGGTCTGGTGTGCTGGGCCTACCTCCTTTCCTACTACCATCCCATCCCCGCTTACCGGCCCCCAACGCCCCCGCGACCCACGCCTTTCCCACCGCTCTCAAATCCACAACGTCCTCTTCCCCACCATCTCTGCCGTCACCGTCGCTCCACTCCCACTCCCCGCCCCCCCAACCCTTGTCCGCTCGCCCCGACCCCTTCCGCGCTCCCCTCCCAGCCCCCTTCCCCCCTCCCCTCCGCAGCCTCTCCGCTCCCCGCGCCGCCCCACCCCTGCGCTGTCCCCCCTGCCCCTACACCACCTTCTCTAGCCCCCGACGCCCCCCCAAACCCTCCGCCCAGGACTCAAATATGTACAGGCCGTCCCAGTCTCTCTCACTACCGTCCGACTCAAACAGCACCGGGGATTCCTCCCCTGCTGCTCCCTCTCCAATAACCCTGTCCTCCTGGCCCCTCCCGCCTCCGCCGGGCACCGCCAACTTCATGGCCCCTACGACCCTCCCCGGACCGCCCGCACCGCGCCCCCCCACCCCTCCCCGACGCTTCCCTGGAAGCCTCTGGCCCCATCGCGATCGACTCCCCGCTGGTCCCCGTGCCACCCCATCTCGCATGGCCCCCCGCTGCCGACTGGCTATGGTGCGCATCCCGCCTCGCTCACCGCTCCGTCCCGCCCGCCCCCGCGTCCCGTGGCCCCTGCCCCCCCCACCCCCTCCCTTCTTTCCCCAGACAGCGAGGCAGCGCGGCTCCGCCCTGCGCCGCCCCGAGACATCTCCGCTGGCGATATCCCCAGCCCGTGCACTGCCCCGAGCCCCTCGTCCCCCTACCGCTGCTCCGCCCACCCTAGCGCTCCCCGCAGCCATTCCTGATCCGCGGCCCGGCCCTCCCAGGAGCGTCCCCTCGCTCCCGCCGTTGCCGTGACTACAGCCGCTCCCCTGCCTGAGGAGCGGCCCGCGTAAGATCTAGGCCTCTGCAAGGAGGCGCCCGACGCTCTCCCCCGCCGCGGAGCTCGTCCTCGCCCCCTCACCGCCTCCATTCCCGCCGCGCCCTCCCCCGCCGACACCGCCGACCCAGGGGCAGCGCTCCTGGCATACGCGCCGCCCCTGCCACTGACCGCTCTGCTCGACGGCCTCCCTGGGGGCGAACACGCCGCGACGGCGGCCGCCACCCCCGCGGACGCGCGCCTCGCCGGGCGCTTCGTCCAGTTCGCGTCCTGGATCAGAAGATCCATCCTCCCCGCCTCGCTCAACAATCGGATGGCCTCCAACACCCTGTAATCGCCGCCTGCCATCTCTACAGGTACGCTTTTCCCTACTCAAGCCCTACCCTACAGCAACAAAAAAACTTTTTTAACTAGCGCTCCCAGCCACCAGGTCACCAAACCTAAAATGGTGGCTGGGTCGGCGCGCAAACTCCCTAAATACCCCTTGGGCTACTTCCCTGGATTTGGGCTACATTTGGGCTATCCCCAAATGTAGCCCAATTATTACAAAATGGCCGTTCGGCCACTCCCCCCCCCCCCTCCCCCATCCCCCCTCCCAATCTGCCCGGGAGGCAGACCTCGCTGTGCTCGGCTGCCCCCCAGGCTCCCATTGTGGCTGCAGCTGTCTTTTTAAGCCATTTAATAAACTCGGAGGTGGTAACTGTGTGGAAAGTTTTGGCCCAAGCAGAAAATTAATCTGTACCATTTTGACTCTTCTAAATTCTAAAGCTTGGAAACATTCTGAAACGTTCAAATGATAATCAAGCGTGTGTATTTATTTATTATGAATGATTTGTACAGTACAGTTTTAAATATATTGGAGGGGTGCGTTCATCTAAATGTTCAATACTAAAGTCCCCCTTGTATTTTTGACATGGTTTATATTTCACTCATGAAACAAAGGCAAAGTAAAATCCAAGTTAGAGGTTAATTTGATCCTTTTTTTGTGCCATACAGCTTCTGGTTGGTGCGTTTAAAATCATATATTTGAGGTAGTTTATGTGGCGTGTGTGCAGCTTCCTCTTCTGGAATTGTACTCCAGGGACAAATAAATCCACCAGTACCAACAAGTAGCAACATATTGAGGCATGATGAACTTTTAGACTCTATCTGAATTGGAACAACCTGAGGTCATTATGAACATCTACATCAGCATTCAGAATCAGAGGATATGTTCGTACGTCGAATGTATTCCTGCACTGGAGCCAACATTGATGCGCCATTTTAGCATCAAAGGATATATTAGAAGGTGAATCCGGATTATGCAGTTTTTTTTTTGATTAAAAAATAATATTGGCAACATTAAAAATGTTTTTTTTGTCAACATCCTCTGTTTTGCCATTGTATTGTTTTTTTTTATCCAAGCGTATATGGTCTTATTGGAGTCTAGCCAAAAGGTGTTTATGGTCTGGCTTGATAACGCAGCTGTCGACCACACAATTATGTGACAATCAGCAGAAGAAGGGCTTTGGCTCCGCTCGCATGTTGGGAGCCAGGAGTACATGTTCTGATGGGGCTGAAGTTTTATGCTTTCACAAAAATACGGTTGCCCTCTACACAGCTGTGATCATTTTGTTTATTTATCCAGCTACCTGGGCTTAAACTTTCAGGGGAACACACATGACACTGCAATACTACTTAAGTGTCATAAATAAATAAATACTGTATATTGTTTTTCTCTGGCAGCAGCACAGACTGGAGAATAGTCGTTAACCTACATCGATTTTCTTGTCTGGATTGTCAATGCAACTGTCACCTGACCCTTTAACCTAGACCACTATTATTCTGCAGTTCTTTGCTTCCACACAACACACATAACAATTCACATGCTCTTTACTTGCAATGCTTCAGATTACCATACAAGATTCCCCTGAAGTCAAACCTATTGGCTTTGCCAATGCTTGTTGTGAATATTGTTTATGGCAAATTAGCTGGAATAAACGCCACACGAATTTCAACACAGACTGAAGCAGTATCTTTTCTTACAGACTGCATTCAGGACTTGTGCTAAGTTAGGACTGTTGCTTCAATGCAGACTCCTTAAAACACACTCTTCCAGTCTCTATGTTTCAGCATTGAAAAAGCCTCAAGCAAGATTGCCATAGAGGGTGAAACACGTATTAGATCTATCTTGGGCTTAACTTGATACAAAGTTATAAATCTATATCATATGCCAAATATATATTGAATTTTTTTTATTGGCTACTTTCATCGCAGTTATCTGCATATTCTATCCTAACATATGGTGTTCTTTCCGGCTACCTTGCAATAATCTTTAACAACATTTTTCAGGTACTAAACTCAATCCCTGTTTTACCACTAAATGGCTCCCCACTATGGATCTTTTTTCATAATCATAATATAAGAGAGCATTATGCAACATCACAGGAGTCCCTTGTGGCCTTCAAACGTCACTCTCGTTTTTATGGTCTGGCTTGACCATAGAAACGTTGCCAGACATTTATGTGAGAATCACCAGGAGAGGGGCTTTAGCTTTGCTCACATGTTTGGAGCCAGGACTACTTGTTTTAATTGGACAGAAGTTATGTGCTTCCACAAAAAAGTGCTTGCCCTCTTCACAGCTGTGATCATTTTGTTTATTTATGTGCCTGAGCTTGATGTTTCAGGGGCAGATGCATGCCATTGTAATGCCATTAAAGTGTCTAAACTTGCTAGATAATCTTTAGTGTTTTTCTCTGACAGCAACACAGATGGGAGGAGGGCAGCCATTAACCTACATGAATTTTCAGGTCTTGCTTTACAGCGCAACTGTCACCTGACCTTTTCATCCACATCAATATTGTTCTACAGTTCTTTGCTTCCACACAAGTACATATCGATTCCCATGCTAGCTACTTGGAATGCTTCACATTACCATACAACATTCCTTTAAACCCAGACCTGCAAACGCTTGCTGTATATATGCTGTTTCTTAAGCTTTTGATTTGCATCCCACACTTCTGTTATTTCTAATGCAAGTGGTACCACCTCATCTTCACTAATAAATATGACAGTTTCTTTAGTCAGACCCCCCAGGATTTTGCGGCTTTGGGTGGCAAATTTCGTGGCCAAAAAAAGCAAAATTTGCTTCCCAAAACCTCAAAATCCGCTATATTTTTATGGTGGGCAAAATATGTGCCTACCACAAAAATACTGTAAACTGTGCTTTCAAATGGCCTGCAGGGTCCGCAGGGGGCACACAAAGGTGTGAGGTGGCCTGCAGGCTAATTGCTCAGGAGGGGGCGAGGTGCATTTCATTTCAAAGGCAGGCGACAGAGGAATTTATCACCTCTGCTACCTGCCTGTTGCTCACCTTCCCTTTAATTGCTCAGTGGCAGCACAGAGCCAGTAAAGAGAGGGTAAACGCCTGTTTTTTTCTCTTCACATTTTCAGGGCACTTTTGTAAAAATCGCGGCATTTTTACAAAAGTGCAGATTTCGTGATTTTTTTGCAAATCGTGAAATCCTGGGGGGTCTGTTCAGTGAAAACCTCATACAGATTCCCACCAGGCTAGCTACACAAGATTGGGGGACAAAGACCAGAAAAAATTGGGAATCAGTTCAAATATTAAATGAATACTCTAGTGTCAGATTTTGCAGATTAAACTACAATAAATGTATTTGCTCATTAAGTAGCATTGAGTATAACAAGCATTTGCAATGCGATAGGTCTCACATTTAACACGTTTGAGCTATTGACAATGTGAATGACAATGCTTTTTATTTATGTTTTAAAAGCCAAAACATAAATAAAAGGCACTGTCATTTGCAACGCTAATAGCTTAAACTTTTGAAAATGCGAGACCTATTGCATTGCAAATGCTTGTTGGTAACTACCAGCAATAGAAACTAGCATTCCAAAAATGTATAGTGGTTTGTTATAAACAAGCACAGGCAAAACCAATAGGTCATGCTAGCATTTGGAAATCCAACTAAAGAATTTAGTGAAAAGTGCTCTGGGGGGCGTGGCCAAGATGGCGGGGTGAGCGGACGCTTCCTCCCGTAGCTCCTCCGGCCCGGCCAAGCTAGAGCCTTTTTCTTATGCTTTTCTCCCCCCGCTGAGGCTCAGCGCGGGAGAGGAGCGTGGCGGAACATCAGGGGCACACATCGGTGCTGTTTTGGTCCGGATCGCCCCGGGGGAACCCCCCCAAAAGTTCGACCGAGATCAAGGCACGACGACGGCGAGCCCGAGGGGCGGAGCGCATTGGAGAGCTGTCCGGGCGCCTCGGCTGGGCCTGGTGCTGAAAGTTGCGATCTGGAGGGGATCTGGCCCGCCGGTCGACGGTGACTGAAGGAGCCTTGCGGGTAGGGGCCCGACGGTGTGGAAGGCTTGGGACGGGTGCCCCGGCACTCGGATTGGTGACGGCGACACCTCGCACTGCGGAGGTCCTGACCCCTAGCCGAGGTACAGCGGACTCTCTGATGGGGTTGGACCATCTGGGCCCCTGTGCGTGACAAACGGGGGCCGGTGGTGGAACTTATTTTACTGCGGGGTGCCTCGGGGGCCCCGGTGGTGTCGCCGGGCCTGGTCGTTTTGGCCTGCTCCGCCCGGCCGCCATTTTGTCCCCGAAGGAGCAGTGGTGGCAGCCTTCGCTGGAGTCCTGGCTGCGGGATGCAGGCGACCCCCGCTACTGCTGGGCTGACTACCGGAGGGATGTGCTGTTGGGACCCCTCCGCTGCGGCCCCCTTGGTTGTCTCACACTAGCTCTTGCGGCTGACGGTGACCGGACTGGCCCGCCATTTTGTCACCTGTGACGCAGCGACTTCACTCGTGGGGGATACCCAGGTCGAGTGCTGGCCGGCGGCTGAGCATCCCTGGGGCGCCTGGATCGGTGCCCGACTGCGGAGCTAGCGATGTCTGGAAAAGGAGGCCCGAAGAAAGGGGACCGTACCCTGCCGGACATGCTTGGCAGGGCCCAGCACTTGCGGGACAGGACGCAGCCCTCACCGGGGCCCTCCCGGGCTCCGGCGGATGTGACTGGAGGGGAGCCACCCGTCACGAGGGCCTTTATGGAGGAACTGTTTAGCTCCCTCAGGGAGGACTTCCAGACACTGAAGCGGGAGGTGGCCAGCGAGGTCCGAGAAGTGCGCAGGGAGGTGGAGGGCCTTGGTGAGCGTGTGGAAGCGGTGGAGACGGAGGGCCAACAGCGATCGGAGGAGATAGTCCACCTCCAGCAGGACGTTCTTCGCCTCCGGGAACAGTGTGTGGAGCTCCAGGCCCACTCTGAGGATCTTGAGAACAGAGTGCGTGGTGTGCCGACTGCAGACGAGGGGTCCGATCTGGGGGGCTACCTGCGGGCCCTGTTTCGAGAGATCCTGGGGGAAGCTGCGGACTTTCCCATCAGCATTGACAGGGCGCATAGGGTTGGCCGGCAGCGCCAGTCATCGGCACCTCCACCGGACATTCTGGCCTTCCTGCCCGACTTTCCACTAAAGGAGCGCATCATGGCGGAGGCCCGCAGGAAACAGCCCCTGACTTTCCGGGATCGGCCGGTGGCGCTTTACCAGGACCTCTCTGCCATCACTCTGCAAAAGCGCAGGTCCTTTAGGATTGCCACTGACTTTCTGCGCGAGCACGAGACGCCGTACTCTTGGGGTCACCCCTTTCGCCTGATTTTTCGGTGGAACGGAGTGTTACACCAGCTACGCTCCTTGCAAGACATTTGTGGGGTTCTGGGGCTCACGGCGGCGGAGGAAGAGGGAGCTACGCCGTCGTGGAGGTCCTCGGAGAGACGGAACCGGCGGAGGTCATCGAGGCGGCGCTCAGCGACCAGTGTGGGGCGCCCGGACTCCCCTACCATCAGAGCGGACATGGCAGACGCCCTGAGGGCGGCGGCCGGGGACTCGACCGGCTCCTCTAGCGTGGCCTTGACGGCCTAATACACACTCCGGGGGGAGATGTCTTTAGCTTCTTTACTTGCTTGGCCCGGGGCGGGGGGGTTGGGGGGGAGCGGTTGGAGGTGAGTGGCTGGACGTCCACTTTGCTCTTTCCTACGGACTTGCCCGTTTTGGGGCTTGACTGAGACTATGGGGTGTTTGAGTTTGAGGGTGGCTAGTTGCCAGGGTTGTGTTTTGGGAGGGGGGGGGGGTTGTTTTGGGGTTGAGAAGGTCCCGTCCGATGTTGTCTATGCCCGCTTTGTTCTGGCTTGTCCTGCGCTGCGGCCTTGCGCGCCCCACCCGTTGATTCCCTGCCCATTGCATGGCGCTCCCGACCCCCGCGAGGAATGCCGGGCCTAAAGGTTGTGACCCTTAATGTTCAGGGTCTGAACAACCCGGTGAAGCGCAGAGCGATCCTGTCGTTGCTGGAGGGGACGCAGGCGGACATTTGCCTTTTGCAGGAGACACACTTATTGCCCCGAGATTGCCACAGGATGCGCTCTGCTAGGTTCCCTACCCAGTTCTTTTCCTCGGCAGCGAACAAGACGGCGGGGGTAGCTATTCTCCTAGCGAGCTCCTTTCGGGGGGAGGTGTTGCATAAGTGTGCTGAACAGAAGGGGAGGCTCCTTGCGTATCGCATGCGCCTGGGAGGCATAGCATTTACGGTCGGCTCCGTGTATAGCCCAAACGATCACCAAGAGCGCTTCCTAGATTCCGCGCTGGTGGATGTCACTGCTTCCCCCGACCGCCACGTTATCTTGGGGGGAGACCTCAACATTGTCTTTGACTCTATGATGGACAGATCGGCGCAGCGCTTCCCGCAGACGGGGGAACTGTCCCAGGCTGGGAGGACCCGGATTGCGGAAATGGGTTTGCACGACCTCTGGCGCTCCATGCACCCCACGGATAGGGACTACTCTTACTTCTCGCACGCACACCGCACCTACTCACGGCTGGACTACCTCCTGGTGAGTGGACCGATGCGTGCCGCTGCCACGGCGGCGGACATCGGGGTCCTGACCCTGTCTGACCACTCCCCAGTCACCGGCGTTTTCCAGTGGCCGGTGGCCTCCCCCTCTCGGGGGGTGTGGCGCCTCCGGGACACACTTCTACACAAAAAGTCGGTGGTGCAACGCATCGGGGAGGTCATACAGGACTATCTCACCCACAATAGCAATACTGACACCTCGCAGGCGACACAGTGGGCAGCATTGAAGGCCGTCCTTCGGGGGGAATTCATCTCTATCTCTGCAGCTGAGAATAAGGAGCGGCAACTGAAGAGGGAAGAGCTGACGGCTCAAGTCCGGGAGCTTGGGCAGGTCCACCGCCGTACGGGGGCGCCGAGGGTGTGGAGGCAGCTGAAGGCAGCGAGGAAGCTCTTGTCGGCTCTGGATCTTGACAGGGCGGAGTACGCCGCCCTACGTTTGAAGCATGCCTACTACACCGGGGGGGACAGATGTGGCAAGCTCCTAGCACACCGGCTCCGGGTCGCGCAACAACGCAGCGTTGTGAAAGAATTGGTGGGCGCGGACGGGGGGGTTGTCTCCGGGGACGCGGAGGTAGCGGAGTCTTTCCGCGGCTTCTACGAGGTGCTGTATGCTGAGGAGCTCTCCTTGCCACGGGATGCCGACGGCTATTTGGAGTCGGTGACCCTCCCGGTAATGGATCCGGCTCAGGCTGACCACCTGGAGCGGGACATCCACGTTGAGGAAGTGATTTCCGCTATCGCGCGGCTGAAACATGGAAAGGCCCCGGGCCCGGACGGGTACACGTCGCTCTTTTACAAGACTTTTTGCACGGCCGTGGCCCCTGTCCTTACTCGGCTATTTAACTCTTTCGCCGAACCGGGAGCCATCCCACCGGATCTCCTGAGAGCGACGGTCGCAGTAATCCCGAAACCTGGGAAGGACCGGGCCCTCTGCGGCTCGTACCGACCCATTTCGCTTTTAAATGTCGACCTCAAGTTGTACACGGGGATTCTCGCGTCCAGGCTGAGTCCACACCTCCCCGATCTGGTGGAGGCGGACCAGGCTGGTTTTGTGCCCGGCAGACAGACGGTTGACAACACCAAGAGGGTGACGCATGTTCTGGAGAAGGCCTCAAGGATCTCGGGGGAGCGGATGTTGCTGTCTGTTGATGCGGAGAAGGCCTTCGACAGAGTTCACTGGCCGTATCTTGAGCTGGTCCTCAAGAAACTGGGAATCGGTGATAAGTTCCGCACCATGGTATTTAACTGCTATAAGCATCCTTCAGCGTCGGTGCGGGTCAATGGGTGTAGCTCTGGTGGCTTTGCCATCGAGCGCGGCACGCGGCAGGGCTGCCCTCTTTCGCCGCTCTTATTTGCCCTCTACATGGAGCCGTTTGCTCAGAGGATTCGTAATAATCCGGATGCAGTCGGGGTCCGGATGGGCCAGTACGTTCACACTGTCAGTCTCTACGCGGATGATGTCCTGCTGACTTTGGACGACCCTAGGAGGTCGCTGCCTGCTTGCCTCCGAGAGCTGGACGCTTTTGCGGGGGTGGCCGGCTTCAAAATGAATATGAGCAAGTCGATGGCATTAGACGTGTCCCTGGCTGCGGAAACCAGGAGGGATCTTCAGCGGCTCTTTCCCATGCAGTGGTCCTCGTCCACGGTGCCGTATCTGGGGATTCTGCTGGCGCCCACATTACCGGAGATGGTTACGGCCAATTATGCCTCCCTCAGCAGGAAGATCAAGGACGAGCTTGGCCGTTGGAACAAAGGCCTGCTGTCCTGGCTGGGGCGAATCGCGGCGGTCAAGATGACGGTGTTGCCCCAGATACTATATCTTTTTCGGGCCCTTCCGCTCCAACCCCCGGTGGGCTGGATACGACAAATGCAGGCTGACATCTCCCGCTTTGTCTGGCAGGGCCGTAGGCCACGCATGAAGAGGGTCCTCTCCACGCTTGCTCCGGAAGCGGGGGGTCTCGGCATTCCGGACCTCCGTAAGTACTTTCAGGCGGCGCAGCTTCGCTATCTGGTGGAGTGGAGCAGGTGGGAGTCCGATAAACATTGGCTCTTCCAAGACCAAGCAGTGGCGGGCCGCACCTTACAAGAGGTTCCATTCCTGCGCCGCGCGCACCGCCCCCCCAATCTTTACGCTTCCTTTGTTACGCGGGTCCCCCTGCGTGTGTGGGACGCGGTCTGTGAGGCCCGGGGCCTTACCACCTTCCCTTCGCCGCTCACGCCCATTGCGGGCAACCCGGACTTCTCCCCAGGGATGGAGCCGGGGGTTTTCTCCCACTGGGTGCAAGCGGGCTGCAGGGCACTCTTCCAGATCTATGGCCCGGAAGGAGTGGTTCCTTTTCAGCAGCTCCGCCAGGAGTTCGGCCTGACGGAGCTGGACAGATTGCGCTACATGCAAGTCCGGCATTGGGCCCTCCAGCCCCAGGTGCGTGCCACCGCCGCCCGTCCAATTACACCGTATGAGAGGTGGTTGGCTACGCGGACCTCCGACGCTAAATTGATCACCGATCTGTACAAATACCTACAACCTCCGCCGTTTCACTATTACAACCCGGGGAGGGAGCGTTGGCACAGGGAATTGGGTAGGACACTTAGCCACAAGGAATGGGACAAGATTGCGTATCGGGCGCGGCACTCGGCATATCACACGGGCCTTACGGAGACCTTTACTAAGGTGTCCACATACTGGTACTACACCCCGGAGAGGCTGTATGAAATGCATAAACACACTGACAAGGGGTGCTGGCGGAGCTGCGGGCAGGAAGGTACCCTTACACACATTCTGTGGGATTGCCCAGTGCTGACCGCCTACTGGAGGGAAGTCTTGGACGAGGTGGATAAGCATTTTGAGATAGAGCTGCCGCGACTCCCGGCGTATGTCCTGTTGGGCCTCCCCAATGACCTAATGTATCCACTGAAGTCCCGTAGGGGTAGGCAGATCGCAATCGCGCTGGGGTCTGCGGTTCAGAACATTCTAATCCACTGGCGCACAACCACCGTCCCCTCCATCACCGGTTGGTTGCATAGGCTCTGGCATGTGCTGGGGATGGAGAAGCTGTCGCTGACGGTCGCGGGGGAGATAGACCAATTTGAAGAGCTGTGGCAACCCTTTCTAGCGCTGCTGTCCACTGAATTCCGGGAGCTCACCTGCCCGAGGTATCTTAGGCTTCTTAGGCTGACGCCGCCGGTGACCCCGGCGGACTAGCTTACATGTGAGACGGGGACCCCCCGGGGAGGGGGGGGGCGCGGGGCTTCCTGGTTAGGATCACTCTGATGCGGGACCATAGGACGGGGGGGGGGGGGGGGGGGAGTGTTGTTGTTTCGTCACTGGGAGGATGGGGGATGGGAAGGGGGGGGGATTGTGTTCTGCTGGGGTGTTGATGGGGGGGGGGGTTTACTGCTTAGATTTGGGGTGTCGGATACGCGTGCGGGGATTCCACAGCTTGTATTTCTAGCTCTCATTTACTGTGTTTTTTCCCCTGACCCACCGCGCTACCTATTGCCAACCCCCTGGAGTTGCACCCTTTTTCTTTGACTGTATTCCATGTATGCTGCCCTCCTATCCCCCTCCCCCATGGTTTGTTTTTGTCTCAATAAAAACGTTTTAAACATAAAAGTGCTCTGCTGTGGAAAATAAACTGCTTTCTCTTTTCAATTAATCTAAGAGAGAAACAAATTAAAGAGTGATGATTCTTTGTGTTTTTGAGATGAACAAAAGATCCCTCATACATTACAAGCACTGTACAGTAGCTGCCATGAAACACCACACAACCAATTGCAGGAGGGGAGCTTTATTTTAAAGAATTGTTAGCAATGGTGCACTGTCAAGCCACACCATAAAACAACACAGCTAAACAGTAAAAAGAGTTTCGGGCGATTAGGTGCCCTTATTCACCTATTGTATAGGAAACAAAATTATTTAGTGCTCACCTACATAGATGTCCGATTACTAAGGATGCTGAGAGTTTTGCATAGCTTAAAACACAAGTGTGGTAAATAGAGCCATTTAGTGGCCGATTTAAGGGTAAAGAAACTAAGCGCGCTGCTAAAATAGTAGAAGCACAGGTGGAATCCTTGAAAAGAGCCAAAGTCCAAGGGTATCACGTTTAGATCACTTAAGTCAAATCAGGTCATACATGTGGAATTTACACATATTTTTACAAGGAATTACTTTACAAGAGGATTACACAGATTTCTTGACCGGAATTACATTCAGTGTCATCTTAAGCATCTAAGGGGACCTTGGGCAATAAGTATTTTGGGAGCCCCTGTTTGGAAAAATATTGAATATTATTACACATTTACTACTAGTTCAAGGCCTATATTGTCTAATAATATTGAATTATAAGTTTAAGGTTACGCTGCAGAAATACACAGAAGTGAGCCAGAGAGAAAGTTCACTTTCACAGGGGGGCCTTGTAAGGTGTAAGCCCTGGGTAGTTTACCATTTTTGCCATGCCTTAAAACGTCTCTGGTTAGAGAATTATGGATGTGTTATAGACCGATTAAGAGATAAACTTGATCAGCTTGATCAGTAACAGCCTGCAGTATCAATTTACTTCTAGGCACCCAACAAATTATTTTAGCAGCTGGGTTTGCCTGAACTGATATTTGATATTTGAGGGGGTATTTCTAAAGCGCAGCGTTCGCTCCGGAGGGAGCATCATGGCGCTGGAATTCCTGAAGGCCCAGTCGTGGTAGCGGTAGGAGGTTAGATGGCAGCTTTGGTGAAATCGTCGGGAAGGTTAACTGGACATATTTATTATCAAAGGATTAAAACCACTGCAGTCAGTTCTTGTCATACTCGGCCTTAGGTGTGATTCTGGTGTGGTTTTATCGGTGTTTCCACATACATAGTCTGGTAGATTGTTCAGTGGACTAATGCATCCAATCTAGAAATAAGTGTTTGACCTCATGGTCACAACGTCAAATACTGGTGAGTACGTACAGCCTTTCATCCTTCCAAGATCAATAAAATGTACCAAGTTGGATAACAATAAACATCTGTTATTTTAACACCAAGAGAAAATGTTTGCTTTGCAAAACAGGCGGTTATGCGGTCAGGGAAAAAAACAAAATTCCATCTTTCTCCGTGTCACTGTCGGCTTATCTGGAAAAAGTACATTCTCCTTCATCCCGTGGGCATTTTAAGTCATAGAGTTGGGCGTCCTTCTAACAATGACAACACATATATCAGTATGTGTTTTTAAAGCACAATGACATTGTATCGGCCGAGCAACTCACTAAACAAACAAGTTTTGCAACAAAATTGAATAGAACTGATACAGGACAGGCTGGCTCACTCAATGGGATTTAGACATGCAAACTGCAGAAACCTCTCCGCAGAAAGCACTTGACACATTGAGATCTTAAGGGCATCCCTTTTCATGAACGCTAGCTCGAAAATTCTCTCCTCGAGGCTCAAGCCTGGCACAGATAAAATGAGTAGTGTTTAGTAAACAAAGGCAACCCTATTCATACGCAACCAGGGCATATGAGAAATACAGAAAAAAAAACAATGGTTCTTGTGGGAAATACACAAATATATTTGGTTTCTTCATTGCATTTTTGTATAAGCTTCTCTCTTTTAACATCCTTTACTAGCGTTATTAGCCATTGTGCTTAAGTGTTATCACATATTTTCGTATTTCCCACAAGAACCATTTTTTTTTCTGTATAATTCATAAAAGGAGGGCTCCACCAGCCTCCTGGTCGGCTTGACCATCGCTGGTATGTCACTCCAAGACATTCACGCAGCAGCGTGACCCATCTTAATACGTCATATGGGCCAGCTCGTGGTTTGTGAACTATCGGTGCAAAACCTTTGGCAACTGTTCTTGGCAAATTTCATTACAACGATGTTTGCTCATTGTGTAACGGAGGAGCAAATAAGCCTGACACAATCCCAAATGGACACTGTGTTGATACATGTCAAAACGGCTCTTGTGCCATTAGTGGAGGAAGGTGTTCGAAGGTTGGGCAATTTAAACTTATCATTAAATTATGGAAAGTGCTTTGCCATAGCACATGAAAATGTATGTGTTTCAAGGACTTGATCTTCTGCAACGTCGCAATCCAGAGTACTGGCCCATCCCCAAAGATATTTGACTTCACACTTTTCCTTTCATGTTTTTTATTTTTTTAAAGCATGACATTTCTTATATTAGGACGGACATAACACAAAATAATATAGTGATACAAGTGTAGGTTCACTTCAAACAGGAGTTTCGGGGAATAAGGACAAATGACACTAGCATGGCTAATGCAAGCTAACAGTGAGACAACAAAATGTTGATCTTTGGGAAACACAGAGTTGTCTGTTCAGTCACATGTTCCGTCCCATGATTGGAAGTCAGTGATGAGAGCTAATGAACTGTCTTTTAAATAGGTAACAGACCCACGGTCATACCGGTGCTGTATCTGTTAAGTGTCACCCGCTGTCTTCTGTCTGGCCTAATGAGCCCGGCCGGTGTTCTCGATGCTTTACGACTTGAGGCCATACCAGTAATACACGTCACGTTCACAGCCAGTGACATCATACGGGAGGAGGAAGTGACATCACCCACCTTGTCCAGCCTCCAGTCCCCGCGCTCGGGGCTCTCCGAGGCCATGGTCTCGCAGCGAGACAGCAGTCGCAGGAAGTTGAGCTCCAGCCGAGAGTCGGCTATGACGCTAACGTAGCACCCGTCCCCATCACCGGCCCACTAACGACACAATAGCTTCATGGCACCGGGCCAGTCCAGCAGGGGGAAGCGCACACGCATTTCCGAACTCTATACCCCGCCCCTCTTCAGGCAGCGCTTCTCTGATTGGGCCATAGATTCCACCGTCTGCGAGTCACCATTGATAAATATAAGCGCGAAGAAGGACTTAGAGCTGACAGTTAAAACCAGTGGTGCGCGCGCACCACTGAGGAGCGGGGCCAAAGGCACGCCCATTCCCACCGGTGGCCAGCACGCGTGCTGCTGCGTGTGCTGGCCACCGATGGGAATGGGCGGAGCAAAGGTGGGACATGCGCCCGCCTTTGCCCAATCGCGTGCCGTTAAAAAAAAGAAAACGCGAAAGCCAATTACAGACGGGGAAAGCAAACCCACACGCACAAGCGTGTGGGTAGCTTTCTGAAGCCCTTTCAAGAGGTCTCGCGCTGCACGAGCAATGTTGCGCACTGCAGCGCTATGCGCAAGACCTAAAAAGGTGACAAACATCAAATGTTTTGCAAAAATATTACAAAATTAAACTCCACTAATAAACTGTGAGGCCCAGATTTACTGATATTTGATGCAACGCTGCACAGCAACCAAAGTTGCTGAGTTGCTGTGTGTCAAAAGGAGAGAGAAAAATGTTTTTCTTTCCCCCAGCTCTGGCACACTTTTGGCAGCCATGCACCAAAGCGCACACCCTTGCACCATAGTGCAAGAGTTGTGTGCATTCTCTAAAGAGTAGGTTTCTACTGGAAGAGGACACTAGAGCAGAGAAACTGTTCTTTAGGGATTTCCCAACTTTGTATGTATGTTGTACAATGGAGCAAATAAGCAAAGTAGGAAAATAAGGAGAAATTAAACCATTTCTTCTCGTTTCGCCTGCCTTAAGGAGGTGTTAGGTTTAGCGCACATCCCTGTCTACGAACATTAGTAGATAGGGAATTGCATTACAATCCATGGGTGGTTGTATGGGAATGCCCATGTACAACCCATGAAATGCCCCTTTGATGCAAATGAACACAGAGTACCACAACTTTGTGTTACTTTTGCATACATTCCAATGCAAATCCTGATGTGTGTTGTCTAGTAAATCCTACCCCAACATTTCTGCCGGGTTTGCATCAACTCAGCTCAAAGCATTAGTAAATCTGGGCCTGAGTTTCCATGTAAGAGGGCCTCTGAAAGACTTGCAGGATGTGCATAACTGTTAAGTGGCTCTCATTTGGAAGTCCTGACCCTCATCTTAATCAAATCCGACGAGTTTTTATAAATGCCCTCATTGCTGTGAATCTCTGACCAATGCCTTCACATTTAAAGAACCCTGAACCAAAAACCTCACATCTTTTGGATCCTGACTGACACTCCCATATTTGAGGGGTCCTGACCAGGACTGTCAAATTCCAGGCATCCTGAACAACATCCTCATGCATGGGTGGTCTGAATAAAGGCCAAAGAACAAAAGAGAGTACGCAGTTCCCCAGCGGGGAGGGTGGATGAACCAACGTGGGTGGAGGCACAAAGGAGAGGAATCTTCCTTGTTGGAACTAGAGTCCTCACACACCCAGCAAGCTAGGTGTCATGCTTCATCATATGGACTTGCTCCTCGTCGGGTCAGCGGTGCAATACCCGACGGGCACCCATGAAGGGGCTCTTTAGCGGAGATCTTCTGTTCCTGTCGTATGGTGCCGTGGGTGTGAGGGCCCTCAGTGTGAGTGTAGATGTGAATGAGTGGTTTTATTAAAAAAGTTCGATAGTCCACAAGGAAAGTTTAATAAAAGTGGTAATCCACCTTGTTAAAAATGAAAAGAGAGGCTGCTCGCTGGCTCAATGGTCCAGGGGAGCAATGCTCTACTCTAAGCTTGAGGTCAACATGTTTCACGCAGTGTGTTCAGGATGATACAGTGCATTTCATCAGGACCTAGTAACTACCTACACATAGTGGTCTGGTGGCAAGGTTCCTACCTCCCACTAGTATTGTGTGCGAGCACGTAGTCCCGTCAAATCTAGTGATACCCTACTAGGTGGAAGGGTTGGCTTCAACGGTCTTCTCAGCAGCTAACACCTCATTTCTGGGTGCCCTGTCCGTAGTAGGACGAACGCGGGTCATCTACCCCGGCGCAGATGCCGAGAAGCGTGAAATATGTCGACCTCAAGCTTAGAGTAGAGCATTGCTCCCCTGGACCATTGAGCCAGCGAGCAGCCTCTCTTTTTCATTTTTAACAAGGTGGATTACCACTTTATTAAACTTTACTGCGTACTCTCTTTTGTTCTTTAGTATTTGGGCATGTACGCTGGACCCCGTTAAACAGCCCACCTTGTCCCTCTCTTGGTTTCAGACTGAATAAAGGCCCTCACACTACAGGGGCCATGATCAAGATTTTCATAAGTGAGTAACCCTGATCCACACCCCCATATTTAAGGAGCCCTGACCCGGGTGCTCTTTTTGATAAGCAGTATTATCTCTAGCAGTCCAAACAGTCTCTTGACCCAGACGATGGGAGAGGGTGTGGTGTTATGACCAAAGCTGTCTACGTTAGAACTGGAGAACCAGGTTTGAGTCCCAGCATCGGTCAACATCTTGAGATTCTGGGCAAATCACTTGATCTTCCTGTGCCTAAAAACGAAAAAAACGAATCTCACCTTGTGCAACGTAGTTGACACTCATGTAAAGCACTCCAAAGCCCTTTGGCTAAGTTTGCCCTCACAGCTGAGGGACATTGATGGCACCCTCATGTTTTGAGAGATCCACACCAAGAACCTTACATCTAAGGTATCCAGACCAACATTGTCTTGCTGATGGGGCCTGAGCAAGATCTTCACATTCAGCAAGCATGATGAAGTTCCTCACAAGTCAGGCATCCCTATCGTCACCCTCATATTAGACCAACACCCATGCACCTGAAAGAAATTGACAGACACAACTAAGAGCCTATGGCTTTCATATCTGAGGGGCCCTGACCAAGACCCTCACATCTTAGGAAAATCAACCAAGATCTACAACAAGTGACCCTGACAAAACCCGCTTCTGACGCTCATGGAAGACATAAATTAAACCTCCCTGAGTGGCCAGCAGAGCATTGTTCACAAGATGGATCCTCTTGCCTATGACTAATCTTAGCTAAACATTTGAATAGGTAGACTCCAGAATTCTTGAACATCGACATAATATTTATTGGACATATTTATCAAGAAAAAGGTTCATAGTCATCTGCCTATACTTGACAATGTTTTTCTAGGCACCCAGTCATGTCATAGTATTGTAGATGTTTAAGGGCCTCAGACTTCAAGATTATTCCTCACTGTACCTATGCCTTCTCAGGGTTATAAATACCAGAGTAGGTAACTCTGGAGGAGGGACTGAGTTACAAGGGTATTTATTACAAGTGGGACACTCATGGTTCCCTCAGAAATTATGAATAACCAGGGCATTGCTAATTCCAAGTCAGATTCCACCATGAATTCTTCGTTACTTCCTAGAGCGTAAACCTGAAAACAGCTGAAGTCTCCAGCTGAAACAAAACAGATCCATGGTATTCCCACCGATCTGAGATTGTTCCTGTTACCAGATTTTTGGAATTATCAGGGCCCTCACAATGAGGGTCTAAGTATTTAAGTAGTTCTTCCTTGCCCTGGACTTCTACATTTGTAAGTCCATCTTTCATAACCCAGATCTTTGCTCCTGTATTCAAATTTGTTATGCTCTTATGAGATTAAGTTATTTATTTATTTATTAAGGAGTTTTATATAGCGCTAGCCTGACCCGAGGGTATTGGAGCGCTTCACAACAGTTTTTGAGCAAGATTCATACAATAAAGCAGTATTCTACATATAGGTTCGGAATTCCAAGTGTGCTGAGCAGCATTGAGGTAGTACTTGAGTCCTGAGATAGCCTCATAGAGTGCATGTTGTCTTGGGGTTGATACAATAAAGCAGTATTCTACGTATAGGTTCGGAAGTCCAAGTGTGCTGAGCAGCATTGAGGTAGTCCGTGAGCCCTGAGATAACCTCATAGAGTGCACGTTGTCTTGGGGTTGAACCACTTAGGGGTGGGGAGCAGTTAGGGGTCAAATATCAGGGAGGAGGTAAGTCTTAAAGCTACAATGTCTGGGAGAGACGACAAGCAGGGATTTGCATTTAGACGGCTCCTATCCATTCGGGAGGGAGCGGTTGAGGAAAAGGACTTTTAGGTGTTTTTTAATTTTGTGAAGGACGAGATAGTCCTGATACCGACTGGGATGGTGTTCCAGATTTTGGGTGCGTTTCCGGCGAAGGACCACGCGGCTGTTTTTTGTTTGCGTGTTTTCATAGGGATGAGTAGTAGGGTGCTGGAGCTCCTGAGGTTCCTTGTCTGACCAGCCCTTTTGAGTTTAGCAGCCAAATACTCAGGTTTTCCTGTGTTTAGGGTTTTGTGTGTGAGGCAGGCAGTTCTGAAACTGGCACGCAGTTCGATTGGGAGCCATTTTAGTTCTCTGAGTGCTGTTGATATGTGGTCGTATTTCCTGATTCCAGTGACCATTTTAGCTGCTGCGTTGAGAGTAGTTTTGAGGTGAAAAGGTGAGATTTTGTTGTACCAGTGAGGGTGGCATTCCCATAGTCGAGTCTGAATAGCACCAGTGATTGGGTGGTTTGTTTGAGGTCGTTGGTTGGGATGAATGGTTTTATTTTGTTAAGTAGCTTCAGGTTGATGAAGGCACTCTTTGCGGAGTTCTTTATGTGTTTGGCCATGTCAAGTTTTGAGTCTAGGGTGATTCCTAATGATTTAACGGAGTGGGTCAGAGTGTGATTGCCGTTAAGAGCATCCAAAGCTTTTAGCCATTCTGAAATGTGAGGGTTCTCTTCTTTGTTGGAGATAAGGAGTATTTCGGTTTTGTCTTGGTTGAGTTTTAAGTGGTTAAGCAAAGCCAATGTTGGATTTCTTTTAGAGTGACATTTAGTCTATGAATGTCATCAATGGAGGAGGTTTCTAGATAGATCTGGGTGTCATCTGCATAGAGGTGGAAAGGGATGTTTGCATTTTTGAGTAGGGTGGTGAGGGGTTCCATGTATATGTTGAACAGTTGAGGTGAGAGTAATGAACCTTGGGTGACGCCCCTGTTGACGGGGTGTAGGTCGGAGGTAAAGCTTTTTATTTTTATCCTTTGTGAGCGGCTGTGTAAGAAGGAGGAGAAGCAGCGTAGGACCACCTCATCAGCTCCTACCCTTTCTTGTAAAGCCTTGATGAGAAGTTGGTGATCAACCGTGTCAAAGGCTGCCGATAGGTCTAGGAGAATGAAGAGGCAACATTGGTCGGTATCGAGGGATTTGTGGATGTCGTCTGTGATGTTAAGGATCGCGGTCTCGGTGCTATAGCCTTTTCTGAAACCTGATTTGTGGGGGTCAAGAAGGGACAAGATCCTTTGCTCCATCAGTTTCATGTGTTCACAACAGTTGTGCTCTTTTCTTATCTGGTTAATTGCCTGTGGTAATAAGCTTGAGTACAGTTTTAATGGACGAGGCAGAGTAATGGTCACTATTTTAAAGCCTCTTCACAAGGAAGCTAGTGCCTAAGGACACTTCATCAAGGTAGTACAGACATAGTGGTGTAAGAAGAGTGCCATAGGGCCTAATACAAACGAGGAAAGAGTCACTTTAACTCTCTCCACTGGTTGTGTAGTAAATGAATACACAAGAAAGGCTTCACTACACTTACAGCTCAATTATGGCTGAGGAAGAAATACGTGCAAAAATTCTGGATGGCTGGAATTTCCATTGTCGTTCTGTATTTCTGCACATGTTTTCTTCTATTAGAACTCAAATCCCACAAAACGGGGAATAACTGTGTGGAACTGGTTCACCTGCGTTGAATTCCCAATTTTGTGGGTTTTAATGCATACATATACCACGTGCTATGAGCAGGTGGTATAAGTATGCAAGGAGGCCAATGCAGGGCAGGGAGAAGAGGGTGGGGCTTGGGGAAGGTGGGTGAGGGAAGGGGAGGATGTTACCTGGCAGAGAACATTACATTCTTCCCCGTGTCTTGGAAGAGGGTCAGGCAGGGCCTGGGACTGGGGCCAGGCGTCATGGCAGCCATTTTCATATTAGATGCGTTATTTTATAAAACTAACCTTTAGAGCTTCGTTCTTGCCTGTGTGCCTCTCTGGACATTTTGTCAGGATACAGGACACATGCCTATGCATAATCCCTGCTCGACTCCATTGCAAAAAACACACCAGCTTGGAACCATAATATCCAGATAGTCACTCCATCACTTGCCGCAGGGCAATCTCTGTGGGAATTGTGAGAAGTCAACCTGCCACCTGCATCTATTGCCGCGCGCGTCACTCAGGAGGCTTCCTCAAAGGGCGCCATGTCTACCTCAGTCACATTGGCGTAACGTTTTGGCACATCTTCTTTGTTTGCGTTTCCTCCCGTGGATATATTTTCTGGCCGAACATTAGCAAAAATGTTAATCAATGACGCAAAAAAAAAAGCACTCCTGTCGAAGTCTTGAGGATTTTTATGTGTCCTCAAGTAAACGACAGTAAAAAAAAAAACCAATAATACTAAAGAAAAATTCTAGCTGCATTATTTAGAAAGCATGTTTTATACTTTGTTTCATACTTGTGCAAGCAGTTGTTTCTTTTCACATTAACTTGCTAGAAACGCTAAGCACTGGTCCATTTTCCCATTGCCAAGGAAGATGTTCTGCCTCCAGGCGTGTGCTAATAATTAGATTACTCCTTGTTAATGCATTGTAACATCGGAAATCTCTTTTCAAGTTGAAAGACAGACATGTTGTTTGTTGTTATTTATATAAATGTAATTTTGAGGGCGAACAAATCCATTAAAATGACTCCTATTAGCTGGCTGTCAGTGTTTCAAAATGAAAGCAGAGTCAGCTAGAAACACAATGCTGCTTTTCATTGATAATTTAATACTGTCATGTTTTTGTTTGCATCGCACACCTTTGAAGTGTAAAAGTGCGATAAGATATGGAACGAAACTTAATTAGTGGATCTGTCATTGCACAAAAATCCTAAAATCTCTTTCTGCTCTTAAATGACTGAATAAATCGTGCAAACCCTAACTAACAGTTAAATATTACCTTTAGTGTTATATATTATAGTATTTGGCGCAAGACAACTGGGTTATGGCGCCCTTTCATGCTGATCACGGAAGTCATGGATCACAAAGGAGAAATCACGCACTATACTGCCTGCAGCTGTTTTGGTGTTTGATTGTGTGTGATTAGTATAGAGTTTCTACAATGTTTAATTTAAAATTTGTGGGAGTTAGTGTGCAAGTGATGGAGCAGGGAAAACAAAATGTTGTATACCTCCTCTAATTTGCATGAATTTAATTACTTAATCATTCTAAATCTAACTTGTACTAATTGGTTTGAAGTGAAATTTACTAACCAACTTTTACACCTTGATAAACACGAGATACACTTGGGACTAAAATGCTATTTGCATGGCAGAATAATTAATTAATTAACTATGGTACGCAAACTAACTTTAGATTGTGGTGAAATAGAAATTGCATGATTTATGTTGCTTTTGTGATTGTGCTTCCAGGATTATCAAATGGTGAGTATTTTCGCTTTAAATTTTGCTACAGCTAGGGAAATACTAATATATATTGGGATTAGTGTGGGTTTAAACATTAGAAACTCCATTTCTATATTTTAATTACTGTTATGTCTGTTTTTGCTTAAGTTGGCATTCGGGCCTACTAGGCCGCAGTACCTAAGATGGAGTCTCCCCCGTGAACGCCACCATGTGAGCGCGATGACTTCTGCGCAGAATCGGATGGCTCTGGTGATCTCCAAATGACCTCAGATCTGTGACACCGTGTTCCTTGTCAAGAATGAACGTGTTTGGCTGCCAACTGACTATGCTGTGAGAAACAGCGAAGGGGACAATACACAACCTGTACTGAAATGCCTTCTCTTCTTTTCACCATTACATTTGCAACTTTCGCCTGGGAAGAAAAGGGATATTATACAATTTGCGCCTTCTTATGCCAAGTCCTATGGAGAACCAGTTTACCCTGGGAAACTTTTAGAAAATTACAGATAACCCCGAACTGTCCAATCAGAACATTTATCTACCACTAAAATGTTGCGTGTTAAAATGAAGTAAGAGGGAAAAAAGGTTTAAAATGCTGTCATCCGCCAAAGGGGGGTGGTCATCGGGCTGATCTTTCATGGCATTGGGTCTGCATTGGGCTGGTGAAGATTTCCATGGTTTACCTTGGGTTTCTTTGATTCTGGGAAGTTATTTCGTCTGATGGTTTCATCTTTGCTGTGGGTCGGACAGTTTATCCCGGAGATTGTACCAGAGAATGCGGATAACTCTCAGTTTCGTTAGAAGGGCGCCAATGTTTGCTAATTGGTAACTATTAAATGTGCTTTCTAAATCTATGCTTATTTACAAAATGTTCGATTTCTCCTTGAAATGAACTGAATTTACACTATGACCTATGTTGCATAAATGCTAATGCAGAGAAAATTATTATTAGATAAACAAAACTTGAATTAATAAGAAATGAGTTTGTGGTTCTTTAATTGATTACAGAAAATAATTAAATGTTTCCTAGGCTTTAACTGTGTTTTAGCTGGTTCTAATTCACCATCAACCAGTCCAACTAATTGGTCCATCAACCAAGTGGTGGAGTGCCTTGACGTTAAGGTCAGGATTCTATAGGTGTATGTGTATAAAATGTATATAATGTACAGAAAATTAATTCTGATAGGTAATAAGGTACCCACATGTCCAGCGCTTTTTCTCCTGTGTATGGATTCGAATTAGACGAGTGCGTGTTGGTGTTATAGGCCCCACCAAATGAATGAGTGTATGGATGAGTTGTTGTGATTACGAATCTGTGACATAGGGAGAATATGTAAATGTTGCCCCTTGCGCTGCATCAGATTTCTTGGTAGCAGATTGATGGTTTTATTGTGTTGGGTTTGTTGATTATTGATTCATGTTTAACACTTTATGTTGAGTATTGCCTATGTTATGTGTAGTCGGACATTTGAAGCTTCTGGCAAGTAGGGAGTGGATTTATGTGGTGAGAGAAGTCACATGGAATTGAACATTGTCTGGTTTCATGATTTGTGATAACACAGAATTGTGTTATGTTAGGGAAATCTCTGTGTGAATGTGTGTGAGTGGCATGGTAATAGGTTCTCTTGTGAAACTCTGGCCTTAATTCTCAGGAGCATTGTAGTCTCCCCATGTGTTTTATCCCCAGAGAAACAGTTTACCTTTTGCTTGATAGAAGGGTAAGGTAGAGGGAAGTGCTACTTTATCGGCGTAATGGAAAATTCTGTGGTAGGGTAGAGGTAAGCGCTGCCTACTGGAAAGACAGAATTCTTGTGTAAATGAACAAAACTATCTCTTTGGTCTAGCGAAACAGGCAATGGAGATGTTTTATGTTGTTACTAACAGATTTTGATTAAAGAAAACGTAAGAAAAGCTTGCCGATAAATTTTGTAAAGGAGGGGTCAGCAAGAGCAAGAGTAGCGAGAAAGGCTGACATCAGAAAGACCGCACTGGGATTGGTCAGCTGTAGAGAGACAAAGCTTTCACTGATTGGTGCATTAGTGTGAGACGCGCTAGGAGTGGAGAAGTTACTGGTGTGACTTAGACGCCCAGGATTGGTGCGTTGGTGTGAGTCGCACTGATTTCGACAGAATACGGAGATGCTGTGAAGGAAGTGATTTGCAAAGCTGCGTTGATTAAGAACTTTGAAAAATAAAAATGATGTACTACGATCCACCTGAGAAATAGAAAAAATCATGGTTTGGGAAAGTTAAAGACCCATTTAAGAAGGATAAGCCGATTGTGACTAGGGAAGGACAGATACTTCCTCCACCGAAATCGCCTGCATCTTTTATGGTAGCGAAATATGGTTATCATACATGTATTTGGTTAGGGAATTGGGCTGAGTATACCAAAGAGGATGGAGTACTAGCATTTCCAGAAAATGGTTCATTTAGTTTGGCAGTATTATGAAATTTCAGAGCTAGGATGATGAGGTTAGAACCGAAACCCAGACCGACCCAATTTGAGGCTTTGACTGAATGGGAAGAAGAGATGTATGAAAGGGAAAGGCATCGGAGTGGGAGAAGGTATAATTACATATTTGGTAGACATTGTGGTCAAGAAAGTCATGATGACAGAATGAGATGATGGCGAAATGCGAGTATGACTGATGGTATGTTTCCTCTGAGAAATGCTGAAGAGACGAGTGGCAGGAAATGTACAGAAAAGAGAAATAACACAGGATCAGAAGGCTACAGATATGGAGTGGGTAAATCAGAAGATGAAGTGCTGGAAGACACGTTTTATAAAACCCACCTCCATATCAACAGAATTCTACATTAATGGCACCGAGTGCACCAGCAAAGGAGAAAGTAATGAATAAAAATTTTGAGCAAATGCCACCTAATTTGGGGAAAATTAATCCATTTAAAGATCCTGAAATGTCACAACGCGTTAGAACTGTAAATAAAAATTCCGCAGAGTTAGCTAGACCTACACTGGAATTAACTGAGAAAATTAGAGAATTAACTAAGAATATGGAAGCAGTGACAGTACCTGTAACTATAGGACCGGTGATACCTGTTTTTGATAAACAAAAAGATAGTGAGCATTGTTTAACAGTCCCATATAATTGTGGTATGCAAAAGGAGAAAGGAAGGATTAAGTACCCCTAAAAATGTAACTGTAAATCAAAGTCCAGCGAGTAAGACACCTATGACAACAGAATCAGCAACCGAAACCCCAGAGAGAATGATAGATAAAATAAGAACAGAGACAATCCCTGTAGGACCGACATTGGAAGAATTAAGTGATTGGTTAAGAAGTTTACAGAAAAAAGATACAGAACCACAACCTTTAGATGTAGCAAAATTAAAAGTCACATTAGAAGAGCTAATCGTAGGAACAATTCCGACTGAAAAATTAAAAGCATATCAAGATGAGGAGTTAATGGTTCTCTGCAAAAGTATAACTTGGAGAGGAAGGAATTTACATGAAAAGTTAGAAGAGACAGCGAGTGAAAAGGGGAATCGATTTTGAGAAATTAAGGTCATTACAAAAGCCATATAGGGCAGACTTTTCTAAAAAGGATATTGAAAACTTGAATACTAAAGGGAGATTGACCCAAATCAAAGAACTGATTGCATTGCTAAGGAAATGAGGTGATGTGGATCGATGGAAAAGTAGATGGTTCAGAAAGAGAGAGGAAACTACAGATAAGGCCTTCTTAGCATTTCCAGTGAGAGAAAAGGAGCCAGTGGTAACATAATGTTCCATGAGAGAAATTCCTGGAGGAGGATATGTGCATGTTCCATGGACTAGACAGGATATTTTGTCATTTATTTTCCAAGGTTAAGAGAAAAACCAGTTGAATGGTACCGACAGGTAGAAAGGTTTGTCAAACTTTCAAAGGTGTTGTGGATAGATCTGAATGGACTTTTTGATATAATTGTACCTGCAGATGTATGGGCAGAATGTAAAATTACAATAGATTGGCAAACTAAAGAGTATCCTAGGGATCCTAAGCAAGGAGCCCCTGATCCGGAAGTAATGAAAAAATATGATCAGGCAATTACTTTTTTGAAAAATAAAGTACCTCCGAAAGAAACTGACTTGGTAAAGATTGACAGAACTCACCAGGAGGCTAAAGAATCAGTACATGCATATTATGAAAGGTTGTTGTTGGCTTTTAAACAATACAGTGGAGATGAGAAATTAAGTGAAAAAGATTTGAGTCATTTTGTGTACAGATTTGTTTATGGTTTAAAGCCTGAGGTTAGTGAAATGATTAAACAGCATACGGTGGATTGGCAGAACAAGAAGATAGACAAAGTGTTACGACATGCAAAATATTTTAGTGATGAAATTGAAGCTAAACAGCGTAAACTGAAAGAAAAGGCAATGTGGGCACAGGTTAAGGTAGCCGAGCGACAAGAAGCCCAGTTGATCGAGCAAGCTAATGGTATGGGTCAAGCAAAACAAAAGCCTACTATTGGAAAAGGAAAAGGACAGATCAGCTTAGAGGAAGCTAAAAAGAAATGGCATTAGTAATCCATGATTGGTTCGCGGGCGGTTGGTCCGACCCAGCGTACCAGGTGGAACTTCGCTCGATGGAGTTCAATCAATCAATCAATCACGTCATTTGTATAGCGCACTACTCACCCGGGAGGGTCTCAAGGCGCTGGGGGAGGGGAAAGTTACTGCTCGAACAGGTCTTGAGCTGCTTCCTGAAGGCGAGATGGTCTTGGGTTCGCCGAAGGTGGGTGGGGAGGGAGTTCCACGTCTTGGCTGCCAGGTAGGAGAAGGATCTTCCTCCGGCGGTGGCTCTGCGGATGCATGGTACGGTGGCGAGTGCGTGGCCGGTCGATCGTAGCTGGCGGGTGGGCGTGTAGAAGGTCATGCGGTCGTTGAGGTACTTGGGGCCCAGGTCGTGGAGAGCCTTGTGTGTGTGGGTGAGGAGTCTGAACGTGATTCTCTTGCTGACGGGGAGCCAGTGCAGGTCTCTCAGGTGTCCGGTGATGAGGCTGTGTCGGGGGATGTCGAGGATGAGTCGGGCGGAGGCGTTCTGGATGCGTTGGAGTCTTTTTTGGAGTTTCGCTGTGGTTCCAGAGTAGAGGGTGTTCCCGTAGTCCAGTCGGCTGGTGACGAGTGCCTGGGTGACGGTCTTCCTGGTTTCCGTGGGGATCCATCTGGAGATCTTGCGGAGCATGCGCAGGGTGTTGTAGCACGAGGATGAGACAGCGTTGACTTGTCTGGTCATTGTCAGAGAGGAGTCCAGGATGAAGCCCAGGTTGCGTGCGTGGTCCGTCAGTTTGGGAGCGGTGCCCAGGGCCGGGGGCCACCAGGAGTCGTCCCAGGCGGAGGGTGATAATCCCAGGATGAGGACTTCCGTCTTGTCCGAGTTCAGTTTAAGGCGGCTGTTCCTCATCCAGTCGGCGACGTTTTTCATCCCTTCGTGTAGGTTGGCTCTGGCGGTGGTGGGGTCGCTGGTGAGGGAGAGGATGAACTGGGTGTCGTCGGCGTAGGAGATGATGTTGAGGTTGTGCTGGCATGCGATGGCTGCGAGGGGGCTCATGTAGACGTTGAAGAGGGTTGGGCTGAGTGAGGATCCTTGTGGTACGCCGCAGATGACTTCGGTGGCCTCGGATCTGAATGGAGGGAGGCGGACTCTCTGGGTTCTTCCGGTGAGGAACGAGATGATCCATTCCAGCGCTTTTTCTCGAATTCCGATGTTGCTGAGGCGCTTCACTAGAGTTCGGTGGCAGACGGTGTTGTATGCCGCAGAGAGGTCCTGGAGGATGAGGGCCGATGTTTCCCCGTTGTCGATCAGGGTTCTGATGTCGTCGGTGGCTGCGATCAGGGCGGTCTCGGTGCTGTGGTTGGCCCGAAACCCAGACTGCGAGGGGTCGAGGGATCCGTTCGTTTCGAGGAAGGCGGCCAGCTGTTTGTTGACGGTCTTTTCGATGACTTTGGCCGGAAAAGAAAGGAGCGAGATGGGACGGTAGTTCTTGAGGTCGGTGGGGTCCGCCGTTGGTTTCTTCAGGAGGGCGGTCAGCTCGGCGTGCTTCCAGCTCTCCGGGAAGGTGGCTGTGTGGAAGGAGGAGTTGATGGTGTCTTGGAGATGGGGTGCGATGGTGGCGTCGGCTTTGTTGAGGGCGTGGTGTGGGCACGGGTCGGTTGGTGATCCGGAGTGGATGGAGTTCATCGTGCGGGTGGTGTCTTCGGTGCTGATCGGGGTCCAGTTGCAGAGGGTGGTGGTGGCGGGCGTTGGTTCGGTGGTAGGGTGTGTGGTCTGTGCGTCGAAGCTGTTGTGTATGTCGGCGATCTTGCGGTGGAAGAACGAGGCGAGTGAGTTGCAGAGGTCTTGCGAGGGAGTGATGTCGTTGTTTCCGGCGCTGGGGGTTGGAGAACTCTTTGACGATGCTGAAGAGTTCCTTGTTGTCGTGGGTGTTGTTGTCCAGTCGTTCTTTGAGTGCCGTCTTCTTGGTGGCGCGGATCAGCTGATGGTGTTTGCGGATGGCGTGCTTGAGGGCGGTCCAGTTGTCCGTGGTGTGGTCGAGCCGCCAGGCTTTCTCGAGGGTGCGGCAGTTCTTCTTGGATTCCTTGAGTTCGTCGGTGAACCAGGGGGTTTTCTTGCTGCCGTGTCTGCTGGGAGGGTTCTTTAGTGGTGCGAGGTCATCGGCGCAGGCGGTCAGCCACTTGGTGAGGTTGCTGGCTGCTTTGTTGGGGTCCGTTGTGCTGGTGGGAGTGTTCTGGCTGAGGGAGGCGGTGAGCTGCTCGGCGGTGATCTTGCTCCAGCATCGGCGGGGGACCTGTTGCGGGTGGTGGTGGGTCGTAGTTTTTTTGAAGCTGAAGTGGACGCAGCTGTGGTCGGTCCAGTGGAGTCCGGTGGCATGGCTGAAGGAGATGTGCTTGCTGGATGAGAAGACTGGGTCAAGCGTGTGGCCGGCGTAGTGGGTGGGGGTGTTCACTAGTTGCTTGAGTCCGAGGTTGGCGAGGTTGTCCAGCAGGGCGGTGGTGTTTCTGTCGTTGTTGTTCTCCAGGGGAAAGTTGAGGTCTCCTAGGAGGATGTAGTTGGCGGAGGGAAGGGCGTGTGGGCTGATGAGGTCTGCGATGTCTTCGCTGAATTGTGTGCGTGGTCCCGGTGGTCTGTAGATGAGGGTGCCGCGGAGGGTGGTCTTGGGGTCAGTGTATATCTGGAAGTGCAGGTGTTCGGCGGCGGTGAAGGTTTCGTCGGAGTTGGTTGAGATGCGGATGGTGTTCTTGTGTACGATGGCGATGCCTCCTCCCGTCTGGTTGACGCGGTCCTTCCGGGTGATCTTGTATCCGTCCGGGATGGCTATGGCGATGTCGGGCGCTGAGGAGGCGTTCATCCAGGTTTCGGTGAGGAAGGTGACGTCCGGTGCTGTCGTGTCGAGCAGGTCCCAGAGTTCCACGGCGTGCCTGTGGATGGAGCGGGTGTTGAGCAGGATGCACTTCAGGTGGTTGCTGCTGGTGCAGGGCTTGGCGGTGGCCGTGCAGGTCCGGTAGCAGGAGAAACGGCAGGCTTGGCAGGCGAAGGGTCCGTGGGTGCGTCTCGGGGTGGCTTGGTAGCAGGCAGGGTTCCGGCCAGTGTTGAGTGCGTTGAGTGTTGCGGCGTCGTAGGTCCGTCGGGTCGTCTTGCTTCGGCGGGGGCCAGGAGTCCTGGCACTGGGCGCAGTCCAGGCGTGGACGGGCGCAGACGGGCTTACCTTTGGCGCACCTTCGGCGCTCAATCGGTGCTCCCGCTGCGCGCGTCCGCTGCGCGGTCGCTCAGGGGGCGTCATAAGTAAGGAGCTGGGAGGGAGGAGCAGCTGGGTGGCGGGGGCGGGGCGGCGAATGGAGTCGCAGGGGGGCGGGGCCGCAGGGAGGCAGTGGCGGGAAATCCAAGGGTCTGCGGGCAGCGGGGATCCCAGGAGCTGCGGGCGGCGCTCGAGGGAAACTGCAGGCAGGAGGCGGCAAGGCAAGGCAGGGAGGAGCGGCAGCAGAGGGTGGAGCGACCAAGCCCTGAGGAGAGCTGAGCGGTCACCCTCACCTGGAGTTGAGTTCCCTCAACTCCAGGCTTACTTATATGGCGCTCCTATACCCCGGGATCTCCCCCCGGTCACCAGGACAGTTTTCCTGGCGTGGCGCACGGCGGTGCGCCACACGAAGTGGGACCGGAATCTCACTAGACAGACGCCTTTGTGGTGTGGTACATGGCTGCAGGAGACCTCGTCTCTGTCGGACTTTAACCGCTGGGACAGCATTGGGATCTCGCTTCTCGGCGACCTCTGGGTGGGGGACCATATCAGACCCTTTGAGGACTTGCAGCAGCGCTTCTCCCTCCACCCCTCCCAAATATACAAATATTTGCAACTTAGACATGCGCTACGCGTACACATTCCGTCTCCCATCTCTTTCCCGGAAATCATCCCTTTGGAAGCCCAAGTGATGATGGGGAATTTGGGCAGAGGTGGGGTGTCTTGGATCTGCCGCTCTTTGGTGAATAATGGTCCCGCTTCCTTAGACTCCTTGCGTGGCCGTTGGGAGGGGTGGTTGCACTCCTTGGAGGATGCAGACTGGAGGGACGCCCTTATGGGTACTAAAATGTTGACGACCTCCTCTAAGCTGAGGTTAGTCCAACTCTATTACTTGCATGTGGCGTACCTCACCCCTGCGCGTTTCTTCAATGCCTGCCTACGGTCCTCCCCCAATTGCGCATGATGCGATCAAGCTCCTGCAGACTTCTACCACATGGTCTGACTTTGTCCGGTCCTGGCGGCGTTTTGGGCAGGGGTGGAGCTGGAACTTACACTGACTCTGGGGTGGGAAGTCCCACATGACCCGGTGCGTTTGCTTCTGGGGGTGTTTGATGGACTAGACGCTTCCCGAGCAGATAAACGCTTCCTCGGCACGGCGGTGGCGAAGCGGGACATTACGGCACTCTGGTCCCAGGCCCAACCTCCTAGTGTCGGGCGGTGGAAACGGGGGGTGGACTGGTGTGGGACCCAAGAGGAATCCCTCTTTGAAGCCCATGGCTGTCCTGAACTTTTCCAGAAGGTGTGGGGCAAATGGTTCAACCTTGTTCCCTAAAAGGGGTGTGAATGTGTGGGCTTTATGTCCCTTACAGGCATAACTTTACCCCGCTGTCTGCCTTATGCTCCTTTGTCCCTAGTTGTGTGGCTATCGACTCTCGTCTTAATGTATTTGATTCTGCTACCAATGTATTGTTTTGTTGTGATTTTAACTTAATAAAATTGATTATCAGTTGGGTTTCAAACAGACAGATAAAAGCTTATCTTACTGATCCTGTAAAGGTTAAAATAGGGAAATTCACTGATATGCATCGATTTGTCATATGCGACACTAGTCCTGTAGATCTGTTGAGGAGAGATTTGTTGCGCAAAATGAATTGCATCATCTTTTGTACCCCTGATGGTATAGCTTTTGAAACCCCCGATGAAGACGTACTGTATAGAATGACAATGGCAAACTTAGAACCTGAAATTACTGAGGCATTTGTTGTATTTGATCCGGAAGGATTGCCTCAAGAGTTGAAAGAAACGGTAAAAACAGAAGTGTGGGATTTCACAGGAAAGGATGTTGGATTAATGAAAAGGGTAGATCCTGTGAAAATAATTGTAAAAGAAGGAGTAAATTACCAGAATATTCCTCAGTATAAATTAACACCAGAGATAATTGCAGGAGTAACGCCTGTAATAGAATGATTGAACAAGGAATTCTGAGAGAGATAATGAGTTGTCGATGTAACTCTCCGATCATAGGTTTGAAAATGCCATATGGGACCTTTAGGATAGTACAGGATTTGAGAAAGGTGAATAAAATCGTTGTTCCATGCTGTCCCATTGTGCCAAACCCTTCAGTAATTCTATATCAGATTCCCCATGATGCAGAATGGTACACAGTCATTGACTTGTGCCATGCTTTCTTTTCTATTCCATTGCACCCTGATAGCCAACACATTTTTGCGTTCTGGTTTGGTGAGCGTATTTTGATATGGTGCTGTATCCCTCGAGGGTATACAGAGAGTCCATCAATATTTAATCAGATTCTAAAGAAGTCACTGGAAGATTTAAAAATGCCCGAAAGTTCAGTGCTTGTGCAATATATCGATGACCTATTGGTGGCATCGAAGATGCGAGAGGCATGCGTGGTTGACACAGTTGCACTGTTGAATCATTTGGCTGATGGAGGACTCAAAGTATCCCCATCAAACTTACAGTTTTGTCAGAAAGAAGTACAATACTTAGGTCATAAGATTGAAAAGGGCCTGAGAAAAGTGACAGTGGACAGAATTAAAATAATAAAAGGAATGAGAGCACCAATGACATAGAGAGAAGTCAGAATGTTTCTTGGAATGGTGGGATATTGTCGACAGAGGATCAGCAGCTTCTCGCTGATTGCAAAACCACTGGTACGTTTGACAAAAAGTGATGTGAAAGATCCCCTTGAGCTGAATAAAGAAGAGATGAAAGCTTTTAAACAACTGAGAGACAGCTTGTGTGAAGCACCAGCTCTTGGAATGCCTGATTACGAAAAGGAATTCGCGCTCTATTGCAGTGAGAGAGATGGGTGTGCTCTTTCCGTATTAGGGCAGAGACATGGAAGATTGAGACGACCGATTGCGTATTTTTCAGCTGTACTAGATCCAGTGGCTGTAGCTTTGCCTGGTTGTTTGAAAGCCGTAGCAGCCACTTGTAAAAGCTTGGAACAAAGTGAAGGAATTGTAATGGGATACCCTGTGAGAGTGTATGTGCCCCATGATGTGGCGATCCTTTGACAAGAAGTAAGACACAATTCATGACGCATAGCTGTCTAACTAAATATGAAAAGGTGATTTTGGGTGCTACAAATGTGAGTCTTGTAAGGTGCACTAATGTGAGCCCATCGACATTACTACCTGATGCTGTGAATGTGGAAGTGAAGGATGATGTTGATCATGATTGTTTGGAAGTGCTTGATTTTTGCACCAAACCGTGTGCGGACATAAAAGATGTGCCTCTGAAAGAGAGTGACTATGTGATGTTTGTGGATGGGTCATGCCTAAGAACTGGAGAAGGGATTCTGAATGCTGCATATGCTGTGTGTACTGTAGCGACTGTATTGGAAGCATCTTGTTTGAGAGGAGTACGATCTGCGCAAGTTGCTGAGTTGTTTGCACTGGTTAGAGCATGCAAGTTGAGGAAGATTTTGCGAGTCACTGTAATAACTGACAGTCGGTATGGGTTTGGAGTGGTGCATGACTTTGGGCAGACCTGGTCCCAAAGAGGTTTCTTGACGTCGAGTGGAACTCCAATCAGAAATGCAGAAATAGTTGGAATCAATCAATCAATCATGGAACTTATATCGCGCACTACTCACCCGTAAGGGTCTCAAGGCGCTTGGGGAAGGGGGTCTGCTACTGCTCGAACAGCCAGGTCTTGAGCTGTTTCCTGAAGGCCAGATGGTCCTGGGTCATCCGCAGGTGGACGGGTAGGGAGTTCCAAGTCTTAGCTGCCAGGTAGGAGAATGACCTTCCTCCAGCGGTGGCTCTCTGGATGCGAGGGACGACGGCAAGGGCGAGGTTAGCGGAACGTAGCCGGCGGGTGGGCGTGTAGAAGGTGAGGCGGCTGTTGAGGTACCCTGGGCCTAGGTCGTGGAGGGACTTGTGTGCGTGGGTGAGGAGTCTGAACGTGATCCTCTTGTTGACAGGGAGCCAGTGCAGGTCTCTCAGGTGGCACGAGATGTGGCTGCGTCGGGGGACGTCCAGGATGAGTCGGGCGGAGGCGTTCTGGATACGCTGAAGTCTTTTCTGAAGCTTGGCTGTAGTACCGGCGTAGAGGGTGTTTCCGTAGTCTAGTCTGCTGGTGACGAGAGCGTGGGTGACCGTCTTCCTGGTCTCGGTCGGGATCCATCGGAAGATCTTTCGGAGCATGCGGAGGTTGTGGAAGCAAGCTGAGGAGACGGCGTTGACTTGTCTGGTCATCGATAGGGAGGAGTCCAGTATGACGCCCAAGTTGCGTGCGTGGTCCGTCAGTTCAGGTGCGGTGCCTAGTGTCAGGGGCCACCAGGAGTCGTCCTATGCGGAGGGTGATGGTCCCAGGATGAGGACTTCTGTCTTGTCCGTGTTCAGTTTCAGGCGGCTGATGTTCATCCATTCAGCGACGTCTGTCATCCCTTCGTGCAGGCTGGCTTTGGCGGTGTCGGGGTCTCTGGAGAGGGAGAGAATTAGCTGGGTGTCATCGGCGTAGGAAATGATGTTGAGGTTGTGTTGGCGTGCGATGGCAGCGAGGGGTTTCATGTAGATGTTGAAGAGAGTGGGGCTGAGCGACGATCCTTGCGGGACGCCGCAGATGACTTCGGTGGCCTCGGAGCGGAACGGAGGGAGGCGTACTCTCTGTGTTCTGCCGGAGAGGTATGAGATGATCCATTCCAGAGCCTTCCCTTGGATGCCGGTGTCGTTGAGGCGTTGGACTAGTGTGCGGTGGCAGACAGTGTCAAATGCTGCGGAGAGGTCTAGGAGGATGAGTGCCGCTGTTTCGCCGTTGTCGAGCAGGGCTCGGATGTCGTCGGTGGCTGCGATGAGGGCGGTCTCGGTGCTGTGGTTGGCTCTGAATCCGGACTGTGATGGGTCGAGGGATCCGTTCGTCTCGAGGAAGGCTGCCAGTTGCTTGTTGACGACCTTCTCGATGACTTTGGCGGGGAAAGGAAGGAGCGAGATGGGGCGGAAGTTCTTGAGGTCGGTCGGGTCCGCTGTTGGTTTCTTCAGCAGAGCGCTGAGTTCGGCGTGCTTCCAGCTCTCCGGGAAGGTTGCTGTGTTGAAGGAGGTGTTGATGATGTCTCGGAGGTGGGGTGCGATGGTAGAGGCTGCCTTGTTGAAGACATGATGGGGGCACGGGTCGGTCGGAGATCCGGAGTGGATGGTGTTCATCATGCGTGACGTGTCTTCGGGGGTCACCTCGGTCCATGTCTGGAGGGTGGCGGCGGGGTGCGAAGGTATGACCGATGGGTGCGGGGGTGAAATGTCGAAGCTGTTGTGGATGTTGGCGATCTTACGGTGGAAGTACGAGGCGAGGGAGTCGCAGAGGTCCTGTGAGGGAGTGATGTCGTTGTTGCCGGTGCTGGGGTTGGAGAACTCCTTGACGATGTTGAAGAGCTCCTTGCTGTCATGGGCGTTCTTGTCCAGTCGTTCCCGCAGAGATTTCTTCTTGGTGGTGCGGATGAGCTGGTGATGTCTGCGAGTGGCGAGTTTGAGTGCTGTTCTGTTGTCGGCGGTCTTGTTGAGGAGCCAGGCCTTCTCGAGGGTGCGGCAGGCCTTCTTGGAGTCCTTAAGTTCGTCGGTGAACCAGGGGGCCTTCTTGCTTCTGGGCCTGGTGAGGGGGTTCTTCAGTGGCGCGAGGTCGTCGGCACAGGAGGTCAGCCACTGCGTGAGGTCGAGGGCAGCTGTGTTAGGGTCCGTGGTCCTGACAGGTGGGCTCTGGCTGAGGGAGGTGGCGAGCTGGTCGGCGGTGATCTTGCTCCAGTTTCTGTGGGGAGCCTGCTTCGGGTGATGGTGGACCGTGTTCTTTCTGAAGCTGAAATGGACGCAGCTGTGGTCGGTCCAGTGAAGTCCGGTGGAGTGGCTGAAGGTGACGTGCTTGCTGGACGAGAAGAGTGGGTCGAGCGTGTGGCCGGCGAAGTGGGTGGGGGTGTTGACCAGTTGCTGAAGTCCGAGGTTGGCGAGGTTATCCAGCAGGGCGGTGGTGTTGCGGTCATTGTTGTTCTCCAGGTGGAAGTTGAGGTCCCCGAGGAGGATGTAGTCGGCGGAGGGGAGGGCGTGAGGGCTGATGAAGTCGGCGATGTCTTCGCAGAACTGTGCGCGTGGTCCCGGGGGTCTGTAGATGAGGGTGCCTCTGAGGGTAGTCTTGGGGTCGGTGTGGATCTGGAAGTGCAGGTATTCGGCGGCGTTGAATACGTCGATGGAGTCAGTCGAGATGCGAATGGTGCTCTTGTGTATGATGGCGATGCCTCCTCCGGTCTGGTTGACGCGATCCTTCCTGATGATCTTGTAGCCGTCCGGGATGGCTATGGCGATGTCGGGGGCTGAAGAGTCGTTCATCCAGGTTTCCGTGAGGAAGGCGACGTCTGGAGATGCGGTGTCGAGGAGGTTCCAGAGTTCCACGGCGTGTCTGTGGACAGAGCGGGTGTTGAGCAGGATGCACTTGAGGTGGTTGCTGTTGTCCGTCTTGGTGGGCGTGGTGCTTGTTTGGAGGCAAGAGAAGTTGCAGGATCGGCAGGCGAAGGGTCCATGGGTGCGTCGCGGGGACGCTCGGTAGCATCCGGGGGCTCGGGCGGTTTTGAGTGCGATGAGCGTAGCGAAGTCGTAGATCCTGCGGGGGGGCTGGCGGGCACGGGGACCAGGGGGTCTGGCGCTGGGCGCGGTCCAGGCGCAGACGGGCGCAGACGGGCTTACCTTTGGCGCACCTTCGGCGCACATAAGGCGCTCCCGCTGCGCGCGTCCGCTGCGCGGTCGCGGAGGGGGCGTCATAAATAAGGAGCCGGGAGGGAGGGTCAGCGGGAGGCGGGAGCGGGGTGGCCAATGGGCAGGGAGGGGGGGCGGGACTGAAGGAGGAGGCGGGAGTGGGAGTGTGCGCCTGGGGCAGCGGCGCCGAGAAAAAACGGCAGGAAACCGGCGGGAAGCGACGGAGCCCAAGGAGTGACCAGGTAAATGGCGGTGGTCAGCGGGCATGAGGAGTGAAGGTAGCGGCGTGGGTAGCGACCAGGAAGCAGCAGGCGTTACCTGGGAGGCGGAGGCGAGATGCAGGCAGCGGCGTCAGGTAGGTGGTGAGGAGTGGCAAACAGGCGTCAGGCAGCGGAGGCAGGTAGGTAGCAGCAGTGGGAGGGAGCGTCCGTCTGTGAAGGCACAGGGGGTCGCACTGACCAGCCCGCGGGGTCCCCTTAAATAAGGAGCCGGGAGGGAGGGTCAGCAGGAGGCGGGAGCGGGGTGGCCAATGGGCAGGGAGGGGGGGCGGGACTGAAGGAGGAGGCGGGAGTGGGAGTGTGCGCCTGGGGCAGCGGCGCCGAGAAAAAACGGCGGGAAACCGGCGGGAAGCGACGGAGCCCAAGGAGTGACCAGGTAAGTGGCGGTGGTCAGCGGGCGTGAGGAGTGAAGGTAGCGGCGTGGGTAGCGACCAGGAAGCAGCAGGCGTTACCTGGGAGGCGGAGGCGAGATGCAGGCAGCGGCGTCAGGTAGGTGGTGAGGAGCGGCAAACAGGCGTCAGGCAGCGGAGGCAGGTAGGTAGCAGCAGTGGGAGGGAGCGTCCGTCTGTGAAGGCACAGGGGGTCGGAAAATTACTAGAGGCGATACAGCTGCCTAAACAGATCGCTGTTAAAAAATGTGCCGCACATAGAAAGGGAACTGACTATGTGTCAGCCGGCAATGAGTTTGCCAATGACCTAGCACAGTATTGTGCACGAAACCAAACTTCATTAAATCGTAACCGGAAGAAGGAAATGGATTTATATCCCTTGCTTTTTACTAACACCGTAGGTACATGGGATGAAGTGAGACAGTTACAGGAAGAGGCAGGGGAAGAGGAAAAGAAACAGTGGATAAAATCAGGATGTGCACCACGAGAAGCAGACAGAGTTTGGGTTTACCGTGATTGAAGACCAGTAATGCCTAATAGCATGATCTCTACCATGGCACAGATGTACCATAGGCAGGCTCACATAGGTAGGGATGCCATGATTAGACCTTTTAAACAGACCTGGAATAATGCAAATTATGCTGTGGTGAGCTTGGGAATCATAGGACGGGAGGGAGGTCCTTTTACTCGAATGCAGCTTGTAATAGGTTAAGATATGTACTGGTGATTGTCTGTCTGTTTTCACGTTGGGTGGAGGCTTACCCGACCCGAAGGAATGATGGAGTTACTGTAGCAAAACTCTTATTGAGAGAGTTCATTCCTAGGTTTGGTTTCCCAGTAACGATTGAAATAGATAGAGGAACACATTTCCAGAATGACATTATAAAATTAATTTGTGAAGCATTGAATGTACAACAAAAACTGTATTGTACCTACCGACCAGAGGCTTCTGGAGTGGTGGAACAAATAAATGGCACCATAAAGAACAGAGTGGGAAAAATGTTTTTGGCCACAGGTCTAAAATGGTCAGATGTCTTGCCTCTTGTTCTCATGACAATAAGGTCAATTCCTGATAGGAAGACTGGTCTGAGTCCCCATGAAATTATCATGGGCAGAGCAATGAGACATGTTTTCATTCCTGTCATCAAACTACTGCATATATCCTATGACTTCGTCTTGGATTATTGCAAAGGATTGGCTGATATGGTACATTCTGTGTTTCATCAGGTTGGACCAGATGCGACCCCTCTTGAAAAGAAGCCAGCTCATGACTTAAGTTCTGGAGATTGGGTACGCACCAAAGTACACACAAGGAGAAATTGTCTGGTTCCACGCTGGGGAACAACAACGACTGCTGTGAAGTGTGCAGGGGTGAAGAACTGGATTCATAACAGTCACACTCTTCGAGTCCCAAATCCGGAAGATCAGTCTGAAGAGGAACAACAAGACGTATCAGATACCAGTTCCGAATCAGAATCAGAAGACACGAGAACAAGACAAACCCCAGAAGCAAAAGAAGCGGGTTTAAGTCAATTTGTTGGGCAAGAAAATATATCACTGAGAAGATGCCTTGACATTTCTGATACTAGTTCTGAATCTGAGACAGAACCAGTGGGAATACAAGAAAGAATAAATGAGTATACTGGAAAAACTGAACAAGTAATCTTTGGAAAGGAAGTCCCGAGTACAAGCACAAGAGAAATTCCGCCCGAAATCATAGAGATAGAAGGTGAGGAATTAGATACAGAGAGTGAGGGTGAGGTAATTGCGGAAGACCCCCGAGGAGGTGTAGGAACACAACACACCAGAGCGCCAGGATACCCGTAGGGTGATAGCGCGCTATATAAGCTCATATACAATACAATACAATACAATACACCCAGGTAGAAAAAGGGACAGTTAGCAGGAAGATCGCGTGGAAGAAACACAAGGAGGGGTAGATACGGACAGTGAACCTGAAGTCTTAAGGATAAAATCCAAAGAAAGTAAAATCCAGACAGATACAGAATCTGAAGAAAGTGAAGAAGAAAGAAAAGGTGGAAGAACTTTGAGGAAAAGAGCTTGAAAAACAGAGCGAGAAGGGAAAGGAACGAAATTAAAAAAGCCGTTGAAAGAAGATATTTGGCCCAACAGAATCAAAATATTGAGATACCGACTAACCAGAATAAAATCTGCTAATGCTGAACAAGTGAATGAAGTGTCTAGTCAAGAAAAACAAGAAGACACTGATCAGAAACACTTGCAAAGAGGATAAAGAAACCGAACCAGAAGTACAAGTCACCGGAATGGACATATGTGGCACTTCCTGATATACAAGAGGAAGCTGATAGCCAAGAAAGTCTAAGAGTGACTGTGCAGAAAGTGGACGAAGGAGAGGAAGATTCGGAAATCCCGAGAGTTATCTTGTCTGACACCAGAGAAGAAACGGATGATCAGGAAATTCTGAACAAGGACTGTGAACCTAAAGACAAAAATGATTCATACATGGACTGAGTGGCAAAGGAGAATCAAAAGAAATTAAAACCCGGACAAGACACATGACCAGAAAAGAACCAAGTAGGCCACCAAAGCATTAGGTTTAGACAAAGGTAAATTGTTGAGGAAATGAGACTAAGTCAAAAGACATTGATCGTGACCAAAATGGCAAACAATGAAAATAGAAATCCAGCATATGGGTTTCTCCGAAGATGGTGAAAAATGTGTTTTTGTTGTACAGGATTACTAATGCTTGTCTGGAACATATTAGCAATAACAATTTCATTTAGAGTAACATTTGAAAATATAGATGAACATACAGTAAACGAAACTAATAGTGAAAAGGCTGATGAAAGTCATGTTACAAAACTGGTAGATAGAACAGAACTTCACAAAGATAAGTCCATAGGGTTTGGGTGGGGGGGGTTCCTTATGGGTTAATAAAATCTGTGTTTCTTCTGGTTTGATAATGCACATTCTAATGCACATTCTTATTTTCTCTTTTTTTTGTGTGAATCATGGTACATGCAAATTAGATGGTGCAGACGGTGTCAAAGGAATGCAGGTCGTTGAAGTGTTTTGATGCTTATTCTCTGGCTGACTAGATGTAGGAACCCAGCTGATCTCCTGTAATGCCTTGTAAGATTGCTTCAATTAATGTATGTGGCTTGAATAATCCCGGGAAGAGAGTGAAAGTAACAGTGCTGCTGAGATCCTTGAAATTGGATCTGGTTTGCCTCCAAGAAACCCATATTGAAGCAACACAGATTTACCTTTTAAAACAACTTGGTTTTGATGTGTTAGCAGCAAGCAAACTAGGGACTAGAACTAGGGGGGTAGCAATACTAGGGAGAAAAAGTGAGTTGGTGGTGCATCGAAAAAGTGAGGACCAATGGGGGAGATGGGTGATTGTGGACTTGAGTATAAAAGGGGTACGGATTACATTAGTCACAATATACGGCTCTATGGAAGACAATCCAGATGTCTGGCAGTTTATGGATATGGAACTGGCGCAGTGGCCAGAACCCATTATATGTTGTGGAGATTTTAATATTCATGATCCAAGGAGCTCCTTTACAGCCCTGGTTAGCATGGTCCAACACAACTCCCTTGTTGATCCGTGGATAAAGTTGCATCCCCTTATAGACGGTAGTACCTACTTTTCGGCTCCGCATAAAATATTGGTTAGGCTGGATTATTTTTTAATTTCTAATTCCTTAATTTCTCACTCAAAAATAGAGAAACAGCCTAGAATTGTCTCGGATCATAGTCCTCTTGTTCTAACATTAAATACTACACATATAAACGTTAGAAAGTCCCAGTGGACTTTTGAGCGTACACTGCTAAGGGATAGGGCCTATCAGAAGCATATGGAATCTTGGATAAAGATCTACTGGGAAGTTAACAGAAACACTGCCCCCCCTGGTGTGGTTTGGGATTGTTTTAAGGCAGGGGTTAGGGGAGAAACGTTGAGTTATGTACTGGCTAAACAAAAAAGGGAAAGAAGACACCTGGATGATATAAGGCTTGGATTGAAAGCAGCAGAAGAAAATCTTGCTAGAGCTATAATTCTGGGTCTTCCACTTGAGCCTTATTTAGTTAGCATAATTGCCCTTAAAGGGGATGCTACTGAGGGCATCAGTTTGAAAGTCGCTGAAAAGTATCTGGTGCATAAACAAGATTCTTACGAGCTGAGTGAGAGAGTTGGACATATACTCGCTGTCAGAACTAGGCAGCGTATGGCCATGGCTGATATTAAAGAAATTCAAGATAGTCAGGGTAATCTAGTCACAGATCCTGATCTTATCAGGGAAGTGTTTCGGAAGTTCTATGCCAAACTTTATACTCGGGATGAGGGGAGTATCTCAGCAGAGGAAGAGGCGGATTGGTACCTTAGGGACACTTTAGCTCCCTCCCTGTCCTCACAGGATAGAGCGGGGCTGGATGCTCCTTTTCACTTAGATGAGTTTAAGGGAGCCATCGGGAGTCTGCCCTCAGGGAAAGCGGCAGGGCCAGACCAAATCCCGGTGGAATTTTACAAATTGTTTCAAAACATCTTAATCGTAGATATGTTTAATATTATGCTACATACACAGCGGGGGGGCTCTCCTCCGGAGTCCTGGGGGGCGGCAGATATTATAGTTATCCCCAAAAAAGGTAAACCTCCGACACGCCGGGGCTCATATAGACCTATCACCCTTATGAACTCTGACATAAAACTTTATTCCAAAATGCTGGCAATGAGGCTTGCAGGTAATATAGAGCAGCTAAGTTCATCACAGCACGGCTTCATACCAGGCAAGGGAACTACTCAGCATGTCAGGACGCTCATTACAATGTTTGATGCCGTAGGGTCCTTGGGTGACCCTGCTGCAGCGCTGTTGTTAGATGCTGAAAAGGCTTTCGATAGGGTCGCCTGGGGATTCTTTGGGCAGTTCTGAGGTGGTGTGGTATCGGAGAAGGCTTCATAACAGCTATCCGAGCCTTATATGAAGGTCCAACAGCTAAAATTAGAGTAAATAGAGGACACTCAGATGCAGTAGCAATTTTTAGGGGAACGAGACAGGGTTGTCCCTCATCCCCCCTGCTATTTGCGCTATTTTTAGAGCCTTTCTTACGAAGATTGGAGAGAAACAGAGAGATTTCCCCAATGGTCTTGAACGGTCGTGCAGTTAAAATCCTGGCGTATGCAGATGATGTCGCCATACTCACCCCGAATCCGGATTTAGCTATTATAGAGGTTGAAAGGGAAGCTAGCATGTTTGGGCAAATTTCGGGTTACAGTTTGAATAGATCTAAGACCCAGATAGTCAGGAATAAATACATTTCTTGTATCAATTCTAGGGTGGCTACTTCTGCTATCTATTTAGGTATAGTAATAGCTGCAAATTTGGATACTCTCGTTGAGATTAATATAACCCCTCTGCTTGATAAAGTAAAAACGTATTTAGATAGAATTAATAACTTACATCTTTCTTTAGTAGGCTGCACCAATCTGCTAAAAATGAGTATTTTACCAAAGTTTCTTTATTTATTCAGAGCAATCCCGTTAACTTTTGAAGCCAAATGGTTTAATATACTGGAAGGTATCCTCAATAAGTTTATATGGGCCCATGGGAAAACTCGTAGGGCTTATAGATTTATGACTCTACCGAGAGACAGAGGGGGCTGGGGAGCTCCGGATTTTAGACTGTATTACTTGGCAACCGCCCTTCAATATATGCAGGGCCTAATTGGAGGAGGGGGGGGGGTGCTCCAGAAAACTGCTTCCTCATCTACAGATGTCTATGCAATTCTGTTGGGACAAGAGACAGAAAATTGCTTTTTATATTATACTGATTTTGGGCACCTTAGAAGGAAGCAGTTCAGGACTCTCAACGCGGCCATAAATGTATGGAAGGCTTTTCTGAGGAAGACGGGACTTGGTAGATATAATAGATATGTTAAATTATATAACAATAAGTCGTTTCCCTCAGAGATTTTCTCAGATACAGTTATGGCTGCATGGAATCGAAAAGGAATCAACCAAATTGGGGATTTAAGAGATGCTGTGGGTGTGGTACTGTTTGATGTACTTGCAAACAAATATGATTTAAATAGGAGAGACTTTTTAAAGTATCTACAAGTTAGAAGCTTTTTGGGTGATAAACGGGGCGGCTCAGCAGGCTATAAGGCTGATGACTTTCTGGAGACTTTAATTATGGGCGGTTTTCATACTATTAGGTCAGTGTATGCGCTATTAGTTAAAACTAAAGTGGATGACCTCGATAAACATAGGCGTAAGTGGGCTGAGAAGCTTGGAGGAGAAATAGAGGATTTTCAGGAGTCGCTGGATTTGGGTTGTAACATCTTATGCTCAGCTCCTCTACAATCCCAGCACTATAAAACCCTATTTTCACTATACCATACGCCTGCCAGAATTGCTAAATGGGGGGGTACAACTGGGATTAGCTGTCCTAGATGCAGTGCACTCGACGCAGATATAGTTCATATGTTTGCCAACTGCCCGCAACTACATACTTTAATCGGGGATATAGAGGTTTTTCTGCATAGGGCTTTAGGGTTACATATCTCCCTATCCCCCTCGCGGATTTTGTTCAGAATAGGTCACGATGGAAGTAGTAATGTAGAGAGGGAATTTGTCTTTATGGCAATGGCGGTGTATAGACTAATCTTAGCCAGGGCTTGGTTAGATAAATCCCCTCCGCCCATGCGATTATGGCTAGCAAATTTAATCGCTACATTTAATTTGGAAAAACCTATATATGCAAAAAAGGGCAGAGCAGGGAGAGCCCTGGGTATAAGAATTTGGGAGCCTCTAGCGCGGTGGAGGGAGGGGATAGGGTAAGTGGGTAATACCTGAACTAGGGATCAGTCAGGCTTGTTTAGTTGGAATATATTTTGTATAAAATGCATAAAAAGGATTATGTTGTGCTAATGATCAAATGAATGTATTAAATGTGCATCGGTGAAAGTATAAAATAAAAAAAAATTAAAAAAAACAAAGATAAGTCCATAAACAATGTTTCTAATAATGTTTTTTCAAAATGACTGTATGAATATGTGAAAACCATGGAGGTTAGAGACTGTTATGTTTGCATGCAGTTACCTGCATCTGTATCAGAAGGTGTTACTTATCATCACCTTCCTTTGACATATGGGATAACGTGTAGTGTCCTAGCTAGTTTGTTTTATAAAACAGGAACATTAGAATACTATTACACTGATGTAGATAATATTTTCTCACAGATTCCTGTAGTTCCTGAAATAAACAAAGTGATTCCTGGTAGAATACTAGGTGATTTTTTTCTGGAAACAAGGGAATTAACTTTAGAAGAAGTGTTTAAGAATAACCCTATTTGTAGTTTAAGAAAAGAAGATAACATTTTCCTGAACATGGTAGAGGAGAGGAGAGTTAAAATGCAAAAGAAGGCATCTGGGGGAAAGATGGAAACAACATTTTGGGATGTTAGGAAGGAAAATCATTTAAAGGGAGAAACAAATCCAGCAATGGCTTTAGATTGGCCCCAGACAGGGAAGCTGTGCATTAGTAGAGATAATACTGTATATGATAATTGTTTTGTAGGTGCAAGTGAATGCCATGACTTATATAAAATCATGGGAGGATGGGGATTTAAAGGAAGAAATGATCCGGTGTTCCCTGGAATATGTTACATCTGTGGGAACAGAGCTTATTATAGGTTACCGGACCACTGGTACGGAACATGTTACCTAGGCCTGGTCTTTCCAAAAATATTTCATGTGGAAAGGGGAGATGACGGTTTGCACGAAATAGGTAGACAACTAACACGTAGACGGAGAGAAAGTTGGTTAGAAGTTATAGGTGATATTTTTGGAGCACTGATACCGGCAGTTGGAATATCTCTGAATGCACATAAAATTAGAAAATTGTCCACAGTTGTGGATCGGTTATCAACAAGCACAGCTGGAGGGTTCTTAATGCTGAATACCGAAATGGTTGCTATGAGAGCTATGATTATGCAGAATCGACTTGCCCTTGATATTATATTGGCCAAAGAGGGAGGAGTCTGTGGAATGCTAAATGTGCAACATTGTTGTACTTACATTCCTGACGAACGTCAGAACCTAAAGAAATACATTAAGAATATAACTGATTTGCATGAAGAAATTGTTCCACTGGAGGTTGAAGGCGTATGGGAGAAACTTGGTAAGGGTTTTTCCACTATTAAGAATTTAATAACAAAACTAGGTAGCTCCTTTGTGGGGAAGATACTGATACCTGTGACTTTTGTGATTATTTTAATGTTAATATTAAGATTAGGATGTGTGTGCATAAAAAGAAGAAAATTACAAAATAAGATAAGAGAAAATAAGAAAAGAAAAGAGAAGGAAATAAGAGAAAGAAAGATAGAAGATATAGAATTAGAAGAGTTGCAAGAAAACATGTACAAGAAAACAAAAGAGGACGATATGGGAAACACTACGATGTAATCTAACAAATGCAAGTGGGACTGAATAAAACCATTTCCGTAGAGAAATTTAGAAAATTTAGTGATTAGTGGTGATGTTAAAAATCACCAAAGGGGGGATTGATGGAGCAGGTAAAACAACATTTTGTACACCTCCTCTAAGTTGCATGAAATTAATTACACAATCATTTTAAATCTAACTTGTACTAACTTGTGGTTTGAAGTGAAATTTACTAACCAACTTTTACACCTTGATAAACACGAGATACACGTGGGACAAAAATGCTATTTGCATGGCAGAATAATTAATTAATTAACTATGGTACGCAAACTAACTTTAGATTGTGGTGAAATAGAAATTGCATGATTTATGTTGCTTTTGTGATTGTTTGTGCTTCTAGGATTACCAAATGGTGAGTATGTTCGCTTTAAATGTTGCTACAGCTAGGGAAATACTATATATTGGGATTAGTGTGGGTTTAAACATTAGAATCTCCATTTCTATATTTTAATTACTGTTATGTCTGTTTTTGCTTAAGTTGGCATTCGGGCCTTCTAGGCCGCAGTACCTAAAATAGAGTTTCCCCCGTGAACGCCACCTTGTGAGCGTGATGACTTCTGCGCAGAATCGGATGGCTCTGGAGATCTCCAAATGACCTCAGATCTGTGACACCGTGTTCCTTGTCAAGGATGAACATGTTTGGCTGCCAACTGACTATGCTGTGAGAAACAGCGAAGGGGACAATACAGAAGCTGTACTGAAATGCCTTCTCTTCTTTTCACCATTACATTTGCAACTTTCGCCTGGGAAGAAAAGGGATATTATACAATTTGCGCCTTCTTATGCCAAGTCCCATGGAGAACCAGTTTACCCTGGGAAACTTTTAGAAAATTACAGATAACCCCGGACTGTCCAATCAGAACATTTCTCTACCACTAAAATGTTGCGTGTTAAAATGTAGTAAGAGGGAAAAAGGGTATAAAATGCCCTCATCCGCCAAAGGGGGGGTGGTCATCGGGCTGATCTTTCATGGCGTTGGGTCTGCATTGGGCTGGTGAAGATTTCCATGGTTTATCTTGGGTTTCTTTGATTCTGGAAAGTTATTTCGTCTGATGGTTTCATCTTTGCTGTGGGTCGGACAGTTTATCCCAGAGATTGTACCACAGAATGCAGATAATTCTCTGTTTGCTCAGAAGGACCCCGACGTTTGCTAATTGGTAACTATTAAATTACTTTCTAAATCTATGCTTATTTACCAAATGTTCGATTTCTCCTTGAAATAAACTGAATTTATACTATGACCTATAGTGCATAAATGCTAATGCAGAGAAAATTATTATTAGATAAACAAAACTTGAATTAATAAGAAATGAGTTTGTGGTTCTTTAATTGATTACAGAAAATAATTCAATGTTTCCTAGGCTTTAACTGTGTTTTAGCTGGTTCTAATTCACCATCAACCAGTCCAAATAATTGGTCCATCGACCAAGTGGTGGAGTGCCTTGATGTTAAGGTCAGGATTTTATAGGTGTATGTGTATAAAATGTATATAATGTCAAGAAAATGAATCCTGATAGGTAATAAGGTACCCACATGTCCAGCGCTTTTTCTCCTGTGTACGGATTCAAATGAGACGAGTGCGTGTTGGTGTTATGGGCCCCACCAAATGAATGAGTGTATGGATGAGTTGTTGTGATTACGAATCTGTGACATAGGGAGAATATGTAAATGTTGCCCCTTGCGCTGCATCACAAGTAAAGTGAGCTTTGTCCTTGAAGATCTTTCTGATGGTGTTTATGTGTCCAGGTACCAAAGTACTTTCTGTTTTTCTCTTGATTTGGGGGCATCAATTGCCCGTTCTGCAGCCAGAGTGCAATGCTTTTTTGATATTAGCATCACAAGCAAAACTATGTCTGTCTCTAATTAGATGTTGTGTTGTGCGGGTGAGGGTGTGATATGTTTAGGCTAATATTATCTGTGTATATCTTGGGTGTGTGTTGGTAAAGTGTGTGGCATTGTTATTGGTCTGGCAAAGCTTCAAGCACTATAATGCTTTGGAGCCATGTTGTGCAAATGATGGAGAGGGGATTCCTTCTAGTGTGTGATATTTGACTTTGACCATTTGTAGATGAAATTGGAAAAATTATGTTATTGTTGGCTAGCTATTGCTATTGGATGTCCGATGAAAGTCAAAATATTGGTTATCAGAGGAGTGTTGGTTCAGTGTTATGAGGGATATATACATGCATTGAATGTGGGGTTTGTATTCGTTTTAGATTTAGGTGGTAAGAGAAGATAGATTAAAACGAGGAGTTCTTCTAAACCAGGCTGCTTTTATATGTGGCTGTGGTGCTTAGTTGTGCTTTCCTCTGGTGAGTAGTCAGTCTTGGTCATCTGTGGGAGAAAGCAAAAAGGAGAAAAGTACAAGGAGAGGCGATGCAATCTTCCTAGTCACGGATATACAAACCACACAGCAGTCATATGGTTCGGCTGAAATCATTAATAAATTGTGAATAAATGCATAGTATTGGTTACACTACTCATGACCCTAATGTATTCATAGTAAGACAACTTGGCATGGAGGACCAAGTTAAAGATATATGTTGTGGTATATGCATTTGCAGATCATCTACAACCCTTGGTATGTTTCAATTGCTTTCTTAATCTGGGTGTCATTTTTGTACAGTCGGTATGCTTGTGTTTAGAAAGAGAGAATGAAAAGGTAGCAAAAGAGAACGAGAGGCATTGAAATAGGGTTTTTGTGTGTATACCTGTATTTATGTGAACACAATCTTCGCACCAGTTCGTGAAGGATTAATGGAATACTTCACAGAGCCTCAGGAAGTCTTGCTTGAGGCTTTTTCAGTCGAGATAGAAACTGGTGACATGCTTATCTGGATCTGCAATCTGTTTCTGCGACTTGGGTGAAGTTTCTCTCCAAAGCTGATGGTTAACTGACAGTCCTTATATACTGAATCTTATCACAGATAGTAATTTCCGACAAAAATTGAGGAATGTCTGACATAGATTATGTGTGTCAAGGTGTATGTCCCAAACATTTTCTTATGGGCATATAAGGAGAGAGGACATCAATTCAGACTACACTATTTTGGCTATGGATGTTATATGACCTTGAAAAAGGCACCTGTCCCAGACTGATGCTACACTAGGAGTTTTGTTGACGTTGATATCTGAATAACTTGACACTTTCACAGTTCTTGGAAAGATAGGCACAGAATACATCTGCGTAAAAGGCAGACATGTTGATGATTGTTAGACCCAGCGGTTTCTGACTAGCTGGGACGCATCGGAGCCAGGCAGAATCCGCCGACCTAGATACGATGAGTACAATACACTTGTCCGATTACCTGTGCTCACCCTTGGGTAGCCAGTCAGGTTTATCCTCAGAGTAAAAGTGTAAAGTATCGGTATAACACCCACCATCGCAACACACTGGGGGGGATATTCTCAAGAACGTGTGATAACTACCGCAAAAGTAGCTTAACGCAACTCTTCACATCGCAGTCTATCGTGGGAAAAAAACACTGTGTTAACGTGGAATTCTCAATACGGCGGCACCATGCGATAGACCCACGACAACGCATCAAATGACCGCGTTAACGCGCCACCGCAAAAATGCGACACACAAACACAAAACAAATTGCGATGAGGCCAAGCGCAATACTAAAATCACCGATAACCAGCGACAGGCCTGCAAATCCCACGCGTCATGCGGAAAAATGCACTATAAAAGCAGAACAAGAAAAACACACCAAAACCAAAACAAACTGCGTAGCACCATGGATGCCCCCGGACGGAGTGCAGAGGGCAACGCAAAGCCCACAAGCACCACAGACCACCAGCAAGGAACCTCGTGGTCGGGGAACGCCACAGAGAAGAGGGAGAGGAAGACGGGGTGCAGTCCGCAGGAAAACCAGATCAGTGCCACGGAGGTGACAGAACACTACCAAAATGACAAACGTGAATGCAGTCGGAGTGTCGAGGAGGTTCATGGAGGATGACAAGAGGCGCTGGCATGATGTGAAAAGCCAAACCAAGCACAAACTCGCTGCCAACAGGAAGGCAGCAACGGCGACTGGAGGTGGGAGTCGTGCACCACAGGAGGAGCAGGAGCAAATGGAGGCCACAGTCATCAGTGTGGAGACGGTGCAAGGAGTTGGGAGTATGGATACAGCTCGATAGGACCCAGCACAACATCAAAAGGGTGAGTAACTTTAATAAAAAAGAAAAAAAAAAAGGTTGAGTAACGACCAGGGCCTGGGGGGACGGGGGTGATGGGCACGATGGCACACATGCACAACAACGTGTAGCACACCGCACACCCACAATGACCCTGGATCATGTCCCTCATCCCGTGGCACACTGCAGCACACACACATAGCAAGCACAGCACATCCCACGACAATGTGGTACAAAGTGCAACACCGACACTGCAGAACAGAGGACACTAGGTCCGCCCATGCGCAGAAACAGGCCAATCACATCTAACATAGCAGGAAACTGTACATGTACAAACTCACATCCGTCATGTAGTCCACATGTCCACTGTCCCGCCTCAAATTGCAGCACCTCCCAAACAGTCATAATGTACATTGTCATACAGTCTGCATGTAAACAAGAACAATGCGCCAACATACATGTCCACGCAATGTCAACATGAAACTCCCCTTCACATTGCAGAGGGACAATCAACACCTCCAGCAGAGCAGACCAGACAACTCATTATTGACGCTGGAGAGTACCACCACACCTCAGACACCAACGCCCTTCAACAGCTCATGGACATTTTAGGCAACCCACCCCCAGTAGCAGGGCAGTCAAGCTATATAGAGGAGACCCCAGCCCCTGTACAGACCACACAGCAGGAAGCACCCGCCACCATGACTGGCTCTCAACACTCCACTGAGGCACACATCGCATTCCAATGTCAGGTGTCAGAATGCCAAAAGGAGGTGGCCGAACAGGTGAGGGTGGGGTCAGAGATCATGGAAGCCGAACTAGATCACATACGTGGGTGTCTAGGCCCCATCAGGGACCACCTACACTCCACAAAGGAGACCCACACTGCGACAGAGACACATGCATTTGCACATGACCTGTAATGAACCACGCCCAGAGCCCCGGAATAATCATTCACACACACACGCTGGACCTCCGTACGATGGCCTAGTCTACTCCCCTTACATATAGAGTGGGTGACGACAAAGCTACACGTCCAAAGTCCTACCCGCTGCCAGCAGGGACATGGTTGTGTCCGCTGTCCACTACACTCCAAACACCAGCGGTGTATGTCGACATGGATATGTGTGTGGTCTGCATACTGCTGTCTGGCCTTCACATCCACGCCACAATCAGCATTGTGTACCTTCTCATTCATCAGTCACTTGCCTCCTTCGCAAAGCCTGCTCCCCTCCTCTTCCCACAATCTGCTATCGTGTGGCTGAGGTGCCATGCCATTGATAGCATATGTGCATGGCTGGCCCAGGTTGCCACAGTAAGTTGTGCTGTCGTGTCTGGTGGGTGGGCATGTTGTTTGGCATGTTGTATGTGAGTTTGTGACAAGTGCATTCCCAGTGTTGTGAGTTGCGTGATTGTGGAGTTGAGGTGTGTGGTATGTTCATTTGGTACTTGCCAACGAGCAGTGCATTTCTGTAGGTACCAGCCTGGAAGAGCTGGTTGATGATGGACTGTCGGAAGATGTAGGAATCATGCACACTGCCTGGGTGGTTGGCATCGACGTTGGTGGAGATTCCCCAGTGGTCCACTGTTGACTGCACATTGATGGAATATGTGTGCTTTCGGTTGCAGTTATTGTGTGCAGGGTTGCAGGGGGCACAAGTAGGACATGTGCACAGTCAATTGCCCCGTAACACATGCGGGAAGCCAGCTGTGGTGTAGACACCTTGCTTGGTCTCCAGCTGTTCCTGCGCAGTGTAGGGGAAGTATAGGTAGTGTGGTACCCAGCTGATGATGGCAACCAAGACAGTTGTGGGGAACTTGGATTGGGCTGGCTGTGAGACTCCTTCGACTCTGGCAGTTGTTGGTTGGAAGGTACCAGAGGCCGACACGTGCAGCACAGCCAGCAGCTTTGTCTGAGGTGGGATGTTGGTTGTCCGCTGTGTTGGTGCTGTCTGCCTGTGGGCAATGGTGGTCAGGATGCGTGGGATGGTTGTCCTTTTGAGCCTGTAGTGGGCACTGACATTCTCTGGTGTTGGGTCTGTGAGGCTGGTGCATTTTCTGAAGGTCCGCTGTCTTGGTCTGCGCTGCCTCTGTGGTGGTCTGGGGGAGGGGTGGGGGGTCCAGCGGGGGTGGCAGTGGGTGTTGTAGCCCTGTTGGGGCTCCGAGCTGCATGATCAGTGGCTACATGGCATCTGCTTTTCTTCAGGTGTGGCTGTGGTCTGGGCTCCCTTTTCTGGTGCCGGTTGTCGTCCGAATTTGCACTAGGTCAGAGTAGGTGTTAATTTCCTGCTGCTAATGCACCTTATCGCATGTTTTGTGATCTTATCACCGATCTGGCTGGTCGTTGAGAATGTTAAGGTGTGGTGTTGTCGCGGCTTTTTGCTCGGGAACGCCTACTCTGCATCTCATTAGTGATAGTTGCCGGGGTCATCCGTGGTGATGTTGTTTGAGGATGCTAGCGCCGGAAAACTGGTGATATCGACTGTTAGCACCAGCTTGTGAATGGGGCAATAAATTTAGCGCGACTTTGGCTGCGCTAAAGTGCCGATAACTCGGTGATAGATCCTTGAGATTTTGGCCCTTGGTGCGCTACAAAAAGACTCCTCTACCCCGTATGTATAAAACACTGGCTTTCATATTAAACACAAATTGAACTCAAAATGACATACACATTGGATATATACTAGACAGTTATATGCAATTGTCGAACTCTTCCATAAGCAGCAGAATGGCATGAAAATATATGTACTAGTCATAGGTATTCACTTGCCCCATTATCCCCTCGTCCTCATAAGCAACATAAACCCATGTGCGTAATTCCCTGAGGTGTTCACAATCCAAGTAATCCCTCTCATATCAAAAGTGGCAGAAACATATATGCAGAGGTATTCCACTTTCTCGCTAACACATTAGCATAAAAGTTCCCAATATCACATACCCCGTGTAGTTGTAATAGTCAAGAAAGCACAGGTTTAGACTATGCTTCGTAACCCAGCCCCTCAGCCACTCAAACCACACCATCCAATGATAGACATTACACCTGCTGGCAACACTTTGATTAGATTGTTAGGACCACCTAACGTGGAAGGAAACAGTTACGTATTCTCGTCCATACAGATAAGGTCCTTCAGCATCCAGCAGCACTTTCACGAGGGCGGGATCACTATTCCCCCAACCCCCATGGGCAAGAGACTATGACACCAGAAACTGGTGCACTTCCAATTTGGAGAAATGTTTCCACTCCGGAGGTGAGAGCTGTAGTTGCTCAAGGTAGCCTGCTGTGTGTGTGCACACAAGGCACAACGAGAACCCTCGGTTCCTGTCATGATATTCTCAACAAAAGATTACCTTGTGGCCTGGGTCCAGGGAGAGGGACCTGGCGACCTTGAACTGAGGCCACAACATCAGGCACTGTCGTCCTCATGATCTGGAGGCCGGAGACAGTCTAGGCTGCCAGCTCGGGTCCCGTGAACTTGGCAGACTTCCTCCTACACTCCTCAGTTACCACACACTGAGGAGTGCGAACTAGTACAGGTGTCCAGGTGTAAGCTTGGGGCCCTCGAACTCAGAAAACTTCCCCCACATTCCCCAAACTCTTCACACAATGACACCCCCAGGTGAGCTGCTGATCGTTACGAGCACACTCCTAGGCACAGTGTGATTACTGTAAACATGGGGACAGTCCTTGTCCCAACCAATGATTACTTCCACCCGTTTCCACTGCACCCTGGTCGGCACTTACAATCTCATGGAAATGAGAAGATTCTTTCTGTCCTTGGGATCTTGTGAACAGGAGGCCAGCCAACCGCCCTTGGAGAGTGCATAGGGACCCGGGCCACGACAGTTGGCAATTAGCTGCAGGCCAGCCACATCTAGGCAAATTCCACCAAGTGATAGTCCTCTTCCTAGAGCACGATAAGTCGAAGGCCACCACAAGTCTGCGGATAATCCCTATGCAGTCCCTCCTGCCCCAATAGTTCCTCTTGTCAATGTCCCAGCATCCGACCAGCTTAGTATGGTTCCAATTTCACAAGTGTCTCTAACTCCTGAGGGCAGAGCCCCAGAAGTTATACCCACAATGGCCTTTGAAGATGAGATCAGTTCAAGAGGCCACCTTTGAAATGCATGGGCCCTCTCTAAATTTTGTCCTGTCTACCATCCTACCCTGGGAGGATTGATCAATAACTTTAGTGGGGCCAAGACCATGCCCCTTGGAATGCAGATGCCTATTCCAACCCTCTTATCCATCCCAGGAAGGCCCCTCAGAATCAGAGGTCTGCAGTTTCGCTTAAGCCCCTAGTTTATAGCTGTCTTATCAGGAATGCACAGATGTAGCTGTCTCCCCAGTACCCAGATGTGGATTGGAGACAGGCTGACAGGCACACAGAGCCACGAGCCCAGAAATGCCCTCTATCCCAAAGTGGTATTCCCATCTTAGTAATGTCGAGTCCACTCGCACCACCGGAGAGGATATGCCATTACTAATTCATCGATATCAAACACTATACTGCCACTCTTCTACACATAGGAAAAATAGCTCAATAGCCTTTCCACAGACCCCTCATGTCAATCCAGTGTGAGAAGCAGACCCTACTGTACAGAACACACCATCCAGTGCCATTCACTAGCAGTGCACGCAGCGTATGGGCGCACATGCCTTACCTCTTCCCGACCCCGCGCCCTACCCCCAGGGAGTACTCCGATGTAGCGAGAGACATGCAGAACCTTCGCAAGTAGCTTTTTAAAAGCCAATCCGAGTAACAGTAACCTGCACACACAGGCCCCGCTATGGCAAACCTGTGGCACGTTTGAAGAGTTACCTCCATGGGTGGCAAAATCAGTGCTTCAGGCCCACGGAGGAGCATTTGAGTTACATGCCCTAAGTATATGTCCTACCACTAGACAAGGGACTTACAGCTATCTCAAATCAGCCAATCATGCATACACTAATCACTAGTAAGTGACTGACAAAAACAGCGCTTTGGCACTGACTGGCAGTGTCAAAAGTGCTCAAAGTTCTAAGGCTAGCACATAGCTCAGCGGAAAACCGGGAGGGGCAAAAGTAAACGTCGACGGAAAGCACCCTAGAAAGGGCCATTTTCAACAATGATTCTGCAACAATTTAGGAAAAACGGCAGCCTTGATTGTCAAAGATGACACCCTCCATTACCTAGGATGGATTTGGGGCCAAAGGTAAACAAGCTGTACCGGCTTACTAAAATGAAGATGGCTTCTCCGGTCCTGCCTGAGGTGGTCTGACCGCCGCTGTCTCATCGAAAGAGGTCTGCTGACCGCCAGATTAGGATGCTTGTCTCCTGTTCTCCGACCGACTACTGAAAGACAGCTGACTCCGACATCCTTTTTCTGACCGCCAAGATGGCAGTCCGAGAAAAACAGCATCCATAGGGCAGTACAGGGATCTCCAACCGCCTTCCGGATTACCATGTGTGTTTCCGACAACCCAATCGTGGCAGTCTGACTGCCTGACTCGTGTCATCGAAAACAATGGATTTGAGGAGCATACTCACCCAAGTCAACTTCTCCCAGACAGTCTCCAGCATGGACCCCAATCTCCAGCAGGGCCGGACAGGCTACCGGGCGTTTTGGCATGCTGCCGGGCTGGGGGCTGATGTCACTGTGGTGGGGGTTAATTTCGTTGATGGAGACCTGCGGTTATGGTTGTGTGTGTTTACAGCAGAAAGGTCCCAGGTTGACTCTCACTGATGTAAGTGGAGGTTTCGCATACACTAACAATGTTTATATTTTTACATTTTTGTTTAGAAATATTTTGTGATCTGGTAGAAACATACTTTTTCAAAGCCCTTGACATGTTGCTTTCTATAAAAAGGTAAAGCGTTATTTTTACAGATAATTTGGATTATGCCACTTTTGCCAAATTGGAATAATGATTATATCATGTCAATAGACGTCAGATTAGATTATTCAATCAAATATGGTGCAAAACATTATTTTTCCAAATACATATTCCATGTTTTAGCATTCATGTTCTAATACAAAAAATAAGTTGGGGAGAGGAGTTGGCCTAACGGCTAGGGCGCTCGGCCTCAGACCTGGGGAACTGGGTTCGAGTCTCGGTAATGACGCTGAACACCCTGGGCCATATGTAGGAAGCCTAATACCGGTCGGTAACGGCCGATTTTCGGTAAATATACCGTTACCGACCGGTATTTAGGCTTTTGCTATGTAGGGGGATCATTTCATGATTCGGTAATTTACCGAATCGGTAAAATTACCGAATCGGTAATTTTACCGATTCGGTAAATACCGAATCATGAAATGAGATGTAGGGGGAGTGTGTGGGTGTTGTGTGGATTCGTTATTTACCACCAACTAAAAGTTGGTGGTAAATGACGAATAGGTGTGAAAAAGCATTTTTGTGCACTTTGCAGTGTGCAATGTGGCAGACATACATGCCCTTAGGGCATGTATGTGCGCCACATGTGCACACATGGACGAAACAGGGGTGCAACAGGGTATCAATGTGACACCCTGCCACCCATGATGATGCCTCCCCCATTACCGAATCGGTATTTACCGATTCGGTAATGGCAACTGGCTTCCCATTCATTCCTATGGGCCTCCAGGCCCATAGGAATGAATAGGAAGCCAGTTGCCATTACCGAATCGGTAAATACCAATTCTAAAATACCGACACTTACCGATTCGGTATTTTTCTACCTACATTACATTTACCGATTCATAAATACCGAATCGGTAAAATTCGGTATTTAAGAATCGGTAAATGTAATTTACCTACATATGGCCCCCTGTGATTCTGGGCAAATCACTTAATCTCCCCGTGCTTAACAAAAAATGAATGTGTGTCCTCATGTAATGTAACTGGTGCTATGTAAAGTGCTCTGATACCTGATTGGATTCCGGTCAAATTCGCGCTATATAAAACTCTGCAAAAAAAAAAAAAAGATGACACCAATACAACCATGATATATATGTGAAACGTATGCTGTAGGTGTATAGTCGCACAAACACTAAAATCTTGAAAAAATAACATAACATAAGAATATATTGAATTATAAAAAGGAATATTACAATGTCAACATTGATTTGATATTGAAGCTCAAATATTATATTTAGCATTTTCACATTAAAAACATTATTATATATACAAAATAATGATATTTTAACATTATGAAATACAATCTATAAGAAAAAGACAGAATTAAAAAACACAATAGTATTTGAAGGATTCAATATAATGCTAATTTGAATGCATTGGCACCTGCAACAAACCAATGCCAAAAACTACTAGAAATCAAAATCATGAGCGATAGCAATGAAATGGGGGCAGCGGAGTGACCGTCGGTCAGGCACTGGGTAGCAGAAATGGACAAATGGATGATTGCTGAAAAAACGGTGTATAAGCCCAGGGGGTGCCCCAAAAAATGGGATAAGAAATGGGGTGGGTGGAACTCGCACAGGGGAGGTATTTGTGTATCCCCGACTGTGGAATTGGATATGTCAAGGCGAACAGAACCAGAATTTCGGACATTTACACAATTGAATGTTTAATGTTTATCATGATGGTATAATGCTATGCTTTTATGAATACTATGCATATCACTGCTTTGTGATGTTTGAAACAATTCAATAAAAAAATCGTCTACATTTTTTTTATCAAAATCATAAAATATAAGACTCATGACAAATGATCTATTTACACTCAAGAAAAGATGGTGAGACAACAAATATGATCAATAAATTGTTGACTATTTAATGTCAACAAGCATATCATGTTTCTAACTTGTGTTGTGTCAAACAATTTAAAATACAAAAATAAACAGCATCAAAACATGAAACGTACACACAATAGCTGAACACTACAGGTAGTATGTGTACTGCATTGTGTTAAGCCTCATTGAAACAAAGCATAAAGAAAGAAAGCACATCAATGTAAGCAAACATATTAAATCATAAGCAACAAACCTAACTTTGGAATGAAAGAGTAAACATTAGAAATAGACACAATGCAGCAGCAAAAAGACATATTTAAGTAATATTATTTAGTATGTCTAACATTGTAGCACTTACCTTGAGCAGATGGTAAAGTCTCAAGCACATGTGCTTACATCATCGACTCCAGTAACTATGTAGGTGGCAAGAAATGATGCATTTGCTCCTCCATGGGATTAAATTCATCCTGGGCTTCAGGTCCTCCTTCAATGGCCATAGCAGGTTTCAGGTTCCTGGACAGTTTTTATTTTGTCCTGCTCTTTTAATTGTACCAACTTTTGTTTATTTTCGCTACAGTACTTTTTGTAGGGCAAAAACATTACCTTTCACTACAATTGCTTGCCATAAAGCTTAGTTTTTAGATAATTTAAATTTTTAGGTGATAAAAAGAAGTTTCTCATATCGAGCTACCTCAGAAATGAAAGTTTGGTGCTCCTTTTCAGTTTACTTTTCTTTTGCAAGACCCTTCTATTGCGGCACTTCCCTGGCTTCTGGATTCTTCGTAGATGGAATTATCTACCATTTTTGCTAGTTTCTGAGTTAAGGTAAATGACAAGTACCAATGCGTCATTTTAAAAACAGCAGATTGACGCTCTGGAGTCATGAATTATAAAAAGCAGATTTGTGTTGTGCACCTTCATTTACATAACACAACTGAACTTTATGTCACACAAGAGAAAGTTACTTGACTCTGCTGTGCACCACAATCATAATTTTGCATCATACTACATAATTGCTGTGTCATATGCGTCGTATTGTAAATGCCAAACACAAAATGGGGAACCTAATAGACCCTTGGAAGCTTGGGTAATGTACAAGATAGGGTAAAGATGCCCTCAAGGGATTCTTTTCAAGATCTAAGATTTTTTTAATTTCAATAGATTAATTTTCTAGAGCCCTAAATCGTGGCTTCTTCACAATCAATGTCAAAATAAATTAATAATTATCCAGCAAATCAAAAGGCAAAAATTAACAAAATTTAACAAACATATATACAACTCAACACAGGTGTATACTTGATACATTTTAATTTATAACACAGATTATATTAGAAAAAGTGTACAGATTGTAAATCACATAAGAGTCTTTCACCACAAAATATCTTTGGATACATTTTCTGTAGAGGTATGGTTTTTCCACCTCTAGCTTCTTCACTCTTTCCAAATACCAGGACTCATATCTCAGGTAGTTTATGCAGTTGAATTTGTGAAACACAGTAATCAGTGACTTCACAGTCTTCACGTGCAGATTCCTATCATCTTACTGATCAGCATGTACCACGTTTTTCACTTGAGTTATCATGTGTAAAACATTTCCCCATTACTTGCAAAGTTCATATTTGTCATCATTTTCTTTAACAAACTCTACGAACTTGGTTTTCAGGTGTTCTGTTTTTGAACTGAGTGTATTGAACATTGCCTGCCTTCCAATTATGTATTTTGAATGAAGTGCACCCTGTGTCTTGTTCACTTCTGAGACACAATATCCAAAACCTAATTTGTCATTCTTGTTCCAGAAAGTATTCCAACGCAGTGGTTCATTAGCCTCAGATATGATGAGCATACCTTGTAACGAACATAACGAGTTCTGCTCAATACTGACTGGACAGTTTTGCTTCCAAAGATGTCAGCCTCAATAAGTGCATTGTCAAGGCCACATCCACTGAGATAACTTCCTGCACACAGCAACACAACCTTTGTCATGTGGAAAACGCACATCATTGGATAAAGATCATCAAATTCTACAGGATTGCTCATAAAAATGTCAGCTGCAATACGGAAAACACCTTCATCGAAGATGTGATGTAATTCAGAAAACATAAGCCTGTCAGTTCATGGGATTGTCTTCCACTTCTTCTCTTATATCTTCAAAGCCATCATCAATGTTGTTGGCTTCTGTTCTGAACTCAAGAACTTTAGTTTGTAACAGTTTTGCTTTGCTGATATTAATCAACGATGTAAAAAATGTTAAGACAACATTAGGCATTCTTGTTGACTCCTATGATTTGCAAAGCTCTGGTGTAGCACAAAATTTGTCTTTAAGTCCAAAATCTAAATCTTTGAGGATATTTCTTAAAATGATTCCTGCTGATTTTTCTGCATCCTGTGATCTTATTTTGGCAGCAAGAACTTCAGGAGTCAAATCACCTGAGAAAACCATATGTGGCTCATTCTTTTTGTTAGACTGACAAAAATGAATGCTATCATTGTACATTCTAACCAGAAAAATCTTAATTTCATTATTATGGATCAATACAGTTTCATCAATGTTGACCATTAATTCTCTGATCTCACTGAATGTGAACCCGTAGCCAGCACTCAAGAGTGCCTTTAAACCTTCATTTGCTTTTTCAACGAGTGTAAACTTAACTGAAGGCTGGTGGTTATGTTGCTGCTGGGTGCTTATTGTACATTAATCTTGGAAGAAACTAGCTGCAGATAAAAACATGTTTGCCAGTATTGGAGGTGGACGAGGGGTAGCCATCGATCTTGTACGTGGATGGGCATTAGGTTTGGTTGTCGTCGCTTTCTCTGAAGACTCGGATTCTTGTTGTGATTCACTGGTTTCTGTTATTTTTTATGTTTCTTTCCAGGCTGTTTTCCATTGTATACAACTTGTAGCACTTGATAATGATAAAATATTTGATCCTCTTCACCCATCGGTTTCAATCTCTTGTGAACTTCTTCTTGCCGTATTTCTGCAGCATCTCAAACTCTCTTTTGTCCAACCGCAGTTGATGTTAGGTTTTCTTTCCGACTAGTTTGGCATATGACACATTTTTCTTTGTTGAATGAGTCCTCAGATTTTGTAGTTAGCAACACTCTGTCAGGAGGTAAAGATCATCTGCTACCACCTGCTTCGCTCATGTTTATAAATTTTAATTAAAAGAAAACCTGAAACAAAAACAATATTAAAATAAATTACCAATTACAAAACACATCATTATAGAGCTGCCATTTGGGAAAATACTTGGCCCCAAAAACCTATGTTTTAACACCAAAATGAAGTATATAGGTCTTATGGTTCCTGAAATATTACATCATCACTGCAACACATCCACCATTTTTAAAAATGTCGCCCAGAGCGGGAGGAGCCTAGCGCTTGACCAAGATGGCCGCGTGAGCTCTGAGCTCCCGAGACCCTCGCGCCCTCCGTCGACTATCCTGTCACTAATCCTGTCGGTATGCATGGCATCGTGTGGATGACCTGTCAGGGAGGCGATTGATGCTACCCGCGGTCGGATCGCCCACCGGGAACCGGACTTATGCCTGGCGGAAGATTGCGGCCTATCTCCGAGGGATGCCAGGGGCTAGAGTTGGCAGGATGCCCGACTTCTAGTTGAACAACAACGGCCAGACGAGGTGTGAACTGTCGGACGGAGGTCCCCGTCCTTTCACTTTCGCTTTCTCTCCCTTTGTCAGCCCTGCCCCTGGAGAGCTCTTGGTGGCTTTATTACCCTATGGACGCTCTGCAGGCTACTCTGGTGGCCCACTGCAGAACTGATCACTCCTGATTCCTTTCATTGAGAGGGACCCGTCTTATCTGAACCGACCTGCTTGGTATCAACCATGTCGAGCAAAGCAGAGGTGGATCGGCTGAAGGCTAAGTCTACCAGGCGGGGAGCCTATACCCAAGTCAATAGTATGGACCGCTATGCTCTGCAGAAGGGATCACCGAGTGGGTCGAGCCAGTCGCCGGATACCCAGAAGGCGGCCTCGCCTTCGGCCCCGGAGCTCTCACTACAGGATGTCATGGGCGCGCTCGAAGGGATGCAGACTTCGATTGGGAGACAGTTTGATGCCCTGGTGCATAAGGTGGATGCCATCTTGGTGGATGTTAACCTGATCCGTGCGGACTTGGGCAAAACGAATGAACGGGTTAGGACCCTGGACCTCAAGACCACGGGCCTCACCGATGATGTCACGGAACTGCAGATCGAGGTTCGTAAGCTGAGGACCGAGAGTGATCTCGCCGCCCGCCGGCTGGAGGACTTTGAGAGCCGGGCCAGGCGCAACAACGTGCGCGTCATCGGGGTCCCGGAGTCCTCGGATGAGGCTTCGGTTGACCTGCTTGTCGAGGACTTGGTGCTTAATCATCTGCAGCCTAAGGGTCTTGGAAAGTTCTTTGCGGTTGAAAGGGCCCATAGAGTGCCGGGTGGGAGGCCCAAGGTGGGTGCCCCACCGAGGCCGATCGTCGCTCGGCTCTTTCATTTTCGAGATCGGGACGCTATCCTGCAAGCATCGAGGGTGACGGGCCCGGTCCCCTTCCAGAACGCGTCGGTGAATTTCTATCCGGACTTCACCCAGCAGGTGCAGAGGCAGAGACAGGGCTTTCTGGGGGTGAAGAGGCGGCTCCGGGAGAGGGATCTGAAGTATGCCATGCTCTTCCCTGCCAGATTACGTGTGGTGCACGAAGATCGGACATTCTTCTTTGACTCTCCTGTTATGGCCGATGAATGGCTGGACGCTTTGCCCCGGCGACGGACGGGGGAGGACATTGCCGAGGATGGGGACAGTGGCCGGGATGGGCAGGGCTGATTTTTCGGAGCCGGTCTGACTCGATTTGGCTATATTTGAAGACTTGAATAGTGTGCAGTCAATGCGGAGGGCTGCGGGAGGACGAGGGGTGCTCTTTTCCTCCCTTAGGGTACTTTTTGTAGATTTTGGGTTTTGTAGGGCGACAGGCACACTGCAAGTTGGGGGGGCTTTGTAAGCTGCAGCAGGGGTGCAGGGTGGGGGGGGTTTCTGGGATTTTGGGTTTGTTGTTGGGGGGTTTATTTCTGCAAGGCATGGTGATTCTTTCCAGGACTGTTCCATGGTGGCTCTTCGGGTGTGGGGTGGGCCTCTTTACGTTTGAGGATGGGGGGTAGGGGTTTAAGTGTTATAAGCTGGAATGTTAATGGTTTGGGGGATCGCATTAAGCGTGGGATTGTTTTGCAATTCTTGAAACGGTCAATGCCGGATGTCGCCCTGCTGCAGGAGACGCATCTTATAGGTAATACGTGCTACGCTCTGAATAGGAAGGGTTATAAATTCATAGCACATTCGGGATTCTCCTCTGGGTCCAGGGGTGTGGGCATCCTAGTCAGAGCCTCGCTACCATTTGAGGTGGACTCCACCATTGTTGAGGATAGGGGGAGGTTTGTGGCGGTGGCGGGGCGGTGGGAAGGAAGAACTTTGGTTTTAGTTTCGGTTTATGTCACGCCGGCCCTGCAGGCCTCCACGTTCACAGATCTGGGTAGGGCCCTGCTAGATCTCCCGGGGGGTATGCTTGTGGTGGGAGGTGATTTCAACGCTGTTGGCTCCGGCCTGCTGGATAGATACCCGCCCAGAGACACAGGGGGGCTCAGAAGTGGCTTCCAGACTTCCTAGACAAGCTTGGCCTGATAGACTGCTGGAGGCTCCGGCACCCCACACAGAGCCAATACACGTTCCACTCCGGGGCACATGGTAGTCTTTCCAGGATTGATTACCTACTCACTCTGGCTGCGCATGCCTCATTGGTCTCTGAGGCGAGGCACATGGCGCGTGGTATATCTGACCATTCGCCAGTGTGGATCCGGCTGGATCTAGGTCGGGAGGGAGGAGGAAGGGTGGCCCCTATCAACCCGTGGTATTTCCGAGACCCCAAGATGCGCAGCGCGCTGGTAAAGAAAGTAGATAATTTTTTCAAGGACAATCAGGGATCCGTGGTCTCGGCAGTGTCGCTGTGGGAAGCATTTAAGACCGTGCTCCGAGGGGAAGCCCTCTCCCTAGTAGTAGCTGCCAAGCGGCGGAGAGATGGCGAGGTTCTGCAGGTTGAGGAGGAGATCGCGGCTCTGGAGGGAGTGCTGGAGGAGGAGGTTACAGAGTCCTCACTGCATGAGCTTTGCTTGAAGCAAGCTGAGTATAAGGACCTGGTGACGAACGCCGCTAAGACCCTCAGTAGGGAACAGCAGGGCCGTTTGTATGATGTTGGGGACAAGGCAGGGAAACTCCTGGCTTGGCTGGACAAAAAAGAACGGGTCAATAGAGTTGTGCTAGAGTTGACGGGAGAGAGGGGAGAGGCGATTGTGGAACCTGAGAGGATTGTAAAGTGCTTCTCGGACTATTTCTGTAGGGTTTATGCCTCAGTGTCGGATAGGCCGCCCGAGGACTCGTGTGACCTCCTCCGTGATATCGAGTTGCCCTGTCTCTCCGATATAGATAGGGACGATCTAGATGGTGACATAACGGTTGACGAGGTGGCGGGGGCTATCCGCGCGTTAAACTCGGGCAAGGCCTCGGGACCGAACGGCTTGCCGGTCGACCTGTACAAGCTATTTCCGGATAGGGTCGCCCCTCACCTGCGCGCCATGTTTGTGGAGGCGCGGGGGAGTGGGACCCTCCCGTTGGACCAGCGACTGGCGACGATCGTGGTTATACACAAAGAGGGCAAACCCCGAGATAAGTGCGCCTCATATAGGCCTATCTCACTTCTTAACGCAGAGCCGAAAATTCTGGATAAAATCCTGGCGACCCGATTGATTAGGGTACTCGGTGACTTGGTCCACCCGGATCAATCCGGCTTCATCCCGCACCGAAACACAGCGTTAAATCTTCGGCGCCTTCATGGTGTAATCGCCAGGGCGGGCACGCTGCGTGAACCAGCTATTGTGGCGTCTCTTGACGCCACGATGGCCTTTGACACGGTGGAATGGGCATATTTGTGGGCCGTGCTGACCAAGTTCGGCTTTGGCCACGGTTTTGTGAGCTGGGTGAGGTTGCTGTATGAGGGGCCACTTGCGAGTGTGGTGGTGAATGGTCGGGCGTCGACTCCGTTTCAGCTTGGGAGGGGTACTCGGCAGGGTTGTCCCCTGTCGCCTTTGTTGTTTGCCCTCGCCCTTGAGCCGCTGGCTGCGTGGATACGTTGGCACCCGGATATACGGGGCCTTAGATGGTCGCCTGAACACGAGGACCGTATTTCTCTCTACGCCGATGATATCCTGCTGTATCTTGCCTCACCCAAGAAATCACTTATAGTGGTCTGCGACGTACTCACATCTTTTGGTAGGAACTCGGGTCTTGTTATCAACTGGAGTAAATCGTATTTGTATGTTCTTAGTGGCGAGGCTCCACCGATCCCTAGAACATGTTCGATACAGGTCGCTCAGCAGGGCTTCGTGTATTTGGGGATTTTTATCTCCATGGACTCTGCTGTGCGCTATGAGAAGAACCTGCTCCCCCCCCTGGCACGCCTGAGGCGGGATGTTGAAGGCTGGCGGAGGCTGCCGCTCTCCCTCGTTGGGCGTGCGGCCCTGTTTAAAATGATGTCTCTTCCCCGCTTCCTCTACGCACTGCAGAATACTTTGGACTGGGTTCCGGCCAAATACTTTCGGGAGGTCGAAGGCCTCCAACGAACGTTGCTTTGGGATGGGCGGCCGCGAATAGCTATTGCAAAGTTGACGCTTCCATGGTACGACGGGGGCATTGCGCTCCCAGACATCCGACGGTACTATTGGGCCACCCAGCTGAGCGCGATTAATCATGGGTTTTATGGCCCTGCCCTCAGCCCTGGGTATGCCATGGACAGGTGGTTGCTGCGTGGAGGTAACTACTACAGGGCGTTGTACTCGCGGTCCCTAGACTCGTCCCTCACGGGGCCCACTGGTGTGGCAGTGCGTGTGTGGAAGATGGCAACTGACTCGCTGGGCTGGAAGGATAGGCTCACCCTCGCTACCCCGCTGTTTGAATCGGAGAGACTGGGAAGGCTTTGGCACACAAAAGGGTTTGATAAATGGGACCTGATCGGCATCTCCAGGGTGGGAGATGTGCTGAATAAGGGGAAGGTGAAGTCCTTTGAAGAGTTGCAGACGGAGTATGAGCTGGGGCCCTCTGAGTGTTTCCGATATATTCAGGTGCGCCACGCCCTCCGATCAGTCCTCGTAGAGGGTGAGAAGGTGCCTGAGTCCTCTCCTTTGGAGGACCGGGTCCTTGATGGCCATATGCCCGAGAGCACGATCTCGCTCATCTATAAGAAACTGATCAACGTCCGGGCGGACATGCTTCTGGGGCTGAGGGACCAGTGGACTAGGGATGGCCTCGAGTTGGACGATGAGGATTGGCAGTCGGCTCTCTCCTCTCCTAAGGAGGTCGCGATCCCGTCGCGTCTGAGGCTGGTGCAGCTTAAAATACTGCATCGAGTGTATGTGACGGGGCCAAGGCTGGTTCACATGGGATTCTCGGAGGACGGCCTATGCAGGAGGGGATGTGGTATGGTGGGTACTTTCCTGCATATCATTTGGGAATGTGGTGTCATTACGGAATTCTGGAGGAGAGTCCATGCAGTGATGTGGGAGGTGACGGGCATTGCTATACAGCCGGAAGCGCGGTGTTGCCTCCTGAATGTCTGGGGGCCCACTGACCACGATGAGGCACAGACCCAATGGGTGACTCTGGGTAACATGGTCGCTAAGAGAGATATCGCGCGATTGTGGGGCTCCGCGGGGCCCCCCACATTGACCGCGTGGAAAGAAAATATGGACTGGAGTATGTTAAGGGAGAAGACGGTCTATTGCGCTAGAGGCCGCCCCCGGAAGTGGCACGCCATCTGGGGGCGGTGGAATCAATACAGGGGGGGAATATGTCTTGCCCCGGATCTGGATCCTCCCGAGGAACAGCTTTCCTCCTAACCTTCTTTCCAGCTCAGTATGGTTTATGGACTTTTTTGGCCTCTGCTGTCCCCCTTCTTCCTCTTTACACTGTACTGTAACTGGTAGATGAGTGGGGTCCGGCCTCCCCTGGGGGGCTTCACCATGGGCTTTCAGTGTTCTTGCCTTGCTGGGGTTTGTTGTGTGTTTTTGTGTTTACTTAAAATTGAACCTTTGCACTTCTCCTTTCACGGTACTGGGGACGCATCTCTGTTTCTATATATCGATGCTGCCGAACCTCCGGGTTGTCGGCTGAATAGCTGTGTCCTGACTTTTGAAAATAAAGGTTTTTAAAAAAAAAAAAAATGTCGCCCAGAAAAATTTGGCCCGGATTAGCAATGTCTACCCAAGCCAAATTACTTCTCTAATGATACAAACACACAAATCCAAAAATGAAAATCTCTGGACAACTATATTTTACAGAGGTACATCAAGGGGCCAGGACTAGTCTGCTCACTAAATGTCTGACAGTCATTGCAGTACGTCATTCATTGTCATGAACTCAAAACCATGAGTGCCATCGACCCAGCCTTCCCTTTAAAGCTGTGCCAGATGCATGCTTTATGTGCCCCATATGATACTGCGGCTAATAGAATGTTGCTGCTTACAGAACTACTCTATAGATCTTTTATTGCTGATTTATGATTAGGTTGTTACTCATTGATGGACGATACTTTATTAGTTTATTACCTGCAGCACAGCACAACACAAAAGCAATGACCAGTAATAGTGGTGGGCAAGCCAACAAATTAACATGGAGAAATGAGCCACAGCTGAGTAAGGGACTGGCTTGTCTCTAAGAGCCTGTGCATGAGCCTGGCATGTAATCGTGCAACAAACATCATGTAAAAAAAAAAATGATAAAGTTCGTTAAGAGTGTATATTTTATTAACACACGGAAGCGTTTCACCTTAGTATATCAAATTATACCATTGCACTGAGAGATATTTATTAAAAGTGACAGCCATTAAACATGAACTAAGAAAAATTACTGTTTTCATCCCCAGGACCTGTATTAATATTGTGGTTTGAAGAGGCCCTGCTCAATGCCCTGTTTACACTGTATATACATCTAAACAAGTTGCACTGTGTCGAGGTGAAGAGCACATTCCTTTAGAGAGAAACAAGTACTTCAAACACAAAACATAGATAGATGCCACTGTTTAAGACACCGGTAATTACTTGTTTACTTTACACGTTAATGTTGTTAATATTATGTATTTCACCGGCAACATGTTAAAGAAGATTGCAACACAATATATAGCACATATTCGCTTTTAAGTAAACACAGAATACAAAAAAGTCTTACATGTAGTAGTGGACAGCCTGGTGCCATATGTTGTTCATCTTTTTTTTATTTGCCAGTGGGAGAACAACATTGCAGCTGCATTTTATCAATTGGCTTTTAAAATTAAATAACTGACAAAGCACATTAAAAACATTGTCTAAATAGTAGTTGACAATATGGGGGTGATTAGGATGGCGGGCTGTTTCTTCACATTTTCTTACGTGTCACTAGCGTCGATCACTTTCTGCACGAGTGCGTATGTGCATTAATTATGAGTCCTCCACTCCAAGAAGCATGACCATAACATATTTGTCCTCCTATTATGTTGGCACGCCGAGTCCATAGAGGACACTCTATCAACAGCCTTTAACCAATTATGCATGGTAAGTGGTTCCAACTTTAGCCAATTAACACAGATCTCTCACCTGGCAATGAGCATTAAGTAGAAAAGGCATTTCTGAAAAATCTCTGAGATGCCAAAAAGAATCAGATAAGGGCTTACCTGCACCTCTCGACAGCATGTCAAAAATTCAATTATTGGAGGGGGCATGGCTAGCCAACACCCAAGATGGCTGCACTTACTTAGAGTTCCGATCACCGTCTAAATAATACTTCCCCCATATCCACCACAACCATCCGGTGAGCCCACAAAGTGCAGGGATTGGGAGCCCCGGCTGCTCAGGAGTCGCCCGGTCCATCAGGAGTGAAAATCCGACAGCCCTAACCGGAGATATCGCCTCCGTAACATTTTGCCAAAGGGAGGTGGAGTTTCAGCTGCGACATTGCCCGGCGCACAACTATGGCACTCCGCAGTCACTAAGGTAGGCCCTGGTGATGGACCGGGTTTCCTTTGGGTCGGTCACATTACTCGGCCCCCTGCATCGTCCAGGCCGCTCCGTACCCTCGGCCCCGGTGGGCCATACGCTGACTGTCACAGCTGCGCCGGGTGGGCCCCGGGGGAAGGCAGCTCCTTCGGAGCACTTCGGTGTTGGCCCGATCTTTGCATCCCAGTGGGGAGGTGTGGCACCTTCCTTTTCCCCCTCCCCCCCGCTTTGGTGAATCTGCCTGATTTTAAGCGCTTGGTGAAATCAGCTGCCCATCGCCTAGCCGGCCGGCACTACATCGTCATACTGCAACCATCCCCCAGGATGTAAGGTAGGCAGAGATGAGGCCTTCTTAACGCTGCACTTCTGAGGGTGCATGATAAGGAACACTAGCCGGTGGGCCCCTGCACTTCGTGGCAGCTCTTAGACACCCCACAAAAAGGGGTGTTGAACAAAGGATTGTGCTCTGCTTCGAATTGGCTTCCAAACACTGCAAACTCCTGTTCTGGTAAGACAGTTGTACACTTTGGCCGTGTTCAATCCGTCATCAGGGTGGGTGATTAGCGGCATTGGCAACACAATTTGTCCTTGGGGGCCCCTGTTGAAATACTTTGGGGTGGGGTGTGGTTCGCCTGTACTTTCTCCGGACTCATAATACTGGTCATTTCTGCCCCCACAGAACCTTCTCCTTGTGGTCAGCACCAGCTCGGCTCTCTGTCTGGGTATAATGGCCACTGCTAAAGGCTCCCGACAGACTCATTAATTAAAATTAATGAAATTTGCTCACACTAAGTCTGATGCCTCCGAAGAGAAACATGATGACCCGGAAACGGGACAGCACAGAGAAGCGGGGTCCTGACATTGTTGGATGTCATGGCGGCAATCCAGGGAGTCCAAACAGCACTGGAAAACAAGATTGACGCGGTCGCGACTGAGGTCACCCTTCTTCGTGCTGACCTCTGCAACATGGGAGATAGGGTAAAGGCGACTGAAGACTCTGTCACCACACTTCAAGCTTCCACAAAGGTACTCGAAACGTCAGTAAAGCAACTACTGGCCCAAACATCGGACATGGAGGCAAACCGGAGGACTACGAGGGGCGCCCACACAGAAATAATGTGCAAATTGTGGGGGTGCCCGAGAGAGCGGAGGGGCAAACAGCTGATCTTTTTGTAGAAGACTTAATTCAAAATCACCTGCAGCCCAGGTCCCTCTCACAAGTCTTTTCGGTGGAGCGTGCTCATAGAGTACCTGGAGGCCCCCGAAACCAGGTGCCTCTCCCCGCCCCATCACAGCGAGGATTTTCAACTTCCGCGACAGGGACGCCATCCTGCAGACAGCAAGGACTGCCCCACCACTCAAATTTGAGGACTCCACCATTACATTTTTCCCTGACTTTACCTAAAAGGTACAACAACAACGTAGATCCTTTCTGAAAGTAAAGCAGGCCTTCCGGAACAAAAACCTGAAGTATGCCATGCTTTTCCCCGCTAAATTGCGGGTGCAGGCAGAGGGGAAATCATGGTTCTTGCAGACCCCGGAGGAATCCTGGGAGTTTATTACACACAAAGACCCAAGCAGAAGCTTGCCAGAAGTTTATATGCACATCCACTATATCATCTATTCACCTCAATAATTCGCCATTGATTAATATTTTAGGTGCTCTCAAGCAACAAGTCCTCCTCTGCCTTTGGAAGACAAACCAAACCCCAAAAGAGACAGAAAGGTCCTTTGGAATCCACACACTTTTCACACACTTGCCGAGGCACACACAGAGAAGTACTAAACCAGTAAAGCTGGTTTCCACTATTTATTTGTATATATCAAATTGAAGTCCACAGAATGCTTCAGAATTTCCTTTCCATATTTCTTTATTGTTTCCGCTTTTAACAACCAATTGTGTGTACAAAACAGCCGACACGTGTTTCGTCCAAAAGGACTTTTTCAAGGCTGTAAACAAATACATCAACAAACAATCACAATCCATAACAATCACCAAAAATGTTTAATAATTACAAAAATTTTTGTTATTCTCATCATGATTATCATCTGAAACTGGCGTCAGAACAATTGGAATATTATCTCCTTTATTAAAAGAGGCTCTTATTTAACATTTGGTGAGAATCCAAAACAATGTCACCACTTTGCTATCTAATAGCAAACAAATTTCATATTTGTTCCACCACACTGAATTGCAACCACCACCAAAGACCAAAGTGTCTATTATGATGTGTCAATCAGAAACCACCACCAGGAACCACATGAAAAAAGAAAAGAGAAACAGTGACCTCTTGTTATTCTCTCTCACCTAATAAATATTAAGGAGTCCACTAATAAGATCCATAATCAATCAGACATTTAGAAACGGCAAAGCCAACCGGGTGATATGTATCCCTTGATTTGTATTGGTATTGGCGCTCCACGAATCATATGCCTTCCGTTTCTGAAATTGCCTCTTTTTTCATGTGGTTCCTGGTGGTGGTTTCTGATTGACACATCATAATAGACACCTTGGTTCTTTGGTGGTGGTTGCAATTCAGTGTGGTGGAACAAATATGAAATTTGTTTGCTATTAGATAGCAAAGTGGTGACATTGTTTTGGATTCTTATCAAATTTTAAATAAGAGCCTCTTTGTCTTGTTTTTTAATAAAGGAGATAATATTCCAATTGTTCTGACGCCAGTTTCAGATGATAATCATGATGAGAATGACAAATGTGTTTTTTTGTAATTATTAAACATTGTTAGTGATTTTTATGGATTGTGATTGTTTGTTTATGTATTTGTTTACAGCCTTGAAAAAGTCCTTTTGGCCGAAACACGTGTCGACTGTTTTGTAAACACAATTGGTTGTTAAAAAAAGAAACAATAAAGAAATATGGAAAGGAAATTCTGAAGCATTCTGTGGACTTCAATTAGATATATACAAATAAATAGTGGAAACCAGCTTTACTGGTTTAGTACTTCTCTGTGTGTGCCTCGGCAAGTGTGTGAAAAGGAACCCTGGAAGTGGCTGGACGTCTGGCGCTCCTCTGGTGGTGGGGGACGTTCCTCCCCCAATCGACAACAGTGGCAAGACAATCGTCTGGAAAGAACCGATCGAGGTGCAGGCGACTGATAAAGGATGGGCCGGGTTCCAAGACTGTGCCTCATTTTCTTTCTTATGTTCGGAAGAATATCTCGCCATGCGGCAGGGAATTGCAGATACCGATTGGCCCACAAGGGCGAGGGTGACTATATTGTGTGATGTAATGTGTGCAATCTGTATATCGTTCTATCTATGCTGTTGGACACTGTATAAAGTAGGCAAGTTCCTATATTAAGCACACTGCTCCTGGTTTTTTAACGTGATGGGACTGCCACCTGTGACTATTGGGGCTCACTGTTTGCAGGGGCTCACTGTTATCACCGTAATATGCTTGGGCTCACGTAATAGTTGTCATGGGGGAAAGGGCTCATGTTCTTAGGTAGTCGGGCTTGATGGCCTTGACTGCCAATAGCCTTCAGGGATGTTTGGATGCTTTCACCGAATACATGACGTCACTAGCCTTCGATACGGTCCACCATGGAGTGTTGATGGACCGTTTGTCGGCTTGCGGAGTAAGGGATAAAGCCTGGACTCTCATTAAATCCTTCCTTTCTGACAGACGTCAGACAGTTGCTTTGGGTGAGTTTGTCTCCAAGCCTTTCTCCCTCCCTTGTGGGGTGCCACAAGGATCCTCCCTGAGCCCCACGCTTTTTAATGTTTACGTATCTCCTTTGGCCCCTCTGATTGAGTCTTTCGGCTTCTGTTTAACTTCATATGCCGACGATACGCAAATAGTAATTTCTTTGCAACCAGGGCAGGAGAAGGCTTCGGGGGAAAGGCTTCATGATTGTATGGGAGCAGTGGGAGATTGGAGGACGCAAAATTGCTTAACGCTTAATGCTGGTAAGACAGAAGTGATTTTATTTGGCAACAATTTTAACCTTTGGACTCCTAGCTGGTGGCCAGAGACTATGGGTAATCTTCCAGTTCCTGCTAGAAAAGTCAAGAATTTGGGTGTAGTACTGGACGAACATCTCACTATGCGTGATCAAGTGAATGCCGTGGTCTCGGCCACCTCTTATATCCTTAGGACCTTAAGGAAGGTGTTACCTCTTCTGCCGGCAGACTGTAAGCTTACAGTGGTCACGGCCTTGATTATGTCACAACTTGACTACTGTAATAGCCTTTATTTGAATATGCAGGAGGGCAATCTACGAAAACTTCAAATGCTCCAGAACTCAGCAGCTAGGCTGGTCACGGGAACATCGAAATTTGCCTCTATTGCCGGTTCAATAAAAAAACTTCACTGGCTGCCTGTAAAGAAGCAAATTCTTTTTAAATCTCTTTGTTTAGTTTTCCAAGCCCTTCAGAACACAGGTCCACTTCATTTGAAACAACAGTTTCGGTGGTATGTACCGGCAAGATCTCTGCGCTCCCTAGGAGCAAAACTAATTGTACTTCCCATCATAAAGAAAGCTGGATGGGGTGGTAGAAGTTTTGTCGCAGGGGCAGCCAGGGCCTGGAATGAGCTTCCTTTTAGTTTGAGAAACTCTAAGGATTTATTATCATTCAGGAAAGTGCTCAAAACATGGCTTTTCTGATTCTCCTTTTGTTTTTGGCTGTCGGGAGGACTGCAGCAAGCGCCGGGACACCCTAGGGTAGCTGTGCGCTATAAAAGTCTTACTAACATAACATAACATAACTAGACCTGAAGGTGAATTATACGAAATCCTTTGTCATGGTACGTGGGCCAAAATTAACGAAAACACGAAAATATACAGTGAATGGGACAGCTATTGAGAAGGTAAAAATGTTTAGCTATGTGGGGAATGTTTTTAACTCTGACTTAAACTGGGATCAACTTTTAGTATCCCGGGTGCAACAAACTTCAAGAGTTATTGAGGGGTTGTTTCGATTTGCGGCCAAACTTGGCCATAAGCCTGTTGCAGAGCTGATAACACTGTATAAATCAAAATGTTTGTCAGGAACAACTTACGGTGCAGGAGTGTGGGGATATCAAAAGAGTACCCAAATTCAAATAATCGAGAACAAATTTTTGAAGAGACTCTTATTTATCCCGTCTAGCTCCCCTACATAATTTTGACACTCGGAGGTGGGTATGGATTATATCACAGACAGAATACACATGGCACCCCTGCTTTTATGGGGGAAAATTTGGTCCTTGGAGGAACTTAATTTCTCCCGACTTGTCTTAAAAGATTGCATGAATTTATACAACGCAATGGCGGTCCCCTGGTTATGTTAAGTGAAACAAACCTTTTATAAGATAGGATTAGAAGATTTTTATGATAAGCCTGAGTGTATACCGCCAAACATGAAAATGTCCATAAAAGAAGCTTTTGGATCTGAGCTGAGTATATCATCTAGGCCTACAGATATACCGGACCACCCTTTCTTAAAACAGCAACAATTTTATTTGTCTTTTAGCTTGCAGGGCAATACACGTTTTTTAATGACAAGATTTTGTTTAAGCACACTGCACTTTCTTGTGGCTTTTCCAAAACAGGTGGGGTGGTGTGAGAGGCTACCCCCTGTCCTTGTAATAATATAGCCCAACAAAATACTATGCACCCTATGCTATTTTGCACATTATATAAAGATATACATTTTAAACTAAAACTGTTTTCGCTCCCATAAAAGAGGGTTTTAAGTATTTACATTCCATAGCAAATGCCTCCATTTGCAGCTCTGTGCTTAGTTTTATAAAAAGTGTTTTTATAATAAGGAAACGATATGCAATGTAAAAGTATGTAATTAGGTGTTTAATTGCCTTCGAAGATATTTTTTATGCTTTTTTGTAAAAATTGTCTTATTTTATGATTATATGTTTTTCCTGTGAACTTTTATGATTCATCTGGAATCGAATAAAGGTTTCTGACTGACTGAGTTCTGATTGTGATACGAATACGCCGCTGGGCCGCCTCAAATTAATCTCTTGGAATGTGAACGGTTTGGGTGATCATATCAAACGAAGTATAGTACTGCAATTTCTGAAGCGACACACCCCTGACCTTGTTTTACTCCAAGAAACACATATCCAGGGAGTTTCCTATTGTGCTCTTAATAGGTGGGGTTATAAGTTAGTGGCTCACGCCGATTACGCTAGGGGGTCCAGAGGGGTGGGTATCTTGGTACGCAACTCCCTCCCTTTTCAAATCCAAAAAGTTATGCGAGATACACTGGGTAGGTTCGTGACGGCCTCGGGGCAGTGGGAGGTTCGGTCCCTCAATGTGACTTCCTTATACGTGCCCCCTAGACTTCATTCTCCAACATTGCAGGATTTGGGCCCGCATATGTTGAATTTGCCTGAGGGCGACATTCTGATGGGGGGCGACTGTAACACAGCTTTAAATGGTGAGCTTGACCGCATGCCGACTAAACGTGAGGAACCAACCTGTAAACTACTGGCGGACTTTCTGGGGGCGCGAGGCCTAATAGATGTTTGGAGGATCTGTAACCCCACGACCAAGCACTACACATTTCCACTGGGGGGCGCTTGGGAGTCTCACTCGCATAGAATATTTTTTTGGTAAGGCCTCCCAGCTTCCCATGTTTGGCGAGATCTCCTTCCTTCCCAGGGGCATCTCGGATCACTCCCTGATCTTGATGTATTACGGGGGGTGTTGTCCCCCACTCGTCACGACATGACGCTCAATCCCCGGTACATCAGGGGGCCGCAGATGAGAGACAAACTGACGGAGGCCACAAAGAATTACTTTGACGACAATGACGGATTTGTTGAGTCTGACGTAATACTCTGGGAGGCCTACAAGATTGTGATCCGGGGATGTGGGGTCACAGCGATAGCAGGCTATAAAAAAGAAAAGCATAGGCAGATGGAGGAGGTGGAGAGTGAGATAGCCCAACTTGAAAGAAACCTGGTGACCCCGGGCATATCGGATACTGCGCATGAACTGGCCATTAAACAAAAAGAGTATAGGGATATTGCGGAGGAATCAGCAAGGGTCCAGTACCGGGCCACGCAGCATCGGGTCTATGATATAGGCGACAAAGTCAGCAAACTACTAGCGTGGCTTGATAAGAGAGAGATGGCCAAAAGGTGGGCTGCTCAAATTACTGATCGTGAGGGAATGACAGCTGCGATTGCGGGGGCATTTGCCGACTACTTTGGGCGGGTTTATACCTCTACGCATTCATCCACCCAGGTGGAGGTGGCGGAACTGTTATCAACTTTGCCTTTGCCTATCTTAGAACCACATGATGTTGAGGATCTTGACTCCGCCTTGATGGGCGAAGAGGTGGCAAAAGCGATTGGCGCTTTGCAGTCGGGTAAAGCCATGGGCCCTAGTGGCCTTCCAATTGAACTTTACAAAACTAAACCTTCCACGATTGCCCCATTCCTCGTGTGAATGTATGAAGAGAGTGTGACGATAGGTATGTTGCTGGAGACGCAGCGCATAACAACTATCGCAGTCATTTATAAGAAGGGTAAACCCCCTGAACAATGCAGTTCATACAAACCCATTTCCCTCTTGGATCCAGAAGTAAAAATGTTAGCGAAACTCCTGGCTCGACGCCTTTCGCCTTACCTTCACAAGTTGATACACATGGTAGTCACGATGGTTGGGGGCCGCAGGCTGGTGTCCCATATATATAAGGCGTTGCGTGAAGACTTTGCTGTAGGTCCGCTGCCAATACAGGGCAAGTGGGATGAAATACTTGAAAAGAGTACATACAGAGGTCAAACAAATTAGCTCCAATGTGCAATTTAAGCTTCTTCAATTTAACATCGTACACCAAACATACTTGACCCCGCATACATTACATAAAATATATTCAGACAGGTCATCTAAATGCCCCAAGTGTGGTTATGATGATGCTAGGTTCCTACCCATGACATTGGAATGCCCTACCGTGTCCCCCTTTTGGGGGGGCGGTCTTGGATCAGTTGAAGCAGGTTATGGGGTGGTCGATTCAGCACTCCAGTATGCAGGTACTCCTGGGACTTATATCACGGCCCAAAGGCAGAAAGCTTTCAAGACGTTTCCTGCAGCTGGGATTAGTGTTGGCAAAGAGGCGGGTGGCGATTAGTTGGCTGAGTGCACAGCCACCTACACTAAAAAATTGGGCCAGGGACCTGGTGGAGTAGGCGACGGCGGAGGTGGTCCTCATGAGACGAGTCCAGAGGGACGATAAATTGGAAGACGATGTGAGAGCTTGGCAGGGAATGATTCTAAAGGTTCTGTTACAGTTGGAGAGAGAAGCCTCCCCTGCACGAAATTCTAGGAGGGTGCAGGTAGTTCAACTCGGTTTGGATGACAGAGAAGGTACACAGCTCATCCCAGTCTAGTGGGCACATGGATAGGATTTTGCAACTGGTTTCCTTGATAAACTTCATGCTATGTGGATAAGGAGAGGTGTGTAGCTGGCTGACCCTGGGGGGAGGGGAGGGAGGGAGATTTTCATTTATAAGTTTGAATATGTTTCAGATACTGTTCTTTCGGATCCCACTGTATCAGGAGAGGTACAGTAAAAGGCATCTGATATCCACTGATCCTTAATAAATAGAAACTGTATGGAAATGTTCTTGATCTATGTGTTGGGGCGGATTATTGGTATAGATGTGATAATTATGGTCGTGGCTTATTGTAGTGGTTTTTGGAAGAACATGCAACAATAAAATTTTTTTTTTTTTTTAAAGTTGATACAACCGGACCAATCCGGTTTTATGCCAGCTAGAAACACCCCACTGAATCTCCGTCGCCTATATGGGGTGTTGGGGCGGGCCTCTACTATCCAAGAGGACTCCGTAATTATGTCCCTTGACGCCAAAATGGCATTTAATATGATAGAATGGCCTTTTTTGTTTGCCTCACTCAAAAGATACGGTTCGGTCCTCGATTTTTGTCCTGGGTACGTCTTCTCTACTCGAAGTCCCTAGCCCGGGTCGCAGTAAACGGTGCCCAGTCAGTAACCTTTCTCTTGGGCAAAGGCACGAGACAGGGCTGCCCCCTGTCGCCATTGCTTTTTGCTTTGGCTCTTGAATCGCTGGCTATATGGATAAGGGGGACCCCCTTATTAGGGTCTTAATTGGTCGGTAGATTGGGGGGACAAGATCTCCTTATATGCCGATGATATCTTGCATTATCTAGCTAGGCCCCGCTTCTCTATTCACAGGGTACTGCATATTTTTACTCTTTTTCAAAGGTACTCCGGTTACACTATCAACTGGGATAAATCCTTGATCTATGTATTGAGAGGGGACCCACACAGCTCCCCAGGGGATGCGAAGCCAAAATAGTTATGGATGGCTTCCAGTATTTAGGTATCTATATCACACCTGTTCCTTCTGTTTTTTACGATAGGAACCTTGTGCCCCCCCGAGCCACCTTCAGGCAGATGTGCAGCACTGGAAAACACTGTCTCTCATGCTGTTCACTAAAGCTGCCCTTTATAAAATGATGGCGCTCCCGCGCTTCCTATATGTCCTACAGAACACGCCACACCTGGTTCCACCTCGCTATTTTCAATCTATTGATGCTGTGGTGCGTGCCCCGCCTTAGGGCTGTGGGGTTCCCCATATTGCCCTTACCAAGCTTACAAAAAGCTGATATGATGGCGGCATAGCCTTGCCCGCCCTTGAATCCTATCACTGGGCCTCCCAACTAGTGGTCTTGAACCACTGGACACATCGCCCCATTGCAGACCTTGCCTATCGGATGGACAGACATAATATGCTTCCAGGCAACTTTCTCAGGGCACTTTACGGAGGTGCGAAATACACGCCCAGATTCACCCCAACCTCCACCACGGTGGCTCTATGGAATAAAGCAACAGCTGCTCTTGGGTTGAAGGGTAGGATCACGCAGGTTACCCCACTGCTTGATTCTTGCCGATTGGGGATATTGGCCAAGCAACCAGGGTTCAATAAGTGGGAATTGATCGGCCTATCTAAGGTCGGTGACATGTGGAAGGCGGGTGGGATGATTACATTCCCTGACTTACAGAGAGACTACCAGCTACAGGGAGGGGAGACCTTTCATTATCTCCAGGCCCGCAATGCTCTTCGCGCCCCTAGAGGATAGGCTCTTGGACGACTACCTCCAGGAGGAGGCCATCTCATTAACATACCATGGCATCCATGACAGGCCTGAGCAACTCCGTCAGTCTTCCAGTACCACTGTTTCGACTCTGGCAGATGGTGGATGGAGTTGGCCCTTGTGATGGTGGCGTGTGCCTCCTGCGGTGATGCAACGTCCGGGCCGGTCAGGACTCGATTTGATGTGTGAGCCCTGGTGTAACGCAGTTGAGGCTGGAGGCAGGGGACAGCGCAGGGCCACAGACACATGGCGTTGATGATCCCAAGGCCATCGTCTCAGAGGCCATACAATATATCAGAAGACAGGGTCCCTGACTTGAGCTGCACAGAGTTAGTGGCCCCGGATGCACAGCGATCGGTACATGCACACCACCACAGGACGATGACTTGCGGTGCACTGAGGTAGGGCCACGCGGACTGGGCGGGTTCTCATCGATGTCCATAGACTCAGACTGCACCAATGTACGACCAGAGAGTGTCCATGAATGTCGGGAAACAGACTTAGTGGCACCGGGGCTATGAGGGGGTGTGGTCTGCGATGATGCCGGTACACTGATACGAACTCCACCATCGCTAAATCAAGACTCTGTGACCTACTGGACCACAGTTTAGGCCGGAAGCAGCGGTCTGCAGTGGCCCACAGCCACGTGTTGTTGGCTCGCGATGCACAGAGTTAGTGACACCAGGGCAGTTGTCGGTAGTATTTGATCACCTCCGTAACGATGATCCTATTCCCTCCGGACTGCAACGCGTCATCCTCTTATGCCTCTCCTTGTGTGCAATGATATGTATTCTGCCTTTGAATAATCAATGTTCAGTTCCAAATCTGTGACCTACTCATGCGCAGCGTAGGCCGAGGGCAGTAGTCCGCGTGGGCCCACAGACATGTGTGGTTGTAATGCTATGCACAGACTTGGTGGCACCACATTGAAGGGAGTATAGTCACATAAACTCTGCCTTAAATAATGTTCACTGCCATGGTGTAATCAATACTCAGTTCCAAATGTGTGACCTACTTGTCCGCTGTGCATGCCGGTGGAGTACTTCAACGAGTAAGGAGTACTGCGGGCCTGTGTTGCGGATGCCGTGATGGTCTGAGGTGGCTGCCACGGTCACAGGCCTCGGGCTTGGAGATTGCACCGGCACGTGGTGGGCCCTCTTCGACACACGCCAGGGTTGGCAGGTGGGCATTGAGGCCTAGGTGCGCAGGGGCGGGCAGAACTGGTTCGGGGACCAGCGTCCCGGGGTGCAGCAGGCCCACAGGGTCGCTGGCAACTCCGCTCACGGCATTGGCCTCGTGGTGGGGTGAGAGGCGCCGCCCTGACAGAGACGTTGGGCATTCCGGAAGAGGACCACGCCCACAGTTACGTGCCTTTTATTCACACCCCTACGCTGGCCTGGCATAAGCTGGGCCAGCCCACTCCTCTCATGCTTACGGGGGGACGTAGCAAGCTACATTTCCGCGATCTTCCTCACTGGCTGGGGTGACATTGTTGCGTCCACTGTCCATTACACTCCAAACACCAGCGGTGTGTGTCTACATGGATATGTGAGTGGTCTGCATACGGCAGTCTGGCCATCACATGTTTGCGGCTGCTATCGTGGGTAAACTGGTGTTATGGGCTGTTGACACCAGCTTGTGAATGGGACAATATGTTTAACGCGACTTTGGCTGTGTTAAAGTGCCGTTAACTCGGCGATAGCTCCTTGAGAATATGCTCCTAAGTTCGCAAACTTCACAGTCTCTGCTTCATGCACAAGCACTTTTAACTTGTGCTGCCTGATTTGGGGCCACTGGAATTATGTAGCAATGGAGGACAAAATTCTGTTGCTGTGTTGACTAAATCATGCAGTAAAAAAAGTCTGCAGTGTAATGCGGTACATTTTCTGATACTTTATTATTTTAAAATGTTTACACTTACTAATAGTCTCTGAAAAGATTTTGCCTCATTAGTACCAGTATAACATACAAATCCAGCAGTGAGAAAGGTGACCAGTCAACCTTTGCAAAGGGCCCTCAACTTAACAGCAATCCAAGTCACATTTTTAAGTAACTTTTGATCCGTCTGAGCCACAAACATTTTTTGGGGTAAAATTGTCAGATTATGCAGCAGATTTTGTATTATGTGGCAAATATGGCAGATTCATAATTATGCGTAATGCGCTGTAACTGGTCTGTGAAATGCCTAACAAATACTAAAAATTGAGATTTTTGATCTTTCTGGCCACAACGCCGACCTCTCCCACTTACCCAATCCCCCGGTTATTCCCGCCCTCTGATTCTCCGCCCACAGTTCCCCTACTTTTTTTCCCAAACTTTGACCACTGGTATGTTGGCAATACTCTTCTTACGAAAGGTGAGTGAGATATTCTCAAACAGGAATGTCAGGTTTGGTAATACTGTCATTTTTATCAAATTCACCCTCCCATGTATAGTCAAAGGAAGATTTGCCCAATTACTTAGCAAACTCTGTACCTCCTTCATCACTCTCTTTAGGTTGACTTTCAGCATCTCACTATTTTCTGAGTCACCTCGATTCCCAAATATCTAACTTTGGGTTGAAAATTAGATCTTATACTTTCCAAGTTCCAACCCATTATTTGTGTATTGGACTTATTGATCTGATACCCCGAAAACCTACTTCACTCATCTGAGATTTCCTCCATCATGGGTAACGCTCTATTAAGATCTACTGTATTTATTATTAATTCATCTGCATACAGGGCGATCTTCTTTGCCTGATTCCCACACACAAAAGGAACTATCTTTTTGTCGTCCCTTAGAGCTTGCGCATCCGGTTCTATATAAATGTTGAATAGGAGTGGGGAGAGGGGGCAGCCCTGTCTAGTGCCTCTGGAAATTTTGATCCTTCTTGTTAAATACCCATTTATTAAAATCCTGGCTGATGGAGCAGTGTATACTTGTGTTATAGCCTCTATCAAAAACGGTGGGTAAACCAAACGCTACCATCAACTCTCACAAGAAATCCCAAATCACTGTGTAGAAAGCTTTAGCTGCATTGATGGTAATGATTGCCAGTGGACTACCATTATTAGAGGCCCAATCAATACAAGAAATTAAGAGAGGAGTTAAATCATGCATGTGCCTTCCCGCGATAAACCCCCTCTGATCTGAATGCACTATATTTTTGATTACCTCTGACAGTCTCTTAGAAAGAATACCTGCACAGATCTTATAATCAAAGTTTAGCAATGATATTAGGCTATAAGAATCTACCAGTGTAGAATATAGTGGCATCACTCTAAGAGGGCGGTATTACCACCTTTTGCAAATAAATGTATTTAAACAGTTCCACTCATATAGGAATAACAGCTTCCTGCATCACCTTGTAAAATTCACCAAATAAGGCGCTGGCTGCCTTACAATTGCTATCCCTATTCAATTGGTATCGTATTTCATCAGAATTAATCTCCTCCTGCGGAAACTGACAATCCAAATCTGCCAGTCTCGGAAGCTGCTTATCTTCTAACCAGCCATGGCCGCTGCAGGTAAGAGCAGTGGGGTGGTGGGGCCAGGTGAGGGTGGTTTTCGAGAGACAACCATGAGGGAAAATAATTATTTATTTAATTTCCCCTTGTGGTCGTCTCTCGAAATCCCCCCTCACCTGGCCCCACCGCTCTTACCTGCAGCGGCTGCTTCTAACCACTTCTCCAATTCTGCTCTATTCTATGACGTTGTCTCTGTATATAATGTCTCAAATGCTCTCAAAACACAGACCTCCATCTCATCGAAATTATCAGATCTACTACCCATATCATTGAAAACCAATGCTCCTATATCATTTCTTCCTCTGTCCCTCCTCAATTTCCATGCCAGTAGGCGACCGCTCTTTTCATAATATTCAATATTCTTTTAGCTACTCGCCTCCCATCTAGCTCTACTCCTCTTATCCATCAGCATCTTAAAAGCTTTCTGATATTCAGCCAACTTTAAGGTTACCCTTTGCTTTACTCCTCTAACATTGCCTCAATTCAATTATTTTCTAGCTGCTTGATCTCCTCTCAAAGGATGACTATAGCCACTGTCTACATCACATTTATTTTAGGGCTCAGATGTTTTAATTCCAACATGACCGCTGAATGACCAGAGCAATGTGTAGGGATGAGCTCAATCTCTGTTATTTTATCCACTTGGTTGACATCAACAGAAAAAAATCAATTCTTGCTGAGGTCCGATATTTTTTTTACTATAAAAGGTATAACCCCCTCTCCTTCTCTGCTCTTCTTTACTATATATCACACAGACCAAAATCCTGTATTACATTTTTTAAGAGCTTCCTGACCATGGGCTTATTTAAAGTACATCTCCTAGCCTACCTATCCAAGTCACTATTGAAAGTGATAAAATCTCCACCAATCAAAAAAGGTGCTGGAAAATCCAATAAATTAATCACCAAAGTACTCAATGACTCTATATCATTGCAGTTTGGTCTCTAATAGCCTGCGCAGGTGAAAGTGTCATGCCTTCATACGAATTTACCAACTATTCATCAGCCTCCAAAATCTGCCTTATGCTCTACCAACTTAACTCCTGTGTTTCTCCTAACTACAATCACTACACCTCTTGCACACATTAATTGGTCTGTCCTACCCACTTGTTGAACCCAACCTTGTTTACTAAATATTGTCCTGCATTCCGTAAATGCTGAATGGGTTTCTTGGAGTATTATTATCTGTGCAGGTATATCTTTCAAATACTTCCATATTAATCTCTGCATACTTTTTGAACAAAGACTAGCTGCCCTTTGGCCCCTAACCTCTCAATTTCTGCCATTTTATGTCCCAACTGCCACTGCTCTGTCATTCTGCAGATCTAATTGTGCATCTGTAATCCTTTCCTTCTAATGTCTAGGTACCCCCACAGCCCACAAACGTAGGACGTGGAGAGAAGGGGGGCCCCCAAAGTTGCTTTCCGTCAAGCTTTCCATGTCAGAAAGCCCGACATGGAAAGTCTGCCGGAAACCAACATCCTAATCCCGATGGCGGAAACGCAGTCTGTAAGGGATTATGTGGCGGTTCCGACTGGCCTATTGGCTCCTTGAACCCATCGGAAGCCAGCCGGATTGACCGGCTGGTTTGGATTCCGACCGCCGAAATTGTAATATGAGGGTCATAATTCAAACCAAGGATATCGGTCGGTAAGCATCCGACAAGCGGTCGGAGGCTTACCGACCGACATCCTAATTAGGGCCTATGTTAGAAAATTAATTATAATTCTCCCAGGCTTTTTTCGATTCTCTTTAGCCTTTGAGGTATCTCTGTGGATTCTCTGTATTTCTTTCCCTAAATCAATTCCTGAGTTATTTACCAAGACTCCTGCCTTTAGGAGATCAATCACAAACTCTTTAAGTTCTCAAATTATTCCATCAGGAGTGGGCGTTCCAACCTTTCTACATCGCCCTGCAGAGATTGGTTTAGGGACCCTAGCGCAATTAATTCTGAGGTGTTCGTTTCTATCTCTCGCTGGTTTTTTTCCATGCTAGCTTCTAACACCACTGTGTTTGGTGTAATATCATCTCTAGGGCATGGCATAAGCGTTGGATGCTTTTTTTGGTTTGCTTCCAAGGTTGCAAACCTCTTCTGGATCTCAATATGGAGATCCAAGAGCATCTGTTATCTGGAGACACTTGCATAGTCATACCTTGAGCACCCAGGTGTGCACTTTCTATATTAAGACTGTCAGCGTCCTTGGTTCTGGAGGAAGGACATTTTACTACTCCCTCTCTATACTCCTCACCGTCCACAGCCCCACTCAACACCTCAAATCTATTCCCCATAGGTAAGCTGTCTCTCCTTCTAGCCACGCTTGTTGCAGGTTGAGGGTTATGGCTTTTGTTCGCCATTACATTAAAGTAAGAGTTTAGAGAGGGGGTTACATTTAATACAGCCGCCTCATTACCGGAGTCGATATTCTTTCCCTCGATCCCACACTTTTTCAGGGGTAGCAACACTCCGTTTTTTACCTGCTCTTTTCCTCTGGGCAATTACTTTACTCAGTAGAGTGGGCAAATCAAGATCTATCTGGGTTTCTGAGATATCCAAATTGACTCCAGTAGACACTGATATCTGTATACAATGGAGAGGGTTTTCGTGGACAGGAAGTAGTGGCGCTCAGCCTATATTCATGTATTGATATTTGAACAGAAACAATTTGGTATGGTGCTAACAGGGAAGGGGAGACCATAAAACCCCTTAATCTGTGAAGGAGGATCCTAACACATGTACATCTAGCAACAATCCCGTGCACTCATACAATATTACAATACATCGTGTAGACGTGTCTCGAAAGCGAATGGAAACAATCCAACGTTGAAGTCTTTAATTTCTTTAACTGGTCATCATATGAAAGCACACAGCCAGCCGACACGTGTTTCATCAGAGAAACAGTGATCTCTGACTCTTCAGGGCTATATAGCTGGATCCAAGATCAGTAGCGTCCCAAAGCCGGTGATAATTCCAAACCGGTACAGTATGATAAATCAATTAATAACTACTATTCAAAATGTAGAAAAGGTCTAGACGCCAGTACGAACACACAAAGGGAAAATCCTCCCAACTGCAACAATTACATATCAAAAATGGTAATGCTCCATATTTATCAAGTTGAAACACGTGTGCGTGCTTCCCGATAATTTTACTCGAAGGAAATCCTAGCGTCCTGGCGGCTACGATTCAAACCCGGTTCCAGCTATTTAGCCCTGAAGAGTCAGAGATCACTGTTTCTCGGATGAAACACGTGTCGGCTGGCGGTGTGCTTTTCATATGATGACCAATTAAAGAAATTAAAGACTTCAACGTTTGATTGTTTCCATTCGCTTTCGAGACACGTCTACACGATGTATTGTAATATTGTATGAGTGCACGGGATTGTTGCTGGAAACTGATATCTGTGTTTTTCCCTCAACCTCACCTTCTCTTCACTGGAGCGAAAACTGCCAGTCTGATTCCGCAAGGAGTATTCGCCTCTCTCCCCCAGCCCTCTGACATTGGCTGCTATTGTCCGGCTTTCCTTACACATGACTAGTTTTGCAGAACTTTCTCCTACCTGTTCTAGTACTGTGATGTGTTCAGACTGCCTCTCTCCACAGCTATCCTCCAAAAAGGCAGTTTTCCTCCTTTCTGGCTCTATGCACTTCGCCAGTGCTTCCCATGATAGCCAGTAACTTGTGTTGACTCTGTCAATGCCAAAGGTAATCAGTACAAGAGCTCTGCGTCCTTCCTTTACTCGAGACGCTGCTCTTCTACAGCCACACTCTGCATTCACTTAAAGGTAGAGAGGAACAAGGGTGCGATGAGTATGGTCGGGGTGAAGAGTTCAAATTCCTACTACTAAAGGTGCTCGGGTGAAGTCATTCTGCTATATGTCTCGCCCGCGGCACCAACCTGCGGCTGCACACTTAGCCATGTTCATCGCTCGTCATGTCAAGATGTAAACTGCTTTAGGAAATGATGGGATGGAAAAGTCCTCTGCATGGTAAGAGATGTGTACCCCTGCCCAGAGTGCCCAACTGTACTGTTGTCTGGATCTCTAATATTGATTTTTTGTGATAGGTGAACATAGATCATGGATGTGCACCATGACATAAGCCTGATTCACAAATTGCGGTCTTGTTGTTCCAGGAGGGGCACCCAAAATGCTGCCCTTATACTGCTAGAAGGCTACTGCCTTCACCAGGAGTAAAGCAGCACAAGTGTGGTGGTGGTAGCATACCGTGAAGTAATCAGCAGTAGTGACCAGTTTTTTTACCCTGTGTCACTGGCCTACAGACTCACTTCCCTTTTCAAACATTACACAGGTGTCTGCTTAACTCACCCCTGGCCTACATCAGATAGATGTGGAAGGGCATGCATGATTGAAACATGTGCTGAGTGCATGTGTACTCCCAAGAAGACTCTACACAAGGGGTGAAATGTAGTACAGTGCATGCATGGTAAATGTGTGTATGCTGGGTATGTTTAAAATAACACACTCTGGTACAATACAGAAAGGATCCAGTACTGAACAGTGTGTGCTGACTGAATCTGTTTGCTACATGTAGTTATGCTTGTGGTGTATAATACATGAGAACAGTGCTGTACAGTTAGTGGGCTTGGATTTACACCGAGTGTGAGTGCCTGCACTGGTACATTACATGGAGGATCTTGGGTTCCATTTTGGAAAGTCCAAGCCTGCCTGGTGGAAAACATGAGGAGTAGAGGAATCCAATCCCCAGAGATAGATTTGTTTATTGCTGCATTCTGGTAAGCTAGTAGGGGCATGCACTGGAGGATGGGAGAGCCAAACTCCATGCATTTCAAAGGGCTCTTTTAATCAATGATAGATCACAAGAAACCAGCCCACCCAACCCACCCCCCTTGCTACGCCACTGTCTTGGGAAGAGAGAGGTGGGGCTGAGAAAGAAATCATATAGAGTAGGGCAGGGAGCCCATGATTAACCTTTTGATGAACATTTCACTGTGCCTGACATCCAGGTGTGCACTCTGGTCACTCCCATGAATCTTGTAGTGGGTAAATCTGCTTTGGAGTCCTGCCTGCTGTGACAAACATCCTTCAGGAGGAAGAAGAAAGGGAAAAGATGTCCATTTCAAAGAAGCAGAACCCCAACATAAAACGTCAAAGACTCAGACACTAAATTACATTTTGTGTCTGGAAAAGGACTTTAAGTTGGGGAGTTTGAGACCCCAAACTTTGTAATTTGTCGAGCATCCAGAAGGGCTGTGTGAGGAGGATAAGCTCTGCAAGACTTCTACCTGTCACCAGAACTGGGGGCACAGGCCTGCTAGTCTCCCTACTGAAGGGACATCAACCAGGGAAACCAAGACTACCTGCACTGGAGCCTGAAGGACCAGCGCCTGCCTGCTTACCAAGAACAGTGTGCCCTGCAAGGAAGAGGAGAGCGTTGGAAGGAGCAAGGTCCATGTGGGAGCCCTATCTTGAGGACTTCCTGTGCGAGGTGTGAGGAATCCGCTCTTGCACTAATAGGGCCGTAGCCCATGTGCTGGATTGATTAGACGGCACCCGTGTGCCAGGAGGGGCCGATGTGGACTGAGTTGAGGAGCAAGGGTTGTGTGGACAGCGCCAGGCCTGCACGACCTTGTGGTGGGTGGCCCGTGTGCCAGAGAGGGGGCCCACAGTGATCATTAATGCAAGGTTAGTGTGACCGGACTTGTGAGTGTCTTCGCAGCGACCCTGTATGCTGGAGGGGCCACAGGAGATGCTGAGGCCAAGGGTTCAGGCCATCACCCAGGACCGAGAAATTGTTATTCTGACAAAGGCCGTCCCGTCCCGCATACTGCAAACTGCACCGAAGGAAGACCGAGGATCAAAAGACATCGCTGGAGCCCCGTCGGAGCTAGGAGATCAACCCCCCATGAAGGGAAGTGTTACTTACAGTGCAACTACCAGAGCGAAAACAACCCCGATTGCTAGCACCAGCCGGTAGCATGGCTTTGAGGAGAGAGCCTGCGCCTGCTGGGTTTTGCCAGTTGTGACTGCGTGACTTTGCCAATTCGGAGCAGGATTTTGCTGTGCTGCTGACAAGTTCCACACCACCGGTGTGGGTAAGACATGAACTGGGCATTTGGGACCCTGGGGAACATACTGCGATCTGTACTGCGACCTCATAGACTCGTGTGACTGAATTTCTGAAAAGGAATCAGAGGAAAGAAATCTAGTAAGGTCTAAAAGTTTACATTCCCTGGATGTGACCATCAGTGAATGGGGAATAACAATGAATCCGCTGCACTAAAGTTAGTGAGATGGGTAGTGGCTTGACAACTACTAGAGCTCCGACCTCAAGAGGAATTATGCTATTGCTTTTGTATGTCGCTTACCCTTCTATGTGCAGAATTAGAAATAAAATACTTCTTTTTATATAGGAACAATTTTTGAATGGACATTCATTTATTGTTCGCGTTGCCTGAATGTTGAGTTATGAGTTGTGTTTGACTGATCAGTATCTACACTTCCCTCTCAAAGGAGCCTTGACTGCTCATTCAATGCAACCTAACTGAGAATCAGGTGCATAATGGGTGCTTGGTCCAGTAGGTTGGGTCCCGGGACATCAGGAGTAAAAGGCCTCAGCCACCATGGGTAGGACCAGTAACTCCTGCTTCCTCCATGGCCCACTGAAAGGGATTCTGACAGGAAAGTATTTGCTTTCCATAGGAGTACTTCTTAGGTTTCAGTGGAGTTACCTGTGAAGTAGATCTTTCGCAAATTTTACGAGATAGTTCCTCTCAACTGGTTTTGACAGGAGGGAGAGTGGTATTCACTCTTGGACACCCTTCAATATTGTCTGGTGTGGAGTCCTGCTAAACTGATTCAGGATCACATAGTGTGAGTTTACGCTTCACATGGAGGTGACCATCTAAATTGACTTGAGAATAACTCTGAACTTTTAGCATGGAGCCCAATTGCTCTAGAACAGTGTTTCCAAACTTTTTAGAACTTCGACCCACATTGTAGAACAACAAATGTTCGCGACCCACTTGCCTTTAATGGACATGAGGCAGGGCAATTTTGTATGTAACTAATGCATTAGGTGGTAGCCCATTGTCATTTACAGTCAGCATATTTTCCTTCGAAATGGGCACAGACATACAGTTGTGCTGGTAAAACTATACAGCACACAAATGATCTGTGGAAACATGATTTCTGTGTATATTTATCATTTGTGCATCACCAAGTAAGTCTCCTGATTTGCTTTGGCATTTTTTTAAATTTGTGTCTCCAGCACACTTCAGAATTACACAAAAAGGTCTTCCTTTTTGCTTTCCTAACTGCTGGATGCATACAGTTCATTTACCGGTATTTATATTTTTTTGTGTGTTGTAAAAAAACAACATCCTACTTTGTCACATAATTCACTTTAAAATATCCTCTCACTTTGCAACCAGAGAAAGAAAAGTAAACATCAATTCCCATGTTACAAGAATAAAGCAGACTGACATTTGGCCTCTGTCTTTGAAGCACTTGCAAATGTAACAAGTTAAATACAGAACTGAAAGGCATCTTAATTTATTGCTCCAACTTTCACGACCCACCGAAAATCAGCTTGCAAGCCACCATTGGGTCGTGACTCACAGTTTGGGAACCAGTGCTTTAAAAAATAACCTCCTTTGTCCTTTGTGCAACTATTGGTTTTGGATTAGAGGTCGCTGTAGACAGCCACTAGAACCTAGGAGAAACACAATGGTAACCATTTGGGTGGGTCTAAACTGCAGCAGGGAAGGGTTATTTGAAAACTAAAAGATGACTGAAGACTCATTTCGGCCACTAGCAAAAGGGTGTATCTGAGGTGGTATTCTGTGCAAAAACAAAGAAGCAATGTACTGATATACGAGGCTGGTGTTCAGCTTTAAAAATCTCAACATACAAAGTCTAAAATAATATTTTGAATATCTCTGGAAAGCATTTATAACATTATGAATATCTGCAGAAAGTCCTTGGATGCCAGTGTTGAAGTATGAGACATTCCACTGCGGTATCTATAAATACAAGATTTGGCTCTATTCTGTTATTACAGATGATTTTGAATACTCATGATAGTTTTGGGCTTCACTCAAAATGGCTGCCTGAAAATGTTGCAATATTTGGGTCTTCTGAATACATTAGGTAGTTGTTCTTGGCCTAGTTGTTGAGTCATCTGTATCTGTGATGACCTGTACTTCCTTGACCATTGATTTTTTTTTTAAACATATTTTATTGGGGTTTCAAGCAACGCATAGACATATATTTCGTTACCTAACTGTATACATTTTTCAGTAGTGGGTGTCATCTTACAAATCAGCTTCATACTTATTCTATTTCCGTATTTATTTTGCATGTCCCCATTGTTACTACACATTCCTCTATTAACTTCAACAAACAAACTCTATACCTCCCACGCCCCTAGCAGATTCCAACAGTCATTCCATATTTGTGGTAGTCCCAGACTGTAATTAAATTGGTTGTAATGACCTAATCCCCTTCACCTCCTCTCCTCCCCATCAGGTCCCTTCTCCATCATTTTCCAGTGTAGGGCTATGTTAGCTATCCTTCTCTACAGTCCTGCGTTTTCCTCCCCTGCTGCTTGTGGCTCTGGGGTAGCTCGTAGAGACCTCCCGGTCGGGGTCATCTCTCCCGAGGTTAGATCAGGTTCTTTTAGACTATTGGCCAAGGTCTCCCAGACGCGAGTTCGCTCCAGTGCCCCAATCCCTTTCTTGGCGTTCCAGAGAAGAACTCTCCACTCACAGTCTGCCCACTTTTCTAACTCAGTCCTCGATTGAGGCTTTTCGGTCTCTCTGGGGATTTCCAATGCCTTGTTATCTCCTGTTTTGCAAGAAGCCAGTGCTAGGTCCTGAAATCGACTGGTAACCCAATTCTTAGCATTGTGTGGAAACAGTCCCAAAAGGCAATGAGCAGGAGTGGGCAGGATCGGCCGATCTATTGTCTCCCCAATAATGGTTGTTACTTCTTCCCATATGCCCTGCAATTCAGGGCATGTCCACACCATGTGAAGTAGTTTCGCACCCACCTCTCCACATCTCGGGCATTTCGCATCATCTTTCTGCAAAAACCTGTTTATCTTCCCGGGATTGAGGTAGGCCCTGTGTAGTATGTAGAAGGTAATTAGACGGAAATGGGCATTTCTTGAGGACTTGGCGATCCCCCCCAATATATTTTCCCAGGATTTATTTTCTATAGGGATAATCAGGTCCTCCGTCCAGCTATTCCGCAATTTAGTCAGTGGTTGTGTCGAATCTCTACTCAGTGCCCCATATAGGCATGTGACTGCTTTAATCCTACCACCCCCAGTGCCCAAGTATCCACAGGTGGCGTGCATAGGGGTTCAGCGGGACCCGGTCTCCAGTGTACTCTAATCACAGCCACTAGTCCCGCATGTAACAGAAAATGCCCCTGGGGCAGGTCGTAACCCTCTCTAAGGTCCTCAAATGGCATGAATTCTCCCCCGCTGCATAGGTCACCTATTCTCTTTACTACTGCTGTTTCCCAGTCCTCTGACCCCACCCATTCTGCTCCACGAGGAAGCACCTCCAGTGCCGTTATGGGAAGGTCAGGTGAGTATGGGAATTTGGTCTTAGTTTTTCGGAGCACTCGTCTCCAGCATTGCCTGGCTATTATGACCACCTTGGTGTCTCTAGGTGTGTCCCCGGTCTTACCCAACAACAACTTCCACAACATTCCCAGGTCTGGAGTGAAAGGATCTATTTCTCGGGTCTGAAATTGGAGGTCGCCTATCCATCTCGCCACTCATTGAAGCTGGGCCGCCAAGTAATATTGTTCAAAATCTGGGACTGCGAGTCCTCCTTCCCTTGTCGAACGTTGCATCGTTCTGAGTGTGACCCGCCTTCGAACTGTGCCCCATAGGAACGACATAATTATAGAGTGTAAGTCTGCATGCCATTTCGGAGGTATCCATATTGGAAGTGTTGTAAAAAAGTAATGCCACCATTTTCAGGAGAGCCACTCTCCCAGCTAGCGACAGCGGGAGTCCTCTCCAAAATTCCATGCTAGTCTTTAAGGATCTCAGGGCCTTACCCAAATTACCCTTGAATGTGTCAGCTTCGGTATGATAAAGATTCACCCCCAAATATTCCAGGCAGTGGGGTTCCCACGTAAGAGTTTCCAGTTCCGCAATAGGGACCCGACAGCCGTCAACGGAAACAACTTGGACCTCCTCCAGTTAATTTTCAGAACTGACATTTCTTCAAATTCACCCACAAGCGTCTTAACGCCCGATTGATCTTCCTGTGCACTACCCAGAAAAAGCAACAGGTCATCCGCGTAGAGGGCAATATAATGTATTTTTGTCCTTAATTGTATCCTCGGTAACACTCTCCCGTGAGGGCCAGAGAGGCCAGAGGCTCCATGGCAAGCGCAAAGAGGAGCAGTGACAGGGGGACATCGCTTCAGAGCCCCCTGTTCAACCTATATCTCTCCAATATTGTTCGTTCCGACCTAATTCTTGCTATTGGTCCCAAATAGAGTAATCTGACCCATGCCGAAAAACCCTGTCTCATCCCCATTTTTTCTAAAACTCCGTATAAAAAATCCCACTCTGGACTGCCAAAAGCCTTTTGCATATCTACTAAAAAGACCACTTCTTCGTGCCTCCCCCACACCCCCTCCAGTCATGAGGGCTATGAGCCGTCTGATGTTGAGTGCTGTGTTACGACCTGGTATAAATCCTGCCTGGTCTTGGTGTAATGAAGACGACATATGTGGTTGGAGTCTCATGGCCAGTATCTTGCTTAATATTTTAAAATCTACATTTAACATCGACAGTGGCCTGTAGGCATCACATTCTGTGGGGCTCTCACCAGGTTTAATGTGTGGGACAATCAATGCCTCCCGAGTGGTTCCCGGAAATTGGCCTTCTTCTAGGACTGCCTCATATACTTACTCTAGTTTGGGTGCCAATTCTTCGGCATATACCGCGTAAAGCTCTATAGGGAACCCATCTGTCCTAGGCGTTTTACCTTTGGCAAGGCTTTTGATTGCCGCCCTTATTTCCTGTATATTAATGGGGGCTCCCAAATCCTCAGCCTCCTCAGGATCCAAGGCAGTAAGAGGAATTGCATTCAGGTATTCTCTAATTATGTCAGCCCCCTGTCCTCCCCTGGAGTTATAGAGCCTGGTCTAAAATTCTAAGAATCTTCTATTAATGTCTTCCTGTCTATATAGTGTATATCCTTCCGAGTCCTCACTAGCCAAAACCAGGATGCCCCTCCGAGCTGGATTGGCCAGCCAAGCCAGCAGAGGACCAGTTCTGTCTCTGCGTGTGTACGATCAATGTGCCTCTTGTGATCGAAACTGCACAGTCTCTCTGTCTGCTTGGCCACTTCCTCCTTAGCGTTCATAAAGGCAGTGCTCAGCTCTGGGTTCCCAGGTCTTTGTTTCTCTAGCTCACTCAGGGCCCTGTCTGCCGTCTCAATGTCAGCTTCTAGTGTGCATCTCACTCCTATGGAGGTCGCCATGCATTTGCCCCTTAGCACCACCTTAAAGGCATCCCATTCCTTCAGTCTAGAGTCAGTTGTGTGTCGCATTTGTTGTGAAATAATTCGATATGCACTTCCTTATCTCCTCCCGGAAGACCTGATCTTCGAGAGCCTCGGGTTTAAGTTTCCATGTGGGGATACTCTGACGCATCTGTCCCCACTTTGAGTGGAGTAGAATTGGGTTATGGTCAGATAGGATACGAGTTAAATATTCCACCGCCTGTATCTGAGCATATATATCCGGGGAATGCAAAGTGGAGTCAATTCTAACATGTAAGACGTGAACTGATGAAGAGAAAGAATAATCTCTGCCCTCTGGATTAAGCCGTCTCCAGGAGTCAACCAGGTCCCATCAATCTAACCATCCCCGAAAAGCCCTGGACACTTTAATTACAGGCAAATCTCTCAACGGTGGGTGTGATCGATCTCTCTGAGGGTCTGCAATACAATTAAAGTCCCCCCAACAATAACAGACCCCAGCAGATATGTTACCAGAACACCTGTGAGTTTGGACAAAAACGTCCCTTGCTCTATGTTAGGACCGTATATACTCACAATCGCTGTCACGGCCATCTAGCCTGCCCCGTATCGCCACATACCGTCCCTCTGGGTCTATTACCTCCCCTGTATACTGGAATGGGACCCCAGCTCTGATCCAGATCAGGACTCCCCTTGAAAAGGTGGAATATGTTATGTAATGTAATTGGCCTCTCCATCTTCGCTGGAGCGCCTCCTCCTCTCGCCCAGTCAAGTGGGACTCTTGTAGTAGTGCAATATGCACTCCTCTTCTATTTAAGTAGGACTGTATTTTATACCATTTTGACATAGTATGCATCCCTCTTATGTTCCAGGAAACTATCTTGTATTTTTGGTGTGTAGCCATCAATGAACATCAAATGTACTTCCCATTGATACCTCAAGATTCTGCCAGTAGGTGGGAGGTACGGATCTACACTTTGTAAATGACTGGACTGTGAAATCTGCACCTCCCTTAAACATATATTCATAACAACCCCAACTCCCATTCCACAGGACAAGCAGGCAACCCCCCCTCATCTAAACTTTCAAAAACCATGTCCAATAACTGAAAGTGTGGGGTGGAGTAGGTCCTCCTCCCATTTGTTGTATTCGAGTGCATGTGGGCCCACCACCCCCTCACCCAACCAGTGCTTTGGATAATCTGTGCATTGTCCCCAGTCGGGTAGTGTATTGTTCCCTTTATTTTCTTCCTCTCCCCCCTCCATCCACTAACAAACGACTATGGTGACATGCCCCATTTTGAAGTTCCTTTCTTCAATAATACTTGCTGTTCTGTGACATTCAGATTATTTCATCTGCTTTGGCCGGTGTGACAAGGGGCAGTTGTTCCTGACTAGCCCCCTCTGTCGTATCAGTGCTGAGTTCTGAATCAGAGTCTCTTGTTTCTTCCCGCACAGGGGTGGTGACCCCACTGGAGCAAGGAGCACTCAAGGATGCCACTGCTGCCATGGCCTGTTCTCGTTCTCGCTGCTTCTCAGCTCTAGATGGTGCGGCCAAGTCTCTACTGCGACCCCTCTTAGGTTGCTTGTCCCTTCTCTTCGGCTGTTCCTGTGAAGAGCTCCCATTCGCCTGTCCCTCGATCCAGTCCCAAGTCTCTTGCGGGGAGCTAAAGAAGACAGAGCGGCTTGGTGTCACAATTCGCAATCGAGCAGGGAAAATCATTGCATATTGAATTTCCATTTGCCCCCGCTTCTTTTTAACGGACAGGTAAGAGGCCTTTTGCTGTTGAGCTTCCCTAGAGAAATCCAGAAATAGTCTGACCGTGCTATTATCTATATTTAGGGGTTCGTTTTTTCGGGCTTGGGCAAGTATAGGGTCTCTATCTTTGTAAAATAATAATCACGCCACTACAGAACGTGGTGCTCCTCCGGGGGGTGGGGGTTGCAGGGATTCTGTGTGCCCTCTCCAGTGTGAAGAAGGGGGACAAACCTTCCTGTGCCACCTCATCTCTGGACCATTTCTCGACGGAGGACACCATGTCTCACTCCTCAACTTTCTCCGGCAGTCCAGTGAGGCGGACAGTATTGCGGCGTGATCGATTTTTGGCATCCTGAGCTCTCATTGATAAAATCTTCACTTGGGCCTCTATTGCTTTAAGCCTGTCCGTAGTCGCATGTACACCTGGTGCCAAACTCTCCATATCTATTTCGACCATGGTCACTCTCTCGGTTAATCGCCGGTGGTCGGCTCTGAGTAGGCCCATTTCTTTGAGAACTGTGTCAATTTTATTTTCGACTGCAAGTCTCCAGGCAGTTATGGCCTGGAGGATGTCTTGAAGCGTTGGCGTGACTGGTTCCTCCACCTGTGACCCAAGTGCGGAGGCCGAATTCGAGTTTTCCTCCGAGTCTGACATGTTTTGGGACGGAGGTTCGATCTGCCTACGCTTGCTCGTTTTTCCCATGTCAACCCTCAATATTTTGGTCCGCCGAACCCGTGCAGCCAGTCGGAGCAGTTCTTTTCACATTCAGTAATCTATGGCAAGTCTTAAGGGCTCTTTAGAATGCTCTCATTCACTGTCGCAGTGTTCCTTCTCTTCACTGCTAAGGCCTCTCTCCTAATATGTTGTGGGATATGGGAATGGCGTCCCCCAGGTTCTGCATGACGTCTGTCCACCCTTACAGGCATGCCACACTCTACAGCGATCTTGACTCACCGCCACAATCAGTGCTTCCTCAATAATTCAGACTTGGGCTCAGATTCACACTTTAGCCCACCATGGAGATCCCCAGGCCCATTGGGCATAGTGCCAGGTGTCCAGTTTTTCCAGGACTCTCGCGGGATTAAGAGTTACAATGCTCCTCATTGGCCAACTCTCGCCTTTTCTTAACAGTTATTTGGAGCTTAGTATGCCTTATATATTATTTGGCCTTACTTCCTGGCCTTCACTGCCGCCAGTCAGGCCATACTCGCTCCCGGCCCACTGTCTTCTCAAGTAGGGAGGTGGGGGGAGAAGAATCAACCACCCACTGCCCCTTTAATGCTCCCACTCACCTCCGACCTCCACCACCTATGGGTCCCGGGGCTCTCAATCTCCTCTGATAGAGAGGGATTCCCCAGCAGTTGCGGACTATGCCTGGGCCTCACCTCTGCCCACAGGGGCCTCCCGGACCTTCTTCTCCACATGTAAGGCCTCACCGCTAGCAGACGCAGTGCGAGCTCTGGTCTCCTCTTGCAGAGTCTCGTCTCCGGCGGGCACAGCGTGAAGCCCCAGTCACCTCCGCTGCAGACCTCGGGCGCCACAGCCCTCCGCCTTGAGTTCTCGGCCCAACAGCAAGCCCCTTTCTCTTTTTCTTCCGGGGGTGTATCACCGCAGCTCCTCCATCCACAACATCGGCCAGTCTCTGGTCTTGGCTTGGTCTGCCCCTCGCTAGTTATGCAGCCCGTTAGCAGATTCGCTTTCCTCTTTCAGCAGCTTTTGTTCCTGTTCCGGCTGTCCCCGATATCTAGACCCTTTCTGCGATTTATCCCTCGAGGGCCGTCGCCATCCTGTGAACGAGCCGGTCGAGACACGCGAGCTCCGTTCTCTGTTCTATCCGCTCGTTACTTCGCCAATGTCAAAAGTTCTGGGCCCCCTGTGCAGCAGGGGGTCCCTGCGAGGGATAAATGGATTCCCCACTGGGTATATAGGGCAGGATGGGACTGAATAGGGATCGGCCGGCTGAGCTCTGTGAGGAAGGCTCCTACTCCATCGGCAGTCAGCCACGCCCTTCCTTCCTTGACCACTGATATGAAGGTTTTTGGAGGAATATAGTGGCTTTGGCATTTTTCTCAAGTTCAGGCTAAAACATGGCACTCCAGAAAAATCACCTCTGAAGAAATATACATGCATGAGGAATCACACAGCAATGACCTATGGGAACACACAACTCCTGGAAAAGGTGGGGACTGGCCAGGAAAGGATGTTCACTGAATCGTAGATGGATGTTGCTTACATTGGAGAGGGAATAGTAAATCTAACCTCTGCAAATTCAAACACTTTCTCATTGTTGCTTAAGTTGGAATGAGAATAATAAATCTCACCTCTCCAAAGTCCAACATTTTCTCTGTTGTCGCTCAGGTTGGAGTGTGAGCAGTGAATTTTACCCCTCCAAGTTAGGATATTTTTTATCTGATTTTTTTAAACATATATATATATATATATCCTACTGGCCGTTGTCAGTAGGTAGTTATAGTTAGGACCAAATTTCCATAGGAAACTCATTTTTTGTTTTCCCAATAACTGTGGCGCCGGTTGACGAATCTTCACGAAATTTTCAAAACTATTGGCCCGCGCCGGTCAGCTCCTATCTTGAAAGTTTCGGGGTGATTTGGCAAGCGGTGACCGAGAAAAAAGGGGGGTCCTAAAACGTGTTTTCTTCATGGTAATTCCCATAGGAAACTTTAGATACGGCTATAGCCCGAACTGCTGAACGGAATTACACCAAATTTGGCAAAAAGGTAGCCCTTGGTTCAGAAAGAGTCCTTTTTTTAAATGGTGTAAATCCGTTCAGTAGTTCCTGAGAAATTCAAAAAATAGAGGTCGGAAAATCAATTTCCCATAGGAAACTTTAGACACGGTTACAGCCGAAACTGCTGAACGCAATTACACCAAATTTGGCAAAAAGTTAGCCCTTGGTTCAGAAAGAGACCTTTATTTTTAAATGGTGTAAATACGTTCAGTAGTTGCTGAGAAAATCAAAAAATAAAAGTTTTGATATTTAGAGGCGCGGTGGATCTGCGCACCCTCCCGATCACGAGCTTTATTCTAATTGGCTGTCAACACTCCAAACCAGGAAGTGCTGGCAGCCATCTTGTGACTCGGTAGAACCGAGTCACAAGAAAAGAGGAAAAGAAACGCAGAAAACAAGAAAAGGGGGCAGGGGGCATGGATGAGTGGCGGTGTGTGAGTGTCTATATAGGTGTATGGGTGCGTATGATAGTCCTGTACTGAGTGACCATAAGTATGAGTGACTGTATGGGTGAGTGAGTGGATGTGTGTGTAAACCTATGAATCAATGAGTGGGTATGTAGTTATTAGTGTTGGAGTGTCTTTGGTTTTAAGAATGGCAGTCTGTAATTTAGAGTGGGTGTATCAAAGGTTATATTTGGGTGTGAGAAGATGCATCAAATTATCACATGGATGATGTCATCAGTGATGTCATCAGTGATGTCATTTGAGATGTCACCAGTGATGTCATCAGTGATGTCACTGACCATGTCATGAGTGATGTAATATGTGATGTCATCAGCAGTGCATTGCGGGGGCGCGAGTTATAGTTAGCTGAACTAACTATAATGGGGGAATTTCTGTGGTTTTGTACGAGTGAAATGTCCAACTAACTATCACTTTCCCTAAAACCTATGGCTTTTTCAGTGAATTTCTAAGGTTTTTTAAATGCTAATTTCTAACTATAACGTGCCTGAAACCTATGGTTTTTCAGTGAATATATATATATACATATATATATATATATACATATATATATATATATATATATATATATATATATATATATATATATATATATATATATATATATATATATATATATATATATATATATACATACATATTTATATATATAGCCACCACGGCTATATATTATCTACTGGCGGTCGCCAGTAGATAGTTATAGTTAGGACCGTGTTTCCATAGGAAATCTGAAAATTCTATTTTGAATAACTTTGGCGCCGGTTGACGAATCCTCGCAAATTTTTCAAAATAGGTGGGGCGCTCCGCTGCTACCCTGAAAGTCTCGGGGTGATTAGTCAAGCGGGGGCCGAGAAAAAAAGGGGGTCCCAAAACGCGTTTTCCCCATGCATTTTTCCATAGGGACATTTAGTCCAAGGTACAGCCCGAACGGCTGAACAGAATTATTTGAAATTTGGCAGAGAGGTAGTCCTCAGGTCAGGGATGTGCCTTTTGAATATCTGAAGTAAATCTGTTCTGTAGTTCCTGGGAATATTTCAGTTAAAAGTACATATATATCTATAAGCGCGCACCGTGCGCGTACGGTAAGCATACCGTACACGCACGCTGCCGTGCGCGAGCGTAATTCTGATTGGTGGTTACATGACAGTAAACATTCCAGTCGGTCGAAATCAGGAAGTGTCGGCCGCCATTTTGTGTGTCTCACACTAAAAAAACAAAGGTGGAGAATGTGAAAAGGGGGCAAGGTAGAGAGTTGCAGACCCCGTAGCCTTTGTCAGGGGGTCCAATAAGGACTCAGAAGTGTGAAAAATAAATTTTTATGTTTTCAAAATAAATCGCGGGGTACGCGCACCGTGCGCGTACGGTAAGCGTACGGTGGAAAAACCTTAAAAAAAAAAAATACTAATAAATACATAACTAAGCATTTAAAAAACCGTACAAATTCACTTAAAAAAACATAGGTTTCACACACGTTATAGTTAGGAATTAGCATTTAAAAAACCTTGCAAATTCACTTAAAAAACCATAGGTTTCACACAGGTTATAGTTAGGTGGACATTTCCCTCGTAAAAAACCAATGAAATTCCCCTGTTATAGTTAGATCAGATAACTATAACTCGCGCGGCCGCCACTCTATCACAAGGATGATGTCATCAGTGATGTCATGAGTGATGCCACTGACCATGTCATGAGTGATGTAATATGTGACGTCATCAGCAGTGGATTGCGGTCGCGCGAGTTATAGTTATCTGATCTAACTATAACGGGGAAATTTCATTGGTTTTTTACGAGGGAAATGTCCACCTAACTATAACCTGTGTGAAACCTATGGTTTTTTAAGTGAATATATATATATACATAGGTTTAAAAAAATCCAATAAAAAATGTTAACTTGGAATGGTAAAATTCACTGCTCACACTCCAACTTGAGCGACAACAGGGAAAATGTTGGACTTTGGAGAGATCAGATTTATTATTAATATATATTATATTTTTTTAAATGCAAAACTTGCAAGTCGTGTAATCACGGTACTAACATGAAAACCTATAGAGATGGTTTTAGTAACAAAGACCATCCCATCAACAAAGTACTTACTTGCAAAACCGAATTTGCTATTTATGTCCTCGAATGTCCATGCAGATTGAGATATGTGGGCAGTACGAAGCACGCTGTTCACAAACGCATATTACAACATCGCTGGGCAATAGCCAATCAGGACAACACCTATCCTGTGGCAAGACATTTTAGAGAACATCTCCATAGCGACAATAAGGGCCTTAAATTCTTTGTTATCGATGCAGTAGTCGCAAGTAGACGAGGAGGCGATAGAGAGTCTAGGCTCCGCAAACTTGAAACCAAATACATATTACAATTGGATACTAAACATCCGGGAGGATTGAACATCACAGAGGATTTGCACACATGTTTACCATAACTCTGAGTTAGAAAACATTTTTATGTAACAAATTCTGTTATAAAAAATTCTTAGTTTTAGAAGGGTAACCCCTAAGGGAGTTTTATCCTTTTGATAATTATTTATTGTTTTAAAGAATTCTTGAATCATAAGGTACGAGCGAATTAAAGCATATTTACATATTCTTTGCATTACAATATAGCCAACTGGAGTACCTGTTATCATTTTACCAGGTTATTAGTATCAGGTCTATTGCAAATCTGTCAAGTCATCCCGTAAGTAGAGCAAGATGATTCAAAATTTAATTGTGATCCACTCATTTTTCCCATCTGCCTAGGTTCGTCCCTTTTTAGATATTGTCCTTTTTGGGAAACATCGCAGTGCTGAGCTTTAGGTACCATGTAATTGGTAATACGTGTGACAATCTCTGTAATTATGATGTTAGGGTCAGGTGATACCGAAATACAAGATTTTAATTTTATATGATTGAATTGACTGGGCTCAGTCAATCTTACATACATTTGAGATGAATTCCCCTTACAAAAGGAAATTAATTCGATTGGGGTTTTATCACGACAAATAGGTTTTATTTACACAATTTAGTAGTTAGTACTTTTTTGCACATTGATTGATGAAACAGACCTATAGGATGGCGATTACGATAGATCAATATAGAGATTTAACCCATGATTGATTAGGAGACATGTGTTTCAACACTGGACATATTTGTGGTGGCTAATGAACAATGTGATATTCACACATATATCAGCACAACATATACATGTTTGTAAGAGAAATTCCACTTTGAGTTGGTACCCAATATTACATGGGAGAGTATCCCTATATATACAATGCAATTTCTCAGTAATTTTGTTGTACAGATGCAATAATGATTACGTTATTGGCTTTGATGTAAAAATAATGGCAGTTATCCATTATATCACTATAAGCCTTGATCAACATGTTATGATTGTTTACAGCGCTGTATTTGCACAAATGCGTATTTTGCACTAATAATGCGTATGTTTTTGCACTCAAATTGCATATTTGCACAATCAATGTGACTGTCTGCATTTTAAATAGCCACAGACCAGCATTAGAAATAATGAACCATTAATTTTTCGAGTTCATGTATTCGTTATCGTTACATAATGCTGCAGTATGTCTTTTATCTCTATTGCCAAACTTGTCACATGGTCTGTTTTAACCATTGCACTGTCACTTTATAAGGAGGATTTTGAATGGCTCACGTTGACATGTGATCAAGGCTCGGAGGAGCCGAAACGTTATGGCGGCAATTTGCACAGAATAAAATAATTGCACTTACTTCAATGGTCCGTGTCCGTGAATGCTGGGGAAGTGGCGAGGATTGAGTTACTGCCCATCTACAGAGTGTCTAATATATATATTAAACATATTTTGCACTTGCACTATTTTACATGCAATTAGCGAGGGTAATGTTGGTAGGCATGAGTTTAAAAATGTTGCAACAAATCAACTGAAAATGTTTAGATTGTGTTCTTCGTCTATAGACACAAACGATAAGAAGGTATTTATACCTGGACGTTGCTTTGGTATTTTTCCAAACAGGGTTTTAGCAAATCAGTGATATTTAATGTTTTTTAATCTTATTTATTATAATGAGGTTGATTTTAAACATATCTGATTTGCAGGAAAACACATATATACATATTTTTATCAATGTATACTAATTGATTTGGTTTTATAAATATTCTATTGAGTATTGTGAAAAAAACTCTACTATTTGCACATTGAACCAGTTGTGAGATGAAACAACAACCAATCTCAAATGTTTTCTCCATGTTTCTGATCCGACAAAACCTTGCACGCATGTCACTTTAAGAAAACGTGAAAAAAATGTAATTTAAAAAACACCTCGTGATGTATGAGCGCGTCATGTGATCAAGGTCCTTCAGGGATCGAAACGCGTCATGCTGGTCGTGGAAAGCTGTGGCTGAATAAATCTTAACAGCATTTCGAACTTTGTGGTCTGCACTCTGTTCTTTAGCGAGAAAACGACAGCTGCTTCCGGAGACAAAATGACATATATATATATATATATATATATTTATACATATTAAGTACCCAATTTCCAAATTTATGAAAAAAACGCCAGGACACCTTGAAAATGCAGTGTAGTAGTACTGACTGCACCAGCAACGCGTTTCAGCTTTCGCCTTGGTCACGCTCAAACGCGTTGCTGGTGCAGTCAGTACTACTACACTGCATTTTCAAGGTGTCCTGGCGTTTTTTTCATAAATTTGGAATTTTGGTACTTAATATTACAGGGTGCCGATACCCTGTGCGAGGACCGCCCTACAAAGACAGCCTCTACGCAACTATCGGGATTGATGTTTGTATATATATATATATATATTCACTGAAAAAACCATAGGTTTCACACATGTTATAGTTAGCGGAAATTTTACTGATAAAAAACCAATGAAATTCCCCCGTTATAGTTAGTGCAGGAAACTATAACTCACGCGACCGCAATCCTCTGCTGATGCTAATACTGTATTTAGACACTTATTTGCCCATGTCTTCTTCCATAAATTTTTAGCTATACATATATTACAAATATTTTTTTTTCATAAAGACACATATGTCATCAGCAGAAGATTGCGGTCGCGTGAGTTATAGTTTCCTGCACTAACTATAACGGGGGAATTTCATTGGTTTTTTATCAGTAAAATTTCCGCTAACTATAACATGTGTGAAACCTATGGTTTTTTCAGTGAATTTGCAAGGTTTTTTAAATGCTAATTCCTAACTATAACGTGTGTGAAACCTATGGTTTTTTCAGTGAATTTGTACGGTTTTTTAAATGATAAGTTACTTTACGCCATTCGTGGCGTGCGCGCCCACTTAACGCAGTTCGTTCCGGGCCAATCAGAATCGCGCTCGCGCACGCCACCGTACGCGTACGGTAAGCGCACCGTAAGCGCACCGTAAGCTGGCTCAGATAAATATATTGATTTAAAGGCTATTTTCTCAGAATCTACTGAACAGATTTACACCAAACCTACAAAAGGCACTTCCTTGACCTGAGGACTACCTCTCTGCCAAATTTCAAGTAATTCTGTTCAGCCGTTCGGGCTGTAGCTGTGTCTAAAGGTCCTATGGAAAAATGCATGGGAAAAACGCGTTTTGGGACCCCCCTTTTATCTCAGCCCCCGCTTGACGAATCCCCCCGAGACTTTCAGGGTAGGAGCGGAGCGTAGCGCCCCACCTATTTTGAAAAATTCGCAAGGATTCGTCGACCGGCGCAAAAGTTATTCAAAATAGAATGTTGCGGATTTCCTATGGAAACGTGGTCCTAACTATAACTACCTACTGGCGACCGCCAGTAGGTAATATATATATATATATCATCGACAATCCAGTAGGACGTCCGCCCAACAAACAGATTGATGCAGGCTCACTTTGATGCTCCAATTTCGATTTTTATTGCCATGTGCTGTATCCCGCAATGCGTTTTGGCCGCCACTGATGGCCTTGATCACACAGTGCTGCACCGCCCTCTTACGTACTCTTATAAACACGTGTTACGTCAAAATAGAAAGCAACAACAGACCCCACATGCCTCTCTAGTGCTCTTTGCATCACCAATCAGTTCCCATGTTTTTGGCTATGTACATTAGTTTTCAGATCTTGCACACCCAAATCAAATTACCAAATTTCAAATTTGTTTATTGCAATCAATTCACTATTACCATCATAGTGACAATTTATTCATATAACAACAACTAATGACACATGTTACTGCAGTACTTGTCATTTAAAGTGCTCATGATTTACAGTGCTTAGTTATTTTTCACGGCCCAACAATAGTTTGTTAAGCTCCATACACCTAATTCCTGCAGTTTGCGTCCCATACAACATTTTGTAACTCATAACGACCAAATCATGTAAGTTATAAAATTAAGCCCAAGTGGGCAGTGTCCATGATTAAAACCCACAGGTGTACCTTTCATCCAGGTTCAAATACACCCCCAGTTACCGATCTGTGACTGGGGGTGAATGTTTTGCCAATGTGAAACATTCCGTCTATCATCTTGTGTGTTTTGCTGTTCGCCCTATGTGGGAAGGGTATGGCCAGACGTGGGTCCCGTGCTCACTACGCCACTGGTGTCAAGCTATCCTGGCTGAAGAGGGGTGAAACCCCGAAACTGGTCCTAAGGATGCTTGATTCCGGTCCAGGGAAGACATGGCTTGGCAGTTCGGGCTGGACTGTTCCCATGAGGCACAGGGTAAAGACTGATTTGCATATGGCCATGTCTGAACTGGGGTGGCGTGGTGAGCAAAATAGCGATGGATTTAACCCAGATCTGTGACTGGGGGTGAATGTTTTGCCAATGTGCAACATTCCGTCCATCATCTTGTGTGTTTTGCTGTTCGCCCTATGTGGAGAGGGTATGCCCAGACGTGGGTCCCGTGCTCACGCCACTGTAGTCAAGCTATCCTGGCTGAAGAGGGGTGAAACCCCCAAACCGGTCCTAGGATGCTTGATTCCGGTCCAGGGAAGACATGGCTTGGCAGTTCGGGCTGGACTGTTCCCATGAGGCACAGGGTCAAGACTGATTTGCATATGGCCATGTCTGAACTGGGGTGGCGTGGTGAGCAAAATAACGATGGATTTGACCCAGATCTGTGACTGGGGTGAATGTTTTGCCAATGTGCAACATTCCGTCCATCATCTTGTGTGTTTTGCTGTTCGCCCTATGTGGGAAGGGTATGCCCAGACATGGGTCCCGTGCTCACTATGCCACTGGAGTCAAGCTATCCTGGCTGAAGAGGGGTGAAAACCCGAAACCGGTCCTAGCATGCTTGATTCCGGTCCAGGAAAGACATGGCTTGGCAGTTCGGGCTGGACTCTTCCCATGAGGCACAGGGTCAAGACTGATTTGCATATGGCCATGTCTGAACTGGGGTGGTGTGGTGAGCAAAATAACGATGGATTTAACCCAGATCTGTGACTGGGGGTGAATGTTTTGCCAATGTGCAACATTCCGTCCATCATCTTGTGTGTTTTGCTGTTCGCCCTATGTGGGAAGGGTATGCCCAGACGTGGGTCCCGTGCTCACTATGCCACTGGAGTCAAGCTATCCTGGATGAAGAGGGGTGAAACCCTGAAACCGGTCCTAGGATGCTTGATTCGGGTCCAGGGAAGACATGGCTTGGCAGTTCGGGCTGGACTGTTCCCATGAGGCACAGGGTCAAGACTGATTTGCATATGGCCATGTCTGAACTGGGGTGGCGTGGTGAGCAAAATAACGATGGATTTAACCCAGATCTGTGACTGGGGGTGAATGTTTTACCAATGTGCAACATTCCGTCCATCATCTTGTGTGTTTTGCTGTTCGCCCTATGTGGGAAGGGTATGCCCAGACGTGGGTCCCGTGCTCACTACGCCACTGGAGTCAAGCTATCCTGGCTGAAGAGGGGTGAAACCCCGAAACCTGTCCTAGGATGCTTGATTCTGGTCCAGGGAAGACATGGCTTGGCAGTTCGGGCTGGATGCATATGGCCATGTCTGAACTGGGGTGCCGTGGTGAGCCAAATAACAATGGATTTAACCCAGATCTGTGACTGGGGGTGAATGTTTTACCAATGTGCAACATTCCGTCCATCATCTTGTGTGTTTTGCTGTTCGCCCTATGGGGGAAGGGTATGCCCAGACGTGGGTCCCGTGCTCACTACGCCACTGGAGTCAAGCTATCCTGGCTGAAGAGGGGTGAAACCCCGAAACCGGTCCTAGGATGCTTGATTCTGGTCCAGGGAAGACATGGCTTGACAGTTCGGGATGGACTGTTCCCATGAGGCACAGGGTCAGGACTGATTTGCATATGGCCATGCCTGAACTTGGGTGGCGTGGTGAGCAAAATAATTATGGATTTAACCCAGATCTGTGACTGGGGGTGAATGTTTTGCCAATGTGCAACATTCCGTCCATAATCTTGTGTGTTTTGCCCTCACACCCCTGGGCCATGGTACCACTGCACCTGCTGAACTATCCATAGCTAAGCGTCTGGTTTAATGTGACTTTATGTTCTTGCCTTAAGCTGCAAAATATAGTAATGTCAATGTTCAGAAGTAAGCAGTTTAAATAATTAATCAATCAGATTTATTAATTTAAATTACAGACATGCTTAATCTGCAAATGGCCCTTCTGATTGGTTTAACAAGGGCAGAGTGCGGCATTGTTATGTAACTTCCTTTGTAGCCCCCCCCCCACACACACAGACATAAACACACACGTTCGTGCTCCAGTTTAACACGTGAGGTGCTGTTTGCAGTCACCAATAAGTGCTGTGCACACATCCCTCAGGCAGCACAACTTTACTGGGGCCTTAAAATGCATTCCTGCAGGGCACTGCCTGAGCAGAGGCTTTGATTGGCATCGTGTTTATTTATTGCTAAGCGAGAGGCTGCCTGTGGGCAAGACCTCACCAGCACGCCTTCCAGTAACACATCTGTGAAATCGCTGTTTCCCTTGCTGCATAAATCGTCGAAAGCTTCCTTTCTCGCATGCTGTCAGGTGGCGAGTTACGAGGTACCACCCAGCTTGTGAGGAGCCTGTAAAAGCAGCCGGGGCACAGAAGGGGCCTCGCCGCCGCACACTACTTCCATCTTTAAAGTGCAATGTTCACTCTCTGTCTGTGTGCCTCAGGCCACTGCTTTTGAGACTTGCTCTGTGTGTTTTTTAAACCCTGGAAATTGCTGGGCCTCAAAGGTGGGGAGGGGGAGGGTATCAGATTACATGAGTGAGGAGGGAAGGCTCTGAAAATTGGAGAAGGCAAAGTTTGATCTTTTCCATGTTGAGGGTTGGGAACAATAGACGCTTTCTGCCTGTGAAGCACTTCAAAGGGCCCAGTGAGTGACTGCTTTAAGTAAGACTTTGTAGTGGATTACTGTGGAAATTCACAGATGCCCGCTCCAGCGCTGCCGCCTTATCACAGCCTCGGGGCCCGGTAGCCCGGGGCCCTCTTTGCAGGTTGGGCACGTGGTGCGGGCAGATGTAAGCAGAGGGGGTCGAGGGGAGATTTCAGTCAGATGAGAAGTAGGAAACCATTCTGTGTAATGTTTGTCTGCAAACAGGTGTTTGCGGTGGCACCGCTCGCAGCAGCACTGCAACATGGTGCATTACTAAGAACATGCACTGTTATGTTTTTTGGTAAGAAACCCTAATACAACCTTCTTTTAATGACAGTGTATTCCTTACTAAGAACCAGTATCTGAGCCCCTCAGATTTAATGCCCGTTACATTATATTCGGCCACATAAGAAGTATTTCTGCGGTTGGAAACGGCTAATCCGGCCTTTTCGACCGCAAAAATGCATTTCATATTTACAGAACACACATTAGGATTTGGTATTTGGAAGGGGCGTGTTTAGAGCGTCCCTCCCAAATACCAAACCTGAATGGGATGTATGAATGTTGTGCGACCGAATTACAGATCGGAAAACATTCATATTTTACTGACTCCGTGAAGGAGGTGGTAGCCCATTCGGAAATTGGAAAGGGCCCCTTCCCCTTTGAGAATGGAAAACAAATATTTTTTAAGAGCAGGCAGGGGTCCCACCGACCACTTCATACTCTTAAAAAATGTTATTGCAAAGCTTCAATTTTTTCATGTGAAAAACGGAGCAGCTGCTTTGAAGTCGCTCTGTGTTTCAGTGTGCAGGCGGGAACCCGCTAGCACCTCGAAGCGGTATTAGAGATCCCCTTGGGAGATTAAGGGGGGAGAGGGGGGCAAGCCGACACCAGACCACTTTATTGTGCGTGAAAAAGGCCGCTTTATTGAAACAGGTGCATATCACAATTTAAACTCCTTGGCCACTGCCTTACAAAACTAACGCCTCGCTATACAATAACCTCCTGACCCCTTGTGTTTTCCCCCCATCCCTACGATCCCCACATCATTTCCCCCATCCCCCAAAATACAACATAACATTCCATAACCAACATATAACCCAATCCTACACCATGTAGCCTTTCCCAACTCCCAAACTCCCCTGACCGTAACCCCTACCTGCCTTCTGTGCAACTGTAACTATCCAACCTCTAATCTAAACTTATCCAACCTGGATACCCTTTACCTGTCCCTGGACCCAAATTACCAAACCTCTAACAACAAACTCTAGCCAATCCCGGCCAAATGTCAACCACCCCGCCAGCCAGGAAAAAGGGGGAAGTGTCGGCGGCTACGCCTCTTCCTCCCTTTTTTCTGCCCCCCCCCCCAAGCGCCGCGACCCCGCATGACTTAACGCCTGTAAACTCCCAGCAATCGTGCCAACACCTCCCTCAACTCCAAAAGGTACAGGTCCATTCCCATCCGGGACAAGTGCACCCCATCATCCCTGAACATTTCCCGCGCATCGTAGCGAATGTCCCCATGTGCCAAGCGGCCAATCCCCAAATGCCGGCAAAACCTCACCATCTCCGTATTAAGCTTTCGCCGCGCCTTATCCACCGCACCTGGGTTAACAGCACCCCTCCAACTCCTCCGGGGGACAAATTCAGTCCACACAATGGAACAACCCGCCCATCTCTCCTTAATCAAAACCAAGTCCTTCTGCATTGCACGCATCAGCGCCAAACCTGTCTCCCTCACCATGTCGTTCTCCCCCAAATGAAGAACCAACACATCTGGGCACCGACCTGCCCTTAAGAGCCCGTTCAACACCGGCACCAATTCTTTCCATCGCATCCCCCCCCCACCCCTCCACCCCACAGAGAACAAATCTTTATTGAACCCCAAACGTTCCCCAAAATAGCTCTCCTGCGCCTGAATTTGCGCCCTCCTCACGAACGAGTGCACCACAATCCAAATGGACATTTCTCTGGCCAGGGGTCCCATGACCGAACCTGAAAAGAAAAACAAGAATGAAAACCTAGCCAACACCCCCTTGAAAACTCTGCTGTTCTGATGTCCCCCCCCTACTTTTTTATTTATTTATTTATCTTTTTTATTTTGTCACCCTGGCCCCCGTCTCGCTGCGCACATAACGCTGGTAGCAATTCGAAGACCACCTACCCAACTTCATGATGTCTTCCCTGTCCCAACCCCTCGCATGTGCCTCTGACGCTGCCCCAATGCGAAAAGAATGCGTGCCAAAACCCTTTTCATCGACCCCCAATTTCCTAAGTGCTTTCCGCAGCACTGCCAGCAATTGCGAAGCTTTAACACCCCGCCCCTGCTGATGGGAAAAAACCAGTCCCCCCCAGTCCCCCAGAGCACGAATTCCACCGCCGTCCCCACCGGAACGGACAAACCGTCGGGGAGCGCCATTTCCTCAGAGTAACCCACTTCCCCCGACTTTTTTGGTCTGTTTTCGCCTTCCGCAGCCAAATGCTAACTACCTGCTCCCCAAAGGATACCTCATCCCAGGTCAAACCCCGTTCCCTTTTCGACCCCAGCAATTCCGACACTCGAAACGCCCCGAAAAACATCCAAGACATGATCGTGGCGAACAGCAAGGCCTCCCCACCATCCCAGCACACCTCGGGCAGAACCCCCAGCACCCTGCCTAACATCTCCCAGGACAGTGGCTTCCTCACCCAGGCCAATCTCCCACATTCCCACGCCCAGCCCTCCAAGATCCGAGCCCCCAGCTCCCCCACGGATGGCGCATAGCCCCACAACAATTTTCCGATGAACGCAACGCCTGCCAACTTGCCCACTATCGTCACCCTCGTCAACCCTTTCTCCACCAGGTCCAGTATAAATTGCACGACATCCTCCCGCCTCTCCGCCCCGGAAGCCCGCCACTTCGCCCCCGAACGGACAAACTCCTCCCATGCCGCCCTGTATGCCAGTTTCGTCGACCGCGCTAATGAGCCTAGAACCAATTGTAGCATCCTGTATTGCCTACTTCCCAGAGTTGGTTTGGCATCCTGGTCGGGTTCACGTCTGCATCCTTGGCGAGCCCACGGAATCTCCCCCACTGTGAACGAGACAAGGCATCCGCAATGTCATTGTCCACTCCTGGCACATGCACCGCGCGAAACGCAATATCATGTCTCAAACACCCCAGCACAAAAACCCTCAACAGCTTGAGCACCTGCGCATCCCGCGCCGACTGCCTGTTCACCACCTGTACCACCGCCATGTTGTCGATCCTGAACGTGACCTTTTTGTGGGCCAACAAAACCCCCCACAGTGTGACCGCCCCCACTAAGGGAAAGAATTCCAAGAACGCAATGCTCTTGCCTCCCTCCAACCATTCCTCGGGCCAGGGCTCCGCACACCACCTCCCCTGCCAATACAGTCCAAATCCCTTGCTCCCCGCTGCATCTGAGAAAATCTGCACATCCCACACCATGTCCACTTCTCTCATCAAAGGCACCCCGTTAAACTGGTGCAGGAAAAACTGCCACATCCTCAAGTCCTCTCTCACCCCGGCTGACAGCCGCACATGATGGTGTGGAGGCCTCTGCCCCTCCAACGCTCGCCCCAGTCGCCTACAGAAAGTCCGCCCTACTCTGACCACCCTACACGCAAAATTGAGATGTCCCAGCAACACCTGGATGTCCCTGACCGTCACCTTCTGTCGTGCCAACACACTGGTCAACAGTTCCAACATGTTTCGCTTTTTATCCTCCGGAAGGCGCGCCTCCATCAGGACCGAATCCAATTCAATACCGAGGAAAGCCAGTGCCGTACTGGGACCCTGTGTTTTCTCCGGGGCCAGTGGCACGCCCATGTCCCCCATGATCTCATGGAAGCTGTCCAGACCCTTCTGGCGGTCCGCGGAGTCTGAGGTGCCGACAAAAAAGAAGTCATCCAAGTAATGTGTCACGCCTTGGTGACCCGTCCGTTCCGTAAACAGCCATTGTAGGAACGTGCTGAAACATTCAAAAAGTGCGCAAGACATGGAGCAGCCCATCGGCAATGCCTTGTCCACATACCAGTGACCGCCGAATTGTATGCCCAACAGATCCCAGTCATCTGGATGAACTGGCAGCAACCGGAAATCTGACTTGGTGTCGCACTTTGCCATCTGTGCTGCTGCGCCCGCGGTCACCACCAGTGCCATAGCCACGTCAACAGATGAGTAAGACACAGTGGCCGTACTTTCCGCAATAAAGTCATTGACCGACCCACCTTCTGGCCATGACAAATGCTGTATAAGGCGAAACTGGCCTAACTCCTTCTTGGGTACCACTCCAATGGGTGACACAATCAAATTGGGAAACGGCCACTCGCGAAAGGGTCCCGCCATGCGGCCCTCCTGTACCTCCTTGTCCAGTTTCGTTTGCACCACCTGTGGATGCTCCCACGCCGATCGCAAATTGTCTGCCCATCTCCGGACCCTCGGCCCCTCGTACCCCAACCTGAACCCCTCTTGAAACCCCGATCGCAGCTGTTCTGCCGCCGCCCTGTCCGGATAACCCCCGAGAGCCCCTACTAACTTCTCTACCCTAACCGGAGTACGAGCCTTTTGGCCCAGGCCCCCTCGCCCCCCTCCCTCCTCCCGCCTGCTGAGACTGCTGCTGGGCTCCAGCCTTAGGGGCTCCGGACTGCCACTGTTGACTGCTGTGCGCCGGACCTTGCGCCCCCCAACACTTGACCAGCGGATGTCGCTTGCCGCAGCCCGAGCATTCTTGCCGAAACTTACAATACTTTCTCGTGCATAGTCCTTTGTTAAAGTCCCAGCAAGCACCCTTGTCTCCTGTCGTCCCCCTGCCGGCTCCACCCACCCCCCCGCGGGTGGGACCCCCTCGAAAGGGCTGATACACTAGCGGCAGCCCGCTGGCCGTAAAGATAGTCTTCCCCGACCCGGCAAGGCCCATGGTATGCTGCCACAGATCCGTGTCCAACTCTCCCCACTTTGCCTCCGTATCCCATGCCATGCGCGCCCGGAATTCCTCATCATACTGAGCCCAGGCATATCCACCCCCTGTAATCTGCGCCTTCCAAATGACGTCCATGTATTTAAACATGGCCACTGACCTCTCCGGAAACTTCTCACAGTACACACTGGCATATATCAGAAAAGCCGCTGTCCAGTTCTCTATTGTCAGAGGTACCTTAGGCCTCTTTGCCAGCTCAAATTCCTCCTCCTTAGAGCCCTCTTTCGCCCTGACCTCTCTGTGCAAGAGTTTGAGCATCTCCACATACTCCCCTTTCCAGATCCTTTCTTTTGTTGCCAACATCAAGTGCGCCCCCAAGGGCTTGGTCACTCCCATATATGGTAACCGCTTTATCTTCAATTCCTTACTCTCCAGTTTTGTCTCCCCTGCCTTTGCATCCCCTGTCCCTTTCTCGTCCGTCCCCTCCGTCTTGGTCTGACCGCTGTCCCCCTTGTCCGTGCCGTCCGTGCCCACAGCCACATCCACCACGTACGCACCTTTGCGCAATCTTTCCCCTACCCCCCCCTCCACCCCCGCCCCCCCACTCCTCTTGACACCATCATTGGACGCCCGAGCAAATGTTTATTACCTGGCGCCAATGTCTCCGTCTGCCGCTCCTCCCGGCGTCCTGACTTGGGGGCCGAGCTGCTTTCCCACCTCGATGTCCGACCCGTGGGCTGCGCCTGGCGTCGTGACACCTGCAAGAAACTAGCCACAACATTACTCGGCCCCCCGTCCCTACCATCCCCCACCTCTCGCAACTCTCCTTCCTCCATACTATCCTCCTCATAGTCCAATTCCTCCTGCCCTGCACCCCCAGTGCTGCCCGCTGGTGGTGCCACCTGCTTCCGCGGTAAAACCACAGTCTCCTCTCCGGTGCTCCTCCGGCGATGCCCCCCGGGGCGCTGTGACCCCGTGGGTGTTGGGGCTGGCGAGTCCGTCACGGGCCTACTTGTGCCAGCCGCGCTGGGATCCCTCGCTGGTACCGGGCACGCCGCCCGAGGCTTCACCCTCCCTTCTCCTTGGTGTCGCCGGGCCGCTCCCAGCCCTGCCAAGTCCGGCACCCCGCGATGTTCCCGCTGTCGCTCCGCTACCTGAAAAGAAAAGGAATGGTCTGGTGTGCTGGGCCTACCTCCTTTCCTATTGCCATCCCATCCCCGCTTACCGGCCCCCGACGTCCCCGTGACCCACGCCTGTCCCGCCGCGCTCAACTCCACAACGTCCTCTTCCCCCCCATCTCCGTCGTCGCCGTCACTCCACTCCCCCTCCCCGCCCCCCCACCCCTTGTCCGCTCGCCCCAACCCCTACCGCGCCCCCCTCCCATCCCCCCTCTCCCCTACCCCCCGTCGCCCCCATCCCAACGCCCCCGTCTCCAGCCCCCGACGCCCCCCCAACCCCTCCGCCCAGGACTCAAATATGTCCAGGCCCTCCCAGTCCCTCTCACTGCCCTCCGATTCAAACAGCACTGGGGATTCCCCCCCTGCTGCTCCCCTTCCAATATCCCCCTCCGCCTGGCCCCTCCCGCCTCCGCCAGGCACCGCCACGCTCCTGTCCCGTACGTCCTGCTCTATTCCACCCGCGATGCACCCCCCCCACCCCTCCCCCACTCTTCCTTGGACGCCTCTTGTCCCTGCGCACTCGCCCCCTTGCTGGGTCCCGCGTCCCTCCCCCTCGCGCAGCCCCCCGCTGCCTGCTGCCCCTTCCTTACTTCCCCCTTCACTCCCTGCTCCTGCCCGCCCGCCCCTGCTTCTCGCAGACCCTGTCCCCCTACCCCCTCTCCTCCGACCCCAAACAGCGAGGCAGCGAGGCGCCGCTCCGCGCCGCCCCAAGACACTCCCGCCGGCAATATTCCCCACTCGGGCACTTCCCCGAGCCCTTCCTCCTCTTCAGACTGATCCGCCCGCCCCAGCGCTCGCCGCAAGCCTCCACGAGTGACAGCCTGGCCCTCCCAGGAGCGTCCCCGCACCCCCGCCGTTGCCTTGACTACGGCTGCTCCCCTGCCTGAGGAGCGGCCCGCGTAAGACTTAGGCCTCTCGAAGGAGGCACCCGACGCCTTCCCCCTTCGCGTCGCTCGTCCCCGCCCCCTCACCGCCTCCCTTCCCACCGCGCACTCCTCCGCCACCACCTCCGACTCCGGGGCAGCGCTCCTGGTATACGCGCTGCCCCTGACACTCACCGCTCCGCCCAACGGACTCCCGGGGGGCGAACACGCCGCGACGGCGGCCGCCACCCCCGCAGACGCGCGCCTCACCGGGCGCCTCGTCCAATTCGCGTCCTGCACTAGGAGGTCCATCCTCCCCGCCTCACTCAGCAGTCGGATGGCCTCCAGAACCCGAAAATCTCCAGCTGCCATGACCACAGGTACTCTTTTCCTCACTCGAGGCCTACACCTACAACAACAGAAACTTTAAACTCGCACACCCAGCCACCAGGTCACCAAGCCTAAAATGGTGGCTGGGCTGGCGCGCGAATTCCCTATATACCCCTTGGGCTCCTATCCCTGGATTTGGGCTACATTTGGGCTATCCCCAAATGTAGCCCAATTATTACAAAATGGCCGTTCGGCCACTCCCCCCCCTCCCCCCTCCCAATCTGCCCGGGAGGCAGACCTCGCGGTGCTCGGCTGCCCCCCAGGCTCCCATTGCAGGCGGGTGCAGTGAGTAACTTCACCTGCCTGCAAGGGGATGTCTGGGGGGTCCATGGGACCCTCTTTCCCCCCTCCAGAGTGGTGGTGCACTGTCAGTGCACCTCCTGAAAGCTTCTTTGCCTCTGCGCCTGCATCTATAATACAGAGAAAAGCACGGTGCAGAGGCAAAGGCATTACCTCATTTGAATGGGGCCACACCCCCATGCAAATGTGGGAATGCCCTCTGATGATAAGGCTGGAGCTTTATGTGCGCCAGCGCTATCAGCATTACATAAGGAGACATACAATCGTCTGCGGCCCCTTCTGTAATGCCAAAGTTCCCCGGGGGCAAGCAAACTGGGTGCAAAGGTCCATTGTGCCCCCGGGCCAATTTCGTAATACTGCCCATGGTTGTATGCTGACCCAAGCAAGTCACCATCCCTGTGATATTTGTGATTCCCATTGGGTTGCAAACAGAGATCTACCTCATGAATATTAATACGGTAGATCTATTTGCGACCCACTGGGAATTGCAAAATGTGTAAAGCACACATTTGTACATAGGTGTTTGCGATTACCAAAGAGCGAATCGCAAAACGAAAAAATTCACTATTTGGTCATTGCAAACCCTCACCTACATACATCTGGCCTGAAGCACTTAAAATTTAGCACTTTCATCAGGCTTTTTCAAGGGGGCTGGCTTAATGTGAACCATTAGAGGCATTAAATGTTGTAGGTATGTAGGACCATCCCTTAGCAAATACTGACAAAGCCAGTACTACTGACCTTTTTTAAAATTTTATTTTTTATTGAAAAGTGTATAATGGGATGGCTATTAAGGTGTGCTGTCTGTCAAAGGGACTACTTTCACTGGCTACAACTGAGGGTAGGAAATTGAACTCCAGGATCTCAAATCCCATTTACCCACCTGAGCAGGATAGCGTGCCCTAGCTGGAAGTGAGAGAAGCTACTCGTTGTTCTCTGAGGGCTGCTATACTTGTAATGGGAATGTTACAACACTACCTCCCAATGCAGTCACACTTTAAAAAGAACAGAGCCATGACTTCTCTGCATTGGTACTAGTACCGTGCCCTAAATTGGGCACTACTTTTAATATCCGTGAATACAATGTCATTACACACCATGATATATGCAGGCCCAACCACAGCAATACCAATAAATGAAAATTCGAGGCACGTCATAAAATGTGCTCGCATAACAATCTCGATACCAGTAGAAACAATTCCAATGTATGCCATAATCTATACACGCATAACAATGTTGATACCAGTAGAAACAACATAAATGCATGCCATAATCTATACATCCATAACCATGTCAATATCAGTAAAGACAATATCGATGTATGCTCTGACAACTGTACGCGCAATACTGAGGATGTCTGTAAAAATGATATCAATGATCACCATGTTAATTGTACATAACATACCACTGCTGTCAGATTCACCAAATATGACCTCCCCATCAACCCCGAGTCAGAGATACATGGTCAGACAGCCCCTGGCACCCAAACCCAAGCCTACCGATTGACAGATCAAAGGTGGGGTTACACTTAGCCCAAAGACAAACGTGCACGCAGGAAAACATTGATCAATCCCACAGATAGGCAGTAACACCCCAAACAGGTTCGAGGAAATTGGCCCCAATAAAACACGTTTGGACAAAGGCACGCATTCCAAAAATACCACAAATATAGATGGCACATAAAGTTAGGGACACTCAGCAATCAGGCCACAGCATACACATCACATGTAGTGGTCACGTGCTCCCAGGCTGGACATCTGGACACATACACACTGGCCCACACTAGCTATGTGTCCTCCGTATCAGATGGTTGTACTTGCTGTTTATGACTAGGCCAAGAATGCCATATCGGTTTATTGTACCTCACGAACGGTACAAATGGTCGGCTAAAACTTCTGTACAATGAGAGACTTTCTTCAGACGCTACTCTGACGATACTCTTTATCGTTTAATTTAACCAACTTTTTTCTGTTTTGCCAAAAGCCTCTTGTCTTTAAAAATTTTTTTTGATAATCAAATTCTATTGGCATTTTATACAAGAAACAAAACAGAAACTAGCGCATATTAGCATGAATATACAATAGCCATGAGCAGCAACCAGCACATCTCAGCTCCAGGGGATGGAAGGGAATGTCTGTAGAACCGTAGATATCATTACATTTGCGTTGGCAGACACTTATCCATGTGGAGGACATCAGAAAGTTAAGGAGGTAATAAATTCAGCCACTTGCCCCATATCCTCTGGAACTTCTCCAGACATCCCCTTGCCATGAATAAGCGTTCCTCTTGAGTGGCGCACCAATCCACCCCCCACCGCCACCTACGCAGGGTGGGGGACTTGGGACTTACCCATGCAGCCGCTATGTCGCGTTTGGCTACTGCGAGGCCCATGCCCAAAAGGAGCTTGTCAGCTCGGGAGCCGTCTAGGCCGTCGAAGACACCAAGGAGCAGGCGCATGGGGTCGTGGGGGATCTTCCAACCCAGGGTGTGCATAAGCTCAGATTCTATAGCAGACCAGAATGAGGCGAGGGCCAGGCAAGTCCACACCATGTGAAAGAAATCTGCGGGAGCCAAGCCACATCGGGTACAGTCAGGGGAGGGGCGCAGTCCAGCCTTATAAAGTTGTGTTGGGGTGAGGTAGGCTGTGTGGAGGTAGTAGAGTTGAATGAGGCGGAGCTTAGAAGAGGTCATAAGGGTTTTGGGGGCCATAAGGGCGTCACGCCAGTCCGCATCTTCCATGGGACCCAGCCAGTCCTCCCAGCGGGCTCGGAGCGTGTCTAGATTAGTAGGGGTGTTGTTAACTAAGGATCAATATATCCTCGAGACCCCCCCTCGTCCTAGATTTCCCATTAGTACCTGTGCCTCTGAGGAACTGAACTCGGGTAGTGAAGTACCAGGGGAAATGTGTGTTGCAAGTGCATGGCGAAGTTGTAAGTAGCGATAAAATTGGGAAGTGCAGAGGGAGTGACGTGTTTGTAATTTGGCGAAAGTCCGAATATGGTCACTCACCCAAATGTCTCCAAGGACAGAGATTCCAATGCGGTCCCAGGACCGGAAGCCCGTAAGGGAAGAAGTCTCTTGTAGCCAGGTACCCTGCCACAGGGGTGTTTGTTGGGTAAGTTTCCTATCCCAACGGGTGTGGCGAAAGGCGGAGCGCCATGCCACCAGGACTGATCTAGTGATCAGGGGGAGTGCTTGCGGGATAGGAGCGCCATAGAGATAGGCATGCAGTTGTGGCAAATCCATGTATCTAAGTTTGGCTTGATAAACCGGGTCAGACCAACCTCCTGTGTACCAATCATGGACTACTAGGAGTCTGGTGGCAAGGTAATAAAGGTGTAAGTTGGTCACTCCCATACTGCCGTCGTAGGGTGGGATCCGGCAGTGAGCCAGGGCAATGCGTGATCTCCCGTGACCCCACAAGAATCGGATAAGGGCCCCGTCGAAATCCCGAAACCAACTCCCTGGAAGGTGAAACGTGGTATTTTGGAGAATATAAATGAAGCGGGGGAGGATCATCATTTTAACAAGGACGCTACGGCCAAGGTGAATAAGCGGCAGAGCTTGCCAGCGTTTAAGATCGGTTTTATCTTTGGTGATCAGAGGGGTGAGGTTCAGAGCCAATGCCAATTCTGGGAGGAGGGCAATCCAAATTCCCAAATATTTAAAGGACTATCTCCTGATGAGAATGTTAGATTGCCAGTCAAAGCAGGTTCTCGATATGTGGAGTGGGACAAGGGTGGATTTAGCAGGATTAAGTCTTAGGCCAGAGACGCTCTCAAAACTCCTTATACAGTGCCGAGTACCGCGCAACGGCATAAAGCCACATTGATCAGGATGGACCAGTTTGTGGAGGAGGGGGTGCAGGCGTTGTGCCAACACCGATGCAAAGAGTTTCACCTCAGTATTTATGAGGGAGATTGGGCGATAGTCCCTGCAGGAAGGAGAGGGTGGCTGGGTCTTCGGGATGAGTACAATGGTGGCTAGGTCGGTGTCAGGGGGGAAGGAGCCCTTTTCAGCCATGTATCGGAAGAGCTCAGTTAAATGGGGGACAAGGGAGTCTCTGAAGGCTGCGTAGTATTCCAGGGGGAAGCCGTCGGGCCCAGGTGTCCGCCCCGAGTTCAACCGAGAGATAGCACCATAGACACGGGCCACTGAGGAGCGCCACAACATTTTAGCGGACTCTAGAGAGATGTGTCGGATTTCGTCCCTGAGGGCCATCAGCTGCCTAGAGGTGCGAGCGTCGGGTGTAGCCGACAAGGCAGGTTCTAATCGCAGGGCTTGCGCTTCAAGGCGGGCCAGACGGGCGGTCTGTTCAGCCCGTCCCGCGTGCACCAATCCTCTTGCCACCCCGCGGAGAGTTGCCTTACCGGCTTCCCACACCGTGCCCAGGGACCCATGATTGCTCTGGAAGTAGTGCTGGAGCTCCAGCCCAAGCGTGTCTCGGAAGCGCTTGTCTTGGAGAAACCACGCGTTTAATCGCCACTGTCTTTTCATTTTTTAAGGTAAATTCATATCCGAGCAACACTACTTAAGAGGGTACTCTGCTTGTAATAGAATATTCTAAATACTTCCCAGTAGAGGAAGCCATACTCTGAATCATATAGAACTTACCCTTCTCACCAAAGCTGCTGAAGGCTTAGAGGGGTGTAGTTTCACTTCGAAGCAGAACTATCATATGTGAGTTTGAATAGTATGGACACGTCTTAGCAGGGCTGTTTCATTTTAAGTAGGATAATATAGACATTTGCCAGTAAAGTGGATATGCACTTTATGCGGTAAAGCCACACTTCATTGCAGCACTTCTATATCTTCGCTCGGAGAGGCCCAGCTCTCCTGAGTAGGACAGGCATGTTTTAATGGTTGAGTTTCAGAGCACAGAACCAGACTCTCTACTTCTACTGGGGAATTACCAACACTACACAGCAGTGCTTTTATATTCCAATTGGACACTACTGCCACATTTTAAAATGGATGCTAGACATGTAATTGGACAGTATCAGAATTTCTCAGTCTGACTGCTATTCTTTCAAATTGACAATGTTAGAACATCTGAGCAGAGATTATATATTCTTGATGGAACAGTAGCATATTTTCTCAACAGAGTCAGAAGTCTCAGAACATCTGAGCAGGGTTGCTATACGTTTAATAGTTCAATGCTGACAACTGTTTGCAGACTCAGCAAAGAGATCAGCCTTACATTAGGCATGGCGTGTGGAATTCTCCTGTACATTATGGAGCAGGGTTGAACTATAATGGTACATTGTACATAAACTAGCTCAAAGCAAGCTGTTCTCATACACAGAACAATTGCACCACATGCAGCAGCAGTAACACTTCTTTCAAAAACTCAGAACAAGTACAGGGCATACGTTTAGCAGTGTAAGCTCCCCACACACACACGATACAGTACAGGAAGCAGATAGTCTTCTTTTTCGGCATAGCAGGTACAATATAGACAGCCCAGAGAAAATTTTAACTCATGGTTATATGTACTGGTACTGTCAATGATTAATTGTAGTCAATATTTTTTTCAAATATTTGTTTCTACATTGAGTAAACTGCATTATAAAGATTAAACGGAAACATAAAATGCTTTATTAGAGGTCCAGTTTCGTTTTTGTCTTGTAGCTTTCTCAACATTAAGAAGAAACAAGCATTGGCTAAGCAAATAGGTCTGGCCATGGCAAGCCTGCAATGTTTTTCTTTTATTTCTTTTTTTCCAAACAGAAGCGAAAAACATTAAAAGTCCAAAAGTAATAAAAAGTAGAAATGCTACAGATTAAAGGTGATATGCATAGGTTTCCAAAGCAAAGTAAATAAAACATGAACCATCACAAAAATAAAGTAAAAACGTGAATGAAAACAGAAATAAAAGCTGAGATTGACCTACTAGTCCTGGTGCTGAAGTGGACAGCATTCTTGGTGGATGTGTTTATGTGTAAGAGCAAATGGGGGCATGGCCAAGCCAGGATGGCATACATGACCTGCTAATGCTCCATCCTCCAGCCCGAACATCGACCTACATGCAGGCCGTAACACAGTGAGTGGCTGCCGGCGAGTGCAGCTGACCCCCTGAACCTCGCTTTTCCCATGCTGGGACTCCAAATCCGCCTCTGGGGCATCTGAGAAAGCGGAGCCCTTGTGCCTTGCGGCACCCAATCCCGCAGCCGAGGGCGACAGCCACTGTCCCAAACTGGTGCGCGTCACGCTGGGGGTGGGGAAGTGATCATCCCCGGGAGCCCCCTGCAGACGAGAGCAGGGTTCCTCCGCTTCAGCGCCACCATCGAGGCGCATAGGGAGTGCTGCTCTTCTCATCGCTGAACTGCGCAACCACACACTTGGTGGCTCCTTATGGTGGATGCAGCCTAATGGCCACCTCAGACACGAAGGTCTTGCTCTCCTCCCTGCAACCCCTGACTGGTTCTTGGGCCTTCACAACAGATGCAATCTCCATCCAACCCCCCCATTGGGGCCCCAGGTGAGAGGCGATGCCATAGGCGGCACTCCAGCGATGCCCCCAACTTGGGCAGGCGCCCTGTGGACCACCTCCACCATCATCCATGGTCCCATGATGCAACTTTCATCCTTGCACCTCAACCCCCACCAACTACGTTGTGGACCCACTGGGCATCCCCCAGGCCCTTGACTGCATCCACCCCTGGCAGCCCTTAATTTTAGTTGGTCTTGCTGCTTCCAGAGTTACTCTTGCTTTCAGCACATTGCAATGTGCCGGCCCAGTTGGGGGCCCCATGCTTGACATTGGGAAGCTTTCTCTCTTTCCATATGTCGATCCTCACACACCAGCGCCATAATCGAGGCGCACATGACAGCTTTACATGACGGCTGTGACCTAATGGCCTCCCCGGATGAGAAGGTCTCCCTTTCATCCCTGTAACCACCGAGCAGATTCCTGGTACCCCCACAACAGACACGCTCTACATTCAACCCCTCATAGAGGGCCTAGTTGAAAAGTGATACCGCTGGCGGTGCCCCAGCGGGCCTCCCTTGAGGCAAGCACCCACAGACCACCCTCATCCCCATTACCCGCGCCCCCACCCTGGGGGACCTCTCCCTGTAACTCTCGGTGGCTACCGGATGACCTCTTCCCTTTTGCCTACCCAACTCCCATTTCAGTGCCATAACTGAGGTGCGCAAGGTGCAGCAACAGCACGGGGTGGGCCAGCAGAGGTCTAATTCCTACACCCCGCCCCACATCTGTCACCTTGTCATTCTGCTGGGCACCCCCCAGGCCCTTGACTGCATCAATCCGGAGGGCCTCCGCAGTCCCTAATCTTCATGATTCTAGTGGCTCTTCAAGTAACCCCTACTTTAAGCGCAGTACCACATACCAGCCCAAATGGGGGACCCAGGCTTGACATTGGGAAGTTCCCTGCCCTTCTACATATTGACCCTCCCACAACAGCACCATAATCGAGGCATGCTCAATACACCCACTGAGCTGTGAGACTCTGGGTCACTTTTGAAGCCTGCCTCTACCTGCATTCAGGATTTACTCATCAAATTGGGGTACCTCACCTACACGGCCAGCGACATCAACATCAGCATCTTTACCTCTCCCCCCTGCCACAATGCCAGTTGGTCCTTCCACTCACTGCGCAATGCAGCTCTGAATCTCACCTAAAACTCCCATCTCTAGTCAGGTGTTGCCATAAACCATGGGCAGGCTACGATCCACCACCACTGCCCTGCGGCCAGCTTCAGCAATCCCACCCTCCATGATCCCAAACATCCCGCTGCTGGGAGAGACACCATCTCTCTGCACCTCGGACAAACTGGACAGGGTGCTGGCAGCTTTAGAGCACTCCAGAGTCTCCATGGAGACCAGATTTGGATCCTTGATTGCGGAAATCAGCTTCCTGTGTGACGACCACCGTAAGCTTTCAAAGTCTCTGACTGTGAGAAAACACTTGCTGCACTACAGTCGCTCACAGTGGATAATCAGTCTGCAATCCGGGACTTACAAGACCGAGTCAATGATCTTGAGGAGATGATGGGGTACATGGAGGAGCGCATCTGTAGGTGCAACATTTGCATCCTGGGGCATCAGGAGGGGATTGAGGGAAATGATCCCCTTGCTTATCTGGAGACTTGGTTCAAATCTTACACCCCATCGCCAGACCTCACTCCCTTCTACTCTCTGGAAAGGCCCCACTGTGTCCCAGCCTAGCGCCCACTACGGGAACCCTACCTCGACCCTTGCTGGCTAAACTATTACACTTTAGAGACCATGATGCTGTCCTCCAGACAGGTAGAGGACAAAACCATCATGCTATGTCCTGATTATACCCAAGCGGTCCAAAGCTCCTCCTTCCTGGAATTCAAGAAACATTTCTGCCAACTGGGGGTCCAATACACATGGTTGTTTCCAGCCTGCCTCAAGATAATGTCTGACGACACCACCATCTTCTTAACAGACCCAAAGGAAGCCTGGGATGGGGCCAACCAACACCATGGAGAGTCGACATTTGCCTGCACCAAATGCGTATTGGGCTCCTCCAAGCCATACCGTCAGCAACGGGGAAAGCTGCGTGTGAGGCCTGCACCTTGGACATCCCCGAATAGCTCCCCTAACCTAGAGCAGATAACCGCAAGTCGCAGGCGAGCCCTACAACCTGCAGCTAACCTGGGAACTAACACTACAGTCATGCATATTTTCTCATCAGATGATGACACTCTCCAGACTGACAACTCTCAATGGGATTCACAGACCTCCTACTGGTAATGCCACAGACGGCGGACAACCTTATCTGAACATTGTGCCCCCAGAGCTTCCATGGATAACTGTCTCATGAAATTAGTTTTTATGAGTCAATAGAACAACAGTATGCACACTACCTCTGCCACGGAGACCACCATCACCTGCTTTTCTCGTTCGAGCTCCTTGTGCCACACACTTCTCCTCTCACCCTGGATTCTCCATCCCAGTATTCTCCCAGCGCAGGACTCTGGCATTGGGCAAAATGGGCATGATTTACCCCAAACACTTTATGGGTTCTATGGCCACTCTACTATCTCCCGGTGCCTGGCCACACCCCCATAATACACTAGAGCTCATTAAACATGTCTCGTTTGGACAAACTACAGGTTGTGGTAGGCCCCCAGTATTGGGATATTAAATTCCCCAAGTTGACTCAGTTACCCCAATTCACTCCCCCTCCCACACTTGCTTTGTCCTGGAGGGTGGACCTTATGTGGTTTATAGAGCATGTGAGGGGGATGCGATAAGGTGGCATTAACCCTTAGTGGCCAACCCCCATGCGCTGCTCACTTTACCCTCACATCTTCAAGGCCCCATAGCCGATGTTCATTTCCTGACCTTAAACGTCCAGGGAATGCACACTGCTAGAAGTCGCTATGCAGCATATTCATATATCAAGCATTAGGAGGCACAAATTGTCTTTCTACAGGAGACTCATATCAGAAATTATGAGCTGAACTGCTTGCGCAATCGTTGGAGGGGACTTCTTTGCGCCACCACCTACTCAGCATACTCATAAGGTGCTGTGATATGGGTTAGTCCTGGTGTCCCATTTCAGGATACAAATACAACCACTGATAAAGAGATGCACTCCTCGAGGGCCACTTTAATGGCTGGCCATTACTCAATGGTAGTATCTACGCTACCAAAACTAACCGAGCAGGAGACCTTTTGGAATGCCCTCTCTGTCACTCTCGTCCATAGAACCACATTACCATGGGATTTGGGTGGTGATTACAACTTTGTGCTCAACCTCACGTTGGATAGATCCCATCCGCTCTCCCCAACACATGCAGGCAGATAGCTTACGGTATGGGCACACCACTGGTCACACATGGATGCACAGCAATCTAGAAACCCTGTATACCGGCTCTACTCCTTCCACTCCACACCACGCAATTTGACCGCTTCCTTTGCTCCACCCCCTGGTGTCCTTTGTCCAGCACTCAAATTAACTGGGGCGTGCTGTCTTCAACCATGATGCACACATCATGGACCTCAGGTGGGCACTCTTATACCTATGTTATTTCTCCAAGAACCACAACACTGCCTCCACCAGGATGCTAGAGTGGGATGCCTTTAAGGTGTTAATGACAGGAATCTGTATTCAAAAGATAGTGGGAGTTCGCAGGACCCTGGAGAGGGACATAATGGCAGCTGAGAAGAAGCTATCTAAATTGGGTAAAGCAGTGGAGAGTAACCCCACATTTTCGCCAGAATTTGCGGAGGCGAAAACCTACTACACTGCAGTTCTAGAAAACCTGCAACACGATAATGTTATGGTCCATACAGCCAAAGTCTACAGGGAGGGTGACAAATCTGGCAGACCGTGACCTGGCTAGTCCAGCAGTAGTCAGCAGCTCGCCCATTCACTGAAGTGGTCATCCTCACGAGCGTCAATGCCACACAGAACCTGACATTTTGCAGGCCGACTACTATTCATCCATTTACAGGGCACCACTGAACGCCTAGGTGGGTCACTTTGATGCGTTCCTAGCAGACATCACTCTCCCATGTATCTTGGCTCCAACTAGTCTCTTCTCAGACACTGCAATTACGTCAAGTGATGTGGCGCAAGTGATTCGCGACCTTGCCCGGAACAAAACACCAGGACTGGAAAGTATACCCCTGGAATATTAAAGCACCTTCTCGTCACATTTGACACCCTCCTCACTTTCACTCCGGGAGACCCTCTTGAGCTCCCTCCTTATACCGGATAGAGACTCCACACAGTTGTCATCTTATAGACCCATCGCCATTCTCGGTGCCAGCTATAAAATCTTGGGCAAAATCCTCGCTGACAGGTTCACCAAAATCCTACCAGAACTTGTGCACACAGACCAAAATGGCTTTGATCCAGGCTGTAGCAACTCCTAGAACATCCGTCGTCTCTTTCATGTGCAAGACTAAGTAAGAGGACAGTTCTGACGAGCGGCCCCTGTCTCATTCTCGATCTGGAGAAGGCATTAGATACTCTAAGGTGGCATTATCTTTTCACAGTACCCACCCATATGGGAATCGGGCTAGGCTTCTAGCCTACACCCAACTACTGTACTCCAACCCAATCTCCCGGATACGTCTGGGTTGCCTCGTCTCAGCCCCCTTTCTGGTTGGTTGCAGTACGAGACAGGAATGACCACTTTCCTCGCTGCTATTCGCACTTGCAATGGAACCCTTTGACATATGGCTGCGTGGGGAGGGCCGGGGGCGGGCACCCCGCTTGTGGACAAGATACATGCTATGTTTTTATAAGTGGATGACCTGCTTGTATATCTGTGGGATGTAACGGCTGACCTTACGCCACTCCAAGATACTCTAGCCGCTTATGCCTCTGCTGCTGGGCTCCATGTCAACTATACCTGCTCCGTCCCGACCAACAGCCACACGAAATACATCTAGGGGACACCCGCCTTAGCTAGCATGCTCAACCGACCCATTACCTAGGCATCTATCTGTACCATACTCCCCGAGACCTATATGAGGGGAACTTCTGCAAGGCCTTAGTGGGTATCAGAACCCAAGTACACTTTTGGCAGTCCCTTCCTCTGGCCCCCATATGCAAAATCGCCCAGGCAAAGATGGTTATTTTACCCCGCCTTCTGTATTATTTCACAAATCTCACCATTATACGGTCACATTTCTTCTTTAAGGAACTACATGCTCTCCTGGGCACACTCACATGGGGCGCCAAGTGCCACCGAGTTGGCCTTACAAAATTCCAGCTGCCAGTGGACCGAGGAGGCCTAGGTGCCCCTTCCTTCGAGGCATATTTATTGGCAGCACATCTTCAATGGTTATCCCGCTGGATCACTGGGCATTATCTGGGTGAAGCCTGCTCTGGGACAAGGGCCCCTGTCGATATCAACGATTCGGGGCTTGCTCCTACCGAAAGCTCTGTCCTCTTCTCCCTGGCCCATGCAAGTGGCGTGGGCATGCATGACTCGGATACATCGAATCTCCGGAGGGGCCCCACTATACGCCCCGACATTACCTCTGGTTGGTCTAGCCCGCGACTCAGAATTTTATTTTACACTGCCAGTGAACTGACGGTCTGGACAGACCACCTCCTCCCCTTTGACCAACTGGTATAGGAACATGTCCTCCTACCGGGGCAGTTCCTTTTGCACAGCTCATACTTGTTGCACCCTTTGGGACATCTCGGAGGGGGAACCTGCCACATACCCTGTTCTACAGACCATTCTAGCCAAGGGTGCCGGCCTTCACCTTATCACTTGGCTTTATAAAAACCATTCCGAAACTGGCAGTCACCCTCTTCGCTGCACTGCGCCAAAAATGGGAGGATGACTTTGGGAGGGTGCTGCATGACAGGGAATGGAACCAGGCACTCAAATTTCCCAAATTGATCTCCCGCAACTCCTGTTTAAAAAATATACAGTTCTTTATGCTCCATAGGGCATACTTAACATCGGCTCAACTAAACCGCTACTTTCCCGAGGCAGAGATTGAATACCCACGCTGCTGAGCTCCATATGCGGACCTCATGCACATGCTGTGGTCCTGTCCTGCTCTACAGAGTTATTGACACTAGTCCACACCACCCTACACAAGGTCACAGAGCTACCAGACATTCACACATGGGAAGCATGCTCCATAGGCATATTTAATCCCTTCCCTGCTCATGACGGAACCACTCCGTCATGAGCCACGGGTGCCGTGTGCTCATGACGGAGTGGTTCCGTCATGCTGCGGCCGTTGGCGGCCGCTCCGCCCACGCGGCGCTAATTCCCCGCCTGTGTGGGCGATTAGCGCCGTGGGCGGAGTCATGACGGAACCACTCCATCATGAGCACAGCTCAACCGTGACTCATGACGGAGTGGTTCCGTCATGAGCACGGCGCCACCGTAGTGCCCCCAAACCCCCCCCCAGCGCTGCGGCGGAATTCCTGCCGCAGCCAAGGGGTTAAGCATAAGAATCAACAAAAAGTACACATCAACTTTGCGGCCCTAGTACTTCTACCTGACAAGTGCACACTTATGCTCACTGGTGCTCCGCCACAGCCCTCCAGTGGCCGCATGAAATGGAGCAGTGTGCAAATGGGGTGCAGCAGAAGAAGACATCCTCCAATATGAGGAGGTACGCTGACTGTACAAACAACCTATATCCCCCAAGTGGGTTACCCTACTCGCACTTCCAGCAGGAGATGGGAAATAACTATTTACCCATGTGAACTCACCATGTGCTCCCCACATACATCAAAACCACCACCCCATTTGGGAGTTCCTAAACCAGCAGTCACCCACAGTCCTCCCTTACCCGCCTTCACACGGTTAACATAGCACCATCTGCCAATCCTCCCGTCCCCGCCACAATGTCAGCATTGCTCTTCACACTCTAACACCATCACGAGCCCGCTTACCCCAACTTCAATGTTCGTCCCCAGTTACACTGTTGTGACGATCTACGGCTGTTTAGGACATTACAAACCTCTGTATCTTTATGTACCTTGTGCTGTATGCTAGACAATTAGACACGCCTAGTCTGTATTTTCTGTGCAGCATTATAGCCCTTTGCTTTAAGTTGTCACATGCTAATGTTGTTTATACTGTAAAAACCAATACAAATATTAAAAACATATATGTGCAAGAGCAAAATGCTATCACCCACAATGAAGAAAACCAGTGGCTAAAGCGTGCTGTCCCACTGACCCCTGCTGTAGGCTGTGGTGGACAGAAGCAAAATGTGAATCACATTTGAACCGACCATTGGATGAAGAGGGTTAACTCAAAGTCACTCTATTATTGTTCTTTTTTGGGAAAACATGAAGCAGGTGAGACAGTTAAGGCAGTCTGTAGGACAGACCTAATAAACGGAATTGGTGGTTTAGTTTTAATCCTTCTCGATGGAGGCAGACACTGGAGGACAAGCCAACTGTAGAATGTGGAACTTTGCGGCTATGATAAGCAGGTTGAGCACATCCCAGTATTAATTACACAAACATTAAGTGACTGTTAACTTCTGCCCAGTCCTCCATACCCAATCACTGCTTGCACCACTTAAACAAAGAATACAAAATGTATTGCATGGCAGCTCTCAGTACTATCGACTCACCGAATTCAGCACCAGCCCTTTGACCTCTTGTAGGTCACTAGTGCTACTCAGCCAAAGTGCCCCATCTGCCCTCCCTTTATTAGTCCTATTAAAACATGATCAATGCTTTGGTACTTAAGGACCCAGCTCAAGGCCACCATAGGAGCCATTCCATAGTGCATGCTGAGGACCTCCCTTTAGAGCACCACAAGATACTTCTTCACAATGGGGCACCCTAGGGGCAAGACGCCAGATAATAACACCACTGAGACCCAGCCAACGGAGGATAAAGACTCTTCCACACAAACGACGGACAGTATTGCGCCTACTGACTTGGAGCCCCACCCAGATCAATTCAGTCTCATACTGCAGAAAGTTCGGGACTCAAGACAGGCCATTGAGCAGCAAATTTGGCTCCCTGACAACAGGGATCATTCTCCTCAAGGCTGATCACACTAAACTTGCCGCCACTGTTAAAGATAATAAACTGGCATTAGCGGAGATACTACCACAGCATAAGGAACAAGGGAAGCAAATAGCGCACCTTCAACGACAAGTTACTTGGCTACAGGATAGGGTAGATGACGCGGAAGGGAGGGCCTGATGCAATAACATCCATGTCATAGGATTACCAGAAAGCTGTGAGGGCTCGAATACAACCAAGTTCATGGAACAATGATTTAGAGACCACGTAGCTCCAGAGGGCCTCTCTGATGTTTTTCTGCGTTGAAAGGGTGCATAGACTCCCTACTGGTAGGCCGACGGCTAGGGACCAACCCCATCCTCTGATTGTTAAAATCTTGAACTTCAGAGACACGCTGTTGCAGAAAGCAAGGGAACTCTCCCAAATCCAATACGAAAACCAGCGTGTGTCCCTATACCCAGATTACAACATCCTGGTACAACATAAACACTCCCTATACCAAGACACCAAGAAAAAACTCAGGGCACTGAACATCAAGTATGCTCTATTATTCCCGGACAGATTAAAGGTCATACACAAACAAAAAATGCAGTTTTTTGACACCCCGGTGGAGGTGGAAGAATGGCTCGAAATCATGTTTCCCCCGAAGGGGTCCAGACCCTCTTCACAGAGAATCACTGCTTCTCCGAGGCCGAAACGGGTCTGGCGATCGAGTCGTCTGAAGCTTGGCAACACATCTCACGCTGGAAACCCCACACCAGAACTGGCCCTGAAGTATCGCACGGAGGCACTAGCAATCGCTAGCAAGTTTCGAGAAGGCACACGCCAAATATCGTCAGACTCCTCTGAAGACAACTCGGTCCACTCTGACTCGGAGAGTAGTCTAGCATTATTCAACTCTATCACGCCTCAAACTGCTGAAGGTTTTCTGGGATAGTGCTATATATGTAGTACGATGTAACGAACAATAGATAAGATGAACTAGAATGCTATACTTTTGTAACTGCAGCGCATAAGCCACTCCGATGTCCCGATCTTGAAATAATTGCTGCTTTGTGTGGTCCGGGCTGCTTTGAGCTCGCAATGTCTTCACCTTACTAGGCAGACTGCTAGAATTCACCCCCCTAAGGCGAAAGCAACAACTACATTGTTAACTGTTTGCTCTGTTATGCACATGGTTTGGACCAGCACAGTTTTAGCTGCTGGACCGAGTATTAAATGTTATAGTTTAGGAGTTATTGAAGTGTGGCCCACCCCTTATGCTGCTACACACGCCAGGGCTACTCCCACACTAGACATGCACCCAGTGTTGACACAAATCGTATACACATGCAAGATAGCTACAAAGTAATCACCTGGAACGTACGGGGTCTGGGGTCTATTCATAAGAGGCACGGAATTCATGCACAATTAAACAGGCAACGTGCACACATAGTTTGCTTACAAGAGTCCCACCTAACCACAGTCGAGGCAGTGAAATTGCACAAGAAATGGAGGGGTCAGGTATTCTCCACGTCATACTCCGCCTTTGCCCGAGGCGCATCAATATGGATCAGGAGTGGGGTCCCTTTCAAGGTATTGGAGCAACGTGCGGATCCTTTAGGAAGATACATCCTGGTGCGAGGCACATTAGATGGCACACAAGTAGTACTGGGTAGCATATATGCCCCCAACTTTGCACAGGACAAATTTCTCCTGACCCTCAACCCTGTCTTGGCGTCCTGGGCAGCATACCCATGGATACTGGGTGGGGATTATAATGCAGTGATGGATATCAACAATGACAGAGCGCACCCCCCCTCTCCAAAGGGCTGGCTCTATCAGGCAGGCCGAAGCACTGTGTAAGTGGGCAGAGGGCTGGGTGCTATTTGGCGTTTGAAGAACCCAGCCAGCAGAGAGTAATTGTTTTTCTCACACTCGCACCAACTACACACTAGAATAGACAGGATTTTCTGTTCGGCTCTTATCACCACCCAGGTTACGCATGCTACATACCTTGGCAAAACATTCTCGGACCACAATGCCTTGGAGATCACCCTTGCTTAGGGCAGAATTCCCACCCCGGTTCCCACCTGGAAGCTGTGGCCTCAAATGCTTGAGGACTCTGTCTTCCATGATGCAATGTCAACAGACATTATTCATTACTTTCGCACTGCTGATCAGTGGTAAAGTGCAAGTGCTCCTGTGGTAAAGTATGTTATTGATTGGTGTTTCCATGATTGGATGTTTGGTTTACTTGTCAGTCCCTAGTAAAGTGCACTGAGTGTGCCAGGGCCTGTGAATCAAATGCTCCTCATGGGCCTGCAGCACGGATTGTGCCACCCACGTGAGTAGCCGGGAAAAGGTACCCCAGACCTGCCATTGCAGAGTCTGCACACAGTTTGTAACTGTCATGTCGACTTGGCCCGTGCACACACTGGCCAGTCCCTAACCTTCCCTTTTCTTACATGTCAGGCACCCCTAAGGTAGGTCCAAGGTACCCCTGTGAGCAGGGTGCATTGTATGTGAAAGGCAGGACATGCTCTGGTGTGTGTGGCATGCCCTGATAGTAAATTACAGCCAATTTCGTTTTTCACTATTGCAAGGCTACCTGTTCCCCATAGGACAGAATGGGAAGTTTGTTTATAACATCTTATAAACATAACGAGTCCGGGGAATTAGGTAAGAAAATGAAGTTTAGTATGCCTGAACTCAGAATCTAAAGATACATCTTTTAGTGAAGGGGATTTTTACATTCTGTGTTTGAAAATACCACTTTTAGAAGTAGGTATTTTCTTGCTCAGTCATCCTGTGTGCCTCTGCTGGAATGTGGATTGCCTGGCTGGGTTTGGATGACAGAAGGCTGGAGATCAGGAGAGGCTACATATAGTCTAGGTGGGTCAGGAAAGGGAAGACCTGGGTTGCGATGGGGGAAGAGGGAGGAGATTTCCTTGCACCTCAAAGGGGCTGGTCTGCCTCTGACAATGCCATCTCCACCTCCTACCAGAAAAGGCAGAACTGGTACTGGCTGGGCACAGACGCTCCCTGCCTAAGAGATCAAAGGATTTTTGGGATATAACTATTGGGGCCCGACCCCTGAACTTTAGAACTCTTTTGGATCAAGAAGACTGCCAAGAGGAAGAGCCGGGGAAGCTGTGAGGAGGAACTACCACTTTGCTGTGTGCTTTGCTGTGTGGGCCTGCAGTGGCTGCTTCTGTCTTGGGCAGTGAAAAGACTGGACTGAACTTTCTGCAATCTGCTTTTGAGAGTTTCTCCAAGGGCTTGAGGTAGAGCTTGCCCCCTGTTCAAGAAGTCTCAGGAACTACAAAGACTTCAAGCTCTTCTGCCTTCAGCACTGGGGACTGTGTGTTTTGTGCTGCAACAGAAGAAAAGCAACTCCACAACGTCTATGATGCCGCTGCCGACTCCATATCTTGAAGGCACCGCAGAGGGCACCGCCGCAACACAACCCTAGTCTCACCGACGCTGCCTGCTGACGCCGCCACGAGCTGCTGCTAGCACCGTGACCTGCGGGCACCGCATTCCGCACCGACTTTGCTTCACCACGACACCTTGGCACCGCAAAGGGCACCGCCGCAATGCCACACCGCGGCCCTGGTCTCACCGATGACGCCTGCTGACGCTGACGACAAGCCGCTGCTCACACCACGACCTGTGGGCACCGCAATTCGCACCGCCTCACTTCACAACGACAACTTGATATCCCCAACGACGACGCTCCACGCCAAAATCGATGCCGCTGCTTGCACCGTGGTTCGCGAGCACCACTCATAAAGTTACATGACGCACCGCCCTCATCCCGCACCGCAGCCTTGGTCTACCAACGCCGGCGCCATCGACTCCAGTTCGTCAACCGACAACAGCGCTTCAGCAACCACGACGCCGCTGCTTGCACCGTGACCTGCCAGCACCGTGACGAGCACCGCCTTCATCTCGCACTGCGACCCTGGTCTCACCGACAACGCCATCTGATGCTGCCACCGAGCCGCTGCTCGCACCACGGCCTGAGGACACCGCATGCCGCACCGCTGCACTTCGCACCGCAGCAACCGATGCCTGCCGACGCCAGCGCTCCTGACTCCATCAGAGAGGGGATCAACCTGCAACGCATGTGACTTCGAGGGCCCCGACAACTCCTGTACCGACCTCCGGAACCGACGCCTGCGGGCGCCGTGTTTTTGGAAGCTCAACGAGAGTTTATCGATGCCCTGCATTTCTAAAGGTACTGTTTGCGGGTCTTCCCGACACCGTAGATGGGCCACGACGCAGCGGTCAGCCAGAACTGTTTGGATTTGTTTGCTCACGACGCCGTGATAGTCCCGGACGGAGCTATCAACATCAAAGACTGTTTTCAAGTGTATTTTGATAACTGAAGATTTTTGAGTACTGTATTGTGGATTTTTATCATTTTTGGTCTTGTCTTAAGTATATAAAAATATTTGATATTTTTCTATACTGGTATGGTGTCCTTTTGTAGTGCTTACACTGTATTACTGTGGGTTATGTGCAAATGCTTCACACACTGTCTATAAGATAAGCCTTACTGCTCGTGCCAAGCTACCAAGGGGGTGAGCAGGGGTAATTTAAGGAGTGGAACTCCCTTACCCTGACTAGGAAGAAGGGTGCCTATTTGGACAAAGGTGCAAGCCCTTGCCAACTAGAGACCCCCATTTCTAACAGTACAGCAGGTGCAGTGGCACCAGGCCCAATTGTGCCCTAGAGCACAACTCAACCCTGATTATTACTGTATTTCACTACCAACCAGTGGTTGGGGGGCATTTTTGTTGTTTGCACTATGGGCCTTGGCACACTTGATACACAATTGCTTGGGGATATAGAAGACGTTTGAGGTGGAGTAAGAGAGGATCCATCTTCGTTACCCACAGGGAGGTCAAAGACACACCAAAGCAGTTGTCTCTTATGGTTGCTTTCACAAAGGCTTTTTTGACTTAAGTTACAAGTGCCCCTCAGTGTGCAGGCACCCCGAGCAGCTGCCCAGCTCGCTGATGCCTCAAAGCACTGAGGGTGCATAGCACAGAAGTTATAGAGGGACCAGTAGAGAGCGGGAAGGAGGGAACAAGATAGGAGAAGCATGAAAGAAACCTTGAGAATGGAATGATCATCCGCAAAGCACGTGTATGTGTTGTCACCTTCCTATATGGCATATCTGAAGCACTGTACAACTCTCGTTCACTGTCATGGACAAATTCTGAAAGTTAGAACACACATGGCAACTATTTAGGTGAATGAAAAGGTAAAGGGGGAACTCACAACATCCTTTGCAAGGATTTGTGTACATTAGCAAGTATATGTATACATCTTCAAGAGAGGCGTGGTACTTATGTGAGCAAGTCAGAAATGTTAATCTGACAGAATCTGATAGAGTATATTTTACAAATAATCGTTACAAATAAAAGCATTTTGGTCATAGAGGCAGTGGCCATCAGAATGGTGCGCCAGGAGAACATCTACTGACCTGGTCCCTTCAACTCAACCATGTACGCACAGTTCACCCACTCACAGTGCTTTAAATGGTTCGGTACTCACCGGTACGGAGTACAGGCACTTTTATATTTTCTCCCCTTGAGTACCGGGACCTTTCCTCGGGAAAGGAGAGTACCGGTACGCATAACGGCCCGGTTTTGATGAGGTTGGTGCTGCACTCCATCCTTGGCAGGTCTTTCTGCACGACCTACAATGGGTTAAAGCGCCTTTCAAACCGAGCTGAAGCCTGGGCTGCGCTGGTTCAAAAGCGCCAGCAGAGGAGCTCGCCTTCAGTAGAACACAGAGCTGCATGTGCATCTCTGGAGTGGAAGGTCGAGTATCGCTGCAGGGTCCCTTTCAGAGGGGGTCTGAAGGTGACAAAAAAACCTGATTGGCACGAGCGTGGGCCACATTCTTCAGGGACACAGCTTGTTAGTATGCCCATTGTTTTAATCACGCGCAAATCTTCGCCCATCAACAATTTAAATGAGAGGGATTTGCATGAAACAAAATCCCGGCCCTCTAGAATACATCAATGCATTCATACTTTAAAAAAAAAAAAACTTCAGCACTAGTACTGATTCGTCAGTGTGCCATTTATTGGAACACATAGCCCTGCCCCATTGCCCCGCCCGAAACTCCGCCCCCAATCCACTACTTTTTTTTGTGAGTACCTGCACTTATTTGTTTCCATTTCAAGCACTGCCCACTCATCCCATGTACACTACTGGCTGAGATGCAGTATCACGAGACCAGCCCCTGAATCCCATCTCCCTTACTTGACCAAATCTTGTGATCCTGAGCAAAGTAGTCTACCTTATTTAATTTAATTTATTATTTCCGTATTCTTTTCTGCAGTGCAGTCCATTCCTCTTGAGTTTTGGAGAATGCACAAATTCTGTACAGGAGTGCATGAATATTCTCTCTCTCATAATTCCTACAGTAAGGAACCAAGAACAACATTGATTCGGAAATGTAACAACACGGACACAAAACACAGTGAGGCTCATTATGGAATGATAAGAGAGTGAAATAAACCCGCTCTGGAATTTAGACAAAGTCAGATTGTTGAGCAGAGCGGGAGTTGCCTGTTTCTACAGTAGGTTCAGTAATATATAAATACAAATTTAAAAGGTTTATAATAAGCAATATCACAGATGTCATTCGGGCCTTAAGGAAACCGCGACAGTCACGCTTTTTGCGCTTCTCTTGAAAAGATTTCTCAGGGACACTTTCAATTCAGCTTTAAAACGTCGAGAGTAGGTGCCGAATGCCTAAATGTGATTCAGTTTGCATTTCACGCCACACAAGAAAGTTCATTAAGAGTTAACACAAAGTGACCCAGAAGACGTAGGACATACGAGCACCCCGTGTAGGAAGACGTCCAGTACGGCAAACTATTAGGGTCTGTACCCGTACTACTCCTCTGGCGGTCTACTCATGACAGGGCTGGAATGTTTTTAAGTTAATTATTTATAGGGCATGCAAGAGTAACAGACTGAGAAAAGGGCCATAGACAGGGTCGGGTTGGGATCACTATTAGGCCCGGTCAGTTCCAAAAAAGCGTCCCACTTTCCCGGACCGCACCTTTTCATAAAACAGATTTAGTCAGTCTCATTGGACTAATTTTTAGAGAAATGTTTGGTAAATTAAGCATTTTTAAGCTTACAGAGCCAGTAACATTGGCAAAAACTAGGGCCATTCTATTTTGGCCAGGTGGGCGAGGTGAAAAAAACAGACTGAAGAGCCACAACACATGATGAGGCTCGGGTTGCCACCTTGCATCATGACCAGTATCTTAATATCCTGGCTGGTACGAAAATAAAGAAAATCACCAAAAGCCCGCATTTTTTCCCTTTATCACTGTATACTTTAAACAGGAGACATAAAGAAAAAGCACTTAAAAATACGTTTAAAAGCTGCTTTATGAATGATAGTTAAACTAAACAAAAGCATAAAAACCATGTTACAAAGAAAGAGGGATACTTTTATATAAAGAGCCCTCTTTAATTATCATGTTCTGGCCTTTGCAGAATCTCAAAACATGATGAAAGAGCAGGTTATTTATTTTTGCGGTTTTATAGTGCGTGAATGCAGTCCAAGGGCACTAGAGCAATTGACGTGTTACTTTACACAAGATCAAATTCATTTTTATTTTAGGCTTAGAGTGATTTGCCCAAAATCACAGGATGTTGAGCTGAGGTCGGGACTCCTCGAACAAAGCTCCCAGAACATAGCTCCTAGTTCGGAAGTCAGAAGCTCTTTCCTTTTCCCCTGGGGAAGGTGTTGTTGCAGCTGGCCTAGGCAAACACACACCCCATCCACCAAGACCTGAAAGACATTGGGGCCAAGGTGACAGGGGAAGGGGTCAGAAAAAGCACCCAGCTGCTACTGCTCCAGGACAGGAAGGAGGGGGCCAAGGGCCACAATATCACCTGGCCCCCAGCAAGGCCCATGTGGCTTCTCTTACTCACCTCCTCCCAGCCCACCTTAGCCTCATGGCAATTGTATGGCAGAGGAGCGGTCAAGAAAAGCACATAGCTGCCACTCCATGGTCACAAGATCACCTGCACTCCTTCCCCTCCAGACACCCCGGCGAGGCCCTGCATAACTCCCACCACGCCCTGTACCAATGTCCTAGCAGGGGGGGAGGGACGTTAGGGGGCAGAAGGGTCAAGCGGAATGACACTGCTTCTGGGCAGGGTGGGTCCCACAGAATGGCCCAAGGGACGAGCAACGCCTGGCCCAGCGAGGCCCCATCTCAGACTCACACCCCCCCCCCCCCCACCCATCATAGCCCGAAGTATGATGACCTGTCCAGGAAGGAATGAAACAAAGGGCATGCCCTGGCATGCCATGGGCCGGTTAACAGAGGGCCTTAATAAACTAACCCATGGGCCACCCTAATACACCGGCCCATCGCCCACTGCCCGGCTGTCCGCCTTTCCAATCCAACCCTGGCCATAGATGTGTTTCAGCAGCATTTCACAAAGTACATATGCTTTAAAAGTGGTTACTAGTCTGGCAACATCGGCGCCGACTGCTTTCCGCTCCTTACGGTGCCTACACGATTCCTTTCATGAAGCCTTTCATACAGCCTCTCTTTAGTCTGTATACTAACTTGTGTTGCCTCAGCGGTGGGAGAGGCTGCTGAGCATGACTATCAGAATGTCCAGTTGGACTTGGTTCTCCAATAGCATTAGTAGATCCTCAAATGACAAATAAAGACAATATTAACACATTTCCTGCAGCTTCAACTTATTAATGCGCCACCCAGGGGCAGCTAATGTCACCTGCCTCATGACTATACTTTGCCAGGTGACCGGCGTCCACCAGGGTTATGGAGGCCATTTCCTTGCAAACCCTGGCTGGACTATTGACCACCTTATTATAAGATCTCCGCCAGCCCTGCAGAGATCCCTGTGCCTTCAGAGAAGCCACCTTCATGTGGCTCCTCTGAATGTACTGAAAGTTTGGTGGGTGGCCGCCGTGTTTCAGGGGACCACTCATCAATCCAGTTTGTTTACCAAAAACAAACTCTCTCGAAAAACAAAAAATAAATGACCTAGATACCCTGGGAGTTTGCTAGAAATAGGGCGGACACTCTGATGCACCTACACTCATGGACCCACCCTGTCCGGCCGTTGGTGCAGGGTTTCCAATAGCACAGCCAGGGCACTGCCATCAGAAACACAATGGTCCACCTAACTCAAAACAGAGCAGGCAGACCGCGAGTTTGATGAACAGGGTGCTCCCCCATGTTTGTGGAAGAGTATCCCGTCCCCCAAAGTCTAAATAAGGCACTACATCATACAAGCAGACTTTTGAAAGAGATAAATATGTTAAGAGTGCAAGGCCTGAGAGAGCCCGGCTGCTCCCCCTTGCGATGACCCAGCTGCTGAGCTGCAAGCAGGACCAAGGCAGAGGTAGCAGCTCCAAGATAGAGCCCCACAGGCATGTGCTATGCCTATAACTGACCCAAATATATTAAGGCACTGCATTGCAGTCAAAGGTTGAAACAAATATAATCTTATCTATCAGCTCGTGCTGGGACACACCTTCATACGGGCTGACTCCTCAAGTCTAGAACCTAGAAGGGTGAGGCAGGCTTCAACCATTATGGCACATAAAGTAAGGTGTTCTGCGCAATGGGGAAGCATTAAAAAGAAATAGTAGCAAACACAGGGGCATATTCTCATGGAGCTACCGCCGAGTTAACAGCACTTTATCGCAGCCAAAGTTGCGATAAATGTATCACCCCATTCACAAGCTGGTGTCAACAGCCCACAACACCAGTTTACCCGCGATAGCAGGCGCTAAAAACATCGCCACAGATGACCCCGGCAACTATTGCTAATGAGATGCAGAGTAGGCGTTCCCGTGCAAAAAGCAGCGACAACACCACTCCGCAACATTCTCAACGACCAGCCACATCGGCGAAAAGACCATGAAACATGCGATAAGGCGTGTTAGCAGCAGGAAATTAACACCTGCTCTGACCTGGTGTAAAGTCCGACGGCAGCCTGCACCACAAAAAGGTGCCCAACCCACAGCCACACCTGAAGACCAACAGATGCCATGGAGCCACTGAACATGCGCGCCGGACACCCAAGAAGGCCCCAACACCCACCACCGGACCACCCCCACCCCTCCAGACACCCACCGCCCCCCCCGGACCAACACTGAGGCAGCGCAGACAAAGACAGCGACCCACCGAAAATGCACCAACCTCACAGACCCAACACCAGAGAATGTAATTGCCCACTATATGCTCCAAGGGACAACCCTCCGCCGCAACCTGACCACCATTGCCCACAGGCTGGTGGTACCAACACAGCGGACAACCAACATCCCTCCGCAGACAAAGCTGCTGGCTGTGCTGCACGTGTTGGCTTCTGGTACCCTCCAACCAACATCCTCCTGAGACAGAGGAGTCACACAGCCAGACCAATTCAAGTCCATCGCAACGGTCATGGATGACACCATCAGCTTGGTACCCCACTATCTATACTTCACACACACACTGCACAGGTACAGCCGGAGACCAAGCAAGGCGTGTACACCACAGCTGGCTTCCCGCACGTGTCTGGGATCAATTGACTGCACACATGTCCTACTAGTGGCCCCTGGCGACACTGCACACAATAAGCGCAACAGAAAGCGCACGTATCCCACCAATGTGCAGGCAATAGTGGACCACCGTGGACTCTCCGCCAACGCCGCCAATCACCCAGGCCGTGTGCATGATACCTGAACCTCCCGACCATCATCAACCTGCGCCACCAGGATGGCACCCACGGAAATGCACTGCTCGTTGGCCAATACCAAATGCACACACCACACACCTCAACTCCACAATCATGCAACACACAACGCAGGAAATGCACACGTCACAAGCTCACATACAACATGCACACCCACCAGACATGACAGCACAATTCACTGTTGGAACCTGGGCCAGCCATGTACATGAGCCATCAACGGCATGGCACTTCGGACACACAATAGCAGAATGTTGGCAGAGGTGGGGACCAGGCATGTGCGAAGGAGGGAAGGGACCGATGAATGAAAATGTACACAATGCCAAGTGTGTCTTGGATGTGCTGGCCAGACTGCAGTATGCAGACCTCACACATATCCATGTCGACACACACCTCTGGTGTATGGAGTGCAGTGGACAGTGGGCGCAACCATGTCACCCCAGCCAGCAGGGAAGATCCCGGAAATGTAGCTTGTTACGTCCCCCCCTGTAAGTGTGAGCGGAGTGGGCTGGCCCGGCGTACGCCAGGCCAGCGTAGGGGTGTGAATGAAAAGCACGTAGCTCTGGGCGTGGTCCTCTTCCGGAATGCCCAACGTCTCTGCCAGGGCAGTGCCCCTCACCCCACCACTAGGCCGACTCCGTCCCCGTGAGCGCTGTTGTCTGCGTTCCTGTGCGCCTGCTGCACCCCAGGCCACAGGTCCCCGCACCACTCCTGCCAGGCCCTGCGCACCCAGGCCTCAATGCACACCTGCCGACACCAGCGTGTGTCGAAGAGGACCCGCCACGTGCCAGTGCAAGCTCCAAGCCCAAGTGCCGTGACCCTGGCAGCCTCCTCAGACCATCAAGGACTCCGCGACACCAGCCCGCAGTACTCCCTTCACGTTGACATACTCCACCTGCATGCACAGCGGACAAGTAGGTCACATATTTGGAACTGAGTTTTGATTACACTATGGCAGAGAACATTAATTATGGCTGATTTAACTCACTATACTCCTTTCGATGTGGTGCCACCAAGTCTGTGCATAGCATTCCATACACACGTGTCCATGGGCCCATGCGGACTACTGCCCTCTGGCCACACTGCGTTCCAGTTGGTCGCACTTGTGGGACCGAGTCTTGATTCGTCAATGGCAGAATACATATCATTGCACGTGAGGAGAGGTGTGAGAGGAAGATGCATGTCAGTCCGGAGGAAAAAAGGATCATCGTTACGGAGCTGTTTGTACACTACCGACAACTGCCCTGGTACAATTAACTCTGTGCATCGCAGGACAACGACACGTGGCTGTGGGCCCCTGCTGACCGCTGCCTCAGCCCTACACTGCGGTCGAGTAGGTCACACATTTTGAATTCAGTCTTGATTTATTTATGGCTGACTTGATGTCAATGTACAGGCCTCATCACAGACTGCATTCCCTTTCAGCCCCGGTGTCACTAAGTCTGTTCCCCGAGACCCATGGACACTTTCTGGTTGAACTTTGGTGGCGACTAAGTCCATGGACTTGGGGTTGTCGTCACCATCATGTCGGTGATACTGACTTTGGGGCAAAAACGATGCCGTGGTATTCCACTCCTCCATTTTCTGCTTCTGGACAGCTTCCACCCTCTGCATCATGCCCTGGAGGACACTTTCCACTGTCCCCCGCAACCCTCCGCCACATTCACCTCGGACCTTGATGAGGACCTGCTCAGCTTGTGTGGCCCATCTGACTGCACCGCAAGTCACCGTCCCGTGGCGGGGTGCCTGTGCCGGCCACAGTGCATCCGGGGCCACTAACTCTGTGCAGCTCAAGTCAGGGACCCTGTCTTCTGATATATTGGATGTCCTCTGAGACGATGGCCTTGGGATCATCAACGCCATGTGTCTGTGGCCCTGCGCTGTCCCCTGCACGTCCAGCGTGGGTGTGTGAATGATAATTGCGTGCCTGTGGGCGTGTTTCAGTACTGTAAAAGTGCACATGCATGTGTCTCTGTCGCAGTGTGGGTCTCCTTGGTATGGTGTAGGTGGTCCGTGAGGGGAATTAGACATCCACACATGTGGTCTAGTTCGTGTTCCATGGGATTAGGCCCAACCCGCACCTGCTCGGGTCCTCCTTTTGTCATTCTGACACCTGGCATTGGAATGTGATGTGTGCCTAGGTGACGTTTTGGGAGCCAGCCGTGGTGGCGGGTGCTTCCTGCTGTGTGGTCTGTGCAGGTGCTGGGGTCTCCTCTGTGTGGCTTGGCTGCCCTGCTCCTGGGGGTGGGATGTCTAAGATGTCCAAGATGTGTACGGTCCGTACCACGCATACCCCTACGTCACCACTACAATGGTGGTACGGACCATACACACGCCCTCAGAGCGTGGGTACGGTCCGTACCACGCGTACCCTTACGTCACCACTACAATGGTGGTACGGACCGTACCCACGCCCTCAGAGGACGTGTATACGGTCAGTACCACGCGTACCCCTACGTCACCACTACAATGGTGGTACGGACCGTACACACGCCCTCAGAGCGTGTGTCCGGACCACCATTGTAGTGGTGACGTAGGGGTACACGTGGTAAGGACCGTACACACCCTATGAATGCGGGGGTACTGTCCATATCACCCGTACCCCTACGGCACCTTTACATTTAGGATACAAGGCGTACACATGCCACGAATGTTGGCTTACGGCCTGGTGCAGCATATTACCAGTATATTGGGGTGTGTGTATGCCCAGGACAGCAGTGTACTGCACCAAGGGGGCGGGTGGGTTGGTGGGTGGCTGCATAGGATTCCCAGCAGTGGACAGACATGTGAGGGGTGGGTGCAGAGGAATACCAGCAGTGGACAGAGACATGGGGGTGGGTGTCTATCACTCCCAGCAGTGGACAGAGACATGGGGGTGGGTGCAGAGGAATACCAGCAGTGGACAGAGACATGGGGGTGGGTGCCTATCACTCCCAGCAGTGGACAGAGACATGGGGGTGGGTGCAGAGGAATACCAGCAGTGGACAGAGACATGGGGGTGGGTGCCTATCACTCCCAGCAGTGGACAGAGACATGGGTGTTGTTGCCTATCACTCCCAGCAGTGGACAGAGACATGGGGGTGGGTGCCTATCACTCCCAGCAGTGGCCCGAGACATGGGGGTGGGTGCCTATCACTCCCAGCAGTGGACAGAGACATCGGGGTGGGTGCAGAGGAATACCAGCAGTGGACAGAGACATGGGGGTGGGTGCCTATCACTCCCAGCAGTGGACAGAGACATGGGGGTGGGTGCAGAGGAATACCAGCAGTGGACAGAGACATGGGGGTGGGTGCCTATCACTCCCAGCAGTGGACAAAGACATGGGGGTGTGTGCCTATCACTCCCAGCAGTGGACAGAGACATGGGGGTGGGTGCAGAGGAATACCAGCAGTGGACAGAGACATGGGGTGGGTGCCTATCACTCCCAGCAGTGGACAGAGACATGGGCGTGGGTGCCTATCACTCCCAGCAGTGGACAGAGACATGGGGGTATGGACATCATCATCAGATGACCACAACTCCATGGGTGTATGTACGTCACCACTACAATGGTGGTACGGACCGTACCCACGCCCTCAGAGGACGTGTATACGGTCAGTACCACGCGTACCCCTACGTCACCACTACAATGGTGGTACGGACCGTACACACGCCCTCAGAGCGTGTGTCCGGACCACCATTGTAGTGGTGACGTAGGGGTACACGTGGTAAGGACCGTACACACCCTATGAATGCGGGGGTACTGTCCATATCACCCGTACCCCTACGGCACCTTTACATTTAGGATACAAGGCGTACACATGCCACGAATGTTGGCTTACGGCCTGGTGCAGCATATTACCAGTATATTGGGGTGTGTGTATGCCCAGGACAGCAGTGTACTGCACCAAGGGGGCGGGTGGGTTGGTGGGTGGCTGCATAGGATTCCCAGCAGTGGACAGACATGTGAGGGGTGGGTGCAGAGGAATACCAGCAGTGGACAGAGACATGGGGGTGGGTGTCTATCACTCCCAGCAGTGGACAGAGACATGGGGGTGGGTGCAGAGGAATACCAGCAGTGGACAGAGACATGGGGGTGGGTGCCTATCACTCCCAGCAGTGGACAGAGACATGGGGGTGGGTGCAGAGGAATACCAGCAGTGGACAGAAACATGGGGGTGGGTGCCTATCACTCCCAGCAGTGGACAGAGACATGGGTGTTGTTGCCTATCACTCCCAGCAGTGGACAGAGACATGGGGGTGGGTGCCTATCACTCCCAGCAGTGGCCCGAGACATGGGGGTGGGTGCCTATCACTCCCAGCAGTGGACAGAGACATCGGGGTGGGTGCAGAGGAATACCAGCAGTGGACAGAGACATGGGGGTGGGTGCCTATCACTCCCAGCAGTGGACAGAGACATGGGGGTGGGTGCAGAGGAATACCAGCAGTGGACAGAGACATGGGGGTGGGTGCCTATCACTCCCAGCAGTGGACAGAGACATGGGGGTGTGTGCCTATCACTCCCAGCAGTGGACAGAGACATGGGGGTGGGTGCAGAGGAATACCAGCAGTGGACAGAGACATGGGGTGGGTGCCTATCACTCCCAGCAGTGGACAGAGACATGGGGGTGGGTGCCTATCACTCCCAGCAGTGGACAGAGACATGGGGGTATGGACATCATCATCAGATGACCACAACTCCATGGGTGTATGTACGCATCCCTAATTTTCAACTATGTTGATAGTGCCATAACAACACATCACTGACAGCAGTGTCCCACTCCCAGGAGGATGGATGTCTTTCCCCCACTGCATGACAGACCACATGTGGGTGTGAGGACAAATGACACATGCATACCCACCCCTGGCGGATGCAGCACAATACACACACTGAGATCATGCCACAAGACTGTATAGTCATTGCAATGCCTACTAAACTAAGAGAGCCAAAGGGAACACACACTGTCACGCACATCCCAGGACTGATAGGAATGTACAGGTGCTGGGACAGCCACCAAGATGTTGTATCTCATGGAAGGAATAGGGTGGAGTTCCCACAGATACAATGCCCACAATTGTGAGTCAGGTGCCCAAATACCCTGCAGAACAAGTACCATATGTGTGCTGGGCTGGGATTACACACATGCATAGCGCTGAAAAGGGAACATTTCCCCATGAAGGCATTTCAACATACTCAATACACAAGTACAGTGACTAGCAAGGATGGCACAGACGATGCAGCCGGAGACATTGCTGAGCACGCATGGCCACAGTTGAAGGGATCCGTCACCAACAAAGGAAATGTAGACACAGGTGTTCTGCTCGATTTTCCTGGCCTTCTTGTGTTAACAAGTGATTGAATATGACTTCAGTCTCTTACCATTCAAGTCTAAGGGTTAGAGTAGTGAATGGAGCCTATTTACTAGGCACTTCGATATGATCCTGTGCTCTTCCCCATAGATCAGGGCTTGCACACATAGCCTAGGGGATAGATTCGTTAGTATTAGGGATAACCTGTCCTGTAGTGAGGGTATTTCATGGAGCCGTGCTGAATTCAGGCCTGGTAGGCCTCAAACGGGAGGGACTCCATCTTTCTTTCTGCTCCGGCAGCTTGGGATTCTTCTAGGTCAAATGCAATGTTTTAGTTATGAGGTGTTATTCGCTTGGAGAGAACCGGTTCAGGCCGGCCCTTATCGAAGGATTGTATTTTTCTTCATGCCGAAGACACTACATCAGGCCGGCCGGCTGGGAACGTGTCCTTGGTACGGGGAGGTACAAGAATTTGGTGGGCGGCAGGTTACGGGCCGGAATTTTCCATGAGGAAATGCACCTCTATATTAGTGAAAGTTTGAGGCAGTTACATGTTCAGTCCGTAGGCGGCATCTAGCCGTTAGCAGTAGAGCTACTACTTATTCCAGGGAAGACAGACGCCATCTTGAAGGCGGAGAAGAACTGAGAGACAGATGCTTTCCTAACAGAATAACCAGAGAGGAGAGAGTAGCCGATAAGGAAGAGGTCCCAGTGACTCGGAGAAGGGTGATTCCAGGCGAGCCGAGGCACAGACGAGAAGGGAGCCTAGATGACCACTGAGTGCAGGCTACATACTACTAAGGTGATGTCGACCCTTTCTTATTAGAGTGTACAACTTAATCTTTCACTTTTCTTTGCAGGTTATGTGTTATATCGTAATGTTATGTGATTGTATGTGCAATGAGTAATAAAGTATCCAGTTTGTAGTGAACCAACATATGCTGTGTGTTCTTGTATAAGAGGGTAGCCTATTCTTCTAGTCAGCTGCGGCTACATGAACAGATGTTAACCCTGATCAGGTAAGTGGTAACTGAATAAGGGAAAGAGGAGCCCCTCAAACCTGAGAACAGGCTATGCCCGAACTGGCAATTCTTGTGTGATCTGATGAATAGTGAGACTGATTCCTTTTTTTTTGTATGTTATGGTGATCATAGGATGAACTGTCGTATGAGACTGCCGTCTAGGTAGAAAGGTCTGGATTCGTAGGGGATCGCGAGGCCGCCAACTGTGCTGAGACTGCCGTCTGGGTAGAGAGGTCTGGGTTCGTATGGGACCGCGAGGCCGCCACTTGTGATACTGTCGTATGGGCAGAGAGGTCTGGATCCGTATGGGATCGCGAGGCCGCCGATTGTGCTGAGACTGCCGTCTGGGTAGAGAGGTCTGGGTTCGTATGGGACCGCGAGGCCGCCACTTGTGATACTGTCGTATGGGCAGAGAGGTCTGGGTTCGTATGGGACCGCGAGGCCGCCACTTGTGATACTGTCGTATGGGCAGAGAGGTCTGGATCCGTATGGGATCGCGAGGCCGCCGATTGTGCTGAGACTGCCGTCTGGGTAGAGAGGTCTGGGTTCGTATGGGACCGCGAGGCCGCCACTTGTGATACTGTCGTATGGGCAGAGAGGTCTGGGTTCGTATGGGACCGCGAGGCCGCCACTTGTGATACTGTCGTATGGGCAGAGAGGTCTGGATCCGTATGGGATCGCGAGGCCGCCGATTATGCTGAGACTGCCGTCTGGGTAGAGAGGTCTGGGTTCGTATGGGACCGCGAGGCCGCCACTTGTGATACTGTCGTATGGGCAGAGAGGTCTGGGTTCGTATGGGACCGCGAGACCGCCACTTATGAGATCTTGGTATGCATAGTAGGAATCCCCTGTCCTTAGGTGATAGATATATGTGGTTGTAGGATTGTAAATAGGTTCTAGGGAGGGGGTAATGTTCTGGCTGGGTTAGTGAGGCTCTGATGAGCGGGTTCTATCTGATCCGAAAACCCAAGCAGAACATTTGGCGTCACGAACCGTTTACGAAACCTGTGTGCGTTGTGGTTGTATTGTGTTTGCCTTTGGCGCGTGCGTGGTTTTGTTTGTATATTATTTGTATCTACCTGCGTATAATTTTCTTTTCTCTTTCTTCTTTTTCTTTTTCTCTTTTTCTTTCTTTTCAAAAATGTTTTCTAGAAAGTCGAAATCTGCTTTTAAGTTGCCCGTTGATATTCCCGGTTGGGATTCAACGCCTTATGAAGCCTTAGCCCGTGAGTGGGCTGATTCTACTGGTTTGAGTGAGAATTGGAATTCTTTTTTGGAGCTGGCGGAGCCGGCTAATGTGATTACTTGCTTACAGAAGGCGCCGGTATCTAAGGGTGATGAGCTTCCCGTTTTAGGGCGCAGAGGTTGGATTGTTCTGTCTGCGTACAGGCTTCTCCATGAGAGGTTGTTGAAGTTGCAGAACTTGCATAAGGATTTGGAAGCGAACTTTGTTGAGATTCAGAATGCTCATACTTTGTTACGGTGTCAAAATAAGTTGCTTGCTGACAAACTTGAGACGTACCAAACTATTGCCGAGAGAGCGGCTGTGCGAATTGCTCGTTATAAATACAAGAATCGGCGTGGTCGGGTTTCGACGCGGAAGGTGCGTCTGGTCGTGGCGAAAGCCGGACTGGATTGGAATCCTGATGAATGGGATGGTAATATCTGGAACTCGAGTGATTCTCCTTCCTCGGGTGAGGAGTCTGCCAAGCGCGAGTCCTCTCGCTCCGGCCGTGCTTGTAAATCTGCTTCTTGCGCCTCTGATGGTGCACCCCGTGATTGCGCTCGTCCTTCGAGCGGGGTCGACGCTTCTTCCACTGATTGTTCCTCTACGTGTACTGGTCGAGCTCCTTGTGATGCTCATCCCGCGGTCTCGGCGCATCCAGTTTTCGACGGAAGGTGCAGCAGGCTCCCGGTGCTCCGAATGGTATTGCTTTAGACTCTTTGGAGGATTTTACTCAACAAGAAATTATTGATATTTTGCAGCGATTTTGGCAACGAGTTGGTGAGCCCTTGCTCACATGGATGGTGCGCCTTTATGAACTGGGCGCTGCTGGCATTATGTTGGATGCTGGCGATTGTTTGAAGTTTTGTTCCTTGAGTTCGGATTCTACTGTACAGGATCATTTTCGTGACTTTAATGGTGGTGGTCAAAGTTCTTTGCTTCAATTGGCGACTGAGGGTTGTAATCAAAAATATCCTACTGAGTCTGACTGGCCTGTGAATGACAAACCGTGGTATACTTTGCGCGATGCTGCGCAACGTCTCAAAGAGGAGGTGATGAAAACGGCAATTTTTCTGAATACTGCTGACCGGTTGCTTGATGCTTTCTTGACATCTTCTGTGCGGAATCGTATTATTCGTTCTTCCCCTGTTGCTTATAAGCAGGTCATGATGACTTTATTGATTAATCAGACTGGTAACATGTTATCTGTGGTGCTGGAATCGGTGCGCCAACTCGGTGAGTTGGGTGAGTGGTTTAAACCTGAACGGCAGTCCCGGCCTGACACTCGTACTCCTGGTGAAAATAAATTTACTAGACGTGATATGTTTCTTGCTCTTCTGGCTGATGGTGTGCGTAAGGAGGACATTGATGGTGAGACTACTTCTCGTTTGTGGGAAATGTTTCGCAAACGTGGCTTGGATCGAAAGGAGGGTGCCCGGCGTGTTCGGACAACTGAGTGTGATCGTGGTTTTTCTGACGGTAGCGGTGATGACGACCGCCGTGGGCGCTCTGATCGTCGTGATGATCGACGTTATGCGCGTGATTTGTCCCCCCGTCGTGAGAGAGACAGGGAGAGAGAGGGGGAAAGAGAGAGGGGGAGAGATGATTATGTTAACAGCAGACGTAGAGATGATAGGGATCAATCCCCTGAGTTGAGAAGGAGAGAGGATCGACACATATTGGCCGATCGAAACCCGCAGTACAATGCAGGGAACAGTAATCCATTTCGTAATGGAGATGGATATGAACAGGAGGTATCGATACCTAGGAACCGTGAGAGTCTTTATCCTGATTTATCCTGGTACACAGAACACAATAAAAAGGACTAGGAAATAGGTCAAGCTCCAGTACACAGATGGGCTCACAGAGATAATAGACCCTATGTAGATATTGATATTTATTGGAGACATCGTAATATCCAAAGGGCCCGAGCATTGGTAGATACAGGAGCGGAGGCCACTCTTATTCATGGAAAATCAAAGAAGTTTAAAGGTCAGCCTTTTACAATTACCGGATTAGGTGGAAAGGAAACTCCCGCAGTTCAAACCTTACTTGAAATGAGAATAGGTAGAATTCCTAGAAAAGAATACTCTGTATTAGTGGTGCCACTCTTAGAATTCATAATTGGAATTGATATTTTGAAAGGAATGACTTTGCACTTAGATGATGGATGTTACCAATTTGGAACTAAACATTATATATCGTCCAGGCCTGTACGGGTTGGTCGTTTAAGAATGCCCCCCATAAAAGTTCCTCAGGCGACAAAAGTGATTCGTCAGAAGCAGTATCGTATTCCAGGTGGTCATGAAGAGATTAGTACCACTATTCAGGAGTTGGTGGATGCAGGAGTTATAACCCCAGTTACTTCTGCTTGGAATAATCCTGTTTGGCCTGTACGTAAGAGTGATAATTCTTGGCGCATGACTGTTGATTATCGAGAATTGAATAGACACACACCCTCTTTGACTGTTGCAGTACCGGATGTTATTACCCTAATTGAAAGAATCCAAAAACATCCAGGTACATGGTATGCGTCCATTGATATTGCTAATGCTTTCTTTTCGATTCCGATTGCCCCTGAGTGTCAGGAACAATTCAGTTTTACGTGGAACGGGCATCAAATGACGTTTAGAAGTCTTCCTCAGGGCTATGTGCATAGTCCTACGATATGTCACCGGCTGGTGGCAGAGCATCTGGCTGAGGTACCAGTTCATCCACAAATTCAGATATGTCACTATATTGATGATATTTTGATCCAAGGTGAATCACAAGAGGAAGTTCAGACCCAATTGGATAGAGTCATTGAGTGCTTGCGTGAGAAAGGTTGGGAAATCAACCCGGATAAATTACAAGGTCCGTCCCAGGCTGTGAAATTTTTGGGTATTAATTGGCATGAAGGGCACCGAGAAGTGATCCCTCAGGTTAAACAGAAAATTCTTGATTTTGCAGTTCCGAGAAATAGGAAAGAAGCCCAAAGCTTCATTGGTTTGTTTGGATTTTGGCGCCAGCATATTCCTCATTTGAGTCAAATATTGGCCCCTTTGTACCAGGTCACTCGTAAAAAGAATGCATTTGAATGGGGTAAACCACAGCAAGATGCGTTCAGTCTGGCAAAAGAAGCAATTCAGCATGCTCTGGATTTGTGGCCTGTATGTGATGGTGATGTGGATTTGAATGTGTCTGTACAAGGCCTTTATGCGAATTGGAGTTTGTGGCAGAAACAAGGTAAGAGTAGAGTACCGTTAGGTTTCTGGACCAAAAAGTTACCTGATGCTGGTGAGCGTTATACACCTTTTGAGAAACAGCTACTTGCATGTTATTGGGCTCTGGTGGATACCGAGCAATTGACTTTGGGACATGATATAGTTTTGCGACCTGAAATTCCTATCATGCAGTGGGTTATGAGTTCGCCGAAAACTCACCGAATTGGACACGCTCAAGAGGCGAGTGTGATTAAATGGAAATGGTATATACAAGACAGGGCACGTGTGGGACAAAAAGGAGTTGCATCTTTGCATGAGCAGGTGGCATGGGCGCCATCAACTGAAACTGAGAGTGAATGTTCCGTACCCTTAGTACAGGAGTCTCCTGTTAAGTGGGGTAAACCTTTTGATGATTTGTCTGCAGAGGACAGAAACCATGTCTGGTTTACGGATGGTTCAGCAAGGTTCATAGGGACGAAACGGCATTGGAAGGCAGTGTCCTATAATCCGATCACACAAAAATTGCTGAGTACAACTGGTGAGGGTAAGAGCAGTCAATTTGCTGAACTCTATGCTGTTTATCAAGTTCTGAAACAAGAGTTACCTGGCACATGTCATATTTTTACCGATTCTTGGTCTACTGCCAATGGACTGGCAGTTTGGTTACCGACTTGGCATTCCCATAGTTGGAAAATCCATTCTAAGGAATTGTGGGGAAAAGAATTATGGCAGGAGATTTGGGAAATGCTCCCACAGAGTACTGTTACAATCTTCCATGTGGATGCTCATACCCCGATAGACTCTCTTGACAAATTCTTTCATAATATTGCAGATGAGAAATATAAAATTGCTGAGGCAGTGGTGGACACGCAAGATTCTGATATTGCGGGATTGGCGAAATGGGCCCACCAGAAAGCAGGACACTTTGGAGAGAAAGCCACTAGCAGGTGGGCTGCTGATCGAGGAATTTATATTCCCCTAGATTTAATTAAAAATGTTATTCTACATTGTCCCATTTGTCAGCATATCAGGCAGCGCAAAGTGCCCCAAATTGTTAAAGGTCATTTACATCGCGGGAAATTGCCCGCTCAAATTTGGCAGATTGATTACATTTGTCCACTTCCTATGAGTAGGAATTGTCAATATGTTTGCACCATTGTTGATACATACAGTGGCCTGTTGGTGGCCCTTCCCTGTAAGCAAGCTACCCAATTGAATACTATTAAAACATTGGAATTGATTATGATGTATTATGGTGTGCCATTCCAAATTCAATCTGATAATGCATCCCATTTTCGTGGAAGATTGGTACAGGAATTCTGTGTGGAAAACAATATTGAATGGGTATTTCATATTCCATATTATCCACAGGCCTCGGGTCTTGTGGAGAGGTTGAATGGCCTGCTAAAAGACCAACTTCGCAAATTAACAGATGACAAGTATAAGAATTGGCGAGATTTTTTGCCTCAAGCGCTATTGATTTTGAATAACCGTCCTTTTCTAAATGCTGAATCCCCACTTATGCGTTTGTTTCCTCCGAATGTTGATGCTAAACCTAACGAGATCAGAGAGACTGTGATGTACTGGGAGATTACTCCCGGAGCTTTAGCTCCATGCAGAGCGACCCCAGGGTCGGCAGGTTTAGACTTGCATGCCATGGATGACACCATTATAAAAAGTAAAGATCGAGTCATCATTGAAACAGGTGTTGGTGTTCAGATACCACCTGGAAATTTCGGATTAATTGCCCCTAGATCGGGGCTGGCTGTAAAAGGTATTCAGGTGCTTGGAGGAATCATTGATAGTGATTATCAGGGAGAGATTAAGGTGCTCCTGCTGAATAGCAGTGAGGTTGACTTACTGATACATAAAACTGACCGAGTGGCTCAATTGCTAATAATGCCTGTCTTCAGTGGTGAGATGGTAAAAGGCACTGCCCCAACGTTGCTAACTGTACGAGGCCAGAAAGGTTTTGGCTCCACAGATAATCCTGGGGCCAGAGTTTGGGTGCAGTCGCCTAAGAATCCCCCTGAACAAGCAGAGGTCATTGCAACCGGTCAAGATAATACCATTTTAGTTATGAGACCAGGGAAAGATAGCTGGGAAGCAGTCCCGGCTGACAAATGTTACTTACGAGAATGAATAATGCCTGTATTTGATTCTCTTTCAGATCATTCTTTGGACTGTTGCTGCAGGATGTGTCGGCGTCGGACTGTTTTCGGGCTGGTGCGACGAGAGAGGAGGGATCCCATCAACCCGGGATGAGTTGAAAACCCGAGTGTCGCGTTCCTTTGCTGCGTGGGATTCGTCATCGAACTTTTGGACTTCACTAGCGAAACGGGTGACTAGCGCCCCTCATTTCTGCTTGACACCGATGAGATCAGTAAACGACATTTTGGCAACTTGTTTGGTTGCTGTCCCTGCATCGTTGGAGACTTTGACTCATATTTTCAATATATCAACCGCTCGCCCCAATGTTCTTCTGGGCGATTTCGCTACCCATCAATATTGCCCCTTGTGTACTGAACTGTCAGATCCGCTACCCCCCATCCAGTCCCAAATAGTTACTTATAATATCACACAAGGTGATTTGTGTTTCTTCCTTACGTGTAATCCTAGTGCAATTTCGGAATGTATGCGTTTAAAATTGAAAGGTGCCACCTCATTCACCACTCATGAACGGACTTTGTGCTTTCAAAGGACACCGAAAACATGTACTTCTGTTCAGAACAACATGACTTGTAAGAGTATGGTAGTTACCCCCAGTCACTATCGCACGATGTTACTACCTGCTGGATGGCTTTTCTCATGTGGTAATACTTCCTGTCCTATTACTTACCGGTAATCTTCATTACTCCGGGTCCCGTAGTCCTCGACACCGTCAGTGACAAATGAGATTTACTATCTCAATGACAGACAAAAGAACGAAGGAATGCTGGACCTACCCCTCCCACTGGGAGTACTTAAGGAGTACCGTCCCAACATTCCTCCTGAAATACCAAGCCCCAATGAAGGCCGGCAGACAGGGAGGGAGGGAGGGAAGTCATGACGGTGTCGAGGACTACGGGACCCGGAGTAATGAAGATTACCGGTAAGTAATAGGACATTACCCCCAGGTCCCTCCGTCCTCGACACCGTCAGTGACAAATGAGAAATACCAAAACAAACACCGGCATTCATACCAGAAACACAACAAACCACCAGGATACCAAACAAACCCAGAGATTTATTGGAAAGAAACAGAAAAAAAAACATTAGGAGCGAACAGAGCTCAACACCCCCAAAGCAAAACCTCCATCATCCCCCAAAAGATTGAGGAGTCGATAATGCCTGATGAAAGTATTAGAAGAGGCCCACGTGGCAGCCCTGCAAATCTCAGAGAGAGGAACACCCCGAACCTCCGCCCAAGAAGCAGCCACCCCTCTCGTAGAACGACCCTGAACCCCCAAAGGAGGAGGAGAACCAGACAGAGAGTAGGCCAAGGAAATGGCTTGCTTCAGCCAACGGCCAATGGACACAGAAGAAGCCTTACACCCAAGGGATGCCGCACCAAAGGAGACAAAAAGGGAGTCCGATTTGCGAAAAACCGCAGTATGGTCAAGATAAATGCGCAAAGCCATGCACACATCCAACAAAGACCACTGGGTACCACCAGGAGAATCCAAGACAGAGCCCAGGGAGGGCAACACCAACTCCTGGCCCCTGTGAAACTGCGAAGAAACCTTCGGCACAAAGGAAGAATCCAGGCGGAGCACCACCCCACCCTCCGTGAAGGACAGAAAAGGAGCACACGCCATCAAGGCCCCCAACTCCCCAAGACGACGAGCAGAGGTGACAGCCACCAGGAAAACCACCTTGAGGGTGAGAAACTTCAAATCCACCTCATCCAAAGGCTCAAAAGGAGGACCGATCAAAATCCGAAGGACCAAAGGCAAGTCCCACAGGGGAAAGGAAGGGCGAGGCACAGGCCGAGAAACAGTAAAACTGCACAGAAGACGAGAGACCAAGTCTTCAACATCAGAAAGATTCCCCCACGGGGAACGAAAAGCCCGAACAGCGGCCCACTGGGCACGCAGCTTAGAAACAGCCAAACCTTTCTCGAAACCCTCCCACAAAAACTGAAGGACAACCTGCAAGGAACAGAACAAAGGGGAGACGCCCAACGCAGAACACCAACGATCAAAATTACCCCAATGGCGATCATAAGCCTTAAGGGTAGAAGGCCGCCGGGAACGCTGAAGAGCCACCGCTAAGTGTTCCGGGAAACCGCGCCATCTCCAACCCTGCCTCTCAACCTCCACACCGACAACCGCAACCGGAGAAGAGACAGGCATGGGGAAGACCGCAGAGGAGACGGAGACAGGGGAAGAAACCAAGGCCCCTGCACCGCCAAAAGACGCACCGTCGGAAACCAAGACCTCCGAGGCCAAAACGGCAGGACCGCCACCACCTCCCGATCCTCCTGACACAAACCGGCCAGAAACCTCGGAACCAGAGCCAGGGGGGGGAAGGCATAGAGGAGACGCGACGGCCACGGCCACGGCAGAGACATTGCGTCCACCCCCCAGCAACCCTCCTGCAGAAACCGGGAGCAAAACCGAGGGAGCTGAGCATTGTGCCGGGAGGCAAAGAGGTCCAGAAAGGGACGCCCAAACCTCCCGCACACAAGCTGAAACGCAACCGGGGTGAGAGACAACTCCAAAGAATCCGGAAAGCACCGACTCAGGGCATCCGCCACAAAGTTGTCCACTCCCCGAAGATGAACCGCCGTCAGAGACAGCAGATGGCCCTCCGCCCAACAAAACAGGGGAACCACTATCGCATTCAAAGATGCCGAACGAATCCCCCCCTGATGATTCAGATAAGCCACCGTCACCATATTGTCGGACCGTACCAACACATTCCGACCGAGCAACAGTCCCCGAAACCCCATCACAGCCCGGGACACCGCCATGAGCTCTCTCCAATTGGAAGATCTGCGACTCTCCATGACGGACCAACGACCCTGAAGGGAGCGAGACCCTAAGGTCGCACCCCAACCCAAGGCGCTGGCATCCGATGTCAAGACCAGAGAAGGAGAAGACTGCAGGGGCAGACCCAAAGACAGATGATCCCTCACAGACCACCAAAGAAGAACCGGGAGGACCACCGGAGACACAGGAACAAGAACCTCCAAATCGCGGCACAGGGGGTCCCAGAGAGACAGGAGGTACACCCAAAGGGGGCGTAGATGAAAACGTGCCCATGCCCCCGTAAAAACAGTCGCTGCCATCAGACCCATAAGACGCAACCAAAGGTGCACCGGAAAGGCACCCCCCACCCAGAAACGACGAGCAAGAGACACCAACGTCACCACCCGAGGCTCGGGGAGGAACACACGGTTCAGATCCGAACGGAAGCGGGCCCCGATGAAAACCAAGTCCTGAGACGGCGTCAGCTGACACTTGGGCAAGTTGATCAGGAAACCATGGGCCCGCAACGCCGAGCACACCACCTCCCTGGCCTCCAGCAACAGGACCCGAGATGGAGCATGGATCAACCAGTCGTCTAAGTAGGGGTAAACCATCACCCCTCGGAGATGAAGCCACGCGACCAAAGGCGCTACCACCTTCGTAAACACCCTTGGCGCCGACCGAAGACCGAAAGGCAACACCATAAACTGGTAATGACGCCCCTGAACACAAAATCGCAGAAACCTGCGGGACCGAGGATGGACCGGAACATGGTAATACGCATCCTGAAGATCGAGGGTACACATGAAGTGACCCGGCAGTACCAAAGGAATCACCCTCTGTAAAGTCTCCATGCGGAAAGGAATCCTGGCCACCCATTTGTTCATCACCCGCAGATCTAAAATCAAGCGGAAACCCCCCGTGTTTTTGGGGACCAGAAAAATCAGGGAATAAAAACCCAACCCCGTCTCCTCCAGAGGAACCTCCTGAATGGCACCCTTCTGAAGAAGGTCCAGAATCCCGTGAGAAAGATGAGACCGCTTCACACGACTCGAAGGCCAAGGAGTCGGCCGAACAACCGAGTCTGGAGGAGGAGCCGTGAACTCCAGAACATAACCCTGGCGAATGATTTCCAACACCCAGACGTCGGAACAAGACTGAACCCAGGCATCCAGGAAGAAGCGCAGCCGCCCTCCAACCAACAACTCGGGAACCACCGCCAAAGAGTCAGGAACGCGGCTTGGCAGGCGGAGGGGATTTAGCCTTACAGTCCCGACCACGGCCAGAAGCAATTCTACCCTGGCCCCTCACAAACTGTCTACGAGAAGCAGGGCGAAAGAAAGATTTGGGTTTAGAAGGTACAGGAGCAGCAGCAGAGACCTTAAAAGAAGAAGAATGCTTTTTCTCCTTAAACAACTTGTGCAATTTGGCCTCCAACTCCCCCCCAAACAACATTGTACCCTGAAAGGGCAACCTCAATGCGCATGCCTTCTGCGCAGAGTCAGTTTTCCAGTCTTTAAGGACAAGACTGCGACGTGCAGCCACACAAGCCCCTCCGGACAGAGCAGAAGCACGCACAACATCAAAGGAGACATCAGACAGCAGCTCCACCTGACGCTCAATCTGCTCAAGTAAACCAGAACAGTCCGTGGCATTATCCATAGACTGATAGAGGGACTTCAGGTCAGACAACAGGGACTGCGACACATAAGTCCAGTAGATGCCCGCCCTCAAGGCCAGGTGGGAACCAGAATACACCTTACGGAGCGCCACATCCGCCTTCTTGTCAACCGGATCTTTCAGCACAGCGTCCTCAGCAAGGGAAGTACGCCCCACCAAACTCGCCACAAAAGAATCAATAGGAATTGAATCAGGCAGTTCAGTAGCCATATCCTGCAGAGGATAGAGTTTCGCCATGAATCGCGGAATCAGGATGCGATCAGGATCAGCCCACTCGCGTTTCAAAACATCTTTGATGAAGGGATGGACAGGCACATCGACAGTGGCAGCACTCTGAAACTGTCGCAACAAAGGGCCCCTAGAGGTACTAGGCACGTCCCCGTCAGGAAACCCCATGTTCTCTTTAACATGCTGCAAAATACTAGTCAAAGCATCCTTGTCCACATATTTTCCCTTCAACTCTTCGTCCCCCAACCACGCAGACTCATCGCCACTGGAGTCCGAAGAAACAGGAGCAGGGCACTTGCGACGGGATCCAACATCCCCCATCTCCGTCAAGGTTTCCCTGATCAAGCGCTTAATATGCGCATCAGCACCAGCATCACGGCGCCTGGACCTGGCAGGGGAGGGAGACCTGGAAGCACTAGAAGAAGAGGAAGACCTCTCCCTGTGATGACGCTTTCTGGAATGTTTCCCTATCGCCAACAACACACCAACCACCGCCAAAACACAAGGAAATAACAACCGCTATGCGGTACTCACCCCCTCTGCTCGTTTTAACGAGCCTCCCCCAGCCGGGAACCTCGAGGCGCCTGACTTCCGTCCTCAAAGCCATAAACCGGAAGTCAGGCAAGACGAAAACCGGAAGAGGAAGGAGCCACAACCAATCGGAGCAGCTCGGCCGCGCCCCCTAGCAAGCCCGGCAGGCCAGGAGGGGCGGCCATCGGGCAAGGAGAAAGCCAACGCGGTATTACACCGCCGCGAGGGCCAGAGACAAGAAGAAGCCCGCGCCACTCCCCCCAAGCCCGGCAGGGGGGGAGAGGACATCCACGGAGGTCCGCCGGTACCTGGAATGAGAACCAGCAGCCCCCAAGTAAGTCCAGAAGAAGGCAGGAGCGTCCAGCTCCTGCCGCGTCCACACCGTCAGTAAGACAGAAAAAAGAACAGGAGGAATGCTGGGACGGTACTCCTTAAGTACTCCCAGTGGGAGGGGTAGGTCCAGCATTCCTTCGTTCTTTTGTCTGTCATTGAGATAGTAAATCTCATTTGTCACTGACGGTGTCGAGGACGGAGGGACCTGGGGGTAATGGCCATATGTCCCCGCAAATATTTCTGGAGGCCCTTGTGCTATTACTAGACTAAGCTTGCTCATGTTTTCATCACATCCGAATGCCAACTCTCGTGTGATTCGAGATACAGTGAGGTTACAGGAGGATTGTGACTCATCTTTGCATTTATATTCTAAGTCCGAATACCTTAGCCTGGCTATTTCAATTATTGGTGTTCCTGCTTTGGCAGTTTATAATGCAAAATCTATTGAGAAAATGGCCTGCTGGATGGTGAAATCCATTAATAATACTTCTACAGTCCTGTCTGACATGCTATTAGACGCCCAGGGTGAACGTAGGGCTATCTTGCAAAATAGAGCGGCCATTGATTATCTTTTGCTTAAACATGGACACGATTGTTCTGATTTTGAGGGTCTTTGTTGTTTTAACTTGTCTGATCATACACAATCCATTCGAGCTCACATTAATAAGCTACATGACTTAACAGAAGAAGTTAGAAAACACATTGACCAGGGCTGGTTTGACTGGCTCTTTAATTGGTTACCTGATTTGCATTTCTTACGTCAGATATTAGGAGGTATTCTGATTTCTATCGCCATTTTGATTTCCATCTGTTGCTTTATTCAGTGTATTCCTTCACTACTTCAATTCTGCACACTTGGTACTAGACGTAGATCAGTTAGTTTTGTTTCATATTATTCTTCCACAGATGTTAGTTCTGTTTAATGAATGTATAATAGACTGAAGTCAAGGGTGAAATGTTCTGCTCGATTTTCCTGGCCTTCTTGTGTTAACAAGTGATTGAATATGACTTCAGTCTCTTACCATTCAAGTCTAAGGGTTAGAGTAGTGAATGGAGCCTATTTACTAGGCACTTCGATATGATCCTGTGCTCTTCCCCATAGATCAGGGCTTGCACACATAGCCTAGGGGATAGATTCGTTAGTATTAGGGATAACCTGTCCTGTAGTGAGGGTATTTCATGGAGCCGTGCTGAATTCAGGCCTGGTAGGCCTCAAACGGGAGGGACTCCATCTTTCTTTCTGCTCCGGCAGCTTGGGATTCTTCTAGGTCAAATGCAATGTTTTAGTTATGAGGTGTTATTCGCTTGGAGAGAACCGGTTCAGGCCGGCCCTTATCGAAGGATTGTATTTTTCTTCATGCCGAAGACACTACATCAGGCCGGCCGGCTGGGAACGTGTCCTTGGTACGGGGAGGTACAAGAATTTGGTGGGCGGCAGGTTACGGGCCGGAATTTTCCATGAGGAAATGCACCTCTATATTAGTGAAAGTTTGAGGCAGTTACATGTTCAGTCCGTAGGCGGCATCTAGCCGTTAGCAGTAGAGCTACTACTTATTCCAGGGAAGACAGACGCCATCTTGAAGGCGGAGAAGAACTGAGAGACAGATGCTTTCCTAACAGAATAACCAGAGAGGAGAGAGTAGCCGATAAGGAAGAGGTCCCAGTGACTCGGAGAAGGGTGATTCCAGGCGAGCCGAGGCACAGACGAGAAGGGAGCCTAGATGACCACTGAGTGCAGGCTACATACTACTAAGGTGATGTCGACCCTTTCTTATTAGAGTGTACAACTTAATCTTTCACTTTTCTTTGCAGGTTATGTGTTATATCGTAATGTTATGTGATTGTATGTGCAATGAGTAATAAAGTATCCAGTTTGTAGTGAACCAACATATGCTGTGTGTTCTTGTATAAGAGGGTAGCCTATTCTTCTAGTCAGCTGCGGCTACATGAACAGATGTTAACCCTGATCAGGTAAGTGGTAACTGAATAAGGGAAAGAGGAGCCCCTCAAACCTGAGAACAGGCTATGCCCGAACTGGCAATTCTTGTGTGATCTGATGAATAGTGAGACTGATTCCTTTTTTTTTGTATGTTATGGTGATCATAGGATGAACTGTCGTATGAGACTGCCGTCTAGGTAGAAAGGTCTGGATTCGTAGGGGATCGCGAGGCCGCCAACTGTGCTGAGACTGCCGTCTGGGTAGAGAGGTCTGGGTTCGTATGGGACCGCGAGGCCGCCACTTGTGATACTGTCGTATGGGCAGAGAGGTCTGGATCCGTATGGGATCGCGAGGCCGCCGATTGTGCTGAGACTGCCGTCTGGGTAGAGAGGTCTGGGTTCGTATGGGACCGCGAGGCCGCCACTTGTGATACTGTCGTATGGGCAGAGAGGTCTGGGTTCGTATGGGACCGCGAGGCCGCCACTTGTGATACTGTCGTATGGGCAGAGAGGTCTGGATCCGTATGGGATCGCGAGGCCGCCGATTGTGCTGAGACTGCCGTCTGGGTAGAGAGGTCTGGGTTCGTATGGGACCGCGAGGCCGCCACTTGTGATACTGTCGTATGGGCAGAAAGGTCTGGGTTCGTATGGGACCGCGAGGCCGCCACTTGTGATACTGTCGTATGGGCAGAGAGGTCTGGATCCGTATGGGATCGCGAGGCCGCCGATTGTGCTGAGACTGCCGTCTGGGTAGAGAGGTCTGGGTTCGTATGGGACCGCGAGGCCGCCACTTGTGATACTGTCGTATGGGCAGAGAGGTCTGGGTTTGTATGGGACCGCGAGACCGCCACTTATGAGATCTTGGTATGCATAGTAGGAATCCCCTGTCCTTAGGTGATAGATATATGTGGTTGTAGGATTGTAAATAGGTTCTAGGGAGGGGGTAACGTTCTGGCTGGGTTAGTGAGGCTCTGATGAGCGGGTTCTATCTGATCCGAAAACCCAAGCAGAACAACAGGTCAGCACAACAATTGTGCAAGTCTCTGCAGGGAAGATGTCAGGTGCCACAGAGGAAGGAACACTCCTTGGTACAATGTCTCAAAACACTGATAACACACACGACCAAACATACTTTGCAGAGACCTTGTGATGGCACGTAGATACCATGGGTCCACCTCCTGACCATCAGACTAGAACATTTCTCAGAAACATAACACATTACCACTACACCAACTCCTGGAGCCTCAGCACCAACATCAATACCTGAAATGCAATAGTGTTCAAAGTAAAAAGAAAATGCTTTATTCAGCATAAAACAAAATTTTGGAAATAACAATATATACAAAGGTCAATGGCCAGTCCAGAATAGAAGTCCTTGGGGAGACACATGGGCACGCGTCTCCCCTAGCTTGCCTGCACAGTGGAACCCTCAGGTTTGTCGACTGGGGGGGGCATCATGTGGGGAAGGACCAGGCATCGCAGGGACAGGAGGTGTAAGGGTAGGTGTGGTGGGTGCAGGGCTGGACGCCTCCACCACAGGGGGTGGGGCAGCGCCAAAGGTGGAGATGAGCTCGGCGCTGCACACTTCTGCCAGGTCGTCCAGAGTATCCCCTGCACCGGAAGAAGCCACAGGCACAAAGGAGGGGGGGTCCGAGGGATGGGGTGCAGCACTTCTGGGGGAGGGGGTGGACATGGGGGGGACTCAACTCCCCTGCCCGTGGAGTCCCTTGCCCGCTTGCGGGCTGGTGACAAGGTGGGGCTGAGGGCCAGCACAGACATGTAGCTTTCCTTGTCTGACTGTGTGGCAGGGGAGCCAAGGGGAGTGCTTTTGGAGGTCCTGGGTCGTGAGGCATGCGGACTCAGACTGTGGCTGCGTGTATGTCTGTGTGCCCCAGACCCATTGGGTGTGCCTTTATCCCCCTGAGTGTGCATGCCAGGAGGTGTGTGCTTGCCCTTACTTGGTGGTGTGCTGCCTATGTCTGGTGGGGTGCGTGCTTGGGAATGTCTGGGTGTGCATGGGACAGGTATGGGAGTGGGAAGTGTGGATGGGGCTGGGGTAGGGGGGGGACGAAGCGCTGCAGGAGACTCACTGCTGGCATCAGTGAAGAGTCCATGGACCGCAGAAACATCCGTTGGTCAGACATCGTTGCTGACATGCCCTCCATGAACTACACCATCTGTGTCAGCAGTCTGGTGTGGCCATGGAGGACATTCAGCATCGATGTCTGCCCAACCTGCAACTGCCGCTGAATGTCCACAGACTCTGCAGTGAGGGCAGCATGGGTGACAGGGGCAGGGGGTGCGGTGCCTGGCTCGAAGGAGACATGGCGGTGCCCTGCACGGACAGAAGGGACCGGAGCAACTGGGAGGGCGGTGATGGGAATGGAGGAGGCGGGGACAGATGTTCGGCTGCTGCCAGGTGTTATAGCTCGCCACCAGACAGGTCCTCCGACTGACTCCCCTCGCCCTCTGTGCCACTTGCTCCCGCAGACTCGCCAGCACTGGTGGCACCGGTGCTGGATCCCTCCTCAAGGTCCGTGCAGGTGTCTCCCTCGGTTTCCTCCGATGATGCTGTGGGCAAGGTGAAGATACAGAAAAAGAATCTGTCACCAGTATACATCTGACACATGAGTCCAAACAAAATAGGTCACAGTGCATATCAGGTAATGCATCATGAGTAACATCTAGATGACTCCGCACATATGTAAGCCCTGTACTCCCCAGTTGGTTGACCCACCATGCCACTTGGAAACAAGGAAAAATAGGACACTCCAGCCAAAAACTTGTCTGAGAAATATACTGAGAAGCTAGTGTCTGGGAACAGTTGAGCACAGCAATACTATGAAGTCATGCCACCTCTTGTTTACCGGGAATGAAACAGTATTGGTGCACCCAAGGCTAAATACCATACCTCAAATCTAAAGGTGTCCTCACACTCAGGGACCTGTAAGTACTTTGGAAACCCAAACAAAATGCATTTTGATCCCTTGGGAATCACACCACTTTACACAATCGACATGTTTGGAATGTGTGAATGTGCCACTTTGTGAACAGAACACACATGTGCCTGTATAAAAGAAGTCTCACAAGGAGGTGCACACCAAATAACATTTACCCAGTCATTGTATAAGCTGCCAGCCTTATTCAAAGAAGCCACTGTTAGAAAGAAATGGTGTTTCAGAAAGTACATATACATGGGACCACGGCGGTCTGGATGACTTGACACTCGTAAGTTGGTTTCACCAACAACCAAGGAGTTACACAAATTCCACCACACTGTGGGAACATGGATATGTATAATCTGAAAAACAGTCTTATTCGAACTGTGCCTTTCTTTAAAATGTGCCAGCGTGTTCCCTGAAAGTGTAAAGGTGGTTTCTTGTGCACTTCCTTGGGAGACATCGGTCATGTAGGCACATTATTGTCCTTCACAACAAAACATCAAACTCAAGCATTGAAAACATGAAGACATGTTGACAAGTGTAGTGAGTGCCAAGGTACAATACTTTTTGACTAACAACTTGAATCATGCCACCTGTCACATGGCCACCGTACCATGATGACACAGTTGGCAACACATCTGACCCACTGCCTGTCATATGGAGTGGCACACATGTCCAAACACAGGCCAATGCATAAGCTAATAGGCCTGCAATTGTGTTGGAATAAGGCATACCTGCACTGAGGAGACACCCCCATGGCAAGCCAGAATGTCCACACAGATGTCAGCACACAAAGACAAAACTACGCAGCATCTGGGCCACACACTGGTTCCAAAAATGGATGAGCAGGAATCGTGTATTTAAACTATTGACACATTTTGCAAAGCACAAACATTAAACCCTGCACAACATGACTGGGTCACTGCATGTTGAGTGTCTGTCCAGACAATTATCACACACAGGTCAGACCTGGCAAGGAGACATAAGGTTTGGACATGTAGGCCTCGCCTGCACAAACCCCCCATACCTGAGACAATGTGATTGAGACAGATCAAGAAGTGACAACTTTTAATCAGGGTCTACAAAAATGTGCTGCAAGAATTCCCAAATGTACTCCACATCACCTCGTGAGGCTGCCAACACATATTTGTGACAAACAACCATCAACAGATAGTTGTGAATAGACACACATGCACTGCCCAGTGTGAGTATGCACAAGCCAAATGGGGTCTCCCTGTACAGTGGACACATGTAGCACACTTTAGATAAATACAAATGAGGCCAGGGAACAATGCCACAGAGGCCAACCTATGCTGAACACACAGAGAATGGGCACAGTGTTGGATGACACACATGATTACGAGGCAAGGGTGTCTCAGGGGACTGTAGTGGGCACACTGCTCCATGGTCCTGGAATGATCTGACTGTAACATGAGCAACCGTCCTGGCACTATGCATATCTCCCACTCATGCACATCATGTCTGAGGCCACAACAGCGGTCATGCATGCTGCAAGTGTGTTCATTTGAAACCTCACACTCCTATGTTGAGACTCATCATCTGTGCCAACAAATAGGGACCCCCAAATGACTGAACAGGACAGGGCACAGGCAAGGTACCAACACATGTCACAGACCACCCCCACACATGATGCAGAAAGCAATGTGCACTTGGATTAACTGGCAGCCTAGAGGACCATGTGCAATAGTGATTACACACAGACCAGGGAACACATGTCAAGGAGGGGAAGGGAGGAATAACAGCACCGGTTGACTTGGGGGAACAGGATATGCACTGCACATATAAACCCTGGCAGTGTATCCAGGCGACTGAGCACTTCCAAAAGCTGGTGACACACAACAAGCACACATGTACCTACCCCCTCCTTGCTGCTGTCTCTCCTGGAACTGCCTATCCATGTCAGGGAAGACCACCGCCAGGACTCGCTTCATCTGGTGGGTCAGGCGTCGGCGCCCACCGTTGGGGTGTGAAGGTGAGTGCCCCAGCTGGACCTGGGCGATCCTCAGGGTCCAGCACCGGATGCCCTGCCATAGTTTACGGACTTGGGCTAGGCGCCGACTGCAACCCTCTGCCGATCTCACGGCCCTGACAGCCCGCTTCCAGATCTCCCCCTTCTCGTAGGCAGTTACCTGTGAGGATGACAAAGTGAGACAACATCACTACACCTGCTCCATGTCAGAGAGACACACATTTGAACATCTTTGATATGTTGAACAGGGCATAGGATGCTGCCAAGGAATAGCATCTTTGTCAGATGGACATTGTCCTCTGTGGAAGCCCCAATGCACTACATGGCATTGAAAGTACACAGGTGGCATGAGGGTTGCGACACACTCCATGATCATGGCACACACTGTGCATCACAAGCAACACCAGGCTGATGGACAGCACCTCCAAGCAGTTACATGCCCCAGGCCACTGACGCAACCTCAGCAGAGTATATTGGAAAAAGAAAAAGCACCAGGCTCAGTGTGACAAGTTGGCCTGATGTATGATGTCACTAATTCTAGTGTACACCCTATATCAGTCCAAACAACCCTTATGGTGATTGGTTGTAAAGTCAACCTTATAGACCAGCTATCCTAGTGGTAGCATGGACAAGAGCAGTCTTAGGCTAAACTCTGAATGGCATGTGAAGCCAGCTGTGATACCATATATAATCCCTTGAATACCAAATGAAAGGACACCACAACAGATATATATATAAAATAAAGTGTATTTATTCTAGTCAAACCCTCAGCACTCTTTATGAGATTCGAGGTAAGTACAGCACAGTCTTATTTAAGTCACACAGGTAAGTAATACAGTTAGGCCCTAGGGGCCACGCAAACCATATACTAAAGAAGTGGTATAAGGACCACTGTCACGGAAATAGAATAGGCCTAGGCCTAGGGAATCGCTGGGGCTACACTACACTACCAACAGTTAGGAAGTGGGAGGCCCACGGGATTCAGGTGCAGAGTGGAAACACTCACGCGTAATGCGTATAATCGATAGAAATAGTACAGTTCTGAAATAAGCAGTTTTAGGACACTTCTGGAGTAGCTAGAAAGTCGAGACTCGGAAACTAGACCCTAGGATAGTCAATACCCTTGTGAGCACCTAAGTACCCAAGTTACCTAGCCCACGGGCTGCGGGTGCATAGGTGTGAACTTGCGTCGGGTTTCGTCGTGGACTTCTATGGATGCCTGAAGGAAAGTTGCTGACAGGCAGTCAGTGCAGAGTGTCCGGTGGATCCCAAGGCCTGGATCAAGAAGGAAGGGTACCTGCAAGCAGAAGGGACAGAGTCAAGGTCACTAGCCAGTGACCACGTGGAACCAGGACGGAACCAGGCGATGTCGTGAAGATTGCAGGTGAAGAGGTGAAGCTTGTCGCAGCAGCCAAGGGTACCAGGAGACGTCGAGGACAACCAGGACCAGGAGGCGAGCTGTCCCACGAAGGCTCTTGCTGTCGGCGTCGTCGAAGTCGAACTAGGACTCACCAAGCCTTGGCAAGCGGAACCCACGAAGAATGGAGGACTTGCTTCTGGTGCAGACCAGGAAGGTCTGGGGTGCTTCTCTTTTGCAGAGAAGCGGGAGCCAGTCTGGAGGAGCCAAACCAGCAGTTTAGATTTAAAGGTGTGTCGTCGCAAAGGCCGCTAGCCAACGGGCAAGCAACCGGACAGACGTGGCTAGCAGGAAAAATGCAGAAGGGCCCCACGCAGGACTCGTGGAGTGTGGGGGGCTGATCTTCGGTGCAGATGGTGCTTGGGGTTGGGGCTTCTCAATCCCCGGTGCTCAACTTCGAGGGTACCTCAGAAGCTGCGCTGGAAGATACTCGCCACTTTTCCCAGGTAGCCGGTCCCACATCTCTCGTCGCCTCCACGGATCTCAGCTTGGCTGTGGATGTGGATCAGGGTCGGAGAAGTCTGGAAGTCAAGGCTTTGGTCGGGCTCTGCAGTCGGTCCCTCGTAGAACTTCAGCAAAGCAAAGGGTAAGTCTCTTGATGGTGCCTGTTTACACAGGGTAGCCACTCCTTGGCCACAAGGGAGATTCTTCAGTCTTCTTCTTTCGTCGAATGTCGAAGGTCCAGAGTTTCTGTTCAAGTTGCAGGTTCAGGATAATCTAATCTCCTGGGGCCCAGCTACCACTTTTATACTAATCTGGGGGGCTGGGTTGCCTGCTAGGTCACGCCTTATGGGTGGGACCTGGGAGGGGGGTGGTTACACTCCCTTCCCTTTGTCCAGTTTCGCGCCAGGACTGGGGCTGGTGTACCCCAGCACCGGTTTGAACTGGACTATGCATGGGACACCTTGTGTGCCCCAGGCAGTGTCTCGTTTCATTCATCCCTCCCTGCCCAATACACTAAGGCCTGTCTGGGGTGGTGCTCGCACCTCCCAAGGCAGGAAACCTATTGGCCAAGCCTCCCGTGCCGGGATCACTCCCAGCAGCAGGAGGTCAGACTTGTGTCGTGGCAGCAGCATCCATTTTGTGATGCTGGGGCTCTGGTTAACTTTAACCGGGTAAGTAGGTTTCAACATGTCTTCTCCCTCTAGAAGGGAGGGATAATATTCTCATCCCCAGAAATGGGATGGGGATATTATTCCAAAGTGTTAGACACCTTACACGACATGTTTTGATACAGCCAAACCATAGTTACCATAACCGTTTAAGATTATAAGGCACTTTAAGAGTATATGGTAGGCTATATCATAGAACAGCTGTAAGGACATGGTTCCGAAAGCTGCAGACAGGCTCAGCTCATGCTAGAGCACCATCTCATATGTTACCAAGCACTCTGCCTCCAGGATTGTTAAGGCCTGCCACAGGAGTGGCTGATAGGTACACATGTGTCTATATATAAGATAGGTATAGGAATACTACACCTAAGCAAGGGGTGATTACACCACCTTGCCCCAGCTGAGTGATCAGCCAGTTGTGTCATAATGGAAGGCCAGGCCAGGGGTGGCATAATACATGCTGCAGTCCCTGGTAGGCCTAGGATACACCTATGCCCTGGGTACCTAAGGTACACTGTACAGGGGCCAATAAGGTGATCCTATCCAAATGGGTTATGCACCTAAAGTACATAGTATCAATTTAGAGAGAGAACAGCAGGGCTGTGGGTCTGATTAGCAGGCCCACAGCCACATCTAAGTCGAAAACCAGTAAAGCAAAAGCAAAAAGTGGGGGTGAACATAGAAAGCAGACCCTACTCTCCTACACTCAGTGCAAAGATAAAATAACACAAAGCGCGGTAACTTCAGAGACAAGACAAAAATCAATACAAATATAGCTACAATTATTCCAAATCACTATTTTTATTTTTATTTAATATTCTTTTTTGTATTCGTTATTTACTTCATATGCATGATAAATATTTTTATAGACATGATCAATAATATTCAATAATATTCAATCAAAGAGTAAATTTTGCTTTAAAAAACATAATTATACATACTTTAGTTCTGTTCAATTGACATGAAAACATGAAACCAACACATGAATATGTATAGTTATAAGACACTGAACAAGTTTACAAAAGTGTGAAGTTGACGCGTTTCGGCAAAGCCATCTTCAGAATGTTCTTGTCAGTGGTTACAGTAGCATGATGAATTTTTCATTCAGGTAGCGAGGAAATACTTGATCAAGGGGCCAACGAATAAAAAATTATCTAATTGAGATAAATTGCGACAAAGCTCATAAGCTGGTATAAATCCACTGTCGTGTGGCTCTCATTCAATTTGCATGAGGTTCCAAAATGCAAGCGGATGAGATTGAATGATAAATCAATCTTGTGTTATATGTGGTGAATTGGCAACCTCAGCAGAGTACACAGACACACAGGCACAGATCAATCACCTGGCATTGGCAACAGCGGATACAAACCTCACTCTGCACATGTGCCACCTGCTTGTGGGGTGTCACAGGTGTGGGGCTAGCTCAGCAAGTCAGGCACACAGCACAGCTTACTTCTCACATCAGATGGGTAGAGCTGTAGCCTCCTCCATGCAGCTGTGGTGCAACACTTCACATAGACACTCACCCACATGACAAGGAACATTCACACACATCAATGTCCAGGGGGCGTACACATCACTTGGACACTCTCACCACAGCTCCACTCAACTCACACACATCTGTGGGTACAATCACCTGTCACACCGGGGGGACCCCAGAATCACCTCAGGACTATAGACCAAAAATGCCACAAAGGATTAGCCAGGCTGAATGTGTCATGCACTATGCAGTGAATGTCACAGTAAGCACAATGCAAGTGAGGAGTGCACACATGAACTACATCATGCTCTGCATGAGAGACATAAGCCATTCCCCCCCCTGGGACCCACTCTAAACAACATTGCATGTCTGTCACACCTGGACACAATGCCAGAAGTGACAGTCACAAAAAAGGTGCACAGTCAAAGGTAGTGGAGTCAGCACTCACCTGCTCCCCTGGTCTGCCATACAGGCTGGGGTACTGTGGGAGGATGACATCCAGCAATGCCTCTGGGTGAATGGCTGGGCCCTCTCCACAGACCTTGACATGGTGCCAGAGGAAGCACAGACAGCTGCAATGTTGTCGACAGGAAAGTTGTGCAGGCAAGTGCCCTCTCGTGGGTTCTGGCTGACTTATATCTGTCTTGCTGAGGGGCATTCATTTGGAGGAAAACATAGTGATTGGTCAGATTAATTCGCATCTTACATTTACTCCAATCCCTTTCCACATACACCAGTGACAGCATTTGCATCGTTCAAATTTTGAGCATCATGTCAAGTCAACAACCACTTTGCAACATTGTATTTTGTGACCAACTGACTTTTCCAGGACACCTGATGGAAAAATTTGAACTGAAAACTCTGTATCCATGACAACCAGCATGCATTTAGCGCCTAATACTTGTCCCTTATGTGTCCCCTATGTAATTTTCGAATCCACACACAGGTAAGGTGCATTTCACACGTACCCCTACGGCACCAGTTGCACAGTGCGTTTGACACGTACCTGTACGCACTGCTAGTACACGTACCTGTACGCACTGCTAGTACACGTACCCGTACGTGTACTACCAGTGCCTAGACGGACGTGTACTACCAGTGCATACCCGTACGTGTAATACCAGTGCCTACACGTACGTGTACTACCAGTGCGTACACGGGGCACTGGTAGTACACGTACGTGTACGCACTGGTAGTACACGTACGTGTAGGCACTGGTAGTACACGTACATGTACGTGTACGCACTGGTAGTACACGTACAGGTACGTGTACTACCAGTGCCAACACGTACGTGTATGCACTGGTAGTACATGTACGTGTAGGCACTGGTAGTACATGTATGTGTACGCACTGGTAGTACACGTACGTGTAGGCACTGGGTACGTGTAGGCACTGGTAGTACATGTACGTGTAGGCACTGGTAGTACACGTACAGGTACGTGTACTACCAGTGCATACACGTACGTGTACTACCAGTGCCTACACGTACGTGTACTACCAGTGCCTACATGTACGTGTAATACCAGTGCCTACACGTACGTGTACACACTGGTAGTACACGTACGTGTACTAAGGTAGTACACGTACATGTGTACGTTCCGTATCCCGTGTGCTCCTACGGCACCACTACTATAGTGATACGGACCGTACTTGTACGGTCCGTACCACACGTACTCCTACGGCCCCACAACTCTAGTGATACGGACCGTACACACGCCCTCAGAGCGTGTGTACGGTGCGTTTCACACGCGTACACTGGTGATAGGATGCGCACACGAAAGGAATGGAGGTTTTAGACTCGCACTCGGATGTATATCAAGTCATTGTCATTGCAGTCCTACATGTGCAGGGCCTAGGTGTGTCAGGCAGTGATATTGCACATGTCTCCTAATGTATTTGCACAATTGATGTGTGATGACCTGTGTACACATGTCATGTGTGATGGGGCACTATGTGGCACACTTCCCCTTCACACTTTGCACATGTGTGCATGTAGTACAAACGTGTCAAGCACAGCATCACTGGTATGGCACCGTCACCACCGCCCGCAACTGTCCCCTGATGCCAGGGACAGGGACACTAACAACTGACATTTAACGACCAGCGTGCCCCGATATGACTATGTCATGTGTGTGTCATGTGTTCCCATGAGCTTGCTGTTGGTGTTCCGTCAACTGCATCTGCTGTTGCTGCATCCAACATGTGTCTGTGTGTAGATGGGCATGGCACACATCTACGCACATCATGCCACATGTGGATTGCCACGTAACGTGTGTTGGTATGCATCGAACATGATATTTAGACATGAGGACATATCTGCGTCGTCTCAATGTCTGTGTTTTCTGTTTTCACGTGTACCCCTTCATCGCAATCTGTGTGATCTGTACATTTGACATTCCATGTGACCTGTGCGTCTAGCTTGCCGTCAGGTGTCTGTGTGAGATGACATCCTTCAAATGCAGATATGTGGATGTATGTCACTCTTGTGATGTCTCTGGCTGTTCACTTACACTGGCCCACAGCTCGTTTCAGGGCATGTCATGTAGACTTGCCAATCAACGGGTGTAGCTTGCTTTTCGTAGGAGTATCACCTGGCTGGCATACATGTCCTGGATGTATTGCACAGACCAGACTCTGTATTTAGCAGATGTGTATTAGCAGTTGAGCATGTGCTCAGTTCATTGACATTGATGTTGTTATGTTCTCACTCTTCGTTATTCATTCCAATTTTCTGCAGGGCACCGCCTGTCCCCAGACCAATGCCAGACCTGGGTGCCATGAGGGAACGTGACTGCATACGATGTTACAGATTCACCCAACAGTTGATTGAGGACCTGACAAACAGGCTGGCACCACACCTCCAACCGCGACACAGGTATCCTACTGCGCTGACCCCAAAGATGAAGGTGATGGCAGCCCTACATTTTTTTGCCACCGGTACGTTTCAATTCACCATAGCTGATGTTGGTGGCATGTCACAGACGATGTTCAGCCGTGTCCTGCATGATGATCTAGCAGCCATGTTGGAGCACCTGGATAAATTCATCCATTTTCCGACTCCTGAGGAGTTGACAGGTGTCAAGGGTGATTTCTATGCCCTGGGAGGGATGCCCCATGTAATTGGGTCCATTGATGGGACACATGTGGCTTTGGTACCACCACAGGCACAGGAGGTAGCCTATCGCAACCGTAAACATTACCACTCTATAAATGCCCTTGTGGTGTGTCTTGCTAACATGCTGATTTCCCATGTCTGTGCACGTTTTCCAGGGTCAGCACACGATGCCTACATTATGAGGCGTAGCAGGGTGCCACAAATGATGCTGCGGCTGCACAACGAACGAGCATGTCTTGTTGGTGGGTATACTCTGTTTGTCCTGTGTTTTGCGGTATCCTTGTATCTTACGGCATCTCCTGACCCACTTCTTTACATGATGTTTCCATGTAGGGGACTCTGGCTAGCCCAACATGCCATTGCTGATGACGCCTCTCCGCAACCCAACTCAGCTGCAGATCACCGTTACAACAATGCACACGGGCAGACCAGGCAAGTGGTTGAGAGGACGTTTGGCCTCCTGAAGAGCCGATTCCGGTGCCTTCACAAGACAGGCGGGTCCCTCCCATATGCACCGGCAAAGGTCTGCAAAATCTTCCTCGTCTGCTGCATGCTGCACAACATGGCAGTGGAGAAGGCAGTGCCACTCATCCTGGAGCAGGATGAGCAGGAACATCCACCCGTGGAGGATGAAGGGCTTGGTCACAAGGCAAGTGAGGAGGAGGAGGAGGAGGGTATCCGGAGTCAGCTCATACACAACTTCTTCTCATAATGGTGAGTCACTGGGTCTGAGTGTGCACACTTTGATCCTTGTGTGGCATGTGTTGCAATGTGTGTGTCCACCTGACTGTATGCTAAGTGACTCAGATGTGTGTTCTGATGTGTCACTCGAGTGATGATGTCATTCCACACATTTTTGCTGAGACACTAAATTTTCAATTCGCATGGTGACAACATTATTCCTGTAGAGTAAATGACTTCTTGTGTGTCTGTCATCCACAGGTTCTTGCGCATGTTGTCTGGTCGTATCATCGTTGGCCTCCTGCTATTTCTCATGAGTATTGCAACGTGTGCTGAATCAGCGTTCCATGCACGGACATGGGGAAAAGTCTTTTTGGGTAAGGATTGCAGCAAGGCATTTTGGGGGTGGTACGTGTTTGGAATGTGTCGGGACTGCTCCTGTGCATGTTGTGTTACCATGCATACATGTCGACTCACCATGGGGCACATGACATGTAGCATGACTCCCATGAATTGATAGTCAACCTTCGTGACAGTCATCTGTAATGGTTTGTGGATTCTGATGAAGGCATCAATGTGTGTAAAACTTCCCTCAGAAACATACGGGATGCTACGGGTGGACATAGTGTGGGACATCCCCATAAGAGGCTCAATGGGGAATTGCAGCCTCTCCGTGTGCAGCAGGGGATGTTTGGCTCATCCCCTTAACTTGTGTGCCAGTTCATTTGGATTTACAACATCTGTGTTGTGAAGGCGGTGTCCAGTGTAGGTCCCACATGTTCAGCCAAATGACCTGTGAGTCTGTTCATATTGATGCAGTTCCCTTAGTGTGAGCCTGAGAAAATAAAGGTGTCACTCACCCTCCAACGTGCCTCATCTCTGTCAATGCAGGTCTCTTGCCACTTTGCATGCGGCATCTCTGGCATAGTTGTCAAAGATTGTGCATATGAGTCTATGTGTTGTTTGGCAACATGCATGCAGTTCTTCATGGGTTAGAATCTCTATTGTGCATGAAGTCCATGGTTGTGTATGTATTTGGGCATGTTGGTCCCCACAACGGGCCGTCAACGCCTGCTGAGGGTGTGTCTCCTGTGCGCAGCTCGGCCTTCTGTTTCCTGATTCTGTGTCAGTCATCTTTGGTGATTGTGCATCCATTTTCTCTGGGTGTGCCATGGGTAACCGGACACTCCTTCCTTTACATACGCCTGTTGCAGTTGTCCTTTCTGACATCCTTGTCTTTGTGTGCTACTTTTGGCACAGTTTCCAGGACATGCCGCCTGCTGCTGCGGCCCCTGCAGCAAGGGCCCACAAAGTTGCCGGATTTGGCAACACACATGCCTCAAGGATGCACCTCCCTTCCTCCCTCCACCCATTCATTTGGCTGTCATCAGCTTGTCTGTGCCACTGTTGCGGCCACGCAGTGCCAAAGGCAGGACCATCAGCGCATGCAACATGCACATTGCACGACCCTCATGTCCTTGCGTGACCCACATCACACTACAGTCTGATGTTGCAGCCACCCTCAAAGCAATGTCCATCCGAAAATCAACTGCCTGCTCTCAGGCATACCCTAAGCGCACACACGACACCTTTGCATGCTGAGTGTGCAACTCCAACTGCCTACACAGTGCTGCCCCGCCTTCCAGGCCCTGTCACACCAACCAGGTCATGTCCCTCCTACTCCACACCGGCTCCGTACACCAGCAAGGCCATGGGAGTGGGACTCAAGCCTTCAGCATGTAGTATAGTGGCATCATCTGGCACATGGCCCCGGAATCATCTCTCAGCATGTCAATCTTCAATGTGTCCAGGCCCCCCCTCTCCACCATCACATGCGCACACAACCTCATTATCAGCTCATATGCCATTGACAGCCAGGTGCTCCTCACCCTCACCAAAGATGCAGCCATTGCCAGTTCCAACATTCAAGAAGGCATGAGGTCCGTTGATGAATGGCTGAACATCAGCCACCTGAGGCAGGACTTGTACAGGACTGAGGTAATCATCTGAGCATTGTCCCCTTACAGCTGGGTCAACTCCCTGTGTCCCACCCGCCAGGGACCTACACAATCACCCAGTGCCCATGCACACAAGATGGTGTGCATCATGGATTTGTCGCTCACATTTGCCATGCTAATCACCAGCATCTGTACCTCATGCTGCAACACCCTCTGCATGATGCACATGATCCACAGATAGATCCACTCCAAGGAAAGACAGACCATCCCCCAGGTCCACGACAACAGCCGTGTCAACTACTGCCCCGCCCTCTACGGAGCAAGTACATGCAAACTCACGGGAAACTTGTCCACATCCAGGGTGCATCTGCACACCTCAGCTTCAACATCCCGCACCCCAGCCACATCACCCTCCACCTGAGATAGCTGCAATGGATCAATGTCTGCTGCAGGATGACCTTCAGACTCCTCAACCACACTCAGTAGGCAGTCCACAACCCCAGACCCCAAACAAACCTTGGACGTCTGTCATCCGAGACCCCGTTGGGCCAACTCCGTGCATCCAACCTTGTCCTGGCTACCATTCTTCACATCCACCGTACTCCAGCATGCAGGACATAGTTCTCCCACCTGGCCAAACATACCTGGTACTCCCTCCCCGGGAACATCCACATGAGCCATGACCTCTACGCCTTAATGATACTCTTCCAAATTGGCCTGTCCGCACAGTATTGCAAGCCCCCCCTCAGCAGCTTGAGGCCATCACGGGTAAGTATTGTGCGCCATGTCTGTATTGGATGATACATTGTGACACATGTGTGTCCAGTACCAGACTCAGTTCCCCGGGTATGGATGGCTGGAGTTAGCTCAACACTCAGGCATAGTTTGACATTTCCCCACACGAAGGTTGTGTACTCATGCAAAATGACTGCAACATATAATTAAAGAAATTAACTTTTATTCTCAGTGGGGGGCGTGTTTAGTGTGGACAAATAGTTGCTATACAGTGTGCATAGAATCCAAAGTTCACAGGGAGAGATGGGATCCTTGTCATTTGAAGTCATCACAGTCCAGACCACAGTGTTTGTCATCATTGGTCAGACTGTGACCAGCAAGTCCATGTGGCAGAGAATGTCATTGAATGAGGTGCTGCTGTTGCGCATGAGGGCCAGGTGCCAGGCCAGGTGACCTGGGAGATGTGGATGGTCCGCTGCCTCTCACGGTCTTTTCCGTGGACGACCCACCTTCCTCGGGGGACCCTCAGATGCAGGCCTTGACAATGCTTGGGACGCTCCGTCAGACGAATCCTCCTCCTCCCTCCCTGTGGCTGGTGGTGGTCTTCGCCTGGGGGCACAGGGAGGGTTGCCCATGTTGTCAAAGATCCGACGGAGTGAACGGCTTATGTCTGTTTGCACCGCCAGGAGCTCAGCCAGTCTTGCCTCCATCCGTCCTTGGTGTTGTTGTTGACTGCCGTGTTGCTCGGCCTGCTGGTTCTTAATCTCTGTGAGGGTCTCCACTACCTGGCTGATGGCCCTGGTGTCACGCCGATATGTGTCCAGGATGTGGCGTATGTGTGACATACCGGACCCTTCAGCTGGCTGGCCAGGTTCTCGCCTCTGCCTGCATCCACTCCCACCACCCCTGCCCACACGAGCCTGGCCTGCCGTTGTGGGCACATCGGGTCTACGGGACCCCTGAGGGATGGCATTTGCGGTGTTGTCTGCCTCCTCCAGGGTGCCCGGAGAACCTTGTCCCTCCAGGTCAGACTGGCTCAGTTGTTCAGTGCGGGCAGGGCTCCTGGGTGTCTCCTGGGATGTGGCAGGAATGGGGGTGGTGGTTGGCACAGATGTACCTGAAGCAGGTGCTGCAGGGGCTTGGGCACCAGAGGGTCCAGGTGGGTTGGGGTCATCCACGGAGTGTTGAAAGTCGTCGCTGCCGGTGGGATCAGCTTCCTGCCGAGCCTGGGACTGTGATTTCCCCCCCCCCCCATTGTTGGGGGGAGATCCATGACGTTGCCCTGTTTGTGAGAGAGAGACAATGTTAATGCTGTTTCATGCGACATCCATGTTTCATACATATTCAAGTTAGCACAGTTCCTCCAGGTAGTTGGATGTGCCTAGCATTCCTCTCAATGTTCACTTGTGGATGGGTATGTTGCGGGGGACAGATTGATATGTTCTCATGAGTGTTTGCCATGTAGATTTTTGGCTGTGATGCTTCTTTGTCTATGGATTGATCTTGTTGTGTCACATGTCCATTGTGAGACTGGGTAAATCCATTGCCTGCCCCGGGGGTTGTGTGCTTGTGTAAGGGGTGTGTGTGACAGGGCCTGCTGTTGGGTGTAGTGTGATTTGGCATTGGGTCTACCAGGTGATGTGTCTGTCCCCTCATGGAGCATGCTAGCATGACAGTGAGTGTGAGTTCCTGTCCTAGATATCTGAGCTTGTGGTGTTGGTGTTAGAGTTTACAGTGGTCACAGGAGGGCCTTGTGCTGCCTACAGCAGGGCCAAGTGTCAGCTACCTTGTCAGTACTTAGCCAATCCCTGTGCATTGAGCATGGTGCATGGATATGGACCTGGGCCATATGGGCTGAGGGCAATGATGTCTGCTTCTGAGTTGACCAATGTGTTTTTTGAGCCCCACCCTCCCAGCGTCACGGACATCCAGTCTTGTGTTTGTGGTTCGTGTAGCATGGGACATGGTTATGCTTTGTGAATGGGGAATGCACATGTTAGTGGCATGAGCGTTGTTTTTGAGTGCGGTTGTGTCAGGTGAGGGCTTGGGGGTAGTTGCGTGCATTTGGTGTAGTTGGGGTGTGGATGCCATTACCCCCATGTTACGTAAGTTGTTAGTGTACTCACCAGGCTCTGCAACTCCTTCGACTCCGTGTACTCCCACCGGCGGAAGCAGGGCCATCACCTTCTCCTCCCAGGGATGGTAATGTACCAGTCTGCGGGGCAGCCCACCTCCAGTGATGTTGCTCTGGGCGTAGTCCTCGTTCATTTTGCGCTTGACTGCCCTCCGCAGATTGTACCACCTGGCTTGGCATTCATTCCTGGTACTTCTGATGGGCGCAACAGCATTCACCCTATCGACGATCCTCTGCCACAGGCGTGATTTTTCGGCTATGCTGGTCTGTCTGACCAGTGTTCCAAAGAGCTGTGGCTCGACTCTGATGACTTCGTTGACAAGGATGTCCAGCTCCTCCATTGTGAACTTTGGATTCTTGTCTGTGGGCATGGTGTGGGGTGAGGGTGTGGATGGTTGTGGGTGTGTGGGTGTGAATGTGACGGTGTGGGTCTGAATGTGAAGAGGGGGTCTGTGTGAAGGAGGTTGTGTGAAGGTGTGTAAGTTAAGGTGTATGGGTGCAGTTGTTTGTGTGTGGTGTCTGTCAGCAGTGGGTCTGTCGCAAAGGCTCATGGTTTGTGTGTGTGGGCCCTTTTTATTGGTCCATTTGTGGATGTGGCTGGGTTTGAAATTTTGGTGGGTGTGTTACAAGAGGTGGTTGTGAGTTTGGGCCTCTGTTTGCCTGTTTGGATGTGCCAGGTCAGTCATTTAGATGTTTTTTCCACTGTAGACGTGTTTTGTGGTGTTGTGCGAGCCGAATTGACCCTCCTTGTGGTGTTTTACAGTGTCCTGGTTCTGTACGAGTCGTTTTCATGTATGTAAGGTGCGTACATACGCGATGTTGTTGTACAGTGCTCACATATGCAATGTTGTTGTACGGTTCGTACATACGCGATGCTGGGGTACGGTGTCGGGGTACGGTGCGTACAAGTACGGGGCTGGGGTACGGTGCTGGGGTACGGTGCGTACATGTACGGGGCTGGGGTACGGTGTTGGGGTACGGTGCGTACAAGTACAGGGCTGGGGTACGGTTCTGGAGTACGGTGCGTACAAGTACGGGGCTGGGGTATGGTGCGTACATGTACGGGGCTGGGGTACGGTGTTGGGGTACGGTGCATACAAGTACGGGGCTGGGGTACAGTGCGTACAAGTACGGGGCTGGGGTACGGTGCTGGGGTACGGTGCTGACATATGCGGGGGGAGAGGGGGCTGTGCGACTGGTATCCCGGGCACAAGTTTACCCGGATACGAGTGGTACGGCGTTCGCTCCGTACGGGGCGTTTTCCATGCGCTTGTGTATTCGGAAGGGCGGGACGGATCGTACTTGCGCGCTCGGACTTCAGTTTTACGATTTGTAGACCTTTTCCCGCAGCGATTCATATGTATTTTTCCCGTACGAATCATACTTCACCGGTTGTACAGGACTTGTAAGATTTGTACGTAAAAAAATACGGATACGAGTCGTATGGTATTTTTTTTTAACGGATCGGAATTGGCACCATAATGTTAAAATAAATTAAACATAAAAATTAAACATATACATATAAAATATAATATATATACTTACTTAATAATATTCATAACTAATTATTTAATTGACTTATAAATTGTTAAAAAACATTTTAGAAATTATAAATACATATATACACATACAAAAATAATATAAATAAAAATATCACAAATATATATAACAAATTAAAAAATTACAATATTCGTAATCTTTTTTAAATAAATAATACACAACATTAACTAAAAGAATACAGAAAAATATTGGATAGCAGAGGGAATAAAATTACTATTCCAACTCCAGAGAGTGCAACAGTAAGGAAAGTGTTGGATAGCGTAGGGGTAAAAATTACTATTCCCATTCCAGAGAGTCCAACAGTAGGGAAAGTTTTGGATTGCGGAAGGGTTAAATTTACTACTCTCACTCCAGTGAGTGCAACTGTAGGGAAAGTGTTGGATAGCGTAGGGGTAAAAATTACTATTCCCACTCCAGTGAGTGCAACAGTAGGGAAAGTGTTGGATAGCGTAGGGGTAAAAATTACTATTCCAACTCCAGAGAGTGCAACAGTAGGGAAAGTGTTGGATAGCGTAGGGGTAAAAATTACTATTCCCACTCCAGAGAGTGCAACAGTAGGGAAAGTGTTGGATAGCGTAGGGGTTAAAAATTACATACTTATCAATTAAATAATTATTTTAATTAAATAATGAATTAATAATATATTAACAATAATTTAAATATAAATACCAATAAATTAAAATTAATGATTACTTGGACAATATTAAATTACTTCCCACCCTATTCCCCTATAAACCCAGAACCTGCTCAGCATAAAAAGTAACACAATTAATATAATTATCAATTAATCAATTAATAAAAATTAATTCTCAATTAATAATTAATTAACAATAAAATAATTATCAATACCATCAAATAAAAAATTCTGTTTACTTAATTATAAAAAATTACTTCCCACCCTATTCCCCTATAAATACACAACCCGCTCCTATTCCCCTATAAACACACAACCCGCTCCTAAACTAAATGAACACAATTAATATATTTATCAATTAATAAAAATGAATTTCCAATTAATAATTATTAAACAAAATTAATTACCAATTAATAATTAATAAACAATAAATTAATTTTCAAAACCAAAAAATAACAATTATTAATTAGTTTAATATCACTAATTTACTTCCCACCCTATTCCCCTATAAACCCACAAACCGCTCCAATAAAAAATTAACACAATATAATGATCAATTAATCAATAAATAAAAATTAATAATTACTCAATTACAATTTAATTACTTCCCACCCTAATCGCCTATAAACCCACAACCCGCTACAGAACTAAAATACAAAATTTATTAAAATTAATAATTTCTAAAAATGATGATTTAATTTACTATAATTAAATTACTTCCCACCCTATTCCCCTATAAACCCACAACCTGCTACGGTACTAAAACGCAAAATTTACTTTAAATTTTTTTAGTCACTTCTAAACATTTAATATATATTTAAAAAAAAATACAAAACATAACAAAAAATGTGAAACGCATACATATAAAATACATACTAAAATACATAACACTAACATAAATATCAATATTATTAACAACGATATTTTTGCTAACGATATTACTAACTTCGGTATTCACAAAAACAATATTTCTTACCTTCTGGTCGATATTCTGGTCACCGATATTCTTGATGTCGATATTCTGTCCCTACGATATTTAAAACTCAACATTTCTGTAGGTCTAAAAAAAAAAAATCGATATTATGTCTGTGCACTGTGGTAGTGAAGCTGGTGATTTTGTGCCATGCTTGGTGCAGCTCTTGGTTCAGTGAGGAGTCAGCAGTGAGATGTTTCAAATACTTATCTGTAATCCTCATTGCACTGACTCTAGAATTCCACTCATTCCAGGGATTACATTTGAGTGAGCGTCGCCAATCAAGGACAGGCATGTCTAAATGCTCTCAGTAGGTATTTTGTTAATATCTATATATCCTAGCATCGTTCCCTGTCTTTAACCCGGTTTCCATTCCCAGGCTCATTCTTTGATATCTAGCATCTACCGATGGTTAAGCCTAATGAAGGATGTGATTTGAAGGACCGGGATGAGGAAATCTCGAGTTGGGTTGAGGCCACAGGAGCGCTATAGCATGCCCTTACTTTGGCCTGCAGCGATGAGACCACTGAAGAGGAAAGATAGAGAAAGGCACTTGTTGGTGCTGCAAACATATGTATCCTTGGAGATACCATTTTCTGCAAATATTTGGAAAATACCCAGAGATGGAGATTTATATTGGACCTAGGAAGGAAACAGGTGACTAGGCTGGTCAGCAGGCCCATTCTCCTTTACCGGAAGATAAAGTGCTGAGAGGTCCATGAAAAGAGATTCTGCTCAACACAAAAATCTCATGTGAGACCCCGTTTAGAGAGAAAGCCCTTGCCCTTCCCTGGCAATTTGCCTAAGGGCTATCCACTTGATTGTCTGTTCTCATTATTAACATTTTACCGTTTATGTGTTGTACAAATGCCCACATTGCTCTCAGGCTAGAAGTTAGCACTTGCCAATTTGAAGAGTTAAGGGATTCCTCCAGGGACCATTGACCCTAAGTAGACCACAGTTCCTTTCGAGCTAGCACCTGACATCAGGGTTAATGCTGGTCGAGGATTCGATGTCTCACCCATCCTAATATTGTTCTTGTTCAACCACCATACCAATGATTCCCTGAGCACTGTTGACTCAAGTTTGTCTCGTAGTACCTTGATATTGATGACCGGTACTCCGGAATGAAGTTCACCAGAGGTTTCAAATAACAGGACCATAGGGGAGTGGTCCTGCAGCTTAAGATGGGGTACGCCATCCAGTAGTGCTCCTGCACCAACCATCCTGTAACATCCTGGCATTGCTACGGATCATCTACTCTGCCCATGGCTGATGGGATCCCTGTGGGAAAGAGGATCATCGAAGTGGTGAAAAGGGGTGGTGGGGGAAGCCTCAAACCGAACCACGACTTACCCTGAGGAGTCCGGGGGAATCAAGATGCCGACTAGATGTCCTAGGGAAGCTGGGAGCGGGGGCAGCCCAATGCTGAAGTGGGAGGGATGTCCCCTCCTCCCCGTCCTAAGCCTGAGAGCAAAAAGGGGGGGCACGTGTGAGTGGTGGAGGCAGGGAGCGGCAGTTGAGGCGACAGTGATCCCACCTTTGTGGCATCCGGGACCAGCGTAAGCTGCAGCAGTGCAGTAGGAGCCATGAATGGCTTGAGAAGCAGCAGCTGAGGAGCAGTACAGTCGGCATCTCCCACCCCTGATCGGTGCCCCACTGGATATATTCCACCCATACTAGGCCAATAGGTGAGCCGCGAGGCACTGGGGACATGAGAGAAGGGGAGGAAGCTCCAGAGAAGTGATAGTTGCGGTGACCCTGCCCTTCGGAGCAGATGTGTCACTGCTCCAGGAAGACCTAAAGACAACTACGGGAAGAGTGACAAAGGCCGAAGCGAAAATAACTACCCAGGAGAGCATGGTGCGAGACCTCAATCAAATGATCCAGAAAATGAGAGCCCTCTCTGGAGAACTAGCAGCCCACATTAAAGATGCCAGAGGTCACTCCAGAAGAAATAACCTATGATTTCTGGTATTCCCAGAGAGGGTGAAGGGGCCCTGACCAGAAATGATTCTGGAGAACTGGCTCAAATCCTTTCTTTTGCAGGATCAACTCTCCCTGTGTTTTCCTCATCGAGAGGGTGCATAGAGCTCTGACAGGGAAGCCTCTCCTGGGAGCTGACCCAAGGCTGATGATTGCCCACCTTCTGAGCTCCAGAGACAGAGATTTAGTGCTCCGGATGGTCCGGTAAGTGCGGGAGGTCTAGTATGAGTCAAGCAAGTAAAACAGAAGCTATGAGCGTTAAACATTAAATCCATGATGCTATACCCTCCCAAACTTAAAGTACTCTTCCAAAACTAAGCGATCCTATTTGACCTCCTGGAGCGCGCATGGGAGTGGTTAGAAAAAAGACCGCTGAAGCAAACGAGAGAGGACCCTCCCTGGGTGGCACAATGTACATGGATAAAGGCTGTTGAGACGGACGGATCAAATGATGATCCAGAAAGAAAAACCAGGTAGGAGCCCTCAAAAAGATACGAGCAGGCCTGACCTGCAAGGGCGATTGCCGGATGCCCACTCAACATGGATATTGAGGACAACGTGACTAGGGAGGAGAACCTGGACACAAATGACTGAGCTGCACCGCAACATGTCCCTTACCTGGTAGTGCCCAAGACATATATGAGTGCCACAGTGGTTCAGGGAGACAGGATTAGGAAAAGTTACGAATGGTGGCAGCTTAAAGTGCTGGTTCTGATGGTGGGAGGGTGACAGGCATTTCCAGAGTTGGGAAGGTGGGTAGTTAGAAACCCCTGGCAGGGAGAAAGTCAGGCGGGGGTACAGGTGGGGTTGCTATGTTCACATGTTTTATAGGGTACGAAGCACGCAGCATGCACACATGGCCACAACACCACTCATGAGAAGATAAGGGGCAGACACGCATCCCATGGACCTCAGGGAGGGAACTTAGTCACCAACACCCATGCCAACGTCACCCATTGAGCCATTGACGGTCCTTTCATGGAACCTGAATGGACTGGAATGTAAAATCAAGTGAGGGGTCATCGCACAGTATGTCCACATAAACTCCCCAAACTAGGTGCTTCCACAAGAGACACACCTGCTAGGAAATGCTTACAGATGCTTGCAGAGAGGCAAGTATATAGTGCTAGTGCATGCTGGATACACAAGGGTTTCCTGGGGGTAGCAATCCTAGCTAATAGAAATTTCCCTTTCCAAGTGCTGAGAATGTGGGTTGATCCCGAAGGCTGTTATTTGGCAGTGACTGGTAAATGGCAATGACATACGGTGCTGATAATAAATGAGTATGCCCTACCAAGACTTCAAAGGAGGATTTTGAATAGTTTAGATCCCATCCTAGTTGCTGCATTCGTTGAACTTTCATATCGTGGGAAGGGACTTCAACGGAGTTCTGGACTGGGATTTGGACAGGAATACATTTTGACTGGTGCCAGCCAGACAGGCCACTGAGCTTGCACATTTTGCATGTGCCCTGGGGCTCAGTGATGCCTGGCGGAGGTTGCACCTGTGCAAGAGGCAGCACTCTTTCTAGTCCGAGGTTCACGGGACCCTATCACAACTGGACTATGTTTTTCTCCCCACCACTCAGATCCCTTGCGTGAGCAACGCCCAATTCTTGGCTCAAGGGATATCTGATCATTCCCACCTTCTGCTTAGATTGGGCATCTGGTCCCCCCCGCATCTCCTGGAGGTTAGACATCTTAGCCTTAAAAGAGCCCGACATAGCTGAAAACCTGAGAACTGATAGCATATTATACTTTGAGGAAAATGAGGGATCGGTGTCCTCACTGTTAACCCTCTGAGACAGGGCTCAGAACCAAGTTGACATTAAGAAAAAACATAGGGAAGCAAGGGAGGCTCCAATTGGAGCGCCGTCTTTTACACCTGGAGTGGACCTGGGTGGCCACAGGCGACAAAGCCTCCCGCCTCCTCCTGGGGGCGAAAAGAGTTCAGTACCACAATTATGTGAAACAGGCAGTCCAACTGATGCAAGTTTGGTGGCGGAAGTGGTGAACAACACTGGGACACAGCCCGCTCCTACGATTACATTGCCCAAACATTTTCCAGATACTATCATGGACTCAAAAGGGCCAAGAGGAACTGCGAACATCAGGACATAGTTGACTTCCTGGCAGAAATGCCGCTCCCGGTCTTAAGCACTGTGCCAGAGATGCGCTCGAAGCGGAAGTGACACTAGAAGAAGTACGGTATCGGTGCAGACCATGCAGCCAGGGAAGACACCAGGAGCCAATGGCCTACCGATAGACCAATAAAAGCACTTCACAGCAATACTCCACCCACATTTGTTGAACCTATTTCAAGTGGCAAAGGGCTAGGGAAACTTGTCTCCGGACCTGAATCATGCCGTAATTGTGGTTATCCCAAAAAAGGGGAAGCCACCTAACTTATGCTCATCATACAGACCAATATCGCTGCTGAACACTGAAAGTGAAATCCTAGCCAAGGTCCCTGAAACCAGACTAGTGTGGGTTATAACTGATCTGGTACACTCCGACCAAACTGGTTTTATACCAAGGAGAGCCACACGGTTGAATATTCAATGTGAATATTCAATGTGACCCCCCACCCCCGATGCAACCCATGTTGTGAAGAGATAATACACAACCAGTAGGTCCCCATTATACCTTCTTAAATGTTTGTATGCACCATCTGAATGTTTGTATGCACATTAGGGTGATTCTAGCTTGACATTTATCTGCCATCACTATCACCGTAGAGGCACAGTTTGCCAGAGCCAAAGCATGATTTGTAATGTGGTGGGTTACTATTACCAGACACTGGAAGTTTGTAGTGGTCTCCCTCTCTGTGCTTCTTTCTGTTGTGGAATGCTCACCCCTTGTGGGTTCTTGCGCGAGTGCATTCCACAACAGAACCCAGAACTGGGGTTTTGAATATGTGGGGAGTTGGTTTCTGTTGCCTCGCCTGTTGGCTGCTGTGCAGTCCCTGTCATGAATAAACTTGTCCTGCTGGCACTCACCTACGTTTCCAGAAACTTACTTACTACATTTGTGTGGCGACGAGTGACAGGGGACTGCAGGACCCACGAAGACTTACCAGAGCCGATCAACGTGCTTCATCCTACAAAATCACTGTACTTCAGCAGGCATTCTGTGCCCCCTGCGGTTACAGTGAGTACCCGCCTGGCATCCAATGTGGATCAGAGACAAGCATTGTATGGTACTGCTTGTGCGCATCGCGCTTGCTTCCCCAGCAACAGCTCAACCGTTGGTAAGAAATCGGTGACGTAATGTTTGCTTCACTCAAGCCGCCATTTCCTTCTCAGACGCAATTTCCTACATGCCCAGGCTATGGTTGTGTTAAGGCTGAGACCACATCACGCACATCATGCAGCGTTGCAGCCATTTTGGTTGGGCCGCACTCTACATCGGTTCACTTTGCGTTCCAGCTTCAAGGTTAATCAATGTAACAGCCATTTTGATTTGGCAGTTTTAGTCAGTTCTTCATTCTGAGTATCTGCTCAAAGGCTGTAATAGACACACACCTACAACATGCACGCATTGCGTGTCAGCGTGCATTTAAGTTTGTATACGGATGGCAAACCAGTCTTTTGCAAGTTCGGTGACACGCACACCCTGCATGTCAACTTGCGTTCTTGCGGACATCCACGTTTGCAGTCTACAGTAAGTGCCAGTGACAAGCACACTTTGCGTGTCATTTGCTGTCTATTTAAAGTTCAGCTGCATGAAGTCATCTATTTGCAACTCATGTAGCCACCAGTTAGTGTTGGTGACACACACACCTTGTGTGTCACTTGCTGTTGTCAACAGTTCAGCTGTTTGAGGTCATTCGTGCACATCTTCGGTGACACACACACTAGTCAAGTAACTTTGCATATTATTTTCAACGTTTTTATTTCTTTTAAAAAAAAGTTCCAACAACGGTGACACTCATTGTTGGCTGTTATCTACTCCAAGACAGTCACACTTATCCACAGTGACACGCACACCTGGCGTTTTATCCTGTTACATGTCCACTTTGGCTTCAAAAGACAATTATTGCCCTGCTTTTCTCTGTGGCATATACACGATGTGCAGTTTTTGTTGCTTTCCTGTTGACTTCTATTTTCTTATTGTTTTACAGGAGTCTTTCACAGTGCAATCTCCTTATTTTTGGTTGTAGTTCTTAATTTTAAAAAAAACATCACTTACCTCTATTACTTCTGGTGGTGTGTCATCTAAGGCATATCCTCCTTTCTCTACTATGCAGTCTGTTTCACCTCCACCTCCCTTTCTCGAAGTGCCTGGAAACCTGCCAATAACTTGGAAAAGTTGGTATGATGTATCCGTAACTTACTTGGGTGTTATTGGAGCATCTCATTATAGGGCTGAAAGGAAAAAATGTCTCCTGCTTCATTCCTTAGGGTTCAAAGGAAGATCAGTGTTCAAACATTTGCCACCTTTGGTACGGGCCCAAGATGAGGAGGACATTGATGACTATGTTGACGCAGTAAAGAACTTGGAGTTGCGTTTTGATGTACAGCCCAGTCTTGTGGTCATTCAACACAAGTTCTTCAAAAGGGAGCAGAGATTTGGAGAAGATGTTGATGCTTTTGTCTCTGCTCTCTGCAAGTTGAGTGCTGATTGCCAATTTGAAGCGTTCACTGAGCAACTGGTCAGGGACCAGTACATTTGTGAGTGTTCCGACAAGACTATCCAGTAGAAACTGTTATCCATTGGTAATCCTTCTCTTGAGGAGACTATTCGCACTGCAAAGAGCATTGAGCTCTCCAAAGCTTTGGTGAAAAAGTTAGCAGACAAATCTAATGAACTGGTGGGGGGTGGTTAGATACAGGAATGTTAAAAACAATGTTGCCTCATGTTCCAAAAATGTGTTTTTCAAATAAACACATTTGTGTTTCCATTGCAGTAATCTCTCACATATCAAAGGGGGTAGGGGATGTCCTGCCAAAAATTTACTTGCAGGTCCTCTGGCAAGCTTCTGCATTTTGCAAAAGTTTGTCAAAGTGGTAAACATAGTGGGTTGTCTTCTCAAGTTGGCAAACAGGTCAATACCCTTTTTGTTGAACATGTGTCGGATGCGGAGTGTGTTGATCCTGACAATTACCACAGCATCCAGAATGAGCCGAGGGACATGGTAATGGTGGCTGGTGAGAAGGCTGTCATAGTGGGTGACACCTCTGAATGCTTTGACCCTTATGTTGAAATTGGGATTGGAGATAGAAAGGTGCATCTGCTGGGGGATTCTTGTGCAAGAATACCCATGTTTAGCGCGGTGTGGGGCTCTCGTCCTTTGGAACCTCCTGACAGGGCTCCTGTTTCTTATGAGGGACTAGAGCTAGCAGGTTATTTTAAGGACATTCTTGAATTTAAAGGTAGAAAGATCCTTGGCAAGGTGTATGTGGCACTCAAGGGGTTGTCCATTCTAGGATGGTTCCATCAAGGTCTTTTTCAGATGGTTCTTAGGCCTGGCACAAAGGAACAAGTCTCTATTGTCTCCTCTAATGATTTTTCAGATAGCGTTTACTGACGTTTTCCCTCCATTTTTGGTGGAGGGTTGGGACAGATCAGGTGTTTTGCCCATCAGATTAGGGTTAAGGACGATGCCATTCCCGTCAAGCACAGACTCAGGAGTGTCTCCTTTAGTGTCAGGGACTTGTGCCAGAAAGGCATTATCGAGCCTATTGAATCCTCTCTCTGGCTTTCTCCCTTGGTTGTGGCCAGAAGAAAAAAAGGTGATCTTCGTGTTTGTATTGACTTTCGCAGTCTCAACAAAAATATCTGGATTGATTCTCACCCTCTCCCCAAAATTTCAGAAATGTTGACTATGATTAATGGGTCCTAATGGTTCAGCAAACTGGACCTAGTGTCAGCTTACCACCAGGTGGGCTTGTATCCTTCCTCAAGGCATCTCACGGCATTTGTGTCACTGATTGGTACGTTTTAAATTTTGTCAGATGCCTTTCAGTCTTGCCTCTGTGGCGGCAGTATTTCAAAGGATCTTGTGCGATATGCTTAAAGGGGTCAAGGGTGTTGCTGTTTTTCAAGACGATGTTTTGATTTATGATGCTTCCAAGGAGAAGCACGATGAATCTTTGTATTGTGTTCTGGATATTATGCAAGAGAAGGGAGTTGTGCTTAAAAAAGAAAAGTGTCTCTTCATGGGCATGAGCATATCGAGGACAGAAATATCATCCTACAAAAAGACTCTTGCCTAAATATGAAGAATCAAAATAAGGTGAAGGTAAGTGAAAAGGGTGTATGCCCAAACTGCGTGCCCATGAAGCTTGTGACTTTTCCAGGGCAGCCGGGAGGGACTCCAGTGCCTCCTCTTGCCCTTTCGTGATCTCCTCTTGGCCAGGTCTTTTGGGTGTTGCCTGCGGCCTTGGTGCCGCCATCATGGAATTGGCGCCGCCATCGTGGAATTGCTCTCCAGAGCCGGGGGTATGGGTTTCCCCTTCTTCATTTACTTCAGGGAGTTCCACTCCTAGCGACCGACTTGCCTCAGAGAGCTGGTGAATTTTGCCATCCGAGCGAAAGATGAGCTGGAACGGATGGCCCCAAGAGTATGGAATGGCTTGCTGGCGAAGGTATGCAGTGATCAGTCGAAAGTCCCTTCGTTTCTGCAGTGTCAGCTTGGCGAGATCCTGGTATAGTGTCGGAGTTTGGTCCCTGAAAGTGATAGGGTGCATGGACCTGGCTTTATGGAGGATTCCTTCTTTTGTTTGGAAGTCCTGCACACAGACTAATTTGTCTGCCGGGGAGGCTTTGTCAGAGCACGGTGGGCTCACTCTGTGTGCTCTGTCTAGCCTGAGCTCAGTGTTAGGAGGGCTGCCGAGGATGTGATTAAACAGGTCTCTCATTAAGCTGAAAATGTTACTTCCTTCTGCTTTAGTTTTCACCCCCCTGATTCGGACATTGTGTCTATGGGAGCGGTTTTCAAGGTCTCCTAAGTGCGCCTGCAGGTCTATGTGCTGATCTTGGAGGTGGATGACCTCTTGTTGTAAGGTCGCCATTTCGGTGTCTCCGTTGTCGCCTCTGTCCTCCAGCGAGGCCACTCGCTCCCCAATTGCATCTACATCTCTCCTGATGTCTTTGATTTCCATGGTTAGATCGCGCTTGACCGTCTGTAGATCTTCACGGACCACCGTGAACAGCGACTCCAGAAATGCGCATCACTGGTTCCTCCTTCGTACCCTCCGGGTTTTCCATTATGCTGCTGCCCTGGGGGTGTATAAGCATATCTTTGAGTGCTCTGTCCTTCTTCACCCGGGTGGAGGTCATAGTCCCAGTTCGTTGTGGGCCATTGTTACCGTCCAAGGGGCGATTCAGCGCTGCCCCGTGTGTTGTTAATCCCAGCCGGCCTAGGTGCCCGCTTGCCCAGAGGCCTCGCCTTGTTATGACCTGGTGTTCTCACCGGTAGCGCGAGCACGCCATGTGGGCTCCCTCGCGAACTCGACTGTTCTGGTGTTATGGGGCTGACCACATCTAGGGCATGAGGGCTCGGACCTTGTGCTTCTGATCGAGCCTCTGCTCCTATTCCTGCAGGCACCTGATGCTTCCATCGTGCCCCTCGTTGCCAGTGCCCACTGTGTCTCCCTCCTGGGAGCTAGTGCACAACTGCCAGTGATCACCTAGCTGAGCCCGTCTGCTGAGGAGGTGTGGGGGGGTCAGCAATCTCTCCGTCTAAGGGTCACAGCATTGGGGTCCCAAAGGCTCTGCCAGGCGCACTTGGGGCCCTCAAGAAGGTTTCAGGGGGCTCTTCTCCCCCGCTATGCCGTTATTTCGCCTAGGCTCCCTTCTGCTCATGGCTCCCAAGGACCATGGCTCTATTTAAACGTTTTTGTGGGGTCTTGGGCTGGTCACAACTGTGTGAATGGGGGCGCTTAGTGCTAAAGTTGTCCTTATGCTCACTCTTGGTGCGCACGTTAAAGCGTTCCTTTGCCAAGGCGTCAGCCGTTCAGTAGACCTCACCCTCGGCGGGGCAGTTGGCAGCCCTTAGCCGTTGCAGCCGTCTGGCTTCCGCGGGGCCCAGCCGCTCAGTTCATGCGGGCCCCCGCTGTGCACAGCTCACGCCGCTCACCTCTCCAGTGCTGAAGTGGGCCGGTAACTCTCCGGCGTCCCGCGAGGCAGCATACAGGGCTGGGCCGACCACGCCCGTTCCACCAGCGGCACTCGTGAATGGCTGCGCCGCTCTTTCCCGACTGCTCTGCCTCGCTGCTCCTGCCGCACAGATGTCGCCCAAACTGCTACGGGGCCCTCAGGGATAATGCTCAGCAGGATTCGCCCCTCTGTGCTGTGTATACGCAGTTGGAATGGTGTTGTTGGGCCCGCGGCAGGCAGGAGCGATGGAGTCCAGCGTCCTAGCTCGCCGCCATCTTGGCCACGCCCCCCATTTTTATGTTTTTTAAAAGAGGACAGAGTGTATTTATGGAGGAGCCCATGGTGGACCGTTTACATTTCAAAACATTTCCACATACCCGGTTATGATGTGGGCCCACTTCCACCAAACCAGACATACTGGTCATAGGAGGCGGATGTCGCAAATAAGGAAATTCCACTTTCATAATTACAAAGTTAAAAGTGAAACCACAAGTCCCACAATCCAAAGTGCTTTTGGCATAAGAAGACAGGTGATGCCACTTGGCAGCTCAGCACTTCTTCGTGTGCTGGAACCAGCCTTCATGCATACTCATTTATTTGGTAACTCCTCTATTTGAATTGTCATGTTTTGGGCGAGATTTACCTCATAGAGAAATATACAGTTATCCAGATGCCACCTCTAAAGAAAAGCAAACACTTGCTTCAACAATTGGATGGCTCTTTGTTGAAAAAAGATAATTAAGACAAGATTTTTTTCAAAAAATATTTTGCATTCAATTTCTACCTATTCGTAAAAAGGCTTTCCTGCCCCTTAATAGCTAAACAATGTTGAAGCAACTAGACAAGTTTATGGTACTCTTCATTGTCTGTTCGGTTATAAAACCCATTAAAATCGTATTCATATTTTAGAAAGGCAAGTCGATCTTGGTATCAGAGCCTTCCTGCAGCTATATTCACCGGATGTGATTAATCAGTTACAGAAGGGAAGGAGGAAGGGAAGGGGGAGGGATACTTGGTCTCTTGTCTTCTGCCTCCACACTACATAGCCGCGTGCACAAGGAGTCCGAATGGTAAATGTAGGTGACATCTTTTATTTACACGTGTAGTTGTGTTCAACCAGTGCACTGGGATTACAATAATAACATTTCTCCCTCTGGCGGAAATGCAGGGTGACCAATAACAAATAACATTATTAATGATAGAGGGCAGGATGTGGAGCTCCCTGGATCCGGGACAGAGAGCACTGCCAAACTCAGCAGAATTCAGGAAGTCTAAAAACAGCTTTGATCAGAGACATCTCCCCTGGAACTGATGTCAATGGTACAGATTCAGTGAGGGGCCTGAAGGGATAGTGCACAATCAACCTACCCTAGCATAGGGATCGGAGTTCAAACATTTGGAAGTTTTCCTCCCTTTGTGAAAAACCATCAGCCACTAATGGTGGTCTTCAGCCTTGTCAAGTGACTGCAGTATACATAATAAATAAACAATACATGAAATGGTTTCTGATGCAGCCAGCTGCGACATTACATGTGTTTTTCACACTGAACCATATCTACCAGGCATAAAAAACATAAATGATGCTCTACAGGTTGATTAAAACACCAATTACAATAAATAAATACCAAAAGCCATTTGCTGTGCATTCCAGGGCTCCATATTTGCTCTCATGCCGCAGTCATTCAAATTTTATTCGGAACATGTGGGGCCTTACTGACTCAATGCAAAAGTGCCCTACACAAATACGTCAATCACATAAACACTTTGTTATGTAAAACGTTGTTAATTAAAAAACACATCAATCACCTAAGCTGACAATGTTTAGGTACAATTGAAACATGAATGCCTGCCATTTTCCTGATGCTCAACCCATATAAAATATTAAGTATTAAGGGGGTAACCCATCCATACTACCCAACCTGGGTCAATAATGCAGTATAGAAAGATGTGGTCGAGGTAGAAATGAACTTATTTACAAAACAATATATTGTAGCAAACACTGATTTGTTCATTGTGACATAACTACAATTTATTTACTTTTTGAGACAGAGCATCTAATGCAATTGTATTCAAAGCATTAGCAGTTGATGGCAATGACGCTGCTCATTACAGTTTCAATGTAATATATTTATTTACAGTGCTCTCGGTGCTGAAGGAAAGGAGGGGGGAATGGGTGTGTTTAAGTGGTAGCGTATGAGTGGAGGACAGGGAAAAGGTATTACTGACATATATACATCAATGTTTGTGAGAAAGTTCCATCTTTCTTGCAAGGTATGTCCCCACTTTTTGCTGAATTGCTGAATGTACTTTGACTGAGTTTGCCCTGGACTCCTGCCAATCAGGTGCCCAGGGCCTATGTTCCTTCCCTAAAACCTAAAATCCCAAATTGGCAAACCCTGGCCACATGTCAGCCCCTGGTAAATGGTACCCTAGGCACCCAGGGCCTTGTGACCAGGGAAGGCCTCGGAGGGCTGCAGCACTTATTGTGCCACCCTTAGAGGCCCTGTACCCTAACACAACCACACTGCCCTCGCAGGCTGAGTGTCTGGGTACAAGGCAAAACAAAGAGTCGACATGGCACACATCCCTGTGTGCCATGCCCACAACCTACACTGCCCTGGCATACATCAGCCACCCCTCTAGCTGGGTGCCCCATGCCAGTGGTGTGGGCACAGGAGCATGAGCCCTGTGCCCCTACAGTACCCAGGTCCATTCCTGGGCACTGTAAGTGCAGTGCTGCCATTTAAGAGTACATGGTGCTGAGAGCTCGTCAAAGACGAACTCCACAGCACCATAATGGCAACACTGAAGACTGAGAAGTTTGGTATCAAACTTCTCAGCACATTAAACCTGCACTGATGCCAGTGTGGGATTTAATGTATAAAGCACTACAGAGGGCATCTTAGAGATGCCCCCTGAAACCTACCCTACAATCCACGTCTGGTCTGGGAGGCTGCCTAGGCTGCCACACAGCAGACATGTTGCTGGACCCCTGGGTGGAGAGGCCTGCTCTCTCGGGCCTGCAGCAATGCACATCCTGGGCGAGGTGCTAGGTCTCCTCCCCCAGGATGGACAGGGGGAAGCTTCAAAGGCATGCCGCCTCTGTGAGCTTCTCCAGGCCACTTGCTGTACCCAGCAAACTGGCCCCCACCGGTTCTAACCCCCACTCTGGCGGGCAGACTGGCCGGAAACCCCAAATAAGGACAGGGGATGTGCCAGCCTGCCAACCCCACCCCTCAGGTGGGGGAGGAGAGGTGAAGCACATCTCCGGGCGTTAGCCATCTTGAAGATGGGAGGCCCTGCCCAATCAGGACTAGGCTACTGCCTCCCTCCCACAGGAGAGTGGCAGGATAGGGGGAGAAGTGTGGCTCACTGGTTAGAGTAGGCAGACCTGGAAGCAGAGGTCAGCCCGGGACCTGGGTTCAATTCCCGGCTCGGCTGGGTCTTGAGTCCATAAATTGTCCATGGACTCGATAATTCTCGCTCCAGTGCATACTCGATTCATGGGTTCACACTCTGCAACTCTGGGCAATAGCTTGCTTAATCTCCACAATGGCCCCTCGCGGCGGGATGCCTGACTTTCACCTTGTGGATGCCCTGCTGGGTTATCACACAGGGGAATACCAGGACGGGTTCCCTAAGCAAGCGCTTAGAGACCGGTTGGTGATTTGCGCTATATAAATATCTGTACATTTACATTTACATTTACCCACCCCAGGGCAGGGGCCCATTGGTCCCTGCCCTTTACCTACCTGTAACGCCCCTAAATCTAGTATTTAGAGGCACCCTGAACCAAAGGAGAGCAAAGGAGAGCAAGAAGAAAGAAGACCTGCCATGCAGCTGCTAAGAAGAGGAAGACACCAACTGCTTTGGCCCCAGCCCTACCGGCCTGTCGACCATCCAACCTGCTCCTGTTAATTCCCGGCACCTCTTGTGGCCAGCACCCTCACAAACCCCGGAGGACCTGGCTACCTTGTGACTCTGAGCATCTGGGACTCTCATGAGCAGTGGCTCTGCTCAAAGCAAGTTTCTAACCCATGGCATCAGCCTAGAACCGCGAACCCTGCAAGCCTGGCCTGTGCCAGAGTGGACAAAGACCCCGAGGACGTCCCCCCGGCGACTGTGACCCCAAATCCGGAACCCAAGGACTCACCTCGATGCTTCTGACGACGCCTGCAGCCTCAGAACCAGGCACCCCCCCTACCGCGATCAACAGAGGGTAAGATTTCCCGACACCAAAAGGCACCCCTGCACCCGGCGCCCTGCGGCCCCCTGTGCCCGACTCCTGGGTACCTACATATCCTCTAACTACCCAACTTACCTCTCGTAGTGGTGGTGGCACCTGAAGCATCTTTGTCCCCGAGCTTGCAGCCTTTGTTCATCCTGGAGTTTTTCCATTGAGCGCCCGAAGGCTCAAAAGCACCCTGCACCCAGCCGCCCGAGTGGCCCTGGCAGTGTAACTTCTACTCCTACCTACTTACCCATTTACCTTGAGCAAGTGACTAGGAGCCCAGCTCCCACAGCCGCGTGGCCTGCTAGTCAGCAGCCACCAACCAAGGCCCCCCTGCCTTCCATAGGATAACATTAGACCTAACTCACACTGCACCCGGCCGCCCCAGTGCCACTGAGGGTGTAACAACTGTACCAACCTGACCCTGGGAGACCCCTGAGTCTATGCCCAGAACCTTAACTCTGCCAGTCGAGTACTTACCCAAAAGCCGATAACTCAATTTTCTTCCATAGGGTAACATTGACTGGTTTCTTCTGAAATTTCTTCTAAGTGTGGAGTTTCTAAGACTTAAAATATTCACCTAAAATCACCCGAGTAACGAAAACGGAAATACTCACCTGCTATTAGGAGCGATCCCAATGCTGGGTCCTGGTGCCCAGCACTGACCCTGAAAAGTACTCACAACCGGACTTACCAATAACCCAATTTGCTTCCATAGGAAATCATTGACTGTTTGTCTGTGAAATTTCTTCTAAGTGTCGATTTTCGCAAACTACAAATATTCTTTAAAAATCATACAAACTTTGAAAACGTAATTACTTACCTGTTTTAGATAGAGGTCCCAGTACTGAGCCTAGGAGCCCAGCCCTGGATTACAAAAGTAACGAGAACATACTTTACCTGTAACTTGAATTTTCTCCCATCAGGAATCATTGACTGTTTTTCTATGAAATTTCTTCTGTCAACTTTTAAAATAGCAAAATATTGCCTAAAAATCACAACAGTAACTAAAACGAATTTACTCACTTGTTTCCAAGACCTGTCCCAGGACTGAATCTAGGATCCAGTCCTGGAATTAGAAAAGTAATCCTGAAAGTAATCTATTGCAAATAACTTAAAATTCACATTGAGTTCAATGTATTATTGTGTTTGAAATTGTGTTGCCTATTGCAACAACCTGTAACTATTACCTACAAAAGTCAATTGCATATTGCAAAAGAATTTAACTAAAGCCTCTCATTCTGAGAAAGTATATTTGATACCTATTGTTGGTTCTAAAATAAAACAACCATATATTTTTTATGCAAACCATTGGCCTAGAGTTCAGTTCTTGAGTGTGTGAGGCCAATTGCTGACTGAGTGTGTACAACAAATGCTTTACACTGTCCTCTTATACTGCCTTACTGCTCGACCAAGCTACCACTTTAGAGAGTAAGGTTATATCTAACTTTAACCTCTGCCAAACCTCTGGGGACTGTGGACTCTGTACAAACTGTACCTATTTGGGAACAGTATATACAGAGACACTTTCTCACAATGTTGCATGGTAAAAGCTTTTCCTGCCTGTGGTAGGTCAAATGTTCCTGAAAACAAGCATAGCTCTAATGGACAAGTATTTTTTGAACAATGTCGCCAGAGTTTGTGTTGTATCTGTATGTTGTCGACGTTTCGACCCCTGGGTGCAGGATTGAATGGTTTCCTTATGGTGGGGTCTTCATCAGGAGTGGACTGTGAAGAGCACCTGTGGGTAATTGGAAAGACCGTGTGAGGGAATGGTAAGGTGACCATGCATGCTATTATCATGTCAGGTGATCAGTACCTACTTGGATATGGTCACAGGAGACCTCTGTCAAGGTATTGGTAATGGTGGGCCTGGTGAAGCTCCTAAAGGAAATAATCATATGCCTGCTGATTGAATCAGCTGCTCTCACTGAGTAGAGACAATGGACAGATACTCACTCAACCATGAGTGGAAGCACGCAGCGATGTGTCAGCAGCTTGCAAAGAACTGGGTATCAATTCCATGGTATCTGTCAAAGAAAGATCAAAGCGGCTCAGGAAAAAAAACGTCTCGTTACAAGTTGTGAAACAACAAGAGAATCCCACGTCAATTTGGTTTTAACTAAAGTGCACGTTTTGTACCCGTCCTCCGCTATTCTCAGCGACTACCGTTCTACATGATAGGCGTAACGACACTATTGTAGCCACTCATTTATGGCTAATCAGTGATATCGCTATATACCTTCGGCTCTTGTTTCATTGTCAAGATTTGGGGAATATGTGTTAGCTCTTTAAACAGCACCCCATGAACACTTTGTGCCCGTTTCTAGAAACGCCGCTAACACCCAGTTTTTATCCCAAGACATTTAGGATGTGCTTCTTCACTTAATCAGAGCCGCATTGCGCACGCTCTATGCATTTTCGCTAAGATACACACTACAGTGTTTGGCACTGTGTAACCACAGATAGCCATTTTTCAGCATATGATGCACTACATTTCTGATTGCTGAACACAATATATCATGCCGTTCCATCACATGGGATTCTCTTGTTGTTTCACAACTTGTAACGAGACGTTTTTTTTTCCTGAGCCGCTTTGATCATTTTTTGACAGATACCACGGGATTGATTCCCAGTTCTTTGCAAGTTGCTGACACATCGCTGCGTGCTTCCACTCATGGATGAGTGAGTATCCAATTCACCGTTTTTTAGCCGCATGATATATCGAAGGTACGCCGGTTCCCTGTACGAGGTAAGCGAGCAGTTAGGAATGTGGGCAGGAGCTAGGCTTAATACGTAGGTTATTTTAGATCCTGAGAGGAATACGTAAGGCTCCCAGTAGCCCCGGTAGCTAGTAGATCGGGTAAGGGCGGTTATTAAGACAACAATTGGATTTAAATAGAGCCGCTTTCAATATGCGGTGGGAAAGGTTACAAACCTTTAGAACTGGCAATTTTGCAGTGAATTTAGTCCCTTGATATCGTAGGGCTGAAAATTATCTGTTTTTTATCACACAGTGGATAGGGATCTTAGAAACAACTTAATATGAATAAAATCTGTAGCTAACTAAGGTTTCATATATCGGAAGGGTAATATATTGTCCGTTTTTTTTAATTTAAAAAAAAAACTTTTTATTAACATACATCAGCTCATTAGTTTTAGTACAGAGGAAGTAATAAATCTGCCATTGTAGGGACAACTGGTAAAATCAAACATTGCAGTATGTCACCGGAAGATCTAGGGGGAAGGGTGATCGTCATAGCTAATAGTGCGGGGCGGTTGGCATATATCACCACAATAGGAATTCCACAAACCCCATATGCTGGCCCACTTTTTAGGGCATCCCCGAACCACATAGACCGTCTTCTCCCTATACATGGACCAGTCCAGGTTTTTTTTCCATTTATCCAATGTAGGAGGATGTGACGCTCCCCATAACTGTGCAATGTTTCTCTTAGCTAGCATAAGCACCAGTGTGACCCACTGTGTAAGGTAAGTGTTCAAGCCTGTTGGCTCCCAAATATTCAATAAGCATCTGCGGGCCTCCGGACCAAGCTGGGCGGTGAGCACTGTGTTAATGGTGTCATGTATCCTGCGCCAATAGGGTTGACGGAGGTCACACTCCCAAATAATGTGCATAAACGTACCGTTGTGGCCACATCCCCGTCTACATTCCCCCCGTCCATTTTACCCATCCGCACCAGCTGGGATCCCGTCACGTACACCCTATGGAGGATTTTAAGTTGCACTAGTCGGAGTCGTGCTGGTATAGCCACAACCCTAGGCGAGGAAACAGCCTCTTGCCATTCCTCGTCATCCATCTCAATTCCATCCCCTGACCACTTTTCCCGGAGTGTACGAAGAGGGTCTGACATATTGTTGATCAGTTTTTTATTTATCAAAGAAATAGTTTTATCAGGCAGGTGTCCATCTAGTACCCTATCTTCCAACGGTGATGACTCAGGGAGGGTAGCACCTTGTGGTAAGAGGGAGCGCAAAGCGTGCCTGATCTGCACGTAGCGAAAATATTCTGTGTCAGCCAAGCCGAATTGTTCCAGCAAGGCGATTTAACATCTGATTTTTCCCATAGATCCCCTATGTGTGAGATTCCAATAAGGTCCCACTTATCGAACCCTTTGAATCTCCATAAGTTACCCAGCTGCTCTGAGTCCCACAACGGAGTTGCAAGTGTAGGTCTGCGATCCCAGCCAAGACTTCTGGTGGCGTTGTGCCAGATATGTACCGAGTGTTTAGTGGGGCCTGTGTTGTCCGTTTGTTTTGGCAGTTCTGAGAGGGTCACAGAAACAAAAGGACCCTAAGAACAAACGAACAAATATAAAAGTAAGTCACGAATCATGCCCTTGAGCTACTTTTGTGTGTTTAAATTTATAACACTACAAATAGGGGTTACAGCGTTTTTTTGTAATTGTATAGATTAAAACCAAGGATTCGTTTTTTAAAGAAATCAATCGTACAGGAAGGGATTCCGGCTAATGGTCAGACTTCACTAGTTGACTGCAGGTGGGTGAAACATAACCTTTAACACCTACTCTTATAATTAGAACATGAGATACATTGTTGGTTCTTTCAAATAATTAATGTCATATTTGATATAGGTAAATTCAGAATGGTAATCGCATTTTAGAACTGGGCATCAAGAAAACACAGCCCCATAACGAAGCTTTTTACTCTATAAGGCATATACGAGTAAGTAGGAATTTATTAATATAACCACGTTTGACGAAACAATCGATAATATCAATAGGAACGTGAGTTAACTCACTGAATCAAATAGACACTATTGTTGTGTCCTCTTTATATGGTTTCGAAACAGGTGAAACATATTCCAGTTCACCAATACGAATAGTTGGATCTTGTTATTAGTGATCAACTAGCACCTTAATCATAAAAAACCTTGTATTAAAAGTAAGCGCTGCAGTATACATATACTGTAGACTGGTGTATATATAGAAGTACATGAAAGAACACATGGGTGTGGTTTCAAGGAGCAGAGTATATGACATGAATGCAATAAGGGCACTGGGGGTACCAAGAAATCCGACATGTTGGTATTATTAACTGTGTAGTTCTTATGTTTTTTCTTTTCTGTTATGAAAAGATCATTAGGAATCTGTACCATGTTGGTTTTATTGCTAATAACTTGCTTATTGTCATGATGTTAGTTTCAGCATTGATGCAATGATTTGGCTGGTGTATTTATTGATTTTTTAAATATATATTTGCATTGTAGATATTTTAATCACCAAGAGTATTATTCCATGTAGTCTTGATAAAGAAGGTCCAACCATTACTAAACCTTCGAAACGCGTCGACGCTTGTCCACCATAAACTCACCGCTCTCAACTGACCCCAAATACTGATGAATTTTGAAACATTGGGGTGTTTTGGACAGTCTTTGGTAGTGGTTATGGTACCCAATGACAAAAATGTAATGTCTTTACTAGCTCTCGTGTTGTATTTCTAACGATAATCTTGTGAATTGTTGTTTATAGTGCTATATCTGTTTTTCAGATGAAATGTTTTTAATTTTGTATTACAATTTTTAATAAAGTCAGCATATCAATGTTTCTTTGCCAACACGTGGATTATTGGTATTGACAGTGTTACCCTTGAATGAATGTTGAATAGTGGATTGACGAATGGTTGCGTTGTTTGTGAAGGAATCTTGTGGAAGTTGTATTTTTATTAATACTCCCAGAGGACGCCTAATTTAGAATTTCTGAGTGAGTATCCGTCCATTGTCTCTACTCAGTGAGAGCAGCTGATTCAATCATCAGGCATATGATTATTTCCCTCTTTCCTTAGGAGCTTCACCAGGCCCACCAATACCTTGACGGAGGTCTCCCGTCACCATATCCAAGTAGTTACTGATCACTTGACATGATAGTAGCATACATGGTCACCTAACCATTCCCTCACACGGTCTTTCCAATTACGCACAGGTGCTCGTCACAGTCCAGTCCTGATGGAGACCCCACCGTAAGGAAACCATTCAATCCTGCACCCAGGGGTCGAAACATCGACAACATACAGATATAACACAAACTCTGGCGACATTGTTCAAAAAATACTTGTCCATTAGAACTATGTGTGTTTTCAGGAACATTTGACCTACCACAAGCTGGAAAAGCTTTTACCATGCAACATTGATGTATATATGTCACTAATACCTTTTCCCTGTCCTCCACTCACACGTTACCACTTAAACACACCCATTCCCCTCCTCCTTTCCTTCAGCACCGAGAGCACTGTAAATAAATATATTAAATTGAAACTGTAATGAGCAGCGTCATTGGCATCAACTGCTAATGCTTTGAATACAATTGCATTAGATGCTGTCTCAAAAAATAAATTGTACTTATGTCACAATAAACAAATCAGTGTTTGCTACTATATATTGTTTTGCAAAGTTCTTTTCCACCTCGACCACATCGTTCTGTACTGCAACCCATACAAAAGGCAGTTCATACACATGCACAGCAGCTCTCTCCAACCTCAGATCCAGGTATGCCCCTCAGACATGAACCAAGATGGGTCTTCCCCTTTATCAACATCTTCGCCACATCTCTCGTCTTCCTGAAAGACACCGATCCAACCTTCAAGGGCCATATAAAGAAACTCTGATGGTTTTTTTTTCCAATGAAGCCACCTCCACAGACAAACTCTTCCTACATCTCAACTACATTTGCACCACCACCCAGGTCCTCATTCTCTCCTACTGAATGAAACCACAGCAAAACTCAACTCAACTCAACTGAGCAGGCTGGATTATTGCAACGCATTATTGCTAGGAGCACCGGCTAACCTGGTGGTTAAGCTGCAGCGTGTGCAGAATATGGCTGCCAAACTGGCTCTTTCTCGGCGCCGCTCTGATTCATCTTCTATGGCGCTGGTGAACCTTCACTGGCTGCCCATCTCACAGCGGATTATTTTTAAAGCACTCTGTTTAGTGTTTAAAGGACTTCATGGCCAAGGACCTGCTCCGCTGCAGGAAATGTTTACGTGGTATGTGCCCACACGCTCCCTTCGTTCTTTGACAGCACATTTAGTGGTAATCCCGAAGGTTTTGAGGGCCCGGATGGGCGGGCATTTAAATTTGTGGCAGCCAAGTATTGGAACTCTTTACCCTCGTCGTTGAGAAGCTCGGGAGATTTCTCCTCTTTTAGGAAGGGATTGAAAACGTATCTTTTTCCTAGGTCAGATTAATCCTTCTGTCTCTGTGTTTCGCGCGTTATTGGTAAAATGTCTAAGCGCCAGGATACCCTTCGGGTGACAGTTTGCGCTATACAAATACGCGATACGATACATACATCAGACAGTTTTAAACCACTTTGGTCCCACTACAATGTGCCAGTTCGCAAACCTTGCATCTTGATTTCGCTTTTTTTTTAGGAACAGCAGCCATTTTTGACCAACCTCCAACCTACCATGCCTGGTCTCCCAGAGGACTGGAGTTGTGCTCAGCTTACCCCCACATAGCCGGAGGAAAATATTTTTCTCAAGGCATGTGACCCAGGAGGGTGGATCTGTGAAATGGTCGACGGGATAAGAAAGTCTAAGCCAGACAGACTCCAGTTTAGAATCAAGATTTAGTTTATGAACTGATTTACAAACACAACACACACAATATCCCTACATTTAGTTCTTTACTTTGTATTAAACTAGCGACTGGATTTATGCCAAAGCAGGCACAGGGGCTCAGCTGGAACAAGCTCTATATTTGTGTAAAGGGGGGCATAATTCTCTGCAACACTTTCTACTACAAAACTAAGAATGGCAAAGGCCCAAAAAGACAATATTAGGCAGTAACTAAAAAGTAACATGTTAAATTTTAAATTGTTCTATTTTTTATTTTATTTTTTAAATAAATTTGAAGTTTATGAATCAGCAGATCACAGACTTAGGTATGGGTAACTCACAGCCTCAGGAATGGATCACTCAAACTCAGGAAGTAGTCTCTTACTGGCTCAGGAACATGTGACTCATTAATTTAGGTACACTTTCCTCAGCAGATAAGAACTGGAGAGCACAATGGGACGAAAAGAAAACCTGCATACTGTTGAGGAGATGAACCTGAAAAGAAGCAGAAAATGGAAGGCGTGCAAGCAATCTTTAAGGCTAGCAGTCTGTTTAAGCGAACAATGGGAAAGGATTAAACAATGATCGAGGACAGAGCAACATAGACAACGGCTCTTGGAACAAAGCAAACATTTGTGAAGGGATTCCTAAGGAAAGGATCATGGCCCAGTGGTTAAGGGAAGAGTGAAGAGTCAAAGCATAAAATGTGATAGAGTCTTAGATCTGGTTGCATTGTAGATTAGGCTCATCCTTCTACAGCCTTTGTGTAAGTCTGGTGTTCTGAAGGAAGATTTCACTTGCAAAACCATTTGGACTATTGGGTCTGTCCCAGCAGGTATGACAAAGTGCACCGGGTTATGGTTAAAGTGGGTGAAGGGGCAGCATGTGTCCAAGACTAGAACGACATGGCTCGTTATGTGGCTGAGCAGTTGAGCAGGCCACATGTGCACACACAAACCCGCTCACCCATCAACATGCAGAGTCACTCACACCCATTATATTATTATTAACATTTGCTAAGCACAACTGCATACTCACGGGTACCCTGGTGCCGTGGGACATAAGCTTGACCATCCCATGGGGAGACTACTGCCTTTAGATCCATGTTTTCAGGAGTCTGCTGAATGATAAATTATCGTTAGTCAGTCGAACGTGTGTTGGTATACTAATCCACAGTTTTGGTCCCTGAACTGGGTAGGTTCTGCCTCCAGCTCTTGCTTTCTTGTACCTAGGAATCTGGAGTGTAGGCACAGAGGCTGAGCAGAATAATCTGCCTGGTTGGTACAGAGTAAGCCTATCTACTTTAAAAGAAATTCCCTTTTTCACTGGCAACCAGTGCATGGTATCCTGAGCTGTAGAGGTGGAGGTACTCCATATCTGTCCAAGCGCTAGTTTGGCAGCTGCAGCTTGGGTGCGTGAGAGACGCTTTATTGTCTTCTCAGATGTGCCGTTAAAAACGGCATTACAATAGTCAATGCGGCTTATGATGGTACTATGGATGATGTGGGCGTGCCAGCTGGTCAGGAATAGGAGGCTTTTACGTTAAGCTCTCATAAAAGAAAAGCAGGTATTGGATGTCTGATGTGCATTTTCTACAAATGAGAGGGTGGAGTCTAGTTATATCCCCAGATCTCGTTTGGAGTCTGCCCATACAGGAATTGACCCATCTCCTGTCGGCCAGAGATAATTTAGATGACTGGCGTCTTCCCTCCCCACCTGGCAGAGCATGGTCTCCATCTTGCTAGCATTAATCTGCAGCGAGTTGTTTCTGAGCCAATCGGCTATTCTCTTCATGCACAGGTGAAAAGAGACAAAAGAAGCTACAGAGCCTCAGTTGAATAAGACTGTCAGCAGTTTGTCGTCCACATAATTAATGCAGCTCATTCCCAGCCCACGTATGAGTTTAATGAGAGGCTGGATGTATACATTTAACATGGAGAGGAGCCCTGCTGAATTCCCTGATTTAGTGTGATGAAGCAGGAGTGAAAAGGAGGGATTTGTACAGCCTGTTTGCAATCAGATAGATATGAGCTGCACCAGTCCAAGGCTTTTCCCGCTATACCAGCTTCCTCTAATCTCTTGAGCAGGATGGAGTGATCCACAGTATCGAATGCTGCAGACAGGTCCAGAAGTACCAGAACCACTTGCTGACCCCTATCCACAGCCATCCGGATATCATCAGTGACCGCGACCAGAGCCATCTCAGTTCCATGACAAGGCATAAACCCACATTGGGCCAAGTCAAGCCAGTTACTGGCCTCAATATGGTTCAATATATTAATTTTTATGATATGTCTTTCCAATACTTTTATCGAAAAAGGCAGCAGAGAAATGGGCCTAAAATTAGCAAAGTCTTTAGGGCTTGTAGAGAGTTTCTTTAGAAAGGCTGTAACTATGGCCTGCTTCCAGGCCTTGAGAACGTTAGAAGTGGCCAGAAAAAGATTACAGATGTATCTTAAAAGCTTGGCCAGCTATGGTGCAAGTGCCTTCCAGTATTTTGGGGGGAAGGAGTTGAGCGGACAGCCTGAAGTAATGGCTCCCGCCAACTCCAGGAAGTCTTCCTCTAAAATTGGAGCGATGAAATCAAGCGTTTGATTTCTGTTATTCCATCCTGTATGGTGGATTCTAGATTCAGAACGTGTTCAGTTGAAAGAGGGTTTACTGTGTCATTTTTCTTAAAATTATCTACCATGTTCATAAATTTTTTTTCGAAAAATTAACTAATCCTATTACACAGCTCTTGAAATGGTACGATTCTTTGTGTGACCCAATCCAGGGATTGCAATGTTTTTAGTAAGGAGAACACTGTTTGGGCCATCTATCGGGCGCATACTATCTGTTCAGCAATATATGTTGTCTTTACCTTTTTAGCAGATTTTTATAATCTCTTAGTTCCAATTTCAGGTTGGTTGTCTCTTGGCCTAGGTATTCTGTTCTCCATTTCCTTTCTGCCCTTTTACATGAAAGTTTAGTTTACCTGAGTTGGTCATTGTACCAGGGGGCGGATGGACTTACCCTGCTGTGCCTGTTTTTTTACCGGGAGCCCAATATCAAGGGATTGTGTAATCCAACCAGGAAGTATCATAGGCTTCCTCTACATTATGTGCTACTAGAATGTCCTTGGTTGGAAGGGGCAGGCCTTTATAAGCCCAGCTCCTAAGTTTAGCCCAATATCTGGAATATATTATCTATATTGTCGTGTGGAGGGTTAAAAAGAGTATTTAAACAGAATGTCACCAAAAAATGGTCGGTCCAGACTAATGGTGTTATTTCTGTTTATGACATGATATTGGTATTATCAAACACCAAATCCAGAGTATGACCTAGCCTATCTGTTGGACCCTGTATGTGTTGATTAAGCCCTATTGCTTGCATAGAGGTAAGTAATTCAGTTGTTTTTTGTCATACCTGTTGTCTACTCTGAAATGAAAGTCTCCAAACACAATCAAATTGGAGTGTGTGGTAAGTAGTGGGCTGAGAATATCCGCTAAATTGTGATCAAATTTGAAATCAGGATCGATAGCATAAGATCACTAGGATATTTTTGTTAGCAGACAGCCGAATATTAAGGGCCATTAATTCATAGTTTGGCGGGTGAGTGACCAGGAACGGCGTTGATTTAATAGTATGCCTGAATATCGCTTCTATCACGTTCCTTTCTTGGTATCTGTTTGATGAAATATCCCTCAGGGTAAGCCTCTTTAAATTACGGATTTGCGTCTGGTGAGGCTCATGTTTCCGTAATGATTAGAATATCTGTCCATGTGTCCACCAGCAGCAATTTAACTTCTATGGCATGTTTACGGAGGCATCTAGCGTTAATAAGCCCACAATGGAGTACTCCCTTCCCTTTACGTATTGGTGTTATCCTTGTTGTAGGTGCTGCGGAGGTGACATTGTTGTTAGCCTGGCCATCTGGATCGTGGCACTGTAGTTGAGCTAAAGGGGGGTCTCAGGGCAAGAAGCTCTTCCCTCGTGTAGTTTCCTTGCTTTACCCGAGTGCTAGGGTCCTGAATAGCTCTATGCTGTGGTTGAGAACCTGAATAATGGTTTACACTGTGCGCAGTTGGTGCGCAGACAGGCTTGCCTTTGGTGCGCCCGCTGTGCACGTCCATTAAATAGGGCAGGACGTGTGGTGTGCAAAATGAATTACAACGCCTACCAAGATGGCGTCTGGTGGGAGTGTTACTGGCAGAGGGGGTAAAAATGGCCACCCCGTCAGTAAAGTCTCTGTTCAGCCAAAATGTGCAAAAGCGAGATCAAGCAACTTTCTAATGGCAGTAGGTTATTCCTAACTGAAATTGATTTTTAAATAAAGTGGACTGGTTCTGGCTCGTAGTTTAAAAAGTTGAGATTTTTTAGTGTAAAGTGCAAGATTTCTAGCAACTCAATTGTTTTCAAGGCAGTATCATTAACACTAATAAAAATAGCGTGCAACACAATCAGATAAAATGTTAACAGGCAAGGCAATGACTTTCCGCATTCATTCAAAAGCACACACACATACTCTCACTATTCACAAACACACATTAATTCACAGCACGCACTCACAAATACACATATGTTCATATATGCAGGCAGACACCCAAACATAAAGGTAGTGCCTGGATCGCAGCAATGATGGCAGTTCCAGCATGAGGGGAAGTAGAAGGCACTGGAAGAAGTTGGACAATTCAGGCAGAGAAAAAAAAAAGATCCTGATGCCTCCTCTCATTGGCTGACTTTTTGAAGTCAGCCAATGAAAGGATGACCTTTCCTCTCTTGTAACAGAGTGGGTTGGGGTTCACTGAGAGTTGCTGGCTCCAGGGAAGAGGTGTGGTGCAGCAGTCAGGGCGACTGATGCCAGACGCTGGGGATCACGGTTCGATCCGCGGCAGGTCAGCCCAGCACCATGTGACTCTGGGCAATAGCTCGCTTAATCTTCCTGACGGCCCCCAGTGCCAGGATGCCTATGGGTAGCTGTGCCCTTTACAAATACTGGATTTACAATGTCATACATACACCCCACTCTGTGACGAAGTATCACTGATTGAGTAGGCGGGACCAAGTGATGCTCTTATAAGATTCCAGCGTAATCAGTTGGAAAATAGCCATGTTTTCAGTAGTCATCTAAAGGACATGAGTGATGTACTGCTCTTTATCGAGATTGGCAGGAGGTTCCAGGTTTTCGCTGTCCCTAATAGGAAGCTTCTGCCTCCCCAGCGAACCTGCTTATACTTGGGTATTTGTAGCAGTTTTTACTGAGATGATTTTAGATTTCTGGCTGGTACGTAGCATTTCAAGTGCAATCTCAAATATAGTGGTCCTTTACCCTGAAGTGCTTTATAAGCTAGACATTGCAATTTAAATTTCATTCTTTTTTCCACTGGGAGCCAGTGGAGGGCTCTCAATCTATGGGAGACTGATTCATATTTGGGGACGTTCAGTATTAATCTGGCGGCAGCATTCTACAGTCGCTACAGTTTTAGTAGATACTGGGATTGTATCCCCACATAGTGGGCATTGCCATAGTCCAGTCTGGACAGAGCCAAGTTTGTTACAAGTGTCTTTAATGCATCCAGGGGAATGAAAGAACGGATCTTCCTGATCATCTTTAAAATACCCCAGAAGGTGGAGGAAAGCTTGTTAATCTGACAGTCAAATGTCAGTCTGTCAAAGGGTGGGGGATATGGGCCCTTGCGCCCTTAATGAAAGGCTGCGCATGGGGAAACTAGGCCTTGTACAAGGAAACCCCCCAGACCAGGGGTGCCACATCTCCACCTTTCCTTTTTTTAACCCAGCCTGATAGTTGCACCACTTCTTCAATTGGGGCAGTGAGGACGTTTAGAATAGACACAAGATAAGTCTGTTTCCCAGTGTGTGGAATGTCTGCTTCCCAGTGTGTGGAATGTCTGCAGTATCAGTGACTGCTTAATCCCAGACTATTGAGGGGAATGTGTTTGACCTCCTCTCATCTCCCCGATGGCTGCTCTGCCATCTAATGGAGTATACCCATGAACAGACCTACAAAAATCTATCATCCCAGCGTACAAACAAGCACAATTTGAGTAAATCTAAAGTAGAAGACTGCACAACAAGTAAGGAAATAGCACAAAGCACCAGACAGGACATAAAAAGAAAGTGAATATCACATACCTGAAATTACATAGCTGAAAATGGTGAAAAGGCATCAACGTCAGCCTGAGAGGTGGAAGAAGGCTAAACATAGCACAGAGGCCAATATTCTTAAGTAGGATGTGAATGTCTAGCTGGCATGAGATCCGGTGAAATAATACAAGGGGTTTTTCATGCATTTAAAAAGGATGAGGGGGGCCTAAACCCAAGGCTGAGAAAGAGGGAGGTTACTCTTCCCAAAATACAAGTCCTGCTTCTGGGAGGCTCATGAGACAACAATAGTTCATTTTTCCTTACTGGAGGGGAATCGTAAGGATGAATAAAATACTGAGCACTCGTGCAATTTATTTGTCCTGATGAAGACACTCCAATAACGAAAGCAGTTGAAACACCGTTGATTTCATAAGCAATCAGACCTGTAGTAAAGAGCTTTTTTCTAGCACATGACAACATTTAAATGAACTCTAAGTATTTCAGAATTAGGAACACAAATGAAGCACATTTTTTGTTATTTCTGAAGCGTGTTGGAAACAAATACCTTAATATGATCAGAACAAATCATTACACTAGGTGATGCCATTTCCACACATTTTCGACTGTGCACTGTATAGTTTTATTAGTAAAACTGTATGTCAGTCCAAATGTAATAGTCATTTCAATTGAAAATGTGTTGTCCGTAATGGCAGTGCTACCACACCATGAATACTCCACTCTATGCCACTCAACTCTGCACTACACCGCTCCACGCCACTGCGCTCTGCACCACTCCAAGCTACTGCACTCTGCGCCTCTCTACTCTACCCTGTATCAATCTACTCTATGCCAATGCACTCCTCGCCACTCTACTCTACACCGCTGCACTCTACACCACTCCAGTCTATGCCACACAAATCTACTCTAAACAACTCCACTCTACGTCACTCTGCAATACTGCACTCTACGCCAGTGCACTTTCCTCAGTAATGCTCAAATCTATCCCCCTGCACTCCATGCCAATCCACTGTATGCCACTCTAATCTACTCTACATCACTTTACTCTACGCCATTACATTCTATGCCACTCTAAGCAACTGCACTCTACCCGGCACCACTTCACTCTGCTCTGAAACAACCTACTCCACAACACTGCACCCTGCGCCACTCTACTCTTAACCACTGCAGTCTACATAACTGCACTGTCACTGCACTCTACTCTGCATCACTGCACTCTCCGCCACTGCTCTCTTCGCCACTCTGCTCCACTCTACACCACTTTACTCTACTTTGCAACACTGCACTCTCCGCCATTGAACTCTACGCCACACTACTCTATCCCAGTGCACTCTAAGGCACTATACTCTACTCTGCACCACTGCACTCCATGCCACTCTACTCTACTCTTCACTTTACGCCACTGCAATCTATGCCACTCGACTTTGTACCACTGCCTTCTGCATCACTCAAACCTACGCTACTCTACGCCACTACACTCTGCTCTATTATGCGCCACTCTACTATACACTACTCTAATCTACGCTGCTGCCTTCTACGACGCCACATTGTACGCCGCTGAATTCAATGCCACTGCACTGTACGCCACTATACTCTGCAACACTACACCAATACGCTCTACACCATCATACTGTACTTTATGCCACTCCAGTGTATGGCAGTCTACACTACTCCACACTATGCTACTCCAATACACAACACCCTCTGCCACTCCACTCTACTCCGCTCTTCTCCATTCCATTCCATTCCATTCCATTCCATTCCATTCCACGCCACTCTCCTCTGCGCTACTAACTTTTACCCATGCTTAACAGCAGCCACGCTGGTGCATAACATGGCTAATATACATTGGTAAAGCCAATAGCTTTTGCATAGGAGAGACCTTTTGGCTTTGCCAATGTTAGTTTTCAGTAGCTGCTACAGTAAAACGTAGCTTATATATTTATTCCTGGGTTATTTTTTTAATTTATATAGCTAAATGTAGTTATTGTATTTTTCATTCATTTGTGGTATAATATGACAAGCCTCTTTGAAAAAGAAATCGGTATGTTAAGATAATGACTACAAATAGACAAACATTGAATCCTCCAGTGAGATTGTGTCAACATTAGCTGTAAGAGATGCATCGCAGAAAGTAGAACATGGACACATATCAACTCAGCTTGAAAACGATTTCAGAACACATTACTTATACATTCGTACTCAGACTGGGCTCTGTGATGATTAGAATTATGTTTACGGAAAGGTTACTATATTTGGTTACCATATTTCACTTTGCTCTTCACATTTTAACGACAAGTCAAATGACAAACTAGGAGAGACAATAAAATACTTGAAAAAGCAAACAGAGGAAGAGTCCCAGATGACTGACAGCACCAGTGCTTAACCTGCAACAAATAAGTGCAGGGGGCCAAAGTGCAGTTTCCGAGTCAGAAGGCTTCCTTGTCCTGAATTCACAGCATGCCTTTTTTCGACCACCCTACACTTTCTCTGTCTCACTCTTTTAGGTTTTTTTATTCTCACGTTCTCTTTGTCCCACTTTCCTATTTGTCTCTTCCTCCTTGCTGATGCTAGCGAATTAAATGAGGCAGCAAGGGGGGCTTTTGAGTTCACTGGTCAGTCCCTGACTGAGCAGTGACTGGCCCCTGAACACAAACGTCACCGGACCTCCGCCAGCTCACCGATAGATTAGCTGCCTCACACTAATGATAGTTGTGTTGGTGTGTGTAAGCAGGGGTGAGAAGGTGAAGGGACGGCAAGGAATGGGGTGTTAAAAACATTGACCACGGTATGATAATGGAGGATTAAAGACACTTACCAGCAAATCAGACAGAAACTAGTATGCAGGGACACAGACAAGGCTGGAGCAAGATGACAGGGGTGCTGCTATTGGCATTACCTTAATGCACACAGCTCCATGCGCCCCTCAGAATATGGGTGCCCTGGGCCTGGGCCCAGCTTGCTTCGTCCCGGGGCCGATTTCGGCCCTTTGGCCTATTCTTTTTGCAATGGGGAGGGGGGCTGAGGGTTCTGCTCCCCGGGCTGATTACGTCCCCGGGAACCCCATCCCCTGGGGCCCAGCCATTATACTGGGGGGAAGGTGACAATGTGGGCCCCCCTCCCTGAGCTGATTTTGGCCCTGGGGACCCCATCGCCTGAGCTTTTTGCAATGGGGAGGGGGGCACTATCACGACCCCGGGGACCCCATCCCCTGCGGCCTGGCCATTATACTAAGGGGAAAGCCGCGTGCCCCCCTTTCCCGGGCCGATTTTACACCCGGGGACCCCATCCCCTGCAGCCCGGCAGTGATTACCTGGGTGCCCCCAAGGCACCCAGTCTCCACTGGGATTGCAGGAGGAACCTGAAGGCCCCTGCCGGCTCCCTGCCCCCTAAGGGAGCCAGCATTGCTTTCGCACACAGGGAGCTGCTAAACATGCAACACCCTGTGTGCGAATGCAATTCATCTGGTGCCCTGCTCGCTTGACAGCGGGCCGGGAATCAATCGAATGCTCCACTTCAAGCAAGCAAGAGCAATTACACTGCTCTCGCTTGGTAGAAGCGAAGTGTTTGTTGTTGCTTGAAGAGACCTCCCGGTTTAAACAGCCCCCTGTTACCTTCAATTCCGCCCCGGGCCAGGGGGGGTCCATTTGCGCCCCACCCAATTATTGTTTCAATGTGGCCCCGGAGAGGTGGTTCACAGGGCCCCTGGGGTCCAAGAGGCCCCCCATTATTAACACATAAGTCTCAGGGTGGTACTGGTCCCCGGGGCATCCTCCAATTCCAACATACCCCAAGGACCTGGCCCACCCAGGGGTCTGTTAGTAAAGAAGGGCTTCTTTTCTTGGATGGGGGAATTTTCGGGGGGAGAATTTTCAGCAGGAATCTTTTTTATGCTTTTTTTTTTTTGCCCTGCGACCCCCCCCCTCAAAGGCCTAGGGGGTCAGGGTTTTCCAACCCTGCTCCCTTCTTTTTTCTTTGTTTTTGGGTGTGACTCGGCTAAGGCCAAGTCCAAAGATGTGGCTGCCAACACTTCCTGGCTTGAAGTGTTAGCAGCCAATCAGATTTGAGCACAGGGACAGTCGGATCCTCGGAGGATCCGCGTCCCTTTATATGCAAATTTGAATTTCTTTTAATAACTCTACAACTACTGAATGTATTTACACCAAATCGGAAAAAAGCACTTCTCTGGACCGACAGCTGCCAAATTTTGTGTAATCCCGTTCAGCAGTTCAGGCTGTAGCTGTGTCTAAAGTCCCTATGGGAAATTGCATGGGGAAAACACGTTTTGGGCCCCCCCTTTTTGTCGCCACCCCGCTAGACAGCTCACCCTGAAACTTAAGACAGCAGCTAAAGTGAGCGTTAAACTAGTTTTGAAAACTTTAAGATTCATCAAACGGCGCCAAAGTTATTGGCAAAACAAAAAAAGCTTTTCCTATGGAAACTAGATCCTAACTATAACTGCATATTGGCAACCGCCAGTAGGTAATATGTATATATATAGAAATTCATGAAGCGTGAGGAATTGAAGCACGTTAATATGTTTTTGCGCAAGTTGTCAATTTAAGGAGTGTGTCCCTACCTCCACAATAAGCTTGTTAGGATTGTAACAATTATATATAGCGCCAATGAGTGTGGTGTAAGTAGTGTGCTGTTGTGTACATTAAAGTGGGAAAGGGGAGGTGACACAAATACATCATGAGAGGGGGCGCGATGTGTTCTTCTACACTGTGTCATCTGCAGTTTCTGGGCGCTAGTTTCCAGGCCTGGGAGTAAGGTGGGCCCTGTGGCACTGGGTCGGCGCTGCAGGCTGGCCAAGTAAAGCCTCCCCGCCCCACTCTCGGGAATGAGCCGTGGGAGAAGAGGAGGCACGTTAATCCCTTCAAAGAAACCGATCTGATGCAAGGCCCACCGCCCTGGCAAGGCAAATCTGTGAGAGGACAGCGATTGTCCCTGCAGGAAAAGCCAGATAAATATCTCAGTGTGCAGGCATTTAAAAAGAGCCGCGGAGGCCTTGTGAACAACCGTTGAACCCAGGCAGGCCTCCTGTGATCCTGTTACTGGCAGGCAATGCGAGCTGGAGCCAACGAAAGACCCGGAAACAGGCACCGCTACCAGTACCAGCCTCCTGCCCGTGCGTCCCAGAGGAACAGGAGCAGTGTCTACAGCAGAATATTGATTGATAGGCATTTAATAAAATAGGCATTTGCATTAACACGCACTGCTTCGTGCATTATTCACATCAGAAGACAAATCCAGTAAACACAAAAAAAGCATTACTCCATCTAGGCATCTAAAAATGAAAGAAAATCATACTGGTGCCGATTCATTGAAGCTTTTGTTAGAACAGGAAGTAGTACTACAAGAGTACTCTATAAAGTGCTCTTACCAGTCCTTTCTATTTTTATTAATTGTATTGAATATTCACTAAATAATTGTAGACGTTTGGGGTCAATTCACAAAGGGATGTAAGAGAATGTAAAAGAATACTTCAGGAGTACTACTTTATGTACTCAAAAATGCTTACGTGTGTAGATATTTATTGGTTATTCAAGGCATTTTCAAAGCAAAATTTGAGCCATCCTGATGTTTAAACTGAACGAACCAAAACATGAACTCCACAATTTGCTTTCCAATAAATACCTGTTATTTTTATCATTGCAGACAATTCGGTTGATTGAGTCGAGGCGTGTACCATCGTCCGGAGAATACATCACGTTGTTTTCACTCTGCCAACACACTTCAGATGCCTCTCCAAACACTTTGTCACCAAATATTTAAAACACAGCCGTCTATCCACATTTCTTCAACTATCTTGTCTATTCAAGAGATATTACTCTCAGGCTTTTATTCGCCCTATTTCGAAACTGTAGTATTATTCCCTGTACTAAAACAAGTGTTGGCAAAGCCAACAGGTCTGTCTTAGCAATCCTATGCAATGAGTATTTATTCTTTTATCTCAAGCATACACCACAAAAACAGTTATAACTATCTCTAGAACAGACTTAAAACATTTTTTAAAAAAACAATCCAATTATCTGCCTGGATTCCCAAGTACTAAATTGTCTTCTTACTCAAAAGCACAGGAATGTGCGTCTACAGCCAATATACTGCGTCTCTTTCCATCAATAACTTTTATTATCCATTTTTCTCACAATAAACTCACTGAAATACTAGGTACATCTCTGACTTCATAACCTCTTTCCACCACTACCCGCTCCCTGCATCACCACAGTTACCACCATCTCTCCGCCACCTCCAATGCAGCTGATCTCTATTACTGACAGCTAGCTTCAGTTGGGGTAGTATCAGTGTTTCACTCTTCTGGATCTCCTCTTAACCTGCATGCAGATTCTTCTCTGTGCCTATCTCCTCCAGACTGCACTCACCATGCAACCAGGCAATAGTCTCAATCATCTGTATTAGCTCCTTCCACTTTTCAGTGCATATTCTCGCTTAGTGACACAATTTCTTCGTTTTACTTTTCACTCCTTGCCAGCAATACCTCCATCACAGATGAACCTTTGTGCACTGGCTGACCCTCTGTCATCTGGTGCTGGATGACGGTATATGCATGAACACTTGTACAACAAAATTCAATGCACCCCTTCCTCGACTGCACCTAGAACCTATTAAAGTTCAGAAACACAACAAACATGGATCGCGAAACAGACTACACCTAAACTGCCCTCACACTATCCCCAAAAATGTGTAACTTGTCAATCCCACCTCCAACTTCCTTTTCCGAAACCAGGCGGGTTGGCTCACTTAGAATAACACACTCATCTATAAGTTCCTCATTCAAGTGTTCCAATTTGCCCTTGACACACCACCCCACTCCCTTCCTTACTCAGATCATTTTGCTCTATACCCTAGCCAACCTCCACCACACGGAGACACATAATTGACCACCCTTTATTCCTCCTTTATCCAAGATGGCCTTCACTCCTGCTGCGTTTTCATGAAAATATCCGCCTCCTTAAGACCTGATACCACCCTGGATACCTGTAAATCGACCCTCTACAATCTGAAGATCACATCTATCACAACTGCCCTTACTGCGACCATCATGTGGTCAGTGTTCATCACAGTCACTCTCACAACTGCTGCATAACTCATGTCACTCTCCACCTGCTGGTTTTCGAGAGTGCTAGTGACCCCATCTTCTCAGGGTAACCTCTAACTTACAATGATTCTCACCTAAAATAACATAAGCATCAGATTAGGATAATATGAGAAACATGACAAAACTATATTTATGACTGGAGATGGATGCAGATTCATGCTTCCACAACCTGTGCATGTGTCACAAAAACTTTTACTCAAAAGTGGAGGAGTAAAATAGGTTTAATCCGTTGTGGAAAAAGACAAAAATAATAATGTGAGAAGGTTTTACATAAGCCCTGATTACAAGTGGGTCGGAGTTTTCTGACACCTGCACAAAACTCAGTTTGGACAGAAAGGACAGGAGATGGGGCAAACACTGCACAAAAAAACAAAAAAAGCACCATACAGACGGAACAGACACAGATAATCCAAAGGGCAGACATTGACAACACAGTCATAAATCTATCAAACATGGAGTTAAACCAAAAAGAGAAAGAAATTCTATCGCTTGGACTAACCTACTGCACAGATACTAACTTTGACTATACCCAGACTCGAATAGACATGTACCAGTTTGTACGCAAGTTGAAATTACAAAAATATTTTTTCAACATGACTAAAAATGTGACAGCGCTCGAAACAGAAAACATACAACCAGGAGCGCTCAGTGTGGCAGATATGAATCTACTAAAAGATCTCACAACCCTGGAGCATGAGATATTACTGAGGCAAATATCCCCAATGGATGCGGCTGATAGATCAGACCTAGACATTTATCAATCTGTGCGCACACCATTTAGACTGAAGTCAGTTTTTATTCCCCTGCTGCAAAAAGATGGTTTGGATATGTTCTCTGACAATGTTATTAAGGACCTAAAAAATCTGTCATTAATAAGTTCTAAGGAATTCATCAAAGACAATTGCAACAAAAGAATGGAGTACAATAAACTGATCAACAAGATTCAAACTAGACCAGACACTGTGGTTAGATGGTCCGATAAGGGCGGAAACTTAGTCCTATGGCCATTGGAAATGTACAACCAGGAAACAAACAAACAATTGCAAGTACGGGATTGCTACAACCGCGTGAGCCCTAACAGCATAATAGGCATTAAGGAGAAATACCACAAAGTACTATACCAATGGAGAGGTACTGGCCTCATATCCAAACCAGAACTGGATTTTCTCAAGAATGACTACCCGATTACTCCACAGCTCTACCTTATACCTAAAATCCACAAAGATACAGAACAGCACCCCGGCAGACCATCATCCCCGCCATTGGGGGCCTCTTTGAAAACACCAGTAGATTCATTGACTACTTTCTCCAACCTTATGTGCGGGAACTACCAGCCTTCATTAAGGATACTGGGGACTTCCTTACAAAAGTGTATGATTACAACTGGAATGCTAATTTTGTTTTCATTACATTGGATGTACATACCCTGTACCATAGCATTAGACACATAGACGGTCTCAGAGCTCTTGGAACACGTTTTAGGAAAAAGACCCATTAATCTACACCAACACACTATGATGCTACTGCAGATGGCAGAATGGTGCCTTGATAACAACATCTTCATCTTTGACAGATTACATTACAAGCAGGTACAGGGAACCGCCATGGGTACTTACTTCGTCCCCAGCTATGCGAATTTGCATATGGGCTGGTGGGAGGAGCAAGTACTCATGACCGCTCAATACAGGGCCATGACAGAAAATGTAGTTATCTACACCAGATACATAGATGACATCTTTTTACTGTGGCAGGGTACAGAAGAAAGTGCAAAACAATTTGCTACAGAAATCAACAACAACAACCTGAAATTAGAATTCACGTGCACTACAAGCAAATTATCTATCAAATTCCTAGATCTCGAACTATATGTCGAGAACGATAAGATCCAAACCAGGACATATAGAAAGCCCACGTCAGGGAACGCTATATTGCATGCCAAAAGCTTTCATCCCACTAAACTCAAGGAAAGCATACCCTACGCTGAGTGCCTCAGAATGACAGGTAATTGCAGCACACCAGAGGGACTTAGCAATCCAAAGATAGTCTCTTTATGGGGCTCAGGCATAGAGGCTATGGTAACAAGACGCTTGCCAATGCAGAGCAGAAATGCGCAACTACCAATAGGAGGGCTCTCCTATTCTCATCCAAAAATACTCCATCAAATACTGACAAAGAACCCTCAGGGAACACCCCTAGACTATTCACGGGGTACAATACATACCATTCCAACCTGCGCAAAATACTCAACAAACATTGGCATTTAGTGAGCCGTGACCCCATCCTGGGTCTGACGTGCAGTAAAACACCGCAAATAACATTCAGAAAGGCAAAATCCATGCGAGGCAAACTAGTGGTAAAAGCCCCATCCACCAACAAAGGAGCGACTTGGCTCAAGCCCCTAAGTGGTTTCCATAGGTGCTCAAAGTGCAAGGCATGTAAACACGGTCTCAACACTACTACCGTCCTCCTACCACTAAGACACACCATTTGTAATCAGAGGACACTACTCCTGCAAGACAGACTTTGCAGTCTACGTACTCCAATGCACGTGTGGCAAGCGTTACGTAGGCAGCACAATACACCCATTTCACGTAAGGATACTGCAACACCTCAGAGCCATCATCCATGATGACCCGACATATCCCATAGCTAGGCACATTAACACAACCCATGCTGGAAAAGCACAAGACCTTTCCTTCTATGTAATCGACAGCATCCCCAAAATCATCAGGGGTGGCAATAGACAATTATCACTGAGAAGGCTTGAATCTAAATATACAATCCTGCTTGATTCCAAAATCCCGAATGGGATGAATGCCGACGAGGCCTTGAATGTACATCTCTAATATCCTAGTCGCTTGTCCCGCACCCTAAACCCTGTCCGTAACGTCAGGTCCTCACTACTTGATAGTTTTATAAGTTTCAGTTGACACATTTTCAACCTTTGGTTTTTTTACACACAACCCGCAACGCAGAACCGAGTCTGTCCTAGTCTAAATCAGACACCCAACGCATAGCCATAGGTAAAATACTTTACACCTCAGCCCACTTGGGCAGCACTCTTTGTGACTCTCCTTGAATGACACCGACAAACCCTTAAATTCATACATCCCACCTAAATACAACGTACTTCAGTGCACCTGCATTTAACAATTTTATAACACAGGTTATTATGTGTATGATGTATCAACTTTAACTGAGGACTTCCCTGAGCACAATGTAACACATCTGGTACTCCTAAATACAGAGGGTTCAGACAGGAGAGTAACTCATAACAATATAATGCAACTATGAGCGTATACCTGTTTGTGATTTCACTTCAGTACTCGAGACAGTAAACCAAATTGGTGTAGGTTCCCCCACTGTTCTGGGTTGGTAAACACTGTCACAGTTTAACCCCTTGTGCGCTCATGACGGAACCACGCCGTCATGAGCCACGGGCGGCGTGTGCTCATGACGGCGTGGTTCCGTCATGCTGCGGCCGTTGGCGGCCGCTCCTCCCACGCGGCACTAATTCCCCGCCTGTGCGGGCGAAATAGACAGTGGGCGGAGTCGTGACGGAACCACGCCGTCATGAGCACAGCTCACCCGTGACTCATGACGGCGTGGTTCTGTCATGAGCATGGCGGCGCCGTGCTCACCCCTCACCCCCCCAGCGCTGCGGCGGAATTCGCGCCGCAGCGAAGGGGTTAAAAATGTATACATTCAGTTATATATTGTGAGGTAAATTTCGATTAAATACATAAGCAGTACGTGAGGTTTTCGTAGATACAGTGGCATAATAATTGAACATTTTTTAACAATTATGACTAAGCACACAAACACACAGCACTTGATTTAATTTTCAGCACCCTCACCGTTTTTTTGCACCATCATGCTCATGCATTAATCTCTTCTATGTTTGTTGCCTTCACACGGTTGCTGTGACAACCAACCAGTGTATACCCGTCAATCCTGAAATGTATATATGCGATGACATTTGAGGAACCAGATGTAGTGAACAAGGCAGTCTGCCGCCGAAACGCGTCTGGATCATTTTGGAATAAATCTATCTTGCTTTGGTAACTAATCCACGGAGTCAGCGCCTTCTTTATCTGCAAGTTTGGACTGGTTTTGATATATATATATATATATAATATTTTTTTATCATGGTCAGGGTCGGACAAGTCTACAGGGCAATCAGGCAGTGCCCGAAGGGCTGATCTGACAGATGAGTGGGTTTTTAGGTTTCGCCTGCACAGCACTTGTGCTGTGCTTGAGAAATCTATTGTTTTCAATACAAACTTAAAAGGGACTTACATCCTGCCTCCTCTCTTTCCTGCCTTCTCATTGGTTCCTGTGTGTACCACTTACGGGTCCTCCATTTCTATTGGCTGTAGCATATTCTCCTGCATTTACCAATGTTTGTTCCTCATCTGCTTCTCTTATCAGTTTCCAACCACCGAAATATTGTTAACATCCGCTTTGCTGAAACTATATATTTTCATAAAATGTTGCCTTTTATTCTTGCAGCATATTAATATAACAATTTATCACCCGGAGAGATTAAGTGATTTGCATAGAATCACAAAATATTACTAGGCACCACCAAGACTCGAACTAGGATCCCCAGCTCTCGAGTCAGCAGTTCTGCCTGCTGCGCCACATCCTCTCCACTCCTGTGTTATGTGTCAGGGAGCTCTTTCCTTCTGCTGGACAATGATTGATAAAAACAGCTCTTTATTCATTACATAGGCGAAATCAATACATTACCAGTATGTTGTGGAAGTAACCCACTTTCTCTAGGTGCTGCATTTAACTGCCAGGTGTTGCAACCAACAAATCCCACATGCTAATTTAACCACGCTATAAAATAGGCGTGTGCATCCAACATATGCTCCAAGGTTCTTTGGACCTTTTAAAAGACAAACTATACAAAGACAGCACCGAAACATTCAAGGGTGTCTCCAAACGGTCTTGGTTGAACAAAGTTCTAGAGGTGCGATCAGTATGCGCATGGCGATTACTTCAATAGCTTCATTATCAATATTTCAGTGTTGGTCTGAGGATTCTTGAGACTTCTGTAATCACAGATTTGGTGCACAATAATCAGTATATGAAGATTAAAGCTCTATAGCATTAACAGGAAAAAAGGCTTCGTACTATCCGATGCTGTTGTATTATTATATACAGGGCTTTAAGTGGGATGAAAAAAAGTAGGTGATCCCTAAAGGGGCGTGGCCTGCCTATTTATAGGCGCACCTTAAACATGTTAAATCAATTTCTGTTATTCCCATAGTGTGCCACCTGACTGCTATTTTGGTGCCTCTCAGCTTTTGCTATTGCATCCAGGTATTATAACAAAGCTACTGCCATACACCTAAATGTAGCCTGGGTTATTTGCTTTGTCAATGGTTGGTTGTGCGCGCTCAGGAAAGGAGCCAAGGACTGGATGATCATGTTTCCTAAATACCTTTTCGAGCCCCTGGCAGGCACTGCGAGAAATTCGCACTGCCTTCAGCCTGACTACCAGAGTTCTCTAGAATGGCCGTTATAAACATCTGGAGGCGACTAAGTATGAACCACACAAGAACATGCTGAACGAAAAGAAAACATACAAAACAGGACATCCTAGGAATAGCTAATACTTTAATGGCGCGCAAGATTGAATAAAACAAGTTGAAATTGAAATAGGAACTAAATCTCATGACATGGATTATACCTTGAACATTTCTTATATTAATTGCTCCGAAATCGTCAATAGTTTTTCCAAACAAAGTTAAAGACATGACTATACAGCCCGATATGGACCCATTTCAATGTCCGTTCTAAAATAGTACAGGGTCTGAGACCTAGGGAGGTGGGCACTTAAAGCCCTGAATATATAGGCGGCAGAGCATCATTGTAACTGGTGCAGCAAGCGTTTATGTCAACAGTTAAGATACGCTGGCTGGTCGAATATTGCGTTAAGCTCTGCTGTCCTCCTTGGCAGGTGCGACGGGCCTGATCACTGTGGCTTTCCTTCCGAACCCAGGAGCGGTTTTATTACTTGCAGAAGAGTGACTGGATGCGTGCTCCCTCAGGTGCAGCCCGGATGCTGCAGGAAGACTTCTCTGGAGATAACTGCCACACGTTGTCACTTTGGGCTTTGCTGCAAAGCCCTCTTTAGAGCAAAAACGAGGGAGGGCGGAGAATCCAGCGTCGGGGCAACCAATAGATGGGGTCTCCAGGCTGCCATGAGCCCTTTGATCAGGGGAATCCAATTATTTGTGTATATACATTTCCCACAAAGTGATTACTTCATTAATTGTCCCGCCTCTCCCCCTCCCCGGCCGGCCCCCTGATTAGCAACTCTTCTTTCATGCAGCCCAGCAAACAGTGCGCGGTCTCAGCACTTCAGAGGGGCCGCCGCTTTGATGATTGGGCGGCGCGGACTTCAAAGGGCTTAGCGCGACTCTGACTGGCTGCGGCCCGGGGAAGCTTAGCTCCCCTCCCGGGGGTGATCCTAGGCCGGGCGGGGAGCGCCTCAGCTTCGTCAGGCAGAGTGTGAGGATCAGCCCAGCTGGTGCAGGTCTATCCCACTCAAAGCCGGGTCCGCGGCCGGCGGAGAGGATCCGCCAGTAGCAGGGGCCGCTGGCAGTGGGGAAGCTTGTCAGACGCCTCAGTCTCAGCAGGAAGAGGCCAAGTCCACCCTGAACCTCAGCAGCCCATCCATGCCTCACCTCTGCAGCCCAACCCGTCCTCAGGAGCGCTAGCAATGGCCGCGGTGGCGCTGCTGCGCGGGGACCCTCTCCACGCCTTCTTACAGGTAGGTGCGTCCCCCGCGCGCGCACTCCGCCCACCGCCAGCGGGAGCGCCCAAGGAGCCTCTGCTAGAGGGGGGTGGTGGTGGATCCTGTCCGCTTCACACTCTCTGGTCAAAGCAGCCCCGAGTCAGCACAACCCGTTCCTTCTACTGACGCTCCAACCTGCCTGTGACCCGCGCTCTCCTTGCACCCGAAACCCGCTCTTGCAGTTAAATGGCGTAACGCAAGGGAACAGCAACCCTGCAGAGATCGTGCAATGGTCCTGATCCCTTCCCGCACGGGACACGTTAAAAGTACCAGAAGTTTTACCAAGTTTGTGACGTATTAACTGGTGGACCACCCTAAGATGTTGATGTAACCTACAAAACAGTTGGAAATGTGCCCCGAACGTGGAAGTAGTCACAGAATAGCAATTGCGCGTTTCTTTTAAATCTTTGTGAATCAGCAGTGTTCTTTGCTTTCTGAAATTGAGTAGAGGTAAACTGTTGAGCTCTTCTATATGCTGTGACTATTTTCCAACCTCAGCATGCTCTGTTTCTAAGGATATGTTTTTTACTGGACGAAATTCTAGATTACCAGTTACAAATGGTTTATACTGTATCCAGTTATGGCATATGAGCACTGGAGCCAGAGGGAAACATGAGGGCGAGGGGTGAGGATGTCTTCTAATGAAATACAATGATTGTTTGAGACCTTCAGACGTAGTTACCCTTATCTAAGGATGGCACCAAGCCACTTCTTCCAATGCGTGGTGTCAAGTGCATGGAATGATGGAATGCCTATCCAGGTAGTTGGCATCATTACTACTTCTGAAGAAGCTTACTACAGTGACCTGGATCTTTGCTTTTGTTGAAATGGTTCACTCTCCTGCTCACAACATCAACAGAAAGAAATTTGGCAGAATGAAAACTATAGCTGGTGTTAGGAAGTTTAGGTTTTTAAACTAGATGCATTTAACAAAAGTATCCCCTTATATAGTTATTAGGGAGTAAACATCGCCATAGGCAGCATAGCAGTGCATTAATTTGCGTGCACAATTACGTTATGCAATAAATATAAATCAATGTCCATTAAACTCCCAAATAACCTTGCAAGATAATGCAGGAAACAAAGGGTCGACCTAAGATTAGGAAAAATTCATTGCAAATGCTAAAAGGAGACTGTACAAGAGCTGTGAAAATAATAATGTAGCAAAAGTTTAATTCATTGAAAAAGTCTTTGAGTGAGACTGCCTAGGGGTACACAGAGCGGTGTGAAGGAAAATTAATGCAAAGGCTAATGAAAGAGTGATTTGATCTTGTAAAAGATAAGTGCTGTCAGTATGCAGGGTCCAGATATGAAACACATTACTGCATTTACTAGTTCTGGACATCACTTCTAGCCTTCACTTTATTGGAGATGCAGTTCATTGCAAATATTCATCGACTTTTGCGATCCGGTTGATTGTTTTGCTGTCCCAAGTTTGTATTTGTGTTGTTAGTCTAGATTCTTGTTTTGGTTGAGGCTGTAGTCAATTTTTAGTTGCTTGCAAAAGAGTATTTTTGTACATTTGTGATTATCCGTATCTGATTCAGACTCGTTTTTGAGGTGCATATGTAACAATGCATTTGTTCTCTCCACAGGACCGCACCCCCAGCACATCCCCAGACGGGGCCCAGCACTCGCCACTTGCTCTCCTGGCAGCCGCCTGCAGCCGCATTGGGCAGACTGGGGCCATGCCTCCAGAATACTTCCAGGTCTCCTTTGACCCATCTCTGGGATCTCCATCGAGGATCTTCCACCCTTGGTCTAGCGAGATGTTGTCTCATTCTCCCGGGAGACTTCCTCCCCACAATAACCTGGGACTTGTTCCTCAGAAAGCCCAGTGTGTGGGCCATCACCAAGCTTCCTTCGGGTCTCACGAGCTTCCTTTGACACCCCCAGCAGATCCCTCCTATCCATGTGAGTTTTCTCCAGTTAAGATGCTATCTTCTGCCTTGCCAGCTTTGCCGTCAGGCTGCTCTGCCACGTATGTGCCAGCTGTATCTTATGCTGCAGCTTCTGCCATCCATAGCTATATTCCGGGACACTCAAACCTCATCCACCAGCAGCCCAGACAGCTATCTCCTCATACAGCTGATGACATGTCCTGGTGGAGCATTCAGCAAGCCAGCTCAGTGAGCCCGCATCCCTGCATGACCAACCACCACTTCCCCCTGCAGAGCAGCCTTGTCCTGGGGCCCTCAGACTTTGCACAGTACCAGACTCAGATTGCAGCCTTGCTGCACACTAAGGCTCCCATGGCCACAGCCCGGAGATGCCGGAGATGTAGGTGTCCCAACTGCCAGGCCTCCAGTGGGGTTGAGGAGCCAGGGCGGAAGAAGCAGCACATCTGTCACATCCCTGGCTGTGCTAAGGTGTACGGCAAGACCTCGCATCTTAAGGCGCACTTGCGGTGGCATTCTGGTGAGCGGCCCTTCATCTGCAACTGGCTGTTTTGTGGCAAGAGCTTCACCCGCTCTGACGAGCTTCAGAGGCACCTGAGGACTCACACTGGAGAGAAGCGCTTTGTGTGTGCGGAGTGTGGGAAAAGATTTATGAGGAGTGACCACTTGGCTAAGCATGTGAAGACCCACCAGAACAAGAAGGGGAAGAGTGCAGAGCGGGTGGTGAAGCTAGAGCCTGTGAGGGGGCACTAGGGGCTGGCCTGCACATGACTGCAACGCATCACCTCCGTCTGTAGGCAGAATCCTTTGCCGCCCAATGTCATCCAAGTGCAATGCAATGAAAGAAGCAAATTGACTTGGGAGGGCCAAAATCCAGCTCCATCCACTGCATTGTTAGAGCAGGAGGTGCACATGGGCCTCTAGGGCTGAGTACAAGCATACGTAACGGCCTCAGCTTCACCTGGCGCAATGTGAGCGGGCAGCTGAACATCGACCCCTAAGTTTGCCCTGTTACTGAATATGAGCATGAGTAGCACCCTCGGCTTCACATGGCACAATGTGAGCAGGCAGCTGCTCTTAGACCACTAGGGATGCCCAAGTCCTAACCGCACAGTCTTTTAAGACACACAGCACTAACTTCCAGTCAGAGTATAGGCCAGTGGTCTTCAAAGTGTGGGGCGCCAGCCAGACAGCTTAATACACCGCAAGCTTTGCTCCCAGGATAGCAGCTGTGCAGGCTTCCACCAAACACCCGGACAGCATCAGTGTGACTTTCACTGAAAATGGGAATATTTGGCAGAACATGTGCTCCACTGGCAGCAACAGTTCATTATACAAAACTGATGCAGTAGGCACAGCTTTTCTCACACTGAACAGGTAACAGCAATTTCAACAGAATGCTTTCCTCAAAGGCAGCACATGTATAGTGCAAGGTGAAGCAGATTGAACATCAAGACATAGCAACGTGAGAAGTGCAGATTACACACAAACACACTCACGCTACAAGACCCCCCAACATTTATTTTTACAAACAATAGGTAAAGCATTGGCAACAGTAGTATAAGCTTCACTCAAACACAGAAAACTAGTCAAAAATCTCATTTTAGGATATTCATACTTTCCTGAAATGTTGGTGCTAATATAATGTACGGAAAGGACAACTGAATGACGTTGTTGATAATATTTTTTTGTAAAATTTTCCTTTCTCATATCTTATTAGCTTCGAAAAAATCCCACATTTTTTAACACATTCAGAAAATTTAGAGGGAGGCTTGAATGAAATGATTTTGGCTCAAGGGGGACTTGATAACGAAACCTTTGAAGACCACTGGCATAATTGATAGCTCCAGTTACTGCACACACACTTCCACCGCTGGCACTACAGCCGAAATGAAGTGCTTATCCCCAGGCGAAGTTTTAGATCTATTTGTGTGACCACTAATGGCGAAAATACGTGAAATTGCATGTTTGTGACTTCAGAGACAAGACATGGATTCTTTACAAGCCGGTGTGATTACAATCAGGGACGGAGGACGTGTGCTGCCCATTCAGATGCCGTGTTGAATCGAAAGGGCTGTGTAGCCTACAACTCCTGAGGGGTTGAGTATACATCAAGAGAGGCCTGCTCCATGAAAAGCTCACTGGAAACTGCCTAAAATAACACAGGCGAAACGTTTTAACTCCTGCCAACTGAGCTGGACTCCTGCTGTGATCGTTTCCGCACAAAATTCAGTGGAAACCTTCACCCTGGCCCAATATCAGTTTCTTTAATTGCATTTTCGGATGCGCTTATCAGCTGTATCAGTTAAGCAGTTTGTGCACCCTGTATGGAAACGCCTTTTTGGACGAAGAGATTTATTCTTTATTGGTAGAATTCGTAAGGGTATGAAAATATTGTTTTACACATAGCTGTGTACTGGAGAGACAACTACAAAATGACGCGCGTCACGTTTTTAGGTAGCATTCGTGTTGTCTCTTCAATTCTTACAGAGGGTGTAGACAAACTTCCTTCCAGTCAAATATTTTCACGCCTGGTGGAAGCTTCTGTCTATCGAAAACTGTACGGTTTTTTGGACCCCACGTGCCGAATGCTACACCCACCACCATAGAACAAGCATGCATGGTGCATGTTTAACTACACGTTATTTTTGTCTGCAAGGCCATTGAGACTAGCAGAGCGGCGGTGTGAGTAGCCTTGGGGTGCATGCAGGGATCCCTTTATAACTGCCGTGAAGTTTTGTCTGTGTATATTTCATGTTGTAAACCACATCAGATCTGGGGGGATGTTTTTTTCTATTAAGGCATGTACATATAATTTGTAGATACCCTGTATGGTTTTTTTTTTAAAGACTTGTTTTCACTAGCTGCTTGTATTGAGTGTGTGCCATTTTGTTACAGTACCAAACTGATGAAAAGTAACTTTTCTGCTTGTTTGCAAATGTTTATGTGGGCAGGTGTAATCTTTGTGAGACTGGAGGGGAAGGCGTGATACCTGAGAATTCCTGATAGCATGGGAGAGTAATACCAGCCTACAATGATTGTGCATTGAGAGAACAGAAAGGTGGTGGAAGTTAGGGCCCACAGCGGGCGGGTGAGTGGGCGCTATTCTCAAAAGTAAACAACATTCTTGTTATCATTAATATATAGAACTATAAGCCATGTGTATGGAATGCGAGCAGGTTGTAGCATAGTGTATATTGCAGATCCAGACAGTCCCTCTAAATGCCCATAAGTGCTTGGGGAATGCAGTCTGCGAAATTGATACTGAAAATTTAAATTAATTCATTTGATTGCTAGTGAGCCTCTGTTTTGTGCAGCACCATACACTGCTAGGCCACTGATGAGCCATTAGGGAGCCTAGCTCTTATCCTGCCCTGCCGCATGGGCATTTATTCTACTGCTGAGACCGCCTAAGAAATCTTACACGAAGCAACTCTACGCCGCCTGTCTTTGTGCTTTTACTCTGTACTTAGATATTCATAGGAGTCTCTTAAAAAGCCTCTCTCTTGACTGCACCCTGCTCAGACATTCAGCAATGAGTCATTGACGGTTCTTTCAAGATGCACCTTTCTGGTAGCCTGCACCACGCACCACCATCTCACTGCTGAGACTTGCAGGGCTCTCATGATGTACCTCAAGCCTGAATGCACCAGCTACTCATGGCTGAGCATCCTTAGAGCGCTCACAAACCAGCTTTGTGAAGAGTTAGTGTGTGCTGAATCTCACTTCCTTCACACTCACCACATTCAGTAGCTGGCAGAAGCAAGCCCCTCTTTTTGGTAAGGTAGTTCATTGGTTACTGAGTTTCCAAAGAGACCTGATTCTTTGGCTGGGTCACAATTTCAAACCGGTATAACTCCGATTTGATTGTTTTGTGGTTAATAAAGGTCTTTTCCGGTTTTTATCGGTTGATAAAATGACTACTATAGTGTATAGCTGCATACTTATTAATTTCTTCCATGCAATCTACATTATATTTGCTGAATAGCTTATGTGCATTTCATTTGCATAACTCTAATACTTTCACGAATCAATTTATATACTGGGATACATGAAACTGCTCAAATTCATGCAATAATTGAGGTCTTCTCTTTTTGTGTAAAATATCTTTAAAAGATGACCATGAATCATTGAATTGGACAGCCAGCAGGTTACAGGTTCCTTTCCTGATGAGATAGCATACAAAGTTAATTACCGCTCCTGTTAGGTGTGTAAACTACATGTTGCAGATTTCAGTGAAAGTAAATAGCTTAGTGAGCTATTTCAAGGGCTGCACATGTTTGTGTGTTTACAATGGCATCTCAATTTCCGTTAGATTTTTGATATAGTGTGAACCTTTGAGCAGTGGAGGGTTTTATATGAAACACTTGTATGGCAGTGGGCGAATCTCAGACGTGAGCCAATGTGCAAGTGTTGTGTGTATGTTTCGTGGTTGAAATCACAATACAAAACACAAAATGTGACGTCTGGGATAGCAATGAATTATTTGTATATTACTAGGCAGCGCACTAAACACTACCTGGTGATAGTGCAGATTTTTTTAATGTTAAATATTTGTACAATTTGAGGCACAGGGATGTGCAGTAATTTGTGCTCAATCACACACTTTTTGGGCATGTGCATAAACTAGGTTTAAAGCTTATGCCTACTTTTTCTGTGTTCTTTAAGAGTGCTGTTGGCTTTGGTAATATAAGCTGTTTCTTGACTTGGGAACTGTGGGCACTTAATGGGCTGCATGTTCAACCAACAGCTTCGCTCTCAAATAGCTAAAAATAAAAAGTTGCATGTCAATATTAGAAACGATTTTTAAAGAATGAGAGCAAGCAAAATCTATGCATATGTGCCAGATGTGCTTTTCATCTACATCTCGGGGGCAGCCGGAAAGCATATGCTAATATATGGAGTGCTGTAATCACATTCTCTGTTCTTCATAAGCTGCTAAAAAAATAAACAAGTAAAAAGTTCTCTCCGGGCAGAAAGGGTAAAAAGTGCAGTTTTAGAACCTGAAATGTTCGCTTTTTATCCCTCTATCTCCTTTAAGCCGTCAGAAAGGTCTTACTGCTTGTGTGTTCCGCTGCCCTTGAGTTGGGGTGGAGAAGCGCATAGCTGGTCTAAGTGTACACCCCAAATACTCCCATGGACCATGCACTTATGCATCAAGTAAGGCTAATCACAGGTGAAACCGACACAAACACACGCAACTCCCAGTGGATGGAGACTCCCTGGAGGCTGCCAAGAGGCAGGGGCTCATGTACAAAATAGAATGTTCTGCACAGCACCCAGTGCTGAATTTGAGCCAGTGGTTTCCGGAACTCAGCCCAGCACTTAATTACTAACACTGGCGCCTATGACAGCTGTCACAAGGTAGCGCTGTTTGTCTAATTTAAAGATAAGCAGAACAACATTGTTTATTAATTCAATTTTATTAATTCAATACACATTACAACTACTAATACCTGCTCCCAGGCCATGCTTTGAGCTGTGGGGGCCTCGGACATTCTAAATTGTCACACTTGTAGGAGTGTGGCAGTTAGTAGTTGTTTTAGTACTGTAATTGGCATGGCTACCAATGGCAATGGGTGGTGCAAGCTGGAGTGGCCTCCTGACGAGGGCCCTGGCACTTATTTTTGTACAAGTAAGCGCTGACGGCACCACTATTGTTCACAAGGTTGCATGGGCTGCAGACAATTAGTTAAACTGGATGCTCCCAATACGTGGCAGTTTATCATTAAAATGCTTCACTTGGGCGTTTTAGCACTCTTGAGCCTCCCTGCTGAACCAACAACAGCCTTACACACTGATCTATTTACTGAATCCCATCAGTCATGTTATATAAAATGGTCACAAAAGTTTTTGCTTTTCAACTACAAAAAGTACCTTGACAATACTGGGGGTCATTAGTTTGGGTTCCAGAAACAAAATAAAGCTTCCTTCTACCATCGGTAACTTGAGTACCATAAGTCGAGTAATAACATCATCTGTTATTTACAGCGCTTAGAAATGGCAGATGTGTAGTATGGAGTGTTATATAAACATTACGAAAAATAGAAATATAGAAGAGCAGGCACTCACTCTTTGGAGTACGTGTTTTCTCCTGAGAAGTGCTGATACTCCAAATGAATGCATTACAGCAGGGCTGAGAAGTGCAGGTACTTTTCCTCTCAACTTAAAGAAGTGCAGGTACTCCGTACTGGACAGTACCTGCCAATTTAGAGCACTGTATATAAAACAAGTTATAATTATTCATAAATCTCAAATTAAAGAATAGCTAACACTTTAAGAAAGATTCAAGAAAGATATTTAATTGTTCAAGCAGGACTAACAGTACATATTAGGCAGAGCCCCTCACACACGTGTAGCGTAGGTCAAGCTATGCCATTCTGACAAGCTAGTATGTTGGGCAGAGGCCTACAGTCCTATACAGTGTGGTAAATATGTTTATTTTGGGTTAATTGGCTCAACTTTGGTATCTAGGCCTGAGCGACATGGCAGCCCTCAGAGAAAATATCTCGGCTATTATGAGTAAGCAGAGCTAAAAAAACAATTGGGTTAAAAAAAATATAAGAATTTAATAGCCAAGCCAACTTCAGTTGAAATGAAAAAAACAACTTCAGTTAACTGAAAACTTCAAACAGGTAAGAAAGGACCAAGAGATCAAAAGTTAGAGTAAACACGAACTGGATTACAACCAATGCAGATAGCATCATCATTTTGGGATCCTTCGTTGAAGTGGAAACAGCCATCAGGAGGATTGCAGGTACACAGACAATTATCTCACTTTTATGCACAATATACTTACAGCGTTTTCGTTGTTGTTGAAGAATCTGAACAGATTCAAGATTGAAGCAAGACCATTCATTTACAATTTTCCCACTGTTTGCAATTTCCCACAGAACTGCCAGGCATCCACAAGTAAACCATATATGGGACAAGTCACGCACATCTCACACTGCTCAGGTAAGCCACATGGCTCACATCAGGAATAAGCAGCTAAAAAAACAAACACATTTCCCCCACATATCCTATATATCTAAAATATGCAATTTATGGCTGCTTTAGAAGATGTCCACTTATTAGAAAGGTGGTAATGAGGATGGAGGTAAGGATTCCTGCTGGTGTCTGCCCCCATCTCCAAAATTAAGAGACATCCCAAGCTTTGGGCCCCAGAAAGGGCAATAACACAAGGGGGCCGTCAGTTACTGGTTCAGACACCACGGGCAATTCCTGATTCCATACCAGTTTGTGCCTCATGTTTCGCATACTTCCAGCTAAAACATTTGGTTTGTCTGGCTGTGTTCCCACACACCTATACAACGTGTAATCAGGCGAGCGGTATACTGCTCCATCCCACTCAATGGCCTTAGTCGGTAGACTTGGTGCTCCTATCAGCATTTACAATTTACAACAGTCTCACATATAACTGACAACAAAGTATCTCACATGCATGCTGCACAGCACAGGGTGCAGGGGTGCAGTTCAGTCTCTTTGGTTAAGGTTGATATCTCACTTAAGAGGACATTTAGCTTTACATGGAAATATCCTCTTTAAACGATACACCGGCTTAATGCCACGCTTATTAAAGTTCAAAACTGGCTATTACACAACCACGTCAAACTCAACCAAGAAAATAATGAGATTATTGCGCTGTCAATCAACGCCCAATCACCACAGGACCAAGAATGGCTAAATGACCTGGACGCTCTGAACTGAAAGCTGACTCTGACTGACTGTGCCAAATCTCTGGGGATCACCCTGGATTTTTGTCTGATCATGAGCACCCACATAAGATCCATCGCGGAAGGCGCTTTCTATAACCATAACCTAAAACTCATCAACAAAATTAAGCCCTTCATCCCACCAACCGACGGACTTCAAAATCGCCACAGAAGCTCTAGTTTTATCCAGGTTTGACTAAGGGAATGCCACCCTCACAGGTGCCCGAAAGCACACCTCGCCCCCCTGAGATCCGCTCTTAATGCAGCAGCAAGGATGGTCACCAGAGCAAATACATACTAACACATCTCCCCTCACTGAAAAATCTAAAGTGGCTACCAATCGAACCACGCTGCAGCTTCAAAACTGCTTGTCTCAACTACAAAGCTTTACATACTGGTAAACCACCCTACCTCGCATCTGAACTCACAAAAGGAGGCCAAACAAGAATCCTTAAAAGATCCAACACATTTCTACTCATCCTCCCTAAAAACATAAACATAAAGCCCTCTCCTGCTCTTTTTCAGGCAACGCACCTAAAATCTGGAAATCTCTCCCAGTGCATATTAGAAATAGCCCCCTACTTCGTGAGCTTCAAGAGAAAATTAAAAGAACTCCTAAATTGATGCCATTATCCTCCGGAAATTACTCCTAGTGCACCCTGAAAACAATACCTCACATTTTGCATTTATCTCTCAAGATCTACTCACTGATCTGCTGCTCGACTCCACAAGTATTCTGTATTGTGATTACCTGATAATGATGCAACTCTCGATACTTCAATTATACTGTATTGTGATTGACTGTAATCTGCCTTGACAGAGCTGTAAAGCGTTCTGATACCCTTGGGTCTTGCCAGCGCTATATAAAACCCATTAAATAAGTACATTGGAAATATCTTTTTTGCACCCTTAATAAATGCGCATGTTATTGGCCAAAATGAGCCAAACTTGAGAGAAGTGGCCTTTAAAACGGAGTCATATGCCTTATTCTGCTGGTACGTAGTGCTTGACTCTGTACGATACCTTTTCTTGGTTTGGTAAATTTTGAGTTATTAAGAAAAGAAAAAAAAAACATCCAATGAGCAGGTGCAAGTTCTGTAAATGCCCTTATAAAAATTCACAATCATCGGATAACCCTTCTTGAGCTAATCCCAGTGCACATGTGCTGAGTGGGTGCTTCCTCGTTTTCACACCTATCACAGATGGTTGAGAACATCACAGCGCGCAAACATTACAATCGAAGCCATGCTGAAACTTGTAATGGGTACATTCCATGCCCTGGCAGACTCAGGTCATGCATCACATACACATGCCACACATGATGCTGAGTTCACAAATCAGGCGTACTCCAATGTTTGCAGTCGTGGAACTGAACAAATGAACTTGCTGTCGGTAAAGTCATTGCTCTGCTATGTTAATTGTCAGACTTGCCACAGACACATGTATAGCCCACACGTTATGTTGGGGTCTAAAAGTACTGCAGTGGTGATGGACATCAAACAAAACATGTTAGCAAATTCGGCATGAGTGAACCCCTCACCCTGGCACTTCGAACTGTCACACCGACAACGTACACATGCAGGCCACAAGTTCTGTTTAGTTTTAACATCAAACACATCTCAGTGTTCATGGACATCAAATAACCGGTTCGGCGTGCGTGATGCCCTGGTGCTGGTGGACACAACTATCATTCCTATCTCATGCACATGCTGGCCACAAGTTATGTAGGGGCCTTCTAACATCAGACTTACTACACTGATTCCTAAACTCTATCAAAACACACAAGCAAACTGGGTGTGAGGGAAGCCATCACAGTGGTGGGCCCATCTGCCACACCTTGCACACACAGGCCAGGCTTTCTGTGGTTTAAAAACAACACATACTCCGATGTTCATGAATATCACTTCCAACACACCAACAGACCAAACACAAACAGCTTTACAAACTTCGATTCGTTGATGATATTTCATGTCGGTCTCTAAAAGATCACCAACTAGATGTTTATGAACATTGAAAATAGGTAGATAGAAAGGGAGTCAGCCACGTAAAGCGATATGAGCAAATGTGTCTGAACCAAAACCTTAAACCAGATCCTTGCCCGATCACTGTAAGGTCCAAAGTCTATCAATCAGAGGAAATTCACCGAATGTAAAGTTAAAGGGAAGTTAAGTCTAACAGAGGTGTTGTAGTGAAGGCATTACCAACCTCAAAATATCTGAAATTCACAATGTAAAGTACCATATTAGCTTTATTTACCCATTCATTAATTATTTACCCATTCATTGATTTTGGGAGGGTGGCTGGGGCAGGTATGTAACGAGCGGGTGCAGTTTTTCTTATGCACCTAGGACTTTGTTGAGCGGGGTGGGTGGGTAATTTCTTGTCCAGGTGGATGAATGTGGGAGAGAAAATTCAGATGCTGGTGAAAAGATGTAGAAGGGAAAGGTTACGTTTCAGTGTGGCGAAGAGCAAGGGGTAAGATGCGGCTATGGGTTGATTGATGAATCTGGGGGGCATGTATGATACATGATTCAGACACATCTCGTCCATTTAAAACCAGTACAGAGAGCCAGTCTGCAAGAAGGCAACTATGGGCACATTTGTAGGATTCACAGTATTTAGGTACATGTTTGATAGATTCCCCGGTATGGAGATTCGAACAGCTGGCTGAAGTGAATGGACCGAAAGCTTACAATGCGGAGCTAAGATCTAATGTACCAAACCCTGTATTCATTTTGGGTCAGTGTTCACTAAAAGTCACTAATGATGCAACGAAAGCTCTGTCTTACTGCCTCAGTCAAGCACTACACCTCTACATCAAAGATAAACAAGCATTGGCATAGCCAATAGGTCTCGCCTTTGGGACCTTATAAGTGTTTAGCCATGCAATAGTTGATGTTGTTGCACCAAGGATATTGTGCTGGATAACCAAACACTTATAAGGTCCCAAAGGCGAGACCTATTGGCTATGCCAATGCTTGTTTACATTACTGCTGGCTACCCTCCTGATGCAATCAGGTGATCACTGTTTTCAATCTTGGACATAGTGGTCACAAATGTAATCTCATCTGATACAGTCGCTCTTACAACGCTAATAATAGCTTGTAACGATTTTCATTTAAAAATATGTAGCTCTTATTACACAAAAGATTAGAAAACCATGCAATAGAGTATGAAAGTTATTTTGAGAAGGACTACCCCATAAGAAGTTAACCTGAGCAGCCAAGCACCACCTCCAATCCCCTTAAAGATGTGGCAGTCCTATAGAAAAAAGTCAGCACGATACAAATAGAAGCTGATACGTCTTCATGCTATTTCAGCAGACAAGCAGCAGATTGGCTGGGAAGCAGCAGCACTTCCCCAAGATGTAAAAGCAGCCTTGCTGAAAAGCAGTGGTACGATCTGAATAAAAGTTCAATAGCCCTGCTGAGGAGTTACTACTTTGCCCCACTAGAGGAACAGCAGTGCTGTAGAGAAGACCCAGTACTGTTCAAGTAGACATGCAGGGGTATTACTGCTACTGGTCTAGTAGCCGTAGTGATCTATCCTGAAGAGTTCGTAATATTAGACAGCGGCAGACCTAATGAAAAGAATCGGACTGCCCTGTTAAAGATGAGCAGAGGTGGGGGGTAGTGCCAATGTTGCATAAAAGGCATGCTTTTGCTTTTACCTTGCATTAAATGTATGGCGATAACTTACAGACTGCTAATAAAATGCCTGCGTCAGAATTGTGGCACTACAGATGAATAGTGTCAGCAAGGGCAACAATCCGTGCTTAATTTGAGCTGGTGAATTTCGGTACTGCGCACTAGCGCCTAATTTTCAGCACCAGTACTTATGGCAGTCTGCCACATGATGACGCTGTCTGTCTAAGTGACAGATGAGCACAAGAACATTTGTTTATTAATTGAATATATATTAAAAAAAATAGTAATACCTGCCGACCGAGCCATTCGTATGGCTTTGGGTGACTGGAATAGTCTTAATTGTCACACTTGTAGGAGGAGTGTGATTGTTAGTAGTTGTCACTGGCATGGGCAATGAATAGGTGATGCAAGCTGCAGTGGCTCCTGACAAGGGCTCTGGGACTTAATGTTTTACAAATTAATCACGTGAAAAACAGCTGGAACACGCCACTAGAATGTTGTGAATGTTTTTGTAGTAAGCACAGCAAAGTAAGGGTGCTTGTAAGTATTTAGCGGTCTTTAAAGGGGATAGAACGGGGATAATATACTAAAATGTAAGCATACTGCAAGGGTATTGGTTTCTGTTCTGTGATAAGTTCTCAATAGAGACCATTCGCCTTAAAAAAATACTCCGCTGTGAGATCCAGCACCACTTGGAGGAGGCGCGTGTGCGTAGGGTAACTAGCAGCTTTGTCTTAACCAGCCAAAGTCACACAACCTACGTAAATCAGCTATCCCCATTTCAAGAGGGGTTGAAACTAATGGCTCTTGGCTTTCTTAGTTTGTGCTGTGAATTATCACTGGCAGCTAAGCACTCTGAGCACTGAAGTTCAGAGTCAAAAAGTAGATCCCAAAGTAAAGAAATATGTCGCAGCACAAAATCCTAGTGATGGCCTAAGGTGGATTACAAAGAACGATTTACACATGAGAAAGTACAGGTACTGCACTAAACGAGGTCTCTACCCTGTTTCCGTGTGCTAAAATAATGACTGGCCTTTCTTCTCACTCTAAATATAGACAGGAGCAAAGTTGCTCTTTGTTATTGCCAGAGTGTGATAAATACCCTTCCTGTTGTGAATATCTGCCAGTGTCTGTGTGTGACACTGCGCAGAGGCAGCTACAGCCTCTGCGGCGTAAATAGGGTTCCGGTGTGTTACGCCAGAGTGCTTACCAGACCTGCCATCCTGATCCATACTCTCAAAGTACGTGGCATTGAACCTTCGTTCCCCTGCCCTTTGACGCCTTCAGCGCGCACCTCCTCTCGGTGTCCACGGGAACGCCTCTCCTCCCCGGCGGAAGGCTCGTAGACAGCAAGTACAAATAGAAAGTTGCGCTGCCGAAGATCACCAAGAAGCCGGACAGGGAGTGCATACTGCCATGGCTCGTCCCCAGGTGACAGACCCTACCTTCACCGACTAAACTTGCAAGCCAGTGTAACGAGTTCAAGGACTAAGAAGCTCAGTGACAGAGAATACACACACTGTCTACATTTACAGAGCGAGCCGAGGGTAATAATAGAACTGCATACATCTATTGAAGAGGTAGAGAGAGGACTGCACGTGGAAAGGGAGGGAGGGGGGTGTAAGGGAACACACAGCCAACTTGTAGGCTTTCTTGGCATGGACTGCGATCTCAGAGATGCCGCAATCAACCGGGGGTTCTAGTAACAGTCAAGAAAGACTACATCTTCCTAAACATTTCCGAAGTATCACAGGGTAATTTCATAAAACAACGAGCCTATGTCACTACACATTTATATTTTCTCTGTTATATAGCTCCATAGGAAAGTTAAAGCGACGCGCAGCGTTTACCTTGCGGGAGCGAGCAGCGGCAGGCACCATAATTGCTAACAGATGGCGTCGCAGCTCGCTCCCACAAGGTAAACGCCACACATGCACGAGGGCTCATTGGGAACAGTGCAGTACATGCATAAGTTTCCCAAAAAGCCCTGACCGATTCCAAGAGGTCATCTCCTAAGCAGTGCTTACGTGCTGCGTAGGCGAGACCTAGAAAGGGTGCTGGGTCACCTCGCTGCAGCCTATTGAACTTGGAGCTCTCCCCTCACTCCTGAGGATTGCCAGCGGATATTATTTACGTTGCGTTCGATTTGACACGGGTCCAAAAAAAAGTATTTGACACCTAAGTATGCTGGCACATACGTTATGCCCCACTGGAGCAAGCTGAGAAAGCACGGTTTACTACTGTCTGGGCTGCTCTGGTGCAATACCACGGCCCCAAGCAAATTCATTTACAGTAAAATAGAGAGGGAGATGCCCGTCCCATCTGGGATAGGAGAGTTGGGGTGCACGCTCTGCGTTCCGTCTCCAGATCCTCGTTGTGTAATGTCATGAGAAAATCGAGTGCCTATGGAAACCTCGCGAGAGAAGTCTGCTTGACTCCATCTACTGCAGTGAGCGGGATGGGGAAGCTGTGGAGCTCAAAGGGGTGCTTGACCTTTTGGTTTCCGGAGTGGGAGACTTCATGGGACAGCTGTGCCATATTTTATATAGTGTCTTGGGTGCGCAATTAGAGTGTGCACCCATTTTATGTGCTCCCTAACGTAATGTAGTTTTATAGAAGGGACGCAGACGCTTGTGCGGCTCCGTCTGTGATACTGATTGTGCCGATACAGATATCTTAAGAGGGCATTCCTTCATTTGCCTCTATTATGAACATGTGCAAAGAGGCAGAGATGCCGTCAGGAGGCACACTGATTGTGTGCTACAAAAAGGTGGCGCATAGTCAGTCCATCCCTGACGGCAACTGTCTTGAGATGGAAGTGTTTCCCATGGACGCTACAGACATCCCACTGCAGGTTGGAGCAGATACTCACTGCACCCGCCTGCAGGGGGATCTCTGCTACCCCATCTGGTAGGTGCCACCTGCGCAGTGAAAGACAGAGTGGCTACTTCAATCAGCCATTCTGGTTTTCACTAATGGGCTGCCCCCAGGGCAGCTGCGAGTTAACGTCTGCCCCGGGGGCAGTGCAGTACCAACAATTAGACGGTGTGCTGCAGCGCAAACAGAAGGGTGCACCCTCTTTGTAATACACCACCTGGGCACCGTATATGATGACAGGTTTTCAAGCCCAAACACTAGGATATAATTTTGCCACTGATTACAACATTGAGGGGGGGCCGCTGTTTGACTACAAGAGGAGTCTCTGCTGTTGGTCATTTTTGACAGCAGCCCATCGATGTAATTCATTGAAAGGGGCAACCCTGCTTAGGGCGCTCCTCCCGGTGCAGATTTTACCTGCCTGGATCCAACATGCAGCACAATGAGACCAGAGTAGAGAACATCAAGGGTATTCACCACTGGAAGAGAAAAAGTGCACTGCATTCCAGGGCCATTTAGTTTTGTTTTTCAGAAAACGACACTTTGGAGATTTGGTTCTGAGAAACCAGAAATAAAAATGCTGAGTTGGCTGCCGCAACAGAGCTGCCGTATGGGCATTCACATCTGACACACATGCTGTGTGGTGGTGGCGCGTTTAACTCCGAACATAGTAGACAGTCTGCCATGGGTGGTCAGAGGAAGAGCTTCCACTACCCGACAGCAGAATGTGCTTGCCTGCTGGGGTCTATATGACCCCTAAGATTACAGCTCCAGCATTTTTCGACACAGCCCACAATGATTCTGAACCTGACCAAAGATACAGTGAAATGTGGAAGGAAGAGTGCTTGGATCCATGTGACACCAACAGTAAACAATGGCGTCCATCACTGATACCAATGATTAACCACCAAAGACAGTGGTGTAAAATTCTTTATTTCCTTTTCTGCAAACAGAAGGGGACACTTAGAACAAGCTCAATTTAGGTTGTGCGCTCTTAAAAAACTGTGCAAGGGCATCAACAAGACTGGTAACTTTGGGGCAGGAGGATAACTGTGCAAGGGCATCAACAAGACTGGTAACTTTGGGGCAGGAGGATATCAGCACTCCCCCACGGGCTGTGGTTAAAGTTTATCCTCAGAGGCTTGATATTCTAATGGTTGCTGTGCCTCCAAACATGCTGGTAATGCACACTGCATTATTAAATCCGGGTAAGGACCACAACAGAGCGGTATTTCAAAGGATCAGTTCCTCTCACCACAGTTGTGCTGTAGATGGGGTTGGAAACTGGAACAAGATGACTTTAAAAAAAAAGACACACTACCATGTTGCCAATTTTTGTGTTCTTGGGTAAAAACTCCTGTTTTTCAAAGAATGGGAGTTCGCAGAATTCTGCTAAATGCTCCTACAGAGTGAAATTTTGATAAAACTGGATTGGTACCCAACAGGCATTATGAAGTGCCCAGAAGAAGACAGACATGACCAGGTTGATTGATCTGGGGCATATTATTTCTCCCCCTTATCTTCCATTAGGGGAGAACCTGAAAACAGACTCAGTACAGGAAATAAACACCAAACACATGTTCCCTGAAAGGCTCCCCGCTGTGTTTTTCCTTCATACGTGATTCAGATTTTTGTGTCATATTTTCCTGGCTGGAAATTTATAGTTGACAGATAATGTATATGTAATATTCTTAAACGGTAAAGGATTGTAGCCTACAGATAACGACTGCCTCATCTGCCACTTCCCAAGATCGCTGAAACCATGTATCACATTATTTATTTAGGGTCAAGTTCTGCCTTTGGTCTCGGATTATCGAAGACTAGTCACTCACTTACCTGTTCCCGCCCTATTCTCTTTCAACTATATGTTTACGAGAAATTGGGCTTGTAATTGGAGAAACACGATGGTATGAATTTCCTTATTCACCACATCAGTAATGGAGGATATGCGCGTGTTTACTGATTTAAACCCAATGATCTGCTCAATTGGGTGTAAAGCAAGCATGACGTTTTTAGTTTGGTATAAAAAGAGGTAAGTTTATGGAGAATATGCAGTCAACCAAGTGAAGCGTGAATCATCAGCCCGCCCCCTGGTGACTTCCCCATGCACTAGCCGGCTTTTGCCTCTCTTGCCCACCAGCTCTCCCAAAACACTTTTACCAGGCTCCAGCAGTACTTGGCACAGCTTGTTCTCGGGAACTCAGTGGGCAATATTAAAAACTCGGATTGCCTCTCCTCATTCTTTTTTCCCCCAGGTCTTACTACTCCCCTTTAGAAGCCATGGTCCTAACACTAAAACACCCAGATTATTGCGAGAAGCATGAACATTAGAAGTCCTGATGAAAGAAACAATTGTATGGAAGAGAAGAGGACAAGAGTTTTTGCAATGTTGAATTAGCGATTGTTTGGACACATGACTAGTTCCACGCCTCCTCTAAGGGCTGAATAGGCGTAACTGACAGAGGAAGTGGTTGGAGCGTGCAATGGGTTAACCAGAGGATCTGGGATGGGAGGCTTGCTAGGCACCAAGACCCTGATCCAACAAGAAGCATTAGCCATCCACCACTCTGTTAAGGAAGAGGCTACACACTTGGCACGTTTCCAACAACTAATCTGTTCATGTCCCGCACAACACAGACATTCCACTTAGCTTGTTATCAATGAGCTTTCAAAATCATGCATGATATTAAGCTACATGCACAACTGGACACACCTGCGAATGGGAGTGGAGAGTTGTGCAGAAGTGACTAGTAATTTGAAGTTGCTGTGTACTCAAAGCTACAGTACAGTTCTGTCTAATGCTTTACACAGAACACTGTGCTCGCATGCAACACAGCTCAGGCAGTATCCTTTTATTCGAAGTGGGGAGAATGGATGGAGCACTGTTTCGTAGCAATTGATGGTTAAGAGGCTGCTGCGATTCTTTGATATTGACATCAGATTATGTTTTGTTTGAAAAAACTCAATAAAAAATATTTTTTAAAAAAAAACACAGCTCAGGCAGTCCCTTAAGGGCCTCATTCCGAGTAACAATGTCCTACTGATTTGGGAGGAAACCAGAGTGTCTGTCCAAATCGGTATTCTAAGTATTGCAGTTATTCCCAATGCAGTATTGCCACACCCACATTTCAGAGGACACCTTAGGTCAGGTCAAAGCTAGTGGGCCAAAGCGGCCCCTAATTTTGGAATTACCTGTGGAACTCTCTGCAGCAGCACACATTCCGCATTAATTGCCGATTCCATAGGAGAAACTGAGAAAGGTGACTGTCACAAAATAATCCACCCCTGTGGTAGCAGCAATTCATTTCTACAAGATACCACACAAAACCAACTCCCCACAGTTAGTTTTATTTAAAGTGATACTGTGAGCAGTAACAAGACACTGCAGCCAAACCTCAAATACATACCTCAAGATGGACAATACACAAACCAATCCTTCAGATGAAACTTACCTGCAGTGGTAAAGGCCCCCAACTGCATGCACATACTATGCACACAAAATATGAATCACATTCACACGACTGATGCTCCTTCTCAAACAAACAGAAAACAGACTGTCTGTGACGGCATTCTCAAAACCAGTGTGTGAAGATTCCCAAAACAGATATCGCTGCATAACCATACTAATGGTAACACAATAATGCACAAATCTCGCTTAGAGTAAAACACAGCACACACATGCGCCAATGCAAAATTCATTAAGTGGAGGTGTTAGTTGGCTACCTAGAGCAATAACTATTCCATAAAAAAAACAAGCATTAGCGAAGTCAACATGACTTGCATTTGAAAGGCTGAACTGTTAGCTTTACCTATGCTTGTTTGCATAAGGTGATTCCAAAAAGACCACCAGTGTGTGATGAAGCATGTGAATGCATAGATGCCGATCTTGGAATTAGTTTTCTAACACAAATAGGCATTCCGAGATAAGTGATGATGCATGTTTGAGAAAGCTTCATGACACACCAGTGGCATTTTGGAATTGTATAACCATTCCATCATAACTAACAGTTATTTTAGCATGGTAAATAAAAAGATAAAATAAAGTATGCAGGAATGTGAAAAATAGGAAGCAATCTGCTCCTATGGTAGGCCCCAAACAGCCTACAGAGTGAGTGTGCAATGTATTTTAAAAGCAGAACATGAATTGTTAAGTTTTACATGTCCTGATAGTGAAAAACCTTTACATTCGTTTTTCACTATTGCTAGGCCTACATTTCCCATAGGATAACATTGAAGTTACCTTATTATATTTAATAAGGATATCTTCTAAATGGGAGCAGGTGAACAGTTCATAGTTGCTATCCTCTTTTGTGGTAAAGTCAAATTTGAATTTTGAAAAATCCACTTTTAGAAAGTTGGCATTTTCCTGTCTTAGCCATTTAGTGCCTGCAGCCTGTCTTTTGGTCACATGACTAGCTGTAGTTGGCAGTTGGTCTCTGTGTATTCCTCTTACACAATAGAGAGCTTACGTGCTCCTGGATGGGCCATCTCTGGCAGGATGGGAGGGCGGAGTTGGACACAGCCATACTAACACCTGAATAGGCAGATTCCTGCCTTTACAGAAAAGATTTCATACTCCATGAAGTTTGTCTAGAGCCAGGGGAGGCAGGAATTCTGAGCACTCTAAATGTTTCTCCCACTTCAAAGAAGGCACCAGGTATAAATATATGACCTCTGACACCAACTCTTCAGTACACGTCTGGACCTGTGAAAGACTCTGCCAAGAATATGGACTGCTGTGCTGCTGATAGGACTGCCACTCGGCTGCACTGCTGCTCTGAAGGACTGCTGCCTGCTGTCTTGTTCACTGGGTGAGATAAAGTGGACCTGCAACTTGTACCAAGGACCAGTAGAGTGACTTCAAGGGCTAGTCGTCTCTTGTAACCAGCTCTCTAACTGGGAGTCCTAGCCTGCCAAGGGGTGATACCCCAGTCTTGGAACCTTGGAAGTGGGCCTGAAGGTGCTCTGCCTGCCCATCTGTGGAACCAGCAGAACCAACACATCTCCTCTGCTGCGCAGCGCAACCCAGAGCAGAACCAACGCATCGCCCTACTGATCCAGCGGCGCACAACAACAGATACTCCAATACCATATACTCACCTGGGCCCATAAACTCACACACACACACACAGTTGGGTAACCACTGGAGTCAAAGTTTATGTTTCCTAAATCAAGATTAGTTACCTCTTATTCTCAACTAATCTTTCACTGACCAAAAAGGTCTTTCCTCTGGGTAATGGACCATTAGTAGGAGCTAGTTGATGGTGAAATTCCTTAGATTAACCCTTTTCTATTTAAATGAAAATAACCACAGACTCGGGATAAGTTTCAATCTTTATCTAAATTATTTCATGTGAACCACAGTCGTCGTTACTCATAGGAGAGAAGATTCCATTAATCAATCATCATACACATACTTAGTACATTTGCAATGACTTATGCTCAGAAAGGAGACGACAGAGAGAAAAGGACATCTACACATTCATGAAAATAATAATTACCTAGGATGGTGTGAAAACCAACCCCCTGGCCAAAGAGCTGATAAGGTTCCTCCGGGAAAGATCAGGCAACAAAGTCTTCAGAACAGGTTTCAGGACAGGATAGATAACCTCTCTAACACCGGCACTTGCGTAGCACCCCTCTCTGACACACTCTTCCGCCTCGAGATTCTTCCGCGATCTTCTTCTAAATCAATTAATTTAAGATAGATGGTTCTGCATTCGATTCTTCATCAGCATCACTCGTTACTCCGGCAGCATCCCGAGCTCTGCAGCATTCAGCAAATCTCCGTCTGACTAACTAACTAAGACAACCTCAATTATACCATTCGATATTCATGTACCTCCCATTAATGTTTCAATATCACAAAAATACTAATTCTGATTGGACAGGCAACAGGGGAAGACCATCACACCATGCGTATATGTCATCTTAGTCTATCAACTCATTGTTCATAAATCCAACCCCTTAATTTTTATTCCAAAGCTTTATTCCCACCCATATTCACATCTCATTAGAAACATTTGTTTATATTTGTCGTGAACATCCATTCATCCAGAGGTCTTCAGTGCTTGTTCCCAGGGTATGTAACTTTTGTGTCCTTGGATCGCATTCAAGAATATCGTCACTCTTCCGATTCATTTTCAACAGGCATGCGTGGAGGTCACATGTCTAATAAACTCTAGACACACACGAGAGGCCCAAATGCGCACTAATTAGAAAGTCAGAAAGACAAATGGTGTTTTAAAAAAAAATGGGTTCACTGTATACCACCCATCTCTACTCTAGCCCCATTTATTTATTAATGCTTTCCCCGCATTAGCTTTAGTAAAATAGCTTGGTTTAGATTCAGCAAAACAGATGCCATGCATGTGAGCTTTCAAGCTGCCATATTAGTATCTTCTGCTCATGCCCAAGAATTTCCCTCCAAGCGACAGCTCGTCATACTGCATAGATGCAGTTCACGCATGCACAATAAAGATTTCCCATTAGCAGCCATTTTAGAACTTCGCTTTAGTTACTTACATTAGTAAACACTTAAGCAAGCTTCTCTGACTCTTATTTTTATGTGGTGCGTATTAGTTTTACACAATACGTAATTAATACAATGTTAGGGAGTTAAATGAGAAGATTGCCTCTGAGCAAGTCTCTTTTCTACGAGTCCTTGCTCCATCTGTACTGTGTGGACATTTCCTGCCCCAGACTTCACATTGCAATCTGCAGCCTCATTGGAACTTTGAGGAAGGCCCTCGTATCACAAGCCCCTCGTCAATGGCAGCCTCGATGACAATGCGTGACTTTGCATTGCAAGCACGGCAGCTTCTTTGGAAGCAGCCAGTGTGCAACGCATCGTCAATGCTTTACAGCCTTGCAGCTCCTTGAAACTGGTGCTGCATGACTTATCTCTGACCAGAACCTCGCATCACCTAGACTGTGCAACGCATACTCGATGCGGAACCTCGCACTGCTCCGCAACCAGAATTTATGATACTCTTGCTCAACAGGCCTAATTGGGTTCCTATAGGTAGCCCGCACTCAATCGTGGTTTGCCCGAACTTGTGACTTTGTCCCGGTCTAGCGCGACCAGATATCCACAGTTGAGGCTTTATTCTTTTTGATGCTATTGTCACTAAAACCTTTAAAATTGCATATCTCCGGTTCTACTGATTGGAATTTAGTCATTTTTGCCTTGATTTATTTATTAAAAGTTACTTTATTGTTCTAGTCTAGTGTGGGATTGTTCTTGTGTAGTGTTTTCACTTTATTACTGTTTGAAGTGTTGCACAAATACTTTAGAGATTGCTTCTAAGTTAAAACTGACTTCTATGAGCCAAGCTACCAGAGGGGTGAGCACAGATTAATTTAGGGCTTGTCTGTGACTTCACCCTGACAAAGATTGTAGTTCCTGCTTGAGTAGGGTTTAACCTCCCCCTCAACCAGTAACCCAATTTCTTACACTGTGAGGATTTGTACTTGTGTTTGGGCAGTGCCATACAGTAATTTTGTTGCACTAGCATTCTATGTTCCCTGCAGCCTGCAGGCGTTCACGTGCTGCCTTGCTTGTTGTAGCTCCCAGACACTTTCTGGGAGCATGCTCGCTGATCCGAGGACCATACTCCATAACAAATGAGAAGCGTGAACACTTCTCTTTTCGTGGCAGGCAGCTCCCCAGGAGGCCCAGTAAATCAATTAAATGGTCTGCTTCTTTGATTTAGGAGCAGAGTGTTTTAAGAGGCCCATAGCAGGCAGTGTGAAACAAAAGACATGTGACTGTGTATCACACTGCAATGAGAGGGAAGGATGTGGCATTACGGATAGTGCTGCTAACTTTGGAACTAGGGAAACAGGCTCGATGCTCAGGTAAAGAGCTCCAATACTTTCCGGTGAAGGTTGCTATCTAAAGCTGCGAAAAAATGAAACTTTCACCTTAAAGAATAGGTAAATATTTTTTAACCAATCCTCCTTTTTGTTCAGCATCATATATGAGGGCATCTTCAAATATGTGAGTTCTGGCTTTGCACTATAAAAAACAACTCTTGTCTTTGATTTAACAGCCTATAAAGTTGCTTCATCTATAATTATAACCTAGGTCACATATAGGGTACACATGACCCCTTACTTGCCTTATTGTACACTAATAGCATTGTTAACAGAGGGGGGAGGTGGGAAGAAAGTTTCTCAGATCATGTTTAAAAACTCTCACTTTTAATAAATACTTCACACATAATCTGATGCCCTAAGGTGAGTTGCTTCCGTGTTTTAATTTTTTTGAAGTTTGAAAACACCTTACCATATTTTAACATGATTTGTGCCGTATGATTGACAGGCAACATATTTTCATGGCTTGACTCATGTACAGGCTCTTAAGAGCTAGAGCCGACCCTTGGGTCAGTTCTCCCTGTTAATTTGTTGACTTGCAACATAGTCAGGGCCACAGGTATTGTGTTTCAGGAGAGGACCAAATTATGCGTTAGGGTTGAATTATGCAGCAAGAATAGGTAAGATATGCGGCGTAATGCTGCACATTTTGTCATAGTACTACTTTATTATTTTATCTGTTTCACACATGCTAACATGGTCCGGAAAAAAAATCTCACCTCATTGCTATCAATTTCACACCAAAATACAATTAGCAGCAGAAAGGTGACCAGTCAACCTTTGCAAAGGGTCTTCCACTTCACAGCAATACAGGTAGTCCCGGTTTTAGTAACGTTTTATGCATTCAAGCTAGAAACTACTTTTTGGGGCTAAAATCAGCAGATGATGGATTATATGGCACATTTGGCAAATCCATCAACAATGCTGAGAGGCCACTGCCGCATAATCTGATAATTCCAGTGGCCCTGATCTTAGTTCGAGGGTATGAGCATTCTGTCAAGCATACATTTTGTACTGAAAGGGGATCCTTCCAGTTTATGTTTCCCACTGAATGTGTGGTGTACAGTGCAACACACTTGCAAAGTTGGAAAAATATGCAGGCTTTTAAAAGTTGGTCCACTGATACGCCTGTCTTATTTTGTCTCAAATCCCCGTCTAAAAATTGTATTAGATAGGGATTTGCCTCAAGTAGATGGATGGTTGCTTGGGAATGCCCATGTGCCACCCATGGTCAGTCACCCCATTGAGCATGCCAAATATCTGTAGACATGTTCCGGGTTGTAAAGAAGATCTAAACTTGCTCCATTAACTATCATTTAGTTATGGATCTAATAGAGGGCTAAATCATAAAATTTACAAACACCTAAAATTGACTAAAAATGTAGCTGTGGCTGCACATTGGTGTTTTTATTAAAATAGTAGGTTAATTTTCACTCTCTCTGCGGCCCCTCATGTTTATCTGCAGCAAAATTCAGAGAAGCATGTTTGAAACATGTCTTCGAACTCCATGACCCTCACCCAACATATGGCATATAGGCCACACTACATCCATGCAGTCCAAAGGGGTTCCCAGAATCATAAGGCAAATCAGAATACATCACAGCTTTGTCCAGAGTATTAAGCACTATATAAACACGAGAGGGCCAAACAACCTAATCAATGTTCCTTTTCTATAGCCATCACAAGAGTGAGGTGGGATGCAGGCCTCTTAGTGGTAGCAAGGGAGGTGGTACCTGTCTGCCCCAATACCACGTGACGATTCTAGAGGAGGTTAGGCAAGTGGGGTACAGGAAATAGCGAGTTCCACATTTTAACATGTGATTTTAGTCAGAGGCGTGGCTATTTTTACTGCAGCCATTGCAAAGGCACCACGACCCAGACATGAGAGAGGCTAAGTCTTCTCTGCACTGGCTGCAGTTTATTTAGCATCTGAGACACAAAAGGTGATGGGAGGAATGCTTTCAATAAGTCTAACGACTGGCAATCACTCTGGGTAGCATTCTAAACCATTGTTCTTTTTTCACCCTGCCACCTCACCTTGGACCCAGCCATTTGCAAATCGGTCTTAACCCTGCTTCAATAGGTCTTGGGTTGCGTGCGTTCCTGTTCATGGGGTTCCTGGCCTGGCAGTTCACACTGTACTGTTCCTCAACTGCTCCAATAAAAACAGTCTAGTCTGAACTGCCAGTCCAGGTTCTCCATTAACCAGAACACAAGCAAATGTTACAAATGTTTTTGAAGTGTCTCTCTCGGTTTAGCTATGTGTGGACTCTTCCTCTGGGAGGGGTTGGGAAAAAGTCATTGCCACAGAGAGTGAAACCGATCCCAGGCAAGCATTGGTAAAACTCAAAACAGAGGCTATAGTGGAGCAGAGGCTAAACATTCATTCAATAGGTTTGTGCAGGAGCTTGCCATGAGGTGGAAAAGAGGACACGAAGACAGTGCGGAAGGTGATAGATGATGCAAAAAGGCAGCAGAAATTAAGAAAAACGGAAGGGTGGAAAGAAATAGAGGTGGATACAATGAGGTTGGGAGGAGGAGGGCTGCTATGAAGGCGAAATCTCAAGAAGAAAAAGAAGGGAGGGGTGAGACTGGGATAGGAAGTTGAGAGAGTAAAGGAACAAGAGAGACAGCATTAGAAAATGGACAAGGATAGACAGATTGGAAAGAAAGATGGAAGAGTTGAGAAAAGGAGAAAAGGGATTGGAAAGAAAGAAAAGTTTCTGGATAGGAAAGGAGAAAAGTAGGAAGCTGGAGAGGAAAGATGATTTGTGAGGGAGAGGGAAGATATGAGTGTCAAGAGAAAATGAGGCATGTATGGAGAATTTGAGCTATGGAAATGAGATAAAAAAAAGTAAGAAATGGAGAGAAAAAGAATGACAGGGGAGTGAAACATAGAAAGGAGAGGAAAAGAGAGGGAAAGAAAGAATGAAGGAAAGGACTATAAAACAACCAAAGGGGATAGGTACATCAATGGGAGTGAAGGGCAAGCGAGGAGATCGAGTGAAAGTGGACAGGGATAGGACAAGGCATGAGGAGGTAGCATGGCGATAGCAAATAAAGAGGAATTATAGGTAACATGATTAGGACACAAGATGCAGTGGCACTTATCCCCTGGGATGAAAGGAGCCCTCTGTGCCTCAGTAATGGTTATCTTTTAATACCAACCTAGAGGTGAGGGGAGGCTTTTTTTCTGGTTTTGCTTTAGGGCCCATGACACACTTACCATGGCACTGATTTTGGTAGCTGGCACCCCGCACATGCTTGCACATTAAGTTGTTGCTAGTCTTCAGTGCACGCAGCCTTAGCTGCAGTGCATGGAGTATCTTTATTGCCGCACATAGATGAAATAATTTAAAGGGAACATTACTACCATCCCAGATAAATAATCTAACACCAATCAGCCTTTTTAAATTTTCCTTTCTTGGCTTCTTTATTTTCCCAAATCTACGTTCATTGCTACCTGACTGCATGTGACCATATCTGCAATACTGGAACTCGAGCTGGCCAACTTGGAAAATTACAATGTGGTTGACCTCAAAGAGTTTTGCAAGGAAATTGAACTCTTCGACAAGACGGGTGCCAAAAAGTTGGAGCTGCAGAAAGCTCTGAGGGCCTGGTGAGAGGTTCACAGCCACTAACAACAGCAGCGAAGCAGGATGATGAGGATTATATGGATAAGCAAGATCAGACCTGGATATCATCCCTGAAATATATAAGAATATTGTAACATAACATAACATAACATAACAAATACATTCTCCAGCTCAGGGAGAGGACTCATATCCGAGTTGGACCTCCCTGCAGGAAGTAGTGTATCTTCACATGGCCTGTCCTCAGAAGAGCTGGCAGACAGGAAAGCAGAGAGGGAGTTCAGGCTTCAGATGGCCAAGCTCAATATGGAGGAAAAAACTTGCTTTGGAGGGATTGGCTCATGAAAGGAGCCTTTGAGAGTGAAAACTTAAGGCAAAACAAAGAGATTGCAACAGCAATAGTGGCAGCATAAACTCAGAGTATGAAGGGGACCAAAAGGTCCACATCCGTAAAGATCTGGTGCTCATTTACGTGGTGGGAAGTAACATAGATAAATGTTTTTCTGCTTATAAAGTGACCATGAGAGTGCACAAGATTCCAGAGGAGCACAGAGTGGGAGGTGAGGGGAAGGGGAGGCGGTTGTGGAAACATATTCCTCCAGAGGGTAGGGACACATTTCTTATACCATAAGTAGAGGACCAAACCTGTTATTCCCTCATGAAACCCATACGTATTGCTAAATTTGCCTGACCCCTGAAAAGCACCGCCAGAGGCTCAGGGACAGCCACAAGCTCCCAGATCAGACTTGAGTGTACTTCTTGAATTATGCAAGCAAGGCTCTGAATGACTTGGTGAGGGGCAGCAAAAGTAATGATTACAACAGCAGTACAACTTGATTCTCAGAGAGTACATGTTCAATATTTGTTTTACAGAGCTGCACCAGCATCTAGTGGACAGCAAGTTGACTATCCACAGGCAGCTTCCTGAGGAGGAGTGCCTCTGGGCCAGTGCCAGAGTGTCCATAAAGGCATCTGTGGGGAGTCCCAGAAGGGTGGTCATGGGTTCCATCGGAAGAAAGATGGGGGAGAAAAGAATCAGTTCTCAAGGGGCCCCCAAATTAATTCCCAAGGGAACAGCAGTAACCAATCTCAATCTGAGACAAAGAACAGACAGGGAGGTTTGTCCCCCAGTGTACAAGTGTGGGGACTCCAAGGGAGACAGCAAATGTCCCAAGAGGGCACAGCCCCCCACCAGTGGGAAGACATCTGGGTTGGTGAGTGTAGTGCTTGGAGAGGAGATGGCCCCAGTTAGCTTTGTGGAGCAGACAGAGGTTACCATAGTGTTCTTGGGGGATAAGGAGATGGTGCCAAAAGCCCACATGCCTTCAAAAACATCTACATTTAGGCAGTGGGCCATCATCAATGGGCATCCGGTGGAAGCTCTGAGGGACACAGGAGCCAGCCTGACTACTCTGAAGTGTCCGCTGACCTGCTCAGAGCAGGTCCTCCGTAACACATTTCACCAAGTCATAGTTGCCAAGAACGTCAAGAGTCAACTACCTAGCGGTGAGCCATGCCAAGCCTATAAATTGTCTGGTAGGCAACAATCTAGAGCACACGATCTGGAAAGAAGTGGAGTTCAGGTCACACTTCGAGATGCTGGGATTGCCTGAATGGGTCTGTATGACCACAAGTTCCATGGCTACCCGGAAAGGGAGTCAATGGAGCTTGGAAGAATGGCCCAGCCAACTGTCAAGAAGCGCAAGGGGGACTAAACACCAGCCCCTGAAGTTCCTACGGTCCGAGTTGCCTGAGCACCTGAAGAGGATGCTCCTGTACCTACAGGGAAGGACACTGTCACCCTGGTAGACCTGCCTGAGCATGCTGGATAGCAAGTTGAGGGTGAGCCCACCAGGGAGGAATTATGCAAAGCACAGAGAGAGTTCCCCACTCTAGAAGTTTTGAGTCAGCAAGCTGAGGCCCAGGCAGCAGGTGATACCTCAGGAGATCACCTTATCTTTGGGAGAATTACCTCCTTTTCTGTGAGCCCAATGTTCCTGGACCTGGGGCAGCCTGTGTGCTGGTGCTCCCTAAGTGTTACAGGCCTTTCCTACTGGGTTTGGATCACAATATCCCAGTGGCTGGACATATGGGGCAGAACAAGACCTTCGCCAGGCTTGTCCCCCACTTCTATTTGCCCTGGATGAAGATGGCCTCAGATGCATTTTGTAGGTCCTGTCCCACCTTCCAGGCCAGTGGGAAGTCAGACAAAAAGCTCAAGGCTCCCCTGACCCCATTACCTTTCATTGGCACTCCCTTTGAGAGGGTGGACATCAACATTGTTGGTCTCTTGGACCCCAAGACTGCTTTAGGCAACAGGTTCATCCTGGTCTTGGTGGACCACGCCACTTGCTACCCAGAGGCCATTCCTCTGAGTTCAGTGACTGCACCTGCAGTGCTAGTGCCATGATGAGGATTTTTACCACGTGTGGTTCGCCAAACAGTTGAAGTGGTCCATCTCCCTCCCGGGAATGGACTTGATGGTGAAACACCATCCTGTGTCAGACCACGCCAATGCTAATAGTCAATCCAGTGTCTTCTACCTTAGCGATGAGAACTCCCAAGAGGTTGGGCAAGTCTCTCAACTTTAGGAGGAGGGCGGGGGGTGGGGGGAGGCACATGTAAAACCTGTCAGTCTTAGGGTGCTTTTCTCCCAAACCTTTTGCCTTGCACCTCCATATTTTTCTGATCTTGTTTCTGTTGTACTTAAGACTCTGTGCACTTTACCACTGCTAAAGTTTGTATACTCACTCTCTAAAAAATAGTTACATTGGCTCATCCCCAATTAGCATATTTTATTTAATTATAAGTCCCTATAAAAGTCGTACTACATGTACCCAGGGCCCGTACATTAAATGGTACTAATGGGTCTGCAGCACTGATTGTCACACCCACTTAAGTAGCCCTTTAAACATGTCTCAGGCCTGACATTGCAGCCAACGTGTGTAATTTTAAACTGCCATTTTGACCTGCAAGAATAAACATCTTGCCTGGCCCACACCTTCCTTTTTAATACATATACGTTACTCCTAGGGTAGGCCCCAAACAGCCTTTTGGCCTTTTTTTTTTATTTATTTTTTTAACTTTCATGAATGTGTTTAATTTCTATCATGAAATTCCTTTTACCATAAACAATATTGTTTGCCTATTGAACAAGGTCCAAATAATCTTCAAAAAATAATGTTCAATGCATCTTGATTGTCATTATCATTGAAACTTTTCATTCTTCAATGTTCTTGTAAAATGCGGTGCCCAATGCATTTCGGGATATATAGATCCATTCTTCAGGGGCCTCTGTAATTGTAAACATATATACAACTCCATCAATACTAAGTACTCAATATAATACAGGGATAAAAACAATACCGCTGTTGTGTGCTGAGAAAGGAATGGCAAAAAGAGAGAATAAGCTTTTGCAATGTAATCGGTCTCGCCTTTGGGACCTTATTTATTTATTTATAACATCTGTTTATTGGCATTTCTTATAACAGGATACACAGATCGCTCTGTAGTCAGAGCGTCTCACATTTGTAGTAGTTTGAGTGGCATGCATCTAGCCAGTTGCATATTAACTAATAGGGGCGGGACATCTTCCAGATTCGTAGCAATATTGAGAGCCTCCCACCGGCAGCCACAGTCATAGAATCCCCCTCAACATCCTGCCACTGGGAGGCCTCCCCAAGATGAGACGTTAACATGTCCCTCCCTCACCTCCTGCATGTTTCCCATAAGCAGTTAGCTAATTTCGTAACAGTAAGGCAGAACATCAAATGCCTAGATGAGGCAACAACAGCAAACTCCGACCCATAACATATCAACTTCTCAATCCTTCCCCCCGCTCCGACTCCCCACCCCGGTGCCCCGTGTGGATGTTATTCGTTCAACATGATCTCCTTCACAATATGTACCCCCCGAACAACTGTACACGCCAGTACGCCACCTCATGTCTCGCCTCCGGGCTGACCCGCCCCCGGCCCCTCCCAGTGGGTGTCCCCATCGAGTTCCCAGCTAGTCACTGCGCCATCCCCATCTAGTCGCACCAGGGCCTGTACCATTCCCTCCCATTGACTCGCTATTGGTGTCTTCCTAAGGCCTGGTGTTTCTTCCCGTAGGAGTGCAGTGCCCTCCGCCTTTGCCCATACCAACATGGAGCCTCACCACGCCCGCACATGGGGCAGATCAGTCACCTTCCAGCACTTAGTAAGCAGCCGTTTTGCCACCAACAGCCCCACATCGATGAACCGAGAAGCGACTTTCGTGGAGGGGGTCCTGTGAAAGAGGTGTAGCAAGTAAACCGGCCACTCAAACGGCAGCCGACAAGTCGTGCACGTGCGGAGCACCCCATGTACCATCTGCCAGTACAGGGCCAGTATGGGACAACTACACAGCATGTGAACCAGGCCAACATCGAGCTCCCCACAGCGGGGACAGCCCACGTCCAGACGATGAAAATACCTGTTGACGGATTCAGGCGTAAGATACGCTCTGTGCAGAATAAAGAGTTGTATTTGGCGGAAACGCATGTTCCGGGGGATCTTCGTTGGACTCCGCAGCACTTTACCCCACTCCCTGTCAGTCATGGGTCTGGCCAAATCGACCTCCCATTTACGATGCAGCGGCTCTAAACTAATCGCTGCGTGCGTGCGCAAGGAGGCAGCAAACCACCGAGTCATGTCGTGGAGGTATTGCATCGTGAGGTGTTGCTCCGGCTCCCCTCTGAGGTCACCCCAACGGCTTGTCAGCGTTGCCACCAGTGACCGATGACGAAGGAAGTGGCCAGGCGGCAACCCCGACTCTTCCACCAACGTGGCAAATGGGAGGAGGGCACCATCGCGGTATAAATCCCCCAGCATGTGGATATCTGCCGCCTGCTAGTCTGCAAGCTCAGTCGAACTCAGTACCCTCCGCCCACTAGAGGAGCCTTCTATCGGAATAGCTGGGGCGTACGGTGTATGGGCCCGGGTGAGGTAGAGAGAGCGACGAAAGCATTTATAGGCCACCGACACCAAGAGGGGCACCGGTTTCGACACCTTCGCGGCCGGATGAAATAATTTGGTGACGTCAGCCAGAGATAAGGGAGGCGCCGTAGTCGCCGTGTCGTCTCGCCCCCTGTCTGCCAGCCACCAAGCCACCCATTGCAGCTGTGCCGCTAGATAATAATGCGCAAAGCACGGCATCGCAAGTCCCCCCTGGCCAGTAGGAAGGTACAACTTGGGTAGCGCTACTCTATGGCGCGCACTACCCCATATAAAATCCCGCAGCAATCGCTCAAAGGTGGCGAAAAAGGATGCCGGTATATAAATGGGCATGTTAGCGAAGTAGTACAGCAGCTGTGGGAGAACCACCATTTTGACCACCGGCTGCCGATAGATCTGGATACCCAGATAACGGAAGGTGTCCGGTCGCCATTGCACCGGTACGCCCCCAAGATGATAGTGCGGATCTTGCGTTTCAGCCCGGAACGCATAAAGGCAGGACTTGGCAGCGTTCACGCGGAGACCAGAAAGAGTAGCGAATTCCGTCAGGGTGCGCTCTAGTTCCACCGGAATGTGCGCCACATCTCTAACAAAGACCAGGAGGTCATCTGCATAAAGCGACACCCGGTGCGTCGCATCGCCCAAAGGGATGCGCTCCGTCAATACCCTGCGAAGTGTGGCAGCCAGAGGCTCTATAGCGAGCGCGAACAGGAGGGGCGAAAGTGGACACCCTTGTCGAGTACCCCGGCCGATCGGGATTGCTTCGGAAATATATGGCCCGGCCCGGTTCTCACCCTCACCACAGGGTTCTTATAAAGGAGGGCCGCCAACTGGAGGAACTCGAGGCCTAACCCATAGTGCGATAGCGCTGCTACCAGGTACCCCCATTCCAGGCAGTCAAAGGCCTTTTCAAGGTCTAAGACCAGACAGCCCGCCCTAGGCCAGCACTGCGCCCCATCAGCGGCCACACGGAAAAATCGCCGCAGGTTGAGAGAGGTGCTGCGTTTTGGTACAAAACTATTTTGGTCTCCGTGCACCAACTCCGACACCGTTGGGGCCAGTCGCTCCGCCAAAGCCTTGCCAGGATTTTATAGTCCGCATTGAGCAGAGCAAGGGGGCGGTATGATCCCAGACTGGTAGGGTCTCGCCCGGGCTTGAGTAGGGAGACCAAATAGGCTTCTCGCATGGAAGCGGGCAGTGTGCCTTCGTCAAGGGCCGCAAGATAGAGCGCATGTAGCTTGGGCACTAGTGTTTCCCAATAGGCCTTGTAGTACTCTGCCGGGAGTCCGTCTGGCCCCGGCGCCTTTCCAGAGGCCAAAGAGGCCCCCGCATCACCTACCTCCTCCACAGTGAGAGGGCCCTCAAGTGCGTCCTGGTGTGCAGCTGGGACCATGGGCAGGAGGGCGGCCTCCAAGAACCCATCCAGGTCTTGCGCCTGCCGGCGCCCCGTCGAACGGTACAAGGCCGTGTAGTGTACCGTCAGCACCCGATGTATCTCCCGTTGGGTATACACCAGCGTCCCGTCGGGCCCACAGATAGAGTCTATCGGGGTGCGTGCCTCCTCCTGCCTGAGCAGCCAGGCCAGCAACCGCCCTGCTCTGTCCGATGTAGCATGAACCCGAGCAGAGTGAGCCGCGTAGTTGTGATATCTCTGGCGTTCAAGCAAATCAGTGTGACGCGCCCGGAGCCGCGCCAGCCGTCCCGGCCTCCGCCCTCTCCATGCCGCTCATACCGAAGAAGACGGGACTCCAAACTAGCCAGCGACAGTGCAAGATGTCTACGGATAGTCCCCGACGCGCCCAAGCAGTGTCCCCTTATGGTGGATTTATGGGCGTCCCACTCCGTCAGTTCGCTATCCGTCGTCCCTTCATTCAGTTCGAAGAACTGTTCGATCGCTGTACCCACAGAGGCACGGAATTCAGCATCTTCTAGAGCTGCCGGCTGAAGCCTCCACGTGGGAATAGGGGGCCGGCCGGGATCCCATCGGAGACGCAGTCGGAGAGGATTATGGTCCGAGTGGGTTCTGCCCAAATACTCCGCCTGGGATATCAGGGGGGTCAGTGAGTGAGAGCCCGCTACCCTGTCGAGGCGGACATGAAGGTCATGCACCGCCGAGTAGAACGAGTAGACGCGGTCTCCGGGATGCAGAGTGCGCCACAGATCAAATAGTGTCCAGCGCGACAGCCAATCCGTAAGGCTCCTCGCTTTCGAGACTGCCTGCGTGCTCTGAAGGGGCGGGTAAGACCTATCTAGGTGTGTATCGAGGACTGAGTTAAAGTCCCCCCCACAACAGCCAGGGGAGACCCGCGTACGGCGCCAGCACCACGGACAAGTGATCTAGAAACGACGGTTGCTCAACATTTGGGGCATACAGAGAGCCTAGAAGTATGTGCTGGCCATTAAGCCTCCCACGGACCAAGGAGTACCGCCCGGCAGGGTCAACCACTGTCTCCGTACACGTAAACGGTGTACCCGCCCTCACCCAGACCAGTGTGCCACGGGCATGCGCTGAGTATGTGGTCCCAAAAAGTGGACCTCTCCAGCGGGCACGCAGTCGGCTGAGCTCAGGCTGCGTCATGTGGGTCTACTGAAGTAGTGCGACGGCCGCTTTATGTCGTTGCAGATAGGCGAAAACAGAGTAACGGCGCGCCGGCGTGTGTATGCCCCGAATATTTCATGTGATTACGTCGGTGTCAGCCATCTAATGTGAACAGGGTATGTACAGGCCTCGGGGCCAGGGTTGGGCTGGTCAGAGGGAAGTCCCCGATCATGTTTGCTATGCCGGTATGGTGTAACAAAAAATCTAACAAACAAACCTTGGCGCGCTGCTGGGCGCATCTGAGAACATTCAACGTCAAGAACAGTGTAACTGTCAGGGCAAATCCCAAAGTGGGTATTCGTCCAAACCACAGGCCAAATGCCTATGAGTGAAACTGAGCCAGATGTAGGCTAGCGGGTGCGCGGTGCGGTTGAAATCTACGCAGGTGGCTGTACCACTACATTACCCCAGCATGTGACTTGCGTGCCTCCTATGATGTGGATAATATTGAGCAGGTGTACGTGGCCGAACCGGGGCTACCCGCCCCCCACCCGCTGCTGCCTTCGTGCATCTAGTGTGTCCCACCCGGTACCGCACTGCCAGACACCCCTCTCACCCAGGGCCTCACGGTTGGTATGTATGTGTCGACGCGAGGCTCTACCGTTCATGTGACAGGGGGCAAGAGGACCCGCAAACTCCGCGGTATCTGGACCAACTCCCGCTACCTCATGTGTCAATGTCTCCCTCAGCCCCTCAACCCTCAGATCACATGATATGATCCGCAATTTGGGGTGTCACCACTGGCAACACTTGATCGTCTGAGAGTATGATAGACGGGGAGGATGATCTGCTTGTCGCAGGCTCGTTGTCTTCTCGAATCGCCACTTCTCCTTGACTGCTCACTGACCTCAGGGTGGCCACTGCCTCCAGGGCCTCCTGACGCTCCAGCTGCATTTTCTCCAGGCTGGGCGCCACAGCAGGGCCCAACCCCACCGCTCTGCGAGCCTCCCTACACCGCCGCCGTCTCAACCTTCTCTCCTGTTGTCCGCTGGTTCCCGGGTCTGGCGGCCTCTGGCCCCTAGACAGACCCGTTTCCTCCAGCCAGTCCCAGACGTCTGACGGGGCGGCAAAGAAACGCGTCCCATCTTTCGTAACCACCCTGAGGCGTGACGGAAACCGCAGTGAGTATGGGATCTGCAGCTCACGCAGTTGACGCTTCACCGCCAGGTAGTTGCTTCTCCGCTTCTGGACCGTCGCCGTGTAGTCCGGGAAAAACATTACTGGGTTACCACCTACCAGGATGGTCTCCAACTTCCGAGTCTCACGGAGCACCACGTCCCTGTCCCGGTAGTTGAGAAGTCGGAAGAGGAAGGGACACGGTCGGGCCCCGGGAATAGGTCTCCGTGCCGGGACCCTGTGTACTCGCTCCACTACAAATTGTGGGGAGAGTACCCCCTGTGGGAGAATGTCCCGCAGCCAGCCTTCTACAAATTGTTCAGGTTTCCGCCCCTCCTCGCCTTCCAGAAGACCCACCACACGAACGTTGTGGCGCCGAGAGCGACCTTCTGAATCTTCGGCACGATCCTCCAGGGTATGAACACGGTCGATCAAATCCTGCAAGGCCATGGTGTGACTGCGCACCACAGGCTGGACTTCCTGGAGCTCCTGGCGCTGTTGTGCAACTGAGTCCACTAACTTGCGATGATCCGCATGCAGGAGGGTAAAGTCCACCGTGACTTTGTCAATGCGAGACTCCAGTGAGGCCCTGGTCTGTTCCAGGGTGGTGCCCAATCGGTCCACCGCCGCAAGCATAGCGTCCATTTTGGTCTTGAGTGTTGTTGCCTGCGGTTCCACGCCAGCTCCAGTGCGTCCTGGTGCCGGACCGGGCCCCTCTCCCCGTAGTCGGGTCTCATTCGCTTTGTTCCGCAGCCGACCCATGGCCAATTGCTGTGCCGACGGCATTCGTTGTCCACTTGTCAGGCTATCCCAGTCCCTGGCTCCGCACCGTCAAAGCACCGAGGAGATTGTATCGCACCCCCACCACCAACGTTGAAGAGGGGAAGCAGCCGGCCCCCCGCGGTGTCTTCTTAGGGACTGTTGCTGCTGCCACCGGACAGATGCCTACGGGCCAATGCCTCCAGATCCCCGTAACCGGCAGGCCCGCCGCGTAGCAGCTTCACAGCCCGTCCGTGTCCCCTGACAGGCGGCCGCCCTCCGCTACCAACTGCATGCAGCACCTCAGCCGGAATCGGCACCGTACAGCTCCTGCCACTGGAATGGGCCGCCTCCGTATGGTCCGCCGGTGGGGTCACTTCCAGCTTGATCACGACCACATCGCAGTCTGGGGGATCCCACAGACTACACCACACCCGGGCCCGCCTCTCCACTGCAAACAGGCAGGACCTCTCTCACAACCAGCACTCCCGCCAGCTTGTCGCTGCCAGCCCCCCATGGTTAGCACGGGGCCCCTGCACCTCCTCGGGCCCGTGGCAGATGCCCGGGGACCGGGCCCCACCATGTCAAGTCAGGACCTTCAAAGCCTCTGTCACCTCCAGATACTGTCACTCCTGCGGTGCAGTAGCAGCCCACCCCTCCACGAGTGCCGCGCGCTGCAATGTCCTCTCCAGGCCTGCGGGACTACTATCGGTCGACGGGCCACTCCAAGGGCCCCAGGACGGTCACAATAGCATCCGAGTAGTCCGTCCCCACTCGTCGGTACCCTCAGCCAGGGCCACCACTGCGTCCCAGTTTGCAAGAGAGACCGCCGTGCCTCTCGGGTCTCCTCACCACTGCCCCTGGACTTCACCACTTGCCAATTGCGAACTCCGTGGGACGGGCCCCCGTGGCGCAAAGGTCAACACACCGGACCGCACCCGAGGCCGGCCCCGACCAGTGTGCCCGTCTGCTCCTCGGGGGGTCGCCCCGGTTGCTACTCCCAGCATTGGACCCCCGCCCCTCTGGGACTCCCCCACGTGTAAGGGCGGCTTCAGAGGCTGGACCCCAGGCGTAGCATGTCCTTTAATATCCAGCACATTTGTGAAGGCGGGGTAGAGGGTTTGCTCCTCTTGTGCTCCAGCGACGGCAAGGGCCCGAGATGATGATCAGACACACCAGGCTGTCATGGGGTCATCACTTGTGGCGCACGGTGCCTCTCGCGGGTAGCCAGCGGCACCGCCACAGCAACCTTGTACTCAGTGCGGCCCCCACTCGGTGCTTCAGGCCAGCCAGCCACTGGCCCCGTTGCTCCTTATCGGTATCACCTTCTAGCTCCGGGTCCCCGGTAGGCCACCGCCAGATCGTCTCCGCCTCGAGGCCCGCAGTTCATGCGGCCCAGCCTCCGCGTGGTGAGCCGCGGACTAGAGTGCCGCACGCAGCCGGCCGCAGTGCGCCGTCCGCTTCGCACCTCTCACCGGCGCCAACCACCAGGGGCTATATCAGGAGCCACGAGCCGTCCCCGGCTCCAGTATTCACCATGCGGCTGCGGCGTGCATTCATGCAGCGAGTGGTGGTATCCTCAGCCCCACCGAACACCGCTACCAGGATAATCGGCAGGATGATGGCACCAGGTTGCTGGAGCTTCAAGCTCTGGCGACCATCTTGCTAGTGCGCCACCTAGCGCCTCTTGAAGGCCTGCACTCTTGCGAGAAGAACTGGACCTGCAACCCATGCCCAGGAGGATCAGAGTGACTCCTATGGCTAGTCTCTTGTAACCAGCACCTGGACTCTACAACTGTGAGTCCTACCCTGCCAAGTGGTGCCACCTAAGCCCTAAACCCTTGGAAGTGGGCCTGAAGGTGATCTGACAGCCCATCTGTGGGACCAGCAGAACTAACACATCTCCTCTGCTGCACGACTTAACCCCAAGCAGAACCGATGCATCACCCTACTGTGTGTACTTTCCCAGCCCCAGGACATTGCATTGCAGCTGGCAGCCTCCTCGGAACTGCCGCTGCATGGTGCATCTTTGACATAGGCCCTTGTATTGCAAGCCCCTCATCTATGGCAGCCTCGATGATGAGGCAGGACTTCACATCACAAGCCCGCAGCTTCTTCATAGCCAGCCTATGTGTGATGCATCCTCAACGCATTACTTTGTATCGCAAGCCCCCTTCATCGATGACCTCCTCGATGACGATGCAGGATCTCACATTACTGCCTCGCAGCTCCCTGGAACCAACGCTGTGCTGTGCATCTCCGACCCAGACCTCGCATCGCCTCGGCTGCGCAACCCATCCTCCATCCGGCACATCGCAACGCTACGCAACCAGGATTTAAGGTAGTCTTGTTCATTGGGCTTAAGTGGGTCCCTGTAGTCGGCCCGCGCTACTTTGCAGTTGGCCTTGAACTTGTGACATTGTCCTGGTCTAGCGCGATCAGATACCAACAGTTAACGCCTGGGGCTTTTTGGCGCTATTTTAACTTAAATCTTTAAAACTGCATATCTCTGGTTCTGCTAATTGGAGTTTTGTTATTTGTGTCTTGATGTATTTATTAAAATATACTCTATGTGTCTATCCTGATATGGGATTGTTATTGTGTTGTGTTTTTACTTTATTACTGGCTGAAGTGTTGCACAAATACTTTACACATTGCCTCTTAATTAAGACTGACTGCTGTGTGCCAAGCTGCCAGAGGGTTTAGCACAGGTTAATTTAGGGTTTGGTTGTGAATTAGCTCTGAAAAAGATTGTGATTCCTGCTTGAGTAGGGTATGATTCCCCCTCAACCAGTAACCTAATTTCCTATACTGCTGTTTAGCGGTGAGAATTTAAACTTGTGTTTGTGCAGAGCCATACAGTAATTTTGTTACTCTACCATCCTACATTCCCTGTATCCTGCACGTGTGCATGCACACAGTCCTGCTTCGTACAGCACCCTGACACTCTCTGGGAACACATTAGCTGATCCTATGACCAAAATACTAAAGGGAAGGGTGAACACTTCTTTTTCATGGCAGGCAGTGCACCAGGCAGCCCAGTGAAGGATTGTGGATCCACTCCTCCCTCAAACAGTAACCCAATTGCTTACACTCATCAAATCAGAATTGATTTAAAGTAGCAGTGCCCCAGTGCTGGAACAAACAAAAATAGTGAGAGAAACCAATGAATAAGGAACAGAAAATTAAGATAAAAAGTAAGCCAACCAATAATGAGCACGGTGCTCAGTCTTCACCAACAGACAGCTAAAGCTGTAAGTAGCCAAGACTTCAGAACCTTTTGGTTCCAATACAAAATCTAGAAAACATTTAAATTCACATCTATGATGAGCTTCACAACCTCAGCATGCATGCCTAAGTGCTGAGGAACAATGTATGCTAGAACGTCATCTCAAACTCACAACCTCCAAAACATGAGGTGTGGGTAATGGCAAAACTACAAACCCATATCTTGTTGGACCTCTGAAACGGCACAGTCACCTACTACTTTGACAAAGGGAAAATCTTTTGAGCGAGTGTAGACTCTTTTCATTCCCAAGTTAACAAAGCGACTAGAGAGTCATTTTACACAATGAGAATCCTACACAAACGGCCCCCAGGGGCGCATAACCGGCCCCCACCCGTGCAGCGCACCGGGGGATTGCCCGGTGCCCGTTACGGCCAGTCCGGCCCTGCTCCTCACATATAGGATACAGACATCACTACCTCTAGTGATATCAAGACTAGACTATGAAAATATATTCTGTTTGTCTCTGCTAAACAATGCCTTCCCAAACTACAAAGAATACAGCATACACCAGCTAGACAAGTCCTCAGCCTAAACAGACGGGACCTTTTACCCCCGCACTCAAAGCAGCAAAGTGGCTGATAAATCCAGAAGAATATTTTTCAAAGCCCTCTGCATTGCAGTTCGGTGATCCATGGGATGGGACATGGCTTCTTCCAATCGAAACAAGTCATTCAGTCAAAAAAGAAACCTCAGACGAAAAGTCCTAAATTCCGTAAAACAGGCAAAGGAGGTAGATCATTCTTGGAACACACAAGCAAACTATGAGCAGAGAACTACGCCACATAAGTATAGGGAGTGCAGAGTCGTAAAACTCTGCCCATAGTTTGTGAATACAAAAAAGTAATTAACTTACACAAAAGTATAGGTTTACCCAGTGAATGAGGCCCAAAGATTAAAACAGGGAAGACTGGACTCAGAGTAATGGAATTCCTGGTAATGTAAGCATTACCTCTTCATCATTTTCATTGTTTCAGTTGACACTAATAAGGGATACTTAAGCTAACAGCTGGACAAATGACACTTAGGCAAGAATAGCTTGCTGGAACAAACAACATTTATTGAAACCAATCTCTACTATTATTTCATACTAAAAGGGACTTTGAAACCAAAAACACCATTACAGGCAAAATGCATGAGTCAGTAATGCTTTGTAAAAGTGGAGGGAGATTGTTGGACTTGGCGCTATCTGCAGGTTCACCCCCAAACATTTTGACTTCAGCTCTACTGTTTTCTGAAATATGTTTTTGTTGGCATTAACGCTCTGTGTACTTATAAGTCCCTAGTATTAGGTGCTATATGTACCCGGGGCCTGTAAATTAAATGCTCCTAGTGGGCCTGCAGCACTCATTGTTCCACATTCTAAAATATGCCTCAGGTCTGTCACTTTGGCCGGCAGTTCAGTTTTAAACTGCCATTTCGACCAAGGAAAATAAACCTTTTGGTAGGTCAAAATCACTCTTTTTACCACATATAAGTCACCCTTAGGATAGGTCCTAAATAGCCCACAGGGCAAGAAGCATTATATTTAAAAAGATGGACATGTACTTTTAAGTTTTACGTGTCCTGGTAATGAAAAACTCTCAAACTCATTTTTGCAAGGCCTACCTCTCTCAGAGGATAACAGTGAGTTAACTTACTACATTTATTAAGTAATACTGTTTTCTGCAGGAGCAAGAAGGAATGTCATGTTTGTTGTCTGCGGAATTGTAATTTAAAAACCTCTTCAATGGTAAAGTTGGATTTTAAGTCACAATTCTGAAAATGCCACTTTTAGAAAGCTTACATTTTCATATCTCAACCATGTGGGTGTCTGCAGCCTGTTCCTGGGTCACATGATTCAGTGTAATTGGCAACTTCCTCCTGGGCAGTAACAAGACAGTGATTCCTCCTGGACAGTATCACAAAGGAGGTCTTTGTGTTGATGGGGTGGGTCATCTTTAACTTGATAGAGGGGCGAAGGTGTCACCTACCACACTTGCACCTCAAAGGGACTATTCCAGCACACTCTCAAAGGATTTCACACTAGTCTAATGTGACCCGGTTAGGGCCGCTGTGACTTTGTCCCAGTCCGGCATTATTTTTACCTAAACCTTTAAAATTGCATATCTCTAGCTCTACTAATTGGATTTTTGCTGTCAAATAATTTTTTTAAGTCCCCTATATTTTCCTAAATTGGTGTGGGATTTTTCTTGGGATATGTTTTGACTTTGTTACTGTTTGAGTGCTGCATAAATACTTTACACATTACCTCTATGTTAAGCCTTACTACATTTGTGCCAAACTATCAGAGGGTTAAGCATAGGTTAATTTAGATTCAGCCTGAATGTAAACGCAGGAATTATTTCCAAACAACTGCCTCACGATGTGCTTTTTCCAAGCTAACCTACAATGTACAGCTCTTATTCTACAGGTCTGCGATTGAGCCGCAAGTGCACCAACAATGCCACCGTCTACAATCCCTTTGATCAAAGCTTTCAAAAGGACTTTCACAAGGCCAATCACTCAAGTAACATAGACTATAAATTGACTTTTGCAACAACTTTCTAAGAGACATTGTTTGCACTGCACCAAGACAAGACACCTCTGGGTGCCCAGACGACAGACCTCTCACCCAAAGATAATCCTCCAGCCTACAATTTTTTTTAAGTTACGTATTTTTATATTTCTGTACATGCTCTATTTAGCCACAGTGCTCTTGAGCCCCTCTGGAGATAGACATATACCTAATCTCATAAACTCTACTTCTACATTCTTGTAACACATGCACAGGGACCTCTCTCACCTCAGGTACACCTACACTGAACCAAATGCTAGCATTCCTCATGCACTACATAGCACATCCTACACAACACCTAGTATCAACATATGACCACCATAGGATCTCAAACTATGAACAGGTCATGCTACATATGTTCACTGATACCCCATGCCATAAGTGCAGACAGGCTTTACTTTATCCCAGGAGACAGCCCCTGAAAAGCAAAATGCCTCGTCGATCTGTACCTATTTAGGATCAGGGCTAAGAGTCAACCCAATAGAGTAGAACCCCATAGGGCAATAGTAAACATCAACCGGTATGAGACCAACCCCACAGCACTGTATCTTTTCATTGAACCTAGCGACATCCAAACTGAGGTAGACAGGATGCGCAGAAGGGGCACTATAGGGGTGAACACTGTTTGGCCCCAGGACTTCATAGAAAAGAGGTTCCTGGAGGTAGCATGACCACCGCACAAGTGCACAAATATCTTTTCATGGATCCCCCTATGGCTGTCCAAACTATTCACGTCACTAATCCCAGTTTTCGTTGTTGTACTTCTGTTGTGTAGTTTCCAACAAGTGAGGGTTTCCTGTTGTAAAAACGCACTCTTCAAATTAAGTAGAAAAAGGGAAAAGGTAACAGACACTACAGACACACACACAGTTTCGAATATAACAGTCATGACATATGAGGAGGATAGAGTCGTTGAAAAGTCTACTAGAAGGGGGCAATATTGGAATGGGTGAATAGCATGTCAATGAATACCATGATATGTGCAGTCTCGACAATGGTAATACCAATAAATGCAATGTCAACGTATGTCATAACCTGTACCCACATAACAATGTCAATACCCATAAATGCCATGTCGATGTCTGCCATAATCTATGCCCACACAACAGTGTTGATACCGGCAGTAACTATGTCAATGTATGCCAAAATCCATACATGCATAACAATGTTGTTACCAGTAGGAACAATGTCGATGTACGCCATCATCTAGGCATGCATAACTATGTCAATATCAGTAAAGACAATGTTGATGTATGCTATGACAACTGTACATGCAATGTTGATAATGTCAATAAAAAATTATATCAATGACAGCTACATTATTTTCAGAAGTTCTAATGAACTCATATCATTGATGTCGATTCACCCGAGGTGACCTCCCCATCAACTCCAAGTCAGGTATGCATGGTCAGACAGGTCCTGCGACCACCAACCCACACCTATCAAGTGACAGGTCAAAGGTTGGGTCTCACTTAGCTCAAAGACAAACATGTACCCAGGGAATACCCAGATCGATCTCACAGATAGATAGTTGAACCACAAACAGGTCTGAGGAAATTTACCCCAATTTGTATTGTATTTAAAAAAAAAAATTAAAACATGTTTTGCTAAAGGCTCGAATTCCCCCAAAATACCACAAAGTTAGATACCACATGTAGATAGGAACACTCAGCCAATTAGGACACGGCATTAATACCACACGTAGTGATAACTCGCTCCCCACACCAGACATCTAAACACATACACACTGGCCCACACAAATTCTCCCTGAGCTCGAGAGCCATCTGTGTCCTTATCAGATGCCCAAACGTGTTAATTTATGACTGAGATGCTTTTTCGAGAACACAGAAATGTATTTATTGTACCTCATGAGATGTATATTTTGTCAGCCAAAACTTTGTACAAAGAGAGACTTTCCTCAGACGCATTCTGTTAAGACTCTCCCGGCGGCTGTGTTTAATTAAAACAACTTGTTCCTGTTTTGCCAAACTCCTCTTGTCTTTTAATTTCTTTAAGGTAAATTTACATCTGAGCAAGTAACACATACCATCATGAGACACCACGATTGCACCATCTTGATTGATCAATCAAACTTGCTCTTGTGAATGTGCAATACATTTACACACACATCACTCATATGGACATCTGTATATCTGATTTTGCTCCTACCTAGGAGATTCCCTCGAACTTCTTCTTTTCCTTCTAATTTTGAAACCCCACTTGTCATAAGAGGACCTTTACACTTAACACACTTAAATCTACACCATAATGCCTTAAGTTAATACTTCATAATGAATTATTTTACCAGACTTGATTTCACTGGGAAGTGGTGTGTGGTACTAATGGGAGCTATGCATTACCCTGTGCATGCTATCCTGTTAGTCCCCCCCACTTATCCCAGTTTCTATCCTTGCGATATGTACAACTATGAATCAGAGGCGGAGTTCCACACCAACCATGGCAAACAGGAAGTTACATAGCAAACGTGCAGAAATGAACCTTTCTGAGCCATCTTTCCTCATCAACAGAATTCACCTCAATATTGTATATAGAATTGTCTTTAGACATCCCCAATGGGCTGAGGAATGAAGCGAGCCAGTTATGAGTATAGAATAAGAAATGTTGAGCTCTTTGGGAGTGGTTTCTCAAGCACCACCACCCTCAGCTAAACAGGAAGAGCCAGACAACCAGTTGAGCGCCACAGAGTGCCTGACAATCTGGTCTGAGATTACCAGGATGTGCATGCGGTGGGAGTTTCCATAAAAATCTAAAGAGTGCCACAAGCATTGGTAGAACCTATGGGAGTGGAACCACATCAAGGCCTAGACTATCCTGGGATGATCCCCTAAGCACACCCCAGACAGAGGAGGGCCCTGGAGAAAACCTGCTTGTGGTTTTGGCTAGTTCTCCGTGCTCATTTCTAACGTGCATACATGTCGAGTGTTAATGTGCATGTCTGTTTCTATTACAAGGAAAAGGGCCCAGGGAGTTATCAGGCCCAGATAAACTGCATTGTGGGACCAAATCCTGAATGAGGAATCACATGTTCTGTAATGGGAATTTTGTACATTGTTTTGACACTTTGCTCTGTTTCCAAGTCCTACTAGATGTGTAAACAAAAAAATGGAAGCCTAGTGTTGTTCTCACCCCAATATTATTGGAGTTACACCTAGTAGATCCCTTTAGCCCATAAGGAAATATACACTTCTTTTTTTAAGAGAGGCAGAACTGTCAGTTGTATCTCACACCCTCTTGGTGAGTAAAGTGCATCTAGACAGGAGATGTTTGGAATCAGACAGCCATGTCAGAGAACCAGTTATCTGCAGATAATGGTAAATTTGAGACCCTACCTTTTACCCCCTAATCAGTACACACACAATGGTTGGTACTTTACTATCATATGAGTCTTTATTGTGAGGTATTTACCAACAAATCCTGTGTATCAGAATGATTATCATTATTATAAACAACTCAGCAGATAATATGCAGATTAGCACGAATGTGAGACCTCAATCATGTTTAATCACACATCACTAACCTGCTGGACTATTCCCTACCCAAAATGACTAAATATTGTCAGTGATCCCGCGTATATCACTGTATGTGGTTACTAAGCCTAAATTATACCAAGCCATGTATAGTTTCCCTGCGTACCTTACACTGTCATTGAATCCCCTCAAAACCTCTCTATGTGTCTAACCCACCCATATATTGCTTTCTTATATAGCTTTATCATTAATGATGTCTCATGAAGAAAGGATAGGGGTTCACACATGCTTGGTGTATTCTTTGCTACCAAAGAGCGCAACCAGTGCCCATTGCAGAGGCATAAAGGCGCAATGGAATCTAATGCTGCTTTTTCCTTCTTCCTTCTTCCTTCCAAAACGGAGCTCTACAAGGTCATATTTTTTTTGCAGCTTTGGATACAACACTTGCAACAGGGAAATGCAAATTTCCTTCTGTGCCTCATTAGTTTGGTTAGAATGGTGCCAGAATACATGGAGTTTCTCAACTGAAAACCTGGTCATCAAGCGCACATTTGTTAGCATTGCCATTCAACCAGTCTTCTTTTCTAGGCCCTACACCTGTTATATGCATTCTATAATATTTAAAGTGGTATCATGTTTACATGCAATCAGGCCTGCCGTGCATGTAATATGCTTTATAATCACATGAAAACTCTGCCACAAACGACAATAGGGAGACAAATGTCAAGCATGAGTATTTTTTCCAAAGACAGGTGTATTTCTCTAATTTTACTTTTAACATTACCTTATCCATGTGGTCATGCAAAATGCGACCTTGTGTGTACACACTATGTGATCTACAGTGAAAGTGATTATTACATCACATGCATGTTTCTAGGACACAAAGTGGATATTTTTTGCAAGAAATGGCATTTTAGGATGCAAGCTTGCAAACCTCAAATTCTCCCCTGTGACTTCTTGCAGGCGGTCAGACATATTTAGGATCTTGTCTTCTTCTGAGATAGGCAACCTTTTCATGCAAAGCATAAGGGAATGTTTAAATGGCATGGATTTATTAAGCAGAGTCATCTCTTAGTAAAACTATATCTCAGCAATCTACGACCTTTTCCAATCATGACAACAATGTAGTAGAAAGTGCTACAGCAGTTTGTTCATGGGCCTTGGTGGCCGAAGACAAATTGTTCTATTTGGATACCATCAAAACCAATAAAGGCTTGGCATCAAGAGGATTCACACTTAAACTTAGGACCTACACTGCTAGTGGGAATACCTATCTCCCCCCAGTCTCTGACATCACATCCAAATTAGTGCAGTCCTAGACCTCTTAAATGTCAGCTAAAAAAACCTGCAGCAAAGCCCTCCATTACATGTCAATAACTTTCCCACAAAAAGTAAGGCAGAAAAGCTCAGAAAAATAATCAGAAAAATAAATGTGAAAATGAGAAGGCACCTCACGTACGCAACACCAGGGAGGCTACCAGCTGGTTCTCGCCAGTATGCCCACCTTTTATCATCATCGGTTGCTAATTCACCAGAGTCAGGAAACTAGTGTCCAGTGAAGAGAAAACACACAGATAAAGAAAGTAAAATTCGCTGTCCCCATACAAAGAAAAAGAGAACCCCATGTATTGTAAGAACAGATGTTCCAAGCAATGTTAAAATTGAGTTAGGAACTCACTTTAGGTCACCCTCTTTATTCAAACTAGTGAGTTCACTCAAAATAAAAGCACTGTGTGTTGCTAACCTTTATAAGGAAGGCCAACATGTTTCTTTGCCATTTATCATTGTTGTGGCAAATTCATCAGGGCATAGGGTTTCAATCACTCGCCTCACCGGACATATCCTCTTGTGTTGCGAAAGGGCTGTTAAAAGCAGGAAACAAGAAAAAGAATAGCGATTTTCTATTCTATTGTCAATAAAAATGGACCAACCACTTGTATTTATAATCAAATCTATTCCACACCAATTACCCATTTCAATTGAGTGTATTTACCATGTAAAGGCCAAGGGCATTCATACCAGCCTCCACTATACCAAACGGGGTTGTATTGAACACTCTTTCCCCGAATTTTAGAACTGCACTGTCGCTAACTCGTGTTCCATCTGTGGAAAAAAGGTTTTAAACTTTTTATCAGACTCTTCCATGACTTGCACCTTGATTCTTAACGCGCTCCATTTTATATTTTTTATGTTCTAGATATCCCTTTTTTGTCCACAAAATTGCATTCACTAATCATTTCGAATTTCCATTCTACATATTTCGAAAAGCATCTGCTACACTCAAGCACCGGCAATACGTTGTTCATATATTCGTTTGGAATACCCGCCATCAAGGGGCCAACATCCAGCACCCGACTGAAAATGTTCCGCTAACGTTTTCCTTAATCGCCCTGCCATAACCATATCTCATTCAGACAGCGCATATGTTCACCACAGTCAAACGCGGCATTGCCCAGAACAACACAGAGCCCCCGCAAGGCTGGCAACAATTGTACCGCCTCTGAAAATTCTCACCGCAACCACTATCGGTATGGGCCGTATCTCATCCCCGCTTCACTTCGCATCTGAATCACAGCCTCTAGTACTTTCTTCCTAGTACACTCCCCCTTCCTTCCACCTCACGTGTTCCGGGGCCGGTGCTAGAACTACTCAGATCTTCCCCGCCAGCGGCGGCCATCTTAGACTGACTAACAACACACGTTAAGAACATTCAATCAGATGCTCAATCGCTTGATAATTCAAATCAGCATAACAAAAGTGCCAAAAATGCACGGAGTTAGCAAAGTGTTTATCGAATATGCATAAGCGGATACTTTTGATCTAAATCCGCTCACATCATCTTAAAAATCGGGACTCATTATCATTTTTTTAAAATCAAATCCGGGATTCCTACGCATGCTCATCATACATATGTAATTTACTCCCAGCAATACTGTACTCATGCTGGGAAAGTTCTCAACATCTTTCATCTCACACTGATGTGCTTCTCATGATCATTTCTTTAATCAAATACCATAAGGTCTCGACTATACCTGATGGCATCATTTATATTCTAAGACATTACTGTCTATTAACTCTATTCCACTCAATGTGGTCATTTAAGCCTGTTTGATCCACGTTCTCAGTAAAAATCCAACGAGCTTCTCTGGTTGCCAGCACTTTCTCTATGCCATCATTGCTAGCCACCACCCTTTCCAAGACAACCCTTTTTAGGGCCTGCAGATCATGTTTGAATTCGCAAAAATGTTGTACCAAACATGTGGTGAGTTTGCCGGCTTTGATGGTACTCAAGTGTTCTTGAATCCGTACCTTTATTTTTCTAGTTGTGAGGCCGATATACTGTAACCCGCACTGACAGGTGAGTCTGTAAATCACGTTTATTGTGTTATAATTTGAAAATTTGTTCAAATACAATTTTTTACCACTGTTGAGGCTTACACAATTAGTCTTCTCCGTCAAGTTACAGACAGAGCAACTGCCACAGGGATAATGTCCAGCCGGCATTGATGAAGTTCTTTGTTTCACTTGTGGTCGTGTGTGCACCAACTTATCCTTTAAGTTAGTTGCACGCCTAAACGTAAATCTCGGTTGTGGCATTTTGAAATCTGCAGTGGACAGCAGTGACCAATGTTTCCTCATTATTTGCCTTATCTTGGAGGCTAATGGGTCATAGGTCATCACCACAGTTAGACAGTCACCTGCTTCTCTTTTGTTCCTTTCTAAGAGCGCCTCCCGTGGTGTATTGCGTGCTCTTTTACATGCTCTGTTAATGATCCTTTTAGGGTACGCTCTTTGTGTCAATTTACTTGAAAGTTCATCTGCTTGCTGAGAAAAAGTCTCCACAGTAGAGCAATTACGTCGGTACCTAAAAAATTGGCCTACCGGTAAATTGTCCCGTAAAGCTCTCGGGTGATATGATTGATAGTGTAATAGTGAATTCCTATCTGACCCCTTTTGATGAACCATTGTGTTCAGTTTATTACCCTGTACAATAATATCAAGGTCTAGATATACCGCACACTCATTACTAAATGTCCAAGTAAATTTTAAACATGGGTCAAGATGGTTCAACCAATTCAGAAATTCTAAAAGGGTGTTCTCATTCCCTTTCCAAATGCACAAAACATCGTCAATATACCTCTTCCAGAGGCAAATATGTCTCTGGAAGGGGTTCGACGCATGGTACAAGAAGTGTTCCTCAAACTGGCCTACATAAATGCAGGCCAGACTTGGCGCAAAGGTTGCGCCCATAGATGTTCGGACATCTGTAAATATAGGTCATCTTTATAGCAGAAATAATTACGTGTGAGGGCAAGCTCAATACATTGGAGCACAATTGATTGGAGCGTGTCATAAAACCATTCTTGTTCCCCCTTCCTCCTTCTCCCCCCAGGCTGTAGTTAGCAACCCAGTGATTCAGGTGACCACTCCTCCCACTACACCATTAGCTCCTCCAGAAAGATTCACGGGAGATCCTGCCCGTTTTGCGGCCTTTATCAATCAATGTCAACTGCACTTTATGTGCAACGCTGCTTGTTTCCCCTCAGAACAGGCCAAGGTGGCTTTTGTATTATCACACCTGGGAGGAGTCGCAGCTACCTGGTCTATTCCTTTGGTAGAACGGAACGATCCGCTTTTATATAATTACAATCTATTTAAAGAGGAATTAAAAAAATTGTTTGACAGGCATTCCTTTATACAGTCTGTAGATTCCGAACTGTTGAACTTGAAACAAGGCTCTAAGGATTTGATTGTGTACATAGCTGAATTCAACCGCTTGGTAATGGAAGCTGGTTGGCCCGAAGAAAACGAAGTGCCCTGTTCTACAGGGGACTTAAAGACGAGTTAAAAGATGTGTTGTCTCAGGTGGTGGAACCCCCTCAAGAGTGTAAAGCCTTGATGGATCTAACCGTGAAGTTGGATCACCGTTTGCATGAACGCAAGAAGGAGAAGGGGCGAACAGAGACACGTCTCCTGACCTATAGAGAGAAACGTACTGAGACCGAGAAGTCTGCTACAGAGGTGGAACCAATGCAGATAGGGAGTTTGAGAGGTCCTCTCAGTAATGAGGAAAGACAACGTCGCCGTGACCAGAAATTATGCCTATACTGCGGCAAACAAGGACATTTTTTGAGAGATTGTGCAGTTAAACCCAAGAAGTCAAAGGAGCAGGGAAACTAGATAGCCTGGGATCTAAGGGGACAAGAATTTCAGGCGGTTCAGGTTTAATAGTCTCCCAACCCTAAGTTGTAGAAAACTCATGCACCATGCTCTCCCATTTCCATGTAGATGCTTTGTTGGAGTGGGGAGGTCACCATGTTAAGGTCCGCGCTATGGTTGATTCCGGTGCTACCGGAAATTTTGTGGATATTCAGTGGGTATCTAGGAATAGTATTCCTTGTAAAGCCAAAACAGTTGTAGAAGAAGTTCAAACCATAGATGGGAGTTCTATTAAATCAGGTCCAATTACACACGCCACCATACCGTTAAGAATGTGCATAAACGAGATACACTCGGAAACTCTTGCTTTTGATTTAATCAAATCTCCTCAGTTCCCTGTTGTGTTAGGGGTCTCCTGGCTAACACAACATAACCCCACCATTGATTGGAGACAGAGGACTATTTCATTTGCCTCACAGTTTTGTAGTACAAATTGCCCGCAGCAGCCTAAGCTCGCAGCCCCATTGTCAAGCTCTGGCATAACAGCTGAGCCTGAACTCCCTCCATGTTATGCGGATTGGAAAGAAGTGTTCGACAAGCAAAAAGCTACAGCACTTCCACCACATCGGCCCTACGATTGCCGAATAGACTTAATCCCAGGGGCTCAGATACCTTGTAGTCGCATTTATGCGCTAACCGAAAAGGAGAACCTTTATCTGCGCGACTACTTAGACGAGATGCTTCGCATAGGCTTTATTCGTCCTTCCCGGTCCCCTGCCTCCTCTCCTCTTTTTTTCATCCCCAAACGAGAGGGAGGCCTCAGATGCTGTATTGACTACCGTAGTTTAAACAACAACACCATTAAAAATCGGTATCCTTTACCGTTGATTCTATCATTATTAGATCAGGTGAAGAACGCCAAGATTTTCACAAAGTTGGACTTACGAGGGGCATACCACTTAGTGCGAGTCCAACAAGGAGACGAATGGAAGACGGCATTCCGCACTAAGTTTGGGCTGTATGAATATCTAGTTATGCCCTTCGGACTTTGCAACGCACCAGCCGCGTTCCAATACTTCATTAATGAGGTATTGAGAGACATGATGGACATTTATGTAGTTGCATACATTGACGATATACTGGTATATTCCTCTTCAGTGGAGGAACATGTAGGTCACGTACAGTCGGTGTTACAAAAACTCAGAGACAATCAATTGTTTGTGAAACTGGATAAATGTGAATTCCATACCTCCAAGGTAGCCTTTTTGGGTTTCATCTTAACTCCTACAGGAGTCAGTATGGACCCACAGAAAGTAGAAGCAATAACACAATGGCCATCTCCCAAAACGATGAAGGACGTTCAAACCTTCTTGGGGTTCGCCAATTTCTACAGGCGATTCATCGATAAGTTTTCTGAATTGGCATCCCCTATCACCAGACTACTAAAGAAAAATGTTGAATTCCAGTGGTCCCCTGCGGCGGAAGCCGCCTTTGCAATCCTGAAACGGGCCTTTACTGAAGCTCCCATTTTGAGACACCCAGACCCTTCTCGTCCTTTTTTGGTAGAAACAGATGCATCTCAGGCTGCTATTGGAGGCATTGTGTCTCAACGAGATGTGTCCACTGGTTATTTACACCCTGTTGCTTTCTTTTCCCACAAACTGTCTGCTGCAGAACAGAACTACTCTGTAGGGGATAGGGAGCTCCTAGCCATTAAACGAGCTTTTGAAGAATGGAGACAATATCTGTTAGGAACCCTCCATAAAGTCACTGTTCTCACAGACCATAGGAATTTACTCTTTCTCAAGTCTGCACGCGCATTGTCCACAAGACAGTTACGGTGGACCTCTTTCTTTAGCGAATACGATTTTGTAATTCAGTATCAGCCTGGAAGAAAGCATGGGAAAGCAGATGCTTTATCACGATTGGGGTTTGATACGTATGAACCAACCCTTGACCCGCCTCCTATCATCACTGCAGATCGTATTGTGGGTGCCCTGACGCTAGAGGAGGAATATGTGCAGAAAGTAAGAGAAACACAGGACTTAGAAGAGCTAAAGGAATGGGAACAGAAATATCAAGGGACGAGACTTAACGAATTGTTATACATTCAAGGAAGGTTTGCAGTCCCTACTGCTGAATTACAAGAACAAGCCTTGAATTGGTGTCACACGCATGTCCTTGTGGGGCATCCTGGTTATAACAAAACCCTTGATTTGGTACGTCGGTACTTTTGGTGGCCCTCCTTGGCGTCCGATGTGCAGAGGTATGTCACGTGTGTGCACAAGGCAAGAGCTTGCATCAAGCCCCAGCCGGCCTTTTACGACCCATGCCAACCCCTCCTAGTCCCTGGCACACACTTTCAATGGATTTTATAGTAGAACTTCCTAGAACGGCAAAAGGGCATACAGTAATATGGGTGGTAGTGGATATGTTGACCAAGTTAACTCATTTCACTCCTCTAACAAAACTACCCACGTCACAGGAACTAGCAAGGTTAGTTGTGCAACACGTGGTCCGGTTACATGCATTGCCCACTGTTAGACCTGTCGGCCCTTTGGGTGGTCCCTCCTCATCATTATTTATTTTGTCCCACTTTTGCCTCAAACCCTGTTAGTATTTTTCCTTTTTGGGAACCACCAGACTTTTTAGTATTGATGCAGATTCAGGGAGCCATTTTATCTACCCCTGGAACTTCTGTCTGAGGGCCTGAAACACAAAATGGAGGCCACCCATTGTCACCTGTGACATCACTAGAACCTTCTGCAACATTCTGGAACCCTGTGACAGTTGGAGGCGGTTTAGAATGTTGGGAAGCTAAGTCAGAGTTGACAGTTGGAGTGGGCAGTTGGCACCTGACTGGTGAAGAGAGAGCAGCAGAAACCTGAAGGAGGAAGGAGTGAGGCAGCAGGGGTGGAAACTTGTGCCTGGAGTGGGGTCCATAAACCCACCCTTGATACTAGTCCCTACTGACTGAGCCCAGCCTGGAGCCCTGTGTGGGAGAAAGCCAGAGAAACCATCTTAAGGACCTGGACAGCAGGAACAGGCCTTAAAAGTAAAGAACAGCAAGTTCCTGACCTGGTTACTGGTAACTTCTTGAAGTCCGACGTCGAGAAGCCTGGAGACCTGGAGCCCGAGGTGGAGAAGCGGCGCTGACTGGAAAGCAGACGTCGTACCCGGAGCCGCCAGAGGTCGAGAGAGGGCGCCGACGGAGGTCGTGGAGAGTACCAGAGGTCGAGGAGGAAGTCACCTGAGGTCGAGTGTGCGGCGTCGACGGGGGAGTGAAGTCCGCCCTCCGGAGTCGCCGGAGACCGAGGTGAAGCGTGCCGGAGGTCGGGAGTGGAGATCGCACTCCGGAGTCGCCGGAACCTGAAGAGAATCGTGCCGGAGGTCGGGAGTGGAGGTCGCACTCCGGAGTCGCCGGAACCTGAGGAAAGGAGCACCGGAGGTCGGGAGTGGAGATCGCACTCCGGAGCCGCCGGAAGTCGACATCGAGCCAAGGCCGCCCGACGTCATCGAACCGGAGCCGCCCGAAGTCGACATCGAGCCAAGACTGCCCGACGTCATCGAACCGAGGCCGCCGACATCGAACCGGAACCGCCTCCCGGCGTCGACAAGAACTGTCATTGAGCCGAGGCCACCGACATCGAACCGGAACCGCCTCACGGCGTCGACACGACTCCAGCGGCGTCAGAACTTCATAAAAAGGGCAGTAAGTGGAATAGAGGGCGCCTAAGGCCCTGTGAAGCCCTAAGAGACCATCCTAGAGGCTAGAGAGGTGCTGGAACCAGCTTGATAGTGCCAGGGGTGAGCTGAGACTAATACAGAGGGGTTGTGTAGTGTGGGAGAGCCAGATCTCTAGATTCCCCCTTGATCTACCTCAGTTTAGGCCTCAGCCTTGTCCAAGACAAGTAGTACACCCCTCAGGTCATCCAAAACTCTACAAGCTGGGATTGGGTCAAATCATCCCATAGTACCTCAGGAATGTGAACTGATTTTCAAGTGTCACTGTTGGCTTTTATTATTTATTGAGAGCACTGTATTTATTGTATTCATCCTATTTATTGCCTCACAGTATTTATTGCCTTACAGTATTTATTGTTTCACGGTATTTATTGTCGCACAGTATTTATTGTCTCGCAGTATTTATTGCCTCGTAATATTTAATTGCCTTTTATGTAATGCACTCATATTTATGCCTTGATTATTTATGATCTACCTTATTTATTGAATCGTTAAGATAGTATTTATCTGACTTACCCTTCCACAGGAAAAGCCTTGTGTACTGTGATTGTATTATTATTTATTTAATCAGCAACTAAGAGAAAAGAAGATAAAGAGATATATTTTCAGTATAATTTTTAAGGTGTAGTGTCGTTTTTGGAACAGATGCACGCATGGTTATTGTGTGGGTATGACGTATGCTTAGCACGGTGCCTGATCCCTGACCACTCGAGCCAAGCTACCACAGTGTATGTCTGGGAGGACACCACCACCCTTCCGGTGTGGGAGTGTTTTTCTAACATAATTGGTGTTCAGCGGTGGGATAGAGCTGTGCCTACATATACTCGACAATAACTGTGGGTAGTCCATAGGCCTACATCGGGAGTTTTCTCCAAGCAGACTTCCTAATTGTGAGTTTTAGTTTTTTCCAAATTTACTCTGGTGGTGGGAGGAGGTATTATAAAAGGTACCCCCCTGCATAGCTTCTGCAAATAACTGTCCTCTGACCTGAGTGGGCAAGATGGAGTTTGTACTGGAGAATTTAGAAACGTACACTGTGGCCCAACTCAGGGAGTTTTGTCAGCGGGAGGGGGTGTATTGTCCCCCAGGAGCAAAGAAGGGTGCACTCCAAACCAGCTTAAGGGCTTGGGGGGAGGCACGACGAGAAAGCAAGGCTGAGGAGGAGGACAGGGATAGAGAGCCCGACAGTGAGGGAGCTGGTTTGTACCAACCTGAGGTGGGGAACCTGTTAGCGGGGCCCAGGACACTTTCCAGAAAGGGCAGCAGTGCCTCTAGCGGTGGCTTGTCTGAAGTGGAGTTAACAGACCGGAGGGAGAAAAGACAGCTCACATGGGACTTAGCAAGGCTGGAGAAAGAGAAGGAGGAACAGAGGATGGCTCATGAGCTGAGGTTAAGGGAGATAGATCTCCAGATCCTACGAGCCGGGGCACACCCTATTCCTAATGGTGGCAGCGAAGAAAGAGAGTTCACCAGGGAACCCAAACCCTATTTGCCGAAAGACCTAGTGGCAAGCTATGGTGTGGGCGACGATATTGCCAAGTGGCTAGCGGCCTATGAGGTCTCATTAAGGGCCCATGGGGTTCCAGAGAAGTACTGGGGAGGGGGATTGTACAGGTACATGCCTCCAGCTGGTAGGGATGCATTATTGGCCCTAGAGCAGGATGAGCAGACCCACTATCCCACCATGAAAGTGGCGCTCATACGAAAGTTTGGACTAACACCCGAGAAATACCGACAGAAGTTCCGGGGTAGCCACAAACTGGGCACACAGAATTGGGTGGACTTCCTGGATTATGCAAAGAAGGCATTAGAGGGTTGGATTCAGGGCAGTGAAGTAAGGAACTACGAGGGGTTGTTTGATTTAGTATTGAAGGAACACCTGCTCGAAAAATGTTTCCCTGAACTGCGTCAACACCTGGTGGATAGCAAGCTGACCAATCCCCGGAAGCTTGCTGAGGAGGCGGACATTTGGGCTAGTACCCGGGTGTCCACAAGGGGGACTGGAGGGGATACTCAAAAGGCCGGACAGGGCGCCCCCCAGAAGAAAGAGGGAGGGGAAAAGAAAAAGGAGTTCTCCAAAGGCCCCCAAAATAATTTCCAAGGTAAGGGAACAGGATTCACCCCTAGGGCTAACCCACCCAGAAACCCTAATCCTGGCCAGAGTCAGCAGCCAAGGGTTGTCCATTGCTTCGAGTGCGGTGGCGTTGGACACTATAAGGGAGATGCGAAGTGCCCAAAAGACCACCCCCTCCCATTGGAGGAAAGGCCCCCGGAGTAGCTAGTGTAGTGCTCGGGAAGGAGATGCCTTTAATTAAGGGAAGGGAGTGGGCGGGTGTCACTTTAGGGTCCCTGGGAGAACGGGAGATGGTTCCTAAGATCCAGGTGCCCGCAAATACTATAAAGTATGGGCAGTGGGTCACCATCAACGGCCAAAGGGGGGAGGCTCTGAGAGACACAGGAGCCAGTATGACTATGGTGCGTAGCCAACTGGTGTCTCCAGAGCAGGTGATTCCCGATGTACTCCACCCTGCCGCGATGGCTGACGGCAGAATGGGCCACTATCCGGTGGCCGAGGTTCCCTTTGAATGGGAAGGGGTTGCAGGTTCACTTCGAGTTGCCGTAAGCCCTGCCGTGCCAGTCGATTGTCTGCTAGGGAATGACATGGAGCACAATGCTTGGAAAGAGGTGGAATACCGGACTCATACTGAGATGCTGGGTACACCTGACTGGGCCTGTGTGAGCACAGGGTCCGCGACTACCCGGAGAGGGAGTTCGTTTCGGCTGGAGCCTGGAACAAAGGCCCAGCCAGCTGCCAGTCAAGGGAAGAACCGAGGACAGGAGGAGCCTGCCTCGGCGTCCGCCCCCCGTAGGACGGATAGGCCACCGGAGGTGGTGGACCAGGAGTCTGCGGTGGGGGATGTCACCGAACTGGAGGACCTACCCATCCCGGCCGAGTGGCACGTGGAGGGAGGCTCGTCCAGGGAGGAATTCTGCCAGGGCCAGAAGGAGTGCCCTACCCTTGAGGGACTGAGGCGACAGGCCAAAGCCCAGGCAGCAGGGAACGTTGAAGGGAACTACAGTGTTTACTGGGAGGATGGCCTCCTCTACAGTGAACCCAAGGCACCCCTACATGGATCGTCACGAGCCTTGGTAGTCCCTCAACGTTATCGAGCCTTCCTTCTGGAGTTGGCTCACGAGATCCCATTGGCAGGACACCTGGGGCAAGACAAGACCTTTGCCCGTCTTGTCCCACACTTTTATTGGCCTCAGATGAAAGTGTCGTCCGACACCTACTGCCGGACATGTGTGTCTTGCCAAGCCAGTGGGAAAACAGGGGTGAAGCTGAAAGCTCCCCTGGAACCACTTCCTGTCGTTAGCACCCCCTTTGAAAGGGTGGGCATCGACATTGTGGGTCCGTTAGATCCACCTACTACAGCTGGTCACAGGTTTATCCTGGTTCTGGTGGATCATGCCACACGGTACCCGGAGGCAATACCTCTGAGGACCATAACAGCACCTGTTGTGGCTAGGGCCCTGATGGGAATCTTTACCCGAGTGGGTTTTCCCAAGGAAGTTGTGTCCGACAGGGGGACCAACTTCATGTCAGCGTACATGCGGGCCATGTGGAAGGAGTGTGGAGTGACCTACCGGTTCACAACTCCTTACCACCCCCAGACCAATGGTCTGGTGGAGAGGTTTAACAAAACCTTGAAAGGCATGATCAGAAGTCTGCCTGAAAGCCTGCGGAGGAAATGGGACGTCCTCCTACCCTGTCTATTGTTTTCCTACAGGGAAGTGCCACAGAAGGGAGTGGGCTTCAGCCCCTTCGAGCTTTTGTATGGGCACCCTGTACGTGGACCTCTCAACCTGGTGAGAGACGGATGGGAAAGAACTCCCAGGAAGCTTCCCCAGGACGTGGTGAGCTACATGCTGGCCTTCCGGAGCCAAATGGCTAAGTTGTGGAAGCAAGCTTCTGACAACTTGGAAGCCAGCCAAGCAGTAATGAAGGCGTGGTATGACCACAACGCTCACCCGGTGGAATTGGAGCCTGGCCAGAAGGTGTGGGTGATCGAACCGGGAGAGCTTAGCGCCCTCCAGGATCGCTGGTCAGGACCCTTTGAGGTGTTGAAGAAGAAGGGTAAGGCTACCTACTTGGTGGATCTTAAAACCCCTCGTCAGCCCCTACGGGTGCTGCACGCCAACCGCCTCAAACCCCACCACGAGAGGCCCGAAGTCATCTTGATGATGGTGACTGACGGAGGAGAGGACGTGGAAAGCGAGCCTCTCCCCGATTTATTTGCGTCTCAAGAGAAGGATGGGTCGGTGGAGGGAGTGATTCTCTCCCCCTGCCTAACTCCTGAACAGCAAGAGGACTGCCGCCAGGTCCTGGGACAGTACTCTTCGTTGTTCTCCCTTGTTCCGGGTTGGACTCACCTGTGCGTCCATGATGTGGACACAGGAGACAGCCCACCTGTGAAGTCCAAGATCTACCGGATGTCAGACAAGGTGAAGGCCAGCATTGACAGTGAAGTCACTAAGATGCTTGAGCTAGGAGTGATCGAACCTTCCAGCAGCCCCTGGTCCAGCCCGGTGGTGTTAGTACCAAAAGTTGCACCGCCGGGTGCCCAACCGGAACTGAGGTTCTGTGTGGACTACCGGGGACTGAATTCAGTAACCAAAACTGATGCTCATCCGATCCCTAGGGCGGATGAATTGATTGACCGGCTGGGAGCTGCCCAATATCTAAGTACCTTTGACCTTACTTCTGGGTACTGGCAGATCTCTTTGACTGATGGAGCAAAGGAAAGGTCAGCCTTCTCCATTCCCAATGGCCACTACCAGTTCTGTGTGATGCCCTTTGGGCTCAAGAACGCACCTGCCATGTTTCAGCACCTGGTAAACCAGATCCTCACCGGAATGGAGAGTTTCTCTGCTGCTTATCTGGATGACATAGCCGTCTTCAGTAACAGCTGGGAGGATCACTTGCGTCACCTGCAAGCTGTTCTCCAGGCCCTGAGGCAAGCTGGATTGACGATCAAGGCCAGCAAGTGCCAGATCGGGCAGGGGTCGGTAGTGTACCTTGGACACTTGGTGGGTAGGGGAGCGGTGCAACTCCTCCAGGCGAAGATCGAGGCCATCATGGCCTGGGAACCCCCCAAGACTCAGACTGAGGTCCGAGCATTTTTGGGCCTCACCGGATATTACCGCCGCTTCGTGAAGGGGTACGGTACCATCGTGGCCCCCCTCACGGAGCTTACGTCCAAGAAGCAACCTCGACGGGTAGTCTGGACGGAGGCTTGTCAGCAGGCCTTCGTAAAGCTGAAGCAAGCCATGTGCGAGGCCCCGGTCTTAAGGGCCCCTGACTTTTCCAAGAAGTTCATTGTCCAGACAGATGCATCGGAACATGGCATTGGGGCAGTGTTATCGCAACTCAATGAAGAGGGTCTGGATCAACCCGTGGTCTTCCTATCCCGGAGACTACTTCCCAGGGAACAGAAGTGGAGTGCAATAGAGCGTGAAGCCTTTGCAGTGGTATGGGCTCTGAAGAAGTTGCGGCCATACCTGTTTGGCTCGCACTTCCTAGTTCAGACCGACCACAGACCCCTTCGTTGGCTGATGCAGATGAAGGGGGAGAATCCCAAGTTGTTGAGGTGGTCTGTCTCCCTACAGGGAATGGACTTTCAGGTGGAACATCGGCCTGGAGTGGACCACGCCAATGCAGACGGTCTCTCAAGGTATTTCCGCCTTAGTGATGAGAACTCCCAAGGGGTTGGGTAGCTCTCCCCACTTTCAGCTGGGGGGGACGCGTGTTAGACCTGTCGGCCCTTTGGGTGGTCCCTCCTCATCATTATTTATTTTGTCCCACTTTTGCCTCAAACCCTGTTAGTATTTTTCCTTTTTGGGAACCACCAGACTTTTTAGTATTGATGCAGATTCAGGGAGCCATTTTATCTACCCCTGGAACTTCTGTCTGAGGGCCTGAAACACAAAATGGAGGCCACCCATTGTCACCTGTGACATCACTAGAACCTTCTGCAACATTCTGGAACCCTGTGACAGTTGGAGGCGGTTTAGAATGTTGGGAAGCTAAGTCAGAGTTGACAGTTGGAGTGGGCAGTTGGCACCTGACTGGTGAAGAGAGAGCAGCAGAAACCTGAAGGAGGAAGGAGTGAGGCAGCAGGGGTGGAAACTTGTGCCTGGAGTGGGGTCCATAAACCCACCCTTGATACTAGTCCCTACTGACTGAGCCCAGCCTGGAGCCCTGTGTGAGAGAAAGCAAGAGAAACCATCTTAAGGACCTGGACAGCAGGAACAGGCCTTAAAAGAACAGCAAGTTCCTGACCTGGTTACTGGTAACTTCTTGAAGTCCGACGTCGAGAAGCCTGGAGACCTGGAGCCCGAGGTGGAGAAGCGGCGCTGACTGGAAAGCAGACGTCGTACCCGGAGCCGCCAGAGGTCGAGAGAGGGCGCCGACGGAGGTCGTGGAGAGTACCAGAGGTCGAGGAGGAAGTCACCTGAGGTCGAGTGTGCGGCGTCGACGGGGGAGTGAAGTCCGCCCTCCGGAGTCACCGGAGACCGAGGTGAAGCGTGCCGGAGGTCGGGAGTGGAGATCGCACTCCGGAGTCGCCGGAACCTGAAGAGAATCGTGCCGGAGGTCGGGAGTGGAGGTCGCACTCCGGAGTCGCCGGAACCTGAGGAAAGGAGCACCGGAGGTCGGGAGTGGAGATCGCACTCCGGAGCCGCCGGAAGTCGACATCGAGCCAAGGCCGCCCGACATCATCGAACCGGAGCCGCCCGAAGTCGACATCGAGCCAAGACTCCCCGACGTCATCGAACCGAGGCCGCCGACATCGAACCGGAACCGCCTCCCGGCGTCGACAAGAACTGTCATTGAGCCGAGGCCACCGACATCGAACCGGAACCGCCTCACGGCGTCGACACGACTCCAGCGGCGTCGGAACTTCATAAAAAGGGCAGTAAGTGGAATAGAGGGCGCCTAAGGCCCTGTGAAGCCCTAAGAGACCATCCTAGAGGCTAGAGAGGTGCTGGAACCAGCTTGATAGTGCCAGGGGTGAGCTGAGACTAATACAGAGGGGTTGTGTAGTGTGGGAGAGCCAGATCTCTAGATTCCCCCTTGATCTACCTCAGTTTAGGCCTCAGCCTTGTCCAAGACAAGTAGTACACCCCTCAGGTCATCCAAAACTCTACAAGCTGGGATTGGGTCAAATCATCCCATAGTACCTCAGGAATGTGAACTGATTTTCAAGTGTCACTGTTGGCTTTTATTATTTATTGAGAGCACTGTATTTATTGTATTCATCCTATTTATTGCCTCACAGTATTTATTGCCTTACAGTATTTATTGTTTCACAGTATTTATTGTCGCACAGTATTTATTGTCTCGCAGTATTTATTGCCTCGTAATATTTAATTGCCTTTTATGTAATGCACTCATATTTATGCCTTGATTATTTATGATCTACCTTATTTATTGAATCGTTAAGATAGTATTTATCTGACTTACCCTTCCACAGGAAAAGCCTTGTGTACTGTGATTGTATTATTATTTATTTAATCAGCAACTAAGAGAAAAGAAGATAAAGAGATATATTTTCAGTATAATTTTTAAGGTGTAGTGTCATTTTTGGAAAGGATGCACGCATGGTTATTGTGTGGGTATGACGTATGCTTAGCACGGTGCCTGATCCCTGACCACTCGAGCCAAGCTACCACAGTGTATGTCTGGGAGGACACCACCACCCTTCCGGTGTGGGAGTGTTTTTCTAACACCCACTGTCTTGGTTTCGGACCGAGGACCTCAGTTCATATCAAAATTCTGGAAAGGGTTGGGTAAGCTGTTACACATAGATATGAGGTGTTCTTCAGGGTATCACCCACAAACTGACGGGCAGACAGAGAGAATGAACCAGTGTTTGGAACAATACTTGAGGTGTCAGCTGTTACAAACCCCAGCCGACTGGGATAGTCACTTATGGGCAGCTGAGTTCGCCATTAATAACAGTGTACATTCCTCCACCAAGTTCTCTCCGTTTTTTACCTCCTATGGGATCCATCCACGCTTATTACCTGCACATGTTACCCTTACCGCCCCCGTCCCTGCTGCCAAAGAGTTGATCACACAAATACAGGAAGTACATAAATCTGCTGTAGTAAACATTGACAAGGCCAAAGCAGCGTATAAAGAGAGTGCAGATGCGCATCGTCGTTCAAGTCCTGATTATGTGGTGGGAGACAAAGTCTGGTTATCCACCCGCCACATCCCAATCAAAGGGGCCAATAAATTCACACCACGATACATAGGGCCTTATGCGATCACTGAAATTATCAACCCAGTGGCTTTGAGATTGAAACTCCCAGAAACGATGAAGATACATCCGGTATTCCACGTCTCATTGTTGAAACCTGTTGTACCTGGTACTGAATTACCAACCCTCCCAGCTCCTCTTGAAATAGACAGCGAGATCGAATATGAAGTAGGGGCTATAGTGGACTCCCGGAGAGTGCGAGGGAAATTGCAGTACCTCATCCATTGGAAAGGGTATGGACCAGCAGACAGGACTTGGGAACCTGTAGGACATGTTAACGCCCCCCGTTTAGTGAAATTGTTCCACCGTAAACATCCTTGGAAACCAAAACCAGTGGGGAGTTCCGTAGGGGGGATATACTGTCATGCCTGTGCTTGCGAAGGGGTAGCGGCCGCATTCGCACTTCCGCAGTCTTCTGTATAAAACGGACCGTGGCGGACAGCCTGACGCTTCGCGTTCTAGTTGCTGAACCCCCACGTCACTTCCGGGTTTTCCCTTCCGCTTCCTGGTCGTTTAGCTCGTCCGCGAGAAGCGTTGCGCTTGATTCCTGTTCTGCCGAGTTTGGAGCATTGTAGAGAGTTATCGGAACCGGAGTCATAGAAACACCCCAGTCCGGTCCTTCGCTGGAACTTCACTTTCCTAAAAGCGGTAACGCGCTCGCGCGCAGAAGAGGGGTTAGACTCCCCATTTTTTGCTGGAGCTCATGTCGCTAACCCTCTAATATTCCTTGCTTCTCAAAGCTCCCGTGGTGGGTGAATAGGGGCTTGTTGCTAGGCGGTGTGTCATCTGCCTCTATTTATACATTATAACCGCTACTCATCACGTCACCTCCCTCCCAGTCCCATTGTGTTCCATGAGGTATTGCATTATTAGTTCTACTTGTTACTGATCAAATATCCTGCTCTTCTATGTTACTCGTTCTGACAAGAAGTCGTAAATAGATGTTTAGAGTCCCATAGGGTTGTGGCATGAACAACCTACATGAGAGTGTATGAGAGGACGATATTGGTTGTGCTGTTAACAACCATTGGGGATTAGTCCTGTCACGTGTCAGTCCATATCCACGCTTGCTTTATGAGGGAGCGTCACACTGGTCGTTTAAGTTGTTATCACTTTATGTTCGGACATCCGAGGAAGAGGGGAGAATTACAGGACTTCAATCGGATCTCAGTGGGGCTCTCGAGGTGCTGGATGTACGCTGGACCTGCCTTGTTTCTCATTCCCTTATCTCCCCTCTTCCCCTCATCCACTTATTCTGCTTTGACTTGGTTGGGCGGACTGGTGGTGGAGGGACGTGGGGCTTGAATGACCACATTGAGTGGAATAGAGTTAATAGACAGTAATGTCTTAGAATATAAATGATGCCATCAGGTATAGTCGAAACCTTATGGGATTTGATTAAAGAAATGATCATGAGAAGCACATCAGTGTGAGATGAAAGATGTTGAGAACTTTCCCAGCATGAGTGCAGTATTGCTGGGAGTAAATTACATATGTATGATGAGCATGCATAGGAATCCCGGATTTGATTTTAAGAAAATGATAATGAGTCCCGATTTTTAAGATGATGTGAGCGGGTTTAGATCAAAAGTATCCGCTTATGCATATTTGATAAACACTTTGCTAACTCCGTGCATTTTTGGCACTTTTGTTATGCTGATTTCAATTATCAAGCGATTGAGCATCTGATTGAATGTTCTTCACGTGTGTTGTTAGACAGTCTAAGATGGCTGCCGCTGGCGGGGAAGATCTAAGTAGTTCTAGCACCGGCCCCGGAACACGTGAGGTGGAAGGAAGGGGGCGTGTACTAGGAAGAAAGTACTAGAGGCTGTGATTCAGATGCGATGTGAAGCGGGGATGAGATACGGCCCGTACCGATACTGGTTGTGGTGAGAATTTTCAGAGGCGGTACAATTGTTGCCAGCCTTGCGGGGGCTCTGTGTTATTCTGGGCAATGCCGCGTTTGACTGTGGTGAACATATGCGCTGTCTGAATGAGATATGGTTATGGCAGGGCGATTAAGGAAAACGTTACAGGTACATTTTCAGTTGGGTGCTGGATGTTGGCCCCTTGATGGCGGGTATTCCAAACGGATATATGAACAACGTATTGCCGGTGCTTGAGTGCAGCAGATGCTTTTCGAAATATGTAGAATGGAAATTCGAAATGATCAGTGAATGCAATTTTGTGGACAAATAAGGGATATCTAGAACATAAAAAATACAAAATAGAGCGCGTTAAGAATCAAGGCGCAACTCATGGAAGAGTCTGATAAAAAGTTTAAAACCATTTTTCCACAGGTGGAACACGAGTTAGCGAAAGTGCAGTTCTAAAAGTCGTGGAAAGAGTGTTCAATACAACCCCGTTTGGTATAGTGGAGGCTGGTATGAATGCCCTCGGCCTTTACATGGTAAATACACTCAATTGAAATGGGTAATTGGTGTGGAATAGATTTGATTATAAATACAAGTGGTTGGTCCATTTTTATTGACAATAGAATAGTAAATCGGTATTCTTTTTCTTGTTTCCTGCTTTTAACAGCCCTTCCACAACACAAAAGTATATGTCCAGTGAGGCGAGTGATTGAAACCCTATGCCCTGATGAATTTGCCACAACAATGATAAATGGCAATGAAACATGTTGGCCTTCCTTATAAAGGTTAGCAACACACAGTGCTTTTATTTTGAGTGAACTCACTAGTTTGAATAAAGAGGGTGACCTAAAGTGAGTTCCTAACTCAATTTTAACATTGCTTGGAACATCTGTTCTTTGCAATACACAGGGTTCTCTTTTTCTTTGTATGGGGCCAGCGAATTTTACTTTCTTTATCTGTCTGTTTTCTCTTCACTGAACACTAGTTTCCTGACTCTGGTGAGTTGGCAACCGATGATGATAAAAGGTGGGCATACTGGCGAGAACCAGCTGGTAGCCTCCCTGGTGTTGCGTACGTGAGGTGCCTTCTCATTTTCACATTTATTTTTCTGATTATTTTTCTGAGCTTTTCTGCCTTACTTTTGGTGGGAAAGATATTGACAGGTAAAGGAGGGCTTTGCTGCAGGTTTTTTTAGCTGCAATTTAAGAGGTCTAGGACTGCACTAATTTGGATGTGATGCCAGAGACTGGGGGAGATAGGTATTCCCACTAGCAGTGTAGGTCCTAAGTTTAAGTGTGAATCCTCTTGATGCCAAGCCTTTATTGGTTTTGATGAATGTTGAGAGGAGGGCGGTTTGGCATTTACCCGCTATAGCTCCAAGTTGTGAAGAACTATTTGCATACCACCCTGTGCATTGGAAAGGGAGTAATCCTGATGCTCATAGCAGTGTGGCTCAGTGTACCACAAATGCAAAATGAAATGTTAAGTTTTGAACATGACATTGAGACCTGATGTCACCCCCTTCAACATCGACAAGTCACGAACATCCTTGGGGCCTGAGTCTGTCTCTCCCACCATCCATCCTCCCACCAAGAGTACACCCAGAATAGCAGTTGCTTAGGGTGTGATTGACCCCAGAAACCCGTGAGTCAAAGCGCGTCTTACCTCCACGTCGCATTAATGTGTGTCTCGTGGCGATTTACATGAGGCCATAAAGCAGATGTTCACTAAGCAGCAGGCAATCTTGTAGGGTATGGATGATGTTGTGACTGCGTGCTCTGCAAATGCCCTGCTAGTCAGCCTTGTCGTACCTTAATAGGAGCATTCCCACCAACCCTGTTTGTCTTCACTACTGATTCATCAATCTCAGTGTGTTCACAACTTCAGGAGGTGTCCAGTTCTTCTACACCAATCACCAAGCCCGCCGGAGGAATTTGTTGTGGTGAATGCCAGCCTAGACATTGAGGCGGCTCACGAGCTCCTATCCGCAACCGAGGATACCGAAGAGTAGAAGATCATGTCTAAGATAGAGAAATTGCATTCTATTTTATTTGCGCTATTTGGCCTTTCCCTTATCTTGAATTTTTATTAGGGACATTGGTATTTCTCTTAGGAAATTTTATTTGGAATACTGACTTTGTTTTCTTTTTCCCTTTCGGATGATGTAAAGAGACGTTCCCCAGACATTCCTATTGCTATCTTCTTTTGAGCACCTCCTTCATGTTTGATATTTTTGATCTACCTCCCTGGAACTATTTCAGTTGGGTATTTTCAGTTTGGGACCATGTGTAACCTCCCCACCCATTTCTCCAAGGTCCAGTAATTCCTCCCTGGAAACGTCCCTCTAAAAAAGGTGTATCTCTAGAAATCCAACAATCAACTTTATAAAATTACAACACGACCACGAATTATGCCTTAAGAAAAATACAACAGGCATGATCCAGGGCTACCCTCTGCAACAAGTCATTCACGTTGTAATGGCATGCGGGGTAATGGCATGCATTGTAATGCATGCGTTGTAACGGTTGTTTCCCTCCAGGGAGTTTCTGGCAATGAATATTCTGCTCTCCCCTGCATACCAACCCTAAGACATGAATGTGGAACACTATTCATATAATCCCAGACAAGAAACGACATAATTGGAAATATTTTCTACGCAAAGTACACAATGACAAACTTTCTGACACTTTGTGCAAACCTTTAAAAATCCAATAGTGCAGTGGAATGTAAAATATCTAAACTGTGCCTTTACTGAAGTTGTTAGTCCTGGAAGTTATATCTGATCTGTTTGTAAGTACATGTTAGAGGTACCTTGCCTTCCAGCAAGCCTCCATCGAGACATCAAAGTCTTGAAGCTTCCTCGCTCAGTCCTTTGATTGAAGGATCTTCTACAGTTGAATGTGGCTGTCCAGGATGTGTTGTAGGTATGCCCTTCTACACGCATATGAGTTTAAAAAACATCTCCTGCCTGTATAGTTTGGTTTCTGTCCACACATTCCCTATACCTGCATCTTTCTGCATCCAGGATAGTCGATAAAATGACCCTTCTATAGAACCAAGACTTATTTTTCTTACAATCGTCCATTTAAGGTAGAATAAAACAACCAGAAAAGATTGGCAGGGACATCAGTTGTTGAAATCACTTGTGGTACCATATCACAAGGCGTAACTATGCAAAAGGTGATGGAGGAGGCAGAGTGAATAAATGAAGTCGTTCAAATTGTCTCAGACAAAAGAATTTAAAAACTGTTTTATTAAAATCTAAAAAAGAAAAAAAAATAATGGATAGAAAAACGAAAACTGGCTTTTAGCAATTCTATTAGTCAGTGGAAGCAACCCCTACAATAAAACTCCATGAAAGTCCATACAAGACTTACACGAACGTAATAAGTGACAACACCCCCTGATGGAACTTTCCTGCTACATTAAAATCACAAGCCAGGCAGAGTCGTGAGTATACCTGCGTAGCAATAAGTGAGAGGATGAGTTTGGTGAACCACTTAACCCTTTTCACGTAAGTGTATTTTATCCGATGGCATTTGTACTGAGGCAGACAGGATATCAGTCATGTTTTTATTGTTGTAACTTGCCGCCAAAGTCTAATTCAGGCCCATAGTGAGTTCTGAAACTCAGTTCCTGTGGTGGTTGTCTCAGTTTAGAGTTAGTGGTGGGCTCCACAATACGAGATAAACTGACTGGGAGCTTAGGGTACATTTGGTTCTGCACTGCTTGAAAAGCTTCTTTTTGAATTAGTAGGACATGATGATGGATAGTCATGAATCACTGGTGGATGTCAGATAAAGCTGGTTTCTTCCACTACTCGAGCAACAGGCTTAGGAGAAACCAGAGAGTAAAGACAACCTAGCTGGGTAGCGCTAATGGAGCAGGGCATGCATGACATGTTTTCACCATCCCACACAGGATTTTACAATGTGAATAAAAGCAAAGCTGCATGAAATTGTATTGTATTGTAATTTTTGTAGGGAATTACTACCTCTTGCTTCAGCCTAAAAGCACGTTTACACCATCAGCAGCACACGGAGGGGAGAAGTGTGTTCTTGGTTGAAGTGTCACCAATTAGCGTTCTTTTTTATTGTCTTCCCAGAGACCCCAGTCTTTCTGTGGCAGAAGATATTTTGGGATAGGTTCTTTTAGAAAGTTTTCCTGTCTAAAGCCGCCGAATAGCCCCATGGATGAGTTAAAACTGCTCTTAGAGTAGGACAAATGCTTGGGTGTGGGTAGGTGTTTCTGTTCCTCTGGCAGGATGACCACTAGGCTGTACCCAGGAATAAGATTAACTTTAAAGAGGCCTACCCTGTCACAGGCAAATGGTAACTTACACATAGGCAGAGCCCTTCTTTGTTACTCCAGTCAGTCAGGCACCAATCACAGTGGGACAGGAGCTGTCCCCAGAACTGATTTGAAGTGACCACAGATGAGGATTTGCCCATTTCCCTGGCCACGTCTCTGGGGTGGGCTCACATGTTCTGCAAAAGGGGAGAAGGGTTTTTCCTTTTTGGGAGTGGCCAGAAAGGGGCACTGTAGGATTGGGCACTCCCTTAACCCAAAAAGTTTACTACCAATTAACGCTATCCTTATGTCAAGCTTGAAAACCCTTACTACTGCTTAATGCTACCCTTTCATGAACACTAAAACCATTTACTATTCTTTGGCGCCTCTGTTTCCTGAACACTAAAAACTCCTTACTACCCCTTAACACTTCCCATACCTGAACACAAAAACCTCAATACTATCCTTCCCAGAACCCTACAAATTCTTACTACACCTGAATGCTACCCTCCCCTGGACCCTTAAACCAATACCCCCTTAACGCTACCAATCCCTAAACCCTAAAACACACTTCCTGTCCCTTAGCACTACCTTTCCATGAACTCTGAAAGTTCATACTACCTCTTAACTCTAACGAAACCCTAACAAACTTACTGCCCCTTATAGCTATACATTTCTATACCTTAAAATCCTTTACTATTCCTAAATGCAACCCTTCCCTGAACCCTAAAACCCTACTACTCCTTAATGCTATCCATTTCTGAACCATAAAAAACACTTACTACTCATTAACACTCACCTTCGCTGAACCCTAAAAACTCTTAACAGTACCTTTCCCTGAACTCTCAAAACCCGTTATTACTACCCATTAACACTACCCTTCCCTGAAATCTACAAACCTCGTAATACTACTGTCCTCTGAACCCTACAAACCCCATACTATCCCATAATGCTACCCATATTGAAACCCTGAAAGCCCTAACTACCCCTTAAGACTACCTTCCTTGAACGCTAAAAACCCATTCCTACTCTGTAACGCTAGGCATACCTGAACCCTAAAAACCTTTACTACATCTTAACAATGCTCTTCTCTGAACCCTAAAACTTCTTGCTACCTGTTAATGCTATGCATCCCTGAACCCGAAAAACCCCATAACTCCTAAAAACTCTTACTGCCCCTTACAGCTACCCATCCCTGATTCATAAAAATCCCTTACTACACCTTATCAATACCCTTCCCTAAAAACCCTTCCTACTCCTTAGTGCTTTCCTTCCTTGACCCCTAGAACGCCCTTATTACCTCTTAAGTGTACCATCCCCTGAACCCTACAACCCTCTTAACGCTACCCTTCCCTGAACCCTTCAGACCTTTTACTAACCCATATGCTACATATTGTATTGTATTAAATTGTAATTGCATTTATATAGCGCTTACTACCCCTGACGAGGCGTCAAAGCCCTTTTTCGGCGAGTAGCACACTATTCCGGAACCCATAAAGGATTAGTGGTGAATTAGTATAGTGAAATATGAAAGTAATTTGAGTGGTGGATATTAGTCAGTTATTTGGATTGAAAAGGATAGCAGAGGGATAGAAGAGGAAAAAAAGGTTTGCATTTATACAGCGCTTGTTACCGCTAATGGGGTGTTGAAGCACTTTCATGGCGATTAGCATGCTACTCCGGAACCCATAAGATTTAGTGGTGAATTAGTATAGTGAAATATGAAAGTCATTTGAGTGGTGGATTTTAATCAGTTATTTGGATTGAGAAGGATAGTGGAGGGATAGAAGAGAGAAAAAAGGTTTGCATTTATGTAGTGCTTGCAATCCCTGACGAGGCGTCGAAGCGCTTTTTCGGTGAGTAGCACACTACTAGGAAAACCCATAAAGGATTAGTGTTGAATTAGTATAGTGAAATACGAAAGTAATTTAAGTGGTGGATAGGTTAGTCAGTTATTTAGATTCAGAAGGGTAGCAGAGGGATAGAAGAGGGACAGAGGTTTGCATATATATATATGTTAGCCCTGATGGGGTGTTGAAGCGCTTTTTTGGCGAGTAGCACGCTACTCTGGAACCCATAAGGGATTAGTGGTGAATTAGTATAGTGAAATATGAAAGTAATTTGAGTGGTGGATATTAGTTAGTTATTTGGATTGAGAAGGATAGTGGAGGGATAGAAGAGGGAAAAAGGTTTGCATTTATATAGTGCTTGCTATCCCTGATGAGGTGTTGAAACACTTTTTTCGGCAAATAGCACGCTACTCTGGAACCCATAAGATTAGTGGTGAATTAGTATAGTGAAATATGAAATTTGAGAAGTGGAAATGTTAGTCTGTTATTTTGATTGAAAAGGATAGTGGAGGGAAAGAAGAGTGAAGGATTTAGACTTATTTGTTTTTTTTTGTTTGTTTTTGGAGGTCATAGCAGTAGTGGGAGGCTTGGGATGAGTAAAAAGGGATGTGGAGCGGAAGAGTCTAAGGGAAGAGTTTAGAAAGGCTTGTTTTGGAGGATCAGTATAGTAAAAGAGGTGTCATATGGTGCAAGGAGGGGTGAGTAGGGGAGAATCTAGAAAGGGGATCCTAGTAATGGTATGGGGTTTGAGATGAATGAGAGAGTGGATGTAGAGGATAGTGATAGAGGTATAGGGTGAGAAATAGGGTAGTGCAGTGGAAAGAGTAGTAGAAAGAGGTTTGAGATGAGTCAGAGAGTTGAGGTAGAAGATATATTGAGAGCGGTATAGGGTGAGAAAAATAGGGTAGTGCATTGGATATGCTGAATTAGAAGAAAGTAAAAAATATATAGATCCATAAGTACATGGAAAGTTTATAGATGCATAAAGGAAGGAAGTATATGTAGATCAAAGATATTGATAGAGGTATAGGAGAGGTATAGGGTGAGAAATAGGGTAGTGCATTGAATATGCTTTTTCTTTTGTTGTTTTTTTTGGGGGGAGGAACGTAATAAATATATAGATCCAAGTACATGGAAGGTGTATAGATGCATAAAAGAAATAAGTAGAAGTAGAATAAAGATGCATTCGATAAACTCTGGTTTTCAAGTGTTGTGCTTAAAAATTATTATTGGGGGAGGAGCTTAGCGCGTGATCAAGATGGCCGCGTGAGCCTAGAGCTCCCGAGACCCTCGCTCCCTCCGGCAGATATCCTGTCTATTATCCTGCTTTTGACGCCCGGAATATTGGAGGGGAGCCGTTGTTGAGGCGAGAGCCGTTGTCCGGATCGAAATCGCCCACCGGAGACCGAAGTTGTACTGCCTGGAAGATTGTGGCCTACTCCCCGGAAGGTGCCCGGGACTTGCGTTGGCACAGTGCCCGTGCACTAATTGAACAACAGCGGCCACGCGAGGGGCGAGTCGTCGGAAGGAAGGTGTCCTCACTTTCACTTTCGCTTTCGCTTTCCTGTCTCCACCGCGCCCGGCCTGGACGTGGGTAGCGCCAGTCACGGGTTGCATGGTTGTCTACTCTGTATGGGCAAAGAGATTGTCCCCGCGGCAGATTGCGATGTCGAGCAAATCGGACGCCGAAAAACGGAAGCCCAAAAGTACCAGGCGGGGAGGCTACACCCAGACTAACAACATGGACCGCTATGCCCACCAGAAGGGGTCACCGGGCGGATCGGGACAGACACTGGAGGCCTTGAAGGACGTGTCGCCCCCCTCCGCGGAACCAACCCTGCAAGATATCATGGGGGCCATCGAGGGGATGAAGTCCTCTATCGGGCAACAATTTGAGACCCTGGCGCATAAAGTGGACGCCATATCGATCGACGTCAATCTGATTCGGGCAGACCTGGGGAAAACTAATGAGCGGGTTCAGTCCTTGGACCTCAAGACTGCAGGCCTCCTGGGCGACGTCTCCGGCCTTCAGCTGGAAGTCCGTACCTTGCGGACTGCAAATGATCACTTTGCCCGACGGTTGGAAGAGTTCGAAGGCCGTGCAAGGCGCAATAACGTGCGCATTATTGGGGTCCCGGAAAATTTGGAGGAACAGTCGGTGGATCTGTTTGTGGAGGACCTGGTGGTGAACCATCTGGCGCCCAAAGGCCTTAGTAAGTTTTTTACTGTTGAAAGGGCCCACAGAGTTCCTGGCGGGAGGCCCAAGGTGGGGGCCCCTCCGAGGCCGATTGTCGCCAGGATCTTTAACTTCAGGGACCGGGATGCCATTCTGCAAGCTTCACGGGTGTCCGGCCCGACGCTATTCCAGAACACCACTGTAAGTTTCTATCCGGACTTTACCCAGATGGTACAGAAGCAACGACAAGGCTTCCTGGCGGTCAAGAGAAGGCTACGAGAGATGGGACTGAAATACGCCATGCTCTTCCCGGCCAGGTTGCGTGTGGTGTTCGAAGAGCGGACTTTCTTTTTTGAATCACCGGACATGGTCGGAGATTGGCTGGACACATTGCCTCAAGGACGGACTAGCGTGGAACGCTCCGGTGGAGCAGACGGTGGCGGTGATGAACAATGAGCCAGGACTTAAGTACCAGATCTCCGGTTCCCCCGGGAGGGTGACAGTCCGGGGGTAGCGGGGGCAGTATGGGAGCCTTTTCCTCCTCTGGGGTTCTTTTTGTAGATTAGTCTTTGCATGGGGCGACAGGCACACTGCAAGTTGGGGGGCATTTTAGAGCTTACGCAGGGGTGCAGGGTGGGGGGTGGATTGGGGTTGTTGTTGGGGTTGTTGTTGTTTTTGGTTATACAAGGCGTAAGGATGCAAGCTACTGCGACTCTAGTGCGGTTCCACGCGGGGGGGGGTGGTCTCCTTACATGTTGGGATGGGGGTAGGGGCTTAAAAATACTCAGTTGGAATGTAAATGGCTTGGGGGATCGTATTAAGCGTGGGATTGTCCTGCAATTCCTGAAGCGATGTACCCCTGATATTGTCTTATTGCAAGAGACGCACTTGATTGGTAACACGTGCTATGCACTCAACAGGAAAGGCTACAAATTTGTCGCACACTCCGGGTTTTCCTCGGGGTCTAGAGGGGCTGGAATACTCGTCAGGTCCTCCCTGCCCTTCGAGGTCGACTCCACTACTGTTGATGATAGGGGACGCTTTGCGGCTGTAGCGGGGAGGTGGGAGGGCAGGACGCTGGTCCTGGTGTCGGTTTATGTCCCTCCTGCACTGCAACCTTCCACACTTGCGGACTTAGAGAGGACTTTGTTGGATCTCCCAGAGGGAATGTTGGTGGTGGGTGGCGACTTCAATGCGGTTGGCTCCGGATTGCTTGACAGACACCCGCCAAGGAGCTTGGGGGGGGCTCAGAAATGGCTTCCGGACTTTGTAGATACCCTTGGCCTGGTTGATTGTTGGAGACTACTGCATCCCACACAGCGGCAATACACTTTCCACTCCGGGGCGCATGGCAGTCTCTCCAGAATTGATTATGTGCTTACCCTAGCTGCACACGCCTCCTTTGTCTCTGAGGCCAGGCACATGGCACGGGGTATTTCTGACCATTCTCCGGTGTGGATCTGTATGGATGTTGGTAGAGGAGTGGGGGGTAGGGTGGCCCCAATTAACCCGTGGTATCTCAGGGACCCTATGACTCGTAGTGCGGTGCTGAAGGCGGTCGATCGTTATTTCCAGGAAAATCTCGGCTCGGTCACGTCGGCTGTGTCTTTGTGGGAAGCGTTCAAAACAGTGCTTAGGGGAGAGGCCCTCTCCTTGATAGCGGCGGCCAAGCGTCGGCGAGACGCGGAGGTCGCCCAGATTGAGGCGGAGATCGCGGATCTGGAGCTGGCATTGGAGGGGGAGGTTACGGCGGCAGCGCTGCACAATTTGACCCTTAAGCAGTCGGAGTACAAGGCCCTTGTGACGGACGCGGCCAAAGCCTTGAGTAGGGAACAGCGGGGCCGTCTATACGACGTCGGGGACAAGGCCGGGAAATTAATCGCGTGGCTGGATAAAAAGGAGCGGGTCAATCGTGTTGTGCCAGACCTCGTGACGGAGGATGGCGTCGTTGTCGCGGAGCCGGATGGCATAGTCCAGTGCTTTGCGGATTACTTCCACACGGTCTATACCTCCGTGTCGGACAGGCCAGTTGGGGATTCGTGTGAACTCCTGCGTGATCTTGCTTTGCCTTGCCTTTCCGACATAGACAGGGACGATCTTGATGGCGATATCACAGTCGACGAAATCGCGGGGGCTATCCGTTCGTTACGTTCGAGCAAGGCCTCGGGCCCGAATGGCCTGCCAATTGAGTTCTACAAACTCCGGCCAGATAAGATCGCTCCGCATTTGCGAGCTATGTTCGTGGAGGCGCGGGAGACGGGATGCCTCCCACGCGACCAGCGCCTGGCAACAATCGTGGTCATACATAAAGATGGTAAGCCCAGGAACAGGTGCAGCTCATATAGGCCGATCTCGCTCCTTAATGCCGAGCCGAAGATCCTCGCTAAAATCCTCGCTAACCGTTTGGTCAGGGTGATCGGTGATCTGATCCACCCTGACCAATCCGGATTCATCCCGCATCGTAACACCGCGTTGAACCTTAGGCGCATCCACGGAGTGATCACAAGGGTGGGGACGATGCGGGAGCCGGCCATTGTGGCAGCGCTCGACGCAACGATGGCTTTCGATACGGTAGAGTGGGAATACCTGTGGGCTGCGCTTGCGAAATTCGGCTTTGGACCCGGATTTGTGGGCTGGGTGAGACTATTATATGAAGGACCTCTCGCTAAAGTCGCGGTCAACGGTAGGGCGTCCCGTCCCTTCGAGCTGGGGAGAGGTACCAGGCAGGGCTGTCCTCTGTCGCCGCTGTTGTTTGCTCTTGCTCTCGAGCCGCTGGCGGCCTGGATACGATGGCACCCGGATGTGAGGGGGATTCGCTGGTCACCTGACCACGAGGACCGCATCTCCCTTTATGCCGATGATATCCTGCTTTATCTCGCTTCACCCCGGAAGTCCCTCATAGTTGTCTGCGACATTTTGACTTCCTTCGGGAGGAATTCGGGACTAACCATTAACTGGGGGAAGTCATATCTGTATGCCCTGTGTGGAGACGTTTCGGTTCCCCCGCGGAATTGCCCGATCCAGATCGCCCGGGAGGGTTTCATGTATCTTGGGATTTATATCTCTACCGACCCAACGGTACGGTATGAGAGGAACCTAGTCCCTCCGCTGGCGCGCTTGCGGCGGGATGTAGCGGGCTGGCGGCGGCTGCCGCTTTCCCTCCTTGGCCGTGCTGTGCTATTCAAAATGATGTCTCTTCCCCGTTTTCTCTATGCCCTGCAGAACACCCAGGAGCTGGTTCCGGCCAGCTACTTTCGGGAGGTTGAGAGTCTCCAGCGCTCGCTGCTGTGGGACGGCCGTCCGCGTATAGCGATAGCAAAACTAACTCTTCCTTGGTACGATGGGGGTATCGCGCTTCCCGACATCAGAAGATACTATTGGGCCTCCCAACTGAGTGCTATTAATCATGGGGTCTACGGCCCGGCGCTTAGCCCTGGCTTTGCTATGGACCGGTGGTTGCTGCGTGGGGGTGGCTACTATAGAGCACTTTACTCGAGGCCCCCGGCTGGGTCCCTCACGGGGCCGACCGGGGTGGCGGTGAATGTGTGGAAGACAGTCACGAACTCGTTGGGCTGGAAAGATAGGCTCACCCTCGCCACTCCGTTGTATGACTCCGATATGCTGGGGAAACTTTGGCACTCTAAGGGATTCGAGAAATGGGATCTGATTGGCATCTCCAGGGTGGGTGACCTGCTGGCCAAGGGGCGGATTAAGTCGTTTGACGAACTACGGACGGAATATGCGCTGGAGGGCACGGAATATTTCCGGTATGCGCAGGTGCGCCATGCGCTGCGGTCGGTACTCGTTGAGGGGGAAAAGGTGCCTGAGTCCTCTCCCTTGGAGGACCGGATCCTGGACGGCCATATGCCGGAGAGCACAATCTCCCTAATCTACAAAAAGCTTGTGAACGTCCGGACCGACCTCCTCCTGGGGGTGCGGGATCAGTGGACTAGGGACGGCCTTGAGCTGGACGATGAGGATTGGCAATACGCCGTCTCCTCTCCTAAGGAGGTCGCGATCCCCGCCAGACTACGGCTGGTCCAGCTTAAGATACTGCACAGAGTCTACGTCACTGGGCCCCGGCTGGTCCATATGGGTTTTTCCGAGGAGGGGCTATGTAAGAGGGGCTGCGGGATGGTGGGCACCTTTCTACATATCATATGGGGGTGTGGTGTGATTGCAGACTTTTGGAAGCGGATTCACGTTGTGATGCAGGAGGTCACGGGTATTGTACTGCACCCAGAGGCGCGGCGCTGTCTTTTGAATGTGTGGGGTCCTACAGATTATGACGCAGCGCAGACTCAATGGGCGACCCTAGGCAATATGGTGGCTAAGCGAGATATAGCACGACTGTGGGGCTCTCATAGCCCGCCCACCCTGGATGCATGGAAGGACAACATGGACTGGAGCATGTTTCGGGAGAAAACGGTGTATAGTGCACGGGGGGGGCCTAAGAAATGGCATAAGGTATGGGGAAGTTGGAACCAATATAGGGGGGGCATATGTCTGCCTCCTGCCATTGAACCGCAAGAGGAGCAACTTTCCCCCTAGCCTCACTTCCGACTTGGGTCTTTCTGATGCACCTCTGTTAGAATGTTAGTGCCTCTGCTTCTCCCTCATCCTCCCGATCGGTGGCTTTGATTTGATGTTGGAAATGGGGCCGCGCCCCCGCTGGGAACTGGCACGAATTTGTGGTGTATACTGCCTTGCTTGTTGTGTTTATTGTAGGTAGTTTTCAAAAATGAAACCTTTGTCTTTATCCTGCATTAGAGCAATGGAGGACTTCATGTGTTGACTGATTAGCTGCCGAACCTCCGGGATGTCGGCTGAATAGCTGTGTATCTGATTTATACGAATAAAGGTTTAAAAAAAAAAAAAAAAAAAAAAAAAACAATTATTATTATTTTTTTTTCAAACATAATTATTCTACATGTTTATACAAAGCAATACACATATATAGGTACAGATCTATAGTACAAAAAAATTCTTATATACAGTAAGATATGCTGTATATTTCTGTTTGCGTATGGTGCTTATGTGAGGAAGAGCCAATTCTCGAGTAGCTTTATGAAGAGAAGGTGGTTGTCGGTGGATCTTATGTTGGGGGGGGTAAAGAGTTCCATATTTTGGCTGCTTGAACAGAGAAGGATGTGCCACCCATAGATTTTTTCTTGTATCTTGGGGACTCTGAGGCAAGGTGCCATTCTAGAGCGGAGGTTCCTATGATGAATGTGTTTGGTGATTTTATTCCTGATGAAGAGCGGTCCCATTCCATGCATCGCTTTGTGGGTAATACAAAGCAGCTTGAACGTGGATTTTCTGGCAACCGGTAACAAATGCAGGGCTTTCAAGGCAGGGAAGATGTGGTCTCGCGGTTTGATATGCAAGAGTAGTCTGGTAGCCGAGTTCTGAATCCGTTGTAGTGTTTTCATAGTCGTTAAAGTTGATCCGTGGTAGAGGCTATTGGCGTAATCAAGCTTGGACAGAACAAGGGAGATGGTAGCTAGGACCTTGTGTGGAAATCCCAAATGGGGGAAGATTAGTTGCAGAGTTTTTATAGTAACAAAGCTTGATCTTGCTAGTTTGTCCACTTGGGCATTCATCGATAGCTTGGAGTCCATGGTCATTCCATAGTTTCTTACTTCCTTCAATACTTTAGGCAGTGATCCCAGTTCATCAGGCCAGGCGGCAAGTGGTGCATAATGTTTCCAATTGCCACATGTGAGTATTTCCGTTTTGGAAGCATTCAGTTTGAGATGGCTCGAAGTCATCCATTGATCCACGGCTCTCAGACAACTGAAAATTGGCGAGTTTCCAATGTCTTTGGGCATTCCAGTTGAAGGAGTATTTGCGTGTCATCTGCATAGTTATAGAACGTGAGGTGAAATTGATTGATCAGTACCGGTAATTACTTCATGTAGATGTTGAAAAGCATGGGCGAAATAATTGAGCCTTGAGGGACCCCAGCTTTTGTGGTGTACGGTTTGGACGAGAAAGGTGGGGTATGGATGCCATTAGTTCTGTTTCGAAGGTAGGACGTGATCCAGTCTAAAGCAGTCCCCTCTATGCCGGCTTCGTAGAGTCTTTGTATCAGAGTATCATGGTCAACCGTGTCAAAGGCAGCCGAGAGGTCCAAGAGGAGTAGCGCAGCAGCCCCGTTGCGGTCAACTGTGTTCTTCAGGTCATCCCAGATGGCAAGGAGGGCAGATTCTGTGCCTCTTCCCGGATGGAATCCTGTTTGCAAGTCTGAAATTATGGCAATGTCTTCGATGAATTGTGATATCTGGGTGAACGCTGCTCTTTCTATCGGTTTGCCCAATAAAGATCCATTTGTAATGGGTCTGTAGTTGTCAGGGTTCAGCGGGTCCAAGTTTGCTTTCTTCAGTAAAGGGCGCATGTATGACTTTTTGAGTTCTTCTGCAAATATTCTGGTAGTTAAGGAATCATTGATGATTCTTCTTACCGGAGTGGCAGCAGAGGTTGTTAGAAGAATTGTCTTGAAAGTTTGTGGTAGACACTGGTCAGAAGGGCTGCCGGCAGGCCTGCTTGCTTTGTTCTAGTACATAAATTCATTGTGTGAAATGTGTTGGAAGGAGCGGAGAGGCTTAGTTAGAGTATTCTTGGATTGTTGTTTTGTAAAAGGGTTTGTGTTGGTGCTTTGTCTCTGTTTTAAGTATGAGTCCAACATGTCTGATTTGTCCGTGTAATGATTTGCCAGTTTGTCTGTGAAATCTTGAGTAATGGGATGAGTTACTTTCAGGCAATTTGGTTTACGAAATTCATTGAGTATTTAATAGAATTCTTTATTTGCACATTTAGCATTTTGAATTCTGTCTGAATAGTACATTTTCTTTGCTTTTTTGATAGCTGATTTGTATAATCTGTTAATTTTCTGTAGGTGAAGTTTGTCCTGTTTGTTTTTTGTTTTTAGCCAGGCACGTTGCAGCTTTCTAATTTGTATTTTTATGTCTTTTATCTCTGTATTTCTCCAAGGTGCTTCTTTTCTTTTGTTCTGTTGTGTGGTTTTGAGTGGTATCAGGATATCAAAAGCTTCTTGTAGCCACTCATATCGTTTTTTAACTGAATGTATTGTTTCCAGACCTGTATTTGATGTTAGTTGTGTTTATAAGTGTTCCAAATTGAATTTGTTCCACGGTCGATAGGTGGATGCATGTAAGGTGGTTTTAGGTGAATCGCTTAGTGTTGTTTTATGTTGGAAGGCAAGCAAATGGTTGTCTGACCATGTGACATATCGATGAACCTTAAAATCTCCTAACTAGCCTATTAAGCAACCCTTCCTTGAACCCTAAAAAACCTGTACTACGCCTTAACAGTACGCATCCCTGAACCCTAAACTCCTTACTACGCTTTAACGTTAACCTTTCCTGAACCCTAAAAATCTTACTACCCCAATGCTATCCTTTCCCCAACACTACAAACTCATTGCTATCCCTTTACATTATCCTATAGCTACACGTTAACACTACCCTTTCATCAACCCTAAAAAAACCTTACTACCCCTTACAGCTACCCTTCCCTAAGCCCTAAAAAACCCACACTACCTCTTAATGCTGCCCTTCCCAGACCCTAAAAGATCTTTACTACTCCTTATTACTACCATCACTGAACCCTGAAAATCCCTTACTACTTCTTATCACTACACTTCCCTGAACCCTACAAACCATTCCTACCCCTTAATGCTACCCATCCCTGAATCATAATGGCCCTTACTACCCTTTAATGCTAACCATCCCTGAACCTGAACAATCCTTTAATACCCCTTAATGCTATCCTTCCCTAACCCTTTAAAAAACATTATGACTCCTTGTTAGAAAAACCCCACTCCCACACCGGAAAGGGTGGTGGTAACGGGATTTTTCCAGACATACACAGTGGTAGCTTGGCTCGAGTGGTCAGGGGTCAGGCACCGTGTTAAGCATATGCAATACCCATACAATAACCATGCGTGCATCCGTTCCAAAAACGACACTACACCTTAAAAATTATACTGAAAATATATCTCTTTATCTTTTTTTCTCTTAGTTGCTGATTAAATAAATAATAATACAATCACAGTACACAAGGCTTTTTCTGTGGAAGGGTACGTCAAATAAATACTGTCTTAACGATTCAATAAATAGGGTAGATCATAAATAATCAAGGCATAAATATAAGTGCATTACATTACAGGCCATTAAATATTATGAGGCAATAAATACTGTACGACAATAAATATTGTGAAACAATAAATACTGTGAGGCAATAAATAGGATAAATACAATAAATACAGTGCTCTCAATAAATAATAAAAGCCAACAGTGACATTTGTAAATCAGTTCACATTCCTGAGGTACTATGGGATGATTTGACCCAATCCCAGCTTGTAGAGATTTGGATGGCCTGAGGGGTATACTCCCTAGCTTGGACAAGGCTGAGGCCTAAACTGAGGTAGATCAAGGGGGAATCTAGAGATCTGGGTCTCCCACACTACACAACCCCTCTGTATTAGTCTCAGCTCACCCCTGGCACAATCAAGCTGGTTCCAGCACCCTAGGTTAGTCTCTCAGGGCTCCACAGGGCCTTAGGCGCCCTCTATTCCACTTACTGCCCTTTTTATGAAGCTCCGACGTCGCTGGAGTCGAGTCGACGCCGTGAGGCGGCTCCGGTTCGATGTCGGCGGCCTCGGCACAATGTCAGTTCTTGACGACGTCGATAGGCGACTCCGGTTCGATGTCGGCGGCCTCGGCTCGATGTCGACCTCCAGTTCGATGACGTCGGGCTGTCTTGGCTCGATGTCGACTTCGGGCAGCTCCGGTTCGATGTTGGCGGCCTCGGCTCGATGTCGACCTCCGGCTCGATGACGTCGGGCTGTCTTGGCTCGATGTCGACTTCCGCCGGCTCCGGAGTGCGACCTCCACTCCCGACCTCCGGCACGATCCTCTTCAGGTTCCGGCGACTCCGGAGTGCGATCTCCACTCCCGACCTCCGGCACGATTCTCTTCAGGTTCCGGCGACTCCGGAGTGCGATCTCCACTCCCGACCTCCGGCACGCTTCACCTGGGTCTCCGGCGACTCCGGAGGGCGGACTTCACTCCCCCGTCGACGCCGCTCACTTGACCTCAGGTGTCTTCCTCCTCGACCTCTGGTACTCTCCACGACCTCCGTCGGCGCCCTCTCTCGACCTCTGTCGGCTCCGGGTACGACGTCTGCTTTCCAGTCAGCGCCGCTTCTCCACCTCGGGCTCCAGGTCTCTAGGCTTCTCGACGTCGGACTTCAGGTAGTTACCAGTAACCAGGTCAGGTACTTGCTGTTCTTTACTTTTAAGGCCTGTTCCTGCTGTCCAGGTCCTTAAGATGGTTTTTCTTGCTTTCTCCCACACAGGGCTCCAGGCTGGGCTCAGTCAGTAGGGACTAGTATCAAGGGTGGGTTTATGGACCCCACTCCAGGCACAAGTTTCCACCCCTGCTGCCTCACTCCAACTGTCAACTCTGGCTTAGCTTCCCAACATTCCAAACCGCCTCCAACTGTCACAGGGTTCCAGAATGTTGTAGAAGGTTCTAGTAGGTTCCAGTGGGTTATGATGATGTCACAGGTGGCCACCATTTTGTGCTCCAGGCCCTCAGACAGAAGTTCCAGGGGTAGATAAAATGGCTCCCTGAATCTGCATCAATACTAAAAAGTCTGGTGGTTCCCAAAAAGGAAAAAATACTAACAGGGTTTGAGGCAAAAGTGGGACAAAATAAATAATGATGAGGAGGGACCACCCAAAGGGCTGACAGGTCTAACACGCGTCCCCCCCAGCTGAAAGTGGGGAGAGCTACCCAACCCCTTGGGAGTTCTCATCACTAAGGCGGAAATACCTTGAGAGACCGTCTGCATTGGCGTGGTCCACTCCAGGCCGATGTTCCACCTGGAAGTCCATTCCCTGTAGGGAGATAGACCACCTCAACAACTTGGGATTCTCCTGAGCCAACCCCAGAAGGAAGGCTCGATAACGTTGAGGGACTACCAAGGCTCGTGACGATCCATGTAGGGGTGCCTTGGGTTCACTGTAGAGGAGGCCATCCTCCCAGTAAACACTGTAGTTCCCTTCAACGTTCCCTGCTGCCTGGGCTTTGGCCTGACGCCTCAGCCCCTCAAGGGTAGGGCACTCCCTCTGGCCCTGGCAGAATTCCTCCCTGGACGGGCCTCCCTCCACGTGCCACTCGGCCGGGATGGGTAGGTCCTCCAGTTTGGTAACATCCCCCACCGCAGACTCCTGGTCCACCACCTCCGGTGGCCTATCCGTCCTACGGGGTGTGGACGCCGAGGCAGGCTCCTCCTGTCCTCGGTTCTTCCCTTGACTGGCAGCTGGCTGGGCCTTTGTTCCAGGCTCCAGCCTGAACAAACTCCCTCTCCGGGTAGTCGCGGACCTTGTGCTCACACAGGCCCAGTCAGGTGTACCCAGCATCTCAGTATGAGTCCGGTATTCCACCTCCTTCCAAGCATTGTGCTCCATGTCATTCCCCAGCAGACAATCAACCGGCACGGCAGGGCTTACGGCAACTCGAAGTGAACCTGCAACCCCCCCCCATTCAAAGGGAACCTCGGCCACCGGATAGTGGCCTGTTCTGCCGTCAGCCATCGCGGCTGGGTGGAGTACATCGGGAATTACCTGCTCTGGAGACACCAGTTGGCTACGCACCATAGTCATACTGGCTCCTGTGTCTCTCAGAGCCTCCCCTCTTTGGCCGTTGATGGTGACCCACTGCCCATACTTTGCGGTATTTGCGGGCACCTGGATCTTAGGAACCATCTCCCGTTCTCCCAGGGACACTAAAGTGACACCCGCCCACTCCCTTCCCTTAGTTAAGGGCATCTCCTCCCCGAGCACTGCACTAGCTACTCCGGGGGTCTTTCCTCCAATGGGAGGGGGTGGTCGTTTCGGGCACTTCGCATCTCCCTTGTAGTGTCCAACGCCACCGCACTCGTAGCAATGGACAACCCTTGGCTGCTGACTCTGGCCAGGATTAGGGTTTCTGGGTGGGTTAGCCCTAGGGGTGAATCCTGTTCCCTTCCCTTGGAAGTTATTTTGGGGGCCTTTGGAGAACTCCTTTTTCTTTTCCCCTCCCTCTTTCTTCTGGGGGGCGCCCTGTCCGGCCTTTTGAGTATCCCCTCCAGTCCCCCTTGTGGACACCCGGGTACTAGCCCAAATGTCCGCCTCCTCAGCAAGCTTCCGGGGATTGGTCAGCTTGCTATCCACCAGGTGTTGACGCAGTTCAGGGAAACATTTTTCGAGCAGGTGTTCCTTCAGTACTAAATCAAACAACCCCTCGTAGTTCCTCACTTCACTGCCCAGAATCCAACCCTCTAGTGCCTTCTTTGCATAGTCCAGGAAGTCCACCCAATTCTGTGTGCCCAGTTTGTGACTACCCCGGAACTTCTGTCTGTACTTTTCGGGTGTTAGTCCAAACTTTCTTATGAGCGCCACCTTCATGGTGGGGTAGTGGGTCTGCTCATCCTCCTCTAGGGCCAATAAAGCATCCCTACCAGCTGGAGGCATGTACCTGTACAATCCCCCTCCCCAGTACTTCTCTGGAACCCCATGGGCCCTTAACGAGACCTCATAGGCCGCTAGCCACTTGGCAATATCGTCGCCCACTCCATAGCTAGCTACTATGTCCTTTGGCAGGTAGGGTTTGGGTTCCCTAGTGAACTCTTGGTCTTTGCTGCCACCATTAGGAACAGTGTGTGCCCCGACTCTTAGGATCTGAAGATCTATCTCTTTCAGCCTTAGCTCATGAGCCATCCTCTGTTCCTCCTTCTCTTTCTCCAGCCTTGCTAAGTCCCATGTGAGCTGTCTTTTCTCCCTCCGGTCTGTTAACTCCACTTCAGACAAGCCACCGCTAGAGGCACTGCTGCCCTTCCTGGAAATGGTTCTGGGCCCCGCTACTAGGTTCCCCACCTCAGGTTGGTACATCCCAGCCCCCTCGCTGTCAGGCTCTCCATCCCTGTCTTCCTGCTCAGCCTTGCTTTCTCGTCGTGCCTCCCCCCAAGCCCTTAAGCTGGTTTGGAGTGCACCCTTCTTTGCTCCTGGGGGACAATACACCCCCTCCCGCTGACAAAACTCCCTGAGTTGGGCCACAGTATAGGTTTCCAGGTCTTCTAGCACAAACTCCATTTTGCCCACTCAGAACAGAAGACAGGTTTTTACAGAAGCAATGCAGGGGGGTACCTTTAATAATACCTCCTCCCACCACCAGAGTAAATTTGGAAAAAACAAAAACTCACAATTAGGAAGGCCGCTTTGAGAAAACTCCAGGTTTAGGCCTATGGACTACCCACAGTTATTGTCGAGTATGCGTAGGCACAGCTCAATCCCGCCGCTGAACACCAATTATGTTAGAAAAACCCCACTCTCACACCGGAAAGGGTGGTGGTAACGGGATTTTTCCAGACATACACAGTGGTAGCTTGGCTCGAGTGGTCAGGGGTCAGGCACCGTGTTAAGCATACGCAATACCCATACAATAACCATGCGTGCATCCGTTCCAAAAACGACACTACACCTTAAAAATTATACTGAAAATATATCTCTTTATCTTCTTTTCTCTTAGTTGCTGATTAAATAAATAATAATACAATCACAGTACACAAGGCTTTTTCTGTGGAAGGGTACGTCAAATAAATACTGTCTTAACGATTCAATAAATAAGGTAGATCATAAATAATCAAGGCATAAATATAAGTGCATTACATTACAGGCAATTAAATATTATGAGGCAATAAATACTGTACGACAATAAATATTGTGAAACAATAAATACTGTGAGGCAATAAATAGGATAAATACAATAAATACAGTGCTCTCAATAAATAATAAAAGCCAACAGTGACATTTGTAAATCAGTTCACATTCCTGAGGTACTATGGGATGATTTGACCCAATCCCAGCTTGTAGAGATTTGGATGGCCTGAGGGGTATACTCCCTAGCTTGGACAAGGCTGAGGCCTAAACTGAGGTAGATCAAGGGGGAATCTAGAGATCTGGCTCTCCCACACTACACAACCCCTCTGTATTAGTCTCAGCTCACCCCTGGCACAATCAAGCTGGTTCCAGCACCCTAGGTTAGTCTCTCGGGGCTCCACAGGGCCTTAGGTGCCCTCTATTCCACTTACTGCACTTTTTATGAAGCTCCGACGTCGCTGGAGTCGAGTCGACGCCGTGAGGCGGCTCCGGTTCGATGTCGGCGGCCTCGGCACAATGTCAGTTCTTGACGACGTCGATAGGCGACTCCGGTTCGATGTCGGCGGCCTCGGCTCGATGTCGACCTCCAGTTCGATGCCGTCGGGCTGTCTTGGCTCGATGTCGACTTCGGGCAGCTCCGGTTCGATGTCGGCGGCCTCGGCTCGATGTCGACCTCCGGCTCGATGACGTCGGGCTGTCTTGGCTCGATGTCGACTTCCGCCGGCTCCGGAGTGCGACCTCCACTCCCGACCTCCGGCACGATCCTCTTCAGGTTCCGGCGACTCCGGAGTGCGATCTCCACTCCCGACCTCCGGCACGATTCTCTTCAGGTTCCGGCGACTCCGGAGTGAGATCTCCACTCCCGACCTCCGGCACGCTTCACCTCGGTCTCCGGCGACTCCGGAGGGCGGACTTCACTCCCCCGTCGACGCCGCTCACTTGACCTCAGGTGTCTTCCTCCTCGACCTCTGGTACTCTCCACGACCTCCGTCGGCGCCCTCTCTCGACCTCTGGCGGCTCCGGGTACGACGTCTGCTTTCCAGTCAGCGCCGCTTCTCCACCTCGGGCTCCAGGCTTCTCGACGTCGGACTTCAGGTAGTTACCAGTAACCAGGTCAGGTACTTGCTGTTCTTTACTTTTAAGGCCTATTCCTGCTGTCCAGGTCCTTAAGATGGTTTTTCTTGCTTTCTCCCACACAGGGCTCCAGGCTGGGCTCAGTCAGTAGGGACTAGTATCAAGGGTGGGTTTATGGACCCCACTCCAGGCACAAGTTTTCACCCCTGCTGCCTCACTCCAACTGTCAACTCTGGCTTAGCTTCCCAACATTCCAAACCGCCTCCAACTGTCACAGGGTTCCAGAATGTTGCAGAAGGTTCTAGTAGGTTCCAGTGGGTTCTGATGATGTCACAGGTGGCCACCATTTTGTGCTCCAGGCCCTCAGACAGAAGTTCCAGGGGTAGATAAAATGGCTCCCTGAATCTGCATCAATACTAAAAAGTCTGGTGGTTCCCAAAAAGGAAAAAATACTAACAGGGTTTGAGGCAAAAGTCGGACAAAATAAATAATGATGAGGAGGGACCACCCAAAGGGCTGACAGGTCTAACACTCCTTAATACCCTGTACCTTTAAAACTCCTAACTACTGCTTAACGCTACCCCTCCATGAACCCCAAAAACCCTTTACTAGCCCTTAATGATACCCTTTCCTGTACCCTACAAGCGCTGTAATGCTACTCTTCCCCAAACTTTAATAAACCCTACTCTCTCTTAATGCTAACTATCCCTGTACCCTAAAAACCCTAGCTACCCCTTAACGCTACCCTTTTTTTAACTTAAAAAAACATTACTGCCCCTTAATGGTACCCATCCATGAACCCTAAAAACTCCTTACTACCCCTCCACTCTACCCATGCATGAACCCTGAAAGGTCCCTGGTACCCATTTATGCTACCATTTCCCAGGAGCGGCCAGTCCATTGGGGCTGAGGGGCCACGCCCCTCCAACTTTCGCCCCTCATGAACAGTCTCTGGCAGGCTGCACAACGGTCAGCCTGACAGACTGTTCAATTTCAGTTCAAGCAGCCAGGAGCCAGACATGCGCATTTAGCGCAGGCTCCTGGCTGCCTGAGCTGAACTTTGCTGGGTTGAGAAAGTCACAGCTCCTGTGGGCGTGATGTCCTCAGCTTAGCAAAGGTCATGGAGGCCCTCTGCTCAGTGACGAGGGGTAGTGTCACTGATTGTCTCGCACCTAGGCCCTTCAGTTTTAAGCCCTGAAGCGCCCAGGGTCGAGTGTCAATCAGTGACACTACATCACAGAGTGGGGTGGGGTCAGCAGTCTCACTGACCACATCCAACTCTGTGATGACGTTGGGACTACTGCCTTCCCTTGAGGAAAGGCCACAGTCCCAAGCCTCCTGGAACCTCCGAGGCAGAGCTGGCTGCAGTTAAGTGTTTTTCTTTTACACTGTTTGGTGCGTGCATGTATTTATGAATGTTTGGTGAAGAGTGTTGTGAATGGATGTGTTTGTGTGCGTGCATGTGTGTATGTATTAATGTTTGGTGAAGAGTGTTGTGAATGGATGTATTTGTGTGTGTGTGTGTGCGTGCGTGCGTGTGAATACATTGCTTTGAGTGTTATGTGTATGTGTGCATGAGTGTGAGAGTGTGTCCCGTCCGCCCATCTCCCTCCAAAACTTACCGGCCACCACTGCCATTTCCCTAACCATGGAAACTCCTGTCTGCCCCTCAATGCACACCCAGGGACTCTGGCTAATGAAAGCAGTGGGACAATAAGAGTGAACTACTGAGAAGAACTGGGCATTAAATTACTGAGTCTCTGGGTAATTTATCATTTCTAAGTCGATCCTTGGGTCCCACTAGCAGTCCCTGTTATTTATATTGCCTCTTCCCTCGCTGCAGCTATCAATGCTTCTGGGTTTGGCAGCTCTGGGAAGGAGTTACCGGTTGATATCAGGGACGTCATTAGAAGGACCGCAATGGTGTTGAGCAAAATGGAAAAGATAACCTCTTTAAAAAGTTAGAAGAACGGTTTTAGGACAGCAGTGGAAGCACTTTCAGGATTACATTCTGCTGTTTATACATGGAGGAGCTGTTCTGCATTGGCATTTGGATGAAATGTGCACCACCCCAATAATGGAGCCATTTGCACAATATCTGATGTTTTGCTGTTCTACCACAATTTTATAATACCATTGCCACAACCTGTTATGATTACATTAATGCAAATTTAGAGATAACTGTGCAAGCATTGTTTGTTCTCATTTTCTGCAATTATTGGTGGCAAATTAGTACCAACCCCCAAAATAATATGTCTGTGAATGACAAAATACACCAAACATTAATACGTAACTATTTTTCATAAAAAAGGTCTATGTAAGTAAGGTAAACTTCTCTTTTTTTGGTCCGGCTTCACAGCACAGCTTTCTGAGTTACATATTTTAGCAATTCTTTAAAATATGCATAGAGCGGGCTTTGGCTTGGCTACATCTAGAGGAGTATTACTCTTTCATCTCATGCTATTCAGCTGGCCATTTATCAATCCGCCTTCCAAGAAGTGTTTCAATTAGAATGCACAAGAGATTATTTATTGTAAATTGTAAAAATAAACTCAACTAACATAACATAACATGAACTTTTGTATAGCGCACGTATCACACGAAAGTCTCAAGGCGCTAAATAACAGATGTATATTGTTACTCAACTCAATGGTACTCATTTTATCGACCTCAGATGGATGAAAGGCTGAGTGGACCCGCCGGGATTAGAACCTGTGACCATGAGGTCGAACACAGGCCCCTACAGTGGATGCATTTGTCCACTGCGCCACCAGACCCGACTATGGGCCCCATTATGATGGCGGGCGGACACCGTAACGGTAAACGAGACCGACCGCCAGAGGTGTGGCGGTCCCACTATGCCAATTAGGATGCAACCGCCACCCTGGGGGCTGCGTCCCGCACCTTTTACATTGCGGCCGGCGGTGCTGTAAGCAGCATCCGCCGCAATGTAAAATATGTATGTTGTGCATTGGCATGCACAACGTGACAGGCACCGCGCGGTGCCTGCCACCTTGTCCATGCCAATGAAGGGGGGTATCATGGGTACCCCCCAAGTGCAGCCAACCACCCCCCCAACCCCCGGGGGCTTGCAATGGCCCCCAAAGCCATTTACTGTATGCCTTTCCACCATGGAAAGGCATACACACCGCAGGCATGCTATTATGGATGGCAGTGCCTGCAAGGCACCGCCACCATAATGTTTGCCTTTTCTGCCCGGCCGGCAATCCGACCGGCGGAAAAACAGCAGATGGCCATTTTGTCTACCGCGGTACCCCCACCATAGTAATATGGCAGGGGTAAATTGTGCCGTGATGTCTTGCGGATCGCCACCGCCCGCCACCGCCGGCCGGGCTCTGGCGATCCGCACGACATGCTAATAGACCCCTAAGTTTTTTGTCACAGGTATTTTATTCCAATATGCATTCTACACACATGCTAGCATTTTAGAAAAGGAAAGAGGAAGATTTAAAACAAATAATCGGGAGAATGTATTTCCCCCAGTGACTTCTATTGAAACAGAGGCAATTTCAGGTGGGGGACAACCAAAATTAAGAGATTTTGGCTTAATAAATCAGAAGCCTCCCACCTGTATCGGGCCTATTGGCTTATATGATTCTACACTAAAAGCAACATGATTTGCTACTTTTTCCCAGGATTGTCAAAGGCAGTAGGACATGCTTTAATATGATAAACATCTGTGTGCACAAAGCATGCCAACAGCATTTTGAATGGCTGTGTTTACATTTACATCAAAGCCAGACCCAATGACTTTGCCAGTGCTTGTTTAATCCCTTTAACGCACTGAATGCAGTCCAGCAGTGGTTCTTAACCTGTGGACAGGGGACCCCTTGTGTCCGTGATGCCTACTCAGGGGGTTTGTGACTGCTTAGAAACTTAAATATTAAAAGATTGATATATATAAATAAACAAAAATAAAATGGTAAATTTTTTAATTTTCTGTAAACGTGAAGCAATTTAAAAATGGGGGCTCAAAATTACGTTGGTTTCTTCAGTTTTGATTTGTGGGAGCAGTGCAAATGTAGCAAACAGAAAATACTATGGGCAATGGGTGGCCTCAATTGAATTTAGAAAAGTTCCAACATTCTCATTATAATTAAAATGTAGATTTTTTAAATATTTGTTTTGTGAATTAAATTAATTATTTAATCATTTATGTGTTTGTTTGATGAATGCTTGTTTCAGTAATGTTTTGCCCGAAATTGCTTAGTCTGGGGTCCCTGGATTTCAATAATCACTCAGTTAGGGCCCCTGGATTACAGTGATAATTAAGGGGGGTCTACAGAAGTCGAAAAGTTACGAACCACTGCAGTACAGAATAACAGTGAACTCGTCAACTATGCTTTATTCATCACACACGCCAGACAACGCGGAGGCTATAGCTAACAGGACTCGTTGCCCCCGGACCTTTCATTGTAGTATACGTGTTGCTACACGAGACTCTATAGTTGCTGCACAGGCACGAGCGTGTCGGTGTCCATGGAAACAGGGTGACTTCAGATCACGCAGCGCGGGATTGGAGGTGAGAAGAGCCGGTGTAGGAAGCGGTCAAGAGGGCGCACTGTACTGTACAGACTCGCCATTCTGCTTTTGCAGCTCGGCTTTAACGGCCGTCTGGAGCTACCGTCGTGAACAACAAGCCCAAGTGCCGAGGTCTTGAGCAGGTAGCTACAGTGACGCTTGAACGGCAGCTGAAACCTACACAGAGCACCAAGCACAAGGGCACTAACGCCTCTTTCCGCTCTCTCCTAGTATGGAAGTGTGGGGTACACCAGTACGGGGAACGGCCGTGCAGGTGAGGAGGTCTACATTCTTGAATCCCACTTTCCCATTTTAAGACTTTCTAAGACTGCTGTATATATTACTGTGACGTTTAAGTGTACCGATATTAATTGTATAATGCCACCCTTGCTGGCCACTTGTTGATGCACCTTGCATTTTTCAAATGTTCAATAAATAATTTAAGTGGCGACATTGTGTTTTTTTTTCTTTTTCACGCAATCGGGGAGTCTCGTGTGTTTTCTATTTCTGATACGTATTGTTCTAGAACTGGTTCTGTTATGACGCAAACATCGCATAAACAATAGACGTTTTGATTCTTACCTAGGATACCACATACGTTCCAAGTTGCGGTGCTTTTTGTGTGATGTACATTTAGTGTTTGAAAGGGTAAATTGCCTGATAGTTGGTTCGTTCCGTGCCAATAAGCATTTTGCAAATCATTTGTTTATGTTTTTTGTAGGCCCCTGGAAGGCTGGAAGTCATTGGAGCTGAAGGTACGACGACAAAACGTTGGCTGCATGCATGGATGTTGAAGTACTACAAGTATGATGTTTTGATGTTACAATAAGTCTGAAATGCTTCTGATTCCTTGGCTGTGGTATATTTTTAGAAACGTAGGTGACTACCACGTAACCTTAATAACTTTCCCCAAACTATTACCCCGCATTCTTGCTCACTTTCCTGTTGTAGGATTGCTGCTATCAAAGGTGTTTTAGTGATGTCAGTTTGAAGTTCTTACGTAGTGTGTACATTTTGCGACTTGTTATTAATACGTGTTAAGTAAAATTGTTAGTATTTTCTGAACGTGTTTAGAACTCAAAGGATTGTATGAGTCGCTGTTTTGCTGAGGTTAAGCTATATTTAAAAGTTATCACAACATATACATAGTAGATGATCTAATAGTTTATTAACAAGGTCCCATTTATTTTTACCGATAGCCTCGCCTGTGTGTGATATCCTGATTTGGGTGCAATGCATTCTCTCCCTAGTTATCTTGTACCTTCAGCTCAGCCAGTGCGTGCGTGTACGCGTGTGATGTAATAGAATGTTGGTGAGTGCCTGGCTTGGGAGATTGTCAGTTGGAGAGAGTTGGCTGAGTAGTAGGATCAGTGGCGCCCCGTGCAGGTAAGGGCGGTGGGCAGGGCAGGGTTGTGGGGGTGGAAGTGACAAACAACAGAATACGGAAAATAAAATAAATAAATAAAACCACTTACCTTACGATCTGCGTCAAAGGTGCCTCAGGGCTGTGGGGTGCATGCAGGGTGCGGGCACATGTTGTGCCCCCGGTGTGCATGCAGCCCAGTACCTGCATGGACTGCACCAGTCCATGCCTTGCAGGTCTGCCTTTGACGTGCCCATTGTGGTGCGCACGCAAAAGAACCACAACGTGACCAAAAAAGTCATGATATGGCGGGCGGTGCGCACGTTGGGTTCGCAGTCCCATACCCACACTGCCAAACTCATAAACAGGCCCAATGTCTTTAAACATTCCTGCCGACATGTAAACAAGCCCTCACAAAGACAAACAATCTGGATTTAATGTGCTAACACATGCAAAATTAGCGTGCGGCAGCGAGACCCATAGGAGGGGGCCATCAGGGACAGACAGAGAAGGCTTTAGTTTTACAGTAGTCCCTCATGCAGTTTAACAGAAGCAATGGAGTGGTGCTTGAAGTATACACCCAAACAGCCAGTATCATTAGGTGGGAGATGAACATTCTACTGGGGTGAGCCAAGACATGAATGGCAAAGTCTCTGGAAAATGGGCAAAAGAAACTGGTTAAAGAAAGCAAATAATTGAAAAAGGGTTTGGTGACCAGACATCCCAGATTTCCCCAGACAGTTCCAGTGTCAGAGGAGTGACCCAACACTTTTCTCAATTTTAAATACCTGTTCCGGTTTTGGGGCATAGTCCAAATCATCCTGCAAAGCAGCACTAATATGTAAAAGAGCATCTCTGAAGTCTGAAATAATTTAGTAACAGCCCAGGAGAAGGTTGACTGCATGCTCCCAGAAGTGGGGAGGAGGGCATGAGGTCTCAGATTAGAAGTACTGCTATAGCTAATGCTATGTAAGCGTTGCCTAGTAGTGTCTGTCTGTCTGTCTGTCTGTCTGTCCGTCCGTCCGTCCGTCCATCACCTACTGGTGGTCGCAAGTAGGTAGTTATAGTTAGGACCTGAGATATATATATATATTACCTTCTCATAGAGTCCTTCAGAACTAGCCGCAACCAGATAATATATGCAATTTTATTAAGGTGAACATTAAGCTCCTGGTGCAAAGCAAATAAAATCTTACGACTGATGCGTTCCGGCTGAAGCCTTCAAAAGGGTCTCACCGGTACTCGAAGTGGACCACATTTTATCACAGTCCTTCCTCAATCTCGCTGACCCACAAAACACTAGAGCGACAACTCCGAGAACGCTAAACAATCACTTTTTATCCTACATTTTCGAACATTATTGTCTTAATTTGTAGTCAACATAATGTTCTTGAGCGCCCTGGTTTCATGGTTCTTGTTCACAATACAATCCATTAACACAACCTCCCATGAGCATTTTGCAAATTCAGAATACACAATTTCCATTTACAATTTTTGGTAGTTTTTTATTTTTTTTAAAAACCTATTTGATTGGATTTTGAAGGTATATAATGAGCCATTGCTCGCAATGAACATGTAAAACATCGAATACATCCAAGGTACCTACATTTGTAAATGAACTGGAACCCCTGCATAACATGCAGGCTACACAACATGAACATGACACAGAACATTTAAAACCCCACAAAATTGATTTAGTTAGGACATATTCGACCACCAGTAACATTAGTATATTGTCTAAGCTGTTCAGGGACTGGGATCTCATGAGGGAGCCATTCTATACAGGGTCTATGTTCTACAGTGGCGGTTGCAATTTTTGGTAGTTTAAACATTTCAATTTAAAAAATATTATACTTACAAGATATAAAGTGCAATCATGTATTTAAATGTTTTTATTTCATCATCATACAAAAGTGCTTTGTACTTTTAAAGTGCATGATATATAATTCTTATAACACCTTCATATGCTTAGGGAATTCCCATTCAATCATCATATGAAGTGCATCATATGTATAATGTGCATAATGCATAGTTTCTCTTAAAGTGCAATTACATTCCAGGATAATCTCTATCCACTATTAAAAACACAATGCCCAATTATAAATGATATATTACAGTACATGATTATTCTCAAAGTGCATTTAACTTCTTGAATAACTACCATCATGTAAAGTACATTATGCTTTTAAAGTGCCTGTGCATCATTAATTACCTTTTTGGAGTTCTTTTTCCAAAACATCAATGTCCTTTCTAAAGGGTAACAAGTCAAAAGTATAGGAAGAGTAAAATATCATTTGAGATTAGGGGTAAAGAATGTTCCATCCAACGTTAGTTATAAAGAGAGAAAGAGAGACAAAACTGGGCGGGGAAGGGGGCGGGGAAGGAGAATAAAAGGGTATAAATAGAGGATGAAGAAGGAGGATAAGTTTATAGACCAGAGAGGGTTTTGGAGACAGGATAAATTGGCGCTAAGGCAGATGAACGGACAGATAGAGTCAGAAGAACAAAGAACCAATGCTTAACGGTGCAAACAGGTCAGGGGAATACCCAAAACCCCTGTATAAGGTGTGGGCAAAAGCCCATACCAGAACAATTATAAGCAAGTCCTATGCACACGTGACAATAGAATTTAATTTGATCATAGCAAAGATAACAGGGTTCAAAGAGCAATGGAAAGATGTTTTTTTAATTCAAAACGTTGTCTTTCATCAATACAAAGAGCGCCAGCCGACACGTGTTTCGTCAACAGTACAACAACTGTGACTCTTCAGGGCCAAATGAGCAATGTTATGTGAAAAGGATCGAAAGCCGTCGGGATTAAAAGTAAAGTAGTCTCCCACGGGTCGGTGCGACCAGGAAACCAACGGGCTGTGTATGTCGGTGCGTTAAAGCTGAGCTTGCTTCCGAAGTGCAACATATAGCTCATCATCAGTATTATGGCCCCAAGGTATTGCAGCCCCCAATGCTATTATCAGTCATGATTCCTCTTTTCTTAATTATTTCTCTTGATCCCCACCTTTCAAATTGGCTCGGAAATGCTTGATTCCATAATACTTAAATGTTGGGAGACGTCGACCATGGAATTGTTCAAAGTGGCATGCCATGGGGTAATTTTTGTCACCATCCGTAATTGCTCTCATGTGTTGGAGAATCTTTATTTTTAAATTAAAAATGGTGCTCGCCACATATAGTTTGTTGCACCCACAACTCAATATATAAACAACATGATCTGTGTTAGAAGTAGTCCTGTCATTGGTCATGACCACTTGGCCCTCCTACATCTCAAGCCATATTTGCATGCTTTGCAAGAGCTGCATGTTATGAATCCTATCATGTTCATATATAGCAAATTTCTTTGTTGTTCCTTTCCCTGATCAAAATGGCTAGATGTTTAAATATCTCCAATGATCTTGCCTTTTTGTAGGTTATCTATGGGCCCATAGACACAGTCTCCTTGAGATGTTCATCTTTTTTCAAGACATGCCATTATTTTGCAAAATCATTTTGATACTAGGTTGTGCCATATTCTATTCTAAAAATAGTATTTTCACCTTATGATTATTTTTGTTAAAAATGTTACTTGTGGGTAGAGAAACTGTTCTCTTGTCTTTTCATTAGCTCTTCTTTTAGCATTTTCTAATATGTTCCTGGGGTAACCTCTCTCAAGGTAGCGATAAAAAATATTACATATCTCCTTGTTGTATAGTGCCTCCATTAAACATATTCTTTTGGCCCTCACCATTTGACTATATGGAATACTCCACTTAAGAGTATTTGGATGGCCACTATTGGCATGCAACAGAGAGTTTATGGCAGTTGGTTTTCTGTTTATCTTTGTTGTCCGTTGATTAGCAACTACCTCCAACTCTACATCCAAGAATTCACAGCGCACCCAACGTTGTGTATTTGTAAATTGTAAGTTAAGGTTATTTTCAAGAAATGCATTCAATTCAGCTTCATTTCCTTCCCACTAGATAAATGGTCTATGAATTGAGTCCGTAGTGCAATTTTTGTGACAAATCGTTCATTTTCATCGGACAGGCCACCTCCTTCTCCCACCACCCCATGAATAAATTTGCATAGGTGGGGGAGAAGAAGGTGCCCATTGTCATACCTTGCTGCTATAAATAATATTTGCCATTAAAGATGAAAACAATGCGGGTGAGGCAATACCTTAGCATATCCAATAACATCCAAGTGTGATCAAGCCACTCTATCGATCGATCTCTTGAAAATTATTCACATGCTTGAATTCCTCTATTATGCTAAATGTAAGTATACCTTGATATTACATCCAATATAACCATTATGTATTCTTGCTACCATTCAACATGATTACATTTTCTCAAAAAGTTGATTGAATCTTTCAAATATGAGGGCAGGTTGATGACATATTCCTGTAAAAATAGATCCAGATGCCTAGTGCTGTTTCTAATAGGTTCTCCCCGGTGAATTTTGAGTGTTCTTATGTATTTTGGGAAGAATGTAAATAGTGGCAATCTTTGTCTTTTCCACTTTAAGATATTGATATTCTTCCCATTCCAAAAGATTCAGATCATACCATGATTTTAATTTTAAATGGTATTCCTTTTCCAATTCCTCCAATAAATTCCTTCGGAGGCAGGTGTAATATGAGGTGTTCAATTGCTCCTTAACATCCATTAAGTATGTTTTTTGATCCATCAGGAACATATTACCCCCCTTATCCGAGGGCTTTATAATCAGCGAGGGATTATTTCTCAAATCCTTGATATCCTTCCAATCCTTCATGGAAAAGTTATCCTTTTTTGGGGTATTTTGCCATTTCCTTCAGAGTTCATTCAGATCTTCAAAGCCCATCTCTTGAAATAAATCAATCCGGCTCCCTGGGGCAATTAGGGACAGAACTTGCTTTTTTATTTCAATCCACTTTCCACTTGATAATCCATTTGAAATCCCATTTCTCTTATAATGTTCCAGGACATTGCATCTCCTTATCCTTGATCCTCTGATCCACTTTCCGTGTTCATTTGTGTGGATGAATCCACACTATTATCAACAATGGCTTCTGCAATTTGGGACGAGTTTCCTACATCTTCCGTTGTTAATCCATAGATAGTATTGAGATTAGGGATATCTGAGATTTTAAACATTGAGAGTTTAGATTGTGTTAGAGCATTAGTAATACGTTTCTTAAGTTTCATTTGATGCAATTTGTGGAGGTTCAATTTTCTAGTGTATTTGTACAGTTCAGTTCGTGAATCTATAAAATCGGAATGCGCTTTTGGGCAGAATGTTAAACCCAAATTAAATAATCTATCTTGATTGCGATTCAACTTGACTGATGATATATTTATCAAAGGGGATTTTTAAGGATTGAGGAAGGAAAAAGGTAATGGCTGGGATGCCAGCCTGTCTCTTTTAAATGATCAAGAGCCTAGAGCCAAACATTCGGTTCGAGCAAAGCTTCAAACTTTCTTGACTCGCGCCCTATATGCCAGACCATATTGTGGAACAAATGAATAAATAAGTGCTGCACTAGAAAGTCTCTATTAATAGTAGTATCCAATAGGTTATAGTGTAGAGAATTTCTGTTAGTAATAATTGTTAGAAAAAAATAAAATCAGATTTATATAGCGAAGCTTTTTACCCCGTTAGGGTGTCCAGGCACTGTCCATGGGCACTGGGAAATTAATGATTTTCCCAGAATCACAGGATGTTGAGCCTTTCGCCAAGACTCGAACCCGAATCTCCAGATCCAGAGTTGACTGCTCTGTCCGTTGCACCACATCCTCTCCTGACACTTGTATGCAAGGGTTAAACTTTAATCATAAAGAATATGGCATGGAAGAGTGGATGACAAGGGTATAATCTGCTCTAAGAAAGTCTCCATAAAGTAGGTCCATGTAGCAAACTTTGAGTCAACTGGAAAGCAAAAACATTTGTCAAACACACACATACAGGAAAACATCCTGCATCCTAGTCATTTACTACACATCACTGTAAGCAGATATGCCTAATTCATGCAACGCGATGTTATCAGATGGCTTCATGTCACGGAGCAGCCAAAGCCCCAGTCCTAGGCTTTTATTTTACAACCAGCTACTTTCAGGTTAATTCATACATCAGGAACAAATGAAGTGCTCCATGACTAAGAAATGCAGAATTCCTCAAAATTGAGCCACAGGAGTTGGTCCATGCGCCCTAAGTGTCAAGAAGTCATTTAGCAACCTTGGCAAAAGAAATGTTAAAAATAAATGAATTAAGACCCCCAGTGGTGGCCATGTTAGGTGAGGACACATAGAACAAATTTGCCTAAGCAAAGTTTTGGTCCTAAAACCAAGTTGCCCAAGGCAGCAGATCTGGGACCCAAACAACTTGCATAACAGAATTGCAGTCTAGTGCAACTAACGTTACTTTGTGCTAGCGATTACCCTAATATATGCTAATATGATTCCAAAAAGTGTTGTTGCACAGTGACAATCTGTTAGTCTGGGATCTGGTCCTCGGCACGCGTCTGGGGTCAGCATTGTTGGCAGAGCTGCAGAAGCAAGATTCCATTCTGGTTTCTTCAATAGCTTATGCTAATTTTCTCTTCTAGGATAGCAATCTTAGTTGCATTTCCTGCAGAAGCTACTTGTGTCTACTACAACCCTCTACTGAAGTTCACATGGTTAGGGAATAAGAAAATGTTACGTTTATATCAGAAATGGTCACAGTGCTCATTGTGCTATAGTAATTACCTGTCTGGCATGTGAGAGAATGTAGCATAAGGCCTAGTGCGCCACCCTTGGAGCTGGGGAACAGGGTTCGAGTCTCTGCAGGAGTTGTGCTTATGTAAACTGGTGCTCATGTAAAGTGTTCTGAAACATTAGGTCAAGGTTAATTGATAAAATTAATGAACAGAAGGTTGAGAAAGTGAAACAAAATAAAACATAACTAAAGGAAAACTAAAGGTAAACTGCAAACACTGTGTAGCTTTAAAAAAAAAAAAGCTCTTGCCACCAGAGCGGATGAGAATCAGTACTTGGGCCACAAGATTACTGATAAGAGAGAAACACAAGAAAGAACGCTTTAACCAATAAAAAGGAAGGAAAAGTAAAGTGACAAGCACACAGACAAATCACAAGTGAAGGTGTAAGCTCTTTTTAAGATATATTCAATACAATGAATTTCACAAGCACAGCGCAAGCGCTGTGCAGGCGAAACCTAAAAATGATGTATTGAATTCCCAGCTAGAGCAGTACATTTAAAAAGAGGAAATTCTTTTTGGTGTCAGGTGTTGTTCAGAGGTTTTCCATTGTTCCCCCAAACTACCATAGTTTGCTTGTAGGATATCCTCTATACTTTGTGTCTGACATACTTCAAGGTTTTGACTTGTTTTCCCTCTATTAGAGTTGCTGCATTAGATATTTAACCCATGTTTATATTTCCACATTTATTATCTACTTAAGTAGTCTTTTCCAGTCGACTATGATGTTATCCAGTTGCATCATGCACAAAGAGCTCTCTCTCTTTTTGTAATTCTTTGTGTGTCAATGGTCTTTTTGTGCATTTTGGTTTTTATTCTACCAGAATTTCTATGGATTATATATCATCAACTTTTGTATATCTCTGTATTTGTATATTTTTGTTATTTTTTCTATAAATGTCACTCCAAAGCCCTTTGTTTGCTGAGTGATCCAGATGCATTTCTTTCTACCGCAACAAGGACTTTCTCTGCATCAACTGTTATTATTGATTATGCTACATCAAGTTCTACTGACATGTCAGTGGTTCTCATGACAGTTGAAGTTAGTTCAGCAAGCAGTATGCCAGAAAAGGGCTTTTTTAATTATGTGAACTAATTTTCCATTTAGAGCATTTATTGTTTTTCGTTATATTCTATTCAATATGTTAAAAATTGTTGTTTGTAAGTCATATGTGTCTGCATTTCACACATTTCTTTTGCTAGTTCTGTTTTTGGTTGGTATATTAGTTATCAGTGATTATAGCAAAATGGCCCTGCATGTTATACCTTATTGACTGACCATGTCAGGTTAGTGCCAAGGTGAGCCATATGATTCCTGGTTTAAGTTTTAAGTATTTGCTTCTACCATAGCAGACGGAGTATATCGCTTGGCCTATATCATTATAATTTACTGAGTTCCGTTATTTATGATTATGTGAGAGGAAATTTGTGATTCATAGGTCTCATTTTTGGTTACCACAAAACATCAATACAAGCCTAAACTTGTATGGGCTCAGCAGTATTACTCCCAGACATGGTTCCTCAATCCTGCCTACAGATTTGCTTAGTTCTTTAATATTCACTCTCTGTGCCATTTTTATAATATAATATTTTATTAGCATTTTCAAGACCTTTAAAAAAAGGTTTACATTCAAGTGATTTAAAGTGTCATAATCAATTACATTACTCCTTACAATCAGCACATGAGCAGGCCCAGACTGCTGTGCTTCTACCCCCAACAGCAATCACAACCTAAACTATTTGAGTCTCATAAGCAATGTTCCCTCTAATATTCTTTCTCTGTGTGTGGCAGTATAAGGTCTCTGTGCGCTGCAACTAAGGCTATGTGCGCCGGGAACCAGACCGCTCGTGTGGGTGCAGCGACAAATATCACTCCAAATTTTTACCTAAAAAAGTGAAAAGAGAGTGCATTTCCACACATGTAGCGCCATATGAAGTGTCTTAAGACAGGTTTTCAATTTAGAAATAGACGCAATGACATGAATTGGTTACACAGGCAAGTACACTTTGGGTTTAGAAAAGCACAGGACTCCAATGGTGGTACCATAATACGATTTTACTAAAGATGCTCAACTGGAGCACTGTTCATAGGGTGGGGAATGTTGCGAGACTATACAAGATCACATATATACACAATTACATAACATATTTACAATTTGATGTGCAAGCTACGGAGTAATGTCTGGCTTTCCCGTCGGAGATAGTTTGTCACCAGTCCAAAAACAAGCCCCCTACAGCAAGTCGTTGTAACAACCTCTGAGTTAAAGTAACTTGTGGTAAAGTCACAGTCGGGGTAGTGAATACTTTGCAAAGGCTAGTCGTTGTTGAGACTGCGAGGTAAAGGAGGTTTCCCGTGATTAATATTTCTGCTGGAGAGAGTTGTTTGCCTAGTTCCAGTTTTGACTCATAAAGTAGTACAGAGGGTTAATATGGCTGTTTCAAAAATGTGTATGACGTGTCAAAGAGCTGCTTGCAATCTGCATGGTATAGGTTAAAGTTATGTTTTTTTCCTTATCTTTCACTATACTAATGATGGTAAAAAGGGCTGGTTTGGGTAGAAATACATTCTTATTAGTAAAGACAACCCTAACCACTCCAGTACGTTTTAACCCCTAGACTTCTCCTGCAACCGCTGACTCAAATTAAGCACTAGCAACACAGTATGTTGCCTTCTGTTAGGGCTCTAATTGAGTTTCAGATTAGAACTTTGAGGTATGAGTTCTCGCCTCAGCATTCAACCCCTTTATGAAAGTATAGCGGTTGGCACAAGCCACGATCCAAACCACCAGCTGCACAGGATTTAGGGCAAAACAGAAAAACTGTTCACATAGATGATTTTATAGCTCCCAATCCAAACTACAAGTAATGTTTGTATTTACCTGTGTTTTATATTGCAGGACAAATATGTGATAGTATTTTCAAGGCACATTTTATTTGTTCTTAAAAAATTAACATATATGCTTTTTAAAATTAGATGAATATATTGAACCACATTCTGCCTGCAAAGCTAATAAAACAGCATCCGCTTTACAACTACTTCAACTGTCCTGCGTTTTCATTTTTTCTTTGTTTTGGCATTGAAACGTAGAAGACCAAAAGGTTCTGTTTTTTTTTTTTTTTGAGTAATTTGTTTATTGGTTTCAATCACAGCCATACATACATGATTGGACGACATATTCAAGATTTTCAACATAGTGAGGAACAGCCATTCGTTCCCAATGCATAATATACCCTCCCCTCACATCCTACTTGCTTATTCATCTCCATTTCAACAGGAGGCGATACACAGAGATTCCCTCGATATGCATTCCAATGCGACCACTTCTTATCCCATTTCTTGGGGCACCCCCGAGCCTTAAAAACTTTGGTCTCTGCTAGCATGCATCTATCCATCTAGTTAGCCCACAAGGTGACGAGTGGTGGGTTTACTCCCCCCCCAGCCTCTGGCCAGTTCTCGCTTCACCAACGTATATCCCAGTGTTGTGAAGTGCTGTTCAGTTTCCGTGAGGTCAGTTGCCTCCCATATGTTCAACAGTCCCAGTTGTGGTTTCAGTACTATGTCTTTCCCCAGGGAGGTTTGCATGTGCTTTGAAGCCCCTTCCCAAAGTGCACGTATCCTTGGGCAACTCCACAGAGTATGATAAAATGTGGCCTGTTGTCCACACCCCTTCATACATAAGTCGTCAGGTCTAGCTCCCATTCTCGCCAGAACTTTCCCTGTGATGTATGATCGGTGTAGTATCCGAAGCTGAATAAGCCTGAATCTTTGTGTGATGGCCGCTTCTCGAGGGGACATGAGAGCCTTTTGCCAGTCTTCATCATCTATAGGTCCTAAGTCGTCCTGCCACCGCTCTCTAAGCTTCGGAAATGTGTCTGGTAAGTTATTGCTCAACTTTTTGTAAGTTAGTGATCTTGCCTTTGAGTTAAGAGGCCCATCTAATAGATGGTCATCTAGTGGCGACGTTTCTGGTATATCTTTAAAAGATGGGAACGCCGCCATCAGCGCATGTCTTATCTGCAAATATCTATATACTTCTTCTTGCGCCATATGGTAGCGCCTCCGGAGGTCCTCGAAAGTAAGTAGTGCTCCCTTCTGTACCAGGTCTTTCACCGCCGAAATCCCAATAAGGTCCCACTTATTGAACCCAGGCTGATAGCACAGCATGCCGAGCTTCTGGGAGAACCACAACGGTGTAGCCCGCGAGAGGACTCCAGGCCACCCCAACTGGAAATTGACTAAGTGCCAAATCTCTAGTGTATGTCAGGTAGGTCCGAAAATCCATCCCCTCTTTTTCCTATCGGCAGTGTATAGAGCCCCCAGATATCCGGAGCGATCTGTTTGATATCGGTCAAGAACGTACGCTGGGTCGTCAGGGGGGTTATGCATCCAGTGGTTTACAGCTACCAGTTGCGCAGCCCAGTAGTAACGCTGTAGGTCAGGGAGTGCAATGCCTCCATCGTACCAACCTTTCGTCGTTTTTTTCAGTGCAATCCTGGAGGTCTTTCCATCCCACAGCAGCGTACGAATCTCACCTTCAACTGCTCTAAAGTCAAAAGGTTCTGATTTAAATATCCTTTACATTTTGGAACATGATACAAATGGCTCGTGCCTTTTCGTCCTCAAATATGGAAGGCCTCAAAGGTATCTCTATTTCAAACATATGACAATAAGTAGCAAGAGCCTAGCGCCAATACTGGTCACTCTCTCTTCTTTTGTTACCTGCTTGCGATGGGTGATAGCTGGTCACTGCAGGGTAATGACACAGTGATGGCTGGTACCATAATTAATCCATGCAGGGCAGGAGAGCTTCAGCCTATCATTGGAGAGGGTGCGGCACAGAATATTTAAAGAATTACAAAAATAAATCACCATAAAAGGGAGACACAGGGAAGAGGGCACAATAAAACAAGTATGAAGAAAAGTAATAGATGGTGTAATAGCACTAGAGTATAGGAAATCTAAAAATGAATGTGTCCGTCCGTAATGCAACTGGTGCTTATGTAAAGCTCTCTGATACCTTCAGATCGATTCAGCGCTATGTAAAACTGCCAAAGGCCCACAATCAGCCCCGCACTAATAAAAGAAATGCAGTCAGCCCTGCCAAGTGTCACGCATCAGGCATGAGACTATCGCATTTCAGTGCGGTGGTCCGCATCACAGCACTGAAATGGAAAGTCACGCATTATAGCGCCTCACAGCTGTCAAGCGGAGTGTCTATGATGTATACACACCATGCTGAAAGCTGTGAGAGTGGTGCGTGGTGCTCCTGGCATACTTTGGAGCTGGCTGGGCTCATCTGCGCTAGCGCTGCTACAATGTAACACTACAGCCGCACGATAACATTGACGTCAGAGGAGTCACTGTCAGTGCGCTCAATGGCTACTGTGGAGACAGTGTGTGAGTCTTTTAAAGTTGTCAGACTCATTTTAATAGGCGCGTAGTCCGCGGCGCGAGTGGAGCGGGAGGCATCTTCAAGTTAATCATCCTGCAGCGCTTTGCGATAGCTCCTTTGGCCGGAACATTTATAATTTGAAATATCCTCAAAGCTTATTACTTGCCAGGGCCCCTACCAAATCCTCTATTGCCCACGGCGATAACACTCTCATTGGGTCTCCTCCGTGTCATGAGGGGGCCCTCAAGGTAAAGAGGAAAGAGAATCTGCGCAGGCTGAGGCCTTGATAGACCCTGCCTGGTGAATGCGCCAGGCGGGTAAAGCCAAATGTGCCCGGGCCACAACTGCCAGCCCTTGCTGGCGCCCGGAGACAAGGTACAGCGCGCAACATGAAAAGAGAGGTGGGGTACCAGTGATCAGCTCCGGTCCTGAAGTAGCAGCATGTGCGATAAGAACACCATGCTGTGGCATTTGCTCAGCTCAGTATGGGTAATAGCATGGCAGCTGGGCGCATTGATCTCACCACAGCGGCGGCACCTGTATTATATTGAGCATTATGTATCCTGGACTAAGTCGACCCCGGCCCCACCAGCGTCAACAGCGGCTGTCTCACAGCCATGAGCCAGACCCACCCGGACCAGGTAGATGGCGTTGGTTACCCGACGAAGTCAAAATTGCTGCGGTCTGGCCACGCAAGGGCCCACCTGTTGCCACGGACCCGACACGCCTGAGAACGTCAACCAACAAAGTAAGTGCCTAAGAGACTGAGCTTGTATAATAATCTTAATTAAAGATGTGTTGTGCTTGATTTAGCTCGCGAGAAAGTGTCACTCCTAGTCACTGAAATGTCACTCATTAGTCTGAAAATATGACAATGTCACACATAGCAATCTGAAACCTTGGCAGCTATGCGCAGTTTCAAACATGACGTGTGCTTTCAGAATCCTGAACACACAAGTCGTGTTTGTTGACTTTTTTGCATTGCTTTTCCTAATAGTGCAGGGCTGCGAGGCTGATGTGGGCCTTTGAAATAGTATTCATGCTAATTGCAGCGCCCGTGTGCTCTGCAATTAACATGAATACTATCTCAAAGGCCCACATCTGCCATGCAACAGCACACTCTTAAGAAAAGAAATGCAGAAAGTCAAAAAGCACGACGTGTACTTTCAGGATTCTGAAAACACGCGTTGTGTTGGTTAACTTTCTGCATTCATTTTCCTAATGGTGCTCGGCTGTGGGGCTGATGTGGGCCTTTGAGATAGTATTCATGTTAATTGCAGCGCCCGTGTGCTTTGCAATTAACATGAATACTATTTCAAAGGTCCACATCAGCCCCAAAACAGCGCACTCTTAAGAAAAGAAATGCAGAATGTTAACCAACACAACGTGTGTTTTCAGTATCCTGAAAGCACACGTCGTGCTTTAGATTTGCTGCATTAATTTTCCTAATGGTGCGCGGCTGTGGGGCTGATGTGGGCCTTTGAGATAGTATTCATGTTAATTGGAGTGCACAATGGCGCTGCAATTAACACGAATACTATCTCAAAGGCCCACATCAGCCCCACTGCCGCGCACCATTAGGAAAATTAATGCAGCAAGTGAATGCCAGCCCTCCCTAACCCCACAGGTGGTAAGGGAGACACTTACCTGCCACTCCCTCGTGTTACCATTGTCTCTTCCTGCCTCCCGCAACCAGGAAATGACCGTATTTTGCGCCGCTCGCGATTTAAAAGCGGCAGCGCGAACGGTCTCTCAGGGAGTGTGCGCTCTAAATCCAGGAAACTGCGCGCTCCGGGTGACCATGGGGCGCGCGCTCGCGCGCACATTATTGGGAACAGTGCTCATAAGTGAACACCTCTCTGTCCAGAGTCCATGGCTATTTGTGAGAGAACTCGAACCGTATCCCCCTAAGCTGACTCCAGTCTCATCATATTCTATTATGTTTATATGGGCATCCCCTAGTGGCATAGATGGATGTTTCCAGACACAAGCGACAATCCAGCCCCTTTCTCCACTCTTCAAATATCTTACCATATTTTGGCAATGTCTCGTTTATCAATATCAATAACCAAATCCTACTGAAACAGGGCCCTTTTGTATCTGTTACTATCTATGTCTGTTGTTGCATGGAGTAAGATAAATCTCGGATTCATAGGAAGTCTCCAACCCAGCACCTTCCCCAGACAGGCAAGCACTGCCTTCCAAAATGGAATGAGCTTTTCACAATTCCATATGGTTGGAATAGGTCTCCCTTATGGGCGAAAAGTGCTGCGGCAACAAATGATGGACGGAATGCTGAATAAATCAAACCCTCTCCCCCAGTCAAGAGATCTGGGTTAGATCCATCATTCTTTTGCTCACTACGCCACCCCAGTTTAAAACCAGCCATAAGCAAATCAGTCTTGACCATGCTCCTCATGGGAACAGTCCAGCCCTTCCTCCTTGGACCGGAAACAAGCATCCTGGGACTGCTTTCGGGTATATCACCTCTCATCAGCCAGACTAGCTTGAATCCAGTGGCACAGCGATCAAGGGACCCACGCCTGGGCATACCCATCCCACTTAGAGCGAAAAGTGCTGCGACAATAAATGGTCCCATGCTCACAATGCCACTGGAGTCATCTGATCCTTCAGTTCCTGTCTGGTAGTTGTTTCTAAGGGCCTCTTCTGCCCCCATTGGCGTCCTCAGGAGGGGAATACCTCCACCCAGAGCCGGGCCTCTTCTCCACCCAGTCCCAAACCCTCTCTGGTTTGTGAAGAAGAATGTCTTGATCGTTTTCCATTATAGTCATCAGCGATTAAGGTTCACTGCAGAACTGTGAATTTTATCTTTAGTCTTTTTCATGTGATTGATGCTTGATTTGTTTACAAAGATTAGTGTGCTTATTGTCTGTTTTATAATTATTAGTAATTGGAGCACCTGTTGAAAAATATTTGTATAGAAATCAAATTGTACTAAATTTATTTATTGTGGGACCGGAGCATAACTTAATAGTAATGGCTAAATTGTGGCCTAGAACCAGGGTGATTGTATTTTTGTGTAGCCAAATCGTGGATGGATGATAAGATAGCAACATTTGAGGATATCTCAAAATGCAAAAGCTTTTTATTCTTAAAACAAAAAAGTCTTATTCTGCTTTTCCTAGACATTTGTCATAATGTCGCCTAAAAAGCATAATGCAGATGGCTAGAGATCAAGCAGGTTTGTATGCTGTAATTCAGGGTAGACTGGGGGAGTGGAAAATAGCATCTTTGAATAGGAGGCCTACTCATTCTTCATTTTTTCACTTGTATTAATCCTGCAGGGGAACAAGGCCATTTTGATATGAGGCCAACTATTTAATATTCCCATTGCCTCTGCCCTTGACCTGAAGACCTGAAGAAATAATTAAAGAAATGTTAAATGTGATTAATATTTTTAAGTTTAAGAGACTTTTATTTGGTATATTTGCAGAACATAATACAATAAAATCGAAAATAGCCAACAAGCATACAATAATAATGTTAAGGTATAGAAGAGAAAGAACTAAAAAGAGGGGGGGGAAATGGTGGATAGAAGGGGGAGGAGAATCATATACCATCAATCAAAGCAAAATAGTTACACATTGAAATTCCTAAATGCTTAAAAATAAGAAAGAGCTAATAGAATATAATTGTTAAACAACAAAAAGTATGCAATTCATGGAGGTTTGGGTACTTCTTCAATATAAGGGTTATGTGAAAAAGTCTTTTTGGCTGAAGAATTTAAGAAATTCATTGTATGTAACCAGAGAAGATCGCTTTTAATAGCAAGAGTAATAGGATGAACATATGCTCTATCCAATCAATGATTGTAACAGATTCCATACCACCATGCCTGAAAAGACACAAACTATGAAATGTGATTAATATTAAAATGATGATACACCACACTAGGGGTATGTTAACCATGCTACAGTGACACTTTTTCTACCTCGATGTTATTGGATGGTATAGGATAAATTACCTTTCCAGTACACAGTTAGACCAGTAACACGCATTATGTCAGATTTAGTAAACGTATAGATTAAAACAAGGGATTTTTACAGCTAATCAGAGAAAAATTAAAATGATGAGCTAAGTTTGACTACACTTTAAATAATGAAGAATGTGACATACAGGTTTCTAGTCTGCAGAGGGTCCATCAGGCCAAATATCAATTGAGGAAGGGAGGCACACAGCACGAAAATGATAAAATTGAGAGCTAATTGTGTGCCTATTTTTGAAAATGCTCACATCGATTGGTCTATTACAGTGTAGTATGCAGAGGTTGTACGGATTGAATGAATGAGGTGCAGGTAGGCCAAGCAACCGATGCTTCTAGATACCTTAACTGAGAGTGACTCAGTAGGATCTGCACAGTTCTGTACTGTACATGGGCCTGATTTACAAGATGCGATGAACGTGACATAACGACTCCTACGCAAAGAATACAGAGAAAGGAACACCCCATGAGTCCTGCTGAACAAAAAAAGCCCTCTTGCAATTTTTTGGAATCAAACCAATTTGATAGCAGCCAGAGAAACATACATCTTCAAGCAGAACTCAATAGCTGTCAGAGGTTCGGAGGAGGCTCGCTCTGTCACATTTGGATTCACAATCGAGCTTTACATTCCAGACAGTAAAAGGGCCTAGCTATTTTCACATACAATAAAGCCCCACGAATCTCTCATTTATGATATCACCTACTCCGTTTAGTCCTGCGATCTCTTTTCTCTTACTCTAGTCACAGTGATCCTTAATTAACCTTTCTCATTGCAGCCATGGTAACAAAGCTTCCATGTTTTACTGGGGGGTTTGGTACCCAAACGTTAAGGACAGTCCTTTATAGCTCTACATCCTTTCTTCAAACGTTTTCACCTCCAAAATATACCTAAGGCATACCTTGGTTATATCTGACTCACCCAGGCAGTGCAAAGAAAAACATTGTCTGACTGTAGTCTTATCTCTGATTTGTGGAAACACCAATGTCTAAGCAAAGAAAGCGTTATGGATGGTTACCTTATCACGCGGATAGGACCTGCTCTCCTCCACCACGTATGCTACCTCCCCGCTTGTCAAATGGCCAAATGTTCTTTATGAAACCTTCCACCAGATTTGTATTTTAGTGCAACTGCGCTAGGCATGCTTGGAAGTGTAGCTCATAATTAGAATAAAGAAAATGAAACTTCAAGCCCCACGATGCAAAGCAATATTGGCTAAAACTCCAGGACTGTTGAAAGTGTCGCTTGACAGATTCGTGGTGAAAGACCAGCTATGGCTTATTGCATGTAGGTATCTACATAGTTTGTGGTCACTCTCTATAGCTCGCATTTGCCACTTTTTTTCATTTTTTTCAGGAAGGTCTGGTACAGAAGCATTTTCATATGCTGTAAGAATTGTTTATTGCTTGATATTTTCATATGCAAATTGTTTCTTTTTGGAGTAATTTATGAGACCGTAACTTCGATTTTTTTTTTAATTAACGCCTGAGTACATTACTTTGAATATTTTCTCTTTCAAATATATGAACGAGACACCGGGGGCAATGTTTCAGGGAATGAAATCGGTGTATCTCCAAGGTCTTTTGCACTTCTTTAAACTCTACTTAAATTACTAGTTTCTTTTTTTCTGGTTGCCTAGTTCTTTGTTAACTTGAGTTTGTTTCTTTTCTGATACATACTCATTATACTTTTGTTTGTGAGGGGTTGCGGTGGTATAATAGGGAAGTTTCGAGGCTTGTCTCATTCCTTTATTATTCTTGAGTCAAATGTTTGCAAAGTTATGTTATTGTGTTGTAAATGTGAGTAATGGTGGGCTAGTTTTTATATCGATTTTTCTAATTGGTCGTATTCCGCACACATATTCTATTAAAACAGGTAGCCAACAGTTGAACATCTTCCAACAAAAGATGGTACTTAACTGGGTCTACTGAAACAGCCAGCACTCGCTTTTTTTCGGGTTAAGAACCACAGATATTTACAATTGTAATTGCATTTATATAGCGCTTACTACCCTGACGAGGCGTCAAAGCGCTTTTTCGGTGAGTAGCACGCTACTCCGGGACACAGTGTTGAATTAGTATAGTGAAACATGCAAGTACATTTTTAATTGGTGGATAGGTCAGTCAGTTATTTGGATTCAGAAGGATAGCAGAGGATAGAAGAGGAAAAAAAGGTTTGTATTTATATAGCGCTTGTTACCCCTGATGGGGTGTTGAAGCACACTATTCCGGAAACCCATAAAGGATTAGTGGTGAATTAGTATGGTGAAATATGAAAGTAATTTGAGTGGTGGATATTAGTCCGTTATTTGGAGTGAGAAGGATAGCAGAGGGTTAGAAGGGGAAGAAAGGTTTGCATTCATATAGCACCTGTTACTCCTGATGGGTGTTGAAGCGCTTTTCTGGCGAGTAGCACGCTACTCCGGAACCCTTGAAGGATTAGTGTTGAAAATTAGTATAGTGAAATATGAAGTAATTTGAGTGGGGGATATGTTATTCAGTTATTTGGATAGAGAAGGGTAGGTGGTGGGATAGAAGAGGAAAAGAGCTTTGTATTTATATAGCGCTTGCTACCTCTAATGGGGTTTTTAAGCGCTTTTTTGGCAAGTAGCACAAATGCCTAGCTGTGCCCCAGATTGAAGTGAAGCAGAGTCCAGGAAGTGGTAAGGAGGCAGACTAGTGCTGTCTCTTTACTAAAAAAGTTAAAAAGCGTTTTCCCCTACCCAGATTGCATCATCTCTTTTTTAAAAATGTCTTCAACTGTCTTTGCCTGTGGTTGATATAGCTTAAAATTGTAGTTTTAACCCGTGGTTGCATAATTTATCACCTGTTTGTGTTTAAACTTGTGGTTTTTCCTGCCTGTGACTGCTTCCATTTAACCTGTTGAATTGTGGGATTTGCAGTTCAAACTCTGTAGTTTTTCCCTCTCATTCCCCGTGACTATCAGTTTTTCCCTCTAAATTTCTCCTTTGCTCTGTGCTAAGACCTGTATGTTAGGCAGTGCACCCCCAGCCACAATTTTGTGTTAACAAGTCAGTGACACGGGCCCCTCTCCCCCCCCCCCCCCCCCCCCTCGTAGCAGGGATATTATACATCAGAGGGTGCTCTGAGACAGCAGTAATATGCTGTGAGCTGTTTAAACACTGTTTAATAGGGAGTGTGCACATCGCTTTTTGGCCAGGAGAGGGAGTAAAGTTTTATACAAACAGTATTGTTAGAGGACAAGTTTGTTAGGCCCTTACCTACAGAAGTCCAAAGTGTGGATTGAGCCTGTCTGTCTCCTAGGAGATTTCTGAATAGAGGAGCAGCTTCCAACTCCCTGGCCAGCAAACCTTGTCTGAGGTCGCTGGGACATTATATAGTCTGCTATTGGTTGGTACATGTGTACACTGATTGGTGGTTGTATCTGGTGTTTCTGTTGGATTACGGTTAGTGTCCTCATTGGTTGGGTATTTGAGGGTTCTGATTGGTTTCTGGGTCTGTGACTCAATCAATGTAGGGTTGGGACTAGGGCTAGGGTTAGGATGTCTATTGGAAGTAGGGACTAGGGCTTCCTGTGTGATTGGTTGTTAGGACTAGTGTGGGGCTAGGGTTAGGCTTTCTATTGGAAGTAGGGACTAGGGCTTCCTGTGCCGTTGGTTGCTTGGACGTGGGTTGGGGCTACTGGTAGGGCTAGGGCTTCTATTGGACTTAGAGATCAGGGTTTTTGAAACTGATTGGTTGCTTGGACTAGGGCTAAGATTGGCTGTAAGGTCCTGGTCTTCTATTGGTTCTAGATTTTAGGGCTAGTGTTATGATTGGATAGTGTTAGGGCTAGGGTTCCCATTGGCAGAAGGGGTCACCTGATTAATAGGGCTGTAAAAGGCCAAGGCTTAGGGCGTCTCAGCCCGGGCGTCTAGGCTAAGGGCATAGAGGACAAGGGCAGTTGCCTGTTTGAGACTGGTCAGGACCAGGGCCAGAAATGCTGCCTATTTTCCCATTCAGTATTACCCAGCACACACCATCCACATCCTCAAACAGAGTAAGACACCCACACCAAACGTACACCCGACACAACCCCATTCACAAATCAATGTACCAGCATACACTACAAAACCAACCAAACCAGATCTATACAACCTTCTAGCCCACCTACCACACATACCCACCATCACCTACAAACAGGACACAACTCTATCCTATACCACTATCCAATCCACTCATCACTAACACAACGTCATTTAACACCATACATAACTACATCCCATCCAGACACACACTCCCTGCTCTAATTACTCCTAAAAGACCACCTTGTATCACTAACATACATATAATCAGCCTTCCATCATTTGTCAAACCAACACCCTCCTCTTCCTTCTACCATAACACTAACACACAACACATACACTGCACACCATCACACTATGTAACTCTTGCAACAAACCAGTCTAACACAAACACTTACCTCTACTTCATTTGAGGAAATATGAATTTTTATGATCAATTGTGTCCCCTATCTTAGACCCCAACGGCTCCATGTACATGCTACAAGTACATGTATGTTCCCTCCACTTCAAGCTACGAAGACGCAAATACAATTGTGTCCAACGTTAACATGTCCTCTTTCAGATCCACCATGAATGGGTCGGATATTCCGTTCCTAAGTATGCCTTGCCACCGTCTTTATATGATATACCTTTCACGTTTTTCAGCTCTGGCAAATTAGGCCCTGAATTCTGCCATCGAGCCTTTTCCTGCTTTCTACCTCTGAATGCTCCAGCCTGGACCTGCATCTGTATCCATGACCTTTGTCTTACTTCCTGCGCGGCTAACGGTGCCTGGCCCGGCCTGTTGCCTGCCAAGACTGTATTCAGCCTTCAAGTTATCTGCTCCGCTCCTCGAGAAATACATTCCTGTCTAGTAGTTTAGGTAAACATCCTTCCAGCTACAGAGTAAAGGGCCCGGCCTTACTGTCTCCGTGCAAGTAACTCATAGCTTCTGTTGCCATGGTAGGCCCATGCCCCCTCGCATCTCATGTAGACACGTAGACGCTTATACACGCACTAGTAGTCAGTATAGGCTAGCCTCTGCCTGAGAGACCTTTCCTTTTAGATAATACAGTTCCTTAAACACAAGATATTAGATACGATTTGGGATTAGGTTGTTCTGACATCCCAGACTTCTGTCTCCTCATGTAGGGCTAAATGTCAAGTCCCCTTCACCCTCCAGTTACACGTCAATCACACGTCATGCTACTGTGCGCGCATCTCTGCCATGTATTTCTGCTAACTTTGCAGGATTCTCTTATGGATCCACCCACCTGTGTCATCATCATAATGACGTATCTGGTACACGCCCTTATGCACGCCTATTGTAACGCCTTTTTCATTACGTATGTGTATTCTTATCTCTCTTCTCAGTTGTCACGCCTTCTGCATCTGTCTTCACTGTAATGCATTTACTATATATATGATAACCTGTCAATAAAGTATTGCTCTATCCCTTCCCGAACCTTCGTGGTGACGGAATCCGATTGCCTGGTTCGAACCAATTCCTTTGTAAGGAATAAATCCCCTTTTTAAAACCTCAAATACCACGGATTCTGCCTCTTATTTTTACTGAGTTATTCTTATTGAATTTTACCGCATAAATTAAGTCTAGGTAATTAAAATTTACCACATAATTGGCGCCCGAACAGGGACACCTCCCCCACCCCACGCGCCGGAGGTGCGTTGCAGACCCGGTCTCCTGCCACAGCCGGACGGACAACTACGCGTACCCGCAGGATTTCCCTTACCTCCCTCAGGCCAACGGAGGTGACTGAGGCTGCGATCAACACCCAGACGAGGCGGTGAGGAGTGCGGAGGATCCCGACCAGAGCCTAGCTGAGAGAGCAAGATCCGAGGTATACAGAGGCCCACCAGATTCCGAAGTTCCGAAGTAACTAAGTCACGAGTCGAGTCCAGTCCAGTTTGGTCTAGTCCAGTCCAGACTTTCCGAGGCCTTCTGTTCCGTTCCGTGCTTCCCGGTGAGTACCGTTGCTGGGGACGCATCTAGACGTGCGCATTGGTTTGTGCCGGTCAAGACGGGTTTGGGTACACAGATCCGGTCTGCACTGTTTTAGCAGTGTATCTGTACTGTTTAGCAGTACATCTAGTATTATGCAGTTAGCTAGTTTTATTCTAATTATCATTGTTCGTTTTAAAATGTTTTAATATGTTTTAAATGTCGTGGTATGAGTGATTGTTCGATCTTCATTACTGTGTTTATTGTATTAATTGTGTTCAAGTCCGAGTAAGAATCAGGTAGCAAGGTTAAGATGCCGTTATTCTCAAAATTAAGACAGATAAAAACTAGAAAAGGGATACTCGAGGAAGCCGTTCCCATTCCACCTAGGGACACTCCAGGGTACTTTATGTACCATAAACATGGCCTAGATGCCGTATTGTATCTCGAATTGTGGGTAGACTACACCAAGGATTTAGCAGAGAATCAGAGATGGCCCACTACTGGGACATGGGATGCAGATTGCATCATGAGAGTAGAAGAAGCAGTATGGAAAAAGAAAGCCAGACAGTCACAGAAAGATGCCATTGAATTATGGCGTAAAGAATCACATAGACGCACAGAGAAAGCGCTCAGAAAAGAAGAGAAAAGTAGGGAGGATTCAGACAAAGCCCGAGAAAACGTATTAATTGAGGAAGGTATCCGAGTAAAAGCAGAACAAGTAGACAGGCAACAAAACAATCTTATGAATGGTATGTATCCTCTTCTGGCCGAGGGTTTACCTAAGGCCACCCTGGAAGTACCAAAAGATCTGCCACCTCCATTGCTTCCGACTACATTGCACCCCAAGACCGCAAAGGACATTTTCCTTTCTTCCTATTTAGACGATGTAGCTCCCGAATATGTTAATACTCCGCCGCCACGCACACCACCTGCTAATGACGCTCGACCCCGAGATAATCTGCCCCCACTTCCGCAGCAACATACTCCTCCGTCTGTTCCAAACCTTCCGCCCGTTCCGTCACTTCTCCCTGCACCTATTCTTCCTACCTTACACCCAACGAATCCTTTTGGACCTAGCACCTCAGGAGGTGCGACAGGAAGTTTTCATACGCCGCCATCAGTGCGTCGATTGACTTATAGGGATCTAGCACACCAACGTACCCCTCAAACAGCGAATTATGACATATATAAAGAGCCTCTTACAGATTGTAGATATGATCCAGTACCCGGTAAAGACGACAGAATGATGCTATCATCAGTACGTCTACGACGAGTTGGGAACTATTTAATGATATTACCAGGAATGATTGATCATCTAGACAAAATATATCACTTTGTCCAAACAGGGCAAGGTCCTGAAAGTATTGGCGAGGCCATGGCATACCAGAAAGTGGACACGCAAAAACTATTGTTACGCTTCTTCATAAACTGCCTGATAAGACACAGATAGGCCAGGTGTAGACCCGGAAGAAATGAAAGCACTTAACAAATGGGGTCAGAATATAGCTGACGGAAAACATGATAAACAGAATAGTATAGAAAGTATGTACCGAAGGATCCGAAAAACAGTAGAACAAATATGTGAAAGAGAACAGCCTGAAAGAGAAACAGATGCAGATAAGACTGAGTCCTCGGGGGAGGAGGAACAACTAGAAATGACAACAGGACAATTACAATTACCAGCTAGAGAAATGATAGCTTATGTAGGTAAAGGAAGATCCTTTAATAATTCAATACGTCCGATACGTCCAGAAAGTAAGAGAATTTTTCAAGCAGCCATGTCAAATCCAAAGACCCCTGAACACTTATTTCAGGCTACTGATAGAATACTTCAAGAACGAATGGGGTACCATGTACTCGATTCTATGGATGAACAAGAATTAGCCAGGTCAGCAGTACAATGGGCTGACAGCTCTGATAAATATAGTGATGATGCGCTAGTACATACGTTTTTGAATCTTTCACCAGACGAACAGCGTTTAGCTGGTATGTACATGATACAACACCTCCTTATATTATATAAAGGCCAACACTCCGATCCTGGTCCCCTACCTGATATACTGATAGAACTACTCATGAATAAATGGAGAGGTCTAGGTACCGATCTAATTAAAGTAATTCTAGAATATCGGCACAGATATAGTGCCTTTTTGTGTCCAGAGCTTGATCCAGCTCCCTCCATGGAAAGAAAGACGTATTACATAGACAGACAGAATCCCTTACGCGAAGTGCACCCAGTTAGAAATGACGATAATACTTTTAGACGCGTGTTTGTGTACACGCCTATAACTAAAATAGAACTATTGGAAATGAAAAAATTAGTGCCCAGTCATGACGGAGATCCAGCAGGTTTCCACCGTGAAATAAAAGACATGTTACTCATGGGTGATTATACCTATCCTGACATTATGAAAATATTGAAAGTATTATTGCCTGCCGGTATTTACGAGAAACTCAAAGAAAAAGAATGGGAGGTGGGAGAACAAAAGATTGATTGGACAGCATTAGAAAACGAAGAAAATGCCCGAACTGCAGGCCTAGGGCTTGGGGACAAAACTAAAGCGCTACCAGGATTATTAGTACAAGTATTGCCACGTTTATTAACTACGAAAAAGGAAGGCTGGGGAGCAATCTCAGCTTGCAAACAGAAACCCGATGAAGACACTAGTGATTTTTATTCCCGATTTGAAAAATGTTTTGGTATTAATAGCGGTCTGAAAGCAAATAGCGATTCATATCCACATCTTTTTGTAACAAAATTAGTCGAGAATTCCTTGCCACAGGTTAAGAACAGAGTATTGAAAGTAGAGAGCTCTTGGCAAGCAAATACCCCGTCACAAATGTTACAAATGTTACAGTACCACCAGAATAGAATTAGAGAAGAACAAGAACACTAACAAAGACGTATGAAGGACACAAAAATGAAAATGCTCGTCGCCCAGTCGGTTCCAGCTGACAGTCATAAAAAGGGTGCGACACAGTCCAGTAATTCAGCGGTTCCTGTTAAAGGGACATGCAACTATTGTAAACAGCCAGGTCATTATATAAACGATTGCGCAGTTCTGAAACATAATATCTCTACGGGTAAAACCAAGGAGAGACCACGTCCACCTAGACAGGATCAGATCCAACAACAAGTACCTCAGAATGTACAGCCTATGCAAGCTGCACAACAGACCGTAGCGGTACCACAGCCTATTGCCGCAACACAAAACACGACACAACAGATGTACCAGTATGCACAAAATGACTATCCCGATTATCAGCGATACACATGAAACAGCCTAGAGAGGGAGGTTGGCTTACCCCTTATTGAGGTTCCTGTAGATCAAGAGGGTCCTTATGTACATAGTCAAGTATTAGGGAAAGACAGAAAGTTTTTAATTGATACAGGGGCAAGCAGAACAACTATAAGTCACGACGAGGTTCCAGGGGCACCCCTCTCAGGCTCACAAAATGTTTCCCTTGGATTTTCAGGAAAGCCTATTGTTAATGAAGTATCGCAACCTCTTCCTGTTGCAGTTGGTCCATTGACACGGACTACAGATTTATTGCTTACAAAATCATGCCCAGAAAACTTGTTCGGTATAAAGACACTGAAAGCTCTAGGAGCTGTAATATGTTGTTCCCCGGAAGGGGTACGACTATTTTTACGTGACTTCAAAGGTCACTACGTATTTAGAGACATGGATCACCGGTTACAGAATGTCCCTGCACATTTATGGGCACAAGGCCCCACAGATGTAGGTTGTATGCACATTACACCATATCGAGTCACACTCAAAGCAGGAGTGGTATTACCACGAATTCGACAATACAAGTTACCTCCAGATGCTGTAGTGGCTTTGCTGCAAATCATTGACGAGCTCATTGCACAAGGAGTGGTTGTGGAAACCGACTCCAATGTATGTAATTCTCCTATTATTCCAATTCTTAAACGAACTGATCCAAATGCACCCCCAGTTTATCGATAAATTATTGATCTGCGCGAATTGAATAAATGCATTGTACCACAGTACCCCGTGGTTCCAGATATCTCTTCATTATTGACAGCTATTGATTCAGAAGCAACATTCTTTACTGTAATTGACCTCAAGAACGCCTTCTTTAGCGTCCCAATAGATCCGGAAAGCCAATATTTGTTCGGATTTTGTTTAAATGGACGAAGCTTCAAATTTGCACGCGCACCTCAAGGATTCACAGAAAGCCCCAGCATCTATAGCCAAGCACTGAAAAGACAACTTGACAGTATCCACATGCCTGTTAACACTACCCTGCTTCAGTATGTCGATGATCTGCTGATCACCGCCCGAAGCGAACCCGAATGTGAAAAAGCATCACTGACGGTTTTACATTTTCTGGCCGACAAGGGGCACAAGGTGTCCCCTTCGAAGCTGCAATTCTGTGTTCAGCAAGTTGTGTACCTTGGGCACTTGCTGTCCAAGGGGGGGGAGACAGCTCACACCTGACCGCATCCAGTTAATTGTAAACATGCCACCACCCAAGACACAAAAGGAGGTGCGGGCCTTCATAGGTCTCACTTCGTACTGTAGACAATGGATTCCCCAATATGCATTTCTAGTAAAGCCACTCATTCAGTTGACAACCCAGGAGGCAGCGACTTCGACTGTCCTCCCTTGGACTCAGGCACATACACAAGCTTTTGAAGACTTAAAGAAAGCCTTATGTCAAGCACCTGTTTTAGCGACACCATGTTACAGTAAGCCTTTTACACTTTTCGTTACAGAACGCGAAGGTACTGCCTTGTCAGTACTCACTCAGGAACAAGCAGGTTCACACAAACCGTGTGCTTACTTTTCTAGCACATTAGATCCAGTAGCCCAGGCTCTGCCTACATGCCTGAAATCAGTCGCAGCGAAAGCTTTAGCGATCAGACAAAGCGATTCCATAGTATTAGGACATCAATTGACAGTGCAAGTTCCACATTCTGTGGAAGTTCTTTTAAACCGAACTCAGACTCAGCACTTGACTATAGCACGACTGACAGGTTATGAATTAACATTGTTCCAGCCACACATAGAAATCAGACGCTGTAGTACATTAAATCCTGCCACACTTTTGCCATTAAGTGGAACAGACCCATTGGCACATGATTGTATTGAAGTCATTACTATTACGACGAAACCCAGACAAGACTTGACAGACGTTCCGTTACCGGATCCAGACCTGACACTTTATGTGGATGGTTCATGCATGAGAACAAGTACAGGAGAGTTAGTGGCCGCTTACGCAGTCACGACAGACACCGAAGTTATTGAAACGAATTGTATTGACACATTGTCAGCTCAAGCAGCAGAGCTCATCGCTCTGACACAAGCCTGTATTCAAGCCAAAAATAAGAGAGTCAACATATACACAGATTCACGTTATGCATTCGGAGTTGTACACGACTTCGGAGTCCTTTGGCGAGAGAGAGGTTATTTAACTTCTCACGGTGCCAACATTCAACACGGTCCCCTCATTCAAGCTCTGTTAGATGCAATACATCTGCCTACTTCGATATCTATCATGAAGTGCAAGGCTCATACAAAAGTCACCGATATCATTTCCCAGGGTAACGACCTAGCAGACCGAACAGCTAAGCAAACCGCACAGAATCGAACTCATGCAACTGACTTGACAAAGACAATAGTTCCGATATCGACACATTGCATGACAGTTGGGGATCCCGCCCTTGATGTAATCGATATACAGACACATGCTACACCAGAGGAAATCAAGAAATGGACTGAACTAGGAGGGATCCAAACAGATCAGGGATGGATGACGAAGGGAAAATCTACATGGTTTCTCCCCGACTCCATGGTTCAAGTTATCATTAACACAATACATAGTCCAGCGCATCTAGGAGAGAAAGCTATGTTAGACAGTATTCAAAACATTTGGTTTAATAAACACTTACGAGCTGCAGCCAAACAGAAAGTGCGTACTTGCATGATTTGTTGTCAGTTCAACCCAGGTAAAGGCGTTCCTGTAGAGCAAGGTGGATTTCAACCTCCTGATCACCCTTTTGAAGTCCTCCACATGGATTATATCCAGATGGAACGTTGTCGAGGATTCAAATATGTCCTCGTAGTTGTATGCGCACTTTCTCGTTGGACAGAAGCATATCCAGTCTCAGATTACACTGCCCCGACCACTGCCAAGCAGCTGGTTCGTGAATTCTTCCCACGGTATGGTTTGCCCCGCATCGTGTACTCAGATAACGGCCAACCGTTCTCATCCGAGCTAATGAAACACATTTCACTCCTGTTAGGCTATCAATGAAAATTCCACTGTGTCCGGCATCCCGAGGCAGCAGGTCTCGTGGAACGTCATAACCAGACCCTGAAAATTCGACTTTCTAAAATCTGTAGAGAGAAAGGTGTCGACTGGATAGTAGCTTTACCAGTTGCACTCTTTTACATGAGAATGATAGCACATTCTCGAACAGGGCTATCCCCGTACGAGGTGGTCTTCGGTAGGCCACCAAATATGTGGGGGACGCCTATACCTCGTAAAATCACTGATGTTGATTGTAATATGCTGACAGATTACCTTGCTTCCTTGATGTCTGCACTACAATCTTGCCGTTCACAGGTAGCTGCAGCCTTTCCCGACAACACCGAGGTGAAGCCCCATGAAGTGGTCCCCGGAGATTTTGTTTTTATAAGAAATTTCGACAGGAGGAGCCCGCTGGAGCCTCGCTGGCAAACGCCGAAATTAGTACTCCTGACCACGAGGACAGCAGTGAAGATTGAGGGTCGCAAGGGTTGGCTACATTCGAGCCATATCAAGAAATTTCATGGACTGCCTTCTGATTTGAACTCTCAGCCCTGCCCTCCTCCACAGACTGATTCAAAACTCCCCCTGGTCGAGAAAACTGCTGCCCAAGAATATAAACTGAAACTAAGGTCTAGCAAGTCAGACAATTTGATTGTTTAAGTCCTCTCCTAGGTGAATCGGTTAAATTAGTCTCTGACATGTATCCTCTAGACCGAAATCGAGAGAGAGATAGACAGAAACAGCTCAAGAAACGTGCATATTGTAAATTACTTCGTAGTCACTGTATAGTGACATTATTGATTATGTTCTTTCTAAATCTTCTGATTATTGCTGCAAGTATACTGTTGCACATATACTATCCTATTTTCAAGCGTGCTCATTCTGCTTACAATGTTACTGCCGAACACTCTTTTAGTGAATTACCTCCACATGAGTTGCCCTACAGACTTGCGCTGCGCAACAACACATTCATTAGTATGTTACATCACTCCCATCAGGCCAACAACGCTACAAATTGTTGGATATGTGGCCGACTCCCTCCCTATCAGAAATACAAGGGAGTTCTGCCTCTCTTTCCGTATCCATTCACACACAATGGTTCCTGTGGCGCATGGTTTAGTTTGATTAATTCTTTAGATTCAAATACCGTAGTTTACCAGAGCAACTGGGTATGGGGAAACCTGAACTTAGTCTTGCTTAAAGCCTGCTACCCTAACAAGGAGGGACTTCCCAAAAGGACAGGAACTGATCTAGAAAATGAAGTATATGGATTAGGTAATTTTACACTTAACCTCATGATTCTAAATGTTGAATCTGAAACTGCACTAGTCTTGCCTGCTATGTCAGTATTACCAGTCAAAGGTGAATTATGTGTAAGAAAGAATGGTTCAGTACATCTGGGTCATAGTAAATGTACTACTGTGATCGAATTCAGTGATCAAGGCAAGTCTACATTTAGAGCTTCCCGTCATTCCTACTTCATTTGTGGTCATACCGCATATATACGTTTACCTCTAGATTGGGATGGTACCTGTTACATTGCATTCCTTCTGCCACCTGTTTTCCTAGCCCCTCCTGATTATCATAGAAATACCCATCTAGTACACAATAGACCCCAGAGAGATCTCCCGATTGTCGACTACACTGAAACAGCATGGGAACAATACACAGACTTCAATAAAGGTCTCTTTCCCTACATAGGTGTTGTCTCTAATAGTAATCAGATACGCAGATTAACCAGAACCCTTGAAGCAGTAGTGAATGAAACTACCTCTGCCCTAGGCAACTTAACAGAGGAGCAGTCTGCGATGCGGATTGTTGTTCTCCAAAATCGTCTTGTCCTTGACGTCATCCTGGCCGATAGGGGCGGAGCCTGTAGAGTCATCGGATCAAGTTGCTGTGTTTTCATTCCAGAAAACGCGCCATCCGTATATAAAGCCATAACTCGTCTTCATAAGATTGCAAGCCAGATACACCAGAATCCAGGCACCTGGACGTGGTCCGGTTGGTTCTGGAGCATGTTGTCAGCCTGGGGATGGAAAGTCCTATCCTTCCTAGGTATTGGCCTTCTCATAGTATTCAGTTGCTGCCTGTGTCTACAATGTGGACCAGCGATTTGCGGCCTGTGTGCCACATCATGTATTCCACACTCAAGTTCTCATTCAAAATCCCGTAAGAAGAAAGAAGAGCAAATGATGTTACATGAACAGATTGATGGATTCCTGAGGATCGATATCTCATGAAGGGTCCGTAGGGGACAAGGAGGGAATGAGGAAATATGAATTTTTATGATCAATTGTGTCCCCTATCTTAGACCCCAACGGCTCCATGTACATGCTACAAGTACATGTATGTTCCCTCCACTTCAAGCTACGAAGACGCAAATACAATTGTGTCCAACGTTAACATGTCCTCTTTCAGATCCACCATGAATGGGTCGGATATTCCGTTCCTAAGTATGCCTTGCCACCGTCTTTATATGGTATACCTTTCACGTTTTTCAGCTCTGGCAAATTAGGCCCTGAATTCTGCCATCGAGCCTTTTCCTGCTTTCTGCCTCTGAATGCTCCAGCCTGGACCTGCATCTGTATCCATGACCTTTGTCTTACTTCCTGCGCGGCTAACGGTGCCTGGCCCGGCCTGTTGCCTGCCAAGACTGTATTCAGCCTTCAAGTTATCTGCTCCGCTCCTCGAGAAATACATTCCTGTCTAGTAGTTTAGGTAAACATCCTTCCAGCTACAGAGTAAAGGGCCCGGCCTTACTGTCTCCGTGCAAGTAACTCATAGCTTCTGTTGCCATGGTAGGCCCATGCCCCCTCGCATCTCATGTAGACACGTAGACGCTTATACACGCACTAGTAGTCAGTATAGGATAGCCTCTGCCTGAGAGACCTTTCCTTTTAGATAATACAGTTCCTTAAACACAAGATATTAGATACGATTTGGGATTAGGTTGTTCTGACATCCCAGACTTCTGTCTCCTCATGTAGGGCTAAATGTCAAGTCCCCTTCACCCTCCAGTTACACGTCAATCACACGTCATGCTACTGTGCGCGCATCTCTGCCATGTATTTCTGCTAACTTTGCAGGATTCTCTTATGGATCCACCCACCTGTGTCATCATCATAATGACGCATCTGGTACACGCCCTTATGCACGCCTATTGTTACGCCTTTTTCATTACGTATGTGTATTCTTATCTCTCTTCTCAGTTGTCACGCCTTCTGCATCTGTCTTCACTGTAATGCATTTACTATATATATGATAACCTGTCAATAAAGTATTGCTCTATCCCTTCCCGAACCTTCGTGGTGACGGAATCCGATTGCCTGGTTCGAACCAATTCCTTTGTAAGGAATAAATCCCCTTTTTAAAACCTCAAATACCACGGATTCTGCCTCTTATTTTTACTGAGTTATTCTTATTGAATTTTACCGCATAAATTAAGTCTAGGTAATTAAAATTTACCACACATTCCCTCCTACACACAACATACACTCTACTCATAAACACATCACCACCCCCTCTACCTTACAACCTTCTCTCACAAACAATACTATACAACCAAATCCATTGCATGAAACAAATACACTAGCACCCCTTTTCACTACTCCTCAAAAACAAAACATATTACATACACCAGCACAACAAGATCTTCCAAGCGCAACACCTCATAATACTTACCATCACAAAATACAAACATACACCCACCTTTCAAACCACACAAAGGAACAAACTCCAATGCCAAGCTTTCTGTCTTCCACCACACCTAACACAGATACAGCAACACAGCAACTCTCTTCTAACCGCCTCTCATTCATTGGACAATTTAGAACCTTACTACATGACCCACATGCTGCACCACCACCCCTGACTCATACACCTTCCGCCCTAAACACACGCAAACAATATAAGCGTCGTGCGACACCTCACAACTTCACTTCCCGATGTCTACTTCACAACAAAGTTGCACCACGAAAACACAGCACACCAACTCACTCTCAAACACCATCTCCACCACATACACCTGCAGACCCATCAAAATGCCTTGTTAGCATGCTGGATAAGGAACATGATACAGAACAGCTACACGATTGCTATCCTAATACAGCTACTGCCAGCACTACAATCACATCTGCTACAAACCCACACAATACTGATCACTCTTCTACAAAACAAAGAACAAAGTTTTACTTTCACCAAAGGCCATTCTCTAAACTGTTATTGGAAAGTGGGTTATTGGTAGGGGCAAATGTAGGTCTGCCACTGGCAATAAGGCCCCTAACACATGGTAGGACTCAGCATAGGTCTTGGAAAATTATTCCTATGCTCAACCCTTGGTAACGTGGCTGCGAGCAGACAGACTTAACTTCAAAGACAGGTATGTAAATTATTAAGACACAACACATAATAAAAATCCAACACCAATTTATAAAAAGAAGAAATATTTTTATCTTTAAAATGACACCAAAATAAATCCAATGTAGGGAACCGGAGATATGAATTTTCAAAGATTTAATAAAATATAATACTTAGAAGATTATAGCACCATATTATGATACCTGCTCACGATAGACCGGGCCAAAGTCAAAGTTTCAGGCCGGGCGCAATGGAGCCCTGAGCGGCTACAGCTCCCGGCAGGTCCCGGTCTCAGTTTCTACCATCACACTTAGAAACTTTTCTGGAGCTTTTCTTCCCGAGGGCCCTCAAAGCTCCCAGCCAGTCCGGATCCGGTGAGGGTTCGCCGGCTTGACTTATGACGAGGTCCCGTTCAACTTCCCTAGAGCGGACTTAGAAAATTTCTCAAGATCGTTTCAGCGGGGCAACCCAGGAACCCAGACTGGCACGCGATGGTTATCAGGCGGCTTGGCTCTCGCGGTTGCTCCCGGTCACCTTTTCTATGAGCAGACTTTTCTGGAGCTTTTTCTCGTGGGGTCTCTCGATGCTCCTCATGTGGCCGGATCCGGTGAGGGCTTGCCGGCTTCAGTTTTCTTCTAGTCCCGGTCAATCTCTGGAAGTTGGAGCGATGGAGCTTTCAGCGGGACAAACCTGGTTGGCTTGGCCGGTTCGCGGTTGAAGGCAGGTGGTCTGGCTGGCCAGGTTGAGTCGGTCCCTCTATGGAGCTTATTTTCAAAGTTGCTCCAAAGTTCTCCAAACTTCTTGAACTTCTTCCTGAAGTTCCTCAAGGGGTCCCAAAGTGCCTCAAACTCCCTCCAAGGGTCTGGAAGCTCCAAGATGGTCCTTGAAAGTTGAGGACGTCAGTTCCCACAATCCACTGGTACAAAACCCTTACAAATCCGCTGATGGTTCTCCAAGGTGTAGATTTAGTTGGTGATGTTCCAGATGAGCCCTTTTAACCTGCAGCTTTCAGGGAGTCCACTGTTTAGTTCTTTTCCAGCAAGATAATCCACAGGGCTGTAGTTTCAGATGGTGCAGTCCTCAGAGGTCAGGCCTTCGAAATCTTTGCACAGCAAAACGTCTCAACAGGGCACTTCTTGCTTCAGTAAGTTTCAAGCAGCAGATCTGGAGGGCTTTGCCCCTCTCAGACACTCATTCCTAGTTCTCTGGGTCAAGCAGGAGGTCACTTCTGACCAATGAGAGCAGGGTAACTCCTCCAATATATGACCACATCCCGTAGAGTGTGGCATTATTTTGTCCCAGAGTGCATTAAATATTCCAAATCCATAATGGCTGATTTTCCAGCAAGGAGTTAAGAGCTGGCTAAACACCCCTAGGATGGCTAATTTACTTAGACTCTTCCCCCCTGCATCTGCTCATACCTTCCTTAATCCTACCATCTGCCTAAGGTGGAAAGTTCAGAGCTGTAAATGACACTGGTCTCTACTTCCCTCTTTGAAGAACATAGTTTACGACCCCTCCCCCACGCCCCCTCCCCCCGGGCCTGGCATTTCTATGGAACAGCACACTGCCCTGACAGCAGAGCTGGTTAACCCCAGGGGCTCTTTATCACCTCTACAAGGCAGCCTGGCTAATCCACTTAACTCTGACCAATCAGGACAGACCACTGGAAGCCTGAATTTGGACTTAACCCCTTCGGAGCTCATGACGGAACGGTTCCGTCATGAGCGTCGGTTGAGCTGTGCTCATGACGGAACCGTTCCGTCATGACCACGCCCGCGCAAGCAGCGCTCAGCACAGCGGGGGAATCCGCCCCGCATGGAAGGGGTTAAAAACAAGAAAGTCTTATAACGTCTGGTATGTACTCTTTAGGAGAAATTCAACAATATGATATTGTTGGATTTATGAATACCATTCTGGGAAGTCTTTGAATGGCATTTCTAGCCCTCTCCTATCAAGAGGAATTAATCCATAACTTCCTACCATGTTAACCTATGTAGGAGGGGATTTGCAATGGAAAAATGACTTGGGCCATTTTTCCAGCCCCAAGACTTACAAGAAACATATTTTATAAGTACTTTGCTCATATCTACAGGAACTTCACTCCATGTGCAACTAGGGGAGACTTTAGGGGTTCTGAATCTGTAGAAATATTGCAGATTCCCCCTGAGGATTAGGTTTAGGTACCAGCACCACTGGACTGGCCCATGGACTCTCAGATGGTTCAATTACCCCCAATTCCACCATCTTAGCAACCTCAGCTTTAATGCTGGCTCTGACATGGTCAGACAACCTGAGCAGTTTATTTTTGACAGGTTGGCTGTCACCACTGTCAATGTGGTGCACACGCCTGGGGTCAAAGAGAACAGGCCATCAAACTGCTCCAGCACTTGCTTACAGTCTCTGTGCTGCTGGTCTGTCAATTTGGGAGAGAGTACAACTCCCTTAACTGACCCATCTTGCACATTAGTGGAGAGGAGGTCAGGCACAGGCTCCGTTTCCTCCTCCACACCCTCATCAGTGACCAATAACATGGTCATGTCTGCCCTGTCATGGTGGGGTTTCAATCGATTCACATGCAGGACCCTATGAGGGTTCCTGGGGGTGCCAAGGTCAACCAAATAGGTAACCTCACCCTTCTTTTCTAAGATTGGATAGGGCCCACTCCACTTGTCATGGAGGGCCCTGGGAGCCACAGGCTCCAACACCCATACCAATTGTCCTGGAGTATACTCTGGCATAGTAGCCTTTTGATCATACCAGTGCTTCATGAGCTCCTGGCTGGCCTCCAGTTTCCTGTTTGCCTTGTACATGTACTCTGCCATTCTAGATCTCAGGCCTAGCACATAATCAAGCACATTGTCCTTTGCTTCTTTAAGAGGCTTCTCTAAAGACTCTCTTAGCAGGCTCAATGGGCCCCTCACAGGGTGTCCAAACAACTCAAAGGGACTGAAACCAACCCCTTTCTGTGGCACCTCCCTGTAGGCAAACAGTAAGCGTGGGAGGAGAACATCCCATCTCCTCCTGAGTTTCTCTGACAACCCATTTATCATGCCCTTCAGGGTTTTGTTGAATCTCTCAACAAGACCATTTGCTTGTGGGTGATAGGGGGTGGTGAACTTGTAGTTAATACCACACTCGTCCCACTTAGCAGTCAGATAGCTGGACAGGAAGTTTGTGCCCCTATCTGACACCACCTATTTTGGAAAACCTACTCTTGTGAACACACCGAGCAGTGCCCTAGCCACCGCAGGATCATCAATGGTTCTAAGAGGTATGGCTTCAGGGTATCTAGTGGCATGGTCAACTACCACTAAGATATACCTATTACCTGATGCAGTAGGTGGGTCCAGGGGACCAACAAAGTCCATCCCCACTCTTTCAAAAGGAACCCCAACAACTGGCAGTGGTATTAGGGGAGCTTTTGCCTTGCCCCCTGCCTTGCCAATGGCCTGACAGGTGACACAGGAGCTGTAAAACTCCTTTACCTTTTCAGACATATGGGGCCAATAGAACTGGCTCACCAATCGGTTCCATGTCTTTGCCTGTCCCAAATGTCCTGCCAAGGGGATATCATGACCCAAAGTCAGGATGAACTCTCTGTACTTCTGTTGGCCCCCTCCTCGAGGTTTCTGGCCTCCGTATAAAGCAGCCCATCTTCCCAGTAGAGTTTGTGAAACCCACTGTCATCCCCCTCCGCTTGCTTGGAAGCAATCCGCCTCAAGCCCTCAAGGGTGGGACAGTCACGCTGCCCCTGACTGAACTCCTCTCTGGAGGGTCCACCTGCTCCTGTCAGTTCTGCCAAATCTGACAGCTCTGGCAGGGATGGAATCCCTCCCTCAGAGGCCAGATCCTCCCCATCAGGATTAGATTCTTCCTGCACCTCTGGAGTTCCCTGGGCTGGCTCACCAGGCCCAGTGCCCTTGTCCTTGGATGCTTGGCCCTTTGTTCCAGGGTCCAAGTGTCCAGCCCCTCCCTTCTGGCTAGTCTGTGACCTAGTCACATCACATACCCACTCAGGTAGCTCCAATATCTTCATTTGGAGTCCTCTCTCCACCTCGGACCACACAGAGGCTTCAAGATCATTGCCCAGTAAACACTGGACTGGGAGCACCTTTGACACAGCTACCTTCATAGGGCCTGTCACACCTCCCCATTCCAAATCCACCACAGCTATAGGATGGAGTTTAGTAGTGCTGTCTGCATAAGTCACCTGGTGAAACTCACCAGGTAACAACCTCTCTGGAGGCACCAGTTCATCCAGGACCATAGTTACACTAGCCCCAGTGTCTCTGAACGCCTCAACCTCAGTCCCATTCACTTTAGGACTCTTTCTGTACTTGTCCATGTTTGGAGGTAAGGCAGCAACGGTTGCAATATTCACCCCAACCAGGGACGCTAAGGTTGCTTCCACCACCTGACTACCCTTATCTGGGGCACCACTCTCCACCCCTACACCGACACTGGCAATCCCTGTGGATGGCCCCTTAGGGGGGAGCTTCTTGGCGCAGACAGCATCTCCCTGCTTGTGCCCTGGCTGGTTACAGTCAAAGCAATTACCCACCTTTGAGGGATCAAAGAACCTTGGGTGTGGAATTTAATAAAATATATACTTGTCCATGGGGCAGGTTGCATCATAAATCTACTTGTCCTTTAACAAAATCCACTTGTCCCTTTGGTGCCATGTAGTGGGGCGACAAATTATGGCAGCAATCTCATTATATAACAGATCTGATATAGCCTCTCTGATTACGCCAGGGCTCATACCATAGTAGTGTTTGAATACTTGCAATCCCCTTATGTTGCCATGTTTCAGCAGATCTACATACTGGGGCTGAAAGTAGTGGTAAGCAATAGTTCCAGGGTTAGAATGCACTTTTGAATCTGCAAACCTACTAACGTGCATGTTTTAAGGGTTTTCAACAACTCATCTCTAATCTTTTCCCATACTGAGAAATGTTGGACATTTACTCCTGACAATGCAGATGTAAACCTTCTTCCAGAGTTGGGAAAAAGTGGTTGGAGGGGAAGTGAACTTGCAAACACTCAGATTTTTGCATGAGCAAATCTACACATACAAATTTGCTCATGCTAAAATGCAGTTCACAAATATTTTCTAGGAGTACTATTTCTTGTCCTACTTCTGTAAATTATTGGGAATTCACAAAAGCTTTACAGCTCCACTTAATGCAAGGACATATACCATGGGTGCACTTTTGAGACTTTCTTTAATAATTGGGCCCCTAATTTGGTCTGGCATTGACTATGACCTTTTGCTTTTATTAAAATTCTGTCTCTCTCAGCTGGCTTCACTGTGAGTGACAGCATTCTGCTCTTTCACATGGAGCATATCGGCACACAAAGTAGTTTTGTTCAGTGCCAGTAACTACTGTGGCAGTGTGTGCTTTTTTTTTTAGACCAAAAACAATTTTTGCATTTGCACTATTTGTTATAATGGCGATGGCCCGGCAGCTCCCACGCCAATAAGGTTTTACAAAAAGCATGACAAAACAAGTCACACATTGACAAAACTAAAAAACTGACCACCAATTTCAGACCTACTGGCTTTACCAATGCTTTTTTATTTTTGTTTCCCATAATCTTATTGAAACTGGTTACAGTGATTTTCCATTTAGAATATTTTTGGGAAATACTAGCATGCATCAACACATGTCACTAAATGATGCTGCAAAGAAATGGTACCTGAAATTTTACAGTAGTTTAGTTAAACGTTTTTTTTCCTGCTTTCATTTTTTTATCAACATTTTATTTTGCAAGCAAAGAATCATCAATCTTACTTTCAAGCTTCTTCAAATTTGCATCAAATCCGAGAGCATTCTGGGAGCCTTATACATAGCCTCATATTGCTAAACTTTGAAAACGTGTGTACACATTTTTATACTTGAACCACTGTCAGTAGTGCAGTCAGAGCTTACAACATTTACTTAAAGCGCTCAGCCTAATAATAAAGGCTTTCAATTAATGAACCATAAATACAAGTTTGAACAGCATTAACATATGGACAAAATATTACCCTAACTGCAGACAGTGCCCTTCCCATATCCATAATGTGGTACTGCAAATGGCTTACTTGTCCCAAGGACAAAATACACATGAAATCTTGTTGCCCTTGACCCCCAACAATATGTCCTAGGCGTCGGGCTATAGGAATTCCACATCCCTGACCTACTAGGCTTTCCCTGAAACCCCTCCCTTTGAATTTGGGTTGGCTCGGCCCCCCCCCCCACCCCCCTCCTTCTGCAGGTTTTTGTGGGTCTTTGGAGGACTCCTTAGGTGTTTGACCTTCATTTCCCTGGACTTTCCCTTGAGAAGGGACCTGTCCTCCTTTCTTCTGGTCACCCGCCTGGTGCTGAATGGAAACCCGGGTTGTCACCCACTCATCCGCTAATTCCCCCAACTCTCTGGGGTCTGTCAGCTAAGAGTTGACTAGATACTGGCGTAACTTCTCTTCTGCACAATGAGTCAAAATATGTTCCTTCAAAAACAAATCATACAATCCCTCGTATGTGTCAACTTTGTTACCAACAATCCAGCCTTACAGTGCCTTTACTGAAACGTCCACAAAGTCTACCCAAGACTTTGAACTCAATTTCTGGGTGCCTCTAAACTTCACCCTGTACTGTTCTGGAGTCAGACCAAATCTCTTGACTAAGCATGCCTTCATCTGCTGGTATGATTCTGCATCCTCTCCCTTCAGGGTCAGGAGCCTATCCCTCCCAGCTACTGGAATCAACTCTCACAGGAGTGCACCCCAATATCTAGAGTGGACCCTACTCATTTTAAGGGCCCTCCTAAAAGCTGCTAGCCACCTGTCATTGTCATCCCCCTCTGTGTACTTGGGCACTATGCCCTTGGGAAGTTTAGGTTCAAATCTACCACCCCTGGACATCTCAACATCTTCTTCACTTTCCCTGCCACCATTCCTCTTCTCCTCCCTCTCCCATTTTCTCCTAGCCAACTCCAATTTCTCCTTCTCCAAGGGAATAACTCTAATTGAGTCTGAAGCTGTCTCTCCTCTAGAGATATGGTAGAGGTGCCTGCGTAAGGGACCCTTCCCCACTCCCACCACCACCTTAATTCACCTGGCTAATACTAGTCACAATGGAAGAGGTCTCATCCTCACCCCCCTCTTGGGTGAGGTTGGGGGGAATATCTCCCACCCCCCTGGGTTCTCCTCAGCTGCCCCGGCCCAGGCCTGTAGATCTCAAGCAACCCTAACTTCCTCATCTTCTTGGCAGCAGGCAGCCCCCTAAGCCTACACTGTTCCCTAAGCACAGAGAGCTTGAACTGGGACAATTTAGCCAGGTCCAGCTCCATGGTTCCCTAGTTTTGGGTCACAAAAACTATGCACAACAGACTTAGAACAATTTGGAAAAATCAAAGCAATGGATTAAAAACAGTTTAGTCCAAATTCCAAAAATCAAACTCAAAAGTTTTGTTCGAAGACAATTTAGAGGATTTTTATAATCTTAAATCATTCACTGAAAGGTGTACCTTTTAAACATAAGTCCTCATCCACACTGCTGAGCACCAAATGTTGGAAAGTGGGTAATTGGTAGGGGCAAATGTAGGTCCGCCACTGGCAATAAGGCCACTAACACATGGTAGGACTCAGCATAGGTCTTAGAAATGATTCCTATGCTCAACCCTTGGTAACGTGGCTGTGTGCAGACAGGCTTAACTTCAAAGACAGGTATGTAAAGCATTTAAAAACACCAATTCAGTAAATAATTAAGACACAACACATAATAAAAATCCAACACCAATTTATGAACATAGCAAATATTGTTATGTTTAAAATGACACCAAAATGACATTAATCCAATGTAGGGAACTGGAGATATGAATTTTCAAAGATTTAATAAAATATAGTACTTAGAAGATTATAGCACCATATTGTAATACCTGCTCGCGATAGACCGGGCCAAAGTCAAAGTTTCAGGCCGGGGCGGCTACAGCTCCCGGCAGGTCCCGGTCTCTGTTTCTACCTTCACACTTTTCTGGAGCTTTTCTTCCTGAGGGCGCTCAAAGCTCCCAGCCAGTCCGGATCCGGTGAGGGTTTGCCGGCTTGACTTGTGACGAGGTCCCGGTCAACTTCCCTGGAGCGGACTTAGAACATTTCTCAAGATTGCTTCAGCAGGGCAACCCAGGAATCCAGGCCGGCACGCGATGGAAGGCAAGCAGCTTGGCTCTCGTGGTTGCTCCCGGTCACCTTTTCTACGAGCGGACTTAGAAACTTTTCTGGAGCTTTTTCTCGCCGGGTCTCTCGATGCTCCTCATGTAGCCGGATCCGGTGAGGGTTCGCCGGCTTCAATTTTCTTTTATTCCCGGTCAATCTCTGAAAGTTGGAGCGATGGAGCTTTTAGCGGGACGAACGTGGTTGGCTTGGCCGGCTTGTGGTTGAAGGCAGGCGGCCTGGCTGGCCAGGTTGAGTTGGTCCCTCTATGGAGATTTTTTTCAAAGTTGCTCCAAAGTTCTCCAAACTTCTTGAGCTTCTTTCTGAAGTTCCTCAAGAGGTCCCAAAGTGCCTCAAACTCTCTCCAAGGGTCTGTAAGCTCCAAGATGGTCCTTGAAAGTTGAGGACGTCAGTTCCCACAATCCACTGGTACAAAACACCTACAAATCCAATGATGGTTCTCCAAGGTATAGATTTAGTTGGTGATGTTCCAGATGAGCTCTTGTAACCTGTAGCTTTCAGGGAGTCCACTCTTTAGTTCTTTTCCAGCAAGATAATCCACAGGGCTGTAGTTTCAGATGGCGCAGTCTTCAGAGGACAGGCTTTAGAAATCTTTGCACAGCAAAACTTCTCAACAGGGCACTACCTGCTTTAGTAAGTTTCAAGCAGCAGATCTGGAGGGCTCTGCCCCTCCGAGATACTTATTCCTAGTTCTCTGGGTCAAGCAGGAGGTCACTTCTGACCAATGGGAACAGGGTAACTCCTCCAATATAAGACCACATCCTGTAGAGTGGCATTATTTTGTCCCAGAGTGCATCAAATCTTTCAAATCCATAATGGCTGATTTTCCAGCAAGGAGGTAAGAGCTGGCTAAACACCCCTAGGATGGCTAATTTACTTAGACTCTCCCCCCTGCATCTGCTCATACCTTCCCTAATCCTACCATCTGCCTAAGGTGGAAAGTTCAGAGCTGTAAATGACACTGGTGTCTACTCTCCTCTTTATCACCTCTACAAGGCAGCCTGGCTAATCCAATTAACTCTGACCAATCCGGACAGACCACTGGAAGGCTGAATTTGGACTTAAAAACAAGAAAGTCTTATAACTTCTGATATGTACACTTTAGGAGAAATTCAACAATGTGATACTGTTGGATTTATGAATATCATTCTGGGAAGTCTTTGAATGGCATTTCTAGCCCTCTCCTATCAAGAGTTATTATTAATCCATAACTTCCTACCATGTTAACCTATGTAGGAGGGGATTTGCAATGGAAAAATTACTTGGGCCATTTTTCCAGCATCAGGACTTACAAAAACATATTTTATAAGTACTTTGCTCATATCTACAGGAACCCCACCCCATGTGCAACTAGGGGAGACTTTAGGGGGTCTGAATCTGTAGAAATATTGCAGATTCTCCCTCCACAGTGCTCCTAGCAACAAAGTCGAATTTGAGCAGCACTATTTCACAATGTGGGGAGTGAAATGTGAAATTTCACTTTACCCAGGCATATAAAAACTCGTTTTATAAGGGTGTACCTTATAAATACCTGACCACCCACCCCTGGGATACCTAGGGGAGACCCTGAGGGTCCCTAATATGCCAAAACATTGTAGGTTATTAATTTTAAGTGCCCCAAAGTCGAATTTGAGCAGCACTATTTCACAATGTGGGGAGTGAAATGTGAAATTTCACTTTACCCAGGCATATAAAAACTCGTTTTATAAGGGTGTACCTTATAAATACCTGACCACCCACCCCTGGGATACCTAGGGGAGACCCTGAGGGTCCCTAATATGCCAAAACATTGTAGGTTATTAATTTTAAGTGCCCCAAACACCAAAGTCGAGTTTGGGCACAATTTACGTTTTAAAAGCAGCCCTGGCACCCAGGGCTGTTTTTAAACTGACCGCAGGCTTCAGCAGTACACACATGCAAGTGCAAAAAAAGGCTGCAGGCCCCTAAACTGCCATGCCCCAGGGTACTGGGGACTTCTAGGTAGTTTAAATCCCCCTGCCCTATTATATACTAGGGGCCTATAGGGGAGGTCATGCCAATCACACGGGTACTCCGCCATACCATAGTGTACCCTAGGGTATGTTGGGTGTTTTAACTGTATTCTAATGTGTTCCTTTCAGCTTGGCACTGGCCCTGGGCCTGGTTAGGCAGAGCCCAGGGTCAGTCAAAATCAGATACCACCAGTATCATTCAGCAAAACGTTGGGGGGTGCCCAGGACACATGATGACTTTGCAGCAACTGTCTACTAATAAATGCTCGATCGCTCCCTAAAAACAAACATCACATCTACAACCTTCTCACAGATGCAATACCAGACATACTGTTCATAACTGAATCATGGTTGGGAGATGATATGGCTCCAGTCCTGCATGAAGCCGTTCCTCTAGGCTATCAAACGATCACCCAAAATCGTATAGGCAAAAAAGGAGGTGGTCTAGCTGGTGTGTTCAGGCAAACATATATCACTAAAGTTGACGACATCTCCATAAAGAATTGTGAGGCTCTTCTAACAAGATGCAATCCTACACCGTCTTCCTCCTGTAACTTCCTGCTCCTTTACAGACCTCCACCTAGCAAGGCGACAAGCCCAGATGCACTTCTAGACACAGTTTCATACCTGATAACAATACACTCCAACCTATGCGTTCTGGGTGACCTGAACATTTGGTTTGACAAACCCAATATGACCCATCCAAAAACAAAAATCACTGGCCTAGACTCACTGAACCTGCATCAGGTTATCCACAAACCCACACACATCGCTAGACATATCCTAGATGTCATTTTTGCTAATACTGAACTGGTTACCTTTCAAACTATTACTCCAGTCACATGGGCAGACCACCACTTGCTTGCTTTCCAATATAAAACAACACTAAGCGCCTCACCTAAAACTACCTTACATCCACCCGTATATCGGCCGTGGAACAAACTCAATGTGGAACACTTAGAAACACAACTAACATCCAGTACAAATCTGGAAACAATACATTCTGTTCAAAATCTATATGAGTGGCTACAGGAAGCTTTTGACATCCTGATACCACTAAAGACCACACCACACAACAGAACAAAAGAAAGTAAGCACCTTGGAGAAACATAGAAATAAAAGACATAAAACAACAAATTAGAAAGCTGCAACGTACCTGGCTGAAAACAAACTCCAAACAAGACAAACTTCACCTACAGAAAATTAACAGATTATACAAGTCAGCTATCAAAAAGCCAGGAAAAGGTACTATTCAGACAGAATTCAAAATGCTAAATGTGCAAATAAAGAATTCTATTAAATACTCCATGAATTTCGCAAACCAAATTGCCTAGAAGGAACTCATCCTGTTACTCAAGATTTCACAGACAAACTGGCAAATCATTACATGGACAAAGCAGGCACATTGGACTCATACTTAAAACAGAAACAAAGCACCACACTAACCTTTGTACAAAATAACAATCCAAGACTACTCTAAACCAGCCTCTCCGTTCCCTCGAACACATCTCACACAATGAATTTATGGACCTGGTCAAAGCAAGCAGGCCTGCCGGCAGCCCTTCTGACCCCTGTCCACCACAAACTTTCAAGACAATATTTTTAACAACCTCTGCTGCCACTCCAGTAAGAAGAATCATCAACAATTCCTTAACTACCGGAATACTTCCAGAAGAACTCAAAAAGTAACACATACGCCCTTCACTGAAGAAAACAACCTTGGACCCGCTGAACCCTGACAACTACAGACCCATTACAAATGAGCCTTTCCTGGGCAATCTGATAAAAAGAGCAACGTTCGCCTAGATGTCACAATTAATTGAAGAGAATGACATACATTCAGACTTCCAAACAGGATTCCATCCGGGAAGAGGCACTGAATCTGCCCTCCTTGCCATCTGGGATGACCTGAAGAATACAGAAGACCGCAACAGGGTTGCTGCGCTACTCCTCTTGGACTTCTCGGCTGCCTTTGACACAGTTGACCATGACACTCTGAAACAAAGACTCTCTGAAGCCGGCATAGAGGGAACTGCTCTAGACTGGATCGCGTCTTACCTTCGAAACAGAACTAATGTCATCCATACCCCACCTTTCTCGTCCAAACCGTACTCCACAAAAGCAGGGTTCCCTCAAGGCTCTATCATCTCTCCCATGCTTTTCAACATCTACATGAAGTCATTACCGGTACTGATCAATCAATTTCACCTAACGTGCCATAAGTATGCAGGTGACACGCAAATACTCTTTCAACTGGAATGCCCCAAAGACATTGGGAAATCCCCAATTTTCAGTTGTCTCAGAGCTGTGGATTAGTGGATGACTTGGAGCCATCTCAAATTGAATGCTTCCAAAACGGAAATACTCACGTGTGGCGATTGGAAACGTTATGACCCTCTTGCCGCCTGGCCTGATAAACTGGAATCACTGCCTAAAGTATCAAAGGAAGTAAGAAACCTCGGAATCACCATGGACTCCAAGCTGTCGATGAAGGCCCAAGTGGAAAAACTAGCAAGTTCAGGCTTTGTCAGTATAAAAACGCTGCGACAAATTTTGCCTCATTTGGGATTTCCACACAAGGTCCAAGCTACTATCTCCCTTGTTCTGTCCAAACTCGATTACGCCAATAGCCTCTACCACCGATAACTTTTAACAACCATGAAAAGACTACAAGGGATTCAGAACTCGGCTGCCAGACTACTCTTGCATATCAAACCACGAGACCACATCTCACCTGCCTTGAAAGCCCTGCATTGGTTACTGGTTGCCAGAAGATCCACGTTCAAGCTACTTTGTATCACGCACAAAGCAATACATGGAATGGGACCACTATTCATCAGGAATAAAATAAACAAACACATTCAACAAAGGAACCTCCGCTCTAAAGGGGCATTTTGCCTCAAAATCCCAAGATACAAGAAAAAAAACATGGGTGGCACATCCTTCTCTGTTCAAGCAGCCAAACTATGGAACTCTTTACCCCCCAACATAAGTTCCATCGACAACCACCTTTTCTTTAGAAAACTACTCAAGAATTTAGTCTTCCCCACATAAGCACCATACGCAAACAGAAATTTACAGCATATCCCTCTGTATATAAGCATTTATTTTCACTATAGATATGTACCTATCTTAGTGTATTGCTTTGTATATACATGTAGAACAATTATGTTAAAGAAAAATCAGCTTTGGTCTACATGTACTTGCTTCCATTGTGCATCTATGTACCTTCCATGTACGTGGATCTGTGGGTCTGTTACTTTTCTCCTGAAAAAGCATATCCAATGCTCTACCCTATTTCTCATCCTGTACCCCTATCAATATCTTTAATCTACATATACTTACCTCCTTTATGCATCTATATACTTTCAATGTACTTATGGATCTATTTATTTATCACTTTCTTCTAATTTAGCATTTCCAATGCACTACCCTATTTCTCAGCCAATACTTCTCTCAAAATATTTTCTAGCCCAACTTTCTGACCCATCTCAAACTTCTTTATTCTACTCTTTCCAATGCACTACCCTATCTCTCACCCTATATCTATCAATATATCCTTCACATCCACTCTCATTTATCCCAAACCCCATACCACTACTATGATCCCCAAAATAACCCTTTCTAGACTCTCTCCTACTCTACCCCTCCGTGCATCTTCTGACACCTCTTTTACTATACTGATCCCCCAAAACAATCCTTTCTAAACTTGTCCCTCTGACTCTTCCCCTCCAAAACCCCTTTTTACTCATCCCAAAGCCTCCTCCTACTGCTATGACTTAAAAAATAAATAAATATATATATCCAAATCTGTCACTCTTCTATCCCTCCACTGTCCTTTTCAATCAAAATAACAGACTAACATGTTCACTTCTCAAATTCCATATTCCACTATACTAATTCACCACTAATCCTTTATGGGTTCCAGTGTAGCGTGCTACTCGCCAATAAAGCTCTTCAACACCCCATTAGGGTTACAAGCGCTATATAAATGCAAACCTTTTTCCCTTTTCTACCCATCCCTTCTCAATCCAAATAACTGACTAACATATCCACCACTCAAATTACTTCATATTTCACTATAATAATTTTTAAGATTAATCCTTTATGGGTTCCGGAGTAGCGTGCTACTTGTTAGAAAAGCACATCATCACCCATCAGGGGTAACAGGTGTATATGAATGCAAACCTTTCTTCCCCTTCTATCCCTCCGCTATCCTTCTCACTCCAAATAACTGACAATCAATCAATCAATCAATCATAGGCATTTGTATAGCGCACTGCTCACCCGGAGGGTCTCAAGGGGCTGAGGGGGGGGGGAACGCTACTGCTCGAACAGCCAGGTCTTGAGTTGCTTCCTGAAGGCGAGATGGTCTTGCGTTGTCCGGAGGTGGATGGGGAGGGAGTTCCATGTCTTGGCTGCCAGGTAGGAGAAGGATCTTCCTCCGGCGGTGGCTCTGCGGATGCGGGGGACGGTGGCGAGAGCGAGGCTGGCGGAGCGGAGCTGGCGGGTGGGCTTGTGGAAGGTCAGGCGGCTGTTGAGGAACTTGGGGCCCAGGTCGTGGAGGGCCTTGTGTGCGTGGGTGAGGAGTCGGAACGTGATTCTTTTGTTGACGGGGAGCCAGTGCAGGTCTCTCAGGTGTCCGGAGATGTGGCTGTGTCGGGGGATGTCCAGGATGAGTCGTGCTGAGGCGTTCTGGATCCGTTGGAGTTTCTTCTGGAGTTTGGCGGCGGTGCCGGCGTAGAGGGCGATCCCGTAGTCCAGCCGACTGGTGACGAGGGCCTGGGTGACCGTCTTCCTGGTCTCGGTGGGGATCCACCGGAAGATCTTTCGAAGCATGCGCAGGGTGTTGAAGCATGAAGACGAGACGGCGTTGACTTGTCTGGTCATCGAGAGGGAGGAGTCCAGGATGAAGCCTAGGTTGCGTGCGTGGTCCGTTGGCTTGGGGGTGGCTCCCAGGGCGGGGGGCCACCAGGAGTCGTCCCAGGCGGAGGGTGATGATCCCAGGATGAGGACCTCCGTCTTGTCTGAGTTCAGTTTCAGGCGGCTGTTCTTCATCCATTCGGCGACGTCTTTCATCCCTTCGTGTAGGCTGGCTCTGGCGGCGTCCGGGTCGCTGGTGAGGGAGAGGATCAGCTGGGTGTCGTCGGCGTAGGTGATGATCTTGAGGTTGTGTTGACATGCGATGGTTGCGAGGGGGCTCATGTAGACGTTGAAGAGGGTGGGGCTGAGCGATGACCCTTGTGGAACGCCGCAGATGACTTCGGTGGCCGCTGACCGGAACGGGGGGAGGCGGACTCTCTGGGTTCTTCCGGCGAGGAATGAGGTGATCCACTCCAGGGCCTTCTCCTGGATGCCGGTGTTGTTCAGGCGCTGTACCAGGGTGCGGTGGCAGACAGGGTCGAACGCTGCGGAGAGGTCCAGGAGGATGAGGGCCGCAGTTTCCCCGTTGTCCATTAGGGATCTGATGTCGTCTGTGGCTGCGATGAGGGCGGTCTCCGTGCTGTGGTTGGCTCGGAAGCCGGATTGCGAGTGGTCGAGGGATCCGTTGGTCTCGAGGAAGGCGGCTAGCTGTCTGTTGACGGTCTTCTCGATGACTGTGGCAGGAAACAGGAGGAGCGAGATGGGGCGGTAGTTCTTGAGGTCGGAGGGGTCTGCAGTTGGTTTCTTCAGCAGGGCACTGATCTCGGCGTGTTTCCAGCACTCCGGGAAGGTGGCGGTGTTGAAGGAGGCGTTGATGATGTCGCGGAGGTGGGGTGCGATGATGTGGTCGGCCGTGTAGAAGATGTGGTGTGGGCAGGGGTCCGTAGGGGATCCGGAGTGGATGGTGTTCATTGTGCGTGTTGTGTCTTCGGTGCTGACTGGGGTCCAGGTGCGGAGGGTGGCGGTGGGGGGCATCGGTTCGGTGGTGGGGTTCGTGGTTGGTGGGCCGAAGCTGTTGTGAATGTTGGCGATCTTGTCGTGGAAGAAGGCTGCGAGGGAGTCGCAGAGGTCTTGCGAGGGAGGGATGTCATTGTTTACGGCGTCGGGGTTGGAGAGCTCTTTGACGATGCTGAAGAGTTCCTTGCTGTTGTGGGTGTTGTTGTCCAGTCGTTCCTTGAAGGCTGTCTTCTTTGTGGCGCGGATCAGTTGGTGGTGTTTGAGGGCCGTCATGTTGTCTGTGGTCTGGTTGGTGCGCCAGGTGTTCTCCAGGGAGCGGCAGTTCTTCTTGGAGGTGATGAGCTCGTCAGTGAACCAGGAGGCTTTCTTGCTGCCGCGTCTGCTGGGGGGGTTCTTCTTCAGTGGTGCGAGGGCGTCTGCGCAGTTGGTGATCCACTGTGTGAGGTTGTTGGCGGCTTCGTTGGGGTCCGTTGAGCTGGTGGGGGGGTTCTGGCTGAGGAAGGTGGTGAGCTGGTCGCCGGTGATCTTGTTCCAGCTCCTGCGGGGGGCTTGTTGAGGGTGGTGGTGGGTCGTCGTTTTACTGAAGCTGAAGTGGACGCAGCTGTGGTCAGTCCACTGGAGATTGGTGGAGTGGCTGAAGGTGACGTATTTGCTGGATGAGAAGACTGGGTCAAGTGTGTGGCCGGCGTAGTGGGTGGGGGTGGTTACCAGTTGCTTGAGTCCGAGGTTGGCCAGGTTGGCCAGCAGAGCAGTGGTGTTGCGGTCCTTGTTGTCCTCCAGGTGGAAGCTGAGGTCCCCCAGGAAGATGTAGTCGGTGGAATTGATGGCGTGCGGGCTGACGAAGTCTGTGATGTCTTCGCTGAACTGTGTGCGTGGTCCCGGTGGTCTGTAGACGAGGGTGCCTCTGAGCGTGGTCTTGGGGTCGGTGTGTATCTGGAAGTGGAGGTGTTCGGCGGAGGTGAAGGTGTCATCGGAGTTGGTCGTGATGCGGATGGTGTTCTTGTGGATGATGGCGATGCCTCCTCCTGTTGACGCGGTCCTTCCTGGTGATTTTGTAGCCTTCTGGGACGGCGATGGCAAGGTCGGACGCTGAGGAGGCGTTCATCCAGGTTTCCGTCAGGAAGGCGATGTCTGGTGCTGTCGAGTCGAGGAGGTTCCAGAGTTCTACGGCATGCCTGTGAACGGAGCGGGTGTTGAGCAGGATGCACATCAGGTGTTTGTTGCTGGGGCTCGGTTTAGCAGGTGCGGTGTTGGGTCGGAGGCCGGTGAAGCGGCAGGTCAGGCAGGTGAAGGGTCCGTGGGTGCGTCTCGGGGTGGCTCGGTAGCAGGCGGTGTTTCGGCCGGCGTTGAGTGCGTGGAGGGTTTTGGCGTCGTAGATGTGCAGGGTGTGCTGGCGAGGGCGAGGACCAGGGGGTCTGCGCTGGGCGCGGTCCAGGCGCGGACGGGCGCAGACGGGCTTACCTTTGGCGCACCTTCGGCGCTCAATCGGCGCTCCCGCTGCGCGCGTCCGCTGCGCGGTCGCTCTGGGGGCGTCATAAGTAAGGAGCCGGGAAGGAGGAGCAGCTGGGTGGCGGGAGCGGGGCGGCGAATGGAATTACAGGGGGCGGGGCCGCAGGGAGGCAGTGGCGGGAAATTCCAAGAAGCAGCGGGCAGCGGGAAATTCCCAGGAGCAGCGGGAAATTCCCAGGAGCAGCGGGCAGCGAGCGAAGGAATCTGCAGGCAGGAGGCGGCAAAGACAGGCAGGAGCGGCAGCAGTGAGTGGGGCGACCAAGCCCTGTGGAGGGCTGAGCGGTCACATTCTGTGGTCCCCTACGGTCCCCTTAAGTAAGGAGCCGGGAGGGAGGAGCAGCTGGGCTGCGGGAGCGGGGCGGCGAATGGAATCACAGGGGGGCGGGGCCGCAGGGAGGCAGCGGCGGGAAATTCCAAGAAGCAGCGGGCAGCGGGAAATTCCCAGGAGCAGCGGGAAATTCCCAGGAGCAGCGGGCAGCGAGCGAAGGAATCTGCAGGCAGGAGGCGGCAAAGGCAGGCAGGAGCGGCAGAAGTGAGTGGGGCGACCAAGCCCTGTGGAGGGCTGAGCAGTCACACTAATATCCACCACTCAAATTACTTTCATATTTCACCATACTAATTCACCACTAATCCTTTATGGGTTTCTGGAGTAGCGTGCTTCAACAACCAATCAGGGGTAACAAGCGCTATATAAATACAAACCTTTTTTTCCTCTTCTATCCTTCTGCTATCCTTCCGAATCCAAATAACTGACTAACCTATCCACCACTTAAAATGTACTTGCATGTTTCTCTATACTAATTCAACACTAATCCTCTATGGGGCCCGAAGTAACGTGCTAGTCGCCGAAAAAGCGCTTCAACGCCTCATCAGGGTAGTAAGCGCTATATAAATGCAATTACAATACAATTACAATACAATGAGAGGGCGAGAGCCGTGCTCTCGCCCTGCCATAGTAAACACCAATGTCCCGGGGGTGGGCACCCTGGGACATTGCAGGAGCCGGCCCTGGGGGGTGGCGTTTCCCAGGGCCATCAAGGGCTCCATGAGGGGTGCCTGCGGTCCCCCTCTCTTCGTTTGCATTGCCCCGGGTAGGTGGTGGTCCCCGGGCCGGGGGTCCGTAACAGAGCCTCATATTAGCATATTCAATGCCTAGGAGACAGACCAGCTCAATCCACACTTTGGACTTCTGCAGGTAAGGGACTAACAAACTTGTCCTCTAACAATACTGTTTGTATAAAACTTTACTCTCCTGGCCAAAAAACAAAGCGCACAGTCCCTATTAAACACAGTTTAAACAGCCCACAGCAGATTACTGCTGTCTCAGAGCACCCTCTGATGTAGAATATCCCTGTTGCTGGGGGGGGGGGGGGGAAGGGGTGGCTGGTTTCACTGACTTGTTAACACAAAATGGTGGTTGCGGGTGCACTGCCTAACATACAGGTCTTAGCTCAGAGCAATGGAGAAATTTGGAGGGAAAAACTGATAGTCATGGGGAATGTGAGGGAAAAACTACAGAGTTTGGACTGCAAATCCCACAATTCAACAGGTTAAATGGAAGCAGTCACAGGCAGGAAAAACCACAAGTTTAAGCACAAAAACAGGTGATAAATTATGCAATCACGGGCAGGTTAAAAATACAATTTTAAGCTGTAACAACCACAGGCAAAGACAGTTAAAGATTATTTTTTTTTTTTTAAAGATGATGCAATCAGGGTAGGGAAAATAGCTTTTTAACTTTTTTAGGAAAGAGACAGCACTAGTCTGCCTCCTTACCACTTCCTGAACTCTACTTCGCTTCAATCTGGGGCACAGGTAGGCTGCAACTCACAAGATGGAGGAGAATGATTTGGGGTGCACCCAGCAAGCCTTAAGGGGCCTGTGCAGGTGTGAGAGGAGGGCTCAGGTTTGCGTGGAACTGGGGAAACCAATCAGCAGTCCTAGGTCTGCTGACCTGGGGGTGGGGCTGGAACTGGGGAGCTGCTCCTCTATTCAGAAATCTCCTAGGAGACAGACAGGCTCAAGCCACACTTTGGTCTTCTGCAGGTAAGGGCCTAATAAACTTGTCCTCTAACAATACTGTTTGTCTAAAACTTTACTCCCTCTCCTGGCCAAAAAACAAAGTGCACAGTCCATATTAAAGTAGTACAATGGTACTCTTGAGTGAGTGTAATACATTTCCTAAACCATTTCTTCAGTTTTGTCTTGCTTAGTGTAGACCATGATGCCTTCATCTAAAACGTTTTTAGCCTTGCTTTAAGTACTGACTGCTGGTATTCCAGTCCTTTTATCCCCTTGGAGATGTCAAAGTACTCCCCTTGGGAGAGGAGGAAGTCAAATCTGAGAGCTCAAGTAATACTTCATATCTTTCCCTGTCCAAGTGCTAACTAGTCTACCATGTGCATCACTAAATAATTGAGCTCTGCCTTGGCATTCATCAGGACCCGCACACCGCAAATAGGCAAATAGCTTCTCATTCTACCTTTTGAGCTGATTTACAAATTGTGAATTAAATCCATTTGTGCCTCTAGTGTTTGTCAGCACTACAGCAAGTCTTCCACAAGCTTTTTTTTTCATTTGCTTTGGTTTCACCACTGGCACTTGAGACAGACATGCAGACTTGGAAACTGTCATTGGATTTGCTGTTCATATGCTAACCAATGTATGGCTGTTGGTATGTGATAACCATTTCTTCTCTCTCTGTTATACTCTTTCGTCTTTATGTAACATCTAGATGGGTGCAGAAGACTTTCTTCAGGTAGTTTGTCCAACATAATAATGTATGAAAGTCAGCCACTGGAATGTGCAGTAGGTAATTATGGATCAATCCATAGCTATCGGAAAGATTTGCTAAATCCGTAACATGCGCATTACAATACCGTTCACAAAAAAGTATTTATCAACTGTAGCCCCTGCAACACTGGGTGATCTGAGCTTATCTATTGCATTCTCCCACAGTAACCTCTGTTAGGCCTGTGATGACAGTGGATCGTAGCCTGTAGCAATACACAACAACGTTACTGTTCATGTTACTAATAGCCTCAGTCCTTCTTTGGCTCTGTAACCAGATCTATACTTAACTTTTGATATTTGGGAATCAATATTTTGTGCTCGATATTCTTTTACCTCTATATTCCACCTTCAGAATTCTGGGTGTAAACCTTCAGCATTTTACGGGGTGTCTCGTCACCTCTGCTTGTTGGTCTTTGCTGGCAGAGCATTGGACCTGCTTTAAGTGACACTTTTCTTTATTTGTGGGCCCCAGGAGAAATGTGAGCAGAGACAATGGGCACCCTGGCACAGTATTCTACCCATAAATTAATGGTTCTCTAATAAAATGTGTATAAGAGATCTTGTGATGAAATGTGCTGTGATAGTAACAGTCCTATTCGATTGTTACTGACAGCTAGAGGGGCGTATGCATCAACAGTTCATCACCCAGAACATTTTAGAAGTATAAGGACCCTCAATTAAAAGTAGATTCCTCCTGTTTCAGAAATAGAGCAATAAAGTTAACAGATTTGTAGACATCCAACAGAAAACAAGACATATCAACAAATATGCACCATTTACAAAGCATGTGAGCACACATAGACGAGTTTGGCGGTGCTGCAGCGGGTCTGCACTCTGCCACACCACCAAAACAGTGGTTGGGCCGCCTGCCAGATTACGATGCTCCCCTCCATGCACAACAGGGCCCAGAGGCACAAGGTGGCCTGTAGGGACCCCTTTATTGCCTCTCCATAATGGTTTTCATTGAGGAAGAACCGCCATGAAAACCGGGGCGGAAAGTTAACCTGTAATATGCTTGGCAGGACCACCATATTGCGGCCTCCTGACCGCCGCAACTCCGCCAGGGCAATGGCAGTCCTACCGCCCTAATTGTAATAGGGCGGTCGGAAGACTGCCACTGCAGTGCCCCCACGAGTCTGGCAGTCCGTGGACTGCCAGACTCGTAGCCCATATAGTAAATGCATTGAGAGGTCTGCCCTCATCTTAATGGTGCATATGAGATTTGCAGTCGGACTGATGTAACATTCAGAGAAGGGAATTAAGAGCAACCAAGTGGCATATTTCTCACCCATCCATCATTTCGAGCACTTGGCTTATACAGTAATATTTACAGTGGAATTCCGCCTGCTTTGAGCTTCTGTCAGAAGTGATGAAACCACAAATGATTGACTCCTGCAATTGCTTTCCCTACCTTTTTATTTAGGTAAAAAGTGTCATAAAGCTACAAGGGAGATTCTGTTGTCAACACTGGTAGAGGGCACATTTTGATCATTACATAAAATGTGTGGATATTTTAAGACTGCTCATACTTGGTCCTGCCTGAGTGGCTAGGATAATTACCTTAAGTCTGTCCACCACCACACGCTGATTGTTACCAATATACTGTCAGTGATCAGGGAGGGTGCTAATGATTTGTGGACTATGTGGGCTGACAGCGTGATCAGGTGGAGAATCAGACCACTGAGTCATTGCTTCACGCACCATGAAAGTGGAACGCTGGATCTTGGGGCAGCTTTCTGTTGGAAATAGGGGTCCAATTCGTTTCTTTGTATGGTTGGTCCCAGAATGTGTTGAAATTGTGTTAGAATAACAAATCAATCTTCCATTTTGTTCTGAATATTCAACTTAATTTCTACTAACAGCAGCGCCTCCATGCTTTGTTATGCCTCCTCAAGAGACAGTGAGAAATTAGCAAATGTGTTTGTGGTATGTTTTTAATGTCATACATTTTCATTAATATTTGTTTTCCAGACGGATTCATCAGAGAACCTTATGTGTCAGTGAGACGGTAAGTCTATTGTTTGTGTCCACTGTAAATGTGAAAAATAGATAATACCTTTGTCAATATACATGCAGGATTCCAGAGATGCACATCAATTGCATCAAAGCATCATTTAGTGGACAACTGCTATGTGCATTTTATGTAGGGTGTACTCAGGAGAGATATCTGTTGGGTTTCCTCAGTTTAGGCACAGATGTTTACATGAGATCTTTAAGAATTGTGTGGTGTTACTCCCTTTGTACATGCCTGTGTTATATTTTCTCAAGTTATCAAAATGATATTCTGAGGGGTTAAACCAGATTGGTCGCACACTGCTACACCTACCAGGCGTGTTCCCCCAATGAAAATGGTCCCTGAAGGTCAGCGTCGGCAGATACACCTATGCTCGAGTGTGAATGCAAGTATGCGTGGCGTGTGCCATCCCTGGACACGTGTTTCGAGGTAGTTGCCTCTCGTCAGCAGGGAGTAGGAAAATGTGTGGGGTTGCTGTGTAAGCTGCTAAAATCGTTATCAGGTCTAGTACCTCTCGTAGCGCGCAGGTGCGTAACCATGAGTCCGTCGACTCCACCGGCTCAAGGGAGTCTGAATATAAAGTTACACCAGATTGGTCGCACACTGCTACACCTACCAGGCGTGTTCCCCCAATGAAAATGGTCCCTGAATGTCAGCGTCGGCGGATACACCTATGCTCGAGTGTGAATGCAAGTATGCGTGGCGTGTGCCATCCCTGGACACGTGTTTCGAGGTAGTTGCCTCTCGTCAGCAGGGAGTAGGAAAATGTGTGGGGTTGCTGTGTAAGCTGCTAAAATCGTTATCAGGTCTAGTACCTCTCGTAGCGCGCAGGTGCGTAACCATGAGTCCGTCGACTCCACCGGCTCAAGGGAGCCTGAATATAAAGTTAAACCAGATTGGTCGCACACTGCTACACCTACCAGGCGTGTTCCCCCAATGAAAATGGTCCCTGAAGGTCAGCGTCGGCGGATACACCTATGCTCGAGTGTGAATGCAAGTATGCGTGGCGTGTGCCATCTCTGGACACGTGTTTCGAGGTAGTTGCCTCTCGTCAGCAGGGAGTAGGAAAATGTGTGGGGTTGCTGTGTAAGCTGCTAAAATCGTTATCAGGTCTAGTACCTCTCGTAGCGCGCAGGTGCGTAACCATGAGTACGTCGACTCCACCGGCTCAAGGGAGCCTGAATATAAAGTTAAACCAGATTGGTCGCACACTGCTACACCTACCAGGCGTGTTCCCCCAATGAAAATGGTCCCTGAAGGTCAGCGTCGGCGGATACACCTATGCTCGAGTGTGAATGCAAGTATGCGTGGCGTGTGCCATCCCTGGACATATGTTCCTTTGACTAGTCAAGTAAGCCTTGCTTGGCTGGGCATTTGAATGCAGTAATTGGAAACTGTCACTTTCTGAATATCTACCTCAACACTTCCATGGGTTAAGCACACTTGCAATACTTAAGTAATTAATAAAACACAGCACTAAGTGAAGCATTGTTTTTTCAGCCTGCTGACCTAATGTATATGCCTTCCCAAACTCATAGCTGTTCATTTTTTAAGTGTCTTCATTTTTGCACTCTAGGGCAACTTCAACTATGTGCTGTAAATATTTGTTTCTTTTAGTTACTTTATGGATGCGCTAGCATACCTAAAACCATTAGTGAGATTTCATTACAAGACTGTAGGTTACCATCATGCAATATACTTTTATTGCAGCCCCAACATGTAGCCCTTTAAAGAACACATTACATCATGAATAAGAACATAACAAACAACAATATATAACGCCATTGTAACTATGCATCATCCTCTTTTATTCGCTGCTCCTAGACAGTTAAGTATACATTTCTTTACTCTCCTACTTAATGACCGTTTTGAGCCTTTTTTAGACTCCTAATTATTATTTTTTAATTTAGATCGCTAACAACTTACCGTTTATAACTATTTACAACCAGTTTTATGCTTGTGGTAAACGTTATCCCCCTTTTTCAGGTAAGTTACCACCTAACTTCTTTCGTTTCATTACCCTCCCAATTTATGGTTGGGCTACCCTCTCCCCTCCCTCCTTTCACTTTATAGTCCTACTCAAACAAGTGGAGAACTGCTCGAATGGTTCTTAATTTGACCATTTACCTTTGCGCCGGTCGCACGCTCCATGACGCGCTGTGCCGAGCCGCATTGGGAGACAAGCATTCTCCTTGTGCTGCGGGACCCAAAGGGCTTCACGCTGTTGGGGAGAGTGGCCTTTCCATCGGACTCTTTCCGGGCCGCGACCGCTCTTCACGAGCATGCAGCAACATCAGACTCCGAAGGCTAGCAAGTGAAGCCTCCGGAAAACAAGTCGGCGGAGGTCACGTTACAACGTGACCCCACCATACATAGGGGCTGATTAGCATGGCGGGCGGACTTTGTCCGCCCGCCATAGCACTGGGAAATGGCCCCGCCCGCTATGCATGCGGCGGTCCCGCATGTGAAATTAGGATGCACCTACCACACTGGCAGGCACATACTACATTTTTTACATTGCGGCGGGCGGTGCTTTCAGCAGCACCCGCCGCAATGTCAAAAATGCATGTTGTGCATTTGCATGCACAACGTGGCAGGCACCGCGCGGTGCCTGCCATGTTGTGCATGCACATGCAGGGGGGTACCATAGGTACCCCCCATGTGCCCCACCACCCCCCCAACATCCTGGGGGCCCGCAACGGGCCCCCAACTTCAAACTCTGCGTTGCCGCTATGGAAAGGCTGCTTACCGCCTGCTTAATAATATGGACCCGGCGGGCGGAAAAGTGGCGGGCGGTCTTCCCCTCCGCCACGGACCCCCTGCCATACTGATATGGCGGGGGTAATTTATATGCGGGCGGTGATTAATGGCGGGCGGATCGCCACCGCCGTGTGGGCGGTGGCGGTCCGCCCACCATACTAATGGACCCCATAGTTTCTACCTCAATTTCCTGTTGAAGCAAGACGGAAGGGGGTAAATAAACTAACGACGATGAGAGGGAGACAAACCCAAATCTGCTTGAGCTGTGCGTTGTCATAGCAACGCACAGCGCGAGCAAATAACGGTCTTCCTCAACACGCATTTGTAAAGCGGTAAGACCCTCACTTTGCCTCTTGAGAAATTAATCTAATAGAGACAAATATATTACTAACAAAGGGTTCTTAATACAAATTAAGGCATAGAACCTATTAATTAAAAAAAAAGAAAATGGAAAATGGCAATGAAACACTCGAGGAAGATGATAATACCTTCCCTAATGAAGACATGTTAATTAATTATTTTGAAAAGAGGCAGTTGAAACTATTATGAATAAAAGAAAAAGAGATTTTGTTACTGAGGAGGATTCAGTGACCCTCTCTGAAGAAAACTAAGCACTTGGAACCTCATGGTAGCCTTTGCGCTACAAATGACAGGGATTGACCCCAAAGTAGCCTACGCGCTACTCACAAGACAGGTGCCCATTGCGACACAATGAGAAAAATCAGCCTTATTGGCGCAAAAAGTTTGGGTGTCCCTCGCGGCACAAGAAGACAGTGTGACCTTTATGGCACAGATGACCTCAGTCTTCAGACTGACAACGAGGAGTTCCTTGTACTACAAATTTTAATGGGGACGATGACGAGTATATTTTCAACCCCTTTGAGACCTTGGACAATGACCTCCTCGACGAGGATTTAGTTTAGTCAACTGATTCCAATTCAATTAAGGAGCCTTCGGGAGTGGAGATGTTTAATCCTACCCGCATTTCACAACGAGAGGGTCTGATTGGTGGCCAATGGACCACGTATCCAATTGTATTATGTTTTGGATCCTAAAATCCCTTGAAAAGGAAACCAGAAACCTGATGAGGACTGAGTGCCCCAGACCCTTCTTAGACAATAAATCTGGTTTAACACCGAATCTGGACCCTGAGCTACTGACATTTCTATTCAAGACAGGCAGACACCCTAGGAAGGGACTTGAACACTGCCTCAAACAGTGCCAAGATAGAGTACTAGACACTAGGCCCATCAGCCAAGATTATGGACTTGGCAGAAGAGGCATCCCTGAAGGGCACCCCAGTAGACGTGGAACTACTGAGGGTATGGAGTCAACGTGCATTATTTTAACTTAACTTAAAATACTAGGAAAATATGTTTCCACCTTCTCAGCCTTTTGCAAGGCGAAATCAAATATGACACGGATGTTTGGAGGCAATAGAACTTTGACGGGCTGTCAGCCGCGGACAATACAGGTCCCCATACTATCAAAACCAACGAGGATATGGAAGACCCTTCCGAGGACATAATTCCTCCTTCTTCCCACAAAGAGGCAGAAACTTCCTTACCTGTGGCGTGAGCAGAGGCAGATCCCAAAACTATGGACAACAAGGTAAGAATGCCTCCTCCTCCTGTTGTTTCCCATACAAAGGTAGGGGGAAGATTACGACTTTTCAGCCAAAATCGGTCTCTAGTAATGAAAGACCGTTGGGTATTAGAAACCATAAAGGGGTTCAAGATAGATTTCGACACAACACCGTACCAGACACGACAACCCAGAGAGTTAAGCTGAAATCAAGAACAATCTGCTCTAGTAGACACAGAGGTGAACCAGATGTTATTAAAGAATGCTATTTGCAGGGTGACAGATTCAGAACAGTGCTTTGTAAGCACAATATATTTGGTAAAGATAAAAGACAAAGGCTGGCACCCAGTTATAAATTTAAAAGAACTGAATACCTTCCTAGTTTAGAGACTTCAAAATGGAAGGTATTCACCTCTTAAGAGACATCCTACAAAAGAAGGACTGGCTTGTGAAATTGGATCTAAAAGACGCCTACTTCACAATCCCTATGGACAAAGACTCTCAAAATCTTTTAAGATTCTCATGGAAAGGAGTAACATACCAATTTCGGTGCCTTCCCTTTGGACTCTCCTCTGCCCCTTGGTGCTTCACCATGATTCTAAGACCAGTAGTTGCTGCCTTGAGAAGAAGGGGTGTCCGATTAATAATCTACCTGGACGATATACTTCTGATGTTCAAAATCAGGAGGAATTGTTAAAACATAGGAAACGGACAGTAGATCTTTTTAAAAAGTTGGGCTTGATCATCAACATAGAAAAATCTATAATGACACCAACCCAAAATTTGGAATTCTTGGGGTTCCAAGTAAATACAACTACAAGCCAATTACAACTCCCAACCAAGAAACTAACCAAAATAAAGAAAGACATTTCTTCTGTTATGTCCAAAGATTTAGTCCGCTTACGCGAAATAGCAAGAGTAGTTGGGCTTTTATCCTGTTCTATTCAAGCTGTATCACCATGCCCTCTACATTACAGAGTCTTACAAAGACTGAAATCTTTAGGTCTAAAGAAGGGCCTATGGTATTCAGATACAGTCCCTTTATCACAGGAGGCCCAAGAAGACCTCCTGTGGTGGTGGAACAATCTAGACAGCTGGAATGGGAAAGCAATCTTCGGGAACACAGGAGCACACTGTGGAGTCAGACAAGAGCAACCTAGGATGGGGCGCCAAGATGGGAAAGATAGAGACAGGAGGAAAGTGGTCCCTGGCGGAACTTCATCTCCACATAAACTGCTTGGAAATGTTGGCATGCTTGAACGCTCTAATGAGTCAAGTCCATTCTAAGGAACAGTGTTGTTCTATTCAAGTTAGACAACTTCACAGTAGTATCCTATATCAACCGTTTGAGGGGTGCAAGATCAAAGATCCTTGCGGACCTAGCCAAGAGGATCTGGTACTTTTTATTTTTTTATTTTTACAGAGCTTTATATAGCGCGAACTTGACACGAATCGGGTATCAGAGCGCTTTACATATCACCAGCGGCATTACAAGAGGACGCATTCATTTTTGTTAGGCACGGGGAGATTAAGTGATTTGCCCAGAATCACAGGATGTTCAGCGTCATTGCTGAGACTCGAACCCAGTTCCCCAGATTCGAGGTCGACCGCCCTAGCCGTTAGGCCAACTCCTCTTCCCTGAATAGACTTGTGCACTGGGATGTGAGTCGAGTGCCTTTAACCCAGACCCAAGATAATCCGGATACCTGCACTGTGTACGACGACCCAGACACGCCTGACACGACTCCAGCCTGAGGTCAAAGCGACAATCCTACTCCTTCGTTGTTGACGGAACTGGTGAGCTCGACAGAGAGATATGGGGCATCCAAAAGGGAAGTTACAAGAGGCTTCTGCCCCCAGCTCACAATCCACCGAAGAGCAGGAACAATCCACATCTTCCCCCTCCCTCTCCTGTATACCGCCTACCGAGCCAGAAGATCATACTAAAAGCAGAATGTATTCCTGGTCATCAAAACACAATAGCAGACTGGTACTCAAGGTTCCTAAAGGATTCGAGCGATTTGAAATTGAACCCTCTAATCTTCCAAAGAATTCAGAATCTGTTGGGCCCCTTTCATGTAGATCTCTTTGCCAGCAGACTTACCTTTCAGGTCAAAACTTATTACAGTTGGAGACCAGATCCCAACGCTCAAGCAGTGGATGCCCTAGCCCAATCCTGGAGCAATCCGATTTGTTATGCGTTTCCCCCCTTTGCCCTAATCCAGAGAGTTTTTCTAAAAATCAGAACAGAACAGTGGAAGATAGTTCTAGTTACTCCTTTCTGGAATACACATGTTTGGTTTCCGGGAACGATGGGACTAGCAATAGATGTTCCACATTGTATCCCTGGTAGCAGTGGCCTTCTTCAAGGGCAAGATGGAGAAGAACATCCTCTTCTCCTATTAGGCAACATGAACCTTCTTGCTTGGAAGATTTCAGGAAATCCAAGAGATACTCAGGCCTTTCAGGAGCGGCTAAAGACCTACTGGATGAGTCATGGGCACCAGGAACAAGGAGAAGATACATTGGGATTTGGAAAAAATGGTGTAGTTGGTGCCTGGAACGGGACTTGGATCCCGTGGAGGCTCCTGTAGTAGAATTGGCAAATCATCTTGCAGGGTTATTTAACTCAGGCCTATCCTAAAGAACAATCAACTGTTATAGATCTGGTATATCGGCAGGACACTCAATCAATTACTATTCTATTGGTTCAGATCCTCTGATCTGTAGGGTTATGAAGGGAGCTAGACTTAAACGACCCCCCCAAGACAAGATATGGCTCCTTATGGAATATTAATGAAATCAAGATTCTCTCTGTATGGTAATTGGAGAATCGTCATTCTCTCATTTAAAGCAAATCATAACAATACAGCTGCTTAGTGATTAATAAAGTTACTTCCCTGTTCCGTACCCTCTTACATTACATACAATTTGAATTTATGTATGAGACCAAGGAAGATTTTGATGCTTCTCTGGAGCATGCATTCACTACCGTATGGCTGGGAGTGTCAAAAATGTAGTTGTATTTTGCATGAAACGTGTGCTAAATGGACAACGAATGTGATTTAGGGGCCTGGGTTCATACACTTGGTCACAATATCATAAAGAACAAAGCTTTGTAAAGGAGCTAATGCTTACCATTTTCATCATGCCAAATAGACAGTTTGAGTACTCAAGCTACACTTACTGTACCCCTAGCAGTTTACTGGAAAAATACTTTAGGAGACTAATTCATGAGGAAGGGTTTTAAATTGGATAAAATGTAAAATAGTCCATCTTACCAAACATTGTTACAGCCCTTCCTTCGGTTCTTTCACGTACTGGTAGCTTCCTTAAACATAGCAATGGTATGAACATTAGACACTTATTTGAACACAGATTCTTATGGATGCAACTATTTTGAGAGTCTCAGATAAATGTAAATCTCATATTCTACATCATTCTGTGTCTTTCCTATACATAGTGCAGGGTTATGCCCCAGATGTTCCATACCCAATAAACCAATTATTTTTCTAGAAATTAGTATGATTAATTTATATCTGAAATAGTCATGTATCTGTAACCAGTTATGCTTTAAAACACAATATCCTCAAATGTTCTCCAAAAGAATGTAGGCTTTCTATAGTGCATCCTATTCACAATTAAACCAATTTATTTCTAAAGCAACTTGTAGACGTGGGGTTTGATTACTGGCGACTGTTAAATTGCGACTTCTGCGCAAACACCTGCTTTTTTAATAGGGATTGCAGTTATTGGTGCTACCATTTTTATTGTTCCTGATGATTGCCAGGTAAGGTAAAGTCTGCACGCTTTGCTAAATTCTTTCTGGGTTTTAACAAGTGGAATGTGCCCAGCAGAGCCATTCGGATTTTGGTGCAACAAGCACAAAAATCCGCATGTTATTCTCCTTAAAGTCTGAATAGGTAATAATTAGCACATTATTACATTTAGAATACCTCGGTGTTGGTTTTTAGGTCTCGGCTAGCGATGGCTGCGCTTGCGCAGTCTCGCTCGCGAGAGATAATGACTTGGGAGAAGAGGGGCTTGAACCCGCCCCTCTTCTCCCCTGTTCTCCATTGGCTGGCCTAGTAAATGCTGGCCAGCCATTGGAGAAGAGGTCCCGTCACTCCAATCATGCCCCGTCCTTTTCGGATCAGGGGGCGTGTTTTTTGCGAAAGGTCTCAGGGAGGAGACAACATCAAAACACGCCCCCGAATCCGAAAAGGACGCTCCCTTTCTCCGAGGCATTTCTGCTCGGCCTCGGAGAAAGGCGGTGGTGTCCCGGCGTTGCTCCCTCACCTGATCTCCTTGTTTTCTCCCTCTTTACAGACTGCGATGAAAAAACATCCCGGCCCCTCCACGTGCCTCATCCCTCTGCTGCTGAGATTACCGAACGCTGCGCGCGCTGCCGTTCCAGAATCGTTTATTTCCAGCGGTATCCATTTCCCCTGGTCTCGCTCTCCTCGTTTTATCTGTATCTATTGCAGCTCGCAGCTTCCTCCTTGTCTTATTTCTGTTTCGATAGACTGCTAGCGTTTGCAGCAGCAGCTGCATGGCCGCCATTGGTTGAACCGAGTCTGGGAGGCAATCTAGGAAGCGGAACATGTCCGAGAGCGGGGCGGCTCTGGCGGGAAACAGCGAGATGCCGGGCAAGAAGCAGAAGCTTAGTAGCGATGAAAACAGCAACCCCGACCTATCCGGGGACGATAACATGAGTAACGCCGGCAAGAGCAGCGTCTTTAACACATAAAGAACGGCGAATGCACCTGGGTTACTTTAACTAAGGTACCAATTTTGCTAAGTTTGGTAGAGGGTAGACGCCCCCCCCCCCCTGCTAAGATGTTGCGCTCTAGTGAGTTGTCCCCTTGCCATATTCAGGATCGCCTGCGCTGTTGACTGCTTTCCGCGGGGTAACAACGTGCAGGGGGCAGTGGATCCCCCCACCCGCTGAGCCCAAGACAAAAGGCTAATTTAAAGGCCATCAGTTCTCCTTTTGTGGGAGTACCCTGGAGCTAGCGCAGTGGAGGGGAAACAAAGGCTTGTTATCACTTAGCAAGCATTCAAGGGACACTCCGGTTTGGAAGCAAGCTTTTCACTTTGTTCAGTCCTTAAATATAAGAGCTTGTACTGCAAGGAATGTCAGCTGTATTGTTATGTGTGAGTATTTACATGAATAGCCATTTAAATGCTCATTTTTTAAAATTATTTTACAGATGATGTGATGTCACTTCCTTTGATATCACAGTCGATGTCGCGTGCAGTGACGTCACACGTCGTGATGTGACTTGCATGTTAACTTAGTTAGCCCCCCCCCCCCCCTTTTTTTGGACTTGTGCCATGGCATTGCAATAACTGTTTGTGTTCAGTGAGCGTGGTTGTGTATTGAGAGCTTTCTGTATGTAGGTCTGCGTGCCTCGCGCGTGAACATGGACTGTATCCGTGCAGTGTTTTGGAGTATTACGCATGTCTGTTGTGTGCACAGTCATTTCACCATAGGCGCATCCAAACTATCTCTCCATTACAGATACAAGTTAGTCAAAAAGCAAACAAAAGTCTCCCTCTTGGTGTTGCACTTGCAACATGTGTTTTGCGTTTTCTCTAATGAAGTGAAGCTTGCACCACCCTGGTCTTGCTAGACCAGTGTTTCCCAAACTGGGGTCCGAGAACCCCCAGGGGTCCGTGGCTCATTCCCAGGGGGTCCGCCGGCAGCAGTTTTAAAAGCACTGCAAAGTTCCTTGTAAAATTAGCAGTTTTCGAGCTACTATAAAAGTATAAAGAAAATGCCAGTGATTAATGTACCTGCTGGAGAGAGATGAGTGTTTTGTCCAGTGGCAACTTTGACTTATCTAATGTGACACAGAGGGTTAATATGCCAACTACAAAGAACGTGTACAATGCATTTTAAAAAACAGTATTTTATGTGCATAGGTCAGTGGGTAACAGAGATTCTTTTGTCACTGTGCAATTCATAAGGGACTATCGTAATCTAGCAGTGTCCTATAAACTGTCATCAAAGAGCTGCTTGCAAACTGCATGGTAAAAGTTAGCAACATATGTTTATTCCCAGTCTATCATTATCCTGATGCTGCTATGTTCCCACTTCCTGCACATGAACAATTTTGTATGCCATTTTGTCCCATCTATGTGTGCTTCCTAATGCAGCACACATGGAAGTTACAAAACGTAATTTTTATTAAAGATTGTTTAGGTGCAGGAAGGGCCACCTTTTCACGCTAAGCATTTTGTGAAAGGGGGTCATATTTACAAGGCAGCGTTAAGCCACAATAAGTGGCTTAACGCTGCCTTGTATTAAGGCGAAGCCCCTATTGCCACAGGAACATCGCAAAAAGAGACGTTCCCATGGCGATAGAGACTTGTAAATATGCCCCTAAAATCCTTAGTAATTCGAGTATTTGTTTTGTGTGCACACGTGTGTTTATTTTTTTCGAATTACTGTTTTAATGTTTGAATTTTAAATCCTACAAATTGTTTGGGGGTCCCCGGCTTCCAGTGGTGACTCAATGGGGGTCCTCAGGAGTCAAAAGTTTGGGAACCACTGTGCTAGACCATGTGATGTGATCGTTTTGCCTCGTGATCCTTCTTTGCCGAATGCACCAGGAACTTCGGCAGTGATACAATCCTACATTATTTTGTTATAGTTATAGCTTGTGCGCAGAGCTGGAAGTGCGGCCCCACATAGATAGAGCGGGGAGGGGAGGGTTTATGCGGAGGCACAGTTCTCATCTGAGTGCCATGGAGCGAGGGGCGGAGAACCCGAAAGAAGCTTAGCACAAGCATTTTTTTTTAAAGTCACGACCCTTCCTGCAATCAGTGCCCCAGGGCCGGTGCTCCGTTTGCCGCATAGCTGTGACTGCTGCCCCCAGATCTTAAGAGATTGGCACTGAGATGTGAGGTGATAAATTAGCAACCAACGCTTGTTTTACCTAGCGTCTTATGCGATTGGTGATGGTATGTTACTGAATAATTACAAAATGCGCGAGATGCCAGATCCGTATGTGTGTCCGAGGTCCGCGATAACAAGGCACAACAAGCATTTACAATGCAACGGTCTCGGCATTGTTAAAGTTAGAGCTATTGTCATTGCTCATGACAATGCCGTTTCTTTAAATGTTTTAAAAACATAAACAAAAATAATGTCATGAGCAATGCCAATAGCTCTAACTTTACCAATGCCGAGACCATTGCATTGTAAATGCTTGTTATCTGATGTCATAATTATCGCATCCAGCAGGAGCCAATCGTAATTAGGCCCTTAGTGACTATCATTGAAACTTGATGAAATGATTGTTACCTGATATATCTTTAATACTTCCCTCCGATGTCTCCATGATAAACCTAAATGGATCTGAGGGAGCATCACTTTCATGAACCCTACAAGAAAAACATATGGAAATAACATAATTTGGGTCAGTAGAGGCGAGATTAGGCAAAACCATTCTTTGTTCTGTTTCTTAGTTTACTGTACCTTAAAAACAAAATGATTCTGTTTTTTGTGACATTCTGAACTTTGAGATTTCATAAACAAGACTTTTCGTAAAAGGTGAATTATAGGTGACTTATCTTGTGGGCTGGGAATGAAACCAATTCCGACTTGCAATCAATTGCTTACCATTTGAAATTCTTGGGTTGTGCACTGTCAATAAGTAATAGTGGCTGTAAAGCAGGCCACGTTTCGAACTTGGTTCTATTCAGTAATACGAAGGCTACCGAATTACACCTATGAAGCTACAATGCTTGGGCCACCTAATCATACATGGTGACATATCTTTATATATCATCTAGGCACCCAAACCAAACATACCTACTAGAAGCTAGAGAATTTAACTAAAAGGAACATTGGGCTATCTATAGATGCTACAGCATATTTAGGCTGATGGAATTTGAACCTATAACTCCCATTTTATTACATTTGTGTAATATAAGATCCATTTAATAGGAATGAAAGGAAACGCAAACCATCACATCGCTGGTTCTGACCAGCACTTCGCGAGTCAAAATCTGAATTACAATGCAGATGGAGAAAAATAAATCATGTACACAAACAAATTGTTTTGGTAGAATTCAGACATACTTGGGAATTACATTTTTAATACTAAAATACTGCATTTTCGAATTAAAAAAGCATGAGCTAGTTTTGTAAAGTTATTTCGAGTCTTAGAAGACACTGAGACTCCAGTGGAATGTATCATTAAAGTAATATCATTAGGTGAAACATTCACAACTCACCTGTAAAACTTATAACATCTGGGAAAGAGTCTTAAAAAAAATACAATAAGTCCCCTTTGTGTGAAATAAGTTTCATGCTCTTATCCTCAAAGCTAGCTCTCTTCTATTAAGAGCATGTTTCACCAGAAAAATAAGGAATATCATACAAGAAGCCAAGCCTACTGTACACAAGAGTGGTTTAAACCCTGCTTGAAATGTGACTCAAAATGCTGAACTTTGTGCCCCTACATATAGGGAGAGGGCAAGATGGCGGTCGCAACTGTGGCCGAGTAGCTGGTGTTGGCGTTTTGCTCCCCCCCTGCTGAGTAACGCCTCAACTTTGACTGTATGTCGGGACTCGGGAGATTCCCGTGAACTGGTAGACCGGGAATTGCTACCTGTTGTTCTCTGATGTTGCTGTGGCGGCTCCGCTGCATGAGTCACGCTTTGCACCCGCGGGTCTTGGTCAGCCGTATCCTCGGAGCAGCTCCGTCTTTAGGCTGCTGTTGCATTGCGCGGACTTTCTTTCAACAGAATTTAGAGCTGTTACCTGGAATGCCGCCCAAGAGTCACACACGGGGGCCGGCCCGGGGGGCTGTCAAGCCTGTCACTGGTGATCAATCTGCGGCTGCGGCTGCGGCCGCGGTCAGGCGGTTGCCTTTGAAGTCTGGATCTACGGTTAACTCATCTTCTGGCGGAAATTCAAGATCACAGGCATTGGTGCCAGCCCTGTTTAAACCTCGTAAGAGTACTGCTGGCGGGGGGGTACCGAGTCCTCTAGCTGCCATTTCTGCCGTTCCTGTTGACTCTCCCCCTGCCATTCAGGTACCTGGTGATCAGGCATCAGCTGTTGTCTCTTCCTCTCTCGCTGTGTTAACTGGGTTAACTGGGACAATTACAGAGGGGATCTCCGGAGGGAGTCAGTCAGGCACTGCACCAATCCCTGCGATAGATTCAGCTCAGATGCAGCGGGGCATGCTGGGAGATGTAGTTTCTCCAGCTCAGGCATCTAACTTGCAGCAGGCTGTCCCCTTAGCAGACCCCCTTGTCTCTTGCTTTGCTCCTACACAGACCTCTAATATCCCTCTAATTGCTGAGGCTGAGACAGATGCGACAGATGCTGATAATTTCTTTTCACTCTCGGAACACACTGGTTCATCGGGAGAGGATGGCGCCCTGGATAAGGACTGGACAGAGGATGAGGGCAGTGACACTGGTGATTGGCGAGTCAATGATGTTTTGAATTCTGTGGGTGCTCACAGTGGCCCGCCTACAGTCCGCAAGGTCCCTACGGATTTTGTCTCTGATGTTGATACCGGATCTTTGGCATGGGACTACTCCTTTTCGGCACAAGCTGCCCCTCAAAACATCTCTAAGAAACCAGGGTTGCTTCCCCAGGAGTCTGAATTAGGCCCCCCTTCAGGGGAAGTTTCATTAGCCACAATTTATCAAATAATCATGGCACACAGGGAGGAGACTCGACAGGAGAGCGCTCGGGCACAAGGGGCATGCCGCAGGGTTCAAAACTCCCTGCGTAGAGTCATGAAGACCTGCACGGATATTGCTTCAAGGGTTACGGAGGCTGAGTCCCGGATCTCTACTCTGGAGGATGACTTAGCTATCCATAAAGCTTCTATGGATTCAATTCAGTCACAGAGGGGAGACATTGAATGGAAATTGGTTGATTTGGAGAACCGGGCACGGAGAAATAACCTCAGAGTCCTGGGGGTGCCTGAAGGTTTGGAGGGGCAGGATACGCGCCAGTTCATCATAGATCTATTTATGGAAGCATTTCCAGAAGTCAAGGAGTGGGACTGGCGGTTGGAGATTCAGCGCGCCCATCGTTTTCCCTTTAAAATAAAACATCGCCCTGGCCAGACTGTTAATAGGCCACGTGCAATCCTAATATGCTTACATACTTTTTTGGCGCGAGAGAGGATTTTTGATCTAGCCAGGCCTGATAGGCAAAGATCTGGGAAGGGATGTCAGTTTTTTGTTAGGCCGGATTTTTGCCCAGCTACAGTGGAGCGGAGGTGGCAGCTCCGCCAGCTGATTGCCCCTTTCCAGCTAAAGGGTGCACAGGTTTTTTTGCTGTTTCCCTCCAAATTGAAAGTAATTTTCCATGGCCAGATAAAAATTTTTGAGTCTGAAGTACAGGCTAAGGGATATCTTGACACGTTATAATGTTTGTTGATGTATCTTGGAATTTCTGTGCAACAATAGCGGGATTTGGAGTCCCTAGTTTAGAGTGATGTTTCTCGGGGGGGGGGGGGGGGGGGGCCCTGTCTGCACCAGCTTCTACATCATCGGGACGATGTTCCCTGCCCTGTTTGGGGGGTGGTTAGGGTTTGGGAGGGGGGGAGGGTCAGTAGGGGTGAGGGGTGGGAGGGCGGTTGGGGGTAGTGTGTTTGGGGGAGAAAATAAGCTTGACGTTAATTTCTTGTTTCATGGCATTCGTGGTTTAAACCAACAAAATGAAAGTATCTTCTTTTTCAGCATGTTTAGGTTAAAAGATAATGAGTAGTATTTCTATTGTGACATGGAATATATGCGGTCTCAACAATGCTAGGAAGCGAGCCTTATTTACACAGGTTATCCGTTCTTTCCAGGTCGAGGTACTCTGTCTGCAGGAAACCCACGTTCCTTGAAATAATAGACAGTGTCTTAAAATCCCAGGGTTTGACTTGATAACATGCTCTCGGCAGTCCTCTATGATAAGGGGGGTGGCTATTTTAATGAAGTGTGGGATAGGATCATGCTTGAGGCATAGTCAGGACGTCGGGGGTCGTTGGGCAATTGCGCATCTTTTGGTAAATAACTTTAACTTGACAGTTTGCACTGTCTACAACTCAAATTTTGACGATCCTGAGTTATTAGACTTTCTAAATGTTGAGTTGGCTATGTGGCCCCAACCTATTTGCCTTTGTGGGGACTTTAATATTAGTATGCCAGAAAGTTTTGATATATTAAATGGTCAGACGTATTTAGGTCAAAAACCCAGAGTGCACAGAGCCTTGCAAGCCCTCGTCCAAGAACATCTTATGATTGATCTGTGGTTCTACTATTGCAAAGACAAGGAAGGGACTACTTATTTCTCTGCCCCCCATAAAAAAACGGTCAGGTTAGACTATTTTTTTCTTTCAGATCAGTTAGTATCTTCAGTTTCAATTTCAATTCTTCCCAGAATATTGTCAGACCACAATCCTTTGGTTATGAAATGCAATATATCAGCAGACAGGTGCACTTTAAGGTCTTGGACGTTTGAGCGAAAGCTTCTTCTGGATCCTAATTATCTGGATCATATGAGACCATGGGCAACTGAGTTTTTGAATTTTAATAGGGGCTCGACCTCTAATAGCATACTCTGGGACTCGTTTAAATCTGCTATACGAGGCGAAACTAAAAGTTTTTCTTTTCTTCGCCATAAACAAATAAAAGACCGAATTCAGGATCGGATGGAAGAATTACGTAGATTTGAAATTTTACTCACCACTACTATTAGGGAGGGAGGGGACATTGTTACAGCTCAAACGCAGGTTGCACAGATCAAAGCCTCATTGCAGGAGTTTTATGGACAGGACTTGGCGGCTAAATACCTGCAGTTCCGCTCGACAATGTTTGAGTATGGTGAGAAGTCTGGGCGGGTTCTCGCCAAGCGGCTTCAACAGCGTGGGTTAGCTAACCGCATCACTAGGATTGAGGATCCCCTGGGAGTCATTTATGATACCCCCGAAGGGGTTCTTTCGGTATTCTGTGACTTCTATCGTTCCCTATACTCCGAGGAAGCCACTTCACAAACAATGGACCTCGAATTTACTGATTTTATCGAGAGTCTGCACACAGCTAAAATCTCAGACCATCAGAATATGGTTTTGGCGGCCCCAATCCAATGGGAGGAAGTGATTTCAGCAATGAATTCATTGGCCAGTGGGAAGGCTGCGGGCCCCGACCTTATCCCTTTAGAATTCTATTGTACATTTTGTTCAGAAATACAGGACGACTTTCTGCGGGTCTTGAGAGATGCCCAGCGAGGAATTATTCCTGATTCTTGGCGCTTCACCTCTATCATTCTGTTAAAGAAAAAGGATAAACCTGAGCTGAACCCCGCCTCCTTCCGTCCGATCTCATTGATAAACACGGATAGCAAAATTTATTCAAAGATCCTGGCGAGTAGATTGGCTTTGGTTATAACCCCCCTGGTCTCTATCCGCCAGCACGGATTTATTCCTGGAAGGGACACGGCGGATCATGTCCGCCGTGTCATTGCTCTCTTGGACTGGGCGCAGGTTAAACATTCCCCTCTTGCAGCTATCCTGTTGGACGCCGAAAAGGCGTTTGACAGGGTAGCTTGGGAATTTCTATGGAGAGTTCTTCGGTGGAAGGGCTTCTCCGTTAACTTCATTCAGGCTCTCCAATCACTCTATATTGCCCCTCAAGCAAGTCTGTCAATTTCAGGTAATCTTTCAAGACCATTTGCAATAAATAGAGGTACTAGGCAGGGCTGTCCCTGCTCGCCTTTGTTATTCGCTTTATACATTGATCCCTTTTCGAGTAAAATAGAGCTATCCACTAGGATTCTACCTGTTGAGATCAATGCAGTTGACTTTAAGGCATTAGCTTATGCCGATGACATTATAATTATAACAAGGGATGTGTCTTTGGCATTCTCCGCTATTAGGAACTTAGCGCAGTCATTTGGACGGCTTTCAGGTTATAAACTTAACGTCCAGAAGACTCAGATTATTCAGTCCTCATCTATGCCACCTACGGAAGTCCCGGTGGTACAGACTGCAACATATCTGGGGGTTAAAATCTCGGCAGCAGTAGAACAAATACCAGATATGAATATTCTACCTATTATTGATGCTGCCAATCTCACTCTACGTAGGCTAGACAATCTCCATCTTTCTTTATTTGGCAGAAGGAATGTGCTAAAGATGTTGATCTTGCCAAAATTCCTATACATCTTTAGGACTATACCCCTGGAGTTCTCGAAGGCTAGTCTTAATAGCGCAGAAAGGTGCTGCAACAGATTTATGTGGAGCTATCATATGCCTCGAAGAGCTGCTAAATGGATGATCCTTACATTGGACAGAGGAGGTTGGTCAGTCCCTAGTCTCTCTTTATATTATTGGGCCGCTTTACTTCAACATCTGGCTCCTCCATTATTCGGGCTCTGCAGCTCACTTCCCTTATCCTGCAGTCCTTCTATTTTTGAGATCAGCTTAGGACAAAAGGTCAAGGGGGTACTTCTTAAGGTCCTCGAGCCGAGTTATTATAAAAAAACAAAATTCAAGGTCATTATAGCAATGCATTCTGCATGGAGGAAGATCTCTCGAAAATGGGTAATACCTAAAATAAATCTTTACACTCCATTGACTGCTGCTAGGCTGTTACCATCAATCTTTCAAGACTCAGTCACAATTAGGTGGGGAACCCAAGGTATTCTTACGCTGGGGGACTTACTCTCTGAGGGTAAAATGGCCTCTTTTGCATTTTTAAAAGATAAATATGCTTTGACTTCTTGTGATTTTTTTTAAGTATTTACAGCTACGCAGCTACATAGACCTTCTTCTGATTAATTCCCTTAATGCACTAAGTAAGAATGCTCTCATGGAGTTAATCTTAAGGAGGACTCGTTTGAGTATCCTTTACCAAACTTTGTTAAATGGTCTTCCTGATGATCTTTTGTCCCAGACGGCTAAATTAGGAGGCAAATTTGGAAAGGCAAATATAGATATTGCTTATGCATTGGATCTGTCTAATTCTGTATTAATTTCAGGCAGTTTACGTTCACAAAGTTATATGGCTATGTATGATTTATATTTTACCCCAGCCAAGATTTCTAAATGGGGTGGTGGTGGTGTTCAGGGGTGTCCTAGATGCGGCTTGGGGGCAGCAAATGATGTTCATATGTTTTTTTCATGTACTAAACTGTATAGCTTTCTTCAGGATATCCAAGTGTTTATCAATAATTCACTGAACATTCAGGTAGAACTTTCTCCCGAATTAGTAATTATGGGCTATGTGACAGATCCAAGTATGGATAGATCATCATTTTTTGAATCTGCCTTTCTCTGTATTGCAATGTCTGTAGTTCGCTTATGTATAACTTCGGAATGGATCAGCCACTCAGCCCCGTCCTTTTTGAATTGGAGAGCGAGAATGCTGGCCCTCTATAATTTGGAATCAGCAGTCATTTTAAAAAGCGGGAGAAGAAGGCGGGATAAGGGCCTAAAGATTTGGGCCCCTTTTTCGATTTGGTATAGCAAGTAAACTGGTTGGGCCAATTGCTATTCTTTTTTTTTCTTTTTTTTGTTGAGACTGCTTGTTGTTGTGTTCCGGACAGTGATTTTATATTTGGTACTGTGAACCATGATTGTCTAAGCTATGTGCCCTTCTTTTTTTTTGCTCCTTGTTTTGTCAAGCGAAAATTAATAAAAAAATTAAAAAAAAAAAAAAAAAAAAAAATGCTGAACTTTGTGCCCCTTTCATTGACAATATCACGAAGTCCAAGTAAATTAAGTTGGATTTCTACTTTGGTAAAAAAAAAACCACACTTCTGCTATGGCTGTTGACATACGTTTTAGACCCATAGTATATTTCATCAACTCCATACAAGTAACAGTGACTCTCCGTTAACCAATGAACACTCTTGAAATCCGTCCAGCTAATTCATAAATCTTTAAAGCGGTATTACCAACGGCATATGAAAACTCCTTGGTATAATCTCAGATGAGAGAAACCTGCACTTGACTCCTGAAAGTAATTCGACAGTATCAGGATTGTCATTTGATGTTATGGAGAAAACGTATGAAGTGTCCAATCACGAGAGTAGAGACAAAACACTAAGGGCCTTAATACGAGTTTCGCGGTCTTCCAATGGGACTGCCACCGCAGCAGTCTCAGCAAAACCGCCAAGCCCATGGTGAGCCCGCCTGTCGAATTACAACTTGAATCCAGGGTTGGCAGGCAGTGCGGCGGTGGTGTCATGGTGGCGGCTTGTTAGGCTCATAGGAGAGCCTAACAAGCAGATTGCCGCTGTGAGAGTTTCTACTGCATGTTTCTGCACAGAGTGGCATGCACCATGTCGTGCATGCCACACTGTGCAGGAACAAGGGTGCAATTTCAGAGGGGGGGCACAACATGTGCACCTCGCATGCACCCCCAGGCCCATATTCAGCCGGGCGCCCTGATAGGGCCTCTCTACATGTATGTCTGCCACTCTTTTCATGGTTTTCATGGCATGGTCGCCAAGGGCCGTGAATATGTAGGTCGTAATATGCTCTGTGGTGCGGGCATCAGCATCGCCAGCATATTCAAGCCATTTGCAGACCACCGCTGCAGCGGGACCCTTGATCCTGGAGGAAGCAGCGGTCTTTTGACTGTTCCACCATCACACTCCTAATACACCAGGCAGACCTGTCGTGGTGGTGGTCAGACCGCCATGGTGAGTACAGTGGTCCCAGAACTGCCATACTCCTAATAAGCCCCTAACTGCTTTGTTTTCCAAAGAAAAACTAAAAATGATTGGGTGCATATTTACTAACGTTTGCACGAGTGCTCATGTGAGGCTGTGTAAACTTGTGTTGTACTCGTAGGCCTTTATAATGTATGGTAAAACGCCTTTATTCTCTGTACACAAGCAACCATGCAAAACCTCTGTAAAGATACCTTTTTGAGGTTTATTTAAATTATTCTTTTTCTCATGTTAATGGCATTTATTTATTTATTTATTTGCATGTTTGTACCGCGCTAGAATCGACTCCCAGAGGAGTATCTCTGCGCCCTTTAGCACCATCAATAAACAAAGAACAAGTACTTACCGTGTACATTTATAACATTGAAATGAAATCCTAGTCCTGAAAAAGGAAGGTTTTTAATTGTTTCCGAAAAGGAAAATGTTCTCTGTACAATCTGATAGCTATGGGGAGGCTATTCCACAACATGGGACCTGCCACAGATAAAGCTCTGGACCCCTGTCTTGCTTTCCTAGCTCTGGGAACACATAGCAAGGCCCGCTCACCAGATCTAAGGGAGCGTGTGGGGACATATGGAGTAAACTTGTTGGCTAAGTAGGCCGGGCCTCTCCCAGTCAGGCATTTATGTATAATACAACATATTTTAAACTTCACCCTCTGTTTCACTGGTAACCAATGAAGTTTAACCAAGAGAGGTTTGGAGGGTGTTCGAGGGGGTGCTTTTAATACAAAGCGAGCAGCAGTGTTCTGAACCACCTGCAATCTTGAGATGACTCCTTCGTTTGCCGATAGTAACAAGCCATTACAATAATCTAATCTGCTCAACACTAATGCTTGCACCAAGGTCTTTCTTGTGGCGTCTGGGAATAAAGGAAACCCTTTCCGAAGCAGCCCAATGACATGAAAGCATGAGCCAACCACTTGATTACCATGTTGTTTTAAGGAAAGCTCCTGGTCCAACCTAACAACCAAGTCCTTCACTACCAGTTTAGGCTCAGGGACAGGCCCAAGATCTTGAGGCCACCAGTCCGGGGTCCACAGAAGTTTAGCCTCGCCGAATAACATCACCTCTGTTTTAGCAACATTACATTGCAAGTAATTGGACGCCATCGAGTGTGCCACTGCTTTTATTCCCTGGGCAAAAGAGTTCCTAATCTCTGTAGTCAGGGTTTTAAATGGAAAGAGGAGTTGGGTATCATCCGCGTAAGACACCGGGATGAACCCATGGGATCTCATGATGTTAGCCAAGGGGGCTACATAGATGTTAAAAAGCGTGGGGCTCAAACAAGAGCCCTGTGGCACCCCTTTAGAGATCCTCAGCTCCTCTGACCGAAATGAGCCCAAGATAACACTTTGGGTACGATCTGTTAGGAAGCTTCTCAGCCAAGCCAGCGTCTTATCTCCCAGGCCAATGTTAGCTAGCCTGGAGGTCAGGATGTTGTGCGACACGGTGTCAAACGCCGCAGACAGATCCAACAGCACCAGTATCACGGAATAACCCTTATCCTGGAGCATATGTAGATCGTCTGCAACGGACAGCAAGGTGGTCTCAGTGCTGTATCTAGGCCTAAACCCTGACTGGGAAGAGTCCAGCCCCCCTGCTTTTTCGATGTAAGTGGACAGGTGGCGGTTTACAAACTTCTCAATTAATTTACCCAAAAAGGGAAGAAGAGAGATAGGTCTCAAATTAGACAGTTCTGTCCACGGAATGGCATTGTTTTTCCTCAAAGGTCTTACCAGCGCCCGTTTCCAATCTAGGGGAACCTCCCCTGTACTCAAGGACAGATTGACCAATTGCGTAATTCTCGGGCCAAGATCGTTAGCCAATATAGGCATGATACGTGCAGGAATGGTATCCGAAGGAACACCACTCTTTATTTGCATAATTAATGAAATTACCTCCTCTATAGATATGGGAGGAAATTCAGTAAGGCACAAGGTAGAATGGGAATGGGCTCCAGCAGTCCGTGGAGGGATGTTATCTGCTAAGGCAGTTCTGTTGGAATGCATTATTTTATCATAGATCCCATCTATCTTCCTTGTAAAGAATAGTGAGATCTCGTTGCAAAGTTCTTGGGATGCTATTTCTGTCGTTTCACAGGCTGCTGGCTTAGTGAAAGTTTGCAAAATTTGATATAACATTTTCGAGTTTTTACCAGCTGCAGATAATTGTGCTGCAATATAGTTTTTCCGTGCAGCACAAATGGCCTTGTGGTATGTCTTAAGTGCGATCCTATGATGTTCCTTATCTTCAGTCCTCTACGATGATCTCCATATCTTTTCAAGTTTTCTAGTATTTAGCTTAAGGGATCTTAATTCATCGGAAAACCAGACCTCTTGCTTATGTGCTACACGGGGTTTAAACACTCTTAGAGGAATGGTAGTGGTTATAGCTTTGGCGACCGCTTCCTCAAACATATTTAGTTCAATAGTAATATCATCTGCAGGGCTATTAGTTATAGATTCCTTATATTTTTCCCTAAAACTCTCTGAAGTGAGTTTATGCCAGGGTCTCCTTGTACTGGCTAGCGCAATCTGTCCAGTCCGAGGCTTATAATTAGCAGAGGTGTAAAATTTAAGGATGAAGTGGTCCGTCCAGTCCACTTGAGTAGGAGGCATACATTTGAACAAGGGTGAATTGGACATGACTAAATCCAGAGTATGGCCGGCTTGATGAGTGGGCCCATGATTGTACTTTTTTAGTCCCAGTAAGTCTAAGTCCGCAAGTAAGGTTCTTGCCTCCGCACAGTTACCCAACTCACTGTGGACATTAAAGTCCCCTACAAGAAAAAAATCAGATTTCTCCTGTACATAAGGGGCTAAAGCCTCAATGAGAAGAACAGAGAAGTTCTCACATGGGCCAGGGGGGCGGTACACCAAAGCTCCCTTCCTGTGTTCCTTAGATGCTGAATTAAGTTTAAAAATCATTAATTCTATCTGAGGTGTACAAAGTTCCTCGATGATAGTGACATTCATTTCTTGTTTGTATACAATAGCTACCCCCCCTCCTGTTTTATTTGGGCGATCCAGCCTGGTTATTTTATAACCTATCGGTATACCCAAGGTTATGGCCGGGATTGTGTGAGGTTTGAGCCATGTTTCCGTTAGGAAGCAAAGATCTGGTTCCTCAGATGATATGAGGTCCCATACCTCAGTGGCGTGTTTGGCTAGTGAACGAATGTTACACAGTAGGTTCTTACTCCCCAACGGTAGATTACCCATAGGATTGTTTGTCGATGTAATGTGTTGTACTTGTACCGCCAAATCCGGGGGGCGCACCAAGTATTGTACACCTTCAGTGGGATGAAAAAACTGCACTGACATCCCCGACAGGCAAACGGGCCCTCTAGATTGGTTCCCACATCATGTGTGCATACCCTAGGAACATGTGTGCCAATCTCTGTTAGTACCTGAGAGGTGTATGTTATCCTGCTGCTGGGAGGTCTCTCTAAGCTGGATGGGTAATCCTCCATAGCCCCCTGCCCCTAGCCCCGATCTGGCGCGGACGGGCGCAGACGGGCTGGTCTTCGGCTCGTCTTAGGCACAGGAGTAGGCGCCACACTGCGCGCAAACGCTGCGCGCTAGAGGCGACGAGTGGCTAAATAGCCCTCAAATGTAGAAGAGCTAGAGCGCTAACCGCTCGCCTTCCTGTGTGGGCCTGGCTCTGCCCCACCCTCCGCACCCGTGATTTGCTGCTGGGTCGGAGCGGGCGTGCAGGCACAGTTCGGGCTCTAGAACGATACTAAAGCACCTAACCCCTCAGTGAGTGCGAGAGTGCGATAATATTGCAGCGTGCCAGTAAATTTATAACATCATGTGGTCACTACAGCCAACTAAAATTAGGTTTCTGTTTAGAGTACTTGTTTTTTATTGTTCAACTCTCTTTATTCATTCATGCCAAGAAGGATAACAGATAGCAACATTGTATACATTATCATCAAGGAAATCTCCAAGTCTCTGCTTTATGTAAACAACAAATTAAAACATACCCCCCTCTCTCCCAAAACGCTCGGCTTGTTTCATAAAATTGCATCAACAGCATCCTCATAGCCCATCGTGTGAAGCCCTCTCAGGGCAAATGTTGGGATGGGTTCAGGTAATCGCAAGATCCAGAGGGATTTAGGGCAGGTCAATTCCAGAAAGTCCCAAGACAGGAGAGAGCTATAAGGGCGCCAAAGCCCCCTGAATGATGTCCCTTGGTTGGCAATAGAGAATGTGATTTTTTTCCTTGCCAAGGATGTGCCAGAGGCGGTGTCGGTAAATGTGTCGGTAAATGTGTCATCCCCCAATGAGAGAGTATATTCTGAAGAGGGAATTCTAGGAAGTTGTGTGTCTAAATGGTGGTCAATACTATCATGCACCTTTGTTCAGTATGTTTGGATTCCTGGGGGATGTCCCATAAGAGCTGCACTAGAGTCCCTGTCGTGTCACACCCCCTCCAACAGTCCGCGCTCCTGATTGGGTCGATCCTTTGAAACCGTTTTGGGGTCAAGTACCCTTATGTAGCCACTTTGGCAAATGTCTCGGTGAGGGCTGAGTTACTGGCGGTGTTACGGGCCGTGTAATATGTCCTCCCACTCCTTACAAGTCAATTGCCTCCCGAAGCTCCTTTTCCCACCGGGTTTGATTAGGTTTATATAAATGTCTAGAGGGTTGGAGTAGGAAGGCATAGAGGTTGGAGATCATTTGTTTATCAGACGTTTTAGTGATCAGCCATTTCTCATAAGAGGTGAGGTGTCTGTGCATAGCCGTGTTATTGTAAAGGTGAAGAAGCCAGTGGCGAAGTTTCCAATAATGTAGGTGCTCCGTCTCTGGAATGGCAAAATCCGCTTTCAACTGTGTGAAGGAGATCACCCCCTCTTCATCCATCATGTGTCCCGCAGAAAAGCAGGGGGTCTGTTGCCAATTAATAAATGTCCCAGGACTGCTACCAGGCAGGAAGTGTAGGTTGTCAAACAGGGGCTTCAGGGGGGAGGGAAAGGACGTTAGTCCATATCTGGTGCTACATCGATCCCAGGCATCCATGGTCGCGTATATGTTACCGGAGAGAGGTAAAGGTTTGGGGGCCTGTGTGGCCTCTTCAAGAAGGGAATCCTCCATAGGGGAGTGCCTGCCACTGTGCGATGTTGAAAAAGCCAGTGTCGTTCCGATTCAATCTTGTTCTATTGAACGAGATCCCTTAGTAGACCTGCCTGAAAATATATCTGAAGATGCGGGATACCAAGGCCCCCATGGTCTGGATGGAGATAGCTAACTTATCTCCTCATACCGGGCCGCCACCCAGCCCAAACAAAATTATGCAATTCGGTTGGCAATTTAAGGATCATCCCTTTCGGGGGCACCAAGAGAAGTGTTTGAAACAGATAGAGAATTTTGGGCATGATGGTCATCCTGATGGCCGCGATTCTGCTAAGCGAGGAAATCGGATGAGGTTTTCAGTGGGCGAGTTCCAATTTTATGTGCTGGTATAGGGACTGGTAATTAAGTAGAGAGGAGGTTTTTTAGAGAGGAGGCCAGGCGTATCCCCAAGTACGGGACAGCTGATTACACCCATTGAATAGGCTATTGCGCTGCAAGTTGGGCTTCCATTGCCAGGGCTAGAGATATGTTCAGAGCCTGAGATTTGGCAATATTGACCTGGAAGCTCGAAGCCAGGCCGAATGCCTCCTGTTCAAACAGGAAGGCATGGAGTGCCGAGGTCTGGTTGTCTAGGGTAACCAGCATGTCGTAAGTATAAAGGCTGATCATATGTTTTTCCTTGCCCCGCCCCCACCCCCGAATGTGATGCCAGTGATTTCGGGGTGATTGCAGACCCTTTGGGCCAGAGGGTTCATGTACAGGATGAACATCAGGGGCGACAAGGGGCATCCCTGCCGAGTCCCCCTAATAATGGTGAATGGGGCAAAGACACAGCCATTTGCCCTGACAGACTCTTTGGGGAAGTGGTAGCAGTTGAACACACAGGTCCTACATTTCTAGGCAATTCCAAAGTGGACCTGAGCTTGTTCTAAAAAATGCCAGTGGACCCTGTCCAAGGCCTTCTGGGCGTTGATTGCTAGGAGCATAAACTCCCCCGACATGCGCAAGGCCTTTTCTATGATGTGCAATACACGTTTGGTGTTATCGCTGGGTTGGCGCTGATGGATAAAGCCTGCTTGATCTGGATCTATTATAGGGGGCATGTGTGGGCCCAGTCTGGTTGCCAGGATGCTGGTGAACAGTTTGAGATCCACATTTAAAAGCGAAATGCGACAATAAGAACTACACTGCTTCTTGTCTTTGCCTGGTTTTGGGATGACCACCACCGAAGCTGTCAACATCGAGGAGGGGATAGGCCCTGGGACAGAAAAGGAGTTATATAGCTGTGTTAAAATCGTGGCGAGCTCCATGCAGAATGTTTTATAGAATGTGGACGGGAATCCGCCTGAAACCGGGGCTTTCAAGGTCAGTTGGCGAGAAATCGCTGAGATCACCTCTTCCATGTGGATATCGCGCTCCAGCTTGTCTGCCTGGGGTGGGGTCAGAGGTGACGTGTATAAGTCTGAGTAAAGAAATATTGACTCACTGTAGGTAATTGCAGTGCCAAAAAAAGACCCCTCACACACCAACCTGGTTGGTGTCATGCTTCATCACTGGGGTCCCAACCGGGTGGCCGAGTGCCGCCCGGTTGTGCTACGACGCCTGTTTACAGCGGAACTGGTGTGGTGTAACAGTGTGATGAAGTGATGTGCTGGTTAAAAATACCTCTGGAAATCCTTGCCGGGTAAGTTTATTCGTGGCGGCCCAGGATATGTTAAAAATACAAAAGGGGACAACTAGTGGAGTAGTTTGACTCGCAGTTGTCAAGGTAGGTCTACATGTTTCAGCCTCAAAGAAAAATTGTGTAGGGCTTTCGTCAGGACCATGTGCAAAAAAGTGAGTGGCAAAATCACGCCACGCAAAGATTCTAGGAAGGAGCAGGTCACTTGTTCCTCGCTACCCTCCTCGTTCGTGGCGTGGGGTGTGGAAGGTGCTGGGTGACGATTCCCAGAGGCTCCCCCAGCTGGCCTGGAGAGCATCTCCTGCAAGTTGCGGTCCTTCTTAGATTTCGATGCAGCCATCACTGGGGCTCCCACTCGCACTGCCCCAGGGTCCTACCACAAATCAAATCTAAACCTTGATGAGTCCAACCAGACATGTGGTAGGTGGCCCGCCAAGTCCCCAGCCCCTTGTGCTCTCTCCCAGGGACGCCCCCCCTGTCCCCACAGACTGGCCACGTGGAGGCCCAAGGTTCCAGTTATAACCCCTGGTCTGTCGTGGTCAGACGCTCGAAGAGTTAGGCGTGGCGGTCAATCTTGCGTGCATCGGGGAGGGAATACTACTGGTTTTGAGGGCTCTGTCGCTATTGTCTTCTCACGATGCGCCCCGGGCATGCATCATATGGCACATGTGCAATGCCTCATGGCCCGGTAGCCAATCCTCAGCAGAGGGCCCACAAGTCACAAACACTGTCTGTGAGGGCCGCTCATCTGCCAGGGCTGCCTGGCTCCTCCGCAGCCGCCGCATACACTGCACAGCGAAGATGTCTCTCCCCTCCATCCCGCACACCCCTCCGGTAACGATGCGTTCCTCCGCCGGGCCCTGTCGTCCTCTCAGTCAGGCCCGTTGCTCAGTCCTGGCGCTCTTCCAGGAGGCCCACCGGTGACGGCGTTGTGAAGTCTTAAAAGGGCCTAATTATCATGGCTGCGCATAGGCGCGTAATAAGACACGGGAGCCGACCTTTGGTTAACACACACGCGGCTCCGACTGATTCGTCGAGGCCACGCTTCTTTATTTTAACGAGCTAGCGTCTGACGTTACGCGTCAGCGCTAGCGCACCTCGGCAGCGCGGAAGGCTAGAACGCCTCGCGCGCGCCGAATACTACACTCCTTCCAACCTTTATAAAACATTAAGCAAAACATAAAACCAACTATGAATCTATTGCCAGTCCTTACAGGTTACACCATATAGTCCGCCAGCTGGGATGACGGTGCCGGGTTCTTCCTCAGGTTGTAGCGGGATGGGCCGCCTCTGGCAAGGGCCACCTCGGGGGTTCTGCGCCTTGGGGTGTTCGGGCGGACTGGGAACCACCATTCTCGCTCCGATCGTCCTCCACCTCCTGATCTCCGCTTGGCTGGTCGGGATCCGGCCCCTCGGGCTCGGCCCCGGGGCGTGAGGGTGTTCCTGGGTGGACTTTTTTGAAGAAGGACACATCTCGCGTGACCGTTTCAGCACCTCTTTGAGCGGTCACCATCGTGCCTGTCCGGCGAGTGACAACCCATGGTTTTGGTTCGAAAGGAAGTCTGAACTTGCTGCCTGGGTAGCGGTCCTTCACGTACACTCGATCTTGCTGTTGTATCGTGGACTCCTTAGCTCCCCTTCGCCGGCTGGCGTGGTCGTTCGAGCGCATCCGATTGGCTAAGGTCTTTTCGTTGGTGGCTTGTGCCGGAACCCATGTAGGGTGGTGCGGGATCGTGTCTCTTACGATTCTCCCCATGGTGGCTGTTCCTGGCGCTGCCTCGGTTGTGACATGGGGGGTCAGCCGGTATTCCCGCAGAAATCTGTAGATCGCTCTCTCCAGTGGAGATCCGTCAGCCATGGCGATGCGAATGGTTTTGTTTAGTGTCCTCATAAACCTCTCCACCTCTCCATTGGCTTGGGGCCACCGTGGTGTTATTTTGCGGTGATGGATCCCCCAGCTCTTGAGATACTCTGCGAACTCCTGCCCTTGGAAAGGCAGTCCATTGTCGGTCTTGACCACCCCGAATATGCCATGAGTGGCGATGGTTTTTTCGAACTTCGCGATCACTTCAGTGGCTGTCTGGCTCCCCACAATTTCTACCTCTGGGTATTTGGTGAAGTCATCGATAATGACCAGCGCGTACCGTCCATCGGGGAGATGTCCGAAGTCGGCACTCACGCACTCCCTTAGTTGCAGAGGATTGTCTTCGGTCGCCACCGGGCGAGGGCGTTCCGGCTGTCCTGCGGCTTGGCACTACGTGCAGGTTCTCACCGTCTGTTCCACCATCGCGTCCATGCCTGGGAACCATACTTTGGCTCGAAGCCTGCCCTTTGTCTTTACCATTCCTTGATGTCCCCTGTGGGCGAGGTCCACCGCCTGTTGAGCAAGGCTGGCCAGCATGACTAGTCTCGGACCCCGCAGAAGACATCCTTGGGCGTCAACGGACAGCTCACTTTTTACTTTCAAGAATGATTCCAGTGTCAGCTTGGCTTGGGGCGTCCTCCTGTTGAGCGAGGCTTGGATTGTCCTCCAGTCTCCCGACCTGACAGCCTCCGCTGCTGCTCTCACGCATTCGTCACCTTCTGAGGCCTCTATTATTGCGGCCAGGCTCATTGGGAGGGGTCGTGACCGCTCTGTCACATACCGGACGTACTCCTCTGTGTCCTCTGCCTCCTCCTTCTCTTCTGTTGTGGCTTTCTGCGGGTGCCGTGACAGATAGTCCGCTGGGTTCGTGGCCCCTGGTTTGTACTCCACCCGGTAGTCGTACCCTTGTAGTTGTAGTATCCATTTTTCAATCCGGGGTGGCGGCTTCGAGGACGACCCTTGGAATAGAGGAATGAGTGGCTTGTGATCGGTTGTCACCGTGAAGTGATGTCCATACACGTACACGTGAAAATGCCGGCATGCCCAGTGGATGGCGATGGCTTCTGGCTCGATTTGCGAGTACCGCTGCTCTGTTTCGGTCAGGGACCGGCTGGCGTAGGCGATGGGTGCCCACTCCTCGTTGTCCTGGAGTTGTGTCAGGACCGCTCCCAGCCCAAACGGGCTCGCGTCGACCGCCACGTTGGTGGGCTTTGCCGGGTCGAAGTATGAGAGGGTAGTGTCCGCGGACAGGGCCGCCTTCGTTGCTTGGAACGCCTGTTCCTGTTCCGGGCCCCACTGCCACGTGGTGGACAACTTGGTCAGCTCCCTGAGGGGTTTGGTGAGGTTGGAGAGGTCCGGAATGAAGCGGCCGCAGAAGTTGACCATGCCCAGGAAACTCCGGGCCTCCGAGATGTTCGTCGGAGCTGGGGCATCTTGGACATCCTTCACCTTGTCCGGGTCTGGGGCCACCCCTTGGTCCGAGAAGGTGTACCCAAAGAAACTGATCTTGTTCTGCAGGAACTGACACTTCTCCCGGTGCAGGGTCAAGCCTGACTCCTGAATCCTCTTGAGGACCCCTCTCAACCGCTGGTGGTGTTCCTCTATGGTTGACGCGTATATGAGCAGGTCGTCGCTCACATTGAGCACGCCGGGGAGCCCACTGAGCTCTTCTCTGATGGTATTTTGGAATACCTCGGCGGCACTCGAGATGCCGAAGTTCAGGCGCCTATACCGTCTGAGGCCCACATGGGTGGAAAATGTGGTGATGTACCTCGAGTCCGGATGAAGTGGTAGCTGGTGGTAGCCTGACCGTAGGTCCATCTTCGAAAACCACCTGGCCCCGTTCAGCTCCCCCAGGATGTCATCAATGGTGGGCGTCAGGTGTCGCTCTCTTTTGACCGCAGCGTTAGGGAGGCGCATGTCCACACAGATGCGGACTTGTCCTGGCTGCTTTGGCTTCCTGGCGATGACGATTGGGGATACCCACGGGGTTGGCCCACTGACCTTTTCGATGATGCCTTGTCTCTCCAGGGCCTCCAGCTCCTCCTCGACCTTCTGCCGCAGGTGGAAAGCAATTCTCCGGTGCCTCAACGCCACTGGTTGGACCGACGGGTCGATGTGTAAGGATACTTCCTTTCCTTTCAGGCACCCGATGCCGTTAAAGACTTCTCCGAACTCTTCCATGATGGTATCCAGTTCTTCCTCCAGGACTGCCATGGCAAACGAGATCAGTCTCAATTCTTCGGCCGATTGCCCGCTCAGCAGCATCCCGCTGCCCTCTTCCGTGACATAGACGGTGGTGTTGATGCTCCTCTCGCTATGTTGTAGCTCTGTTTTGAAACACCCGATGAGGGGAATGGGCGTCTTCTGGCCGTATGCGAACACCCGAATCTTCGCCTCTCTCAGCGGGGGTTTGACCCGCAGTTGGTGGTAGACATTGGCGGCCATCAGCTCGATGGAGGCCCCAGTGTCAATTGTCGCCTTTACCTCTTGTTGTACTAGGATGCGACATTTCGGAAGTCTGCGCTTCTTCTTCTGTGGTTGATGGATTGCAAACACATGATGGACTGGGTACTCTTCGGTGTCGTCGTCCATGTTTTCACTGTCTGCTTCCTCGCGTACCGCATGGGCCGCCTCCTTCTTGACTCTGGTGGACCGGCACACCGCCGCAAAGTGGTTCATCCACCCGCAGGCGCCGCACTTTTTCCCTCTGGCCGGGCAGTCTTGCATGCGGTGGGGTTGGCCGCCACAGTACCCACAGTCTTTCTTCTTTGCCTCCGGCTGCCGTTTCCCTCCGGCTTGCCTTCCTTTTGGCCGCACTATCTTCACCGCTTCCGCCACTTGCACTTGCTCCGTCTTGACAGGGCGATGTAGGGCTGCCTCCATATGCGAGGCTCTCGCTTGCGATAGCTCCTTCGACCGTCCGAGGGTGAGTATGTCCACCAGGGGCTTTCCTTCTTCCTGGAGGACCGTGACACGAAGCTTCGACGAGTAACAACCCTGTTTAATCTGCCCTCGGATCTCCTCCTGTTCGTCGCGGAACCCACACGTGCTGGCTAACTCCTTCAGCCTGCCATGAAACGCATCCATGGACTCGTCTGCCTCTTGTTTGGCCTGACGGAAGATGAACCTTTCATAGTCTCTGTTCGCCATGGGCTCGAAGTGGGCGTTGAGCGCGTTCAGCAGTGTGTGGTACGTTTTCGGCGTGGCTTCCAAAACAGTTTTGTAGATGCGGTGGATGTCTTTGCCTCCTAGGTGGAGCAGCAACGTTCTACACCTTTCCCTCGCGATGCCAGCCCCTTCGAAGTAAATTTGTAGGCGGTCTGTCCAATCCCTCCAGCGCGGGGCAAGGGATGACGGGGCACCGTCAACGGCAAACGGCTCAGTGGCGGGAATCGACGCCATCTTGGCACGTGCGCAGCACGCGGTGGAAGCTGGCTTCCTCTCCTCTGCGTCGACGCCACCAGGCGTGCACCCCCTACGGGCGTTGCGCGTAGACTCCCCTCGCGCTTCTGCACCAAGCGGCGGGCGCGCCTACCGCCAGACGTCATTCGCGGGACCCCTTAGGCGCTTCTGGGTTGAGGCGAGCACACCCGGCATAGGCCCGAACCGTAGGAGGGCGCGGTCGCCGTCAGGCACCTCGTGGGGCAGGTGCGGCACCACCTGGGCGAGACATACCTCTTACCAGCTTTGGATTGGGGCACCAGGGCGCACACCGCGTCACCTTCGATGGCTGGGCGGACCTCCAGGGCACTTGCAGTGTTCCTCACCAGGCCTCACAGCAGGCTCAGCCGGGTCACCAGGAGGGGGCCTGCACACACAGGCTCAGGACACAAATGGGTGGCCAAAAATGGACACTGTGGGGCATAACACAGCACATCAGGGCTCAATAGACCCTCGTCGCCAGTGTGAAGTCTTAAAAGGGCCTAATTATCATGGCTGCGCATAGGCGCGTAATAGGACACGGGAGCCGATCTTTGGTTAACACACACGCGGCTCCGACTGATTCGCCGAGGCCACGCCTCTTTATTTTAACGAGCTAGCGTCTGACGTCACGCGTCAGCGCTAGCGCACCTCGGCAGCGCGGAAGGCTAGAACGCCTCGCGCGCGCCGAATACTACAGGCGTCAGGCCTCAGAATGTGCCAGTCACTCTCCTTGTGTGCAGCATTGCTCAGGCCCTCTCAGGCCCCTGCCTTCCTTTGGTCCGGAGTCAGGACTTCGCAGGCCCCGACCCGGTCTGGCCAGGCGTCCTCCACAAAGCCCCAGGGCGGGCAGGCACCAAAGCGAATGGCCACACCCCCATACCATTCGCTCACGGCTGCAGGGTGTCTTGATCTCAATATGGAGGCCCCGTCGGGCAGACCTTCCACTAGGCTGCACTCCGCAGTCGTTGGCCGCAGCGTCACCCAGCGCCACTCGGGAACACACCGCTTTGAAACTCCGGCTCCATCGACCCCAGACTTTGGCAGTACAGGGGCGGCTCTGGCATGGCAGTTGCGCTGTGTGTGGCGGCTGACATCAGCGGTCGAGCCGGAGCGACGGATAGGAGCATCTCACTCGGTCACCATCCTTTGTTTGTTGTTGCATCTTTTATATAGCTCGAACTCGACCCGAAGGTATTGGAGCGCTGTACTTGAGCACCGTATTTACATTACATATTCAGGCACGGGGAGATTAAGTGATTTGCCCAGAATCACAGGATGTGGACGCGACCTCGAGGCTCGAACCCTGGTTTCCTGCACCAAAGTCGGCAGTTTAAGCCGACGGACCACATCCTCTCCATCCATCTCCTCTCTTGGCCATGCCCAGTCCTTGTTTTTCAAAACCTTTAACCAGAACTTTCTTTTTTTGTATGTAATGTACGTTTTTTCATTGACAAAATGTGGCAGTTGCTGCTTTGCTGTTTGAAAGAAGTAAAGTGGCGTGATTAATGTATGCACTGTTTGCCCTCTAACTTTGAAACTTTAAAGTACAAATTATGTAAAGTGTTGAAACGAAAAGCTTTGAGGCAAACAAAACATTTGGTCTCTAAGATGATGTGAACTAGTGAGTGAGTGCCCTCATTTGTCCTCTGTTAACTTGTTTGTCACTTTTCCTGACAAGGAAATAATCTATATTCTAAAAGCAATGATACAGTTTACTTGACACGCAATTTAAAAACATAGCAGGGGTAGTATATGTCTTCAGATATAACAAATTTGAAATACAGTGAAACGTTTGAGTTAAAACCATGCTAACTCATGTAACCAACATGCTTTACCTTTTTAAGCCCCCAAAGTCACAGAGATCTCCAGCAAAGATTTACTGCAGGCAGCTCTCACTTGTTTTCACATGGAGTCTTCTATGGCAAAGCAAATGACTGCATTAAATATCGGTCCTCGATTTATAGTAATATCCAGCCCATAGTCAATAATAAACTTTTTATTGAAGTTCGATCTAGTTTTGTCTTGTAACTTGAATATTTTGCAGTGAAGTCTTTAGAAGAGAGTATTAGGGGTTGGAGGTGGGGGCACAAATTTGTCCACAGATTTAACTGGCGGGCCACCTATACAAGTGTGTGTGTGTGTATATATATATATATATGTGTGTTTATATATTTGTGTGTGTATATATATAGATTGGTATATGTGTGTGTGTATATAGATATATATGTGTGTGTGTGTGTGTGTGTGTATATATATATATATATATATGTATTTGTATGTATATTTTAATCTAACTATGTACGCACATACATACAAAGCCGGATTTAAACATTTTACGCAAACAATACTGCTTTACAAGGAAAGGTAATTGATCACAATATTGTGTATGGCAAGGTGTGCTGTCTTTTCTGTGTCGCAGCCTGGCACATTCAGTAGCTGCAGTGGTGGTGGTGTTGGGTGGGCGGCGGTGGGCTGCACAAATAGAGAAGGGGCATGACTCCCATTAGAGACACCAGTGAATTAAGATTTTAATCAGGTCGCACAGTTGAACAGTGCATATTATACATAAGCCCTATATTTTGCCATGAATGCTAATAAACTGCTGTTTTACATGAATACACGCATATGTTACTTTGTTGCTTATGTGAAGCACTTCTGCCAGTATATCCCCATAACATTTCAAATAATACACTTCTCTCTTCCACTTGAAATGTGTCTGAGAATAACAAGGGGACAAAAGAGTGCACCTATCAAGTGTTAGTTTTCTGCTGTTAAAGTTGGAAAAAAATTACACGATTTCAATTAAAAAAGTAAAATGACTTGTTGGTTGGGGAGACCGCTTTGGTGAGAAATTAACTTTTGTTGCACAGCCCTTGGCCCTGACGCACGGAGCACTTTATCCAGAGCCCCTGGAGGGGCTTGAAAAGCAGCGCGGCGGTCATGCGACGCGGGACGCGCGCGGAGGCGTGCCCGGCCCGGGCCAAGACCGGGCCAAGACGGGCCGGTCTTAGCCCATCATAGCCTGGCAGAGACTGGACTGGGCCACGGCTCTAACTGTCTACAATTAAAGGTACACTGGACATAGATTACTCGCTTTCAAAGTTTTTAAGGGGGTAATATCCACCTCATAGAGTAACCGTGGACCTATATATTACATTGTGCAATTGTTTGGTGGGGTAGAGCAGGGTTACCCAAGCTTCAAAAGACCAGATTTTGCACCCCCATTAAGGAGTGCTTTGAGGACACAGTGATATCACGGAAACGATGGGGAAGAGAAAGGCACCAAGTGCCCCGATTAAAAAACAAAAGGGCTCAGGGACGCACCCGCGCCAAAGCTTGCTTAGCTACCTCACGGGAGCCATGGGCGCAATTGAGCGCCAGATTGTAACAGTAGAAGAAGCTCTTAACCCAGGTACCTCGGGAATGGAGGGGGGTACCTCAACGGCCAATATATCAAAAGAGGGACCCGTTTTGTCTTTACCTTTATCAGTATCTAGCAGCTTATCAGAAGCAAATGGTTGCATAGCAAACATAAAGGATAATCTAGTAGTTAGCGATGAGGATTTGGATATCCAACCTCCGATAAAGCAAGCTAGAAATCCGGATAGTTCAATCCACACTATAGGGAATAAGAGTTTAACAGATAGCGAGACACCGCTTAAAGCTCAGAAAAAGTCCAAAAGGGATAAACCTTCATCATTGACATATAACACATCTAGCAAGGGCAAATTAAATCCTAGCGTAAATTTGCGCACCCAGAACGAAATTGGACGCATTAGATACATTTCTAAGGGAAAGCCTAGATGGTCTAATACATAGAATTGGCCTAATGGAAGAGGCTTTAACTAAAAGTTTAGCTAAACCCCAGCCTACTGTCTAGGTGGTCTAATACATAGAAATGGCATAATACAAGAGGCTTTAACTAAAAGCTTAGCTAAACCCCAGCCTCCTGACCAACAGACAACTGTCCAACTGGGAAGACGGGAACATCACTCCAAATGCAGTAGACTTCACACCACTGGCAATAATCCTGACCACTCGAGGAAACAATAGACTCTTCACGTAACACGTAACATTGCACAAAATACCCTTTTGGCACATACAGTGGTGCCCTTTACTACTACCCCTACAGTCCCCAAAAGGACCAAACATCATCCAGTATCTATTAGCCCAAAGGTGGCCAGTAACATGAACGAAATTGGGACAGAGAGATATATGACACGCTTGGGTTTACCATCCGCAGCGACACCTTACGTGGTGGTTTTAATTAATGTCCCCGAATTACAGAATAGGGTGGACGAACCATGGGAAAGGGAGAGGAATAAGGCCCTGCACTGGATCGGAGAAAGGACGGGTCCCACTGAGAGATTATACAATGAATTTAAGATGATCAGAAGAGTGAGCTGGGTAGGAAATGGGCCAAAGAGCCAGATAGGGGACTGCATAGTGTTGACTTTCAAAACGCCACAGCTAGTTAGATTGATCCTGACCAGAGCAGGTAATCATTGTTCCCTGGGACAAGGTGTTAATTTAGTCCCATTGAGATATTTTTACCAGCCCATACCTTGCGTTGGCCCAAGGGACACGGGATCCCAAACTCAGTACTACAATCGTGGGTTCAACCTTTTAACCTATAATCGTTTTGATGCACTCCCAAACCTTGATTCAGTGGATTGACAAAAAAAGGGAGTTCCCACACCGCGTGATATAACCGAAATAGTTAAGGCCATACCCAACTTGAGTGAGACGGTAAAGTCTGTCAGTAATTATCATAATTCTATATCTAATAAAATCATGGCAACAAATATAGAGTCCGTAAATGAGCAAGTTTGAGACCCTTCAGTTGTAACAGCCCCCTCCCCAATAGTATATCCTGAGGAAACACCCAGGATGCGAGTTGAACATGGGGGAGATAGTAAAGGCCCGGGAGCTATTTGTAAAATTCTGTTTTGGAATGTAGCGGGCCTAAAAACAAAGGTGTCTAATATAGTATGGCATGATTTTGTGAGCAAGTACGATATCTTGAGCTTACAAGAAACCTGGGCGGAATGGCCAACACATATCTGCGGGTACAAAACCTTCCACACACCTGCAGTTCCGTCATCACATGGAAGAGCGAAAGGTGGCCTTTGTACCTACATTTCAGATTATTTGAATTTAAGACAAATTGTTTTTAATGTTACAGATCAGTACTATCAAATCATTAGCCTTCACACAGACCAAGCTTTTTGTATTACTTTACTGAATTTTTATAATCACGCTTTACCTGAGCGGATTGAGGGATTAGTGGCAAAAGTGAGTAGTGAACTACACAATTTGCAAGCTCGTACTTCAAAAAAGACCTGCTTCATCTGGGGTGGGGATTTTAATTCTCCTATATGCCGGTATATGAACAATGGGGTATGTGGCTTATCGTATGAAAAGGGTTCTAGTATTTCACATTTCCCACACACACCATATAGCGACTTCCTGAATGACATTATGTTTACATTTGATTTTTGGTATGCCAATGATTTATGTGTTCCCATGGTCCCGTTTCAGCCCACCTTTAATGGCCAAGGGACTTTTTCCACTATTGACTATGTATTAGCCTTGAGTAGATTTTTCGCTCGTTTAAAAGATTTTACCATACATGACATAGCTCTAAGTGACCACTTTCCAATTAGTATTGGTGTGAAGGTGAAAATTAAGAGCGCCAATAATAGAGAAGACGCTAACCACCTTGTGGAAAACATGTTTCTGAGCAGACAAAATGGTTACGCACTAAAATGGGGAAAATGTGGAACCTGGGGTTTTTACTAATATAGTGATGTTGAATTGTAAAGATATGTTTTTAATCTGTTTGGGTGACAAATCATCTCATCAGGATATTCTAGATAATTCTTTAGTCAACTCAAATTTTATTAAGGAAACACTTCATATGAATCCAAGTAAGAAAACGAAATAAACACAAGGCTGGTTTGATACTAGTTGTACAAAGGCATATTCCAAACTTAAAAAAGCCCTACATGCTGGGAAAAATAACCGGGATGTTATTAGAGAGGCAAGATGTGAATATAAGAGGGTGTTGAGAGTTAGAAAGTTGGCGCTTAAAGAGGAAGCCTGGCAAGCGCTGCGCGATGCCTCGGTTAATCGGGACCCCGCAGCCTTCTGGAAGGCGGCTAACGCACCCTTTTTGGCAGAAAATGATAAAGCAACCATAGATATCGCCATTACTGAACCCGAATGGATACTACATTACTCCAGTTTGTATAATAATCCATCGCCTGAGGAACAGGGAATTCAAGCAAGTGTGGATGACACTATGAAATTCTCGAAACCATTAGACCTATCCTTAGATTTCACTCTCAAGGAGGTCAATTCTGCCATTAACTTAAGTTCTGGAGGGAAGGCGGCAGGGCCTGACGGTATCCCAGTGGACCTTTTTAAGTCTAATTTATCCCTCTGGGGTCCACTTTTAACACAGGTTTTTAACGCTTGCTGTTCCCAAGGCTTTTTATCAACCTGGTATGATTCAATCATAGTGCCCATTTTTAAAAAAGGGGACAGGGCAAACCTAGTATGTTATCGCCCAATCTCACTACTGGACTCTACAGTTAAGATCGTGGGTCAAGTGCTGTTAGATAGGTTGCAAGTGTGGGCAGAGGAACACTCAATTATAAGCGATTTACAATACAGGTTTTGCAAGGGCTTGGGCACAATAGAACAGGGTTAAAACTTACATATTATACTAGAAAAATACACAAAATCAAAAAGGAAAAGGCTGTATGTAACCTTCGTTGATTTAACAGCGGCGTTCGACTGTGTTATCCATGAGAAGCTTTTAGAGGAGATGGGCGTAAACGTTTTATTAGTTATTTTCTTGAGGCAGCTGTATTCAGGGGAAAGGTCTAGGGTCTGATTTGGGAGAGGTGGTGAATGCACTAAGCACTTTAGCGTTAGAAGAGGAGTAAGGCAAGGCTGCATTCTCGCCCCGTTCCTTTTTTCTCTATATATAAACAAACTGGAATCTGTATTGATACAGGTGTGCAAGGATTTACCTGTAGTGGCAAATCTCCCCATTCCGACACTCCTGTATGTGGACGATGCGATCCTAATGGCCTGCACACCGCTGAGTCTCCAAAGAGTGGTAAACGCTTTTGTCAATTTTATGGCGAGTCTGGGCCTCACGGTAAATTGTTCCAAAACATTTACAATGAACTGCGGGTTGGGACTAAAAAAGAAAACTAAGACCATTTTTATAAATTCAAAGGTTATAGAGTGTACTAAGACTTTTTCTTACCTGGGGATTTTATTTGATCATTTAGGGATGTGGTCACTGGTGATTAAAGCAAGAAAGTTGCTACTGGTTAAATTGATTATGGCCCTGTTAAATTGTTGTAAAAAATTAGGAAGACGCGCTCCTGCAGAAATGTTACCAATATATAGGGCAAAATGCGTATCCATTGCTACGTACGGAGCCAGAATATGGGGTTTTGTAGGGGTTAACGCCTTACAGCTTGCAGAAAATATGTTTCTGAGGTCCCTCCTAGCAGTCACAGATAGCACTTCAACCTACATATGCCACCAAGAACTTGGGGTACCATACTTAGAGGTCATAATCAAGATACAGCCTGTCCTCTTGTGGCATAGAGTATGGACTGCAGACGAGACAGATTTGAATAGGCAAATATTGAAGGACGCCTTGGCAGTGGATGGGGTCAGAAACATAAGATGGCTAGACTATATCAAAAAGTTTATGATTAAACTAGGCCATCCTGAATATTATAAAGATCCATACACTATGCAAAATGTATCTAGTAAAGACTTAAAAGTAAGTTGTATGCATTACTTGGGGGCAAAACGAGGACTACTATTGAATTAAAGAAATCAACGATGGAACACATCTTTCGGTATTAGTAACCCCAACGATACAGCCATATATTGCTTTGATCACTGATGACTATGAAAGGTTTCTCTTGACACGTTTCAGTTTGAACATTTTACATTGATTAATAAGTTTCTCTGTACATAACGATTGGTCGAGAGTTTTATGCAATTGCCCATGTGACGATGCTTCGGCTTAATCGACGTTACATATAGTGTTCTTCTGCAAATTTGATTCCATACCGAGTAGGAGATGGATCATTCCTGTGCTTAAAAAACTTGGCATTAGACAATGTTACTCTGCATTTTTCATTCTCCAACGGCTAGATGATAATGTTATTATTGTATCGGTTATTTCTTTTAAAAAAAACACATTTTAGGTCTCGCAAATCAATTAGGATGTGACCCATCTAATTTTATGTATAATCAATGTTGAAAGATGTTTTAATTGTTCTGATTTAGGCACTGAGCTTCTATGGTTAACTGTAATAGTTACCGAATAAAGAACCTTTGATCGATTGATTGACTTGTTGGTTTGGGATTTTGTTATCCTGTATCTTTCGCAATGTAATGCAGTACAAATGTATCTTTCTTAAATTAATATTTAATGGAGCTCTGTGGAGGAGTACAAAACAAAATGATTTCAGCTGGTTGGACCTATATATGTTCTATAGCAAATATCTAGATGGGATAATCATTTGTTGCAGGAAAATAAATTCTAAATTTAGTCTATCAATCACGTAGTCAAGTAGACCGAGGTAAAGCAAAAAAAATAAAAAATAACATGCATTTAATGTTTAAAGACCTAAGAAGATTGGTAATGTGTACAATTAAAAATAAAGATAGCACAGTCAAATGTACAGCCACGCAATAAATGTTTTAGAGTCAGACGCAGGTGGTAGGTTAAAATGTTTTCCTTCCAGTATTCTGTACTATTATGAAAGTGAGAGAAATCTTTTAAGTAATTAACTTTCATGCCTTGGTGAGCTACCCTATTATCTTTGGCAAAGTTTTTTTTTTTACCGTTGGATAAGAAAGTAGGGTAACTTAACAAAGCCTTGACATAATAGACTGGAAGTCAAGAGATGCAAAAATGAAATGACCAGCAGAAAAGATTTATCACGCCATGCAGTCTGGATTTGCAATAAGATGGACTAAGGCTCCACCATAGTCTGGACTTGACTGTTGTCTCCTACACTTGAGAAAGAAGACAAAACTCAGCTTATCTCTCAAAGGGAATCTCTCACTAGCCTCATGAGGAACCTCCCCGCTTTCTTGTCCCTTGTTTACTACATGGACAGCTTACCTCTCATGCTAAATAAGTGTTTGAGTTTACCTCTTTTAAGTGTGTTTGTTCAGTAGATCAAGTCACCGTGCTATGGCAGTTAATGGCTGTTTCAATTGAAGGACTTGAATTATTGACAAGCTTTTCTCTGATCTTCCCTGACTTGCATTACAGATTTTAATTCAAATTCATTTTTTCAGGATGAGTTCTTCAGAGAAGGCAGATGCTTTAATTAAGGTGAGAGAATTTTGTTTGTTTGAATCCATTTAAATATAACCACGCTTGCATTCACCTCATATTCTTTCCAGCTGATTGAGCAATCCTGCTGCCATGGGCAAGGCTGGGAAGCTATAGCCCAAAGATTACTGCCACTTTTACATGAGTGCAACACAAAATGTGCCAGGTTCTTCCATCCTCCCATTTATGAGACACTATTTTCACACTTTCCCTCTGTTTTAACCTTTGCATTAGGTTTATAACTTTCTGTTTCATGTTCCTTTATACCCATTTATGCTCTGACTAACCCTTTCCTAATTGGCTAATGTTTATTATATAAAAAAAACATTCACACTCTTTGCAAGGGCGCCTTACCCCGAAGTCACAAAGAAGTGGTACTTTTAGGAGAGAAAATGTATGGTTTTACAAAAATATAATTTCTCAATCCGATAGCAGAGCTCTCATCGGTATTACATTTGTGCCACCTTTAGAAGGCTAAGAAGCATCGAAAAGAGTAGATGCCACTTACAGTACTCACCTAGATGCTACTCTTTCTCCTCTGACTACAACTTTACTCTGCCAGCTTCTCTGAATCCACAGTTTTTGTTGCACGGTCTTCTGCACTAAAACAAGATTAAATACATATTTCCGATTTTGTTGAAACTAAAAGGCATCCTATCTCTGTATAGACCTACTTATCTCCCTTATAGTATTTTTTCAGCTGTTCTTCCTCATCGGGCGTGCAGTTTGATTGTTTTTTTCTTCCCAAGGCAGGTCAGTTACTCCATCATACCCCTTTTCGGATCATAGAACTTAACTAAAATGTATTTCTTGCTTGAAAATGTGTGCACTTTCCATTTTGGGTGCCCAGTATGGAAAACTTTAATTTGAAGTGTATGTAATATGTTTTTGAGTAGCTAAGGTTTGTTTTCAGCCGTTTTGGTAAGTGGACGCCTCCATTTTATTTGTATGGTCAGCCTCATCCAATAGTCAGGCTGTTTCTTGTGTGGGTTCCAGCTGCTGTCTAAGTGATTTATTTACCCTGTCTTTGAAGTGGTAATTAATAGGAAACTTATAATTTTAAAGGGTAGTTGTTTTACATTTAAAAAATAATGCGTTTATTTTTTCGGTTGGCTCTGAGTATAGAGGGTTCTGCCCGATTTCTTGTGATTTCTTTTTTAAGAATATGTTAACAAGCGTGTAAATCAACAAGGTACATCTTACGTTTTTTCAAGCAGTTGCAATGTGTGATTTGGTTTTTAATTAATATATTTGAGGACTTGAGACAGAGAAATAATTTGTTGTTGCAGCAGTAATAAGTAAGACCTTAAATGATTTGAAAAAAGGGTCCAAATAGCAAAAGGAGAAAGTAATGGCATTGAGTGATATTAAGGTAATTTGATTTCAAGGTATTTTATAATTCATGCGAAAGGTATGGGTAGATTTTGTGTGTGGACATATTGTATGGGGAGATTTTCAGAAGGGAGCATATGGCAATTCTTTTTTTTTGATCTCTTAGGTAAAAGGCTTTACCATTTCTCTTTTTTCAAGGTCTGTCCTGTAGATTTCCATATCCCATGAGAAATACTAATACTTCAGGTTTTTTTTCTGCATCTAACTTGAGCCCCCCCCTCATTTGAGTAAATTGAAATGCAAAAAACAACGGTGTTTTGGACACATCCTGTATTTTAGATGTTAAGGTATCGTATCAAAATAAGTCTGTATATTGCTAGACAGTCATTATCATCATCCTACAAAAAAAGCCTTATTCAACCACATAGGAACATCCGTGTAATCTATATAAATTTACTTCACATATTATATCTATGACATAGATAAAGCTCTTGATTGGATAAAAGCAAATGGAGGACAAACTGCATGGTCTCTTTGGAAATTGTCGTTAATAGTACATAAGTATATTATTTTTCAACATGTGTGGTTTTAAAGCACTGGATTATTCTCCAGAAGGTGGGCCAGGGCATAAAGTTGAGACTACTCTGACCGTGATTACGATGTCGGTTCGGGTTGCCTCCGATCAACATCGCTGCAGATTGGGAACCGACCGACCTCAGGTCAGTGGTTCGGACCCTGCAATTAGGATGTGAGCACACATGGTGCGGTTGCAAACTTCCATTTTTCAATGAGAGCTTGTGTGGTGGGAAACGGCCCACAGCACAGGCTCCCATTGAAAAATTTAAGTTGTCAAACATCTCTGCACCGTGTGGCTATTACCTCACAGTGCCTGCCACATGGTGCAGGGATGTTAAGGGGGGCGCCATAGGTGCCCCGCAGGGCCACATGCGGGGGGCCAAAGGGGAAGGGGGCCCTGCTAGGTGCTCCCAATGTCGCTTTCTGACAGCCTTTCCATGTTGGAAAGGCCGACATGGAAAGGCTGTCGGAAACTGAAATCTTAATCCCGACAGCGGAAATGCCACCTATAAGGGATTATGAGGCCTTTCCGACTGACCGACAGGCTCCATGAGCCCATTGGATTGTGTCGGTCATCCCTCCGACTCATACCTCTGACCGCACTCATCCTAATGTGCCGGTTGGACCCCAGCAGTAGATGCGGTTCGGACCGCAATCGAGTCCGAACTGCATCATAATGAGGCCCTCTGTGTCTGGTTATTCTTATTACAACTCCGATTCCTACCAGTTATGTGTAGTATTTTTTGTTAACACTGCGATAGCTTTTTTTCCTGTGTGTCCCAAAATGGGTTTTCTGGTTCTGGAGTTTGGATTTAGCGTGTTCTAAGGTAAATTATTTGATTCTGCTAGCTCACAAATCAATTCTTCCTGAGCCACCTGGGTTGCATGAGTCTCTATTTGGAGGGTCTTATGGTTTCACAGCTGCATCTTTAGCGGTCAAGACATATGACTACTAAAGTAATGTAGTCCATGTTAGATGATTTTTTTTCAAATGTTTTGCAGAGCAATTGAAGAGTTTTCTTTAGACTCTGTGATGTTTCAACATCCTCAGAAATATCTGCCTGTTCATCTTGAACTTTCTTCCTTTTGATCAAGTTCCCTTTCTTTTATTATTCCACAGCTCAGCACCCTTAAAACTGCTTAGCATCTGGGGATCAAATCTTAATAAATGTATGTTAGTTTCAGAATCGATGTTCTAGTATCTGGGAGTGACTGTGGGCAGGAAAAATATGAGTATCTTTCGGAGGAGCAACTCATTTCTATCCTCAATCGAAACATGGTTAGTCACCAGGTTAACACCTTTATTCGCACATTACAATCTATAATTTTATGTTATTAGTCTGACTTACACGGTCATTAGCAGGTTTTGAGAATTTCTTTTGGGCTTTTATAATTTTGTTTCCTGTGGAATGTTTTAAACACACAAATAGTATAATGCTTATGCTTAAAGAAATGGATGGTTATGTGGAACTGTGTGCAGGGTTTCCTAGAGGTGTATTGGTTTACTTTAGGCGTTACAAGCTGTAAATTAAGACAGCCCTTTATTTTTGTCTTTTTTGTTTCCTATCTCCTAAATGGTGCTTGGCAGGTGAACATTGTTATGTCACAGCATTGGAAAACAAGCTTTGTGGTTGTTTTTTTTACCGCTTGACATAGTTGCAGATTTTGAAAACCATGTATCCAATAGTGGATGGCTAGAGGATCCATGTCTAACAACAACCGTTAAGATTCCAGGTATCCAGAATGCAGAAGCAGACACAATATGCAGGAATATGCAGGCTCATATTAGAATTTCACAAATAAACTGTAAGTTCTGGGAATCAATGTAATTATTGAGCAATGCAAAGAACACAGAAGTGCAGAGTTTTCACATCGAGGTTGCACAAGTTCGAGTTGAAGGGAAATTAGTTTTAATCAGCTGCCGAGGGATACTTTATTATGTTTTCCATCCATATTGCTGATGCTGAACGTTCTCATCGAGAAGCTAATGATCTTCATCACTCCAGAATAGCCATACTCCTAAGAGGTTCCCAGATCGCCGTAGCATTTGTGAAAATGTATGCATGAAACAGTTTTGCAAGTTGGATTACCTCTTCAAGGTGCCATCAGTACCTTCAGTCGTGTTTGTGTTCAAGATCCTGAATGCCAACAGTATAGCCACTCGATTTTACCTCCATTCAAAATGATTAGACTGATAAGTCATTGGTTGCTCACAGGAAGTATAAAGAAGAGGTAAATGTACTGTGTTTTCCTTATTTGGCCAGTTTTGGTTTTCAATTTTTGTCCATGAAAGAGCACCTAGTTACTGTCACAGCTAACATGAAGTGTTCCTCTCAGAGTTTTCAGTGGTGCCTCTCTAAATTGACCCCTTCTTTCAAACTGATTAACAAGTCTAGTTTTAACCCTGGTTAATGAAATGTTGCCTTCCAAGTAGTTATAACCTCGACCCATAGGGTCAGTGAGACACAAGTGTTTTGTTCTCACTAGCCATAGAAGACTTCGTCATGGACACTATAATAGGAACTGAATTCTACGTTTCCCATTTACTATTTTTAAATAGTTTAATATTTCCTTAAGTAGATGTTTTTGCTACAAATAGGAATTGTTTGTGCGCATCCTATGCTTTGTACATGTCAGTGGGCTACAACTACCAATGGAATGCCTTTCTGAGAGAATGGTAGGCTAGATCACTTTAGGCACTCCCTCCTTTGTCCTTCATTCAAACACATTTAATATATTCTGAGACTGTAGTAAAATGTTACAGATTCTCATATTTTCAACATTACTGTGCCAGTTCCAATTCCCAGACCCCTATGCTTGCTCAAGGACAACATCCTCGATCCTGCCTTCATCTAGAATAGTTCGGCTCTGAAGAGGAGGGATGATCTTCACTGCTTCCTATCACCTGTAAAGTTGAAAGCCTGGTCCTTAAGAATGTATGGTGTATGCACTAAAATATTTCAGATGGAAATCTGACGAGACCTGCTGCCTAAAAGAACTCAACTGGGAAGCTGTATGAGAACAGCTAGTTAACATTTTCTTTTCGCAGCACTAAAAAAGGAGAATCATTAGTTCTTACTTGAATAAGCGTGGGCAGATCTTTTATCTACATACTTGGTAGATACAGGAATCATGATGCCTTCTTGTAAAAACAACCTTTTTAACTTTACCAAACAGCTCAAAATGCCTGATTATATTTTTATTTAGAAATGATACTAGTGTGCATCAATTTGAGAAAATGTTGCAGATGTGCCAATACATGTTTCTGCTTCACGTTGTTTTGGCATGTATTAAACTTGTACTCACCAAGTCTAAATGTTTCTATGATACTATGTGAAAAACTGTTTTGTTACTGAGCATCGCCTTTCTCGTTAGGCTGATCGATGTACAGGCTTTATTGTCTAATGATTCTCCGCATTGTATAACGCCAAATAATTATTTGCAATTCCATCTGTTATTTTCAAGATATTGATAGATTTTAATCAACCAAAGGTTCATTTTTGTTAGCTGTCAAGAATATAACTTGCATTATGTAGATATTTTCACTGCTCAAATATTTTATTTAGCGAGATCAACCAACATCAGATCTTTGGTTCATCTATTGATCACTTTTTGTAGACTTAGATCACAAATAAAACAGCTGAAGCAACAAACCATAACGATCTGTTTCTTGTATCCTTCACACTTGTAAAATTCCTGGAATTTTGGTTTCTGAGACACCTTCACCGGGAGTGAGGTCTTGTAGCTTGCTTTATAAAGGCATGTTCCCATCTTGGAAATGTCTAAGACTGCCATGTGGGTCACTCTTTATCTTTTTTTGCAAGCATTCATTTCTAGGTTCATATTCTTTATAATTGGTGATAAAATATGTTCGCACAATAAATATTTCATTTTTCTGCAGGGATCAAGGGACTGGCAAAAAGGAAAACTTCAGGTGTTGGGGGGAAAAGGTATGGTATTTATCTCGCTACCTCCTCCAGTCCCCATAGAAGTGTATTATTTTCATTTTAAATTGTGATATCTTCATCTGATAATGGTCAGCGGCTGCATATCTTTGACATATAATGTATTACTGTTTTGTTTTGGTATTTTCTTTTAGCATTTTTTATCGTTTTAGATTAAATCATCAATATTTATAGTCCAGCAATTTTACTTAACGAATAACCTAAGAATCCCTGGGCAGAGCTCCTCCCAGAAGCAAGATGGCGGCCGCTTGAGGCTGTAGGAGCGGACCTGCCAAGAGCACCGTGAACCGAGGGACGGACAGTGTGGGGAGACTAACCGAAAGGAGGGGAAAGTAACCAGCACTTACCTGCCTAATGTTTGTGGACACAGGAGGCTCCGACTTTGCGGCGGACATCGACCTTGGATCCAAAGGCAGCTTCGGGGAAGAGCAGCCGTTGGATTATGCTGTGGCAACAAGATTTCTGGCGCGAGCTCTCGCATCCGTTGGCTGCCGGCGTTGCCGGCGAAGAGTGACCCGAATGGCTCCTAAAGCGTCCAGCTCAGCCAAGGGGAAAGCGGGTACAACGGTGGATCCTGCAGTCTCCGAGGGAAAACGAGGCGGCCGATGGGGGCCTCTGACACTGAAACCGGCTCCGGAGAAAGAGAGAGAGACGGTTTCGGTTAGGGGAAGAGGCGGGACCTCGGCTGGACGGCGTGTGCCGGGGGCTCAGTACTCGAAATGCTCCGTGCCTCCAGTGATAAACAGACGGAGAGTATCGCGGAAGGTACAAGCACTGCTGAACAGGAGGTTCCCCCTCATGAGCCTGAACAGGAAAATGAATTAGCGATGGCTGGGGAGGACGGCCCGGCTGAGGATTCACCTGCTGGAAGCCAGAAAGTAAGTGCTGAGACAAGGCAGAACTCCAATGTATCAGGGGGCATAACGGAAGACCAAATGAGACACAGTGGGGGATTGTCAGAACAATGCGGGAAAAGGGAGGGCGAATTAAAAATAACCCAGGGGGATACTATCGAGGGCACAATGAACATCAGGCCAGTAACAACAGAGACAGGAACAGCAGTATTGACAATACCAGGGACCCCCACAGTTCAGCTAAACTTTCAAAGTCTGGGGCAAGGGGCGTTGCAGGCAAACCCCGAAGTGGATATAGACCCTAATGATTGCTTTTTCTCCTTATGTGATGGTCCTGAATGGTCAGGTAATGACTCTGGATCCTCAATGATATCAAGCGAAAACGAAGATGAAAGTGAGCTGGAGAAAGCAGGAGACTCTCTATATATGACTGCCCGTCGGTTTAGCGGCAAGAAAACTGGGCTTCATGCGCAAAGGACAGCAAGCCTGAAATGGGATTATTCACTATATGACTCAACTAACCTTACTCAAAATGTAGTACCCCAGGGCACCTCTGGTCTACATGCCCCTACATTGGAAACTGTCTTACAGACAATCATGCAACATCGAGAAGAAACAAGGGCAGATACCTGCAAAGCGCAGAATGCCGCACGGAAAGTCCAGGGGGCAGTCAGGAAGCTGACAATATCATGTAACATTATTGGCGAACGGCTTACGGAGCTCGAAACCCGAGTCAATAATGTTGAGGCGGAAGTAACTGAAAAACTTAACCAATTGAAGGAACAAGAGGAACGATTCACGGATATTTTCCATAGAAATTGGAAGAAAGTGAGAACCGTCAGCGACACAACAATTTGAGGGTCCTGGGGGTCCCTGAAGGGAAGGAGGGATTAGATATTCAGACTTATGTGCTGGATCTTTTTCGACTAGCCTTCCCGGAACTCCAAGACTGTAACTGGCAACAAGAGGTTCAGCGAGTACATAGGACACCCTTTACTTTGAAAAATCCAGTCAGGGAAGGATCCATGCCAAGAGCCATTCTGGTTTTCTTTGACAATTTTCTTCTGAGACAGGCTGTGTTTGAGAAGGCTAGGCCAGAGGCCAGGAGAAGCGTTGAGGATGTCTCTTTTTTTGTAAGATCTGACTTTTGTCATGTCACCGTTGAGAGGCAGTGGTGCTTGCGCCAACTGATAAAACCCTTTCAGGACAAAGGGGCAAAAGTGTTTCTGAATAATCCTGCCTCCTTAAAAGTAGTTTGGCAAGGGTCGACAAAGTTTTTCACATCCGAGGTAAAGGCTCAAGAGTTCCTGGCCGGGCTGAAATCTTAGCATCCTAGAGGATCAGGGAGAAGAATGAAGTGGGGGGGGAATACCTTGTTTCTGGTTTGTCAAGGGTTTGAAACCTATTAGATAGATATCCTTCCCTCACTTCTTTCATTTACCAACCTCTTTCCTTGATATGATGAATCCTCACTGAAAAGGGCTATCCCTCAAAAAGATAGCATGGTATGTATAAGGGGATCACGGTTCTGGCAAACCGCTCGCCATCTCCGCCTAAAGACCGATTCTCAGTCTGGGCACTTCCCGAAGATGGGAGAGAGGGAGGGAGGGAGGGGGGGCAGGGTAGGGACTAGGGGTGTGGGGCGGGGGGGAGGAGTGGGTTGGGGGCTCAGGGGGCTTTGGGTGGGGGGCACAAAACAAGGTGAAAGAATTCAGAGGGATAATAGGCAAAAAACTCAAACAAAATTCTCAAATGTTAAGAATAATGACAGAAATGAGAGTAAATTACTGCTATTTAGGTTTGATTTTTGGCCTAACAGAGGAAAGGGGCAAAACAAAACAAAAGTGGACAATATATCAGCTTAAATGGGTAAGGTGACTGCTCGGTCAATGTAGGTGGGTTAGGGGACAGGAATAAGCGAAATAGGACTATGGAAATGCTGAGATTTAAAAACCCCGACATAATGGCACTTCAAGAAACACATATACCATGGGAAAAGAGGGGGTCAATTACGATAAAGGGATATTCTTTAATGGTCTGTTCTACGCAAACCTCCAATATTAGAGGGGTGGCTATTTTAGCTAAGAACCGAATAGGACCGGCTAGGCGGACAGTGGGCGACGCAGGAGTGAGGTGGGCCCTAGTGGAGCTTGAATATGGAATAACAATAGTGACGGTGTATGGCTCAAACCAGGATGAGCCCAAAATATTTGAAGATCTGGAAATGGAGTTAGCTGCCTGGCCTACACCTTTAATTTTGTGCGGGGATTTTAATATACATTTAGGAGTAGGCGATGTGATGGCTAATAGATATCAAGGGCGAAAGCCCAACGTATATCAAGCACTAGCATCACTGATTAAAAGCCATGGGCTAATAGATGTATGGGAATCCAAGTTTCCCTTCGACCCAGGATATACATACTTATATACCCCCACCAGAAATATGTCCGGTTGAACTACTTTTTTTATATCCAAGCAGACTTTAGGAGGGGCAGAAATAGAAATATTGCCGAAATTGATATCTGATCATAACCCCTTGACTCTCGGGCTAAGATTGCCGCAAATCCGTATGTACCGACACAATGGACGTTCGACCGTAAATTGTTGGTTGATCAAGAATTTGTCTGTCATTTTAGAACCTGGATCAAAGAATTTTTTAATATAAATAGATTTAACGCCTCATGTAATGTGGTCTGGGATGTGTTTAAGGCAGGAGTAAGGGGGGGAGATGGTAAGCTTTGTAGCTAACCAGAGACAGCAACAAGGGAAGAAGATTAGGCAACTACATGCCAAGCTTCGGGATTTGGAGAGAGAGCATCGGGATAAGAAGGTGCGGGGAATGAAGGTAGCTACAACCCAGCTAGATATCATCGTGGTTAAGGCTGAGATAGGGTCTTGTTATTCTCAAAAGGCTGCAGCAAACTACCAGACTCATAGGGCGGAGAGCTATGAGTATGGTGAAATAGTTGGAAAATTACTTGCCTTAAAGACTAGACAAAAATCAGTGAAGAGTCAAATATCCCTAATAACTAGTGGGGGGACCTCATATACAGATCTGGGGGACATAGTTGACGTGTTCCATAAATTTTATCAAGAGCTTTATATGGAGGACAAGCAAGGCCCCCACGGGGATGTCTTTGTGAGGGCTAGTAAAGAATATAGGATGTTGGGGGGGGGGGATGCAAGTGAGAGGTTGGAGACTGAATTTACATTGGAGGAGACACAAACAGCGATACAGCAATTGGCTTCGGGCAAGGCAGCTGGCCCTGATAAGATTCCATCTGAATTCTATAAAATCTTTCAAGAAGAGCTAGCCTCCTTGCTCTGGGACCTTTTTTGAGGAGTACAATATTCTGGAAATCCACCAGATTGTTGGAGGGGTACTAATATTGTCATTTTCCCCAAGAAAGATAAACCATTGGATAAGCCCACCTCATATAGACCCATCTCTTTAATAAACGTGGATGCAAAAATGTACTCTAAAATCTTGGCGAACCGTCTCCAGAGGATCATAGCCAGCCCTGTATCACCTTGGCAACATGGCTTCGTACCAGGTCGAGATACAACTGACCATGTAAGACGAGCCGTGGCCTTATTTGATATCACTGGGGAGACTAATGGACATTTGGCTATGATCCTCATAACTGCAATCAAAGCGATGTATAGGGCTCCCTACGCGAAATTACAGCTGATGGGTAGGGAATCTGATATGATAAGGGTTTTACGATGTACAAGGCAAGGTTGTCCCTGTTCCCTAATATTATTTGCCCTATATATAGATCCACTTATCCAATCGCTGATTGAGAACCAGGCAATCGTACAAGTGATGACCCAGGGATTCAGTACTAAAGTACTGGCCTACGTAGATGACATTGCTGTACTAACACCTAACCCAGAGGAAGCAATGAGGGAGATTGAAGCTATTGCTACTATTTTTGGAAAGGAATCGGGGTATTTATTGAATAAAACTAAGACCCAAATAATTTGCACCCAAAAGTTTTATTTTTCAGGATAGCCGACGAGTAAACATAGCTACTAATCTTGGAGTCAGGATCACTTCGGATATCGGCCTGATTACCAAAATTAATCTAAACCTTGTGATTAGTAAGATTGCCAAAGACCTTAGGCGAATGAACTCACTTCATTTAACCATTATAGGCAGAGTTAATGTCCTTAAAATGATTACGTTTCCTAAGGTGCTGTACCTATTTAGGGCACTTACGGTTGAAATCGAAGGATCCTTAATAAAAGCTTCAGATTCTCTATTCGGTAGGTTTATTTGGCAATATGGCAAGGTTAGGAGATTGCTAAAGCTTCTCACTCTGCCACAAGTATGGGGAGGGTAGGCCACACCTAATCTAACCTTCTATTATTGGGCAGCTTTGTTACATCAAATGAATATACTTTTTTTTAAAACCACTGGCAGTGCCAGTGGGACACAGGCTGAGGATCTCCCAACAATTTACGAGTTGGCACTTGGGGAAAGGGCAAAAGCACTGTTTTTACGTGAGCTGGAACCCAGTTACTATAAGATGGTTCGATTTAAGATTATATTAAATGCATGGAAAATCTGGGGCAGAATACAAAAACATATGAATATCGCGAAGATAACTAAGTATACACCCGTTCGGAAATCAGCCTTATTACCCCCTGTGTTTTATGATGTTATAGCTAAGCAATGGGAGCAACTTGGTTTACTGACAGTGGGAGATATTCAACCAAATGGCCAATTATATTTTTTCAGTGAGTTACAAAGAGAGTTCGGAATTCCGGATGGGCACTATCTCAAGAATTTAGAAATAAAGAGGGGTTTGGAAAAAGGAGACCGGCAATCTCTAACGCTAAAATTGCATTGTTTGAAACCATGGGGAGAACTGCCTGTAAAATGAAACACCTTTATAGTATGATGATGGATTTAGCTCTGGATGATGCTGAAAAAACTGAGACTAAATGGGGCCAGTAGATTAGAGGATGAAGACGTCGATATTGATATGTCACTACGTTTATTTAAAAAAACGCTCCTATATGCCAATCTAAAGTCACAACATAATAAAACGATTTATAATTTGTATTTCACTCCGGACAAATTATTTAAATGGGGGAAAAGGGAGGACGACAAATGCCCTAGATGTGGGGTAGGACCAGCAGAAGAGATCCATATGTTTTATGGGTGTCCACAACTTGATTTGATAAAAACCGAACTGGCAAAGTTCTGGGAGAAGATCCTTGTAAAAACAGTGGTACTAACCCCTTTGCTTATGATGATTGGATATGACAGCAGTGCTGAGCTAGATCAAGCCCAGATTAGTATCTTCTTTATTTCAGTTGTTATACTAAGGCTACTCATTGCAACTAGATGGAAGGATCCTATGCCCCCTAGCTTCTACAAATTTTTTGCTCGCTTTATAGCCGTATATAAACTTGAACAGGCTCTATATACCTGCAAGGGGTACCAGGCTAAAAGATGGGGTATAACATTATAGGCACCAGTCAGGAAGTGGCTAAAAAGGGTAGGATAATGTACATAGATCAAACTTGTGTTGATATGAATTTTCTGATGTATTGTCTTTCCTTTTATGTAACAATATTAATTTGGAATAATTGATAACTCTTGACAATGTATAACAAATGAATCAATTTTTTGTTTTTATGTGAATATATGTATAATGTCTCTCTGAATAATAATAATAAAAAAAAAAAAGAATCCCTGTCCAGATACGTTTAGCAGTGCGTTAATCTGGTCATGGTGTGTCAGTGGGAAGGGACATCTGCCTAATTAGCAGCATCTGGAGGAGTAGGGCAGTTGTGCATTTTATAATTATGGACTCTTGCAGACTGCTTAGAAAACATTTTATATGCATATGCTCAAAGGTTTCAGCCATTCATACAAAGAAGATACCAGCACTCCCATATGCGATTCACCATTTTAATGACAACAAGCGTTTTAGGGATCTCCGTGTTCGTCAGGTCAATGTGCCCCATGACCAAACAAAATAAATGTAAAAGCCATTCTTAGTCATAGAAAACACACAGTTTGAACGTATGTCACAATGGTAATCCCACATTAACAACATTACACTGTAAACAAATACATGGCAATTAATCTCCTAACCACGAAATATAGTTACATTTCTAAAGATACATATAAATTAGATTTGTATTTTATAAAGGCCATGTTAGCCAGGTAAACAGTGCTTTCATGAGATTCAAGCACTGATGATTGAAGGTTTCATACATTGCTAGAAAATAAAGAGGCACCATTTACCCAACAGAGAAAAATGCTGTACAAGGAAATGTATCCGTCACTACCATGAGGGTGTTCTTCAACTAAAATGTATTGCGTGAAATTCACAATCAATTCCTATTTTGCAAAATGTAATATTCTAAAAAGGTAATTAACTTTTCAAGATAGAGCTTATGGATAAACCATAAATATACAAATTAGGGACTAGGTAATACTACAAAACCAGTTTTATATGTGTGCACGTGTATCTTTTCATTTTTTACAATTTATTCCCTTACCCATATTTGGTAATCCTATGCATTTTATCATTTTAATTAATGAGATTATTTTCCATGTATTTGTATATATACGTACTGTTCCAACCTTTTACCTATTTTATTTAAATATTATAATTTATTATTATATACAGAGGTGCGTGTGTCGATATAGTAATCAGTGTCAATTGCCACAAAGAACTTATAGTTAGGACTGTATTTCCATAGCAAATTGATTTTTTGGAGTTTGTCTTTAACTTTGGCGCCATTTGATGAATCTTCACACAAGTTTCCAAATAAAGGTTCATCCACCTTAGCTCCTTCCTGGGAAAGTTTGAGCGTGATCCGTGAAGCAGAGGGCTGAAAAATAGAAGGCGTGTTTCCAAAACACAATTTCCCCATGCAATTTCCCACAGAAGTTTAGACAGGCAAAATGACTGAAAGGAATTTCTCCAAATTTGGCAGAAACCTAGATCCTTACCTAGAAAGCATCTGATTGGCTGCCTCACATCAATAAAGATGCTTAGCAGCCTTTTTAGGACTCAGGGACTCAGTTCCAGTCTCCTACAAAACGAAATACATATAGGAGGGCAGGGAACAGATAACTAACTCCCGTCCCATGCTGTCCTGGGCCGGGGACATAGTGTTGCTCTTGCCCGGCAGGAGCAGAAACAAAACCTGCTCCCATCGGGCAGGAGCAAACCAGTGCAGCTGTCTGCCGGCGGCAAGCAAGATGAGTGCTGGCAGGGGATCCAACGGGGCTGCTGGTCCATAGGCCTTCCCCTGTGTCCCTCAAGGCCTGTGATTGTTGTGGGTGTCCCGGGTGGGACCTACTAAAAATACAAAAAGAATTGCCATCTCCATATTCACATATCCTGTCGGGAGCACTACATAATACCCTATGAGGGCTATTAATAGGTATTAGCTATCCTTGTTTTGCCCCTAGAAGGGGCAGGGCCATCACAAAGCATTTTTTCAAAATGTTGTCGGAGGCTGCAAGGAGTGCATCAGCAACCCTATGAACATTTTTTTTAAAGTTGCATTAAATCACCTGGGTTGTTGAATTCATGACCCCGGGAGAGCTTACCATAGTTTTCCACTCCATGCTGGAGCTGCATGCTATTCAGCTAGAGCGCAGGGACTACTTGTGGATGGTTCAATCGTGTTTGATGGCCTGAAGAGTGTCAAAGAAAGACTCAATAAATGTTTATGGTTTATTTAAGAAAAAAAAACATTTGTGACAATAATAATTATTATTTATTGCCATGAATGTGTATGAAACTACATTGTATTATAATTATTGATACATTATTGTGGTGATTTAATGACAAAGCCAGTAGGTATGTATGTTGATTTGCTGACCCCCTGAAAAGACCAATAGGCCTGCCTTTTACATTTTGTTCTTCTGACCGTTTGACAAAGCCGCCATATCTGCCTTACTTAACCCCTTCAGTGCCCATGACGAGCTGGACTCGTCATGGGCCGCGGTGGCGCTGTGCCCATGACGAGTCCAGCTCGTCATAGACCCCGCCCGCTAATGCAACGGCCGGCACTGGGCGGGGAAAGGGGCGGGCACTGAAGGGGTTAAAATGGCACCCTTTATGTTGTTAATTTATGTTAAAAAAAAGGTTAAAGTGATGTTTTAGTTAGGTGAAAATGTCAGTAAAAAGTAACATTTTAAACAAAAAAAAACCACTGAAATTAACCAGTTAGAGTTAGCTCGCGTACCTATAACTTGAGCCCCTGCCAGGCACTGCTTATGACCCCACCTATTACAACACGAATTACATGTTCTGTGACATCCTTCATAATATAATTGATGACAACTGAAATTACATCATTAATGATATGACTGTGTGAGGCATGAGTTATTGTTACTTGAGTTAACTGTAACTTTCAGTGTGTTTTGTTTTGTTTAAAATGTTACGTTTTAACTGACCTTTTCACCTAATTATAATGTCACTCTAACCTTTGTTTCCGTCTGTGTATATGTATGTATGTGTGTGTCTGTGTGTATATATATATTTATATACATCAATCAATATTAAGGCCCCCAGTTTTCTGATTTTGCAGATAAATACAGACCGAAAACAATGTGTTTCTGTCTGTATTTATTTTTTTTAATGGAAAAATACAGAAAATTGGGCTCCTTTTGAGTGCCTTTCCATACTGTCTTTCATTAAGATGTCATGAGGAGTTACAAAATAGGATTTGATTTAATTAAATAACAACATATGTCAACGTCGATTTGTATTATAATGCCAATATTGACCTCTGGGTGTACTGTTATGTTATATTTGGCTCCTTAATTTACTAAAGCATGACAGCGTCAAAATATGAGTGAATATTTATTAGTTAAATAAATGTGAAAATATGCCATATTACAACTTTGTTTATTCACAGAACACAACATAAATATGGATAAGTAGTGATAAGATGGCAAAAAAAAATATGGACAAATACAGACTGAAATGTTAAACAAATAAATAACATAAAACTGGGAGCCCTAATAAATATATATATATATATATATATATATATATATATATATATATATATATATATATATCATCAATTATGTCATTTGAGATGTCATCTGATGTCATCAATGATGTAGTTTAACATGTTGTGAGTGCTGTAAAATGTAAGGTTTGAAACAGAGCATGTCAGGGTTGTAAGTTATGGTTAGGTCCCTAAGGTATAACTGGCGAATTTCAGTTTTTTTTGTTTTTGAACTTTAATTCCTAAGTCATTTTAACACCTAACTATAGCCCACTGCTGTTTTTTTTTTTTTACTCTGGACTCTGGGGCACTGTTGTCCAGTTTTCATTGTATTGCTCTGACCCCTAAACCATGGTAACATAAGCTAAACCCCAGTCGGCATATTTAATTTGCCAGTAGGGACACAGAACGTGGTGCAGGACAATACACCAACAGCAGGGAAGTTAAGTCACCTGTGGACTGCAGCATGTATTAAGCCATCCACTGGGATAGCTAGTATGACTAGCAAAACATGGCTTCAAGCTACAACTGTAGCCTGGCTCCTGCTATTTAAAAACCAAGCAGAGCTGCCAAAATAAACCCTTTATGGCAGGAAAATGTCTACTTTAAAATGCTAAGTAGGCCACCCCCTAAGTATTCTTGCAGGCCACAAGGCATGATGCCTAGTATTTAAAAACAGAATATGTAAGGGTTAAACGTTGGCTTGCTTCTGCAATGAATAGCCTTTAAAAGCTAAATTCAGCTTATCTCAGAAAGGACCATTGAAGAGGGCCCGAGAAATGTATTAATGTGAAAGTGGCAATGGGGAAGCCTGTCCAGTCATACTTTAATTTAAGGAGAGATGTGGGGAAGAGGAGCCTTTCGTTCCCAAAGTATTTGTGTCCATGCGATTGCTTTGTCTGTTGTCTGGCTTGTGATGTGCAGTTGATGTGATTTAAAGTGCTTTAATACTTTTCGGTCCTGTACTTGTTATAAAACATTGCTAAGTAATAATACATTCATAAATGTAATAATAAAAATACATAACATATACTTGGACGACAACGCTTTGGGTCAAGGACAAAGCTTACTCAAGAACAATTGTTTAGGTTAATTCCGCCAGGGAGCCCAGACGAACTTGCAAATTCTCACATTATAGGTCTTAGGAAAGAAGTTCTTCATAAAAAATATGTTGGCTTTGTTACCTTATGATCATTACAGGCAGTCTCTGACCTGCTTGAAAGGAAATGATGTTTAATTTGTTATATAAAATTCATGCATGACCAAATAGAGCTTGTAATTCCGAACTTTATATGTGATGGGGACTGCCAAAGGGATGTGGGTTGTTATAAGTACAATAGCAGTTATGAAAGAAAACTATTATCTTTAAATTATAATATTAACCTTGTGATTATAGAATTGGATGAAAACATGAAATACAGTAAGAATAAGAAATGTAAAACCCTTATCAAAAGTAGTGGAAGCAGAAGTTTCGAAAACATGTATTGCTCCCAGTGTAAGATGGGTATTGGTAATGTAACCATTGTTATGTACTGGAAGTGTGCAAGTCTTCTCTAGCCTGTTAGCAATCATAAACAGAGAGGGTCCAGGCTAAATGTACCACACGTAAGGGTGGGAGCAGAGTGTTTTAATGTAAAGTTGTTGTTTTCCAATTTCTTTAGCTTTATTCTTGACACAGTTATTAAAATATGTTAATGTGTTACATGTCTGTAAATCGGTAAAATACTAATGACAGCACAGACTACTGAATCACACATTCTAGTGTATAATTTTTTTGTTTGTATTTTAGAAGCTTCACCAGTTGAAACTCCCCCACGGTAAGTACAAATCATTTTCCGCTATTTGCATAAAACAATATGTTTATGCAATGTTATCCACCTGTTTTAAATGTACTAGAAATAATATTTAGGCATTTATGAGTCAATATCAGCCCATTGAATCCTAAAGGTGTTTTGGGGTTTCTCAAATAACATGGGCATGACCTAGACTGCACCTTCTTCCTTCCAGAGGAATTCCTAGTGCCTTTTGTACTGAAATAAATCAGTTGATGGCATACACCGCTGTTAAAGGGATGGCACTGCTCTTTTTAAAGATGCCTCTCCCCTGCATAAGGACACCAAGCAGTGCAACTTGCATTTAGGAATTACATTTAGAAGACACATTGGTAAAACCATAGAGTAGTGCACATAAAGTCAGAGCAAGAGCTGCGCTGATGGCCAGTGAGACATATAGGTACAGTGACAAACATGAACTAATCTGTGGGGTTACAGAAATGATAATGCAGAAGGAAATTGATGTAAACACATACAGAAAGAGACAAGTACAGAGAGAGTAGAACAATCTTAATTAAGCCAGAGGGAGAGTTAACATGCAACCACAGACAATTACTTTAATAAATCAGCAGCCAGAATGGGTCAGTACGAAAAGGAGAGATCAAAAGCAAATACACCTAGTCTCAGAGCAAGACACACAAAGATCGTCACATGGAGGGGCACATAGGCAAAAATAAATAGATGCAGACTAACAAACTTTCATTGGGCGTCTTCCCTGGGACTTGACACAATGTATCCTGCATTAGGAAGTGTAATTGGTGAGCCACTCAATCTGCTCTCACTGCTTTTCACCGCCTACAGTAGCACCTCAGCTACTAGTGAGGTTGAGCGGTGCGAGGAGAGATGATCCTTAGTGGAGCCTGGTCTGGCCCACTTTTCTGACTGTGTAGCCAGGAGCTTCAAAACCGGAGGGCCGTTCTGGAATGTCTGACGCATCTCCTCGATTGTCAGGGGCCTGCTGACTTAGCACGGGCCATGGCTGGCGTCTGGCTCTTCCGTGGCCAACTTGAGACACAGCAGTCTTAGTCAGTGCCATTCCGACCAAGAGGGCCGTATGCACAGCATATATCCTTGGAAGCACCAACTCTACGTGAGGGCCTGGCGGAAGAACAACCTCATCGACCAGCCAGTCTCCTGATCCCCATCAGTGGGGTTGCACAGAAATGGGAGGAATGAAGGAGCGCAGAGACAAAGACAACTTAGAGTATTTAGTTGCATTAATCTACTTCTGCCCCTTCAATCCCTTTTCTCCCTCATCGGGCATTTTACTCTTCCTAATGTTATAACTAAAATAACAGGAGTGACATCTGTATCCCTTTTCTCTACTTAACAAACAGATAAAACTAGAATTATGTCAACACCTTAATCCCTAGTGCATGTTCTCCCAGCCCCAGCTCAGTAATTTATGCTAGGGCCCCATTCTTTGCTCTAAATGAGGTGCAGCAAATACACCAATCATAAAGCATTGTTTATATTGCCACAATGGTCACTAGACCTTTTTCCAAAGAAACCATAGTATACCACAACCCCTACAGTGAAAACCCTTAACGTACCATTGGTTCTTATTTACCATCCAATCTACTCCTTTTGTTCCCAAGTTAATTATTTCCTAAGCCGCCCAAACAGGATCCACTGCTGCATCTTCTGTCATTTCATCAAAACTCTTGTGGACTAATACAAATCATGCATGCATCCTACATTCTTTTCCTCTGTGTCCTACCTGTCAAATACCCTTTATGCTGAATTTTTGAACTCCTTCCCCTCTGCCCATCCAATGTGGACACAAAAAGAACTCCTTGCACTTCTCTTTAAAACATTACTGTGCTGAGTTGTTTCTTTTCGTTGTTTGTATAAAAAAACACACACAGCACAGACTGCTGCTCTTAGCACAAATAGAAAAAAAAACTGGGACATTCAAAACCCCATCTCTCTTTCATGTACATTTAGTTGTAAATAATTGGTATTCTTCTACAGCTGGGTACATTTATACCATCACCTTCCTTAATACAGCAGAAACAAATCTCTACACTAATCGTAAAGTATTGGTGCCAAACTAATACATGGCTGGTCGTTTTGTCTTCAAACATTATTTGGGGAGTGTATGGAGACAGAGCGAGCAGAAAATCCTGAAAGACTAATTAATCAATCAAGTGACTTGTAAAGCATGACTACTCACCCGTAAGGGTCTCAAGGCACTGGGAGGAGAAGAATCTTCCTCCGGCCGTGGTCTTGCAGATACGTGGGACAGTGGCCAGGGCCAGTTGGCGGAGCGGAGGTCTCTGGTGGATGTGTAGAATTGGAGGCGGTGGTTGAGGTACGCAGGCCCCGCATCGTGTAGGGATTTATAGGCATATGTGAGGAGTTTGAAAGTGATTCTCTTGTTGATTGGGAGCCAGTGGAGGTCTCTCAGGTGGCCGGTGATGTGGCTGCGGCTGGGGATGTTGAGTATAAGTCTTGCAGAGGAGTTTTGAATGTTCTGCAGTTTCTTGAGGAGTTTCTGGGTGATGCAGGCATAGAGTTTGTTGCCGTAGTAGAGTCTGCTGCTGACGATTGTGTGGGTGACCATCTTTCTGGACTCAGTGGGGATCCACTTGAAGATGATGAGACAGCGTTGATCTGGTGGTCATGGTGAGTTAGGAGTCCAGGATGATAATGAGCTTTTGTGCGTGGTCTGTGGGGGGGGTCCAAGATCTTAGGCCACCTGGAGTCGTCCCAGGCTGAGGGGGTGGAGCCCAGGATGAGGACTTTGGTCTTCTCTGAGTTGAGCTTGAGGCAGCTGTCCTTCATCCAGGTGGTGACAGCCTTCATCCTATTATGGAAGTTAAACAAAAGACAAAGGTCCTGCGCACACGTTCAGGATAATACTATCAATAGTACCTGGTGGAGGAATGAAATAAGCTCAGAGTCTGTAGGATTATGAAAAAATGAAGATTGACATCAAGAAAATTAAAGAAAAGTATTCTTTATGTAAGTCAACATCTGACCAATACATAGCATACAGTTCATCAGCCGACACGTGTTTCGTCACACCGTGTAAAGATATGACTCTTCAGGGCTGTTAACGTAATCGTGAAGATCGTTCCTGAGTATGGAAGGTGAAGGGTGCGGTGCGATGGGACCGACAACCCGACGTGGTGAAGAAGGCGGCGATGTGCACCAGCCACTTGGTTAATTGACTGTACACTCGAGTGAGTTGTGGATCGCGGGTAATGGATCCACCGATTCCAAGATGTGGGAACCTGTTTGCAGGGGTTTTTCCTTGGGTTGGTACCCCTGACCTGGCAGCACCACATTTAATTTTCTCCAGTGAAAACTCACAGTGCACACGCTTGAGCGCCATCTTCCTTTATCCCCATCCAACCCCTTCACAGTGTGATCTATTGTGGAAGTTGTTCTTGGCGACTGTGGGTTCGTTGGTAAGGGATAGGATCAGCTGGGTGTCAAACAAGTCTTTCATGTACATTTAGCTATAAATAATTGGTATCCTTCTACAGCTGGGTACATTTATACCATCACCTCCCTTAATACAGCAGAAAAAAATCTCTACACTAATCGTAAAATATTGGTGCTAAACTAATACATGGCTGTTCATTTTGTCTTCAAACATTATTTGGGGGGTGTGTGGAGACAGAGTGAGCAGAAAATCCTGTAAGACTAATCAATCAATCAAGTGACTTGCAAAGCACAGCTATTCACCCGTAAGGGTCTCAAGGCACTGAGATGGGGGGGACTGTTGATCCATCGAGGACACTGTGGTTCTGTGGAAGAGCCAGGTCTTGAGGTCCTTCCTGAATTGAGGCAGTGACGGTGATTGCCTGAGGTGAAGAGGCAGGGGGTTCCAGGTCTTTGCAGGTCTTTGCAGCAAAGTAGGAGAAGAATCTTCCTCTGGCCGTGGTCTTGCGGATACGTGGGACGGTGACCGGGGCCAGTTGGGCAGAGCAGAGGTCACTGGTGGATGTGTGGAATAGGAGGCGTGGTTGAGGTACGCAGGTCCCGTGTTGTGTAGGGCTTTATAGGCGTGTGTGAGGAGCGTGAACGTGATTCTTTTGTTGATTGGGAGCCAGTGGAGGTCTCTCAGGTGGCCGGTGATGTGGCTGCGGCGGGGGATGCTGAGGATCAGTCTTGCAGAGGAGTTTTGAATGTTCTGCAGTTTTTTGCAGAGTTTCTGTGTGATGCCGGCGTAGAGTGCGTTGCTGTAGTAGAGTCCGCTGCTGACGAGTGTGTGGATGACCATCTTCCTGGACTCGGTGGGGATCCACTTGAAGATGATGAGACAGCATTGATCTAGCAGTTCATGGTGAGTGAGGAGTCCACGATGATGCTGAGGTTTTGTGCGTGGTCTGTGAGGGGGATCCAAGAATTGTGGGCCACCAGGAGTCGTCCCAGGCCGAGGGGAGTGGAGCTCAGGATGAGGACTTTGGTCTTCTCTGAGTTGAGCTTGAGGCAGCTGTCCTTCATCCAGGTGGTGACAGCCTTCATCCTATTGTGGAAGTTGTTCTTGGCGACTGTGGGTTCGTTGGTGAGGGAGAGGATCAGCTGGGTTATCAACGGCGTAGAAGACAAAATTAGAAATTTACTCCCATAGAGTCACACCTACTAGTAGTTTTTTTACGTTTATGGGATTTTAAAAGGATCCGAGCAAGATCTCTAAAATCTATGACTATATAGGTTTCCAGGAACACTCAAGTTCACAAACTGTAGTTAGGCGCAATTTATTTTTCCATGAAGAAAATATTTTGCTTTGGATAACCTCCTTTCACATTCACTCAAAGTTAATGTTCTTCTCCCATATACTTGCCAAGGAATAAATATTCTGATAGAGACATCTAGCCACAGATTCCTTACCTTAAAAGTTCCCAGGCGTCACACTGGATCCAGAAGATTTTTCCCTTGAGCAATACCCCTACACGCTGGTAGGTGGCGTCGATCGGCTCTGTGTAACGTTGTCCGCATCATCCACGCTTCTGGCGTCCACGTCACCTATATAGGCGCCACCCCGGCGCATTGACGTCAATTCTTTTCTTGCAGCTCCAGTCAAGCGCTGTTTCGTGAAGAGAGCTATCCTCACTTTCTGACAGGAATTTTCAAGATTTTGTCAACCCCTTTTTTTGGTGTGAAGGTTATCATGTCGAGGAAGACTTCAGGCTTCAAGGTGTGCCGCGCCTGTCACTGCACCATGTTGGTGACAGATACACATTTGGTTTGTCTCTAGCCATGGCTCCGAAGGGTTTGAGGGAGCGGTCCCTAAAGCTGCTTGCGGCACGGTAGGCGACACCACGTCGTTCGACTCCTTGGAGGTCAAGGTCCTGCTTAAGATGAAGGTCCTAGCACCGCTCCAGGAGTCCCAAGTTCTCTTTGTCCCATTCAAAATCATCAGCCGACGTGATTGAGGATCCTCGGCGTTCAAGGCCTCATTCTACGGAACCTGCGCCTCCCTTGATTTTCCCAGAGCTTGAGTGACCCTTGCCCAACGCAGGCAATTTTATGAGGCCATGTGTCTTATTTTTGGGCTGGCTGAGCCCTCCTGCGCGCCTTCAGTCCCGCTCCATCGGGTTCCGGGCCCGCAGGTTTGGCATCGATGACCCCCTTGGATTTGGACTTGGGTCCCGATCAGCGTCGGTCAAGCCACTGCGACCTTACCCGATACTGCTCCTGATGCCGATACTCCCAACACCACCAGCGCCTACTGGCGATGTCAGCCCCATTCTCATCCTGGACGACCCAGAGCTAGTACTGCGTCACTCAACATTGATTCTGTCACCGACAGGTCCTTTCCTGAGCCTTATTCTGAAGGCTAGATGTGGGAGAAAATTGGTACCCTTTAGAAGACCAGCCAGAGGGCGAAATGGGCTGGTATGAGAAACTGGGTAAGGCCAGTGGTCTAGATACTTCTCCAGATACTGGCATTCTTTCTCCCCCTACTGTGGCTATGGAGGAGGGAGAATCTTATGCTATAGTGGTGCTAAGGGAGCCTGAGGTCCTGGGCCTTCAGCTTCCTTCGGTGGCAGTCAAGCCTAGCATCTTGATGGAGGTGCTGTGACTGGGAGTTTCCTCCTCGGAACCCTTATTGTCCTACTGGGAACCTGGTCCAAGCCTAGCACAGGGGCTTCTATAAATAGGGCGATTGCCCCCCGCCATTGCCCTGCCTTGGGCGACCAAAATGTCCTCACTACCCACCCTACCCCATAGAGTTTGGTAGTCCAAGCATCTACAGCCCAAGGCGCGTTCCCTTCCGCCCCCCAGATAGGGAATCCAAGAGGCTGGACAGTTGGGGCAAGAAAATTTCTTCCGCCAATACTTATTGGGCCTTATGCTTATTGGGCCGTTATTCCCACACTTTGTGGGAAACAGTTGCGGAAGTGCTGCCACAGATCTCAGAGGGGGCTAGGGCCATCCTCTCCCAAGAAGTTTCAGATGGGAGAGATGCAGCAAAGTTCACCACCCGGTGTAGTCTTGACACAACCGACTCGCTGGGCAGAGCTCTTTCATCGGCGGTGGCTGTTAGATGCCACGCGTGGCTGAGAACGTCTGGCTTTTCGAGGGAAGTCGTCCTCTCTCATGGGCATGCCCTTTGATACCCGTCTCTGCGGAGACAAGACAGATACAGCTCTTGAGCGCTTTAAGTACGTACAGGCTGTGGCCAAGTCCTTGGTCCTTTCAGTGGCCACACACCCCCAGTCTCCATTTTGCCCCTTTCGTGGCTACGGAGCTATATCCCAACCACCAAGCAGCGCAAGTTCAGCAGCTTCTGCACTGGCAAGGCTTGTTCTGACCACGTGGGTTTGACAGCCAGAGGTCGGGTCAGTCCACCACTACCCCCCCAGCAGCTTCAGACTCCAAGCGCTCCTAGTCTCGCCCTTTCAGACCATGGGCGTCCAGTTGGTGGCAGGATCAGCCATCAGCTCCACCACTGGCAGATCATTACATCAGACAGGAGTGTCCACCAGATAGTCCGAAGGGGCTACTCCCTCTCCTTCAAGACCACCTCTCCCTCCATGCCTCCATCCTACCACTGGCTGATGGAGGATCATTTGGTTTTGCTCTGGGAGAAAGTCATGACTCTTTTGGAGCCATAGAGAGGGTTCCAGAGCCAGAAGTAGGCTGTGTTTGCTATTCCCGCTACTTTCTAGTCCTGAAAATGTACCCTTCGTCCTATCCTAGACCTACGAACCATCAAATACTTCCTCAAAAAGGAAAAAGTCAAGATGCTCACTCTAGCTCAGGTCCTATCTGCCCTGGACCCAGGAGACTGGATGGTAGTGTTTAACTTGCAGGATGCCTATTTCCACATTCCTGTCCTGCCTGCTCATCGGTGCTACCTACTGTTTACAGTAGGCCACGAGCATTTTCAGTTCACCATGCTCCCCTTTGGCCTTACCAGTGCCCCTCAGATGTACACCAATGTGATGCCGGTGGTTGCAGCTTATCTGCGCAGATCAAGGGTGCCAGTCTTCCCCTGCATCGACGACTGGCTGCTGAAGGCAGGCTTGTGCAGGCTGTCGTCTCCCACCTACAGACTATGGCGGACCTCCTGCATTCGCTGGGGTTCACTATCAACCTGCCCGAAGTCACACTTGACAAGTTTATCCTCCCGAACAGCGAGTCCAGGATATTTAGGCTATGATACCGATGTTTCAGCCTCTATCCTGGATTTTTGAGAATGAGTCTGAGGCTTCTGGGCCTCATGGCCTTCTGCTTCCTGCTAGTGACACATGCCAAATGGCATATGCGGGCTCTGCAGTGGGACCTGAAATTCCAGTGGGTGCAGCATCAGAGGAATCTCTCTGACAGTGAACCAGATCTCGGAGGGAACTGCATGAGACCTGCAGTTCTGTCTGACATGACAAACTGCTATTGGGTCAGAGGCCGACCCCTCTCCTTTCCCCAACCGGATCTCACTGTAGAGACAGATGTGTCACTTCTGAGATGGGGCGGCCATTTGGTAGAGGTGTGTATCAGACGTATGCTGGAGAGGTGATGGACTGCTAGGCGACTTACGCCATATCTGGTGGGACTGCCCAACAATCTGCCCTTTCGGGGCTGAAATCCTAGCCCAAATCAAAACTATGCTGGGGTATCCAATTCCAGATACCCCTGACTTCGCACTCCTGGGTTTACGGGATAACTCCTAGAAATACCAATCAAAAACAGAGCAAGCTATAACATGGCTCTGTCTGGGAGCAGCGAAGACTGCAATTGCCGCAGCTTGGAAGAAAAGGCCTTGACACAATGGCATACACACCTATGGCATTATTATAAAGGAACAGTGGTCCCATTCAATTCGAGTAAATTAAGGTGCCACAATTAGTACAATGAAAAATTGGGTTTTATGTTGGAAGACAATGCAGAAATAACTAGTAAATTACAGTAAATAGTGAGAAAAGTAAAACAGTGAGTGAGTTGGTGGCAGGGTAATAGGAAATCAGCCGATTTCCGGTACCCAGGCAAGTGATTTAAGAAGTGACTTTTTGGTGCTCAAAGGTAATTGTTAACAAAAAGTCAGTAAAACATTTCATACTCCGACATTTCAATTTGCAATACAATGGAGTTTAGAAATGGTTGTCAACGACGTTTCGATCCCTTAACGAGTGGTGGGATCTCTTCAGGACAAGAGAATGACAATTAATTGCCTGGGAGGTAGCAGTGCCCGGAACGGGAAGAGGATGAACCACAATTGGTAGTGTGTGATGCGCAATTGCGTCTCAACCAACACTAAAGAGTGTTAGTGTTGAAGTCCGGAATCCGTAGAATTACGTGTAGGCGGGAAATTGAGCCAGAATTGCGGTGAGACACTTGAATAGAAAAATTGGCCCGTCAGAAACTGTCTCAGACCGGGACTCGAAGGATGTTGCAAATCCGTGTGGGCGGAGAAGTGAGCCAAGGTTACGGTGGATCAATGGGAGAAGTAAAATTAGTCCGTCAGATGCGAGCCAGGTCTATGCTTGATTACGATGGGAGTTCCGAGGCAGCCGAACCGAGCGTGTAGAAGCGTTCGGAAAAATGCAGCCGTGGGGCGGGAGCCCAGATAATGAAAGCATGGAAGATAGTCGATAGTTCCGTTGCAACCCGTATGATACCGCGATAAACATGAGGAGCTTGCGAGGATCCGGCTAAGCGTCAAGGTGCGGGCTGTGTGAACCTATGGCAGGCAGTCATAATGGAAAGAATGAGTGACATTTTTAGAGATGACTTTAAAATTTTTGATTAGGCCCCTTAATCAGCTACCACACTAGGGGACTCCCACTTGTGTCCTGCCCCTCCACGTGTACGAGCGCTACATTCTCTCCCAGTTCTGAACAGCGAAGTTTTACGCACAGAGAAACAGCTGTGAGATTCACATACACCCCCAAGTCACTCGAGTACACTGCTATGTTTATTTTTGGCTCTATTTCTTTTAGTACACAAGGGAAGAGGGAGGGACATAGGATAAGGGGAAGGTATAGTTTGGGATGGGTAATTGAAGAACATTTTATTACAAGCTCTGGCAATGCTTTAATGTGAATCTGTTTTAGGGTGTTACCCTAAATAACGAAAGAACGCTGTGTACTGATATATAGCTACTAGGGGGCTACATTTGGACTCCCTAATTGAATGTATTGCCATATTCTGTGTTATAAAAGTCAATAAAACATATTTGACAAAAACAAAATGGAGGACTGAAGACTGTGGCAAAAGGAGCAGTTAGTCGGCACTACATCAGGGTACACAGGCACGTACAAGGTAAGCACCTTACAATAAATGCTCTCCAGATGAATCTCCTGTGAACACAACTACAAGCATATCCAAAGTGTCAGCCTCTAATTTGTGGGCCGTAAATGGCACTGAGTTTTTAAATGTGTACTAAGGACGATCGGAGGGCGAGCTCCTCGGTCATCGGGCATGTTTATATATTTTGCCTACTTTGCACGTGCTAAACTTGAGAATAAATCTTAAAAACGTACTCCCAGGTGAATTTGTATACTAAATTATTGCCTTGTAGCATTCATTCACCTTTTCTGTGCCACCCATCAGGGCATAATTCTGAAACATATTTTGAGAAACATTTGACCGTAGGATGCTTTTCACATACTCTCCCTGTTGGCCTTCTTAATGCTAGAACTCGTATCTGCATGACAGTAGTTAGTAATTGAAGTATTTGGGACAGAGAGATCTTCCTCTAGTTCATTAGTATACCATCAACTAATGCCATGTAGACCCCTTATTGATAGGTTCTTTCCCCCCTCAGTCACCAGTATCAGTGGGTTTCATGGCTCCTAGTCGTGTCAACACTTATCATAGCAGCAGCACAGAAGATACAAACCAAAAGAATGGGGAATAGGCAAATGCCTTGCAGGGCCTGCCGTCCAGTCACCTGACTAAAAGGGGTGTCTTGGAAAAATACTTTCTGCATCGTAGGACCCTTATTGACTGTCAATAACTTAAGAATAATTCCCCCCGGTGTGTAATCCCCGTTCCTATCTATAACAAAGACACAGAATCCAACATATCTAATACTCTGAAGCTCTTTCAAAACCCTATCAAAGGCTGAGTTTTTTTTCCTGGAATTGTAACGACTTCAAAATAAAACGCATTTCTCAAAACCAAATTACAGCACTGTTATGTCTAAACTGTTGCCTAAATCTGTCTACGATGCTGAAAATATATACGTAGTAGGCTTAGATTGGAAGACTTGTGCGCAGTGTGCCTTTTGGAAACCCAGCAGCTTTCAATCCTTTGATTCCTGGTACTGGCAGTCGCATTTCCCCTAAATCAGTTCTGTTTTTGTGTGACTTGTAAGAGTGGAACCTCGGAACCCTGTGCCAGTTGTTTACCCATTTTTCTACATTTCTTTTTCTGCTTGAATATTACTAAAAACTACTTCATTTAATTCAAAGGCTTTTTCTTCATCTTGTGGAAGAAAAACACTGCAAATAACCCAGGCAAGGTCTGTGTGGTGTGCCTTAGAGATTGTCAGTCCACCAAAGAATGTGAGTTTTGATCCAAAATGTCTAGGACACCCGTAAGCAGAGAAGTAGACTGATAAGTATAATGGAAGATTTTGTTGGGGAGGACAGGGCTTCCAGGGAAGTATCGCCTTCTACTGTGAAGCAGCTCTTGACTCTATATGACTCTCAAAGAGGAAGATTCAAGACGCGGAGGTCCAGAGAAGCAGAAAAAAGAAATCATTGCCAAACGCAGCACTCCCATCAGTGGCACTCTTCGTCAGTGTCGAAGGTCTTGACCAGCAAGAGGGAAAGGTTATGCTTGTTGCCTACGCCAGAAGTGACGACAACACCTTTAGGGCCCCTGTCTTTTGTGACTCCTGCAGAGGATCCTATTTGGACTCCAGTGAGCCCCACAGCTATCAAAGCTGCTAGTGCTACAATCCTCCTAGGGCAATATGATTGGTCCTGCAGTTCTTCTAGTGAGATATGAAAGATCCATACATGAGTGAGGGCAGAATTTTATAGATAATCTTTCCGAGGAGCAGAAGCAGAAATTTTATGAGGTTGTGCAAAAAGGTCTTCTGTTGTCCAACAAGGTAATAAGAGCAGGTACAGACTCAGCAGAGCTAGCTTGCTGTGTGGATTTTACCATGGCACTACTCATGATGCTGGTCATAACTCCACCTCACGAATTCCATGCCTGATGCTGAGCTAAAAAGCCTAACATTCTCAGGCTATCCACTGTACAACATACTGAGGAGGAAGTTCTTCCAATAAAAAAAGCAGAGACTCGCAAAGCGTTGGACTAGAAGAGTATACGAAGTTTTTTAAACCCCACTTTTGTTGTGATATGTACTGCTATTATTATCAAAGATAGACGGTTCAATTGAAAGTCTAGGATTATAACCAAAGGTGCTTATCTTGTTTAGAGGTGGTTTTTAATTGGGTGAGCTCAAGTCACGGAAACCCAAGATCATTTGAAAATGATAGATTTGACAAGAGTCTAGTTATAAACAGCTAAAGTAAACCATTTATTAGTGTTCCATTTATTAGTGTTTAAGAGATCAGTAAATGTATCATGAGACAAAGCATTTCGGAATTTGTGCTGAACAGTGAGAGGAAATTGTGTTGCCCAAGGTGTGAAATTGGTTACAAAGGCATGCATGTTGGTAATAAAATGTGAGCCTCAATCCTAAGAGAATCAAAGAAGGGTCAAGTGATCAGGCTGAGATAAAGAGGAGATCCTGCCATTTGAGTAGGGTTGGTAAAGAGAGTTTCTTTTTTCAACTCTTTGCTGGAGGACCTCGCTGCAGAATGAACTTCATTCCTAAAGTAGTTTATAGCACTGTCTCGGATAGGGGTATATTCACAGGAATACGTTAGAGTTTCTTCTATCTTTAAATGTGGAAAGTATACAATGAGTTTTCTCACCTCATAACAGCCAAATGTGACCACCGCAGTTGTGAGGATCCATGTTGTGCCTGTATGACACCGCCTCTACTTCGATTTCTCAGTTACTTGGAGCCTGATTCTCCGTCTCATCTCAGATGGGCACCTCACTTTCTTCACATAAAACAAGCTTGGGAGTGTACGGGATCCAGTTGATGTGGAGGCGCATCAAATTGGAGAAACCTCCTTTGAGGTTACAATGGATGTACTTACAGTCTCAGTTTTTAATTGATTTTGGATAGAGCGAACTGTTGAACTTCACATCGTATAAAATAATTCCATTTTGCTAGAGAGATCTGACATAGAGGCCTAAGTGTCCGTCCTCTGAGATCTGTTACCTTGAATAAAAAAAACAACTAGAATGTGAGTATGAGAGGCTGGGCATCTGATGGTGGGGGAGGGGTTGTGTATGTATGTGTGCAGTTATCTGATGAGTGTATGAGTCTAATAGCATATGATGGTGTGGTGCGTCTGATGGCATTCTTGGGTGTCCTATGGGGTGCATGGGCATCTGATAGTGTGGATGTGGGCATCTAATGGTGTGTGTGTGTGTGTGTGTGTGTGTGTGTGTGTGTGTGTGTGCGTGTGCGTCTGCTGATTTTTCTTGACTATACTGTAGTGAGTGATATATTTTGTATGCGAAATGAACAAATGGGGAGTAGATGGCCTAATATATATATATATATATATATATATATATATATATATATATATATATACACACACACCCACACACACACACCCTTTTTGCTCCCAACCCCGCTACCCCAGCTCAGCCTTAGTTCCAACCCCCACACTGTTTCCATCAGCAAATATACAATAACATAATAAATAAGGTTCAGCTGCCCATTTATAATCCCAGCCATACTGTTGGCCTTTTTTTCGCATCTCATTTCCACATTCTACAAGTGATGGCGATGGGGGAACCCATGATAAGACCGTGTCCCCTATACGGCCGCCCTCACTCAAAGTTAACTCCCACCCTGCCATATAGTAGTTTTTCATCTCATTTTACCTTCACCAAGTGCTGGATTGCCCACTTACGCAGATTGCAGATTCAGACTCCTGGCTCATCTACTTCTTCTTTTCACATTTTCTCCTAATGTTCATTAACACTGGGGGACCAGGAGTAGTGGGCGTTTAGTATAAGATACTGGTATATTATTTCCAGTTTCTTTTGTTCTTAGAGGATTCTCTGCAATTTTCCTGAGATCACAAACATTTATTGTTATTGATTGACAGCAGACATTAACATCTGCAGAAGGTTTGGACTAACTTTCACCAAACCTAGAGATGTAGCCAAAATGACAGAAAGATTGTTGTGCCTTAAAAAGTGAGTGAACTGTTGTTCAGCAGTGCATGAGTTATACATGCAGAAAAGTTGCTGTGTGAAATTCCATACTAAATTGGAAATGTGACAGGTTTTGATCCTGCCCGAAAAATCTTTTCAGTCGTTTGACTGACTGCACCAGATTTGGCAGGCTGGAGGTTGAACCTTTGCATGAAGATTCTCCAAAATATGGTCCAACATTGCTCAAAGGGGTGAAAGTTATTAAGCGGCTAAATTAGGGTTTCCTCAGATACCAACGATATCTATAGAAATTTAACTGCACGTCTGTAATATATAACTATTGTGAGTGACTTCTACTTATTAGACCTTTGCATGAGTTGTTTGTCTATTGATTTTTTTCTTTTAATAAAAGGGACCAAAGAAAGGCAATGCTGTCTTGGCAAATTGAATTGAATACAATCTACACCACACCAACAAACCATATGACAAAAACGTATCTTTTGTTTGTTTACAAATATTGTATTTTTCATAATTCTTACTATGCCTCATAAATGTAATGTAAATTGATACTTGTATAGCGCACTACTCACCCGCAAGGGTCTCAAGGCGCTTGTACGAATACCGCTGTGGAACCCATCCTGGCTTTCCCTGTGAGGTGTCCACTCCTGGGCACCCCCAAGGTGGAGGCCAGGCATCCTTAGCGTTGTGGGGGCCGTTGTGGAGATTAAGCAAGCTATTGCCCAGAGTTGCAGAGTGGGACTCCATGATTGGAATAGGCACCGAGGCGAGAATTGTCAGGTCCGTGGAATTTTGAGCCCAAGACCCGCCGAGGCGGGGAATTTAACCCTGGTCCCAGGCCAGACCTCTGCATCAGGGTCTGCCGCTCTAACCATTGAGCCACACTTATAAAAGTTATAATGGTTATGAGAACCTTTTTAAATAAGTAGGCTTAGCATTACAACCTCCACAAAAGGCTCTTTTTTGATAATGTGTAACACAACGGAATCCCTCAGAAACCAGACTTCTCATTGCATACCAGGATTTAACCCAACATCAGGCAGTTTTTAAATCACAAGCCTCTGTAAATGTAAAAAGGAAAACGCATAGTGTGGAAAAACAATGAGTTCATAAGGCTCTTTTCTGGAATGTCATTGACCCCATGACTCAAACTAGAAGTGACTGTGCCTGCAGCCCAGGAGATAAAAATGACAATCCGCATCTTCAAAGGCACATATCACACAGGAAACTGGTAGCTTTCGACATATTGAGCATGATGCCAGCTCAAATGAACTGCAATTTAAAATCTTCTTTAATTGTGAACTCCAGTTACAATTCTGAAAAAGCCACTTTTAGAAAGTTGGCATTTTCTACCCCCAACCAATTGTGCCTTTCTGTCAGTGTCCTGGTTCACATAACTCTGAATGGATCTGCAGTTGGGGTTTGTGTATTGCTTCCAGACAGTGAAACAAAGGGGGCTTTGGTGTGGACAGAATGGGCCAGCCTGACAGGATGTCTGGGGAGTGGCTGTACCCAGTCTCACTTACACTTCAAAGTGCTTTTCCTACAGCACACACAAAGGAAACTGGCAGTAGGCCTGCCTCCCCCCCCTTTTGTCACCCAGGACAGATTAGGATCCTGGACCAAGGGACGGGGAAGAACTGACTAGAACCAATTTGTGGGAAGGGTCAGGGAATTTCCCAACACAAAGGCTGGCATCGGGTATAATAATATAGGGCCTTCAGAACTACTCATCAGAGCACCCCTGGACCTGTGGACGATGCAGAAGAAGGACTGCTATGCTGCCCTGCTGTTAGTAGGATTGCCTTGCTGCCCTGCTATCCGAGGAAGGAAGACTGAACCTACATCTATGAACCCAAGGCCACCATAGTGACTCGAAGGGCTTGCTGGCTAGCCTCCTGTGTGAGCTACAGGGACCCAACAGGTTTCTAGAGGCATCCTTGCAACTGTCCAGCTGATTGGCTGCAATTGGACCAGCCTAGACCTCCCTGAGTCCTGCTGCCGCCCCCTGCCTGGATTGACTCCTGATCCCCAAGAGGTGCCTCTCAGGCCCTGGACCCTTGGTTGGCATCAGAATGTAATCATTCTGAAAGAAAAAAAAGGAGTAAATCCTAAGGTTTGGGCACTTTGCGACCTCTGTGTCCGGTCCACGCTCCATCACGGTTAGCCTTAACTGTGACTTTCTTTCTTTCTTTCTTTCTTTCTTTCTTTCTTTCTTTCTTTCTTTCTTTCTTTCTTTCTTTCTTTCTTTCTTTCTTTCTTTCTTTCTTTCTTTCTTTCTTTCTTTCTTTCTTTCTTTCTTTCTTTCTTTCTTTCTTCCTTTCTTCCTTACTTTCTTCCTTTCTTTCTTCCTTACTTTCTTTCCTTCTTGAGTGTCCTAGTGCTGAATAGAAGACCTAATTAACTGAGGAGGTAAAAAATCTAATGTATGAACAACCATGTTTTAAGCATCGTCCGCAGGTTGGATTGGCTTATCAGATAAAGTGGAAAGAGTTCTATTTAATAGCCACTTGTAGGCAAAGAACCTCGCTCCCTGGTGACGTTTCCTGTTCTTAGGAACTTTATGAAGACAGGCTGAATAAGAGTGTAAGGTTCTGCAGGGAACGTAGTAATGTGTAAACAGCTGTTAAATTAATGCTAGACTAATATCATGAAGCGCCTTAAAACAGATACACTTTTGAAAAGTATACGTTGCTCCACAAAAGTCAATGTAAAGTTTGAAAGTGGGTGGAGATGTGCGTATGTTGTAGTAATTTAAGAAAAAGTCTGACAGTTCAAATCTGGGCCACTTGTAGATGATGAACTAGATGAGACAGATGCTCAAGGTACATTGCATTTGCTTAGTCCAAACCCGATCCCAACAAAGCTTGAAGAATGGCATGATGAGAACACACACAAACTAGAAACAAGACTTTCTTTAAGACCTTTAGTTGGTGACAACAAGAGGAAGTAACCTTCTCAATTTGAGGGTACACAGATAAAGTCCTGTCCATAGTAAATCCTAATTTGCAGACAGTATGAGTTGGAGATGGACAGTGTCTCAGCTCAGGAGGCCACTAATTGGCTGACCAGCAAGAGGCCGGTCTCACAATAATCAGGACCTCATGAATTAAGTTTTAAAAAGTAGGACATTCCATGATGATAAATGTCTAAAATGTTTTTCAAGCTATAATTTTATGTGAAATTCGTGTTTATTACATTTATCTTATAGGCAGTGCAGTGTGGGAAGTAGGCAAGGATACTCAAGAAAGAAAGTGTACACCCCCACAAAGCAAATATCACTGTGTACAGCAAGAAGTACTCCAGAATTGTAAGTGTTATTTATTTGAAATCTCTCATACATTTACTTCAAGTGTTAGTTTCTGAGTCAAGTGAGCTTTCATCAGCTAGAGATTGTCAAGTATCTTAAATGCCAACGACGTTTTAGAAACATACTTACTGTTAATTCACTAGAGCTCTGAGAAAAGAATATTGTTAAAAGGAAACTAACTGGAAAACAATGGTATTGTCCTTTGTGGTAAAAGTAAGCAATAGCAACAAAAAGGTTCTGTCTCTTCTCTTTCCTTGTTTTAGGCTCATATAGTAAAGGCTGTGGAATACTTGTGTCACTGGGTGCCATTGAGCTATTATTAAAATATGTGTACTTTTGCATAAATGAACCGTCGTTTGTCCTTTCATCGCATCATGTGTATTTGGTTCCCATAAACCCTAAAATGACTTCCCTTACCCCAATGAAGTTAGAATTGCGAAAATGCATCCTACTCGATGTATGACTGGTAATTAATTTTATAATATTCTGCAGGTTGTGCTAGTGGAAGTTCAAAAAACGTTTTAAATTTTTAATTCTTCCCTCAGTTGAACTTTCTGTCTCGTGCTAAACTAAAATGTGAGTTGACTGCTGATTGCACCAGCGCCAATATTAACTTATTTCATGCAGTTTATTCAACAACATACTATGTGTAACTCTTCACGTGTAAGGCACTTTTTACCTGCTGAATTGACAATTTCCACTCTTTCCATTCCTTTGGGGTATTTTGAATTTTAATTGTGCTCTTTTTCCTGTCTTGTCCATCAGCATGGATCAGCTTCAGCTTCATTGATGATCACCTTGATCTTTAATCATTTTTGAACAAGCTTTCAGAAAAAGCTATGCCTAACGTAGATACCCCACTAAGCTGTGAATGACTTGTCATTGGTTCTTTACTTTAAAGGATTCTCATAACATCATCTTTAAGTTTCCACCTATAGATGAGATCTCTCTTCAGTTTCTCTACCTGAGGACAGTGAATTCAAGATCCGCTTGAATAATGAACTGGCAATATTCATACAGTTAAGGGCCCCAACACGTTTTCTTTAGCACAGGCATACCATACTCCCATTTTGAGGAAGTGGTTAAAAGTTTGGATTTTGCAACATGCCTCTTTGTTGCAGTTCAAGTTTCTAATTTAACCATCCTGCTCAGCCACCCTTGGACAGCTGTGTCAAATACTCTTGTGGGAGCAAGAATTTGGAGTTCTGTGGGAAAAGTGATAGACTCACCGTTGGTAAAGAACCTTCCATTGCTTTTCTCTCCTCTAAACCTGTTACTCAGCAGGCTGATAATTCTGATGTTTCAAACCACCCTGCAGAGCCCAACATTTTAGTATCCTGGGATGTGTATTTCTGTTGTCCATATAGAAAGTAACAACGGTTATCAGATTTCTTGTGGCCAACACCATTAAAGTGTATCTACTTCTTGGTTACATCCTTGTATGTCTTTCATGGGGAGCTTTCTTAGTGACTGGGTAGCCCAGCGTACTCCCATACTTTGGCGTCTCCCTCCAGTTAATCTTGTGCCTTCCAAAAAGGGATATGACTATGACACTGACATTCTCTTGTATAAAGAAAATATATTGTGCTTTGCCTCTCAAGCCGCCTCCCTAGAGAGCAGAGTGAAGAAGTGCTCGCATTAAATGTGAGGAGGCTGTGGGATAAAGTTGCTTTGATTAAAGACTAAGAATACAGTCTTCATATGGCTCAGTCGTAGGCAGAAACTCACATATTTTGTTGCTCATAGAAACGTTAAGGTACTTCGACATCCTGTTTTGTCCTATTCTCCATAATAGATCTACATTAATATTCATAAAACATGAATACATCTGTCTGTTCGCCGCATCCCAGAAAACATTAGGAAGGCAGAAAGTTTGCTTCTTAAAAAAACTATTTTTCTTGTTATTCAAAATTAATGCGTTACATTTATTTTTGTATTCATGTAAGTTGTAATCCACACAATACAAACTGAATTATTTCTAAGTGCAGACCAAAGTGAAGAAGGGTTAAAAGGGAAAAGAAACGTTTGCTAAAAGGTTTTTGTTACCTTTCTGAAAACTGCAAGTGAGAGAAGAGTCCTTTTGTGAAAGGGAAAACTTCCCAAGGATTTTAAACTTGATACTAGTTTGGACAGATAGCCATGGAAGTCTGTTAAGAATAGGAAAGGTGCCTTTAATTAATTCTAGCAATTAGCCTTCCCATTGCATATTGAACAGCCTGTGGTTTTCCTAGTATTTCATTGGTCTGAGGAGGTCAGTTTTGGCGTTGCGCAGCTTGCAGTTGGAAGAGTAAGCCAAGTACAGTATGATGTTTGCCCCTGAAAATCTTCAATGTAAAGGGGAGACTGCATTTGAACTGTTGCAGAAAAAGATCCACCTGGATAAATATATCCACACAGGCACCTGTGTTTTCTACAGACTCAGTAAAGGTGATAAAATACTTAAAAAGGAAAGATGGTGGGAACGCAAGACCTGCGTTAACCCCTTCGCCGCGGCAGGAATTCCGCCGCGGCGCTGGGGGGGTTTGGGGGCAGTTGCGGGTCCGCTGTGCTCGTGACGGAACCACTCCGTCACGAGTCACGGTTGAGCTGTGCTCATGACGGAGTGGTTCCGTCACGTCTCCGCCCAATGCGCTAATCGCCCGCACAGGCGGGGAATTAGCGCCGCGTGGGCGGAGTGGCCGCCAACGACCGCAGCATGACGGAACCACTCCTTCATGAGCACAGCGCAACCGTGGCTCATGACAGAGTGGTTCCGGCATGAGCGGGGAAGGGGTTAAAGAAAGCAGATGATTAGGCCAGGATTCATGACCTCTGTTTTGGACCATGTAGCCTAATCCAATTTTAGGCCTAGGCCTTACATCTCTTCCTTAAAATTCACACTATAAAAGTACTCGCATAGGGGGTCTTTTCTGTTGATTTGTTTGTCATCGGCATAAGTGGGAAAGGAAGGTGTCCTTCCCCCACCCCCCGTCCCCCGCAGAGCAGTCACGTGTGGGGCAGCATAACGATGCTGAACATAGGAGAAAAGAAAGGTATCCTCAGGTAACATTCAGCAGTCAGAAAGTCTTTAATTTCCTGGGGTAATTCATTCCAACATACAGTGCTTTTTCGACGGAGATGCAGTTGGTGTGCCCAGCTTTCTGGAGTCAGAAGCATTAAAAGAAATTCACTGAGTATAGCACGGATTGACTGTTGAGAGTTATGTCTAACATGCAAAGGCACAGATCGACTAACAGCGGTAAAAGCATGAAATTATTTTATATAAAATACATTTAAAATTATTTGACTGCCATCTAAAATCAATAAACACTCATATTAGATCGATTTCCAAATCATAAATGTAGCAATATTTAGATAAATGCCAGTGGATGGAGCTTTTAATCTCGGGTAAATACACTCACAAATGTATTTGCCCATGCCAGAGCCTAGCTCCTACTGCCTTTTGGCAATAAAATTAAAATTTCAGTCTCCTTTTAACTGCGAGTCTCCTTCACCAGGCATAGATTTTTTTAAACCTCCGAAAATAGCTTAAGGAGCTCTGATTTCTGATAGAAGTAATGGAAAAAAACAGAAAGCAATAACAATGAAAAAAATACTATTGAGGCGTCCTCTTACCTTGCCTGAAAAAAACTATTTTTCACCCTTCAGTACACCATTAAAATATTTACATCGCTTTTCTTCAAAAGCTAACTTCATTACGTTCTGTCAAAGTAGTATTCCCATCATTATTTACACATCATAATATTCATTATTAGTTAAATATTTATGTAATTCATTTTTCATAGATTAAAATACTCGTAAGTATTATAGCTATTCAGAGCTCAGATGATTGGATTTGGTAACCCTACCTCTTTTTTAACTTGCACTAGCCCAGTATTTCCTAGTTAATAAATTGATAAATGTTATAGTCTCAGTTTAAAACTTAAATTAAATACATCTCCACAATTTACCATTGCAGATTAAAATTCACATAATAATAAACCTCTGCATGTTCTTGATATTTCAGATATGTAGTTATCTTACACAACCTTTCTGATTACGTTCCCTTTTATTCCAGAGGCATCTTTCAGAACAGAAGACGATTAGCAGTTCTTTTAAACAAATTCCTGAGCAGGCCTCTTAGGCCTGTGACGTGCGACCACGGCTTTTATCTTCCTTTAGGAAACTTTTCTGTTATGCAGCTAGCTTGGCTGCTTTGGGTTTTTGAATAGGAATATGGCCTCTTTAAAGTTGTGTTTATTGCCAATTACCCAACCGTGCCACGCCTTAGTATTTTGTGATGTGTCTAGTGCTGTCCTTAGCGACGGTCTGTTATGTACTATAGCCTTCCTTTTGTCCGATCCCCCCCAGATGAAGACTGTTGTTTATAGTGCCCTGCCCGGTAGAAATGGAAAAATGTCCCCTTGAGGATTCCATTGCCTTGACACCATCAGAATGTTACTACAAAAACCGCTATTATTTAACAGACACGTAGTGATTATATTAAAACAAGAATGAATGAATGAAGTCAAATGAATAGTGTTGTGTTTCCAGAGTCACATGGGGTTTTCATTATCTTACTTATTTGACTAAGGGAAATCATTTACAGTTGGCAGAAAAGTACAAACTTTGGGAGAAATAGACCAATAAAAGTATATATATACACATTTACAATGCCAAGCTGGGCTATAAAATCGAGTGTATTCTTTCTCTTTTAGAAGATTTTATATTGCTTTAAATCGGAAACAAACACATTTTCACCATGATAAAAGTGTTGATTGGGTTGAGCTTTCCAGATGAGTTAAGTCTATTGATTAATTTTAACAATTTGACTACTACAGTTTGCAAGTAAGAGTTTAGTTTTAGTGTAAAGATGCTTATGCATTTGGAGAAGTTAGCTTTTTCACTTTGTGCTTATAGGGGGGGGGGTGTAGCAATGCAGTGTTAGCTTAAGGGACAATGTGCCCATGTAGGGCCATTTAAAGTCACATGCTAACCTTTGAGTTGACTGCTCTTCTTTGGTCAGTTTCCCAGAACTTCACTTGTGTATGGTGTAAAGTGAAGCAAGTTGGAAATCACCAGCCTGGATTAGATGGGCACTGGGGACAGTAGTAATGACTTTCCTGCTCATTTTCTTGCTGAGTACTAAAGCTGCATGTGCAATATGGTTTATACTACTCCATTTCAGGAATGAGGTCTGCAAAGTGTCGATCCTGTTGCCTTGCAATATCCGCCACAATAGATTAAATGGAGGCTGTTCCTCTGACATCAGTGAGACTACGATAACTGCCAATTTAAAGTCAAGGAAGGACTCCTGTGAGAGTTTGAAAAAAGCAAAAAGAACAATTGATGAACAGAATGCAGAGCAATGTCATACATTCACCCCAGTTCAGAGATTGGGGCATAAATCCATTGTTTTTTTACTCACCGTGCCATTCCAGTTTGGACCCAGCCATATGCAAATCAGTCTTGACCCTGCGCCCAATGGGAACAGTCCAGCCCGAACTGCCAGACCAGGTCCTCCCTGGACTGGAAAAAAGCATCCTAGGACTGTCTGAAAAACAACATATGCACTGTACTTTTACATATAGATCAGGTGAAGAGCCAACTTCTTGTATCATATGTAAATCTTATGAGTCCCATCATAGGGTTGAAGTGGCTGGTCAGTTTTATCGGCTGCACCCATTTACTTGTTATAATAAAGTATGCAGCTTATGTACATCTATTTGACCCAAAACTGAAATGAGTAGTGCTCTTATCGTAAATTGTAGTGAGTAGATGTACTTCCCGTCTGTTGGGAAATATTAGCTAGCAGTCTTTACTATGCAAAATACCGCCCTGAGCTTTTTGGAGATTTTTACAAACAAGCTCCTGCGGGAATCCTTTATCGTGAGTTTGCATTATGCCATAAAGCCAATGTTGACAGCTTGCCGAAGAGCTTAAATCCTGTATATAAATTGTTCACATAATGGCTATAATGATTATGAAATAGTCATTTAGCAGCATCCCAAACAATCTTTTAATTAGTTGCTAATGTTGAACTGTAACCAGCAGGATTTATACTGGAAACCTTTCTAGTGTATGCTCTCTGGCTGTATGCATAAACTTATGGAAATCTTGCACAGTATATAAAGTTTAATTCGATACCGAGCTCTCTTACTTGCTATAAACTGCCTGAATAGAATCCGCCTTTTGTAATGGTTCAAAGATTTGTCAGGTGCTATATTCTTCCATAGAGTATAACTCTCAAAAAACTTGCCATAGAAATGTTCCACGACATGTTAAAATTGTCATGGTATAAATGGTTCCATGGCTGAATAGCTTTCATTGAAATGCAGCATAGGTTTCAGATTCAAAACGCAATCAAACACACAATCTCTGCTTATGACAGATGGAAATCTAGGTGTTGCCCAAATCATGAAAGACAACCAGTTAGTCTGTACTGATGATTTGCCCACTATTCCCCTGACCAAGGCTCCAAACATTTTTCAACTTCCCAAGTGAAGTGGGAGTCCACCGTTGTGCCCTAGAATGAGGCACCAGAATATCTTGATGCTCTTGAAAAAGTGTTCGGTACACAAATTTATTTGCTGCACAGTTTCCTCAAGGAATACATCATTGACAAAGTTGAGAGTAGTCAATGACAAAATAATTGCAATATTGACTTACATCCAGCATCTCGAGTGAAGGGGGGAATTACAGACTGGGATCTATAGAGGGCTGCCTGGTGACCACCCTTGCTGTCCACTACATGGCTTATGTTTGCCCTCTACATTGTATTACATTGCCACTGACACTGTCTCTCAGCAGCACATATTGGGCTTGTAAAGGGACATCATGACTGCGTTGCTGTGCTGCATGGCCATGTTCTCCAGAATCATTTGAAGAGGAGTCGTCGTCATCTGAAGGAACTCCACTAACTACAAAATTATCTCTGGATTCTGATCCATGATCCTCTCCCTTAGCTGCAGTCTCAGTATCATAACCCGCATCAATTTTCCCTTTTTATTTGACCTAAGGCTTGGGAAGAGGTCATCCAACAAGAGGCTATGTCTGTTTCTTATCAAAAACTTTACTCCTCAAATACTCGTGCTAGGTAGAGTGCGGAGCTACTCGTAGGAATGTTTTTGAACAGAGAATGCAGATGAGTGTGTGATATGAACAGAAAATGAAAATCCAATGCGGTATAAGTGAGATTGAGGAACAAAGTTAAAAAAAACTCTGTAATTTTAGCTTAAATTTATGCTCATGGAACATCGCGGGCCTCAACGACAAAGGGAAAAGGGATCGAATGTGGGGAGTGATCTCCCAAAATACGTTCGATATAATATGTCTTCAAGAGACCCATATCCCTTGGGCAGAAAGAAATATATTGAGGGTCCCGGGGTTTGACCTAATGGCATGCACCACCTATACTACTAGAACAAGAGGAGTAGCTATTTTGGCAAAATCTTTTTTAGGACCACCTATACGCAAGACAGTTGACCCTATGGGTAGGTGGGCGATTGTTGAGCTCAAAATAGGTTTTACTATATGTTCTATTTATGCACCTAACCAGGATGATCCATCTTTTTTTTTCAATCTAGAGTTGGAATTAGCATCCTGGCCCTCCATATTAATTTTTTGTGGAGATTTTAACATCTCTCTGACTCACGGAGGCCTGATATGTAACCATGAGCAATTTAAATACGTTGGATACAAACCGAAGGTATATAGAGCCATACTACAATTAAAGGAAAGTCTAGGCCTAGCCGATGTGTGGGACATGAAACAACATCAAGATCCGGGATATACATATTTCTCATATCCACTTAATAAATATGTCCGCATTGACTATATCTGGATGACAAGTAGCCGACTTAATGAGATACAAATAAATAAACTTCCAAAAACTATCTCGGATCATAATCCCTTAGTGCTCACAATAAGGACTAATAATACTGTAAGACCTCGGTCAAGCTGGTCCTTCGATAGAAAATTATTGGTTAATAATGATTATATAGAATATATCAAGATATGGGCACAGGGATTTATAGATGCTAATCGATATAGCGCCCCACGAGATGTGGTTTGGGATTGTTTTAAAGCTTCAATTCGAGGGGAAACAATAAGCTATGTCGCAAGAAAGAGGAAGGAGCTTGCTAGAGCAAATGAGTTCTCTCCTTGAACTAGCTAGGAAAGAGGAGAAACATACTTCTATAATAATGCAAGGTGGTGATGGCGGGCCGATTCTAAATGAAATGATGATTCTTAAAATGGAAATTAATAGCAGGCTGACCAAGAGAGCGGCAGAGATCTACCAATCCCATCGCAACGAGATATATGAGGCGGGTGAGATGGTCGGCAAGCAATTGGCTCTCCGCACTCGACAAAAACAATCCCTTAACCTAATTGCTAGTATTAAAGCAGATGGTCAAGAGCACACAACACCCGAGGCCATTCTAGAAGCTTTTAAAAAATACTATCAGAAGCTCTACCAAAGCGAGGATATGCAGGACCCCCTAACAATCAAGGATGAATTAGCTAGGTGGGCAACTGAGCAGGAGGGTAACCTAGGATTAGAGGATGATACCAGGCAAGATCTAGAAAGAGATATAACCCTGCTAAAGGTACAAACGGCCCTTACAGAGCTTGCTCCAGGTAAGGCCGCAGGCCCAGATAAAATACCACTGGAGCTATATAAAATTCTTGGTACTATTATAACACCGCTCCTTCTAGATTTATTTATAAGTATCCAGGTCCGCGGTACCCCTCCTAATTCTTGGAGGGAAACTAATATAGTTGTCTTTCCAAAAAAATATAAACCGCCCAATCTAGCTACTTCGTACCGCCCAATCTCTCTCATAAATACTGATTCGAAGCTCTATTCTAAGATCCTAGCTAATCGTCTCGGGGGGATCGTCGAGCGTCTGGTTTCCCCGTGGCAGCACGGCTTCATTCCGGGCAGGGGCATTACGGATCATATCCGCCGTGCTATTGCTCTGTTTGAGGCCGTGGGTGTCTCGGGCGGCCAGATGTCGATGATCCTTCTGGATGCAGAGAAAGCTTTCGATAGGGTGTCATGGGCATTCCTATGGGCGGTACTCGAGCAAAACAAAATCGGTCCTTGTCTCATGAAATCCATCAAGGATTTTACACCAAAGGCGAGGGTTTTGGCAATGGGTCTTGAGTCAGGGTATTTTGACATATCTCGAGGGACTCGCCATGGTTGCCCATGTTCTCCGATTCTCTTTGCCCTCTATATAAATCCCCTAATCCTGAAACTGTTAAAAACAGACTCTATTAAACCTGTTACAATAGGCCTATTTGATACCAAAATCCTCGCTTATGCCGATGACGTGGCTATAATAACATCTCACCCTGCCGAGGCCATATTGACAATTGAACAGATTACTCATGTCTTTGGCCGCTTCTCTGGATACTCTCTAAATAGAGATAAAACAATGGTTATATGCACTCACAATACCCAATTTGCTGACTCAAGAAGAGTTGACAGTGCAATATACTTAGGAGTTCGGATATCTTCAAAAATAGAGGAAATAATTAATATAAACTATGATCCTCTTCTCCAAAAGATTAAGAACGACTTAAAAAGGATATATGGTCTACATCTCTCAATTATTGGAAGAGGGAATTTCCTCAAAATGAATATACTACCCAGGGTCTTATATTTATTTCGCGCAATTCCGTTACTAGTGGACGATAAAATCATTAAGGCCCTGGAATCCCAGATGGTTAGATTTATCTGGGGGTATGGGAAAATAAGGAGATCAATCCGTTTTCTCTCTTTACCAACTATGAGAGGGGGCCTCTCTGTTCCGAATTTGGGATTTTACTTGTGGGCCACCATGATCCAACAGATGACCACGCTATTCTTCGTTAAAATACCTGAAGAAGAAATAGGGGATAAATGTATACCGTCAATTTACGAGCTCCTCATAGGAGATAAGGCTAACGGTCTCCTAGTAAAACAGTTGGAACCCACCTACTACAAGAAAACCAAGTTTAAGATCATAACTAGTGCCTGGGGTATTTGGAGGAAAATAATGCGTCATCTTAATATACCTAAATATAATAAGTATATTTCTCTGTGGCACTCTACAGCTTTACCAACACATATATATGATAGTATGGCTAGAAGATGGGAATACCTGGGAGTTCTAACGATAGGGGACTTTTTGCTACCGTGTAACACTAATAGATTTCAAGCCCTGCAAGGCAAATTCTTTATTCCGGATAATAATATATTTAAATTTATTCAGATTAATACAATCTTAAAATTAAAGAATGCCGATCTCTCTCTGAATAATATTCCTATATTTGAATGTATGGCCAAATCTACAACCAGGATTGGCACTCTTTATGGAATTCTAATTGAAAACCAGCAGGACGATCTGGAAAACACGGAAAAGAGATGGTCAAGCAATTTAAACAACCCCAACGTGGACATCGATATGTCCCTATACCTTTCAATTAAAGTATTTGCCTCGTCCAACTTGAAAGCTCAGTTATATAAGACCATATACGATCTCTATTTTACACCATCTAAGCTTTACTCCTGGGGAAAAAGGGCGAATTCAGAATGCCCGAGATGTGGAAAAAGTGGGGCACATTTACTCCACATGCTCTATGAGTGTAGTAAACTTGCTCCTCTAAGAGACTTGATAGCTGGGTTTTGGCAGGATGTGTTTGGGCACTTAATACCCGAATCCCCCACTTTATATATGCTGGGCTATGATAACACACTTGGTCATACAAAGAGAGAAGGAATTTGTCTTTTTCTGGGGACAGCGGTCTATAGGATAATTTTAACAGCCCGCTGGAAGGACACAGATCCCCCCAACCTCCAGGTCTGGCTAGCTAGGCTGTTGGCTATGTATAATCAGGAGAAGGCTATTTTTGCATGTAAAGGTAAAAAGGCGAGAGCCTTAGGCAATATGATTTGGAAACCGATTGAAACTTGGAGGAATAATAACAGAAATGTATGATTGCAATATGCTTAGTTATAATTTCCGTGGTCCCTCGGATTGTTTGTTTGTTTTCAACTGTAGTTATTGTACATCTAACCTGCTATATATGACCAATGTCTAACTCAAATCTCCACTTCTGCAATTAATCTCAATCTTTTGTATACAGAATGTAATTTTTTGTAACGGCTGCAATAAAAATATAAATAAAAAAAATAAAAAAAACTCAGTAAATCAGAGGTAGAAAAGACAGGAAGCTGTGAATGAATTTAAATCTTACATGGCATTTGGGCCCTTCAGGGAAGGTAAGATGCTCGAAATTATAATTCCTCCTAATATTTGGGGGATCAGCCCCTATGCAGGGGTGACCCTTTCCTCCCTCCCAAAAACATCTTGGATTCCCTAGTGGAGGATTTCTGCTCAGGAATTGAAGACTAGTTGTGATCTCAATCAATCAAGCAATCAATCAGGGTTGGTAAAGCGCAACTACTCACTCGTGAGGGTCTCAAGGCACTGGGGGCGTGGGGCTTCGTTGAGAGCTGGGGTCATCCAAAGAGCCAGGTCTTGAGGTCCTTCCTGAACTGTGACAGTGTGGGAGCTTGCTGGAGGAGGAGGGAGAGATCGTTCCAGGACTTGGCTGCAAGGTAGGAGAAGGACTTTCCTCCCATTCTGGTCCTGTAGATGCATGGGACGGTGGCTAGAGAGAGGTCCGCTGGTTGTAGATGTGTGTGGAAGGAGAGGTGGTTATTCAGGTATGCTGGTCCGGTGTTGTGCAGAGCCTTGCATGTGTGGGTGAGGAGCTTGAAGGTAATTCTTCTTTCGAGTGGGAGCCAGTGGAGGTCGCGGAAGTTTTGGGTGATATGGCTGTGATGGGGGATGTCGAGGATCAGTCTGGCTGCGGCATTCTGTACGGTCTGGAGTTTGAAAAGGAGTTTCATGTTGATTCCGGCATAGAGCGCGTTGCCGTAGTCTAGTCTGCTACTGATGAGGGCATGTGTGAAGGTTTTTCTGGATTCGAATGGGATCCATCTGAACGTCTTTCAAAGCATGTGGCGGGTGCTGAAGCATGTCGAGGAAATGCGGTTGATCTGGCGGTTCATTGTGAGCGATGAGTCCAGTATGAGCCGAGGTTTTGTTGCGTGGTCTGTAGCGGTGGGGGGATTTCCTAGGGTGAGGTTCCACCAGGAGTTGTCCCATGCGGAGGGGGTGGAGCCAAGGATGAGGACTTCTGTTTTCTCAGAGTTGAGTTTCAGGCTCCTGTTCTTCATCCAGGTGGCCACGGCTTTCAACCCTTCTTGGAAGTTATGTTTGGTGATGTGTTCATTGGTGAGTGAGAGGATGAGATTGATGTCGTCTGCATGAGTGACGATGTTGAGACCGTGGTTCCTGACAATGTTTGCGAGGGGGACCATGTAGATGTTAAAGAGGGTGGGGCTGAGGGAGGAGTCCTGGGGCACGCTACAGTTGGTATCTATCGGTTGCAGGAGGTAGGGCGGGAGTCTGACTCGCTTGGTTCTGCCAGTGAGGAATGAGCATATCCAGTCGAAGGCCTTGTCACGGATGCCGGCGTCATGGAGTCTTGTGGCTAGGGTGGTGCGTGAGACAGTGTTGAAAGCAGCCGAGAGATCCAGGAGAATGAGGGCTGCCGTTTCGCCCCGGTCGAGGTGGGAGTGGATGTCACTTGTGTCGGTGAGTAGGGCAGTCTCGGTGCTGTGATTGCTGCGGAATCCGGATTGAGAGATGTCTAGGACGTTGCTGGCATTGATGAAGTTTGATAGCTGGGTGTTGACGGCCTCTTCGATTACTTTGGCTGTGAAACGAAGCTGGGAGATGGGCCTGAGGTTTTTGAGGTCAGTCGGGTTGACAGAGGGTTTCTTCAGGAGGGGGTTGGCCTCGGCGTGTTTCAAGTCGTCGGGGAAGGTGGCGGTCTTGAGGGAGCAGTTGATCGTCCAACGTAGTTCGGGTGCGATGGCCGAGGCGGTTCTGTGGAAGATGTGAGGTGGGCAGGGGTCTGATGGTCCCCCGGAGTGGATGCTTTTCATGGTCTTCAAGGTGTCTTCTGCCATAAGCGGGGTCTAATTGTACATGGTTTGTCGGGTGGCATCGCTTGGAGGGGGAGCAGGTGCGGTGTGGAGATCATGTTGGAAGAAGGTGTTCAGTATGTTGCAGAGGTCTTGGGAGGGTGAGACGTCTGTTGTTTCGCTGCAGGGTTTGGCGAATTCCTTGAAGATGGAGAAGAGTTCTTTGGTATTGTGAGCATTGGTGAGGATTCTGCCTTGGATGGATTTCTTTCTTGTGGATTTGATGACATGGTGGTGTGCAGTGGTGGCTGCTTTGTAGGCTGCACATGTTTCCGGGGTTTTGTTGTTCCTTCATGTCTTTTTCTGATTAACCGGCAGGAGCGTCTGGATGCTTGGAGCACAGGGGTGTACCAACTTGCTTTCTTGATGTGTCTTCCTGTGGCCTTTTCTTGAGGGGGGCGAGTGTGTCTGCGCAGTTCGTGATCCAGGGGTGGAGGTTGCATGCTGCGGTGTTGCCATCTGGCATAGTCTGAGTTGAGGTGCTGATGAGGGCGGAGATGAGCTGGTCTTCTGTGAGTTTGTTCCAGCTTCTACAGGGGAGGCGGTGGGCGTGCTTGTGTATGGTGGATTTTTGGAAGGAGAAGTGGATGCAGTGGTGATCTGTCCAGAGGAGTTCCATGGTGTGATTGTGGGAGATGCCGTTTCCTTAGGCGAAGAAGGGGTCGAGTGTGTGTCCCGCTGTGTGCATGGGTTCAGTGACTAGTTGTTTGTGTCCTATGTTGGCGAGGTTCTCTAGGAGGGAGGTGGTGTTTGGGTCATCGTGGTTGTACAGGTGAAAGTTTAGGTCATCGAGCAGGATGTAGTCTATGGAGGTGAGGGCGTGGGGTGCAATGAGGTTGGTGAAAGGAGCTCGGGGGCCGGGCAACCTATAGATGAGGGTTCAGCGGAGAGTCGTTTGAGGGTTGGTCTGAATCTGGAAGTGGAGGTGCTCCATGAGGGTTGTTGTGTCATCCGGGGTGGTGGTCGTCACATGGAGGGTGCTTTTGTGGACAATAGTGATGCCTCCGCCTGGAAAGGTAGGGCGGCCCTTTCGCAGGATCTTGTATCCATCAGGAATGGCAGTGGGGATGTCGGGTGCGGAGATGGCGTTGGTCCATGTTTCTGTGAGGAAGGCTAAGTCAGCCGAGGCGGTGTTGAGGAGAACCCAGATTTCTGTGGCGTGCTTGTGAAGGGAGCGTACGTTTAGGAGGATTCAGCTGAGTAGTTTATAGGCAGTGAATTTCGGGAAGCTTGTGGCTGCTGCTGGGGTACAGAGATGGCTGAAGGTGTGGCAGCAGTGTAGTCATGAGAGCGGGCCTTGGGTGATGTTCGGCGTTGAGAGCTGGCAGTTGTTGCTTTGTCCGGGTTTGAGAGCGAGGAGGGTGCTGGAGTCGTAGCGGAGCTGGATTGGAGGACCAGGCACTGGTCGGGCCGCGGACGGGCACATACATGCTTGCATTTGGCGCACCAGTTGCGCGCCAGCCCTGTGGCCGCCATTAAGTAGGGGTCAGGGAGAGGGCAGTCAGCTGGGAGGCGGGAAAGACACACTGGATGGAGGAAGGGCTTCAGGAGAAAAAAGCAGAGAAAGGCTGAAGAGCTGAAGAGCAGAGTGCTCTTCCACTGGACCACCAGGGATGTGGTGCAGGAAGGAGCCTGCGGGTGGAGGAGGGCCTCGAACACCCTGTAACCGAGCTCAGGGGGCAGCACTTAGTAGTGGAGCTGCATGGGGGGACAGCAGTTTCATCGACCGGGTAAGTGGTCTAGATCTTCTTACCATGCAGCGGCCAGCATTAAGTAGGGGTCGGTGGGAGGGCGGTCAGCTGGGAGGCGGAAGCAGGAAGGACACACTGGAGGGGGGGAGGGACCGCAAGGGTTACAGTGGTGGGGACAAACGCGGGAAGTGCGAGAGAAAAGATAGAAAAGAGAGCAGAGAGAGGAAAGAAAGAAAAGAGAAAAAGAGAAAAGAGGGCACAGAGAAAAAAGCCAAAGGAGGCAGAACAGCAGAAGAGCAGAGTGCTCTCCCACTGGACCACCAGGGATGAGGCGCAGGCAGGAGCCTGCGGGTGGAGGAAGGCCTCGAACACCCTCTAACCAAGGTCAGGGGGCTCAGGAGGCAGCACTTAGTGGTGGAGCTGCACGGGGGAGAGCAGTTACACTGACCAGATCAGTGGTCTAGCTCCAAGCAGGAATCGTCTGTAGTGGGGCACCTTTGGAAAGGGGAGACTCTGCCCCTTCTAAAGATGCTCCTTTTGCCTTTACATTTGCTCTAGGCGGTGCAAATAGACTCAAAAGTGGTGGCTGCCACTTTCCCTCTGTGGGAGGGGTGGAGAGTGGGATTTAGGATGGGTAGGTCAGGATGGGACATGGCATGATTGGCCCCCAAGGAAGGTTAACTGCTCAAAATTAAAATGCCCCACTGAGGGGGTTGACACCTATGCCGGTCCGCCAACCTCCCAAAAATAGATAATCATTGGTGTTCTGGTGGAGGATTTCTGCTCGGTAATCGCATCCCTGCCAAGATCCCTGACCAGGAATACTTGGTAAAGGTGCACCATTGAAAAGGTGAGGTTCTCCCTTTTCTAGTGGTGACCCTCATGTTTTCATTCTCCCCAGATCAGTGGAGAAAGACTCCCATCAGCGATGAAGTTCCTATTTTCATTTTACATTTTACTTGATCTTGCATAACTTGATAATATTAGCTTTTTCCACATATTCTGTTTCTGAAGTCATTTTCTAATCCATGCCACATGTGACTCATGTAGCATATACTGTGAATTGAGTCTCCCGTCGATGTCTGGTGAGTTCAGGTTATTGGGTGGGTGTTTATGATTGAGTACAGCTGAGAGCTCTGGAACTCTGGCTGAAGGCAGTGCAAGTTTCTTACAGTGCCTGTCAGTGGGTCATAAAGTTGTTCAGACTACATGCACATCCAATTCTTGGCCTCTCTGCAGAGCACACAGTTTGGTGGCCACATGTGTGCACCAGTTGTAATTGTAAGTCAATAAGAAAGGTTATGAAGCAGTAAACACCTGTCAAAATACTGACTATGCCAAAGGAAAAGAAAATGCAGTGTTTGCAGGTGAGTTAATGGATGGGTTGTGAGTGGGAGGCTATGTAAATGGATGAGATGAAAGAAAGACCGTGCCAAAAGGAGAGAGTGAAAAAGATGGTGCTGAAGAGGAAAGACATGACGTGTGAGATATGTAAAGGGAGGATTTCAAAATGATATGGAGAGAAAGAGTCCATAAGTGTCTAACAGAGTGGCAACCTGGTTTGTGAAGGGGAGAACAGGAGTGATTGAGGCACTGTGAAGATTACCCTTTCTACAGATCTAAGCAATGTTTAATTCAGAATTGAAACATTATTACTTCTGAATCCTCTAAATATTCACAATAAAATCATTGTTGATACTGATTTATATGATACTGCTAGCAAGCATTGGCAAAACCAATAGGTCTGGCTGGCTTGTTGTAGGCGTATGTCCTTTGAAGTGTTATCTGTCTGGATGTAATAACAGACGATTCAAAGATTGGCACCCAAATACTGGTCAGGTGGAACTCTGTGTGAAGCGCAGTATTTTAGTTTACAGGTTTTAGGCCATGCCTTTAAATGCACAGCCCATGGCGGTTGGAAAAAAAATGTTAGTTACACTTCTTTTACCACATCCCTTTTAGAGACACCTGCTCCACCTTTTCATACCACTTGAAGCAGTAAGTAAGCCTGGGACTTGAGGGCGGCATTTTTTTGCTTTCATTAGGGCCCACAACACACTTGCTACAGCACCTAATAATTGGCATGTTGAGGTACCAACATGACCCTAATGGGCCGATTACGATACAGCTCGGAAGTCTCCGACCGACGGTCCGAGCCTACCAAGCCACTTCATAAAGGGCTTCTCGATTTACTTTCCGACCGCCTAGTAAAGATATAGGCGGTCGGAAATTAAACCGGACGGTCATTCCGGCTGTCTTCTGACGGGCTCAGAGAGCCTGTCGGCCAGTCGGAATTCGGCCCGTAATCTCAAGGGCGGGCCTTTCTGCCTTTAAGATTACAATGCACGGTTGGTTTCCATGCCGGCAACCATGTCGGAAATCGTATTTGGGGGCCTCCAGCAGGGCCCCTTTTGGTGCACGGCATCCAGTTGGATCCAAGTGCCTTGAGGTGCCTGCACGGGGTGCAGGGATGAACCACATCCCCCATTTCACTATGGGAGCATGCATTACGCCCGTTTTCCGGCCGTAAATCATGCTCCCATAGTGAAATGTATGAATGTGATTGAACAATGTTTGGGGTGCATCCTAATGAGGCGATCGGTACCGCCGACCGGGTGTTGGTCGTTCCCAGGACCGAGTGGCATCCGCCCAACATCGAAATCAGGCCATTAGTGTGTGTTCTTGGATACAACGCCACAGTACTTCCATAGGCTAATCTTTCCAGTGTCACCACAAACATGTAGTTGGGGTTGGCTTTTTCCATTTCATTCCTTTGTCTGGCGATGATTTTATTCTTAAATGTGTAAATGCTTGATACACATCTTAATTTATAATGGACTTAGCGCTTTTTAACCAGTATCAGACAAAAAGACTATTAAAGGGTTGCAGGATGTGTCATTTGTTTGCCACAATGCCAGAGCATGACTCTCAGTACAAAGTTTATCTCTAGATTAATTTTGTGGGTGTCAAATGACATGCTCCTTCAGCCACAAGTCAGTGGAGTTGATATTCGCAATCATTGTTCCAGTGACCATTTAACGAAGAAGGCTTCATCACTATTAGCATTAAATGTCACATCCATTGGCAGTCCCAAAAGAATTGGCCAGCTATTAATTGTATGTAGAATCTATTGTGGCTAATGAACGTCGGCAAACAACGAAGGAAAGCTTGTATTCATCATGGTCACGTTTCAGCACCTGATTTGAGTTTCCAGTGCTCATTACACAGTTACCAAATTAAAAAAAGTAGGACTTTAAAAGAAGTTAATGTGACTGTGACCAAATAATTTTTTTAAATTTTATTTTTATTTACAAAGTTTTCTATAGCGCAAACTAAATCATCGAGGCTATAAATGCGCGTTACAGTTTATACATCAGGAAGGAACTAGAGGTAAAAAAACAGAAAGAACAAAGAACAAAGTTAACAGTCTTGTAGAGCTGGGCGCCCTTTGGAGCCTTGGCAGCCTAGACTCAAACCTGCAAGTGTGTCCACAGTCTCCTTGGAAGCTCCCTTTCTAAGGCAGAAATGTAATCATCAATAACACTTTGACTTCCTTTTTGAAAAGAACAGTAGAAGGATTCAGCCTGACTTCAGGGGGCAAGGAGTTCCAAATCTTTGGAGCGATACTGGAGAAGGCTCGATTGTAGGTTTTTCTTTTCTTGAGTTTTTGTGGTTTGAGCAGTAGAGTGCTGGCACTTCTAGAGACTCTTGATCCACCTGAGAGCTCCAGTTTTGGAGCGAGGTACATCGGGGTATTGAAATTAATGGCTTTATGTGCCATGCATGCAATTTTTAATTGTATCCGAGCTTCATATGGGAGCCAGTTCAGGAATATCAGATTTGGCTAGATATGGTTGTATCTTTTAGCGCCTGTTAAGAGCCTAGCAGTAGAATTGAGGGCAGCCCTAAGAGGAGCCGTCTTTGATCTTGGAAGGTCGCAAAGGGTTGCGCTGCCATAATCCAGCTTAGAGATCACTATGGCTTCCACCGCAACCATTAGGTCATGTGAAGGGAGAAAAGGTTTTATTTTTCTTAAGATGCTGAGTTGGAAGTTCGCTCCTTTGGTGAGGTTACTAATGTGCTTCTGCATGTTCAGACTCTTGTCTAGCATTATTCCCGAAGAGGTTGCGGAATCAACGATGTGTGGCGTACAGTTAAGAACTGTTAGCTGATTCATCCATTGTTTTATGACTGGAGATTGCTTGTGTGGTGCGATTAAAAGGAATTCCGTTTTGAGAGCGTTTAGCTTCAAGTGGTTATGTGTCAACCAGCTTTGTGTTTTCAGTAGGACTCAGTTGAGGGACCTGATTTCTCAGGGGAGGAGATCTCCAGGTAAAGTTGGGTATCATCTGCGTACATGTGATAGTGAATGCTGGATGATTTCAGAATATCTGTTAAAGGCGCCATGAACAAATTGAAGAGCGTGGGTGAGAGCCCAGATCCCTGTGGAACCCCCAGCATGACTGGAGAAGGATGAGATAGGAACTCGTTCACTTTGAAGCTTTGGGTTCTATTGTGGGGGAATGAGGAGAACCAGTTTAGTACAGGCCCAGACAACCCCATCCTATGCTCCAAGAGGTCAACAGTGAGACTACGAAAACCGTGATTGACGGAATGACTATTTACCTTTTGAGTACAATGGAAAACAAAACAGGCATTAAATTAGTTGCGTTAATGCAAGTTTTTTTTTTTTTTTTACAATTGAATAACCTAACATGTTATTTCAAAATTTTAATTTTCACAAAATCCAGAGATGAAACCACTTCTGAAGATTCGGGAGATAAAAAGTCAATCTGTAATTCAGCGCCTAATTTGAAATCTTCGGGCGGAATGCGAGGAGGTAAGTCACAATCCTGGTTGTTGTTCCAGGGATGGCTTAAATGTGTGTGTGTTTGAACTAGCTCATAGAAACATTATGGATAAACATGCCTTTGAATATGTATATGATAATCAGTATTGCGAATGCTACATAATATGAAATATTTAATGTGTTTAAATACTAATAATATGTGGGATACAATACCCACACCATACATTATATAAGGGATAAAGTACCCCCTGTCGTATATTATGAGGATATTGCAAGTCACCAAGGAGTTCCATAAGCCTATAGTGGAACGAGGCGGCATGCAGAGTTTCTTTATAAGGTTATGGAACTCAGAGGTGACTTCCAATATCCTTATCATGTACGCCAGGGGGTACTTTATCCCATATAATACATGGTCACATCAGCACCTTTCCGACAAACCACCTAAAACCTTGATGCGTAGCTGTTTCATATGAAAGAGCGAGCGTGTTTTTAAACTGAGGAATAAAAATAAAACCTCTAGTGCAAAATTGAACGCATCAAAACCTGTTAGAAATGTGTGCAAACAGATATTAGCAACAGTTCAATACAAGTCAGTTAAAAAAAACTGCATTAGCTAGGAACGTGTAGAAACATGCAGAAAGATTCTAGCTTTTTTGCTTGTCATTCATTGTAAGCTATTAAAATGGAGCAGAAGAAAGAAATGCAAAATTTTGTTTGTTACTTTAAACAGCTGCTTTACTTAGGCTCCATGATCTGACCTCCCTTTCACCTCAGCTGCTGGCTCTTGCAGCAGGCATTGTGACGTCAGAACTAGACTGTAATAACTTTAAAATAGTCGAGTTCTGATGTCTTTTCTTTATAATTGGCCACAAGGTGCATCACAAGTTGACGATTCTAAGGAAAGTAGAGACTGACGATTATGCAGGGATTAAAGAATACCATGTATTATAAGGCTTTTGCAAGTCACTCAGGAGTTCCAGCCAAGTATTTTCGTCGAGTCATGGAACTATCAGGTGACTTGCAAAATCCTTAAAATGTACAGCAGAGGGTATTTTATCCCTTCATACATGGCTATGGAATCACCCGACCATCAAGCCGCTCATGCTTTCTTTAAAAATAGATAGTATTGTTGTAGACATGGCACAAGTCCTAAAAAAAGAAGTGGGGGATACTAACCAAGTTAGGCAGTGTGCAAGTGACATCACAGTGAATGACATTGCAAGTGACATCACAGGAACTGACATCACACTCCATGACCTCACAGGAATTGAGATCGCAAGAAGAGACATCATAATCTTAAGACGTCACACATATGTTTAACAGGTCTATCATAAGTACATTTGAACGCATTACGAGATTTTAACAAATGAAAACTGATCAGTACTTAAGCGTAAAGGCTTACACTTAAATGAATTCACAGCCCAAATGGAGATGAAGGTTGGTGTCTGACTAACTACAGTAGAGAAGCCAGTAAATGGTACCAACTAGGCATACTAAACTTGGCACCAAGAACAAAGTACAGTTTGTGCATTGCATTTAAAATACTAAAAACTGCAATTTTTAATATCAAAATTAAAAAATGTTTTTAACCTATCTTACATACCACCATTATATACACTGACAATTTTATCACACTTTAACCACTATTGAAAAATAATTCAAGATGCACATTACATTTGGTGTACCTAGCATGTCAAAGGATATTCGCTATGAAAGTTAGTTATACCTGGATATGTTGCACATATATGAATCCAGACATTCTGTACTAGGCTATATTGGCACAGGCTATTTAACCAAAAAAATTAGTAATTAGTGAGACCTTTTACATCATTGAATCCCTAATATGTTTGTATGTTGTGGGCCCGACTCCTTCCAAGGCAAAGTAGTAGAAGAATACTGAAAGAACATTTTGTGCATCAAAGAATAAAGAGGTTCACATCAGTAAAAGTAAAATATAAAACATTGTGGCATTTTTAAATTGTTGAAAGAATTAAATATATAAAGTAAGATATTGAACAGAGAAGTGAACTCTGCAGGGACCTATGTGTTGCATGCAGATAAGTTTGAAGCATAACCACTCCACCTCAGATTTCCACTACTGTGGAAAGCTGATGTAATTAGAACCATAGAGGTGAACTAGGAACATCTAAAGTTATGAGATAGATACATTGGCTGGAGTGAGACCCTAGTAACTGCATACACCACATTTCCATGTAGATGTGATTTGCTTTAGCTGCCTACGCTCTCCAGAGGTGAGAGTGCTCTCCTATGCGGTGTAGGCTTACTCAGTCCCACCCACCACTTAATGTGTCTTTGGTGGGGACCTGCACTAATTTTAGGTGATTGGGACTCATTTTTCACCAACAGACCATGATCTGAAGCATGAGAGAACGACAGAGAGGGAAGAAAGGAGAAAGAAAGATTAGAAAACAATGATGCAGGCAGAAAGGGGAATGGAACAGGAATCTGTAAGAATAAACAGGTGTAGGTGAATAAAAGAAAAAAGTTATGGCAACACTGGTATTCAGCGATGGGACCATAACAAACAATTTGGGTCTCTGCATTTATGTTTTTACAAATTATACACTGCCCCTCAAAATGGCACCTCCACGTTTAGCAGCAGACATCTCCCATGTTCCTATTTTTGTCATTAGTATATCTAAACCACCCTCACATTCGGCAGTGCAGCCTGACAGGTCTCCCTGGAATCAGTACAGCAAGAACAGCTACACAAAGAATGGACCATAAATTTCTCAGTATGGGGTAACAGATCCACATCAAAGTAAGTGCAATCCAAAGATGAGAAAGAAATGGTGATAAAGTTAACTCACAAGAAAAGGGCACATGCAATTCCAGTCCCAATTATCACTTTCAAGAAAATATTGGCTGTCACAAGAAAATATTGCTAGTTTGCATAGAAAAATTACAAAGTGGGGAGATGTAGGACCAACGAGAGATACCACATCTATGGACAGTAATCAGATTCTACTCTAGACTACGCTTGCTAATTAGAATTTTGCACACTCTAGACATGTTACACTGCCAACATAGTGCACTTGAGAAAGCCTACTTTACCTACTTCTTAACAGTAACACTGACATGATGGCTCATCTATTCACTGTAACCTCAACCTGAAGGAGTCAGCATTATGTAAGCACACATAATCTTTCATCTCATGCATAGCATAACTGAATTACATCCGTGTGCCAGACTAGAGAACATGTATAATGTTTTTCCATGTGTAATCAGAATCTATGCCATTTATAGGGTGCACATGACAACTAACTTGCATGTGGCTTCTGCTTGCCACACACGCTCCAACCTCATGTGCCAAGTACTAATGATGACAAATTAACATTTGATGGGAAATTGGAGAAATAAAGAGATGTCTATCTAGTGGCTGAATTACACAAAATGAAAGCAGAAAACCTTGGAACAATCTTAGCTTCCCAATTTGACCAAATTGCATGATCGATCCTAGAAAAATCTCTCTTTTGTGTTTGATGTAATAGACTGCAATGTTGCACCACTTATAATAGGAATCTAGGCCACATATAGGATGCACTTGACACTTGACCGACATGTGGCTACTGCCGGCCGGCCACACTCTAACCTCATGTTCCGAGATTTGAAGACAAAACATTAACCTTTGATGTGAAATGGGAGGAATCAAGAGATGTCAATCTAGTGGCTGAATTGCACAAAATGAAAGCAGAATACCCTTGCACTGCCTGCAACACCATAGGCCAGGTGGGGGCCGCAGTGAAGATTGAAGGCTGTTACCCTGGTGCGTCACTGTATCGAGAAGAGGGCTGTCACCCTGTGTGTGATGTGACTTGAAGGGGCTGTGGCGTTGTGTGCGCTGTTACAATCCCCCTATGCCAAAAGGGGCCCGTGGAGAAATGTGAGGGCTGTTGCCCTGGAGCAGCACATGCAGCCATGAGGGAGAGGCAGGAAGTGGCCCGTGGAGGAAGAGAAAAAATTCAACTACCCAACTTTCCTGGAGCTCCTAAAACCTGCCACCGGATTCAGGGAAGCTCACCGCATAGCCAGAGGAGTTTGTGGACAACTGCGGGCTCTACAATACCATCTAGACTTCTGCTCACTGCAGGGCCACAGACACATGCCAGTGCACTCCAAACTGCCACCCCAGAGAGAGCGGTAAGACTGAATACTGGACCACCGAACTTGGGACAACTTGCTCTTACTAAATTCTAACTTACTAGCAGGGCCTAGCTGGAATGTTGCCTCACGTAAAAGGGGAATGACCACAATCCTTAGAAAGGGAAGTGGGACTCGAGACCTGAACTGGGGGACGCTAGAGTGCCTGCTTAAGAAGACTGTGTATAATATTTGTATACAAAATACAGGGTGGATGCACAAGAATGCCTATGCAACACACATTTAATGCTTAACTGACACACGGTAACGTTCGGCAACGCAGTGTTCTTTCTTACGTTAATTTTTTTTTTTTTATATACAAACAAAGCCACCAAAAAACTATCCTATGAGGCTATTTCCTCTGTGTATGTATGCTGCAGAATGCAGCATACAACCATAGAGGAAATAACGAGTGGAAATAAGAATATTTCTCCTTGTTACGTCAGCCTTCGGTAGGCGCACCAGTTTGGAGCAAACCTATGTTTACAAGTCTTTGTAAATATGGGTGTGTGTCAAAATAAATGGTTGGATGCATGGGAATGCCCATTCCCCACCTATGTGACCCGATTTAAGGTAATGCAAGGCAGCGCAATGTGCTGCCTTTGGTTAGTTTTTCTTTCTTTCACTGAGCCACGCAAACAGGATATGTGTGGCGCTGTAAATCCCAAAATACATTTTGCGTCAGAGTTATGTATATAATTTTTTTTTTTTTAAAGTGACAAACTAACAACACAAAATCTGGGCCTCAGCTCATACATTGTTTTAAAAACTGCCACAGCGAAATTGGCATCAAGTTGAAACGTGACAGTAAATCTGTTCTGCCAAATTTGTTGCTAAGTCCGCATTTCAAAATATCTTATGGGTTAAGGTACCTGCTGTAGTGATCTTTGTGTGCTCAGTAAATCTTAGGGAATTATAATAATGGTAAAATAACTCTGGTGGTTAACACATTGCTGGAGAGGTCTGTGTTTTATCCAGTCCCAGTTTTGACTGAAAGTAACGCAGAAGGCTAATGTGCCTTCTGTAAAGAACATCATGTAACATGCAGGTGGCATATTTTAATTTTATTTAGATAGGTAAGTGGGTTACTGCTTTTAACAAACAGATCCTTTTGTTACTTGAATTCCATTCATTGTAATCTGTCTAATATAGCACAGTGAGCTATGAAGGATGATATGTGACTCCTACACCTTATAACCCTCACTATCTTATGCAACACATCCTGTACACTGATTTACACACTTGTACGATTTATTGTCAATGTATAATCTGTATGTGTGATGTAAAGCACTGTGACGGCCTGGATTGGGATGAGTAGCGCTATAAAAGAAATACAACAAAATAATGGTATTTGAATTGGTATTTGTCTAAATGCTGGTAAAGACCAACACATATGACATTCTTACAGTGCATGCATATCTCTTGTATTCAGGGACTGAACAATGTAGTGCCTCTATTAAGTACTTGTGAAGTGATAACAAGTTGTCTATGTTTTCCCGCTCTTATATTTGCATCTAGGTGTGAGGCTCAGGCAGCTCCCAACCAGGATACGGGAACAAAAGGAGGCCTGAATGCTCCTAAATACGGGCTTTGTTATGGGCCCAGATGAAGTCTGAAATATGAAAGTCCACTCGCGCTGCTCAATGTGTCCCGGTCCCTTAAAATGACACTGGGACAAGTTCAGCATATTTAAGTGGGACCCACTTCTTGCAGGGTGGACAGCATCCATCCTGTTAAAATAGTGGATGGACGTGGTGCACCTGCATCTACCTCCTACTTTTGCCCTGGTAGTAGACATGAAAAAAGCAGAATCTAGTGCGAAATTAAACACATTAAAAAAGCTGTTTGTACCAAAATAAAATATGATGAGGCTCACAAATAATTCAGCTCCATAAAGAAATTGACAAATACTAGCAGTTGGCCTTGCACTCACCAACTATTGGTACCAGTGCAGATTTTAAATTAGGGTTAGATTTATCGGGTAGAGCTATATCAATGCCATCTCACCCTATGTTTGCTTTGAAAGGAAAAAAATAGCACTTTATTTCCAGATGCCATGTTTAACCATATGTACTAGTCAGAAGGATATTTTGCACCCCTCTATGTACCGTCCCAGCCATCGTTTAGGATATGGTATTTCCACCACATACATTCATAAACTTGGGAAGTCTGTGACAGCACAATCTACATAAAACGTTTAAAGATAAAACATAAGTGATTTTTATGTCATAAGTTTGATGCTAATTTATCAAACCGCAGCAAAATAATGAATAAAGCACAAAATGCCTTTGCTGTGGATTACTAGGTTTGTCCATAATCACACACGGCCTTTGGCATGGGCGAGCTAGACTCGTGGCCAGGGCACCAACCTTCAGTTGGGCTCACAGAGCTGTCTACATCAAGTTCATTGAAACAGCAGTGGCCCTCTAACTTGGCTACAGTGATTCTGTTTAAGCTGCTGTTAATCACTGCACTTTTGTACATGCCTCATGTGCTGTGTTTTCATCCATTAACCACCTTCCTTTCGCTCCTGTCTCCCTCTCAGCCCCTGCCACCAGAAACCAATAGCCCCCTCACCCCCCACCAACAACTTGCTTTCTGCACCAGTCGCTAACTGAGCAAAGGCTGGCACTCATCACACAGGCACTAGTAACTCCTCCAAAAGCACAACTAAAAAAAAATATATTGCTTATGTTGGTCGAGGGTGAGTGGGGGGGGGGGGGGACAAAGCTTTATGGTGGTCAGTGTAATTCCCAAGAGGATTATTGAGATTCACTCCAAGAAATATGGATGGCCGGAATATTACCCGATTTGTCATGCACCTACGTCGTTCTCGGTAAAACATTCCTGGGTCATGAAATTACCAAACCCCACTACATTGAGGCCAACATGGAATCCCTTAGGGATCGAAAATACCACCCGGCGGTGTACAAATGGAGTTGCAAACAATCTGCAGATACTGTGCTTTTCGTTTTCTTTTAAACGAAATTTAGGATAGATAGCATTAATATATTCTGTTCCCCAATCCTACCCCTAATCCTATAACTAGTTGTTATCTGAATTTGGTAGTGCTACCAGCATGTACTGAACACACAATTTGCACCAAAACGAGCACTACAATGTGGATGGAAAGGAAAGCGTGACGGAGTCGGATTGCTGGCTCGTGGGAGCATTAAGGGATATGCTAATGATACTCTCCCAAACCAAGTGATTTGGCATATTATAATAAAGGAGGAGAAGCCATGTAGTGCCTCTTTTGTAGGTAGCACAGCCATTCAGAGAGGGTTTATCGCTCTTCAAGAAGCCTCCACTCCCTATGTTGTTATGGCTTCTAGGAATTATTTCAGATCAATGGCTTCTTCAGTGGCCTTCATTGTACCTCTGTATGTCATCTTACATCTGCATGAATGAAGAAATGCAAATCGTATGTTCTTTTTTTGTCCTTCTATTGCTCATCCGTAATCGTTTTGCCACGATCTATATATGCATCCACCCATGCCACTAATGTCCTACATAGGGTGATACTATTGTTATGTACAGCCAACCCCATTAGTTGCAGCACCTCTCTCACCTTTCTTTTGAAAATGAGAAAGGTGTTGATTACAATCTAGTCAGTACTTCACATAGATGAACACAGTTTACGCCACTAGTTCTTAACTGCATTAGAGCAATGAGAGGAACAAATGGTTGTATTTACTACTTTGGGATAAACTAAGACAGATTGTAGCTGGTGACGATGTCAGCAAAATTTCACACTCTCGACCATTGCAAGCTGGCCTAAGGAAATGCTCCCTGGAATTGAATCATCCTTTGTAATAGATAGGATGCAGATTGTTGCAGTTTCACCTTTTGCATCTGACCCTGTCCGATCACTGTTACGGATCACTGTTACAGTCTTGACTGAGTCCATTATTAGTCCACCATGTCGGTTTGACCTCTGGCAAAACATTTCGTGGGGTGAGGCTTGTGTTTTTTTCTTTTAGCCAATGGCATACTAATTATGTGATGTGGCATAATTGTAGCACTGGCCACAATCTATGCACCTGTTTTTGATAACCTGCTCCCACTGTTACAGCTTAAACAGGCCCCATCCTGTATCCCCAGACCCATTATATGGGGGGCGGGGGAGGTGATTTTAACTTTCTTCAGGGCCCCTCTGTTGACTCCTCGAAGAAGGATCGAAAACAAAATAAACCTCAGGTTTCCATTTCTCTGTCTTGTTGTAAAAAGGATCTAGACATAGTAGCTAGATTGCGCCTTCAAAATCCAGGAAAGCGTGATTATTCATGCTTTTCGGCAAAATATGACTCAGCATCTAGAATAGATTTCTTCTTGATTTCACACGACCTTACTGTTAATAAGTATGATCATATTTCAAATGCCTTTTCTGACCATGCCTTAATTAAAATAAAAATTGTTGTTGGAGGCTCGGAGGGAAAAGCTGTGACGACCACAGGAACTCCTCAGGATCTGGGCGATGCAAAAAGGGGTCCACCTCTTGACATCCCCAACTCTGATTTGGATACACAGAGTATTGAGGCAATCAAGCGAGGGATAGGAATTAGGGTAGGAACAGCGGGGAAAGGGATACCTGTAAACAGAAAACACAGAATTAATACAGTATTACAACACTGGCTACTCTCAAAAAGTCTCACTATGGAAACCAGTACTTGCCACACAAAATGAAACCAAGTAGGCGCTGAGTCCTTTTCCAACCCAGACAAGATACGTCACTCAACCTGGAGGAATAGTACCTATGAACAAAGCACAAAATGACCAATCTGCTCCCCTATTTTGTTCTTCTACTACAAGAAACAAAATAGTCGCATACATACCCTTTCATCATTCCCAAACAGAAACAGGATATTTGAAAAGAAAGGAAATAGGGTTCCCCCTGGATCTGGTTTCAATATGTCGAATCTTAGTTCCAAAAGAAATGGAATAGAAGGCATAGAACTAAATGAATAGTCTTGTATACGAGCAAAAATGCTGAAAACCTATAAGAGTCAATGAGGTCTTCTTGGTTAAGTTTCTCTCTCCTCAAACGATATACTTTCTGTTTTACTGGAGAGGATTTAACGATGGGTAGAGGGAAAAACAAAAGGACAACAAAAATAGCATGTTTATATAAGTCAGGGAAATAGTACGAATAACCTTGCTCATAGTAACTAGTGTCTTACTATTCACATCGCAGCCAGACGAAACGAACTTGATCCTCAGGAAGCCAGGTGCATTCAATGCGTCTTCCTTTCAGTGATCGGCACAATTTCCTCGTAAGCTTACAAGGAATCCTTGGAAGTGTTTCTCAACAGCCGTCGGGGAAAAATAACTTGACACACGTTTGAAATGCTCTCTCACCGAGCATCTTTGCCAGACAGCCGTCTGCTGAGCATCGAACTACACCAGTCACCTGAAACCTCCCGGAATGACGGCTCCAGCACTCGGAACACCGCAACAGGCACAGAAAACAAGTGTGCGCCCCTCGCAAGGCACACCAGGAATGGAACGAACAGAGCCGCCTCTCTGCGAAGCAAGGTCCGAGTTCGAAGTTTGAATTACGCACATCGCTCCATGTGCGTGGCAGCATATGACCAATATTGGCCCCTCCCAGAAGGAAGGCCTTCTGTGAGATGTAGTTTGCGGTCGCAATCTTCCTCAATACACGTACTTTGCAGGCGCTTTTGATCAATGCCTGACAAAAGCGCCTAGAAGGTGATATTTTAATAAATTTAATCTGGAAAATGAGTCCTGGTGTACAGAAATAGCCAATGAGATTAGCGTCTTTTTTTCCATAAATAAAGACTCTGCTCCAAATAATATAGTTTGAGGTGCACTTAATGCTACGCTAAGAGGTATAATTACTTCGAAAGAAATTCCGCAACAAAGGGCAAAAAAAGAGGAAAGACTAAAGATTGAGGTAAGTCTCGCCTAGGCAAATCTGGAGTAACAAGAGTTACTCCAGGCAAAAACACAAATGCAGGAGTATTATTATCAACTAGGATATGTAGCAAGTATGACTTATCTTCAGACAATGTACGAAGAGAGCCAATATACAGGGAAGCTCTTTGCATGGCAGGCAAAAGAGAAACAGGTCCGAAATAGAATTGAAAGTATTTGGGACGAGGTAGGCAAAATACGACTAACTAGAACCGAGGATATCGGTGATGCCTTTCTTAAGCACTACAAGGGAATCTATCAATTAGACCATCAAATGTCCTCTGATCATATTATAGGCTTTCTCATAATTTGCCAATTCCCCACCTAAATAGGGAATTCAGAGAAGAGCTATTAAATGAAGAAATTGAATTGGTGATCGGTTCTATGGCAAACTGTAAAGCAACCGGAGAAGATGGTCTGCCGGTCGAATTGTATAAAAATTCGCGTTAACTCTCAACGCACAAATTTTAAAACTCGCTAACCACTTACTTAAAGGCGGTGAACCTCCGGCATCTTTTTATGCAGCAGTAGTGGTTAGCGTTCTAAAGAAGGATAAAAACAGGGAAAATTTCAACTCTTACAGACCCATAAGTCTCCTCAATGTTGACTATAAAATTTTTACAAAGCTGCTCAAAAACAGACTTTATAGAATCGCGGGCTCACTTATACATGTGGATCAATGCGGATTTGTGGCTGGGAGACCGCTTTCTACCAACACAACATTTTTAATAGAACCATTAGATTATTTTAATAAAAAGGGGATAGAGGCTCAGGTGTGGTTTTTAGATGCTGAGAAAGGGTTCGACCTGGTATCATGGGAATGTTTATTTTTAATTTTGGAAAAGTTTGGCTTTCCAGAAGGGTTGTGCTTATACTAGGATTCACAGGCGCAAATTTTAATTAACTCTATAAATGTGGGCACTTGTCAAATAAATAGGGGTACTAGGCAAGGTTGCCCTTTATCCCCGATTTTATTTGCCTTGTTTATAGAACCCCTGGCAATAGCGATCAGACAAAAAAAGGGAAAAACTGCTCCCCTCCAAGGGATGACTAATATAAAACTATATGCTGACGATATTGTCCTTTTTCTCAATTCCAAAGTAGACACCCAGGAGGAAATTCTGGGGATTTTCTCAGAATTTCAAGCAATAGGAGGCAATAAAACAAATAAGGCCAAGACTGAAATCTTGCTATGCAATTGCTCCGCTGATACTTTATTGCCGAATTTTAGATGAGTGTATAATTCCCGCCCAAAGAGATATCTAGGGATTTATGTGACGCAGAAAGTAGAGGATCTATTCCAATTGAATTATATCCCGTTGATACAAAAAGTTAAACGCCTTCCAACACGATGGAACCAACTCCCACTATTAATACAAGGCCGTGTGGCACTCATACGCATGTCTATCTTGCCTCTATTCAACTTTTTATTTGCAGCTGCTCCGTATGCATTATAAACCTCTTTTTTTAAGGAGATAGACAGTTTGTTCTCATCCTTTTTATGGGCTTATAAAACACCTAGACTGGCACTAAGCACTTTAAATTACTCTACTGAAGAGGGAGGGTTGTCCCTTCCAAACATAAGAAATTGCTATCATGCAAATTTTGCACACAACAGCTACAGATTTTTCTTTCAGTCAGACCCTCCGGAGGCAGATAATTTTTCTATGAATAAGATCTTAATTTAGTATAAAATTTTAGATCCAACGAGAATAGTTAAGTACCCTAAAAAAGTACGGTATAAGGCTCTCCAATGGATTTTTAAATAAAAAACTCAACTGTTAGCATTTTTATAGCATCTCCAGTATAAATGGTTCAATGAGGCTGTCTCATCTTTACACTGGGGAGAAGAGATTGCATTTTAAGAAAAAGGCAAGAGAACGGATATACACAAGTTAGAGATTTTGTTAATTCCAACTCCTGGAAAAAATGGCCCGAGATAGAAATTGGGCTCCTTCACTCTAAACATTTGCTCAAATGGTCATTCATTGATATAAGGCACCTTTTGGAAAATATCGATGCCAGGAGTATAACAACAAGTATAGGCATAAGTGAAGCTTTTGACACCCCGATACAATGGTCAGTTAGCTCATGGGTGAAAATCTTTGACGATAATAAATCTCTCCCCATTTATGAAAAAATACGAGACAGATGGTGAAAAAAGAGAAGACCTACAGCTTCCAAGAATAACTTGGAATAGAATTAACAAACTAAATGCTACAGTAATAAGAGGCCCTAATTTTAAACGTTTTCAATTCTATACAAAATGGTTAATCTATAGGATACCATTCTTTTTGCATAATATATATCCACAAATTGAAGATAGGTGCCTTCGCTGCGCTAAAGAAGGAGGAGGCACCTGGTCACATATTGTTTTGGATTGTCCCAAAACTGGTAATCTTTTGGAAGAAATTGAAAAATATCTTAGAATGACCATAGATTACTCTATCTCCATTGACAAATATATTGCAGTTTTGGATTGTTCCCCCAAAAATGAAATTAAGCAATATGCATGAAGAATGCTTAGTTATATCGGCCTTAGTAGCAAGACCTTTAATCCTCCAAAACTGGCGCAGAAAGAAGATATCTTCCTTTCAAGCATGGAGAGCGAAACTTAGTAAAGTTAAAGAATTCGAGAGAAGATATGCATTAAGATCAGGATCATCTAGGAAGGTCGAGAAACGTTGGAGCTCCATAGGTAATTAGTCCGGGTTCTGGGGGCAAAGACTGTTAGTAGATTGTATAAAATCGGGGGTTTGGGGATTTTAAGCAGAATAGCTAAACTCTGGAAAGTTTTATGTATTGTCAGGTTATACTATGTGTCCATCCTATATTGAGCACTTACACACTTTAATGTATTTTTTTCTGTGTCTTCTGTATCTGTGCAATTTGCCATTCTTCATGGATTTATTCTGCTGCTAAGAATCATAGTAGTGGATGTTTCTTTTTTAAATTGAAAAAACAAATATATATTATTGCAATGTTGTTAATTGTAAGATATTCTGAGTACCTACACACTTTATGCTTTGCACTTAACCCTGCATTTTCATATTGTATTTTGAGCTGAACTCTCAATAAAAATATATAATAAAAAAAAAAAAAGATGGTTGTTATGCGGCCAACATTGCTATTTGTTATGACTTGGACAACACCGACTCCATTAGGCATGCAGCAAGCACCAGCATTTTGCCACTCTGCATGTCTGTACTCGACTAGGATCTCTGGTGATGTCTAGTCCTGCTTGATGGACAAATCCTTTGATGGGACTCACCTGTTTGGGTATATGGTTGACTCCGCCCTGGAACGCTTCAAAGACAGCAGGACCACTACTCGTTCTCTGGGCTTTTCCACCCTGCCTCGCCATCTGCTTTTGTGGCTTTGGCAGAGGCCTCCCTTACCGCCAGCCTGACCACCCCCTACAAGGGACCCAGCAGTTTCATGAGAGAGGAAGAGGTGCCCACCACCCCCACAGCCAAGTTCGCTCAGTCAACCACACTATAACACCACCAGCCACTTCAGAGTATCCTTATTGGGTCATAGTTACAAAGTGGGAGGCAGAATCCACCAATTCTATCCAGGTCGGAAAAAGGATCACATCTGACAGGTGTGTCCTACAACTTGTTCACAAAGGCTACACCTTAACCTTCCATCCTTCTGTGCTGTACTATCCACCGTTTGGCCAATGACTGATGGAGGACCATCTCTCCATTTTGAGGCAGGAAGTGCAGGCCCTTTGGTCAAAGGGTGCCAGTGCCAAAAGTAGAGCATGGTTGCTTTTCCTACTACTTTCTGGTGCTCAGAAGGACAGAGGTCCTATTCTAGACCTGCGCCCTGTCAGCACCTTGGGCCATCTCTTGTCTGCCCTCGACTCTGGAGACTGGATGGTAGCGTTATACCTGCAGGACGTCTATTCCATATTCCCATCCTGCCTACCCTTCCACATTACCTGTGGTTCATGGTAGGAGATGAGCATTTTCGGTTTGCTGTGCTCCTCTTTTGTCTCACTAGTACCCCTCAGGTGTTCACGAATAAGATGGCATGACAGCAGCACACCGTCAGAGGTGCCAGTTTCCCCTACCTCGACGACAGGCTGGTGAAGGCAGGATCACCCCAGGCAGATGTCAAACACCTCCGGACTACAGTGAACCTCCTGTCATCTGTGCGGGTTCACTATAAATGTGCTGCAGTCACACCTGACTTCTCAGATGTTCCCCTTCATCAGAGCCATTCTGGACATGGCCATGTTTCATGCCTTTCCCCTGGGAAAGAGAGTCCAAGACATTCAGGCTATGATCCTGATCTTTCAGCCTCATCCTGGATTTCAGAAAGGTAGACTCTGAGTCTGCTGGGACTGATTGCTTCCTGCATTCTACTTCTACTGGTCGAGCACATCCAGTGTCATATGCAGGTTCTACAGTGAGATCTGAAGGCCCTATGGTCACAACATCAAGGAGACCTCTCCGACCATGTTCAGATTTTGGAGGAGACTGCAACATATCTGCTGTGGTGGTTGCTGGACTACAGTTGAGTTAGTGGCAGACCCCTCTCCCTTCCCACTCAGAGATGACCGGTGCATCGCTCAACCTTCTGGACCTGTGGGCCATTCACTTGGTGTTTCAAGGCTTCTATTCATCCACCAAAGGGAGGCTGGTAGAGGTGATCACAGACAACACCACCGCCATGTGGTATTGAAACAAGCAGGGCGGGTTGGGGTTAGTGACTGTTTGCCAAGAGGCCTTTCACTTCTGAAAGTGGCTAAACTGCCAAGGAGTTTTTCTGGTGGTGAACCATCTGGCAGGATCCTTTCATGATAGGGCTAATGAGCTCAGCCTTCAGTGCCAAGTGGATCATGAGTGGTAATTAAATCCGGAGGTGGCGTAAGGCCTCTTTCATGGGTGAGGAGTACCTTAGCTTGATCTATTCACCACCACTGAGAATGTGCAACGTCAGCCATTCAGCCGTTCTGCATGTTGGAGTTACCGCCGATATCACTCTTGTCCACGAAAAGATCAGAACATAGTGGACCCAAGTCATCCTAGTGCCTCAAGTTGGGAATGGAGAGTATGGGATCCAGTACGCCTGGGCTTGAGCATATGTTCTCTAATCAGGCTGTCGCTCTTGGAGGCTTGCTGTTGCATCAACTGGCGTAGTTCTGCCCTCGGTCTTTCGCAGCCTCCACCTCCATACGTGGAGATTGAGTGGTGACAGCTGAACACATTGGACCATCCACTGGAAGGGGTTGACGTCATCTTGGCAGCCAGGCATCCCTCGATAGAAAAATGTATACGCTTGTCCTTGGGACAAGTTTGTGGCTTGGTGCAGCACTTGCCAAATCGACCTTCTCCAGGCTGAACTGTATGAAGTTTTGTTATTTGTTCTATCTCTTGCCTGGCAAGGCTATGCTCTGGTACAGTTAAGGTCCAACGTTCGACCTTCCTGCCTACTTACGGTTGGCAGAATTGACCTCTTTGTTTAAATTACTGGTTGTGATGCAATTTTTGAAAGGGCTGCAACACATTTCCCCATTTTCCTTTCGTCATGCCCTAATGGGATCTGAATATGGTCCTGACTTATCTGATCTGCATTCTGTTCAAGCTGCTTCACAGCTGTCATTTACGGCTCCTTACCATCAAGACTGTGTTCCTTATTGCCATCACCTCGACATGATGCGTGAGTAAGCTTCAGGCTCTTTGTGTCCATCCACATTACATAACAAACTGGTTCTACGGACACGGTCATTCTTTCTGCCAAAAGTTGTAATGCTGTTCCACGTCAATCAAACCATTATCCTGCTGCGATTCTATACTCTGCCTCAACCCTATACGGAGGAGGAGAGACTTCATCGCTTAGACCCCAAGAGAGCCCTGAGTTTTTTCCATAGATTGCATTAAAGACAACCAAGTGGAACATCAGCTCTTTGCGGGATTTTCTCGAGTGAAAAAAAGACAGTGCACAAGAAAACCATCTCTCAATGGATTGTCCTTTAAATTAAAATGGGCTACACATTGGCGAAAAAGCAGCCTTCAGAAGAACTGCATTCTCATTCTACCACGGCAAAAGCTGGTATCACTGCATTGGCACGCAGAGTCCTTGTCCTACACATTTGCCAGGCAGCGACGTGGGTGTCACCCCACACGTTCATGAAGCAATAGTGCCTGGACAGTTAGGTTCGCCATGAGGGGCATTTTGTCTGCTCAGACCTGCAGTGCCTTATAGTTTGAGTCCATTCACAGACCACCTCCAAATCGATATTGTGCTGGTATTTTTTTAAAAGGGGAGGAATCTGCAGCTAGAAGTCTGTATTAGAAGAACAAGCAACTTACCTTCAGTAGTGCTCTTTCTGGTAGAACCACCGTTTCCTTACTGACCCTTCCCATCCTCCCCGTTCTGTGATTGGACTCTATCCATTATTAGATCCCAAGTCTAGAAATCTGCACACTGTCTGCCAATTTGCTTTTAGAGCTCTCCATCTGGGGTTGCGGACAGTATTGTAAGCAAGTGACACCAGCGCGCAGAAGTGGTGCTTATGTATGCCCCACACGTCACTTCCGCAGTGGAAGAGCGTTAGTGCAGGGCTGCAAGGCAGCACCTTCTGGTGCTCAGAACTACTGCTGAAAAATTTCCTTGATCCAGTCTGACACCTGGAGAATATTCAGATGGTGAGGAATCTGATCATAGATAGAGTCTGTATTAGAAAGAGTGTTACCGAAGGTAAGAAATTTGTTTAAAAAAAAACCCAGGGAAAATACGTTTTCAAATAAAATGGGAAACTTTGGGAAAATATTATTCCCATTTAAAAGAAATAGAGGGTAACCAACTGCAGATAGTCAAAAGACATCTGTAGTAATTAATGGCTGCCCACTTTAGTACCCACTGGAGTTTAGCCACCAGCGAGGGATGAGGTTGACCATGTGGCCAAACCTTGATGATACTTCAGAAGGCCATGCACAGCGGGTGTTGCCCACCTTACTGACATACACAGGGCCTGGTCAAAGCCCTGCAGCCAATCCCCTCTGCACCAGGCCTTGGGCCAAAGGGTTTGGAAATTAGGTAGCAGGGGTTGGCCACCCACGGTAGCCGACTACTGCGGCACAGGGTCAAAGGTTGTGTTTAGTGGAGATTAGCTACCTGTGGCGGGATGGGTGAGGCGAACCTCCTACTTTACTAGGCCATAGACCATCTGCAATGGGTGTTGGCTACCGACAGTGGGTTGGGCGCAGGTCTTGACCACAGCCAAGCCCTGCATCCCATCAACTGCTATGCATGGATGATATATGTGCATATATAAATAAAGGTCACCTCACGCTGCTGGTGCATGTGATGTTATGCATTGAAGGTTATAAGAAACTTGTTCTGAAAATTGAGTTGGACGTGCCATGACCTGTCTCCTGCGTTACAACAAACAAATGATGGACGGAATGCTGACAATGCAGACATTCTCCCCCAGTCAAGAGATCTGGGTTAAATCCATCGTTCTTTTGCCCACTACGCCACCCCAGTTTAGACATGGCCATATGCAAATCAGTCTTGACCCCGTGCCTCATGGGAACAGTCCAGCCCGAACTGCCAAGCCATGTCTTCCCTGGACCAGAATCAAGCATCCTAGGACCGGTTTCTGGCTATCAGCCGTCATCAGCCAGGATAGCTTGACTCCAGTGGCGTAGTGAGCACGGGACCCACGTCTGGGCATACCCATCCCACTTAGGGCGAAAAGCGTTACAACAAACAAATGATGGACGGAATGCTGACAATGCAGACATTCTCCCCCAGTCAAGAGATCTGGGTTAAATCCATCGTTCTTTTGCCCACTACGCCACCCCAGTTTAGACATGGCCATATGCAAATCAGTCTTGACCCTGTGCCTCATGGGAACAGTCCAGCCCGAACTGCCAAGCCATGTCTTCCCTGGACCAGAATCAAGCATCCTAGGACCGGTTTCTGGCTATCAGCCGTCATCAGCCAGGATAGCTTGACTCCAGTAGCGTATTGAGCACGGGACCCACGTCTGGGCATACCCATCCCACTTAGGGCGAAAAGCGTTACAACAAACAAATGATGGACGGAATGCTGACAATGCAGACATTCTCCCCCAGTCAAGAGATCTGGGTTAAATCCATCGTTCTTTTGCCCACTACGCCACCTCAGTTTAGACATGGCCATATGCAAATCAGTCTTGACCCTGTGCCTCATGGGAACAGTCCAGCCCGAACTGCCAAGCCATGTCTTCCCTGGACCAGAATCAAGCATCCTAGGACCGGTTTCTGGCTATCAGCCGTCATCAGCCAGGATAGCTTGACTCCAGTGGCGTAGTGAGCACGGGACCCACGTCTGGGCATACCCATCCCACTTAGGGCGAAAAGCGTTACAACAAACAAATGATGGACGGAATGCTGACAATGCAGACATTCTCCCCCAGTCAAGAGATCTGGGTTAAATCCATCGTTCTTTTGCCCACTACGCCACCCCAGTTTAGACATGGCCATATGCAATTCAGTCTTGACCCTGTGCCTCATGGGAACAGTCCAGCCCGAACTGCCAAGCCATGTCTTCCCTGGACCAGAATCAAGCATCCTAGGACCGGTTTCTGGCTATCAGCCGTCATCAGCCAGGATAGCTAGACTCCAGTGGCGTAGTGAGCACGGGACCCACGTCTGGGCATACCCATCCCACTTAGGGCGAAAAGCGTTACAACAAACAAATGATGGACGGAATGCTGACAATGCAGACATTCTCCTCCAGTCAAGAGATCTGGGTTAAATCCATCGTTCTTTTGCCCACTACGCCACCCCAGTTTAGACATGGCCATATGCAAATCAGTCTTGACCCTGTGCCTCATGGGAACAGTCCAGCCCGAACTGCCAAGCCATGTCTTCCCTGGACCAGAATCAAGCATCCTAGGACCGGTTTCTGTCTCCTGAGCCAATCGAATTGGACATTGCAACTCCTGTCGAAACAGTAACAGACCTATCATGTGTGTGTGTGTGTGTGTGCGTGTGTGTGTGTGTGTGTGTGTGTGTGTATATATATATATATATATATATATATATATATATATATATATATATATATACAGACACATATATCAATTGTGCATAGCGGCTGATTGGATGCATGTGCTATATATATATATATATAGATATATATAGCGCACATGCATAAATATATATATTTCAAGATCCAAATGCTCCTCCTGGGCGCTCCGCCTGTAGTTCGGTGGCTCGAACAGGCCGGTAGAGCAAACCGCCATTAAGATTCCAACAGCAAAGCACAGTAATACGCGCTATCAGGATGCAATCAAAAGTATAATTTATTGCCCAAAGTAACGCGTTTCGGATGAGACTTCCTTGTTCACACAATGAGCAATGTAAAATCTGTGCAATACATAGACTCTGTAGACATGGAAAGCAAACACATACAAATTACACAGTAGCACACAAAACGTGGCGGCCATCTTAAAAGGAAGAAATCCAATTACAGCAAATCATTCTAATGCATGCTGCCTAAAGCCGAAAGTGTCATTCATGTTATATAACTCATAATATTCATACATTATTCTGTATTCATAATGCATGATATAGAAAAGGAAGGAAAAGAGAGAAATATAGAAACCATTCCAATATGTCTGCCAGAGTTGGAGGCTAAAGTACTTCACCCTCTACTAGTATACGCCAAATCCTCGGCCAGGGCTGTGTATCACAAGTTGCATAATCTCAGTCTCCCACCACATGCATTGCAAGGATGCTCGCAACAATAATGGCACGCAAATCCAGTGCCACAAGGGGGACATCAACTTATCCAAATAACCAGCAAGTGCATATATGTACAGTGCATTACTAATCATGTAATTTGATAAAATGACAAATAGTCGACGTAAGGCACAGTTGACAGGGTGTCCGACATATACTGTGCTACATCTCTGAAACCGACTTAATCAATCCTTCCGTTAGGACGTGGCCCATCACAGAGTTATTCATGCATCCTTTTGATTTCATCCTGAGAGCACGTATTACTGTGCTTTGCTGTTGGAATATATATATATATTAATTTTAGATAAATAGATATATGCAATATGTATATAATATATATTACTCAGTGTCAGTCACCACTGTGTAGTTATAGTTACATCGGAGTTCCGTAGGAAGAACGTTTTTTGTTTTTCTAATAGCTTTCAGGCCCTTGGATGAATCTGCAAAAAGCTATCCAATTAAAAAAGTACATACACCTCTACCCCCTACTGGAGGGTTTCGGATTGATCCGTCAAGCAAGAGCCAAGAAATAGAGTGGCTGTCCAACATTTTGATTTTCCTTGTTAATTCACATTGGAAACTTCTATCACAAGTACAGAAAAAATTGCTGTATGGAATTACACCGTTTTGTTATAAAGTTAGAACTTGACTCAGAAATTGTGCTATTTGGAATGTGGTGTAAATCTGTTCACCCATTTTCGAGAAATTTGCAGTTGAAGAGATGCAGGTGGTCACGAAGCGGTAAAAACATGGGCGTCCAGTTATGCCCTGATTGGCTGGCCATCATAGGAACAATGTGTTGTAGCAACCATTACGGAACTCAGGGACAGTGTTCTACTCATTTTAGTAATTCTCGTGAGCTATCATCTGCTCCTACCATGTGAAAAGGGCTGACCCCTGCTGGGTTTTGATAAACCATGTTCGAGAGAAAACAATTTTCCATTACTATCTTCCTCAGCTAAGTGAAAACAAAATCTGATATTTTCAGTAAAATATGTACTTCTAACAGCAGCCACAGCCTATCAGTTGATTGCCCAGATTTCTACCTCCGCTTCCCACAGTGTTCTAATATGCAACTAGAGCGCTAGCATTCTTCATTTATGACAAACTGGCAGATACCTGAGGCCGTCTTGATGGAATCAGAGCTGCAAACATTGAAGCATTTCCTTCAGAAATGAACAAAATGAGGGGGTTCTGTTTGTCATAGAAATGTTGGTTGGAGCTAAAATGAAGACACATTTTCTACAAGTTTTCAAATATCTTTTGCATCCATGTCAGTAAAACATTCTGACATATAGACTGAAGCATATACTTTGAGCACCAGCAGCGGTCTGTCCGTCAAGTTCCCAATGGTCTACTGAATCTTCCCACAGTGTTTTAATTTACTACTGGAGTGCTAACAATCTATATCTATGACAAAATGAAGCACGTTTGAAGCGATCTTGACGGAAAAAACAAAGGTCAAAATGACATTATAGTTAGGTGAAAATGTCAGTTTTAACACCACATTTAATCTAAAAAATGTTCACCAGTTATAGTAAACTAAAGTAACTATAACCCACGCCCTGAAATACACAGCGTTGCCATCAATGATGTAATTTCAGATGCAGCATTGATGTCATCAGTGATATCATACAACATGTCATGAGTGAAGTAATATGTGAGGTCATAAGCAGTGCATGGTGACGGTGCCGCGTGGGGTTGGCCACAGGGTCAACCTCCCACTCCATGCAGTTTCTTGGTGCGTGGGGCTGGTCACAAGCCAGACCCTGCACACAACTCCCCACTGGCGACCGGTCGTGTGCAGCGTGGGGTTAAGTGCAGGGCAAGGCCATATGCCAGGCCATGCGCCCAGGCCCCTGGTGGGTGGCTACCATCCCCACCTCTGCACACAACCGTTGACCTTGCATGGCATGGGTTAGCATCAGGACCAATCACCCGTAAGTGACCAACCCACTGCAGACCGTCACGACACCCCCCTTTTTTTTTAGTTTATAGTTTTCTGATCCCGCTTGACTGTCATGCGAGCCAACCCTTGCCCCTGCGGGATTCACAGGACTCAGCGGGTCACACTTAATCCAGGACGCACTTGAAAGTGCTCAGCAGATAGCAGAAAATAGGGCGGCATGCAGTGTAGCCAGAGAGGCCGAAAAGTACAAATGCCAGTAGTCATTAAGATCCTGAAGCAAGGATGCGCCAAAGCACTATATGCTTTCCCGGTACAGGAGCATGTATGGTAGTACTATTTCCATTTGGCCTCATGGTGAGACATCCATTGCGGAGCAGAAAAAATAAAACCACTGTCCCGACAACTAGGAACAGGACAAGCTGCCAAGCGCAGAGTGTATGAATGATGGCATAATTCCAAAGACCGTCTGGAAGGTGCTAATTAACCCAAAGCCAATTGTCTTAAAAAGTGTGCTAACCCCGCAGTACTAAACGTGTTACAAATGCGGTGCACAATCTGCCCAAAATGGTGTGGGAAATTAGTGCGTAGTAGCAACTTTTTCTCAGAAGAGGGCCTTGCAACTTCAAGATCAAACATCACTGTTATAATATTGTATTTTGGTATATTCCGCTCCCCCCTCCCTTTCGCTTCACTTCGTTCTTGCCTTCCTTTGTTTGTGAACATTCCACAGCTGACTCCAGCTGACTGGAACCTGTGTTGGTGAAGGGTGAATAAAGAAGACTTCAACGCTTACCTGTGTACTTTCATCTTTTCAACATTGGCGACGGTTCACCGTGTGGGGTCGGTTCACCACCACCCCAACTTCTTCTCTAGTGCCAGCTGCTTTACTTCCTCCTATTCCAGTACCACTCCGTAGTGATTGCTGTTGCTGCCTTTTGACGTGACATCCGTCACTCTGCTTCAAGCTGTGTGCCTGAGATGTCCTACATTGAGATTCTTTCCTGGTCTGCTGCTTCGTCGTCCTTCACAATCCTTTCCGGTTGTGTTCCAAGCTGTGGACTCCAGAGAAATATTCACTGAAGTACTCTGCCGCATGCGCTTAATTTTGCCTGCCGTCGGGTTTCCCCTCCCGCCTCCTGTCGTTGAGCTGTGCTTGCCTGATGGCGTCCAGCCGTTCAACGCTTGTCTCTGTTGCCTTTTGCCCACAACTCTTCAATGGGGTTCCGCGGTGTACCTTGGTCAATTCCAGTAGGGAGTTCCTTGTTTTCCTTATGGCAGCGCTGGAATCGTTCTTCAAGAGTGTTGATGGTCTTTTGCTGGCGTGTAGCGATGTTGTTCTGTTGGCATATCTCCCTCATATGTGCCGCTTCGATGAAGCTACACTTCCGACGCGGCCTATGATTCACTGTTGCCACCCCTCTTTCCTCCAGCTCAACGCCCCCCTGGGTGTGGTGTGCCTGGGAAGTGTGCCTCAGGGCCGGCCCTTCGAATTTTGAAGCCTTTATATACGTTGTGGTACTGCAAGCTAACTTTTTTGTGACACCGGGGGAATTCGCCTGCCGTTTTTCCACGCTGACAGGCACAGTTGTTCCTAAACACACATTTCCTCTTGCCCGTCAGTTCTCCACGCTGATTGGCACAGCTTTTCAATCCTGGACTTTCCTTGTTCAAGTTCTTTATTTTGTACTTTGCCTAACTTGCTCATTTCGCTGACAGGCACAGCTATTTACTTCAGAGGTCATCAATAAAGACTAGCCGCTTATCAGTTTCTCTACTCGCTGATGGGCACAGCTTGTGAATTTTTTACCTATTGTTTTCTCTAGCCTGCCATTTCCCCTCTGGTTTTGTAAGCTTATATGGGGGGAATTTCTTAATCCGGGTGTTCCAGCTATTTGGTGTATGTGGTTTTCCTGCCAACTTCTACAGATGTTTACCTCCTTAACCACCTTTGGTATTATACTTGTATACTATTAAACCTATTGAAAGTTCCCAGTGGTTGACTCATAGTTCTCACCACTAAAGCTTCGGGTAAGGACATTAGCTATGTGTGGATCTTAGGGATCTAATTGAAAATATCTGGGTGGATAGACACCCACTGCTATGCATTCATGAGGTCCTCACGTTAATTAAGGGAGCTTGTTGTCCAGTGTCCTGGACCTTTCAGCAGCATACCACCTGGTAGAGCTCCATGCGTATTCTCGCCACCTTACATCTTTTGCTACCCCGCTTGGTGCATTTCAGTTCCTGCGAATGCCGTTTGGGTTGGCCTTGGCTGTCTTCAAAATAATCATGCAGCATGTGCTGATGGACCTTCCTGGGACTTTGTGCTTCCAAGATGACATCCTCATCTATGGAAAGGATGTAGGTGAGCATAACGTCAGGCTGAGAAGTGTGTTGTCCAATCTAGAAAAAGCAGGACTCGCTTTAAAAAAAAAAAGTAGTGTTGTATTGGGGTAGGATCGGTAGAGTACCTCTGCCACACTATCTCCAATGATGGCATCAGACCCAAATTAAATCTGGTAGAAGCTTTCCAAAATACAGACGCTCCGTCATGTGTAGAGGACCTCAAGTCTTTCCTAGGTCTATCAGAGTATTACTCCAAATTTGTTCGTAACTATGCCAGCATTGTAGAACCATTGCGGAGTTTGCTAAAGTTCAGGGTCCCTTATGTTTGGAGTATTGAATGTAATGACGCTTTTGTGGCAGTGAAAGAAGGTATAGTGGCTGCACCATCGCTTGGTGGATTTGACCCTACCAAACCACGGTTCTGTGTACTAATGCCAGCAATAAATGATTGGGAGCCAGCCTTACTCACTTTGTGGAGGGTAAAGAGCAAGTTGTGGCATTTGCCTCTCGTGCTCTTAAAGGGGCAGAAAGGAATCATTCTGTGGTGGAGAAAGAGGCGCTTGGGTATTGGGATTGGAAGGGTACATCTTCAAGGTCAAATATGTACCTGGTATGCAAAATGTTGTAGAAGACTATTTATTCCACTCACCGATTGAAGTGGAAGAGGAATCTGACAATGAGGAGTGTGGGGATATCATTTTACAAGTAACGAGTTTGAGTAAGGAGGAATGTGAAGCCTGTGTTGGAGCAGATGAGGAAATTAAGTCCCTTAAAGAATACATAAGGAAGGGCTGGCCTTCAGCCAAAAGCGATGTTTCGGCGTCGCTATGTAAATACTGGGAGGTGAGGCTAGAGTTAAACATTCAGAACGGGACTGTTTGTAGAGGAGAGAAAATCATCTCTTCTGAGAAGTTAAGAGCGAAAATTGTGGAATTGGCCCATATAGGTGATTTAGGATGCAGCCTCACCAAGTACAAGATACACCTGGATTATTGGTGGCCAGGCATGGATGCCATGTCAAAGTACATTGTGAGAGATTGCTTTGAGTGTGGTAAGAGTGACAAAATTCACCAGACACATAAACCTCCGCTTTTCCCCGTTCAGGTTCCCAATAGCCCTTGGTCCAAATTGGCACGGGACATTATGGGTCCACTTAATCTCAAAATGCTCAGACACTTTATTTTGGTGTTAGTGGATTATCACTCTTGATGGGTAGTTTTCAAGTGTGGGCACTAAATTGACACAGAAGCTATTTTACTGTTCTTGAAGGGTGCATTTTTTGAGAAAGGTATCCCTGATGTTTTAGTCACGAACAAAGGGGTACAATTCACGTCTGAAAACATGAAAGGATTCTTGGGTGATTTAGGCATTGTTCATCATAAAATGGCATTGTATTGCCCCCGCTCAAATGGGCTAGTAGAGTAGATGAACTGGATGTTTAAGGAGTGTTTACAAAGAGCTGTGTCACTTGGTACCTCTGCCTTATCCGCCTTAGAAGAAACCATTTAGGCATTTCACTGTACTTCAAATAGCATCACAGGAGTCTTTCCATTCATGTCTTTAAAAGGCAGAGCACCTAAAACCAGACTATCCCGTCCAAGCTTGAAAAGTAAAAGTCAGTGTGTGGTGGACCGTAACAACATTTCCAGGAGAGTGAGTGAACACCAGGTCAAATATAAAAACATATGATCAAACCAAGCATGTCAAATCCTGTGTGTTTCAGGAAGGAGATTTGGTTCAGGTTGACCTTCCTAAATTACTCAGGAGGGAAGCCTCCAGATTTTCGTAAACTATCAAAATTACAAAAGTAGTCAAGAATGTGGTCCATCTTGAGAAAGGCCAAACCTGGAGTATAGACAGAATTATTCCCCATAGGTTGGGGAAAGGATCCGGGGCTAATCCGGATCAAGAAAGCGCTAAGGGAAATAATGTACCTCATGTTCCCAGGGTTTCCCAGAGGATCAAGACTTTTCTTGTGTGGTTCAAAGACTACAGCTTAACATGAGTTTCTAAATTTTGTATTCTTTCTCTTGCTTATGTAACACTGTTGTATTCAGTTTACCCTTAGGGGTTCCACCTTGCTTTATTGTGTTCTGGTTGTATCTCATGCAATTGTATTCCCTCAATTGTTCTGCCCCATTGCACCTCTTTCTTCCTTTTTTCTCCTTTCCCTCTCCACCTCCTCCCTAACTTTTGTCCCCTTTCTTTCTCTCACCTTGCATAAGAGGTGTGTTATAATCTTGTATTCTGATGGATACATCTGCCAGTGGATTCCTCACCTTGTGAATATCCCCTGCGCCAGCAACATTCGGAAACTTTTGTAGCAGTCCACGCCGATGAGGTCGAAGACGACGTCACAGAGACACGGCTCCGCTCGCGACTCCGCTGACGTCACCGGATCCATAATAAGACCTCGTCGGCGTGATGACGTCAGTTCCCTTTTTTCCGCGCCGTCGACGCTAACGGTTTTCGGGACTCTCTCTGTAGCTTTAGTTGGATACTTTGTTTTTCTGCTGGTATCTCTCTCTTTCTTCTTGTCTGCAGCTGAAGATGTCGACAAAGAAGTCCGGGTTTAAGCCTTGCAGGGAGTGCGATAAGCACATGTAGATTACGGATCCGCATGAGGACTGTGTATGGTGCCTTTCATCGGACCACGATGTCGAAGGATGTTCTTGCTGGGAGGCCAAGTTATTCATCGCCAGGATGAAAAAGGAGAAAAGAGGTCGGAGAAGATCGAGGTCGAGGTCGTCATCGAAGTCGACGTCGGGGCATGCTTCCAAGTCCAAGAAACATAAGAAAAAGAAGATCTCGACATCGCTCGGACAGGGTGCGGCTCCGAGATCGACCTCACCTTCTCGACGTCGTAAGGACTTTGTATCTCCTTCCCCTGTTTCTGTTCCTGATTCTCCTGTTAGCCTGACATCGCCTGCTGCTTCACCGGAGCATTCTCCGGCTCCGGCCCTGGCTCCATCTCCGACACCGGCTCCATCTCCGGCGCCGGCTTCATCTCCGGTTCCAGTTGAAGATCTTCCAGTTCCGGACGAGTCTTTGACTCCACTGGTTCCACTGTCGGCGCTGATTGGCCCGAGTCTGGTGATGCCTCAGCCTGAGCCATATCCTTCGTTTCCAGGCCCAGGTCAAGATCCGATGCATTATTTGAATGCGATGTATGGGGTCTTTTCCAGAGCCTTGTACCCCTCTGGTGCGCCTTCGGGTCCCATGGGTCCTATGGCTTTCAGCTTGGGAGTTCCTCAAGCTTACCCTCAGGCTCCCTTCATGCCATTTTTCCCGGCGACGCCGTCTTGGAATTTTCCGGCGCCAAGGACATCGACGCCGCTTTCATCTTCACCGGCGCCAACTGGGCCTCGTTCGACGCCGGCTGCTCCTTTGGATCCGCGCTCGACGCCGGCTCCGGCGCCGTCGGATTCGGTTACGGCACCGCCGACTCCTACTGTGAGAAACCAGATCCAGGAGGGAGGCTCAAAGGGTACTGGAGGAACAGAGGTACCAGATGGAAGAAGTAGAAGAAGGTGAGCTCATGGAATCAGACGATCTCTTTGAGGAGTTGAAAGAGGCTAGTGGCCTGGACTTGTCACCTGAGTGGGAGGTTACTCCTCCTGCTGATGCTCCTTCAAAAGATGTGGCTCCCTACCACTCAGTTATTAAAAAAGCGGCTGAGTTTCTGGATCTGCAGTTACCATCTGCAGAGTTTAAACCAAACATCCTCACAGAGGTTCTACATTCCCCTTCCTCTGTATCAGAGCCCTTGCTTCCTTTTAATGACGCCATTATTGAACCGGTCATGGAAGTATGGCGTAAGCCCTTCTCTGCTCCTGCGGTCTCTAACGTTGTTGCAAGGAGATATAGAGCGGCTCCAGGGGACCCAGACTTTCCGACCTCCCATCCTTTTCCGGAGAGTCTGGTGGTTCAGGCGGCCTGTTCCAAAAGATCTTCAGGTGCTTTTCCCCAAGTCCCTAGTGACAGGGATGCAAAGAAATTAGACCAGTCAGCCAAGAAGGACTTCTCTTCTGCCAGTATGGCTGTAAAATTGACAAATGCCACCTGTCTTTTGGGCCGATATATTAATGCTCTTATGGATTCAGCGAAACAACTGGCCCCAAAACTGTCAGAGGAAGATAGACTGAACTTTAATGAGGTACTGTCGGACACCCAGGCGGCTGCACGTCAGGAAATTCAAAGCGGCTTGGATACCGCTGATTCTGTCGCTAGGATTATGGGCTTTTCTGTTGCCACAAGGAGGAGTGCGTGGCTCAAGTCATCCGACTTCTCCCCTGATGTGCAGGCAACGCTCCTGGACTTGCCTTTTGACGGCTCTGGTCTTTTGGTACGAAAGCTGATGCTGCACTCGAAAGATTTAAAGAGAGCAAAGCCACGGCCAAATCTCTGGGTCTGCAAACTCAGCCTAGGGCTTCGTTCAGGAGGTACAGGGGCTTTGGAAGATCATCCTTTCGTACTTTCAGGCAGCCCCAGCAGCAGCAGCAGCAGAACACTCTGTATAAGAGCTACAGAGGCAGAGTCAGAGGTCGTGCTAGAGGTTGGCAGCTCTCCTCCTCCTCCTCCTCTTCTTCCTCTTCCTCAGTCCCTCCCACCAACGCAAAGCAGCCCTAGATCCACCATTCTGGATCATGCTGGTCCTGTGGGGGGCCGGGTTACCTATTTTCTACAAGATTGGGAATCGGTTACTTCAGACCTTTGGATTCTAGATCTGGTAGAAAATGGGTACGCCCTTCCCTTTCGGGAATTCTCTCCAAATTACCCTCCTTGCTAAGGTGCTTGCTCGAAGGACCATCTTCTTCTTCTCCAGGAGGAGGTCCTAACCTTGCTAAAAAAAAGGTGCGATAGAGGTGGTTCAGGAGCAGGAAAGGGGTCAGGGATGCTACTCCCAGTATTTCCTGATTCCAAAGAAGGATGGCAGGCTGCGTCCAATCCTGGACCTCAGGATCTTGAATCTTTTTCTAAAGCAAGAGAAGTTCAAGATGCTCACCCTTGCGCAGGTTCTTCAAGCGCTGCATAAAGAGGACTGGATGGTGTTGATCGACTTGCAGGATGCGTATTTCCACATCCCCATCCTAAAGTCGCACATGAAGTATCTCCGGTTTACGGTAGGGTCGCAACATTATCAGTTTGCGGTCCTTCCATTTGGTCTTACTACTGCACCTCCAGTCTTCACCAAAGTGATGGCAGTGGTGGCAGCCCATCTCAGAAGGTCGGGGATTCAATTTTTCCCCTATCTGGACGACTGGCTGATCAAAGCAGAGTCGTCAGAGAGCGTGCTTCATCATCTGCAGGATACAACTCAGCTGTTGTACAAATTGGGTTTCTTGATTAACGTGCCCAAATCTCACCTGGTGCCCTCTCAGCGCAACCTGTTCATAGGGGCGGTTCTGGACACTACTGTGTGTCGAGCAGTCCCACCTCCACAAAGGATTCTCGACATAAAGGAAATGATTCCCTTGTTTTACAATGGAGCGGTTGTTCCAGTCCTGAAGGTCCTTTGTCTGCTCGGTCTGTTCGCCTCCTGCATTCTGTTGGTCAACCATGCACGCTGGCACATGAGGGCACTCCAGTGGTGCCTCCGCAGGCAGTGGTATCAGCACAAGGGAGATCTCAGGGAGTCTGCGAGGATCTCCAGAGAAGCTGCAGCGGATCTGTCTTGGTGGAGTGTGGAGGGCAATCTGTCTCAAGGAAAGCCCTTTGATCTACCTCCGTCAGTGGCCACAGTGATAACGGATGCATCCACTTTAGGGTGGGGTGCACATCTGGGGGATCTGGAGATCAAGGGTCTTTGGTCTCCGGAGGAGAGGTTGCTTCACATCAACCTTCTGGAATTGCGGGCGATACGTTTGGCGCTCAAGGCATTCCTCCCTTCGCGGTCAGTCAGTTCAAGTCCTGACGGACAACACTACCGCGATGTGGTATGTCAACAATCAGGGAGGAGTGGGATTGTATTGTCTCTGCAGAGAGGCTCTGCGTCTCTGGTCCTGGGTTCAGGATCATCAGATTTGTCTGATGGCAAATCATCTGGCCGGAGTTCTGAACGTGCGTGCAGACAGTCTCACTCGGTAGTTCTCCGCCGACCACGAGTGGAGGCTCCATCCGTAGGTGGTTCGTCACGTCTTCCGGACGTGGGGAACTCCTCGGGTGGACCTATTTGCCACTCACGAGAACGCTCACTGCCCGTCATTCTGCAGTCTCCAGTTTCCGTTGCAGGGAGCTTTGGGGGACGCGTTTCAGTTGAGATGGGACTCGCATCTCCTTTACGCGTTTCCTCCCATAACCTTGATTCCTCGGGTTCTGAGGAAGATACTCCAAGACCGGGCCCAAGTCATATTGATCGCCCCGGATTGGCCAAGAAGGGTGTGGTATACAGATCTTCTCCACCTCTCCTCGTGCCCTCCGCTCCGTCTCCCTCTCAGGGCAGACCTCCTCTTTCAGATGGAGGGGCAGGTTCTACACCCCCACCTCCAGAGCTTACACCTTCGTGCCTGGAGATTGAACGGGGCAACCTGAATTCTTTTTCTCTCCCGCCAGATGTGGTAGATGTAATTTTGTCTGCCAGACGTCATTCCACCAAATCTATCTATTCCTATAGGTGGTCTAAATTTGTTATTTGGTGCGGAGAGAAATCTATTGACCCTTTGAAGGCTCGTTTATCCAACATCCTTCAGTTTGCTCTTTCTCTTGCTCAGCAAGGTTTTGCTGTAGCCACTGTGAAGGGATATCTGTCGGCCTTGTCGGCTTTCCTTTGCTTGCCGGATCAACTGTCATTGTTCAAATCACCTATTGTTTTACGATTTCTGAAGGGCCTTACAAACAAGTTTCCGCCTACTCCTTTTATTGTACCTCAATAGGATTTAAATCTTGTCTTAACTTACTTGATGGGTTCTCCCTTCGAGCCCTTACACAAGTGTCCCTTGAGACTGTTGTCTTTCAAAATGTTTTTTCTCCTTGCGATCACCTCGGCAAGGAGGGTAAGTGAGCTTCAAGCTCTGAGTTAAAAAACCGCCGTTCTTGACCATTCATGCTGAAAGAATGGTACTCAGGACCAGGGCTGCTTTTCTGCCTAAGGTGGTAACTCCTTTCCATCTGGGGCAGTCCATTACCCTTTCTATCTTCTATCCTCCCCCTCACCCTTCCAAGGAGGAGGAGCGGCTTCACCGCTTGGACCCTAAGAGGGCGGTGAGCTTCTACCTTTATAGGACTAAAGACTTTCGAGTGGATGACCAGCTCTTCGTGGGCTTTGTTGGCTGCAGGAAATGCAGAGCGGTGCACAAGCGCACCCTTTCCAGATGGTTTGTCTTGTGCATCAAGACATGTTACTCTTTGGCCGGTAAGGAACCTCCAGAGGGTTTAAGGGCTCATTCTACTAGGGCAAAGTCTTCTACGTCTGCCTTGTCTAGAGGTGTTCCTGTGGAGGACATTTGTAGAGCGGCAACTTGGGCCTCCCTTCACACTTTCGCGAAGCATTACTGCTTGGATTCCGAGGTGAGGAGGGACGGACACTTTGCTCGTTCCGTCCTTCAGAACTTTCTGGTATAGAGGGCTGGACACCCTCCTCCGGGAGTGGGAATGCTGTGGGAATCTTTTCACAAGGCGAGGAATCCACTGGCAGATGTATCCATCAGAAGAACAAGTTACTTACCTTCGGTAACGCTTTTTCTGGTGGATACATTATCTGCCTGTGGATTCCTCCCTGACCCACCCGCCTCCCCGTTGTCCACCCTTGTATACCTTCAATTCTAATGATGGTGTTTCAAAATTTATTTGTTACTGTTAAAGGCAGTGTGTTATTTATTTTGCCTTCCTATTTATTCTCCACACTGTGTGTGTTGCTTGGTATATTATGTACTGTGTATATATTGCTGTCAGTCCGTCCGTGTGCCTCGAAGGCACAGAAAAAAGAGCGGAACTGACGTCATCACGCAGACGAGGTCTTCTTATGGATCCGGTGACGTCAGCAGAGTCGCGAGCGGAGCCGTGTCTCCGTGACGTCGTCTTCGACCTCATTGGCGTGGACTGCTACAAAAGTTTCCGAATGTTGCTGGTGCAGGGGATATTCACAAGGTGAGGAATCCACAGGCAGATACTGTATCCACCAGAAAGAGTGTTACCGAAGGTGAGTAACTTGTTCTTTTGGTACATTCCACTCCCCCCTCCCTTTTGCTTCACTTGGTTCTTGCATTTCTTTGTTTGTGAACATTCCACAGCTGACTCCAGCTGATTGAAACCTTTGATTGTGAAGGGTGAATAAAGAAGACTTCAACACTTACCTGTGTACTTTCATCTTTTCATCAGTCTCCCTTGCAGATGTGTAGGCCACATCTCTCTGGACAATAAGGCTTTTAGTCTGCTTAAACCATCAAAGCGCAAACTTGTAAGCTTTATCGAAGGCCAAAGCATTGCATCCCTATATACGCGGGCAGGTGGAAGCCGTACTTGCGTACAACAGGTTACAACCGCATGGACCATTACCAGATAGGCAAGGATGGTCTCATCCCACAGCAGCCTTGATCATTGAGTCTCAAGTAACTCCCATTTGTGAGTAATCTGAAAGCCATACAGATCACAGCAGCCAGAGAACCCTTCAAATAACATGATGAGTTTGCCTTAGATGCATTACATGCTCCTTGAAGCAAAACTAAGGAATGTTCCAAGATACTCTCGCTGTCAATCCCGCTAAGAAAAACATCGGACCCTCTATTCCGATATCGGTATTTGAAAGGTAAGATCCATGACTTGTGTACATACCCGTCTTCCAGCTCCTCATATCTGCCCACTTGAAGGTGTTTTAAGCAGTATTAGAAGTGAAATGTCGAAATTGGCATAGTAATAAACCTGTAGATTATCTAATCTGCGATAGGTGTTTCAGCAACAGTGAATGGTAATTTCTCTAACTTCTCTATGTGTAACATAGTATATTTTTGCCCCCTTTTTAGCCGTGATGGTTTGTTGTTTCGTGAAGTTATATGGCAGGAACAAACTTGTGGCATTAAGGTGTTTCAATGGCACGTGACCAGCCTAAGGTGTCTGTTGAGTCCAATTTAGTAACATTATAACCCTAAGCTGCGACTGCCCATGTTGTAAAGAAGACATGTCATTCTGTATGATGTCAATTGCAGAAGACATAATGTTGCCCAGAGATTAAATTCTGGTGGATGGAGTAGTCATACCATTATCTACTACTGCCAGAGCCCTTTCTAAATTTGCCCTGTCAATTTTGTGCAATCTCTCAGCAGCTTCCTGCTGTGAAATCTTCCACACTTCATTGTATATTGCATAAAAAAGGCACTTTTGACAGGTACCGGGGGAGGTGCGACGTGTTTGGAGGCTTTGCATGGCCTGCCTTCTCCCTGGGGATCGCCGCTCCCTACTCCTGGAGGAGCCTGCTGGGCGCGGATCCCAGCTTTATCCCACCAACAAATTGACTCTTCCTCCCTCATGGTGTGCTGAAGGGGTGCCTTCCCGGGGGGGGGGGGGGGGGGAGGACTGATGCCTAATACTTTGGGACTCTGCCAGGCTGCGTTCTTCATGCACTGTGCCATACTACCTGCGGAACACGAGTAATATAGGCACTACTAGGACTACATTGACGGAGCTGGCTGGTGGGAGCGTGTTGTGGCCCCCCTGCGGCTTGGGGTGCAGGCCTGGAGTGGCAAAAACACCTTGAAGGAACTTCTCTGGTCTGGCGCTTTGAGGTAGCCCTTCTTCCCTGTTTTACGCTTTGCTCCTGCTCCCGTGAAGATTTGACCTACGGAGGCTGGTGGTGGCTCCGCAAAGTTTGTGATAAGTGGCAACTGGGGGAGACACTGTGACTGTTGGGACTTTACGAGAGGGTGGCTCCCTTTTTCTCCTGCCTACATCTTTCCTCCACATGCGTTGAGGGAAGGAGTCTGGAGGGGCTGTTGATGCGGTGGGGTAGAGTCTTCGTCCCGCTTCTTCTTCTGGCTTCGCTCTTTGTTTGGGGGCGCCGCTTGTCTGCCTTGGTGGCTCTTCTCACCTGTACTACCAACACTCTTGGCCTTTCACCTAGGGGTGTGCTGGACCCCCTGCCCTGCTCTCCAGGCCTAGCTCTTCACTTTGTGCGTCAGTGTCTGAAGGGTCATGCCACGCAATAAAGCTGGGAAAGAAGTTACTGCAACTCCGAAAGATAGTCCTGTAACGGTGTTGTGGAATAAACCTGGTTCAGCAACCTCCGCGACTATGGCGCCTCCTAGCTGAGGGCTCTTCGGACCCTCTCACCCAATCCTTCATGGCTAACTTCCTGCAGGAGATCAAGTCGGAAATTGGATCCTTCAAAACTGAGGTCCAAACATGTATCAAGGAACTCAGGAAAGACCTTACAGAAATTGGGGAGAGGGTGTAAGATCTCGAGAAGACGGTGGATGTTCGCACGGAAGATCAAGACCATCTCTGGCAACGACTAGCCCTCCTTGAAGAACAACACATTGAGCTCCAAATAAAGCAGGAGGACTTGGAAAATCGGAGCCGACGCAACAACCTGCGCCTCCAAGGGGTTCCTAAAGGGGCAGAGGGCTTGGACATTATGACGTTTGTTGCAGAGCTCCCTCACGAGATCAGGGGGGATGATGACGCCTCCCTGCCGGCACTTGACAGGACTCACCATGTAGCTGTACCCCCTGGATGCTCTGGTCTGGTTCCTGACATACTAACCAGGGTCCACACTTTCACGGAGAAGGAGGCAATCTTAAAGGCAGCACGCAACAAATCAGAGCTGTCTTACAAGGGATCCACTATTCAGCTCTTCCAAGATCTTCACCCAACACGCTCCGGCGTTGCAGAGACTTTGAACCCGTCACCGATAAGCTCCGCAAGCTGGGTATTTAATATCAGTGGGGACAGCCTTTTGCTCTCATCTTCAACTGGGAGACTAAACGTCGGGTGCTGCGCTCTCTCCAAGGAGCCTCCCAGCTGCTCCACCTCCCGCCTACTCTGCACCAACTAGCCCTTCACGCTTGCCGCCTCTGGACCGGGAGCCCGCGAAACCACAGTGGGCCAGGGAGCTCAGACAGCGTCGACCACCTTAGCATGGAGAATGGTCCTCTTCCCAAGCCAAGCAGGACATTATCCATCATATGCGATCCATGGATGGAGAAAAGGCTCCCCCCTCTTTCCCAAGCAAAGGAAGACTGAAGGATCTTTTGTGCTAGAAGGTTTGATTGACCTTTGTCATCAGCGCGCCCCGCTTAGACAGAGATGGGTCCTCATATGCAGCAATTGTTTTCTCTTTGCCTTGACTACAGCGTGGCAGCAGAGCCGGTGTCTCCCATCTGGCAGTAGTGCTTTGTATCATCAGACTCGCCCCATTCTATATTCCTAAGAGAGTGACATCTCCGGAATGGTTTGTGCTTTTGAGCCAAGCCTGTTCTTGGACTGGAATAGGACTTGTTGGCCGTTGTTGATTCTTGAGGTTTTGCTCTATATTTCTTTTTCTTTCTTTTCCCCTTTTCTTTCTCTTGGAGGGAGGGAGGGAGGGCTATTGCATTGGGACCATGCTAATTCCTTGCTGTTGGCTATTGCTTTGTGTACTAGACCCACCCCATTCACTGCCGGATGTTGGGGTGCATTTTTGCATTGTCCGCTCTACCTGGTGGCTTGCTGAGGGAGGAATCAATCAATCAATCACTGCATTTGTAAAGCGCTCTACATACCCTAGAGGGTCTCAAGGTGCTGGGGAGGGGGTTACTACTGGTCGAAGAGCCAGGTCTTGAGGAGTCTTCTGAAGGCCAGCAGGTCCTGGGTCTGTCGTAGGATGGTGGGGAGAGTGTTCCAGGTCTTGGCGGCGAGGTAGGAGAAGGATCTGCCGGCGGCGGTGGTTTTTCGGATGCGAGGGACTGTGGCGAGGGCGAGGTTGGCTGAGCGGAGGCTTCGGGTGGGGGTGTGGAAGCTGAGTCGGTTGTTGAGGTAGGTGGGTCCGGGGTTGTTCAGTGCTTTGTGTGCGTGGATCAGGAGCTTGAAGGTGATCCTTTTGTTGACGGGCAGCCAGTGCAGGCCTCTCAGGTGGAGTGTGATGTGGCTGCGGCGGGGGACGTCGAGGATGAGTTGGGCCGAGGCGTTCTGGATGCGTTGGAGTCGTCTCAGGAGCTTGTTTGTAGTTCCTGAGTAGAGGGCGTTCCTGTAGTCGAGTCTGTTGGTGATGAGGGCCTGGGTAACGGTTTTTCTCGTGTCGAGGGGAAGCCATTTGAAGATCCTGCAGAGCATACGGAGGGTGTTGAAGCAGGACGCGGAGACGGCGTTGACTTGCCTGGTCATGGAGAGAGTGGAGTCGAGGATGACCCCCAGGTTGCGTGCGTGGTCCGTGGGTTCTGGGGCTGTGCCTAGTGACGTGGGCCACCAAGAGTCGTCCCAGGCTGATGGGGTGGGTCCGAGAATGAGGACCTCTGTCTTGTCTGAGTTCAGCTTCAGTCTGCTGTCCTTCATCTAGTCGGCTACGGCCTTCATTCCTCTGTGGAGGTTAGCTTTGGCGGTGTGGGGATCTTCGGAGAGGGATATGGTCAGCTGGGTGTCGTCGGCGTAGGAGATGATGTTGAGTTTGTGTTGTCGTGCGACGTGGGCGAGGGGGGCCATGTAGATATTGAACAGCGTCGGGCTGAGGGAGGATCCCTGTGGGACGCCGCAGATGATCTCGGTGGTTTTGGAGCGGACGGGTGGGAGGCGGAAGCTCTGGGTTCTGCCGGAGAGGAAGGATGTGGTCAAGGCTAGGGCCTTCTCTTGGATACCGGCGTCATGGAGGCATGCTGATAGGGTGCGGTGGCAGACCGTGTCAAAGGCTGCTGATAGGTCCAGGAGGATGAGGGCGGCTGTTTCTCCTTTGTCCATCAGGGTCCGGATGTCGTCAGTGGCGGCGATGAGGGTGGTCTCGGTGCTGTGGTTGCTGCGAAAACCGGATTGGGAAGGGTCCAGGATGTTGTTAACTTCGAGGTAGCGGGTCAGCTGTTTGTTGACAATCTTCTCTGTCACTTTTGCCGGGAAAGGGAGCAGGGAGATGGGCCGGAAGTTCTTGGGGTCCGCCTTGGGCTTCTTCAGAAGGGCGTTGATCTCGGCGTGCTTCCAGCTTTCTGGGAAGGTTGCTGTCTCGAAGGAACAGTTGATTGTTTTCCGGAGGTGGGGCGCGATGGTTGCGCTGGCTTTGTTGAAGACGTGGTGAGGGCAGGGGTCCGATGGGGATCCGGAGTGGATGGAGTTCATGGTTTTGATGGTGTCTTCGTCGCTGACGCTGGACCAGACGGTCAGGCGACTGGTGCGAGTGGTAGTCGCAGGGGTGGTGGACTCGGTGGTGGGTGCGGGGGGGTCGGAGTTGAAGCTGTCGTGGATGTCGGTGATCTTGCGGTGGAAGAAGGTGGCCAGGGATTCGCACAGGTCTTGAGGTGGCGGGATGTCGTTGGTGTTGGAGCTAGGGTTGGAGAGTTCTTTCACGATGCTGAAGAGCTCTTTGGTGTTGTGTGCGTTGTTGTCTAGGCAGTCCTTGAAGGCGGTCTTCTTGGCGGTCCTGATGAGTTGGTGGTGTCTGCGGGTGGCGCTCTTGAGGGCTGTGTGGTTGTCTGGTGTTCGGTCGTGGAGCCATTTCTTCTCCAGCTTCCGACAGGTGTGCTTGGAGATCCGGAGGTCCTCGGTGAACCAGGCGGCTTTCTTGTTGGTGTGGTTGGTTGTAGAGGTCTTGAGAGGGGCGAGGGTGTTGGCGCAGTCGTTGATCCACTGTGTGAGGTTGGTCGCAGCGGTGTCTGGGTCGGTGGGTGGTCTCAGGGCGAGGGCGGTAGTCAGTTGGTCCTCGGTGACCTTGCCCCAGCAGTGGCGTGGTAGCTGTTGGGTGCGATGGTGTGTGGTGGGTTTTCTGAAGGTGAAGTGGACGCATCTGTGGTCGGTCCAGTGTGGTTCGGTGGTGTGGTTGAAGGAGACGTGGGGGCTTGCGGAGACGATGGGATCGAGCGGTGCTCTGGGCTCTATATTGGTATCTCAACACTTGATGGCGGATGGGTACATTTGGTATTTATTATGACCACCGTACCCTGTTTGAAGATCCTCTCAATTAATCTGAAGGGTCTTAATGCTTCTAACAAGCGCCGTCAACTCTGGGCATTGTCTTCTTGCAGGAGACACACCTCCTGAGGAAGGATACACACCGCATGGCTCACCCTAAATACCCCCTTCAGTGTTGGGCATCTGCACCTACGAAAACAGCTGGGGTGGCTATTCTCTGCAGGGCAGGTATTCGCCAGGGAGCGGCCCGAGCGATTCGAAGCAAGGAGGGTATATTTCTTAAACTAGCGGTCCGGGTCGGGGTACAGATGCTTACTCTCTGTAACATTTATGCTCCCAATCAAACACAGGACCTTTTTGTCAGAGAAATTCTATGGGAACAGTTAACGCAAGATGACCATCAGCTTATACTTGGGGGCGATTTAAATCTGGTGTGGGAGGCAGGACTGGATTGAAGTGCTAGTATATTTCATGGGTCTGGGGCCATGTCTGCTTCTTTGAAGAAAATGTTTACTGATGTCAGATTAGTGAATATTTGGCGCTATCACTCCCCTGCTACACAAGATTATTCATACTACTCACATGTCTTTCGCTCTTATTCCCGCATTGATTACTTGTTTGTCTCCCATTCCCTGGTGCGCAATGTTTTATCTGCTTCTATGTCAGATATCTCCATTTCAGACCACGAACACTTGGAACTGCTACTACACAACCATGCACACCGCTTGCGGCACCCACCCCGCTGGCGACTTCCCCCTCACGTCCTTCGCGACCCGGTAGATGTGGCTGAGCTCCACGAAACTATCGCATCATATTTTTTGTCTAATCTTCCAGAAACAACATTCCCCATGGTCTGGGATGCCTATAAAGCCACTATTCAGGGTCTAATAACTCCCATAGTGATACCCCGGGCCTGGGAAGCCCGTTTGTTTGAGGATAACTAAGGCACATATTGCAAAACTTTAACTAGATGATGGTACGTGTGCTACCACTGAAACTACTAAGCTAAAAGCATGTCATGACTATTACAATTCTCTCTATGCACAGGAGACTCCCAACTCGACCCATATCCAAGCGGTCCTGGAGGAGTGCAGGTGGACCCCGATAGATGGGCAACTTGCACAGCTTCTTGAAGACCCACTCTCACTAGACGAGCTTACTAGTGCATTGAAAGATTTACCTCTCTGCAAATCTCCAGGCCCGGATGGTCTTCCGGTCACTTTTTATCGCACTTTTCTTCAGCAGATACAAGATCGCCTGCTACGCCTTTTTAACTCTTTTACAGATGCTAGTAGTCATTCCACTTCTATGGCACTAGCCGAAATTGCACTGCTCCCCAAGTCGGGTAAGGATCCCACATTGTGTTCCTCATTCCGCCCCATTGCACTCTTGATATCTAACAACAGTGTCTCATAATGGGATTCAATGGAAGGACAAGTTATTTGAACGCGAACCATATCAACAAATAACGGAGGAATGAATCGATACAGAGAGGACACAGGGAGACCAAGAATGCAGGAGAGAGTTGTATTTTCAACACAAGATAGACATATTAAGTCATATGTACATATCATATAAGTTTAAAAGCACTGCGTGACACTTAGTGAAAGTGTAACCTACAAAATACTGTGCACAAGTGCTCGTGGAATTTGTGACGGCGCAAGTGACACATCAAGTGGTATATACAGCAGTGAGAAGGCGCAACAAAAAGAGCAATGGTACATTGGTTATGTCAAAGTTTTAGGGCATTTACACAATTGATGAAGAAATTATAAAGGAACATTAGAGCAAATGCTGGCCGGTATGAGTCAGGCGGCGAGTGGTGTGTGACTCATACCGGCCAGCATCCTACTTTGGACCACCTCCCGACGATTTAATCGCCTCCTCAAATCTCTTCCATTGATTGCATCCTCCCCCAATAAACACTCCCTCGGACCTGCCCGTACCCCTACTTGGCCGGTGCCTGCCGTTTCCTGCCCTCCGGCTCCGTAATTCACTGCCCTAAATATGTGTAACCAGTCCTGATGATGGCCTAGAATACTACAGGCCGAAACGCCGTCGACCTCCACAGCGTTATTTCTGGCGCATTGTATCATGGGCATTTGCTCTAATGTTCCTTTATAATTTCTTCATCAATTGTGTAAATGCCCTAAAACTTTGACATAACCAATGTACCATTGCTCTTTTTGTTGCGCCTTCTCACCGCTGTATATACCACTTGATGTGTCACTTGCGCCGTCACAAATTCCACGAGCACTTGTGCACAGTATTTTGTAGGTTACACTTTCACTAAGTGTCACGCAGTGCTTTTAAACTTATATGATATGTACATATGACTTAATATGTCTATCTTGTGTTGAAAATACAACTCTCTCCTGCATTCTTGGTCTCCCTGTGTCCTCTCTGTATCGATTCATTCCTCCGTTATTTGTTGATATGGTTCACGTTCAAATAACTTGTCCTTCCATTGAATCCCATTATGAGACACTGTTGTTAGATATCATGTACTGCCCCAGTCTCACTATGGTATATGGGCTACCTCCTGTGGTCTGATACTGTCCATTGCACTCTTGAACACGGACCTAAAGCTTTACACCAAAATTCTGTCCAAACGCCTTGACTCCTATTTGCCAGGGCTCATTGAACTCGATCAGGTTGGCTTTATCCGGCACCGACAGGGTGCAGATAATGTACGGCGAATAGCACACCTGGAAGGGAAGGCCCACCACTGGGATATACCTGCTTGCTTGTTGTCACTCAATGCTGAAAAAGCATGTGATCGAGTGGGTTGGGACTTCCTACGGGCAGTCTTACAGAAGATAGGGCTGGGGCCTATGATGGTTTCTAGGATTATGGCGCAATACACCTCCCTTCAAACCCTGGTCCGGGTCAACGGTCAACTTACGGGTCCTATACATGTCCACAGGCGTATCAGATGGGGATCCCCTTTATCCCTTCTAGTCTTCGCGATTGTTTTAGACCTCTCGCCATGCTGATCCGTCAAACACCAGACATCAGTGGTATCATTCATGGAGGAGTAGATCCCAAATAGCCCTTTTCGCAGAAGATCTCCTTCTTACATTATCAAAACCGCATACTTCCCTGCCGGCACTTCATATTCTACTGCAATCTTTCAAAGTCGCCTCTGGCCTTAAAATCAATCGTGCAAAATCTTGGGCCTTAAATCTTACAATTCCTGTATCTGAGATTCCTGTGCTTCAGTCTCTTGTTCCATACCAATGGGCCCCTCATTCCATTAGCTATCTTGGACTTAATCTAACCTCCACTCTTAGCACGTGGTCGAAAGCAAACTGGCAAGAATGTAAAACAGCAGTCACTTGTAAATCCCTACCTATATCATGGCTGGGGCGTCTGAACGCGGTTAAAATGTTGGTGCTGCTGAAAATATTATACTTATTCCAAACATTGCCTACTCCTTTACCACAAAGCCAAATCCAGCACCTCCAATGCAAGCTTACTACCTTTATCTGGGGAGGGAGGCGGTCGCGTTCTTCCAATAAATTACTCATGCTACCAGCGTGTCCTAACCTGATGGAATATTACTGGGACTCGCATTTACGCTACATTTCAGAGTGGGTTGTGCGGGAGAGTGAGAAGGTCTGGTTACTTATGGATATGGCTGTGGCATGCCGAGCTCTGTGGGATCTTGCTTGGCTCCCACGGGAGGCTCGACCGCGTAGTGCCTACATTGCCATACCCACAAAAACTGTGTTGGATCTATGGGAGAAGCTTGCACTGTCCAGGGGCCTCACCTCCTTTCAATCACCCAACACCCCCATTGCTCGTAACCCACATTTTCCAACCGCCCTGCAGCCCCATTCCTTTCTAGCTTGGTCGGAAGGAGAATTTCGAATACTCTGGGACCTTTTCATGGAAGACCCTTCAAATCTTTCGAACAATGCAAACGGAAATTTCACCTTTCTGAGGGCAAGAGATTACAATATCTCCAGCTCCAGCACTGGGTACAGGCATCGTCTGCTGTCCAGGGAGCCACTCGCCCTTTCACTCCCTTTGAACTGCTGGTTCATTCTGATGACGGATCCAGGGGACTGATATCCCGCACGTACCAAGTGCCCTAACATGCCCCCCAGATCACTCCACATACCTACCAGTCACAATGGCAATCCATTAGTCCTGATGAAATCACACACAAACAATGGAAACAATTATGGCGTGACATGCCAAGGGTATTCCGCAGCATGCCCCAGAGAGAAACCGCCAACAAAGTTATGATACAATGGTATTACACTCCCCACAGGGTACATACAATGTTCCCTAACTCTTCTCCTGTTTGTTGGCATTGTGCAAGCGCTATTGGGTATTTTCTTCACATTTGGTGGCACTGCCGGCTACTGGCCACTTACTGGAAGGATATTCTCAGTCACATTACACAGGTGATTGGCTACCCCATACCTGAAGCCCCGACCATACTTATCCTGGGACTCAAACCTGCAAATGACGCACGCAGATTGGCGCTTAATCTCGCACATGCTTGGTGCAGCTAAACAGACAATAGCGGTGTACAGGAAGAAGGCTGAGGCGCCCCCAGTGACTGTGTGGTTCACTCGCCTGTGTTATACCATGGCGATGGAACTCTTTACGGCGCGGCTTCAATCTTCATAAGACCAAATTTGCAAACACCTGGCAACCATTAATAGATTACTTCTGCACAATTGAACATGCCAATCTTCAGCCACCGAAGCTTCGGGCCTTACACCTCATTGAGGTTAATATACTCCCTTCCTGCACAGACGGACTTTGGGGGCTGAACAGAGATAGCACTTAATCATTTTCCCACATGGCTCTGGACATCTGCACAGACATGACTTCCCATGGGTCCTCATTCACCTTTGGCTCTTCCCTTCACAGGGGTTCTCCTCCTTACTGTGGGATATCTTCCTTCTTCTGCTTCTGTCCTGCATTGGTATTTTTCCCTCTTTCTTTGCACCATTTAGCCTCTTTTCACATGTTCACTGCTCTCGGCCTTGTACGATATCTTTCCACATGTTAAAGATTTGAGACCTGCAACTGCTCCGTATTTTTGTGTAAATGTATCAATATCCCCGGGATCCTAATGCTGTGCTCTTTGAAAATGTGGTCTTGTTTTTACCCTTGCCCTTCCAATTTCTCTCCTTTTTTCCTCTTCTTTTTTGGTAATGTTTTTCCTTCCTTTTTTCTTTTCTCTATGCTTGTTGTTGTATTGTTTCAACTTGTATTTTCAATAAAAAAAGAAGGGACACGTGTTGTTTCACCTTAGACAATGTTGAGGTTTTAGGCCAACGTAGTCATAACTTCCAGCACTATAAGTTGTTATCACCCCCGAGTGTTGTTTCTGCGCATATCGTGGGTTGGGCCTACTGATCCTAAACCCGTAGGTGTCACCCAGAAAATGAGCCTGGCATCCGTCAGTGTTTAACAGCCACATTAACCACCCCTTTTGATTGGTACCTGAAGAATTGTATGAGCCATTGTGAAGCATTGTGTCTGGTGTTTCCTCCTTGAATTTGTGAATTGATGCCAGTTCGCAAACGTGGAAATGTTTGGTGCGTTTAAATCCTTTATCTTGGCCATGCCAAGACGAGAAGTTTGCTGCACAGTTTTGTTTAGGAAAATCATTTGTTGTAGTATAAGGCATGCTCTAAATAAAGCCTCCTTCCCCTGAACCTGCCAATCCTTTGTGCCCGAATGGATTTCAAATCAACATTGTCATTCCAAAAGTCAAACCTTTGTACAGACTGCTAGGAAATAAAAGATGCAGAATAAATCCGCTTAGTGTCAGTGAGCCTAGTTTTCTGAGCCCGTAAGGGTGTGAGTTTATAGTAATAAAACTCAGGGTCAGCTGGATTGTGACAAGGAAAAATATGCAAACTTCTGTGCAAATGCTATTTAGCTACCCTGTGGTGATGTAGGGCTGTGTTCCCAATGTGTGTAATTAAATAATACACATAGAGTGCTTGCTGTATGCAGGAAATTGTGACCATAATGGTGAAAACAGAACATTTCATCATAATTAGCCTTGCCCTCATACATCGCATATCCAATACAAATAGTTGAATGCTGCAGATCATGTAGCATTTCATGCACGGTATCAATGTCCCAATCATCCAAGATAGTATAAGGAGTGATAAAGTCATGCAGAGAAATGTTAAACGCATAAGGAATTTGAATTAATTCAGTTGGTCCAAATATATAATTTAATACCTTATTCCAAACAATTCCTTGAGGAACCGGAAAAGGAGAAATGTTCACCAGGGAAATGTCTCTTTTCACTTTGTGCGATAAAGCATGGGGTGGTAAAACCAAGTTTACCAGCTCAACAGCAGAGCTTTCTCGGAGGCAGTGTCTGTTCAGGATCAAGAAAAAGACTGTCACAAAACCAATCCAAATGTAGAGAAAAAGTAAAGAAATAGTAATCCAAATGTACATCAACGGCGGGATAAAGTATGTCTTTGGCAGCCAAAAGTATAATTCACGCAGTCTATCTCTGGTGGGTCAGATGAATCCGAAGAAAAGTCATCATAGTCGATAAAGTAGCCGGAAGCTGTTCGATCTATTTGTGCCAGCTCTGTAGGCATTGTAGAGCTGGGAGTTGACTCCTGTGGTGGTATGTTTTCTGTAGCTCCCATCTTTGTCTGTTTGCTGAATTGAAATCTGAGTTTCTGTGCATGTTTGTAAGACGTTTGTTGATGTTACAGAAAGAAGTGATACTTCAGTGTTAGCTGTTCCCAGTAGAGGAGAAGAAGCTCCATCGTTGATCAAAGCTTCCATAGGGACTTCCTGTAGGGTAGTGAGAGGAGGCAGGTAACTACCTAGGAGCCCTCTTGGCCTACTGTGTATTACCGGCCACATAGTGTGGTTTGACGAGATCTATTGACACACATCTCTTGTTTTTGCAGCGAGCAAGGGGTGGGAGATGGACAGTTTTCGTACCTTTAACGGCAAGGACAGGTATAGGCACTCTGTAAGATTGTCCAAATTCCTCCTTAACCACTATCTTCTCCCAGACTAGCTCACCAATCTTGGGGATACGTGGAGGAACGTTTCCGCTGGATGTTGCTCTGAGGTTCTCGAAAGTTGTAAAACATCCAAACGCTCATTAGTGTCAAGCGGTGCTACTACCGCCACTGTACTGTGACAGTCGAGGTCGGGAACTCAAATCTTAACCCCAAACATGATCTCATAGGGAGTCTAACCACCCAGGGATTTTTATTCAGATTGTTTAGGGCTCTCTGGACCCCATAGGTGATGAACCCAACTGCGACCTGAACCTAATACACTCACTGTTAAAGACTGCTTCAAGTCCCGGTTCTTCCTTCAACTTCTGTATTTTCTTCTGGATTAAAGGGGGAGGAGTACACCACAGTCGCACCCAATTTTCCCTTGTCTCTGTAAGCCCTGGAGGCAGATGCTGGGCCGTGATCCAAATGAAATGGGACTACTGCATATGTCCCAGTAAAGACTTGCAGATCTTTTATAACAGTTTGTGCGTCAGCCGATCGCTGTGGCCCAACCCATAGGAATTGAGAGCAGGAATCCACTGCTACCAAGATGTACTTGTAAGCCCCATCAGATTGTAGAGGGCCCCAGTGGTTCAAGTAAACACAAGATAGAGGATTGTCTGAGCTCAATTGAGGTGTCTGTGGTGGAGGCGCTAAGGTTTAAACCTACATTTGCTGTCAGATGTCACATTTGAGGACTCAGTCCCTGGTCTGTTCGTATAGACCTTGCCACCAATAGCGTTGTTGCAATAATGAAATTGTAGCTGCCACCCCTGTGTGAACAGATGCTAGACCTTTATGCACTGGTAGGATTAAACCTAACCTGCAATCTAAATTAGATACCAATCGATCCTCCACTCCGGGAATCTGAGCAAATGGACTGTTTTACTCTTTTACTAGGTCTGTCTCCCATCTCGTGATCTCTACCTAGTCTTCCTCAATAACTTTTGGTAACTCGCGCTCCTGTTCCCTTGGAGTCAAGTTTGTGAGTCGTTGGTGTACAGCCAACGCTGCTGCTTCCCCTTTAATGTTAGTCAATGTTATGGCAGATACTGTTGCAAAGAGGCCCATCAGTTTCATCTCTAAATCCTGGACAGGGGCTGCCCCGCACTCACATTGGATCTGTTAAACACCTCTGGTGAAAGAGCTAATAAGGGTGTACCATGTGTTCTGGTATATACTGCACCAAGACTGTACTCCAAGTGTTGCCATCCCCATTGGCAAGCATACTGTGAGAATTCTGTGTTTTTCCTGAGGTCCTGTATGGGGAAACTGCTCTAAGCTGGTTTGTTTTTTGTGCAATCCAGACTGGAATTTCCTCCCTTCTGATAGGTATTTAGCCATGACTGTATCAGTGGTTTGTGGATTAAATCCAGGTGTAGCCAATTGTGGTTGTGCAGCTTGAGTAGCCCTTGCAGGGCTCACATGACAATTTGTGTTACATCTATGTGTTTTAACTAGATCTGTATATAGCATATGTAGCATATGTAGCACTCGAGCTGTCAGATTGTCTATATCTGGATAAGATGTGTAACTCGCTTAGACTAGCCATGTTGCTCTCTGATTTGTAAGGGGCCCTTGTCTAGCATTATTGTTTGTATGTGGTAGGGCACCTTCAAACCAATCTTGATGCTCTTGGTAAGTTAGTGATATTTCTAGTGCGTCATAAGCTGTGTAGTTGTTAGGAACTGGGTCTGCGGTATATGTGTGAAACAGTCTTGTAGTTGTACTAGCTGCTGGGAATGTAACCCATTAATAAAATATCTTAGTTTTAAATGCTTTGTGGGCCTCAACCGTGAATGTAATGTCTCCCCGTCTGTGGCAGACAACGTTGTAACGCATTTGTGTAACTGCATGTATACAGTTAGCTGGTATGTTAATTGCTGGCTTGTCCTCAGACATTTGAATATGTGGAATCAGAGAGGGTACCTTTATTGGACAATCCATTGAAAAGTTCAAGTTTCAACAATCACCAGTCAATATATAGAGTTTACTTACTTGGCTGAGGAGGATTTTTTCCCGAACACCAAGGACATCTCCTGTGGGTAGGTGAGTAGGGGTCTATGGGTATACAAAGATAACTATTCAGGCGATCCATTAAATAAGAACCCAAGCTAGGACGTTGGTGGCGCCATATCGTATGGCTCATACGTTCCCAAGTAAAACTGTGCTTTTGTTGGACAACATAACCATCAGAATTGTGCGAGATTGATTCTACGCACACCATCCTAATATGTTGACCGAAGTCCTGCTAGCTAACTGTGCACCATCTGTACCCCTAACCTTACAGGGTAACAAATGAATCTGCAACCTCAGAACATGACAACTCTGACTCCCCAAGGAAATTGTGGTAACAGATCTAGAACCCTTTCACTTAGTTACTTATGCATACCCTAAGAGATGCACAAAAAATACACAGTACAGCTGTTCAATATTTAAGCAAGAGAAGGAAGCAGAAAAATGTGATGAGCATTACAAGAATGGTGATAAAGGTGAACAGTATAACCATCTTGCTTATTAGAGAGAATATATGCTTGCATACAAGTACTGTAATATAGTGTACTCCTACCTAGCGCATCCTAACCTATCATGTCTAGGGTGAGTGAATCTGCCAAATCCCTGTAGGGTGATCTAACTCCCCATCACCTGTGGGTTAGTTTCATCAAGTTGCCCATCTTTTTGTAGAGCTGGACAGCATCCCTCACATGAGGTAAACAGGAATCAGCTGAGCTGGAATTCCGGCATGGATTGACCTCTCGGTGCCAGAGAAATGCTCCTCTGTCCAAACCAAGGCTTCATGTTGTTTATATAATAACATCATCCATATTACCATGATGAAGCTCCAGCTAGTTTGCTACTGCTTATTCTATTGTGATAGGCCTGTCACTGACTGGCCAAAACAAATCAAAACATCTTGCATAATACACTTAGCCCTTGTTCAAGGTGTTCTGGTACAGTGCCTATAAAATGGTTGCAAAACTGAGTTTGTAGAATAATATCCTGTATTTGCATGCAAATGAATGTGTGTCTAATGTGTTGTTCAGGGAGAGAAAGCAACTTAAGAACGATAGCATGTAAAACGGCGTGTCCTAACCAGACCTACTATAACCACTTGACAGTAGGCAAACTGTTAGCAAATTTCAGCCACCGAACATGGTAGACCTAAATTGCTTTTGCTTCACCAGCAGATGGCTCCAATACATCTATGATTTTCCACAGGAAGATAATTAGGCCTGGCGGTAAACTCCGCTTCGTTCGCGGAGTTTGCAGAGTTATTTGCGCTCTGCGGAGTGCAGAAAACTACGCTCTGCGTAGTGCAGTGGAGATTTATCCCCGCTCGCACTCACGAACGGTAAGTTGGCGAGCGAGAGCTGCCGCTCGGGTAGAATTTCTACTGCACTGCACACCGCCACTTGCGGAACTCCGCTGAGTTTTTTGTCACTTCGCGGAGTTCCATGTAGCAAAACTCTGAACTACACACAGGCCTGGACACGATAGCAACATTATATCAAAGTTTGCTTAAGAAATTGCTTTTCTCTCGTATAGTAAGTAGCTATGTTTTAGGTCTGCAGACTTATATATAGCTCAGCACTAGATTTTAACTGACAACTCTTATATTTTAGGTGAACAGGGTAGCAGTAGAAGAAGACTAGCAAATGCCAAGTCAACTGTGATTGTCAACCACAATACTACTGAGGAACTTTCAGAATCTACAGATGATGATGATACAGACAGCAGTAATGATGAACACGAGGAGAATAAAAAAGCACCCATTGAATTAATGGCAGAGGTATATACGTTTAACTTCATAGCCTTGCATATTATTTAACTCGATGTATGGATTCTCTGCTTAATTTTTTTACATTGGTGAAGAACTGGGTTTCTTGATGAGATTAGAGAGTAATTTACTTATCACTTGCATCCGATAACAGAAAATACTTTTATTAATTTGAAAAATTTCAAATGTTTTGCTATTGTTTAGGACTGGTTGATAATTGGCAGCGCATTTATTTTAATTGTAGTGAGCTCCTTTGTTGTTTACATATGTTGGTGTAATTACTCATGCTTACACTGTGGGACATATACACAAACCACATTTCTTTGGTATATTTGTAAATCAAATAGTACTATTAAAGTACAAAAAAATACTATTCACAAGCATAGAAGTGTAAATATCCACCAATACATCTCCTAGCTTCTCTTTTTGGGGGAAGCTTGCACATGTAAGTTTAATACTTAGTAGAAAATGTGGTAGGGATAAGGGGGAGTGGCTGGAAATAGGGGCATACATACTACTAAATGGGAGGGGTTTATATAGTGCCATGCGCACACCCACAAAAGAGTAAGCACCTGATATAGACTTTGGTGGAGGAGAATACACTGTCCACTGTATTACGATCCCATTATATCCTATGGAGATCATAATACGTTAGAAGTGATATCCATCACGTTGAGGGGCTGCCCTTGAAGCTGAGCTCCTTGCCAGGTAGATGTTCAAGGCCCTCCTCCACCCGCAGTCTCTTGCCTGCGCTTCATCCCTGGTGGTCTAGTGGAAGAGCACCCTACTTTTCTGCTATTCCACTCTACTCTGTGGCCTATGCACCCGTTTTCTCTTTTTGCTCTTTATGTTTGGCTCTTTCTCTTTTTACTCTCTCTGCCTTGCTCTTTTCCTTTCTTGCTCTCTCTTCCTGTGCTCCCGGCCGCTCCTGCCCCCGCAGCACCTCCCCCCCCAGTGTGTTGCTCCCACCTCCGAGCTGATCGCCCTCCCCTGACCCCAACTCAGTGGTGCTGCTGTGCCAAAGGCAAGCCCGTCTGCGCCCGTTCGCAACCCGACCGCGACCAGCGCCAGGACCCTGGTCCTCTGACCCCCGGCCATTCCGACCCCAGCACCCTCCATGCTCTCAACCCCATATGCAGCAACAACTGCCAGCTGTAGACGCCCAGCAACATCCAAGGCCCGATCTCCTGCGGACACTGCAGCCGCACCTTTAGCCACCTCCAGACCCCAGCAGTAGCCCCCAGCCTACCAGACGCAAGCGCGCAAACAACTGAACTGCATCCTCAACGTGCGCTCCTTGCACAGACACGCCATAGAAATCTGAGACCTCCATAACACTCCAACGCCCAACGTCGCCTTCCTCACAGAGACCTGGACCAACTCCAGGTCCGTACCAGGCATTGCAACCGCCATCCCCGACGGATACAAGATCCTGAGAAAAGACAGCCCCCACCCGCCCATGAGGAGGCCTTGCCATCATCCATAAAAGCTCCCCCCGCATGACAACCATCGATAGGACAATGCATCGCCCTCCATGGAGCACATCCACTTCCATATCCAGACCAAACCCAGAACACCGCTTTGCGGAATCCTCGTTTACAGACTGCCTGGCTCCCGAGCTCCGTTCACCAACGTCATCGCCGAACTCATCGCACCCCATGTCCTCCACAGACTACATACTACTCGAAGGCCTAAACTTCTACCTGGACAACCACGATGACACCAACACCACCGCCTTCCTAGAAAATCTCACCAACATAGGACTGAAGCAACTTGTCCCGCCCCCCCATTCACACAGCAGGACACACATTCGACCCTGTCTTTGCAGGAGGAAACAACATCTTCTCCACCCACACCACGGAACTGCTCTGAACTGACCACCACTGCATCCATTTCTCCTTTAGAAAACCCACTGCACACAAGCACGCGCGCCGGCTCCCACGCAGAATCTGGAACAAAGTCTCTAAAGAACAACTCACCTCCGCCCTCACCTGCTCTCCACCCCCAACTACGACAGACGCCAACACCACAGCAAGCAACCTCCACCAATGGAGCGCCAACTGCACCAACAAACTCGCCCTCCTCCAAAAGACTACAAGACGACACAACAAGAAAGCAAACTGGTTCACCACGGCACCCCAAGAATCCAAGCGCTCCTGCTAACGACTGGAAAAGACCTGGAGAAACAGCAAAACTCCAGAAACATGCACCGCCTACAAAACAGCCACCACAGCACACCACAATCTCATCAAATTCACAAAGAAAAACTTCCTCCAAGACAGAATCTCCTCCAACGCCCACAACTCCAAGGAACTCTTCTCCATCATACATAAATTTGACAAACCCAACAGTGAAACAACAGACATCCCCCCATCCATCCCGAGATCTCTGCGACAGACTCAGCTCCTTCTTTCCCCTCAAGAACAAGACGCTGTACGACAACTTCAACGACCAAGACCTCTGCACCGCCTCAACCCCCATCCCCAGTGACGCTACCGAACAGACCCTACTTACTTGGACCCCACCCACGACAGAAGACACCCTAAAGACCATGAAGAAAATCCACTTCAGATCCCTGCCCGCCACACATCTTCTACAGGGCCGCCACAGCCATTGCACAGGAGCTATGCCGAATCATCAACTGCTCCCTCGAGACCGACACATTCCCTGACACCTGGAAGCGCGCCAAAGTCAACCTCCCTCCTAAAGAAACTCTCCTCAAACCTGACAGACCTCTTGAACTTCAGGTCCATCTCGCTGCTTCCTTTCCCAGCCAAGGTCATCGACAAAGCTAGCATACTTCATCAAAGCCAACAACATCCTAGACAACTCCCAATCCAGATTCCGCAGCAACCACATTACTGAGACCGCCCTCCTCGCCGCCACGGGCGACATGCGCGCCCTCCTCGACCAAGGCCAAACCGCAGCCCTCATCCTCCTGGAACAATCAGCAGCCTTCGACACTGTCTCCCACCGCACACTAGCCACCAGATTCCACGACGTCAGGATCCAAGTAAAGGCCCTAGACTGTATACGCTCATTCTCACAGGCAGAACACAGAGAATAAGACTCCCGCCCTTCCACTCAGAACCGACAGAGGCCAGATACGGAGTACCCCAAGGATCCTCATCCAGCCCCACCCTCTTCCAACGTCTACATGGCCCTCCAAGCAACCATCGTAACAAACCGTGGGCTCAACATCGTCTCCTACTCCGATGACACCCAGCTCATCCTCTCCCTCACCAAGGAACCCGACATCACCAGGCACAACTTACAAAAATACATGAAAGTCGTCACAACCTGGATGAAGAACAGCTGCCTGAAACTCAACTCAGAGAAAACAGAAGTCCTCATTCTTGGCTCCACCTCCTCCGTATGGGACGATACTTGGTGGCCCCCTGCCCTCGGAAACCCACACACCCCGATAGACCGTACATGTAACCTCGGCATCATACTGGACACATCGCTCTCTGTTAATCGCTAGATCAAAGCCATCTCCTCCGCATGCTTCAAACTCTCTGCATACTACGCAAAATATTCCATTGGATACCCTCCGACTCCAGGAAAACGGTCACTCACGCCCTCATCACCAGCAGACTGGACTATGGCAAGGCCGTCTATGCCAGAATCAACAAAAAACTCCTCTGCAAACTCCAGACCGCCACAGCCAGACTAATCCTCGATATCCCACGGCACCACCACATCACTCAACACCTCCGTTACCTCCACTGGATCCCCGTCGAAAAAAGACGCCTATAAGGTCCTCCACAACATCGGACCACAACAGCTCAACAACCGCCTCTCCTTCCATGACCCCAAGAGAACACTTTGGTCAGCCGACTTCTCTCTGGCCATCGTCCCATGCTTCTACAGGAACAGAGCGGGTGGAAGGTCCTTCTAACTCGCAGCCAAGACCTGGAACAATCTACCCCCCTTCACCTTCAGCGTAGCCTGACACTGCACCAATTCAGAAAAGACCTCAAGATCTGGCTCTTCGAATAACCCCAATGGAGCTGCGCACACCCCCCCTCAAATCCCTCCAGCTCCTTGAGACCATAACGGGTGAGTAGTGCGCTTTACAAACCCCTGATTCATTGATTGATGTGTTGTTCTGGACTTACTACTTGTTTATTAATCTATAGAATTTTACATAGTGCAAACTCAACCCGAAGGTATCAGAGCGCTTTACATAGATGGCAAAATCACAGTTACAAGAGTTAAGCATATAATAAATACAAAAATGTAGTAGACACAATACATAGCCGCAATATACACAAGAGGTATAAGATAAACAGTAGCAGCTGCACCAGTTACATGTGGAATAAATGCATAGCCACATTATACACAAGAAGTATACAGTAAACAGTAGTAATCGCTTGAGTTGCATATGGAGTAAATGCAGTTATATGGGGTAAGCACAGATACATGGTACCAGAGTATATAGGAAATATATGGTGGACAGCAGGAAAAATTGTCCTTAAGGTTCTGGGGTAGTTGGGGATTGGCAGGGCAGTCGACAAGTGGAGGAGACAGGGAGCCGAAAAACCGTCCTGATGGAATACTACTAATTATTTTTCATCTGTAGTAACTTACACTTGTGAATTTGGCTCCACACCCTTTTTCAAGGTGTGGGGATGTGTAAATCTACCCTTTTGAGTAACTTTTCACTCAGATTTTGTGAATAGCTAAAAGTAGTAAAGTCATTCAAAGGTGAAAGAGTAAATTTACACATGTAAATTATTCACAAGTTTATGTTACCGCTTTGAATAGCCCATGTCTCTTACTGCAATATGTTATGCTCCTTAAGTGCTGAGTACCCACATAGTCTGTTGCTACTTAATGCCCCTTTTTTGTCACACTCTGTTCATCCATTCACTTGTGATGCCTACTTTTGTCTCAGTCTTTCCCCTCAGTCTTTCTTAGTGCTCAAATATTCGCCCCTAATGCTGTTCCAGTCCAATTAAATGGTCTCAATTAGAGGCCATGTTCCACATAGAGTGAAACATAGCCGCATTAAGCTGAACTCTTCCTAAGGAATATCCTAGTTCCATTTCTCACTTTTATCTTATTTCACTGATTCTTTTAAGCACTTATCATGTATGGGTTTTGGTACAAAATCAAAGAATGGATGTCTCTTGTAAAAGTCAGATTAAGATCTTCTGATACAGCATATTATTAGGCTCAGGCTAGCCACTTTTCTAGAACAACTGTTTTATAATTTTCAAAGTGTTCAAGTGAATGCATGTTCTGTCTGCTGACTTTGATGTACCTCAATGTGACATGCTGTCCTTCAATATCTGTTTTTGCAATATTGCTATATTTTTAATGTAATTCTTTTAGTTGTTCATTCTTTTTCTTCTCACTATGCTTATCCCCCAAGGAACCTAAAGATTGCTAATTTTAGACTTTCCAGTTTTTAGGTCTCGTCTGGCGTTGCAGCACATGCGCTGCTCGCACTGAGAGAGATATTGTGGATGAGTAGATTTCAGAAGGGGACTTGAAGCCCCGCCCATCCTTTTCATTGGGTCGCGTCAGCGTTTATGCTAAACGCTGCCTTCCCATTAAAAAGGATGCTTTTTCGTTGCAACCCTTTCCCCTTTTCGTCCGGCCCATCCGTACTGGATCGCCTGCTTCACGGCTGTCGTAAAGCAATTTCTTATCTAAAGGAGACGTGTTATCTAAACAATCCGTGAAGCAAAGGATCCAGTCCGGATGGGCCATCTCAAAAGGAGGAAGGGCTGCAGGCAGGCACAACGCGCATGGCGCGCTTTCACTTTCCGATTCCATTGCGTGGCGACAACTTATTCTTCTTAATTGCTGTCCTGTGGAATCGGGCCTAAATATTCATGTGGTCAGACGGAGGATTTAAATAGTTTCCGGAGACAGTCGGCTGCTAACACGGTGAGTTGGCGGACTGTAAATGGCTGATTTTCTCTGAATGATGTAACCTTTACAGCAAACCCGTTGAGTAGAGGCACCCGTGGAGTGTGCTGGTGGGGTTTATGCGAGGCAGCAGTGCGCCTGCCACTAGAGAGCCATAGGGCAGGGCCGCCCCCTTAGCGTCACCCTAACTGAATACAGGACCCCGCCGCCGCATCCCTCCACCCCCCTCTACTGTGCGTGACCCTCTTATGAGATAACGCGCCAGAGTGTGTCTGGGGCTATCACAAGAGACCTATATGGATCTATAGGCGGCTTCAGCCTTCCTCTGGTCTGCTGGCCACACAACCACCCTCCTGGGGTCAGGCCAGTCCAGCCGCGGTCAGCCGTGGGCCGTGAGGGTATTGTCTCGTGGAGTCACACGCGCTGTGCACATCACAAGAGTCTGGCTGGCTCTCGCACTCCCACCCACACTGGACCAAAGCCTTTGGTGTACTGACTCTACTGACCCACACTTGGGTGGGCTGTGGAAGATGAAGGCAGCTCATGGCGTGACTGGACTCACCCCTTCCACAGGGGCAGTGTGTGAAATCAGTGCATAGTGAGGAAATGCGAGTGACAGCAGAGCAGCAGGGCCACTATGGGAAAGCTGGAGACCTGGGGGGCTTTACAGGAGTGTACCTCGAGGCGAACCCTTTTGGGAGTCCAGCGAGCTCTAGCCCTCACTTGCCTGCCCGGTGGGCACCGTTCACATGCTCTCCCTTCCTGCCATTTGATTTTCAACTTCTATGTTCTTTATTACATTTAATTTATTTTTGTATTCCTGTTTATGTACACTGCTCCAAAAAGGTATGGCTGCGCTGTATCAAACACACCTAAATAAAGAGGTCCTGTTTCCGAAAAAGTCTACGAAATCTCAGCAAATAAACCGAGATGTGATCTCCCCGTTACCATTGTGGCCCTGTGGACATGCTGTTCATGCTGCCCTGCCCGCAGGGTAGGGATGCTTCGCGAGGCACGCCCAGAGCTCCACCCAAGCCACCCTCGGCAGGGCGCGCCCCTGGATAGCATCAGCCCCCTGGGATGTCTCTGGCGCCCTGATATGATCCACATTTATGTAAAGTGCCTGAAAATGATGGGGGGGGATGTTGTGAGAGTGAGACCAGTGCCTCTGATCCGCAAAGGAATGCGCCCATGCTGCAACCCCACCATCTTTGAACATTTCAGAACACGTTGGTTTCAACATACCAGGCCATCATATATACATTACTGCATTAAAGCTACATAATTGTTTGGTGATGTCACAAACCATCACTGTGCCGGTGAGCAATAAAAGGGAAATTTCTGTGGTACACTCAGCCTATGCATGCAGTACACAAGGACGATCAGTGCCAGGAATAAGCCTTTATTTTACACATTAACCACTAGAAAACAGTAAATAAATAAATCTTTTCCATCCAAAGGGGGCTACATCAGGCTACCTGACTGTGCCAGTAACAACCCTAGAACCGCACGGAGCAGGGCCCTCAGACCGAACCTGCTACAGTGCCCTGAAGCTACGTTCATAACATAAACCGCTTTACGCCTTGTCCAGCCACATGCTCGGCTCCTGCAGTGCCCCACATTTACATGCTTATGCTATGAAAGCTTGGTTATCTCTGCCCCAGCAGCTGAAAGTGGGTATGTGGCCACCGCACGCGACCTTTCCCAAAATCCTGTTCACGTGCACAGGCTCATTAAAGTGTCCTTGTGTAACGTAACTAGTGCTCATGTAAAACGCACCTACTTTACAGTATTCAACACAGCAGCAGCATTTTACTTTTAGACTGCAGTGTTTTTTGTTTTATTTCTAAACATTTAATGCCTATTGCATATGTTTGTAAAAAAACATTTAAAAATTAAACAAATATGCCCTCTTTACCAAGGCAGGGGTTGCTAATGCTTTTCTGACATTGTCTCCAATCTGTTTTCTTTAAACTGTTCTGCCTTCTCTGCCTCTCTTCTCTGTCCTCCCTTTTCTGCCTCTCTTCACTGTCCTCACTTCTCTACCTCTCTTCACTGTCCCCTGTCTCTGTCCCTCTTCGCTGTCCTCCCTTCTCTACCTCTCTTCACTGTCCTCCCTTCTCTGCCTCTCTTCACTGTCCTCATTTCTCTGCCTCTCTTCACTGTCCTCGCTTCTCCGCCTCTCTTCACTCTCCCCCCTTCTCTACCTCTCTTCACTGTCGTTGCTTTTCTGCCTCTCTTCACTGTCCCTCTTATCTTATCTTCTCTGCTTCTCTTCTCTGTCCTCCCTTCTCTGCTTCTCTTCTCTGTCCTCCCTTCTCTGCTTCTCTTCTCTGTCTTCCCTTCTCTGCCTCTCTTCACTGTCCCCCCCTTCTCTGCCTCTCTTCGCTGTCCTCGCTTCTCCACCTCTCTTCCCTGTCCTCGCTTCTCTACCTCTCTTCACCACCAATACCACCAACACCACCATAAAATACCACTACCAAGACCAACATCACCAATATTACCACCACCAACACCACCACCATCAACACCACCAATACCACTACCACCACCAATACCACCACCAATACCACCACAAACACCACCACCATTAACCCCACCACCAATACCACCACCACCACCACCAATACCACCACCACCACCACCACCAATACCACCAAACCAAAACATAAATAAAAGGCATTGTTATTTACAATGCCAATAGCTCAAACTCGTGTGAATGCGAGACCTATTGCATTGCAAATGCTTGTTATTTGCGAGTGACTGGCCCTATCTTTGGCAGACATACAAGAACATGGGGGGTTAGGGATGTCTAAGAAACTGGTGGGGTGCTTTGATACAATTACACATACGTAAATCCATATGGACCCCACTGACCATGGATAAATTACTTTATATTCAATAGAACATGGTATAGCCATGGTCCAAGTAAGAATTAATCATATATTTTAGAGGCAGTTGCACATATAGAATTTACAATAGAGCACGTATAAAGTATACAACAATAGCTAAAAATTAATATTCACAATTGAATCTGCAGAGAAAGACTCTAAGAGTTATTTTCATACGTTGTAGGAATGCAAGCGAAGTGACAGTGAATTCACACTCCTTCAATCATGTTATTGTGAATACTTGTGTGATGTTACATGTTCAGCTCTGTTACGACAAATAGTAATCTCTAGGCATCCTCTCGAACAGTGCAAGATGCTATAGATTAAATCCTTCCTTGTCAACAAATGAATTATTGACCACCTTGGAAATTTTTGACAAATTCAGTTATGTCCATATTTGCAGTATATATCAGTGTTCTACACTTCCTAGTTAATAATTAGCGTCATCTTTTAACACAGCTAATTAGATCTGTTAGCTTTTCATTCTTTAGTTATGCTGATGATACTCACGTTGTTGTCAGGCTAATTCAGGTACCGACACCAAGTTTACTAACTTCACAACCTGTGTTTTGCCACCCTGAATTGAACAGACAGCAATTTCCAGAATTTTACATTTAAAACTGATTGAGGAAATGTCTGGAAGAGTCCTAGGGCTAGGCTAGAACCAATGCGTTTCACTGCATGTTCCACTCTCTCTCACTTTATCCCTATAATGCATTTCTTCCACTGAACCACTTATGACGCCCTCTCTCTATAGATATCGTCTCACCACGTAAACTGAAGAGTTTGGTTACCACCTGTTCTGGGTGGACTTTAGAGCCCATTTGTCGTATTTCCCGTTCTCGTCCCTAAATGGACCACAGCCCAGTGTTTTTAGGTCTCGCGTGGCGTTGCAAGGCAGAGCCCTGCTCCGCCTCCGCGAGAGTTTTTGTAAGAGAGGACTTTCAGAAGAAGGCTTTAAGCCCCGCCCCTCATTTCCATTGGCTGGCATGGCCTGCCATTGGAAATGAGGGTTTTCTGTGGACGCTGTTTCGCCTCCGAGTCGACTCGGTGCCTGCTTTGCGTGTGTCGCACGCAAAGCACTTTCTTATCTTTATGGGGCCATGTGTTTAGAAACACATGGCCCCATAAAGACAAGATATCGATGCTTGTTTTAACATCGCACTTTCACTTAAAGTGAAAGCGCGATGCTAAAATAAATACACTGCTGTGTGCGTAATGGCGACAGCTTGTTCTTTTTTGCTGATGCCTTCTTTGTGTCATTTTGCACTGTATTTTGGTTCAATCGGCCTGATTTTAGTTTCCTTACTGTGCGGCTGTAAGTTGGTTCTCCTGCAACGACGCTGTTGACGTGTTTCCCACAGCACCATGCGCAGGCCTCATGAGCAACACTTGCACTCTGGTGTATGGTAGTCCCCTAGATGGCTAATGGTATTATTTCGTTGTGTGTCCCTTTGCCCTTACTTCCTGCCCGCACTCCGTTTCCCTGTTCCAGGGAACACGGGTTTGTTCATCATCTGTAAGCCTCACTGACGGTGACTCACTGTCTGTCCTGAAGGTTACCGTACTTGGAAAAAAAAACTCTCACGAAACTTGCCAAAATTGGCAGCCCCTGCTGTACGCTTCCTGCTGCTTCAGAAGAGCGCGTCATTGCTTGCTTCACCCGTGTGGATTAGCACCAATGTTTAAATTCTGCTTAACATTTGGTGCTTATGGAAAACAATGTAGTATAAACGGTTGCACTTTCTGATGACGTGTTTTTCGAACTTTATCCTTCCTTTTCGGATGGACACTTTACCTCTCAACACATCGCCTGCTGCCCTGGGGAAGATAATGGTCAGCTCCTGCCACAATGCATAACACACGCTTTTCAGTGTTCATTGATGCCTTTTTCTTTGTATCTCAATTCTTTATTAATTCTTCAAAATAAGACAAATAATGATCAGTAGTCAAATATCATCACGAATTGCAAGCACAAGTTAGCTTGTGTAAGTATGGGTGTGTGCATGAGTGTCAGCGTGTGATTAAGTGGTGGGTGTGAGTGTCGCCTGTGTGCAAGTTGTGTGTGTGTCTGTAAGTTGTGTGTGTCAGCGTGCGTGTAAGCACGAGTCAGTGTGTGCACAAGTTATGGTGTGTGTGTGACAGCGTGTGTGCAAGTTGTGTGTGTGTGGAAGTATGAGTGTGTGCATGAGTGTGCCAGTGTGTGCGCAAGTTATGGTGTGCGTGTGTCAGCATGTTGTGTGTGGGAGTGTCAGCCTGTGTGCAAGTTGTGTGTGAGTGTCAGTGTGTGTGTATGTAAGCACGAGTCAGCGTGTGTGCAAGGTATGGTGCCAGCCTGCTGCATTGTGAGTCTGTCGGCCAAGGCAGGACCATGGCTCTTCCCCGGTCTAGGCGAGGAATGCGCTCTCCTCCCACATCCTCAGCCAGCCTCCTCCGACACTCCCTCCCACTCCCTCCTCCTGCAGCCTCTTCCTCCCCAGGGACAGCGGCCTTCCCTTAGCCCATCCCCAGTCGCCCCACAACCTAAACCAGCCTCCCCCGTCACTGCTCCCCACCACAGCCTCTCCCTCCCCAGGGACAGCGGCCCTCCCCTGGCCCATCCCCAGCCTGCCCCACATCCTCACCCAGCCTCCCGCATCACTGCTCCCCAGCCTCCCCATTCCCAGGGACACCAGCCCTCCCCCAGCACGCCCCAATCCGTCCATCACTGCTCTGCAACGCCTACCCTGGCACCCAGGGCGCAGGAGGAGGGGGTGCTGCACCTACCCTGGCATCCAAGGTGCTGCAAGTTGGGTTGCTGCACCTATCCTGGCCCCCAAGGTGCTGCAGGTGGGGGTGCTGTGCCAACCCTGGCCCCCAAGGCGCTGCAGGTGGGGGTGCTGTGCTGGAGGTGGGGGTGCTGCGCCTACCCTGGCACTCAAGGGGGTGGGGGTGCTGTGCCTTCCCTGGCCCCCAAGGTGCTGGGGGTGGTGGTGCTGCGCCTACCCTGGCCCCCAAGGCGCTGGAGGTGGTGGTGCTGCGCCTACGCTGGCCCCCAAGGCGCTGGAGGTGGGGGTGCTGCATGCTTACCATCTATACATTCCATCTTGCATTTTAAGATCCTTTTTTCATATTTGTATTCATCCATTTACACCCCTTTACGTTAACATAGCCTTAGCTTTACTGTACAGTTGCTATAGAAGCTTATAGTATGGTATAGTGTGCACTTTTTTCTTTAAATTATCACTCCACTTAAAAAACATACCTAAAAAACATTGCCATTTACAATGTCAATAGCTCCAACTCCAACAAATGTGAGACCTATTGCATTGCAAATGCTTGTTTCTATCTATGAATTGTATAATAGCTGCAACTCTTCCTCTTCTGGGTCGACCCTGTTTATTATTTTCTGCATGTTAACCATGCTTCCTGGTATTTGGGTCTCTGGAATTCTGGCTGGACTTCATATAGTGCTGTCTGGTAGCATACCTGTGCTTTCGGAGATTAGAACTCCTGCAGCAGTCTCTCCCTGCTAAACCATACTTTCAAGGGTTGGGCCTCTGCCACTCTAGGATGGACTCCAAGTGTTCATTTGCTGCTTAAACGTCCCTACAGATATTGGGACTCCGACAGTGTTCTCTGGCTGCTTAAACATGCTTCCTCCGCTGCCCCAGGGACAGACTCCAGCAGTTTTCCATGGCTGTTCAACAGTGCCTTGGGCACCTGTAGTATGCTAATCAACCATGCATCCAAGGGTTGTGCGTCTGTTGCTCCTGACTGGATTCTGTATATAATTTCTTGATGCTTAGCTGTTCCTCAAGGGGTTGAACTCTTGACGGTACTGGAAGGACTATGTACAGTATCCTCTGACTGTTTAGTTGAACTTCCATGGGTTCAGTATTTACCACTCTAGGAATAGCTCCAATAGTATTTGTTTTACCTGTATAACAGATGCAGCCATGCATTGGACTTCAGAACTCTCTGGCTACTTAACCATACTTAAGGGGTGGGCCTTTGCTATTCTGGCGAGCACTGCCACATAATTATCTAGCTGCTTAACTGTGGTTCAAGGATTGGGCCACTATCACCCCTGAGTAGATCCACATAGCATATCTGAAAGAGAGCTCGGAGCTTGATAAAAATCAGACCACTTTGCTGCCCTTTCAGAGGCATAAGGGCCATATAAAAGTAATAATGAAATGAAACACAGTAGAGTAGCACAGAAAGACACCCAGTGAGTGAAAGGACAGGATTTTTCAAACCTTACATTTGTACAGTTTGTGCAGGATAGATTGTGTCTGTCGATGTGTGTGAATTGTTATCTGTCAGAGAATGGTCAAACTTGTTAAGAACAAAGTGAAGGTATGCTTGATTTTTGCAATTTCTCGAGAAGGAATATCTCACAATTTTACTAGGGAATGGCACTCAAAATATAATTGGATGTTGGCAGGACGTAGGTTCAGGGGGGTGTATGGTATGGGGTGGGACACCCCCCTAAAAAAAATTTGTCATCCTTGGTCTGATAGTGTCAATCGTATCGGCTGTCTGAAGCAACAGTAACGAGTCACTGTTGCTGCAGACTGGGTAGAGGTGGGCAGCCAAAATATTGCAGAATGGAGCCAGAACCAAGCAAGGTCGGGCTCGAATCTATTTCCCTGTGTACAAGCTGAGAGATGACAACATCTGACCTCTAAAATAATGCAACAAACATCAAATAAAAATATGATGAAGTGGGTTTCAAAAGCATTTCTTTAACATGTGGATGCGTTTTACCTCATACTTAAGATTATGCCACTACATTGAGAGGCATTTAATAAAAGTGTTAGCTTTAAAACATAAACTTAGAAATAATCATGCCCTTCCACCCCCATGACAATGCCACTAGAGACTTCTGAGACTATTCAGCTGTGTCCACCCCATGTCTGTCGTAGATTCCTATTCTAGATGGAACAACATTATAGTCTGTTGAATCAAACGCAAGCAGTTTTTAAACTGAACTCAGGCATTTGAAGGTGCCTTCATTTATGATAATGAAGAAAACAGACTCACTAAAATACAATATTTGCCTAGGATCACCCTAATTGTTAAAATGTTCTGGTTTCACTCTGTGCAATTCAGCTGCTAGATGAGTTCCTTTTCTCTTGCCCTTCTCACATTCAAAGATTCCTACATTGATGGTAATTCTTGGTGCATGACAGTAGAATGTGGGAACAGGCAGACGCCAAATGGAAACTCAACTCATTTTGGGCTGGAGAGTCCAAGAGGACCTCAAGATAAGCCAGAGCCAGGCATCTGGTTTGGGATTTCAGTAGTTCGCCCACCTGTAAAAATGGCCTGGAATTACACAGCGACTTACAAAGATGTGTGTGATACGCAGGTGGGGTCGATGGCATGGATTTGATTGGACCCCTGCCCGTCACTCACTCAGCATCAGTGTGCCGTCGCAGGCCGTTAAGTGGGTCTCATACTGCCAGGTGTCAGATGCGGCACTACATTCAAAAATTTAAATTCATCCCTATCGTGTGCTAAATTCATGTCCTTACACTGCTTGAATTCCCAAAATCCACTGCAGAAAGCCTTGAGATACTCCATAACATTACATTACATTTTAACTTCATCATCATTATCCTTTATTTCCGTTCAATTGAACCATAAAAGGTACACGAAAAACATTATTTTAAAATGGAATTAAAGCTTTCAGGTTCATCTAAAAAGATCAGCATGTAAGATTACAGTGCAATTACAATACAATAAAAGTTTGAAACCCCAAAACAATGCTTTGGCAAGGATAAAATCCAATACAATTTACATTTATTTTGTAATCCCTAAGAGTATTTGTTCTTTTCCTCCATATATGATGTACTGTTTCTGTAGTTTTTTCTTGCAACATATGTCTCCTTTAGGTGAACCGACTCACCTCCAGGCATCTGGGTGAGCCAATTGTGGGTGAGTGTTCAAAACGAAACTGGAGTAAGAGCTCTGGAGATGATTCTGACGGCAGTGAGCATTTCTCACAGTGCCTGTCAGTTCGTCATAAAGGTGTTCAGACTTAATGCTCATGCAATCCTTGGCCTCTCTGCAGAGCAAACCTAGCTTGTGGCAAAGTGTGTGAAGGAGGTATACAGCAGTCAAAATATTGACCTACGACATCAACAAACATGTAGAATGGTATCAAAGCCATATAACTATGAAATATACGTACATAGGGTCAGATTTACTAACCTTTCACATAATTCAATGTAGCAAGGCATCTTGCTGTGCTGTCTGAAAGGGAGAGAACAGAAATGTGTGCTTCTGCTCTCTCATAGCACTAGTTCACTTCAAGCAGCTTAGTGCCAATGTCAGCACCCTAGCACCACAGCGCAAGGGTGCCTGTGTTACAGAGAAAATTGTATTTGAGGCATGTGAGCTGTAGATCGTATACTTGTGCATAGATCGCCACCTGCTGTTGGGCTCGGATGTTTGCACTTTGTTTTTGTCTTGGAAGAAGTCTTTGTAGACACGAGGTAGGTGACTCCTCCTTAGGACGATCGTGCGCATGGGCATCGACTCCATCTCCAGATTGTTTTTTTCTGCCATTGGGTTCGAATGTGATTTGCTGCGCTCCGGGTCGGTGTCGTTTTCGAACCCCCTTCGACGTGCGACCCCTCTCCACTCAACGGTATTGTCTCGATCGCGTTTCCTTTTCGACACGTATCTTCAAAATATATAAAATCGATGCGGGCCGTTGGGCCTATCCGTGCCGACCACGCCAGCAGTCAATGGAAAGGACACCTTTCAAAAAATGCCCCGGGTGTGGTGCTAAGTTCCCACACATGGACTTACACGAGGTTTGCAACCTCTGCCTCTCCCTGGAGCACGAAGACAAGAACTGCGAGGCCTGTTCATCTTTCAGGTCGAAAAAACCCATCCGTGACCGTCGGGCTCAATATCACATAATGTCTTGCAGCAGCAGCTCGATTCCGGACATCTTCGGAGCAGATCCCAATCTCCAGCCGGAACAACAAGCTGATGAAGGAGAGATCTCCATCTCAAAAGCCGACGGCTCCGGCAGTCACCCCGGCTCAGCGGTCCGTGAGTACCTAAACCCCTCTCCCAACCAAAACCAAACCTAGCGCTCCGGTAACACCTTCGCCCTCGGGCTCAGGCCGACACCGGCAACACATTTCAGATGCCCTGCCCTCGGGCCCGGCGATGAAACAAAAAGAAAAGCCTTCTGGCTCGGGATCGAGCCAACCCCATTCCGGTGCCGAAAAATCACCTTTGCACCGAAGTCCAAAACCAAGGAGGTGCCACGCCCTTCTTCGTCGGCGCCAAAAACAACCTCGACGCCGAAGCCCTCGGCGTCGAAACAAACAAAGGACAAGCATACGGAACTGAAAAAATCTTCGGAGCCGAGCAAAACTTCGGAGACGAAAAACACTTGGCGCCACAAACTCCTATACCAAAAGCTAAGAAGTCCAAGACACCACAGAAAGCTTCAGAGACACTGGCTAAACAACATTCTAAGTCTTCGGCACCGACAAAAGACGTTTTACCCGCACTACAACTTCCAACAGAAGCGAAAGGAGATGGGCACCAACACTACTCCACCTCTCTCTCCTTCTCCAGCTGATCCAAATCTGCTAATTTCTCCAGCACACTCCCCACAACACACATTTTTACCTCAACCACAGGATGATGAAGATGACTATAGTGATGAGGGTGGGAATAGAGATCCAGATAAAGATGATGACACAGATACCATTTCACACTATCCAGATCCTTGGGATGATTACAACACAGATCCTGACCCACACAATGACCCGGACCTGTATCCCTCTGGCCATGACCACCAGATGACAATATTGGGTTTGCGCAACTCATTAATAGAGCTGCTCAGTACCACGGGGTGCAGTTACACTCTGACCGTTTAAAGGAAGACTTTTTACTGGAAACATTTACACCCACACAAAAGTCCACACACACCCTGCCAATGTTAAAAGGCATGTTAAAACATGTACCAGAAGTTTTTAAGGACCCTGTGAGAGCCTGGATTCCTAACACCAGAATAGACAAAAAATACAAGGGAGCTCCCAATGACCCAGTGTACATTGAAGGTCAGGTCCCTTTAGATTCTCTTGTAGTGTCCAATGCACGCAAGAGAGCAAATTCACAAAGCACAGGTGACACCCCCCCTCCTGATAAGGAATCCAAACTTATAGAAGCATCTGGAAAATGCATCGCATCACAAGCTGCAAATCATTGGCGGATTGCCAATGCCCAAGCATAGGCCAGATATGACAGAGCTCCCTATGATGAGCTTGATAAGCTAATGCATCACCTTCCTGATCATTTAAAGACAAAGCTAATGACCTTATACAGGAGGGAAAATTAATAACAAATACGTCCATCAAATGTACGCTTGATGCAGCCGATACTGCCTCTCGTGCTATTAATACCAGCGTTTTGTTACGCTGCCCCGCTTGGCTCCGAATCTCCGGATTCAAACAGGAAGTGCAGTCTGCTATTCATAATCAGCCCTTTGACCAAGAGCATCTTTTTGGGCCCACAGTCGATACATCTTTAGAAAAGATAAAAAAGGATATGGAGACTGCCAAGGCCATGGGGGCCTTGCAAACCCCTAGAGGTTCATTTCCTCGTTCCTTTTACAGAGCTGGCTCCAAAACTATTGGCTCGGAGCATCCCTCTTCTTCCTAGAAGAGCCCCAATCAAAACAATTCCTCCAAAGGATACTTTCGTGGAGGGTACAGAGGCAACAATGGTAAGGGAAGAGGGCACTGTAACAATACCCGCAAGTCCCCTACCACCAAGCAGTGACTTCCCTACACTTCCCCCCGATCATCCCACTCCTGTCGGGGGACGCCTCTCACAGTTCCTACCTGTCTGGAATTCTATCACAACAGACAAGTGGGTAAGACAAATTATTCAGTATGTTTATTGCCTGGAACTCACCTCTACACCCCCAAATATCCCTCCCAGACAACGTCCAATATCTTCAAAACATCTGACTCTTCTGAAACAAGAGGTTCTCTCTCTATTACAAAAACATGCACTAGAACCAGTCCCCGTGCCTCACCAAGGCTCAGGGGTTTACTCCCTCTACTTTCTAATCCCAAAAAAGGACGGCTCGCTCAGGCCAATACTGGACCTCAGACCCTTAAACCTCTACATTCAGTCAGACCACTTCCACATGGTCACTCTCCAACAGGTGCTCCCACTGCTTCAACAAGGCGACTTTCTCTCCACTCTAGATCTAAAGGACACCTACTTTCATATTCCCATTCACCCCACTCACAGGAACTATCTCAGGTTCGTGGTGGACGGTCAACACTATCAGTTCAAAGTCCTCCTGTTCGGAGTGACTACAGCACCCAGAGTCTTCACCAAGTGCCTCGCAGTAGTGGCAGCTCACTTACGAAGACAACACATTCACGTGTTTCCTTATCTGGACGACTGGATATAAAAGCTAAGTCACACAGCAGCTGTGTGCAACACTGTTAGACCTGCCAGCCCTTTGGCTGTCCCCTCCTCATTTTTCTTCCTTTACCCTCTAATTTTTCTGTCCACTAGTTTTTTTTGGTTTGACTTAGAGGCTCTGGGCCCCCCATTATCACTATTGATAGTGTGGCACAAGGTGCTTCCCTAAAATGGAGGGAGAGAAAGAGCTCCTCCACAAAATGGTGGCCTAAACTGTCACCTCAGAGCCTGGGCCATAGGCTGGCATGAGGGGTTCCAGAACCTTCTGTGCCACTCTAGACAGTCAAGGCCCAGGCTATATATAGAGGTGAGGTGCGACGGCCATTTTGTGTGAAGTGAGGTAGTCAGGAGCAAGGCACCTGAGTGGGGAGGTAGGTGCGCTGGAGGGGGGAACTGACTGTTCTTAGGGCCTGCTTTTTCCCCCCCCTCGGTTGACACTGCCCCCTACCTAGTGACCTAGCCCTGCCGTCAGCCTCTGACCCTGGGATCACGTCAACCTTTTGTGCTCCCCGCCTAGCCAGGAACCCTGAAGAGAACCGGGGAAGAGAGTTACCATCTCCGACTTTATCCTCTACATCCCTGCTGTTGCTCGGGGCCCCGCCGCTGCTGTCGCAGCCTCTGCAACGCGGCCCTCCGTGAGGAGAGGGCCGCCGAAATTCCAAGTAGGCTGCGCTAGGCCGCGCGTAGGCCTGAAACCAAGGACTCTGATCACCTGACGGGGGCGGACTGCCGAACGTGGCCCGCGCCGTTGCACCATTGGTCGATTGGGCCGCGCCCCGCAGACCGCACTGCCCTTGGCGGCTGCGGGCGCGGGCCTCTGCAGCCGCAAGGAGATCCCTGGAAGCGTCGGAAAAACCCTGCGGAGCTCCCCGGCCACGTCTGGCCCGACCGGGAGCCCCGCGCCATCCCCCTCGACCCAGAGGTCGCCGGGAGGGAAACCGGAGTGCACGCGTCCCCTTGCCCGAGTGACGGAGCAGACTGCACTGACCCGCGAGGGTCGAAGAGCCAGGTTACCCCCGGGGGAGGCGGGAGGAGGGCCGGAGAGTGGCCCAGAGTTCGCCCCTCCCCTGGGGAAATTACTCGCTAGGCCCAGCAAGCCCCGACTCTGATCCGGGACCCTGGTCCCTAGACCTCTCGCCCTCTGAAGGGCTCCAGGAAAGTACTTTGGCCCCGAGGACCCTGCCCCATACGGAGTGGCCCGTGAAGGCCTTGTGCACTTGCCAGAGGGGGCGCTCCGATTAGAGGCCATATTTGGAGACACTGTTGTGGGGCTAGACGCTATGCTCAGGTGCAAGTTTCAAAGCGCTAGCAAATTCCCCATTTGAAGCGCCATTGAGGTACTGAGGACACCGCTATGTTCAGATGTCCCATTTGAAGCACTATGTGCCTGCACCCTGTTTAAAAGGCTCTATTTGAAGCGCAGTTAAATTGCTATGTGCAGCGCTATGTTGAATGACCTGTTTTAAAGCGCTATGAAATGGCTATGTGCAGCGCTATGTTGAAAGGCTCTATTTGAAGTGATATGGAATTGCTATGTGCAGCGTTATGTTAAATGCCAGGTTTTAAAAGCGCTATTGAATTTGCTGTGCTGTGTTTGACGCTCCCCAGGATCACCAGGTGGCGCGCTTGATTCCATACCAGGTTTATGGTATTTATGTACTGCCAATCTAGTCACAATTAAGTGCTTTTGATCTTAATGTGATTTAGATAAAACTGATTGGTTTCATTTGAAAAAGAAGAAAAACGTGATAAAAGGAAAGATAAAGCTTTTCTAATTTCTTGGTGTAGCGTCGTTTTTAGTGATGGTACGCTGGAGTGCTGAGGTGAGTGTGACGCAAGCACGACATGTTACTCTGGAACGAGGCCTCTCCACCTGAGCCAAGCTACCGTAGGTCTCTAGGTCCAACAAAAACACACAAAACAATCCAGCTGCTTCACAACTTGGGATTCACGGTGAATCTCACTGAATCCCAGCTCCAACCGTCCAGCACACACCAGTACCTAGGTGCTACAATAGACACTTCAAAAGCTTTAGCATACCCCAACCCTCTCAGGATAAGCATAACTGCTGTGTAGTCTATGCACAAGTATACGATCTACAGCTATGCCTCGAACGGAAAATGCTACTTACCAGTATGCATCTGTTCTTGGCATGTAGAGCTGTAGATTCATATACGCCCACCCTCCTCCCCGGATACCTCTACATGTTCCAGTACTATCTTACTTAGATACATTATATATTACACATGGACATCTTTTCAATACTTACTAACGCCATCATAACCGTCCATGGCAAAACAATCTGGAGATGGAGTCGATGCCCATGCGCACTATCGTCCTAAGGAGGAGTCACCTACCTCGTGACTACAAAGACTTCTTCCGAGACAAAAACAAAGTGCAAACATCCAAGACCAACACAAAATGGCGATCTATGCACAAGTATACGAATCTACAGCTCTACATGCCAAGAACAGATGCATACTGGTAAGTAGCATTTTCCTTTTGTGCAGGAAGAAATACCTTCCTGCACAAAAACAATTTCTCGATGCATTTTCCTCTTTCTACGTCGGCTGCAAGTTGAAGCTCACATAGAAAGAGGAAATAATGAGTAGGAAAAATATTTTTCTCCTCGTCATGCCATCCCCTTGGGAGGCGTAGGGATTCCATGCAATCCCAGGTTTGTAAGCCTTTGTAAATCAGGTATTGCGTGAAATCCACGGGTGGATGCATAAGAACACCCATGTTCCACCCATGGAACGCTTCCCAGAATGAAATGTAACGCAATGCAGCGCAAACCGCTGCTTTGTGTTACATTATTTTTACAAAGCTACACAAGGTGGCACAAATCCCCCCTTGCGTGGCTTTGTAAATATCTACTAGCTTTTTGCATCATGGAAGCACCACATATATTGCACCTTCATATATTTAAATTTGGGATAGATACCATTACTATAATTTCTATAAAAAGGAGCAACAATGAGGGATCACGGTTTTGTTTTTGTGAAGCTCACCATAGTGTACATAGGTTTTATAGTTCTGGTGGTTTCGCACTTTCCTTTCTTTTAGTTTTAGGTTTAGGTGCCTTATTTTGTTACACACTGCTAGATTCTCTGCAGCATTTTGTGCGATTTTGCAACTTTTACATAGCCTGTTACCCCTGATTCCTTTATTCTTCATAGCATAATCTGCTGTTGGGCCTGGACTACTAAAATGCCTGCTCTCGCTGTCCATCCTTTGGCTGGTCTAAAGGGCCTATGCTAGCCTGCTCTCTTGGGCCTCAATGCCCCAATTTCTCTGAGAAGAAAGTGGACTAGAGTGGACAACATAGTTAAGACTATCCCACAAAGGCTCTATGCTGGATGGCATCACTTTTCCAAATAATGGAAAACTTACGCCCTGAACACTGTTTATAATGACCGTCTAGTGGCAAAAGTTCACGCTATTTATTTTAATTGGGTACACTTCGTTGCTTATTGGGAAACCTCAGACTCACACCTCACTAACATTATTGACTAAGTTATGCCTCTGAATGTTGGGTACCATCTTTATATAGAGTGTAGCGAAAAGTCATGAAAGGTAAACATCTAGATATGTAAGCATCTTCTGCAAGGAGAAATTATTGAGTAGAGCAGAATTTTGGCAGTGTCGTAGCAGGAGCTCTTACCTGCGGCCATCGCGGGGCGGCAAACTTAGGGACCGTCGCCCCCGCTCTTACCTGCGGCTGTCGTGGGGCGGCAAACAGCCCGACCGCCACGGGCGGCAAAAGGTCTAGGTATGCCACTGGATGTTTGTTGGTTGGCAAGAACAGTATTAACTTGTGAAATAAACTGAAATATAATATCCGGAGATGTGCCTTCTTGAATAAAGAAGTCAGTATTTGTTTGACAACTAAAATTAAGGCACGTACAAGATTAATGAATTTAGTGTGTGCTTCTTCGCGAGTTTTCTATATAGTTCAACAGAAATATTACAGTGTCCTCAATATTAGCCCAACTCACAAAGGTAAATATTGTGATTTGTATTTATATAGCGCTTACTACCTTTGACGAGGCATTGAAGTGCTTTGCGGCGAGTAGCAGCTCCTCCGGAACCCAAGATTACCGTTAAATAGTAGATTAGTAATATGCGGGGCACGAGTAGGGGGTACACGGCTACATGGCGTCCACCCACTATTTTCACAGGGTGGACGTCATTCCCCCTCCTAAGAAGTTTGGCTCCACAGAAATATGTTGAACTTGTCCCAGTGTAATTTTGAGACACTGGGACACATTTAGCAGCGCCTGTACGTTGTCTGCTTTCCATTCCCAGCAACAACGTGCAAGGGGGCTTTTTTCACCTCCAGCTGGGTACAGATTGAGACAGAAGCTCAGGGGCCATCAAGCCTCCTTTTGATCGAGTATGGGACTGGAGGCATCCTGGAACCTCACAAATGCAAATGCACCATTGAGGAAACAAAAGCACACAGCTTGTTATCTACTTAAGAGATGCATGCTTTTTACTTTGTTGTATATAAGTGCATGAACTGTAAAAATGTCAGATCGGTTGGTCTTTTACCAGTATTTAGACAAATAGCTATTTAATTAGCACTATTTTATTTCTTTTATAGCGCTACTCATCCCTTTGCAGTGTTAGAGCCGTTTACATAGCATACACATTATCCATTCCAAATAAATCATGTAAGTGTGTTAATCAATGTACAAGATGGGTTGGTACATGAGAGAGTCAGGATTACAAGGTGTAGGAGTCAAATACCCTTCGTAGTTTACTGTGGTCTACTAGAAGGATTACAATGTATTAACGGCAAGTAACAAAAGGATGTCTGTGTTCAAAGCAGTAATCCACTTACATATCTACATACAATAAAAATCTATAATCTGCATGTTACATGATAAGCTTCGCAGGAGAAAACTTTTTAAAAAACATTGCATTTTCAGTTGGTACTTGTTATAACATACACACATCAATCAATCAATCAATCAATAAATCATAGCATTTGTAAAGCGCACTACTTACCCGTGAGGGTCTCAAGGCGCTGGGGGGAGGGGAATGCTGCTACTGCTCGAAAAGCCAGATCTTGAGGAGTCTTCTGAAGGTCAGCAGGTCGTGGGTCTGCCGTAGGTGGATGGGGAGAGTGTTCCAGGTCTTGGCGGCGAGGTGGGAGAACGATCTGCCGCCGGATGTCGCTCTTATGATGCGGGGGACTGTGGCGAGGGCAAGGTCGGCGGAGCGAACCTGGCGGGTGGGGTGGGGTGTAGAAGCTGAGTCGTCTGTTGAGGTACGCTGGTCCGGTGTTGTGGAGTGCCTTGTGTGTGTGGGTGAGGAGCTTGAAGGTTATCCTCTTGTTGACTGGGAGCCAGTGCAGGTCTCTTAGGTGGGGTGTGATGTGGAGCATCGCTTCCAGTGAGGTCACTTCCTGTGATGCCATGTGGAATGTCACATGTCGTGACGTCATGTGCTTTGATGGCACGCGTCATGATGTCACTTGCATACTGCCTAACTTAGTCAATCCCCCCACTTCTTTTTTTAGGACTTGTGCCCTAGTAATATGTTCTTTTTATCCGTGATTAATTACATCTGTTCTCTTGAGTTTTTGAGTGAGTAGTAGTGTCAAGGAGAATTAAAATCATTATCAAATGATGTGAGCAAATAAAGCAGCAGTACACTTAAGCACCTCAGCCATTTTTAAACAAAGCACACCAGAAAGAAACTACCACAAACTAGTGTGTTTTTTCAAGGTGTAAGTTCTCGAGATGGATAACAGCCAAAAGGTAGGGTTAAGTATTGCAGAACAAATTGCAATGTTTTCAGCAGTCACATAATATGAATTGGAATCGGGAAAAAAAGCACAGGTTTCTCCCGAAGCAAAAAAATAAAACTAAAGCCTAGAATTAATCTGAAGGTAAAAACAAAGTGTAGTTGGAGAATGAAGTAATCAGTAGCCTGCCAATCCCCAAAAAATTTAGGGTAGTTTTCTGTGGCATAATTTATGCATTTATCAGTGCAAGTCATTGGATGAAAGTGTGAGAGGAACCAAAGAGTAAACAGGAGGAAGGTAGGTAAAGCTAGATCCCGGGAGATAAGGGCTGCAGTGAAAAAAGTGGGAAGAAACGGCTTAGCTTAAACATAACCGTGTTTCGCTTATAGCCAGTACATATGTGTATATTTACTCATGTATACATTTTATCTTACACCTAGGTGTAAGTCAGCAGTTTTTTTCTATTCACCATTTATGAGTGAAGATTTACCACTAGGTATAGACTTGCATATCTCCACTCCGTTAAATGAGGAGTTGGAGCCTCCTATGTTTGTATTCACAACCATAAAGTTACTACAGGTAACTGTACATTTGTATTTCATCTTTGCCTAGTTGTCGGACATGTCTGTCACCGGGGTGGAGACCTCTGCCCTGAAGATTATTATGGGAAAGTTAATTTAACCTGTAAATAATAAAATTTTAAAAATGTGTACATTAATCTCTCAAATTAAATATGTATTAAATAATAGTAATATAAATATCTAAATTAAATGTATAAATATTCCTTTAAAAAAAATGTTAAAACAATGCTCACCCCTCACTACCATTTTTATTTAATATGTAGTAAACCTGGTTAAAAGTTATACTTAATTATTCAAAAATTATTCTTTATTAAAGTTTAATGTCATTTTTAATTAAGTATTATTAATTAATGTATAATTATCATTAGCTATGATTTTTGAGCACCTAATAATGTATTCATGTAATTTTTAATTTTGAACTAATATAATGTATTTAGCATTAGTTCCTAACGGTATTCATTTAATTCTCTGCCTCCAGCGATGCCTATTGGAGTGTGTTGCAGTTCTAGTGATTGGCCATGTATGGTACTTGTCTTAGGTCAAGGCAGACCTAAAGTACATTTGCAGCTGCTTTGACTCTTTTATGGCGGTATTAACTTTAGAAGTGTATTCCTTGAATTTAAATTCTCTTTCTCTTTTATGGGGGGTATGTTCTGTATTGGCATATCCTTCCCATGCCCCTCCTTAAATTTCCCTAAACCCCTACTATTAGGAGTAATTATTCCCCATTTTCTCACCAAATCCTCTTGCTCCTCCCACATTCACTACAATTTTGTATGCCTCTGAGTGGAGAACTCTGCCTCAGTGGCAGAAATCTTTGCACAAACAAGATAGGAGAGACAGAGGTGTCTGGCTGTACTCTTATCTTCTGTTTTTTTTAGTGCCAGAGTAGCACTACTGTAATACTATTTATGTACGACAAAATGCAATTTGTTAATTGGGTCTTTTGCCTTTCCTTACTTTCTGCCCATCTGATGAGTATTTTGTTATTCGGAACTCACACTAATGTCTGAACTGCAACACATTCCACTCTCCATGAACAATGGGCAGGTAATACACCGGAATCCGGAATTACTCAATTTAGTGGTCTGGTTCCTGAATAGAATGAGTTCCATCAGCTGAATATCAGTTGAGCTCTCTCTGCATAATCTCATAGCTCAATCAGAGTTCATCTTGCCGCAATATTGAGATTCAGGATAACTAGGGACCTAGGGCCAGCTATACAACCCTTTTTAGTGCTGATTTCCCTTTTGCAACTGCTAAAAAGGTGTGTGGTATGTACAAACCCTATTTTGCAAGTCGGTAACCGATTACCGACTCGCAAATAGGGTCTGCGGGACGCTATTACGAAGGGGCGTGCCAAGGGCATCCCTTCCTTATAGCGAGTTGCACTGGTATGTACAGATGTGCAGATGTGGTCGCAAAACAATCGCAGTTACCACCTACCAGTGTTAAGCCTTTTTTGTTGGGCAGCGAAAATATTGTTTAAGTCCTCTTAAGAAATGAAACTGAAACTTTTCTTTTTCTTTTTTAAATGCACCCCATTTTCCCTTATGGAAAACGGGCTGCATTTGTTTTTAAAAAACTGCTTTATTTAAAAAGCAGTCACAGACATGGTGGTCTTCTGACCCTAGCAGGCCACCATCCCTGTGAGTGCTGGCCATTCTCAATGAGTCGCAAATTGCAACCTGCCTCATAAATATTGATGAGGAAGATCATTTGTGACCCCATTGGGAATCGCAAACAGTGTCTGAGACACTGTTGTACATTCTATTTTGAGAGTCGTAAATCGCAATTTGCAACATGCAAAATGGAATGGTCGTACATCTGTCCCCAAAAGTCTTTATGGTCACACAGCCTAATAAACACATTTTTAAAAGTTCTATTTAGAATGTGTCCTCCAATTTAAGAAAATGCCAATCCCTTAGCAGCTGAACACAGTCTTGGCTCAATTGTTGCGAGGGACTTTTGATCCTATACATAAGGCGGACATCAGATATCTTTCATGGAAGACAGCTCTTCTCATAGCCCTTACATTGGCTAGAAGAATTAGCAAAATAGAAGCTTTAAAATACAAAGATCATACTAGGAATTTAAAAAGGACAGGGTTATTTTACGTACTAATCTTCATTTCATACCCAAGGTCCCAACAGATTTTTACGTTAGTGAACCTATTGTCTTAAAGTCATACTTTCAGAATTCTTCAAATGAAGCAGAAAGGGCACTTCACTCATTGGATGTCAAGAGGTGCTTGAATTTTAGATTGAAAGAGCTAAAACTTTCAGAAAACCTGATGAGCTTCTGGTCGCCTTTGCACCTCAATGAAAAGGTCAAGCTGTTTCACGAGGCAGTATAGCGAGATGGATATCTGCAGCAATAGCCTTCTGCTATGAAAAAGCTGGAAGACCGCCTACATCTAAAGTACATTCACATTCAGCAAGAACTGTAGCAACCTCTACAGCTCTTTTTGTCATAATATCATTACCCGACATATGCAGAACAGCCACATTGACAAAAAGACATGCATTTAGCAGGCCCTATTTTCTGGTTGCGACTACCAATCAAGATGTGGCAGTAGGTCAATCAGTACTTCGCAACTTATTTCAATGAGGTGAGCTAGTGGTATAAATTGTAACATGGCTATTATTGATTGCAATATATATATACTGCTCGCTCTTCAGATTCAAGCATGTGGATCTATGAATGATTCAGTACTGGAGAAAAAACAAGTTACTTACCTTTACACTGTGGTACTCCAGTATCGATATCTTTCATAGATTCACATGCAACCCTCCCACCTCCGCTTCAGACACTCACCACATTGATTGATGGGTATACTAGCATTGGGTATTATGTGCGCTCGTGCTATGAAATCTGAGGTGTGGTGGCTGTGGACGGGAGGAATGACAGAGGAGCTTCTCTCTGATTGGCTGAGGTTTGGTTCTACTTAAAATGTTGTGGATTGGTACACAATCCTATGGGGTTAGACTTTACTGTCTAATGCTCTCGATTTTACTGCTAGTTATAATTACCAAGAAAGTCCAACCTCAACGACAGAGAAGATTCGTACATGTGAATCAATGAAAGATATCAGTACTGGAGAACCGCAGCGTACAGGTAAGTAACTTGTTGTTTCCTTGTATTTTACGTAATCCATCCACACACATTGCTCTTTTCTTGGATATCTTCCAATTCTCCCCAGTAAAGTCTTTTGTTACACAGGTTCATTAAGGTTTTGCAGAAGCATAGAAGTACCGAAAGCTCGCGAGGAAGAGATTTTCAGACAAAAAAAGAAAGAGACCTGATGTTTTCAATGGAAACCAAATTTGGTTATGTACACTGACTTTTCCAGGATATTATTCAAAATGTGAACATGTTTTGTAAGCCTTAATGCAGTCACAAATGAGATCAGTCTTGTGATTTACGAAATTCAATTAAATGGAAGATTCTTCAGTTTCTTCATATATACATATTAAAACCATGTGAAGAACCTTGAACATATTTTAATATTTAAAAGAAGACACTGCCAAAGTGTATATTTGATTGAGAAAAAGAATATGATGAAGGGCAGAATCTGGATTACTCCTGATGTGGCAGAAAACTCTAGTGTTGAATTGTATGATAGAGCAATGATTCTTAAGACCTAATATGGAAACCTAACCCTAATATGCATATGTTAATGTTGGTGCAAAAATGTTTCTTGTTGCGTACTACTAGTCACAATGCCCCCTTTGTCCTGGTGCAGGAGAGCATATAGGGGAAAGTACAGTCAGGATCTGAGGACTTCAACAAAAAGAAACCCAGTGTGGATAGCAGCCTTCCAGCCCAAGAAGAGAATTACACCAATAAAGGACACAACTGAAAGCCATCATGTACAGTGAATCTGTAACACCTAACATGTCCGGCATTGTCAGCAGGCAATCAGCAGCCACCCCTTGGCCCCAAAAATGAAATTCAGCAGCCCCCCTCCTCCCCCCAACAGCTAGTTATTTTGCTCCAGTAGCTGAATTGGAAATTCCAATCATTCTCTTTGGACCTATATTATTACTCCACTTGGCAATGTAAGTCTTGCATGTACCAATATATATATAAAACACAAATAACAGTTAGTCATACTGTTTGGTGCTATATAAAACACAATCAGATCAACAAACAAGCAGATAAATAAATGTTACCTAGTTGAGTCCAAAGGTTATGAGAGTGGGGCTCATTGTTGGGGACAGTGTCTGGCTTACTGCAGCCCACTTGACCTATGTGGAGAGTGTTATTTCTGATAGTAATTTCTAATAGCAGATTCCTCACCTTTTGAATATTCCCCAAGTTTCAGACTGGATCTGAAAAATCTTCAGAAGTACCCCGTCTGCCAGTTGGTGGCACAAGCGGCTCCGCATCATCGCTGTTCGGCACCGGATGTGACATATGTGTCTATATAGACGCCACCAATGGGTTCTCTCATCAATTTATTTATTTCTGTGCCAACAGAGGGGTATCTGGAGCTACCCCTTGTCTCTATGAGATTCTCTTTTTTACTTTTTTTACTGAAATTTCTACAGTGTGCAAGGAAGAATGCCACCTCCCAAATCTACAGGATTCAAACCGTGTGGATAATGTCGCAAACGTATGTCTGAGACTGACCCATAAATGGTTCGCTTGTGGTGCCTGGGGTCAAGCCACTACTCCGAGGCCTCTGACTGCACCTTGATGCACCTCAAGGAAATCTGGGATCGCGAAGTGGAGATGTTTGTAGCTAAACACGTCAGGGCTCCATGACGTGACCGGTAAAGTCCAAAGCCAGGTCCAACTCTGGAGGCCAGTCCCACGACCAATTGTCGCCAAAGTCCAAATCCTTGAATAAGTCCAAGAAAAAACACAAAAAGTCCAAGCAGGACTCGCCCCATCCTGCCACTCTCAATCCCTGAGAAGCCACGAGGGCATCATTGTGCCCCAGGTCCCACTTCCAAAGTCGTTTCACTTCAGAGTCAATTACAACTCTTGTGCTGTGGCAACCTGGCTATCCAGGGCCATCTATGAAACTGCAGCAGATTGAGGAATTCTGTTCAGCCATGCTGCAGCTATTTGGCATGTTGCTAGCTCCCCCTGCCACACCTGCGGGCCTCAGGAGTCGAGAAGTTACCCAACTGGGCTCCACTGGCAGCTTTGCCCTAGGAGCCAGAAGGGCCCTCTGGGTTTGCTCTGAATGCCAGACCGACCTGTGCACTGGTCCTCTCTCCGGTGCCACAACCCACACCAAAACCAGGCCTACTGATGTCAATATCAGAGCCATCAATTCCGGCCAACGACAGCCAACCTGCAGTGCTGTCCAAAGCCAAGACGGTGCCGCCCTGACCTCGACCATGTGCTGCTCTACCTGCACCATAGCGGTTGAGTCACCCTTCTGACTCGGATACAGTGCCTATGTCCCCTGGTAGGGCTCAAGTTCACCATGCATTATTTGGCACAGTCTTAGCCAGTGGTGGCTATGGGGGCTGGGGACAGATTTGCCCAGCCTTATCAGGAAGATACGTGGTAAGAGGACCTCAAGGATGCCAATGGTTCAGACACCTACCCAGATATTGTATTGATGTCACCTCCAGACCCTGCTAGGGAGGAAAGGGCCTTCTTCGCCATGGATCTACAGTGGGCTGTAGAGGTTCTTAATCTCCAGCGTCCTACCCAGAAAGTAAAGACCAATGTTTTGACTGAGGTGCTTCAACCTAGTCAAATGAGTTCTGAGCCCCTACTGCCTTTTAATGAGGCTCTGGCAGACATGCTTTTGGTACCTGGGTCAAATCCTGTTTAGGCCCCCTTATTAATATGCAGGTTACCTGGCGCCATCGCCTGTCTCAGGCAACCAAGACTTCTTACCCAGCATCTTACTCCTGAGAGCCTCGTGTTACAGGCTTCGGCCAGCAGAGTTCATCCAAATTCCTTTCTGACCAGTACCCCTAACAAGGAATCCAAAAGAATGGAGACCTTTGGGAAAAGGATCTTCTCCTCTGTGAGTTTGACGACCCGTTCCGTGAATGCCAGCTGCTTCTAGGCTGCTACTCACACAACCTGTGGAACTTGATGGCTCAGGTGCTGCTCTTGGTAGCCTGTGCTATCCTCTCTCAGGCTATGCAGGACAGTTGTGATGCAGCCAAATTCTCTATTCACTGTGGGCTAAACACCACCTATTCGCATTGGCAGAGCAATAGTCACGTGTGTGGTCCTCATAGGCACGCCTGGATGCAGGCCACTAAATATTTGGGGCTTGTTCAGGCAAGCCTCATGCACCTGCTTTAGATAGTTCCGGTCTTTTCTCAATAAAGCAGATTGGACCTTGAAGCAGGTCCACAGTGCACTCCCTTGGCCTTTCTGCTCCTCCATGCCAGCAACACCAACAGTTTCCATGGCCATGGTAGAAGTTTTCAGTATTGTCAGCAATTCCAGCCGACACAGCTGATGTTGACCCTGGAGACTGGATGGTGATGTTGGACCTGCAGGATGCTTATTTTCAAATCCTCGGCCTGCAGGCCGAAAGGGGTTACCTGCAGCTCATGGTAGATTAGGAGCATTTTCAGTTCAAAGTGCTCCCCTTAGGCCTTTTCACCAATGGAAAGAACCCTTGCTTATTCTTTTTGCCACTGCTGAGAACTCTCAATGTCAGCACTTATGCATGTTTGACTTTACAAGGCATCTCTCGCGCAGAGACGTTTTTCACATAGAGTGGAACTTCAGACTCCTGAATGCCTTTCCACCTATAACTCTCGTGCCCCGAAGAAGATCAAGACTGACCGGGCCCAAGTAGTCCTAGAGGCTCCAGATTGGGAATGGAGAGTATGGAATCCCAAACTCCTAGACATTACCATTCGTCTTCCGATCAGGTGCCTCTTTGGGAGGATCTTCTGTCACAGAAGCAGGGCAGAGTTCTGCAACCGAATCAACGCAGCCTGAATGTCAATACTTTGAGATTGAGCAATGACAGTCGAGTACTTTCAACCTTCCTCCCAAGTCTTTACAGCCAGCCAACCCTCAACCAAATCTGTTTACTCACGCCATTGGGATAAGTTTGTGTTCAGGTGTGCTTTTAAATAGATCAACCCACTACATGCCAAACTGTCCAATGTTTTGTTGTTTGTGCTATCTCTAGCCCAGTGATGCCTTGCTCTTGGCACTTTTAAAGGGTATCTGTCGGCATTTTCAGCCCTTTTACGATTGCTGGACCAGCCCTTGCTGTACAAATAACTGGTTGTGATGTGTTTCCTCAAGGGACTGTAATATATATCCCCTTCTCTATTTATTATGCCCCAGTGGGATTTAAACCAAGTCCTCACATTCCTCATCTGTGCGCACTTTAAGCCACTACACATCTGTCCTCTCAGGCTCATCACCCTCCAGACAATCTTTTTGTCACCATAATATTGGCGTTGTGGGTAAGCAAGTTACATGCCCTGCCAGTTAACACACCCTACACCACTTTCTACCCAGACAAGCTGGTTCTGGGGACCTGAGCATCCTTCCTTCCAAAGCTAGTAACCCCCTTCATGTCGGTTGGAGCATCAGTCTTCTGGCGTTCTTGCCTCTGCCTCACCCCTCTAAGGAGGAGGAGTGACTTTACCGGCTGGATCCAAAAGGGCCATCAGCTTCTACACCGATCAATCCCAAGAACACCTGGTAGACCAGGGGTACTCACAAACTTTCTCTCGGGGGCCAAAGTTACAGTGTGGTTTCTGGCTGAGGGCCGCACCGGTGGGGGTGGGGCCTGTGGGGGAGGGGGCGGGGCTAGACAAAAAAAAAACTATCACCATGAGGTTGAACACAGGCCCCTGCAGCGGATGCCTTCGTCCACTGAGCCACCAGACCAGGCATTCACATCTATCTATCTATCTATCTATCTATCTATCTATCTATCTATCTATCTATCTATCTATCTATCTATCTATCTATCGCTCTGTCTCCCTCCCTCTCTCTGTCTCCCTCCCTCCCTCTGGCTCCCTCCCCCCTCTGTCTCCCTCCCTCTCTCTCCTTCTCTCTCTCGCTCTCCTTCTCTCTATCACTCTCCCTCTCCCTCTCCCTCGCTCTCTCTATCTCTCCCTCACCCTCTGTCTCCATCACTCTGTTTGTCTCCCTTTCTCTCTGTCTCCCTCCCTGTCTCACTCACTGTCTCACTCACTCTGTGTCTCCCTCTCTCTGTCTCCCTCCCTCCTCCTCTGTTCTCCCTCTGTCTCCCTCCCACCCTCTCACTCTGTCTCCCTCCCTCTCCCTCCCTCTCTGTCTCTCCCTCTCTCTGTCTCCCTCTCTCTGTCTTCCCCCTCTGATTTTTTAGTGATTCACTACCTCGATTCAGCCCTAAAAGGCGTCCTTGCGATATTCCCTTACATCTGCCTCTCTACAAACAATTTCTCTCCTGAACTGCACACGATAAGAGGGGAGGCGGGGCGGGGCACAGAGTGGACAGAGCGCACACAGCCGTCGCACCCAAGTAGTTCACGGGTCTTTTAAAGACCATTCACTTGGTAATGAGGCAATTTATGTACATTTCTAGCTTTTCAACTAACGAGGGAGTGGCACGTTTTGCCTTTCAAACTGGAAACCTAAACATTCCTGGCGTGACCTTTACGTCAGCAAGCAACAGTGAAAATATTAATTGGTGACATGTTTGTAATTTCTAAAGGTCCATATGCTTCCAAACAATCTTCTTCTTCTACCGAAGCATTCAGTGAGGATTTTCAATAATATATAAACCCTCGAAATTTGAAAAATATGAATCCTATTTAAACCAAAAGGGCAAATGGAACTTGCGGACATTTCTGAGAGCAAGTTATCATATTTGTCAACATAAAGTACAGTTTATATGCATGACTTGTCTTTTGACTTGCTATTCTCTCCACTTTTTGCAGGGCATTTTCGGTTATTTCGTGTACGTGCTGAAATCAATTTGGCAAATATGTTGCATTTTAATACCAAAGAAGCCGGATCTGAAACCTCACTTTCCATAATAATGTGCTTGCTAATTTGAACTAATACAATGCAATAAATCTTGGACTTTGTTCGCATTTCAGTCTTAATGTGGAGCAGACGTGAGGAGAGGAAAACTGTTGCCGTCTGTTCTTTCATGATGGCGCACGTAGCAGCAGTGTCTGTTGTTCTTTGATCGCAGTGTCGGGGCACTGCCTTTAACACTGATGATAATGAGGCTTTGTTGTATTTCATCTCCTCTTAGCGCCCCTGCATCTCCACTCATTCAGAGGGGAGATGCAGAGGTGCTAAAAAGAGGTGAAATACAACAAAGCCTCATTTACAAGTGACTTAGCTTTTAAAAAATCGCCCGGCCCCCATAGCTCCGCGCTGCTGCAACCGGCGGTGCTTGCTCAGGTACGATGTCTGGAAGGTCCGCGGGCCGCCAGGGAAGGCTTGCCGGGCCGCTGGCGGCCCGCGGGCCGTACTATGAGGACCCCTGTGGTAGACGATAAGCTTTTTCACATTCACTGGAGCAAAGAAAGGCAAAGCTGTGCAGAAAAGAACCATTTCACGCTAGATCAAACTCTGCATTAAAATCTGTTATGCCCTTGCCCAAGAGCAGCCCCCTGAAGCCTTGCAGGTTAATTCTACCAAACCCAAGGCTGATGCCACTACGCTGGTGCCCAGAGTACCTGTTCTGGACATTTGTAAGGCTGTTACATGGACATCACTCCATACTTCACAAGATACTATTGTTTAGACCAGGGGCATAGTTACTATTGGTGCCGCTGGTGGCACGAGGACCCAGAGCCCTGAGGAGCTTATTGAACCCTGAAAATGTCTGTATTTTCTTTATCCAACAGCAGTCAAAGACGCCATTTTCCACGCTTGCAGGGCCCATGGCATCCTTGCCCGCTCAGTCCTTCAGGACATTTTGGTTTTAGCCATTTCACAGACCCACCTCCTGGAAGGTACGGTACTGCTTTGATATCCTTTCAAAAGGTGAGCTATCTACCGTTAGAAGTCTCTATTAGAAGAAGTTACTTACAATTAATAACTCTGTTTCTGGTAGAGACTCTGTCTAACTGCAAATTCCTTACCGCCTCTCCCGTCTTCAGGTCTATGAACTGAGCTCTTTCACATAATAAGATTCCATCTTACAAATTTGCACACTGATCATGATTGATCTGAGTTTTGCCTCTGTGTCTGTGGGCGTGAATGAGTCAGAAAGCAACTGATGTCAGTGTGCTTGGGTGGCAGCTACATAGACCTGCACAGATCACCTCTGGTTTGGAGCGATGTCAATGCAAAGCCGCTGGTGCCACCTACTACCACACAAAGATACTGCTGAAGATTTCCCAAATCCAACCTGACTGCTTGGGGGGGAAATTCAAAATGTGAGGAATATGGGGTTATAGAGTCTCTACCAGAAAGAGCTTTACTGAAGCAAACTAACTTGCTCGTTACTGCCAGTACTGCTGTGGGGATATAGAAACCTACAGTTATTTAATCAGAAAACTTTGGTTTTTTTACAACTACGCCATGCGGTGCTCAGTCACAGAGATTACCCTGCTGCGCTCATTACTTCTGCCATCTTTGCTTTTTCTGTTTGTGCACAGAGGACCATGGGAGACTGGTTTGGCATGTCCATATGAAAGTGACTTTACAGAGAACGTGGTGAGTCAGAATCCATCTGTCTAAGCTTAAATAAAAGCAGATTGGGAGTATGGCAGCTTGTAAACCAAGGTCTTGATTTGTCTGTATAATTTTCTTCGGGGCCTCTCTGTAGCAGAGTTGCTGGTGCTGCCATGTGTATGAACCTGGGCACTATGAATGAGTCCGTGATTTAAGTTGGAAGAAAGAGGGAAGTATTATGCCAGTAAACCCACTGTCCTAGAGATGTCTTACACGCTGGTTAATAGTTGCTCAGCAGTATCCAGTTGATTCCCATGCTTAGTAAGCTTTGTATGCATATGTTTTACCTCCTACATCAAACTATCCAGTTTACTACCATTGTCCTCAGTGCCACTCTTAGAACATTTGCCTCAAAACTACGCTGCAATAACTTGGGCAAATTCGTCAATGACAAAATCACAACGATCAAGCTCTCCTTGGACTGTCACCCACGGACTCACTCTAATCACTCCTTCCACCTAACAAGGTATCCCAACCTCAGATCACTCCTCAAGCCCCAAAACAGAGGCTCCTACCCCTGCAACCACCAGTATCAAACAATGCCCAAGGCCTTCCTAAGCACTCAAGAGCTGGAAGGCTTTTAAACCAATCACAGAGGAGGGCATCTCCATGATGATTGGCAAATCCAAGCCCTCCCCCCACTACGCAGACCTACTGCCTGCATCCGTGGCAAACAGGCTCAATCCTTCTATGGACCAAGATTATAAACAGCTCCTTGAACAACGGGCTGATGCCTGACTGCCTCAAATAGGACCAAATCACCTCCCTCTTTTTCAGACACATCACCAACCTTCCTTTCCTGGATAAAACTCTTGAGAAATGTGTTCTCTCCCTACTCAACCAACACATGTACTCCAATAACCTACTCGACTCACACCAGTGAAGTTCAAGGAAGGGATACAGCACTGAAACAACTATACTGAATATAACAGATGACATTCAAAAATCCCTTGACTCAAAAAGATGCTGCCTGCTCATCCTCCTTGAACTATCAGCAGACTTCAACATGGTTGACCATAAGTTACTTTTGGACGCCACACAACAACGAATCAGACCAGATGGCACTGTTCTGCAATGGTTCACCTAATTTCTGCAAAACCATTTCCAACCAATAACAAGCATTTTCAATGCAGCAGGTCTCGCATTTGCGAGAGTTTAATCTATTGACATTGTAAATGACAATGCCTTTTATTTATGTGTTTTTAAAATCAACACATATATAAATGGCATTGTCATTTATAATGCCAATAGCTCAAACTCTTGCAAATGCGAGACCACTTTAATGGTGGCCGCGCCCCTTTCTTTAGACGCTGCTCGCCGTATTCAGGTTACAGTGAGCAGCGTCTAAAGAAAGGGGCGCGGCCAACAATAAAGTGAAAGAGCGGTATGGGGCGCTCTGACCCAAAAATGAAGAATTAATAAAGAAAGAAAGGTTCTGTAGCGTGGTTGCTACAGTGAAAGCGGACCGTGCTGTAAATTAAATAAATACGCGAACTCACTAAAGTGAAAGCGGACCGTGCTGTAATTTAAATAAATAAGCGTGGCCGCTAAAGTGAAAGCAGACCGCGCTGTAAAATAAATAAATAAGTGCGGCCCATAAAGTGAAAGCGAACTTCGTCATAAATTAAATAAATAAATAAGCACGGCCGCTATAGTTACAGCGGACTGCGCTGTAAATTAAATAAACACATTAGTAATAACAATATAAAAGCGGGTGGCATCGTGGCCGGAATAGGGGAAGATCAATAAAGAAAATAGGGCTCACCATGTACATGAAGCAGACTGTGTAACGACAAACATAAAAAGTCCAGTTTTTATGGAGGTTACAAATGCAGCCAAGGCGGTACCAAGGAGGGACTACTAAGCCTATTTACAAATGAAAAGCAACGATTTTGAAAGGACAGTAACCGGAGCCAACTGAAAAGATGGGCGGAGCTTCTATTCCATACTTCAATATAGCATGCCTCACAGAGCAGCGCATGTGCTGCCCAGGCTCGACCTAAAAATCAACAACTCACTGTCCGATATTTCACCCATTGTCCGAGGTGTCCCACAACGCTCTGTCCTCTTTCCGACACTCTCCAACATTTACATGGAGCCTCTCACCACAATTCTGACACAAACTAATATTGACTGTTACCTCTATGCTGACGACATCCAGTTCTACCTAGAAATATCCTCTCTGAATGTCCTACTCTGGCCTAACACCACAAAAATACAAAATTGGCTATCACACAACTATTTCAAACTCAACCAAGAAAAAACTGAAACTCTAGACTTCTCCAACCACGGCCACTCACCACAGATCCAAGATTGGAAGAATAACTGTCTTGCCCTGAACTGCAAGCTTATTCTAGCGGACTCTGCCAAGTCTGTGGGGATCTCACTGGACTCAAGACTAAACATGAGATCAAACAAAAGGCCCACTGCAAAGGGCACTTTTTACAGCCAAAACTCCTCAACAAAATCAGGCTCTTCCTCCCTCCAAATGACTTAAAAACCACAACACAAGTATAGGTTCTGTCCAGACTAGACTATGGAAATGTCACATTCATAAGAGTAGCTAAAGCACACGTAGCCCCTATGTGAGCCACTCTAAATGCAGCAGCAAGAATAGTCACTGGAGCAAAGAAACATGATAAAATCACCGAACCTCAAAATCTAAAGTGGCAACCAATCGAAGCACACTGCTGGTTCAAAACTGCCTGTCTCACCTACAAAGCCCTACACACTGGTCAGCCAAATTACCTCGCAGCCAAACTCACAAAAGCAGGCCAATCGAGAAACATAATAAGCTCCACCACACTTCTGCTCATCCTCCCCAAAAGACCTAAACAAAAAGTCCCCTCATTCTCCGCCTCAGGAAACGCCCCCAAAATCTGGAACTCTCTCAATACACATCAGAACTAACCTCTCGTTCACGAGCTCCAAAAGACAACTAAAAGATTTCCCCCTAAACCAACACCATTATCCCTCCAGGAAATAATCTTGGATACTCCACCTAGTTACATATCTCTCCTGCAAGCTCTACACAATAAGTTGATGCTAAACTCCACAATCTTAATATAGTATTACTGAATATGAATGACTAGGCTCTCAAAGCCATATTTGAATGCACTGTGATTAACTGATAATTGTCTAGACTTCTCGAAACTGTATTCTTATTATACTGTGATTGATTAACAATTGTCATAATTTTGCTGTAAAGCGCTCTGATACCCATTGGGGTTTTGCCAGCGCTGTATAAAACTCCTAAATAGTAAATAAAAAATAAAATAAAGCTCACCTTCACGTCTCTTTCAGGTATACCATGTAGTTGATTTAAAGGCTATTGCCTCACAGCTACCTTTTCTGGCGGATGTATGACATTACAACGCGTGTCAGTACAACGCGTGCTGTTACATCGCATGCATTACAACGCATGCGATGTTACAACGCTATGCCATTACAACGCAAGTCTTTACATCGACTTGCGCTAGATGGCGTGCTAACATTAGAAAAGTGTAATTTACTATTCCAACTCCAGTCCACTTAACAGTAGGGAAGGTGTTGGGATAGTAAACTACACTATTTGTAATGTTAGCACGCCATCTAGCGCAAGTCGATGTAAAGACTTGCGTTGTAATGGCATTGCGTTGTAACATCGCATGCGTTGTAACGCATGCGATGTAATGGCTGCGCGTGGTAAAAACCGCGTTGTAATGGCTGTTCCCCTTTTCTGGCATATGTTGACACGATGGAGCAGCAAGTTAATGCTCACCGCTGATGTTTGTGTTGATCTGAAGATCACAGGTTTGAATCCTCATAAGACCAACTATGCTTTCAGTCCTCTTGAGGTCTGTAAATAGGGTACTATTTAATTGGGTAATGATAAAACAGTGATAGTACTGTGTCCCATTACATATTATTCAGTGGGCAGACACCCACTGAAGCGACAACCCCCTGCACCTCAACACCCATCTTTACCACTACGTGTCTTATAGCAGCCCTTGACAACTAGCTGTTAACCACTTAGCTTCACCACAGATCATCAGGGTACTCCTTAGTAAGGGTATGCTGGCTACAGGAGATGTACAGTATTGCTCTTGACATCTGTATTAGGGCAAATGAGAGCACCTAGCTTCAGCAGCTGTGAACTCCTTGCTGGACCTCTCTGGAGCAGTGCTGTGCAAAGCAGTAACCAACAGAGGCCAGATGAGGATTTCTGCTCCTAGGTAGCTTGCCATTGACTTTGAGGCAGGCATCCAGTTCAGCACATCTGATGCTTTTGTTTGTATTAGTGTGATGTTGTTGGCAGACACCTTTGCTAGAGTATTAAATCACATGGTGAGTTGTCAGAAGCTGTAGGAGGCATTCTGCTGAAGGGACGTTTGCATCCCTTGCTGCATTTTCTTGCCTTGACCTGGCCCCACTCTCCACAAAGCCCCTCAAGGATATTTCTTTGCAGCAACCATTACCTTAAATCATGACAGTTATAACTTTAGGACATTTTATGTATAATGGGACCGATAATAAAATTAGGAGTTTGCAAAGCTCCTCATTCAACCTACACACTCCACTTGTAACTATTGATGCAGATGCTGCAACCCTTCTGCAGCCAAACGGATTCCCTCCTTTTCCCTCTTATCCATGTATTTTTAGAGAGTCTGGCTAGATTGTGTATGGTTTTTAGTGCTTGATGCGGCCTCTAGACTTGCCAAGAATCCAACTTTTAATTTTTTTGTCTGTCCCTAACTCTAAATATTAGAAGTTGGTCCAACATCCTTCCATTCAGGAAGCATCTGAAGGCTCATTATTGCTAAAATACCAACCCTGCTGAGTAATTGTTTTCGTTCTCCCTGTTTGACTGCATCAATGTGAAAGGTTTACCCTACTTTTAGTTGGTGCAGGAGTGCTATATAAGAATGTAAACTACATGTATGATAAGAAAGTATCTTTGCCAGTTTAGTAAAATATTTCAAACATGTTATAGTTGATACTATTCATGCATTCACTCATCTAAGAAATGTAATTTCATAGCCACCCCATCTACTGAACATGTAAGGTTTTAGTACCTGGAGAGAAGCTGTCTTTTTTCAAAATAACCACATTTCAAGTAATTTGGTTTCCATCTTTTATGTTGGTCCATGTAGATGATATGTTGCTTTCCTTGATATCTGCAAATAAACAATGTAGTTAACATTCACACAACCTCTGATACACTGTGAATGTCTGTTGGCGACAAACATGAAAACAGTTGAAGCAATCACTGACAGAATATTGGAACCAAAACTATGGTGAGGACAGAATATCGGGGACCAAAATATCGAGAAGATAAGTGCGAATAATTAAATATAGATTTACTATTCTTAACTCCACTATTACGTACCTTGAAGGTATATATATACATCCTCAAAGCACATATGTGGAGTTATATTCAGAAAAACTATACTTACCTTTATCATATTGTTGTTTTCGATCTTTTTTACACAATATTTTCCCCCACAATATTTTTGCCTCCGGTATTCTGTCGAAACACCATTGGAAAAATGTGAGTGTCCATAGCTGTCTTTGACAACTTCGGGTCCCAAGTCTTTCCTATAAGCATTGCCAATGTTTACAAAGTTCTGGTCAGCGTTTAACAAATGGCAGTTAAAATGCTAGTACTTCAAGTTAGCTGATATATCATCCATTTACCCTGGTTTCTACATGAACCTGAAACCAAATAATTTGGCAAGTGGCTGAGAATTCATAAAAAGAGGTCTGAAAAAATAGTCACCCAAATTGAACAGGGGTCCATTCAGTTGTCCAACATGATGGTTTTATGGTGTGTAGATCTAGTTTCCCAAAAAAGAGTTGTGTTGTCTTTAACAGTGTGTTGGAACTAACATCCGGGGGTAGCTTGGCTCGAGTGGGAAGGCCTATACCCGATAACATGTTGTGCTTGCATCACATTCATTTCACGCTTCAGCGCACCACCACCAAGAATGACGCTACACCAAGAAGTTAGAAAAGGTGGAAAAGCTTTATCTTTCCTTATTTCTTGTTTCTTTTGTCTTTCAGATCGAATCAATCAATGTTTGCTTATAACTCATTAGGGTCATATCATTCCATTGTTACTAGATTGACAGTATATCAGATTCACTAACGCCGTAAGTGAAGTCAGTAATCATAGCGTTACCCACAGCAATCACCTAGTACTTTGTATAGAGTTCACAGATTAAGCGCTGCACATAACAATGGCTTCGACGCTTCAAATTAAGTCAACCAATATTATTCTGCACATAGCGTTGTCATTGCTGTAAATAAGGTCAATAAATATTATGCTGCACAGGGCATTGACACTGCTTTAAATAAAGTCAATAAATATTATGCTGCACAGGGCGTTGACACGGCTGTAAACAAAGTCAATAAATATTAGGCTGCACAGGGCGTTGACACGGCTGTAAACAAAGTCAATAAATCTTAGGCTGCACAGGGCGTTGACACTACATTTGCGGACTGAATGTGTCTTACTTCAGAGCCTGGCTGGGGCTTCATACTCCACTCGGACCGAAACAAGGTTGGTTGGCTTGCCCCTAACTCCCACCAGACCCTCTTCTCTTCAGTACCTGCCCCGCAGACTCGATGACGGGGGTTTCCCCTGTCCCTCCCCCAGGGGAGGGGCGGCTATGGGCCTCACTCGGGTCTCCCGCCCTCCCCTAAGGTTACCTTACTCTTCGGCCAGACATAGGCCCTTGCGTGAGCTCCTTGGCCTCCCGGCGATGTCCGGGCCGAGGGCCTTTCTCCCGTGACAGTTCGGCAGGAGGGAGGGTTGAAGTGCCGAGGTCCGCTCCTCACTCGTCCTGGGTTCGCGCCCGCAGTCGCCTAAGCAACGCGACCTGCGAGAGCACAGCCCAGTCAGCAACTCGGGCAGCGGCGGGGGCAGCGTCTCGCAGCCCGCCCCCCCCGTCATGTGATCTGAGTACCAGAACCTCAGGCCTAGCGCGGCCCACAGGAAACCTCGGCGGCGCGCTCTTCTCACAGAGGACCGGGTTTCAAACCACGAAGGCAGCGATGGGGCCCCAGTCCTTCTTACAAGCCCCTGATGACAGGAGGGTTGGTCCAGCGGACCCCAGGCCACAGCGGTAAGGGTCTCCTTATGGAATCTCCAGCAGGGGTGGCTCAAGTTAAGGGGGTGATCTACAGCTCAGGGGCAATCAACCCGGACAGCCGGTTTTCCCGGATCTGTGGCGCTGGTCACGTTTCTACCTAGTCCAGAACAGCTGTCAATTACAATGTCTGGGATACTCCAGGGCTCCGACAGCAACAGGGTTATAAAGACTTTGGGCCAGTGATGGAACTTCCTATCCCTATTCCCTTTTGAAGTCCTGACTAGGCAAATAGCCCATAAAGTTGGCTTATTCCCCAAGGTCAGAGGCTAGGCAGGGTCAGGTCACAAGGAAGGGGGCAGTGTCAACCGGGGGGGGGGGGGAAAGCAGGCCGGGCTACTGACTACCTCACCTCACACTTACTACACAAAATGGCCACCAACCCTCACCTCTATATATAGCCTGGGCCCTGACTAGCCAGAGTGACCCAGAAGGTTCTGGAACCCCTCATGACAGCCTATGGCCCAGGTTCTGAGGTGACAGTTTAGGCCACCATTTTGTAGAGGAGACCTCATCCACCCTCCATTTTGGAGAAGCACCTTGTGCCTCACCCTCAATTAGTGAGAATGGGCACCCAGGGCCTCTACGTCAACACCAAAAAGTGACTAGGAGACAGAAAAAATTGGAGGGTAAAGGGAAAAAAAATGAGGAGGGAACAGCCAAAGGACTGGCAGGTCTAACACGCGTGCCCCCCCAGCTGAAAGTGGGGAAAGCTACCCAATCCCTTGGGAGTTCTCACTAAGGCGGAAGTACCTAGAGAGACCGTCAGCATTGGCGTGGTCCACTCCTGGGCGATGTTCCACCCTAAAGTCCATTCCCTGTAGGGAGATGGACCACCTTAACAACTTAGGGTTCTCGGCCCTCATTTGCATCAGCCACCTGAGGGGCCGGTGGTTGGTCTGAACTAGGAAGTGCGAGCCAAACAGGTATGGCCGCAGCTTCTTCAGGGCCCACACCACCGCAAAAGCCTCCCTCTCAATCGCACTCCACCTCTGTTCCCGGGGAAGTAGTCTCCTGGGTAGGAAAACCACAGGTTAGTCCAGACCCTCTTCATTGAGTTGCGACAGCACTGCCCCGATGCCATGCTCCGACGCATCCGTTTGGACGATGAATTCTTTGGAGAAGTCAGGGGCCCTGAGGACAGGTGCCGCAAACATCGCTTGTTTCAAGGTGTCAAAGGCTTGCTGACACACGTCGGTCCAGACTACCCGTCGAGGGTGCTTTTTCGATGTCAGCTCCGTCAGAGGAGCCACGATAGTTCCATACCCTTTGACGAAGCGTCGATAGTAACCAGTGAGGCCCAGAAAAGCTCGGACCTCCGTCTGAGTCTTGGGGGGCTCCCAGGCCAGGATGGTTTCAATCTTGGCCTGGAGGGGTTGCACCTTGCCCTGACCCACCAAGTGACCGAGGTACACTACCGACCCCTGCCCGATCTGGCACTTGCTGGCCTTGATCGTCAGACCCGCCTGTTGCAAAGCCCGAAGGACAGCCTGTAGGTGACACAAATGGTCCTCCCAGTTGCTGCTGAAGACAGCTATGTCATCCAGGTAAGCAACTGAGAAAGCCTCCATCCCGGAGAGGACCTGGTTCACCAGCCGCTGAAAAATGGCAGGGGCGTTCTTGAGCCCAAAGGGCATCACACAGAACTGGTAGTGACCCTCAGGTGTGGAGAAGGCTGACCTTTCCTTTGCTCCATCTGTCAGGGAGATCTGCCAGAACCCGGATGTAAGGTCAAAAGTACTCAGATATTGGGCAGCTCCCAACCGGTCAATGGGCTCATCCGCCCTCGGGATAGGATGAGCATCGGTTTTTGTCACAGAATTCAGTCCCCTGTAATCCACACAGAACCGGAGTTCTGGTGTAGTGCCTGGTGGGGCAGCTTTAGGTACCAGTACCACCGGACTGGACCAGGGACTGCTTGAAGGTTCAATTACTCCCAACTCTAGCATCTTAGTAACTTCACCATGGATGCTAGCTTTCACTTTATCCGACAAGCGATAGGACTTGGACTTCACAGGTGGGCTGTCCCCTGTGTCCACATCATGGGTACACAGATGAGTCCTTCCCGGGATAAGTGAGAACAATGAAGCGTACTGCTCCAGAACCTGGCGGCAGCCTCTCCGCTGTTCGGGAGTTAGAGATGATGAGAGGATCACTCCCTCTACCGACCCATCCTTCTCTTGGGACGCAAAAAGATCAGGAAGAGGTTCACTTTCCTCTTCCTCTGACCCATCAGTCACCATCATCAAAGTGACCTCGGGTCTCTCTTGGTGAGGCTCGAGGCGATTGACATGGAGCACCCGATGGGGCTGCCTGGGGGTCTTAAGATCCACCACATAGGTGACCTTACCCTTCTTCTCAATCACCTCAAAGGGGCCTGACCAACGATCCTGGAGGGCGCTAAGCTCTCCAGGTTCCATAACCCACACCTTCTGGCCAGGCTCCAGCTCCACCGGGTGAGCATTTCGGTCATACCATTCCTTCATGACCGTCTGGCTGGCTTCTAGGTTTTCAGAAGCTTGCTTCCACAACCTAGCCATTTGGCTCCGAAAGGCCAGCATGTAGCTCACTACATCCGGGGGAAGTTTTCTGGGAGTCTTTTCCCATCCATCCTTCACCAGGCTAAGGGGTCCACGAACAGGGTGTCCATACAACAGCTCGAAGGGGCTGAAACCCACTCCCTTCTGTGGTACTTCCCTGTAGGAAAACAGTAAACAAGGAAGGAGGACGTCCCATTTCCTCCGCAGGCTCTCGGGCAGACTCCTGATCATACCCTTCAAGGTTTTGTTAAACCTCTCCACCAGGCCATTGGTCTGGGGGTGATAGGGGGTGGAGAACCGGTAAGTAACTCCACACTCCTTCCACATGGCCCGCATGTATGCCTACATGAAGTTAGTACCTCTGTCCGACACACCTTCCTAGGGGAATCCCATCCGGGTAAAAATTCCCATCAGGGCCCGTGCCACCGCAGGTGCAGTAATGGTCCTCAGAGGGATAGCCTCTGGGTACCGGGTGGCATGATCCACCAGGACCAGGATAAACCGGTGACCGGCAGACGTTGGGGGATCCAATGGCCTCACAATGTCGATGCCCACCCTTTCAAAGGGGGTGCCAACGACAGGCAGTGGTTCCAGGGGAGCCTTCAGCTTCACCCCTGTTTTCCCACTAACTTGGCAGGTAGCACACGTCCTACAAAAAGTGTCGGACGTAATCCTCATCTGAGGCCAGTAGAAGTGAGGGACAAGCCGAGCAAAGGTCTTGTCTTGTCCCAAGTGTCCTGCCAAAGGTATCTCATGAGCCAATTCCAACAGGAAAGCTCGGTAACGCTGGGGAATCACCAAGGCCCGGGATGATCCATGCACCAGAGCCTTGGGTTAGCTATAGTGGAGACCATCTTCCCAATATATGTGGATGTTCCCCGAATCGTTACCCACTGCCTGGGCTTCGGCCTGCCGCCGTAAGCCCTCAAGGGTGGGGCACTCCTTCTGGGCCCGACAAACCTCCTCCCTGGTAGGTCCTCCCTCCACTTCCCATTCTGCAGGGGTAGGTAAGCCCTCCAGGGAAGTCACATCCCCCTCTGTGGACTCCGGGACCACCTCAATTGCCCCATCCATCTTACGAGGTGCAGATGCCGGGGCAGGCTTCCCGTGTCCCCGTTTACCCTTTTTGGCAGCTGGTTGGGCCTTTGTCCCAGGCTCCAACCTCTGTGAACTCCCTCTCTGGGCAGTCACGGACCGCGTGTTGGCACAAGTCCACCCGGGCGTCCCCAACATCTCCATATGAGCCTTGAATTCGACCTCCTTCCATGCCGTATGTTCAAGGTCATTTCCCAACAGACAGTCGACCGGCATGGCAGGGCTTATCGCAACTCGTAGAGGACCCGCAACCCCTCCCCACTCAAAGGGAATCTGGGCCACCGGATAGTGACCCTCTCGGTTGTCAGCCATCACAACCGGGTGGACTACGTTGGGAACCACCTGCTCTGGGGACACCAGCTGACTCCTTACCATAGTCATGCTGGCTCCTGTGTCCCTCAGAGCCTCCACCCTCTGGGCATTGATGGTGACACATTGCCTGTACTTAGTAGTATTCGAGGGCACATGGGTCTTAGGAACCATCTCACAATACCCAAGAAACACTAATGTTAGCCCTGCCCACTCAACTCCCTTATCTAGGGGCAACTCCTCCCCGAGCCCTACGCTCGCCACCCCAGGGGTCTTTCCTCCAATGGGAGGGTGTGGCCTCTTGGGACACTTGGCATCCCCCTTGTAATGCCCAATCTCGCCACACTCATAACAACGGACAACCCTAGGCTGCTGACCACGGTCAGGATAAAGGGGTTTGTGGGGGCCGACCTTAGGAGGGAATCCTATTCCTTTTCCTTGCGAACTCTTTTGAGGGCCTTTAGGGAACTCCTTCTTTTTGTCTCCCCCCTCTTTCTTCTGGGGGGCGCCCTGACCAGTCCCTTGGAAATTCCCCCCAGTCCCTTTTGAGGATACCCGGGTACTTGCCCAGATGTCCGCCTCCTCTGCAAGCTTCCTAGGATTAGTTTGCTTGCTGTCCACCAGGTGTTGTCGCAGCTCCGGAAAACTTTTCTCGAGGAGGTGCTCCCTTAAAATCAGGCTATACAACCCCTCGTAGTCTTTCACCTCACTGCCCTGTACCCAGCCCTCCAAAGCCTTTTTAGCGTAGTCTAGGAAGTCCACCCAATTCTGGGTGGACAGCTTTTGGCTACCCCGGAATCTCTGCCTGTATTTCTCAGGGGTCAGCCCAAACTTTCTAATCAAGGCGACCTTCATGGTGGGGTAATTGGTCTGCTCTTGTTGTTCCAGAGCTAAAAGGGCATCCCTCCCCACCGGAGGCATATACCTATATAGACCACCCCCCCACTGAGCTTCGGGGATCCCATGGGCTCGTAAGGAGACCTCATAGGCAGCCAACCACTTAGCAATGTCATCCCCGACACCGTAGCTGGCGACTACGTCCTTCGGTAAATAGGGTCTGTGCTCCCTGGTGATCTCTCTATGTACGCTGCCACCAACGGGACTGCTGGGGGTTCCAAACTGTAGGGCCTTGAGTTCCAATTCCTTCAAATGGAGCTCATGGAGGAACCTCCGCTCTTCCCTCTCTTTCTCCAAGCGGGCTAAATCCATTTTGAATTGCCTCTCCTCCCTCCTGTCAACTAAATCAGCTGAAGACAGGCTTCCCCCCGAAGCGCTACTACCAGCTCTTGAAGGGGCACTAGGACCTACATCCATATGGCCGCTCTCAGGGGGGAAAAGTGATTCTGTCCCTTCCATGGTGTCCGGCCCTGGCCTCTCCTCCTCCCGTTTTCCGCTAGGGTGGGCCATTACCCAGGCTCTCAAACTAGTCTGGAGTTGTATTTTCTTCGCTCCCTGCTTGAAAAATACCCCCCTCTCCTGGCAGAATTCCTTTAACTGGGTGACAGTATACTCTTCCAGCCTACCCAGCTCAAACTCCATCCTGCCAGGGGGGCCCTAACACTGCGGAGAAGAACTTTACGTTAGGAGAACCTTCCTTATCAAGGAAGTCACACCACAGGACAGAAACAATTTCGAAAAATTCCAATCAGGGAGACAACCTGGAGAAAACTCCAATAGAATCAAAAATCAGGTGCAGGGTGCGTGGCGCACGCTGAACTGCCAATGAATGGACACAAGCACAAGCTCAGGATCCCACCGCTGAACACCAACTTGTTGGAACTAACATCCGGGGGTAGCTTGGCTCGAGTGGGAAGGCCTATACCCGATAACATGTTGTGCTTGCATCACATTCCTTTCATGCTTCAGCGCACCACCACCAAGAATGACGCTACACCAAGAAGTTAGAAAAGGTGGAAAAGCTTTATCTTTCCTTATTTCTTGTTTCTTTTGTCTTTCAGATCGAATCAATCAATGTTTGCTTATAACTCATTAGGGTCATATCATTCCATTGTTACTTGACTGACAGTATATCAGATTCACTAACGCCGTAAGTGAAGTCAGTAATCATAGCGTTACCCACAGCAATCACCTAGTACTTTGTATAGAGTTCACAGATTAAGCGCTGCACATAACAATGGCTTCGACGCTTCAAATTAAGTCAACCAATATTATTCTGCACATAGCGTTGTCATTGCTGTAAGTAAGGTCAATAAATATTATGCTGCACAGGGCATTGACACTGCTTTAAATAAAGTCAATAAATATTATGCTGCACAGGGCGTTGACACGGCTGTAAACAAAGTCAATAAATCTTAGGCTGCACAGGGCGTTGACACTGCTGTGAATAAAGTCAATAAATATTAGGCTGCACAGGGCGTTGACACTGCTGTGAATAAAGTCAATAAATATTAGGCTGCACAGGGCGTTGACACGTCTGTAAACAAAGTCAATAAATCTTAGGCTGCACAGAGCGTTGACACTACATTTGCGGACTGAATGTGTCTTACTTCAGAGCCTGGCTGGGGCTTCATACTCCACTCGGACCGAAACAAGGTTGGTTGGCTTGCCCCTAACTCCCACCAGACCCTCTTCTCTTCAGTACCTGCCCCGCAGACTCGATGACGGGTGTTTCCCCTGTCCCTCCCCCAGGGGAGGGGCGGCTATGGGCCTCACTCGGGTCTACCGCCATCCCCTGAGGTTACCTTACTCTTCGGCCAGACATAGGCCCTTGCGTGAGCTCCTTGGCCTCCCGGCGATGCCCGGGCCGAGGGCCTTTCTCCCGTGACAGTTCGGCAGGAGGGAGGGTTGAAGTGCCGAGGTCCGCTCCTCACTCGTCCTGGGTTTGCGCACGCAGTCGCCCAAGCAACGCGACCTGCGAGAGCACAGCCCAGTCAGCAACTCGGGCAGCGGCGGGGGCGGCGTCTCGCAGCCCGCCCCCCCGTCATGTGATCTGAGTACCAGAACCTCAGGCCTAGCGCGGCCCACAGGAAACCTCGGCGGCGCGCTCTCCTCACAGAGGACCGCGTTTCGAACCACGAAGGCAGCGATGGGGCCCCAGTCCTTCTTACAAGCCCCTGATGACAGGAGGGTTGGTCCAGCGGACCCCAGGCCACAGCGGTAAGGGTCTCCTTATGGAATCTCCAGCAGGGGTGGCTCAAGTTAAGGGGGTGATCTACAGCTCAGGGGCAATCAACCCGGACAGCCGGTTTTCCCGGATCTGTGGCGCTGGTCACGTTTCTACCTAGTCCAGAACAGCTTCAATTACAAGGTCTGGGATACTCCAGGGCTCCGACAGCAACAGGGTTATAGAGACTTTGGGCCAGTGATGGAACTTCCTATCCCTATTCCCTTTTGAAGTCCTGACTAGGCAAATAGCCCATAAAGTTGGCTTATTCCCCAAGGTCAGAGGCTAGAGGCAGGGTCAGGTCACAAGGAAGGGGGCAGTGTCAACCGGGGGGGAAAAGCAGGCCCTAAGAACGGTCAATTCCCCCCTCTAGCGCACCCACCTCCCCACTCAGGTGCCTGGCTCCTGACTACCTCACCTCACACTTACTACACAAAATGGCCGCCAACCCTCACCTCAATATAGCCTGGGCCCTGACTAGCCAGAGTGACCCAGAAGGTTCTGGAACCCCTCATGACAGCCTATGGCCCAGGTTCTGAGGTGACAGTTTAGGCCACCATTTTGTAGAGGAGACCTCATCCACCCTCCATTTTGGAGAAGCACCTTGTGCCTCACCCTCAATTAGTGAGAATGGGCACCCAGGGCCTCTACGTCAACACCAAAAAGTGACTAGTAGACAGAAAAAATTGGAGGGTAAAGGGAAAAAAAATGAGGAGGGAACAGCCAAAGGACTGGCAGGTCTAACACAGTGCTACTGATAATTTGGTAATCAGAGACCAGGGGCACTGGGCTACTTTAGGAGGTACCAGATAGGTGTCATGCTGGGCCCAAAGTCAGTTACTATATTGGGACTACTGGGGATACAGTTAGCTTACACTGCAAAGTAATGCTCTAGGGCATTAAGGTCTGAGGGTACATATCTTTAAACAGACCAGCTGTTGTCAGGATTTTCAGAAGGGAAGGGCAACCAATTGGGTTGGCTCATGGCCCAATCATGAATTTAAAATATAAATGCAGGACTGTGAAAAAAAGATTGTTTGAGGATATGGAAACGGGGTGACAACTGCAGACTCATAATGACTACTAAGGGTGATGCAAGATTTTGCATAGCCTGGGGTGATAGTGAGGGGTCGGGAATTTTGTCGACTCACCACAATCATCTTTCTGAAATGGCATTTGCAGGTCCATGAACTCTGGACAGTGCAGATATTTATTGGGTTTGTGTTAACTGTGGGCTCCATGGTTCTTATGGCTTCTCCTTGACTCACTTTCTTCTGATGCCTTTTGCCAGCTTCAGTCAAATGAGTTTTGCTGCTTCAGTAAGGAGTCAATACCTCACCTTGCACACTGCAGTACAGCTTGCACTGTCTACATCCATGGCAGGTAATAAACTCAGGCCTATCTTCCAGATTCAAGGCCATTCTTCATGACATGCTGGGTGTCATCTAGCCATCAGAAGAACTTGCCAAGGGTGTAGAGGACGCAATTTCTACACCATACCAGCAGTAACCAGTCCTCCGCATTTTTGCGCTTTCACCAAGTTGGTTGATAACTTTAATCAATGCTACTTCCAATCTGCATGATATGGGATATTGTTGATGGAAAACCTTCCTGGCAATTCCAACCTACCCACCTATTGCAAAAACCAACAGGTAAAATAAATCACACATCCCCTCCTTATGTCTCGTATATCCCCACAAATGTATACACGGTGCATACTCAATATCAATATCTGCCACTCTTTGATACTTCTGCCTTGCAGACCCCAAAGTTGCATAAGTATAGCAGTGCACCCAAAATAGAACAATGATAGAAAAAAAGTCCAATTCAATTGGCCAATTTTCTGTGTTTCTTCTTTATTTATACCAAAATCTCTTGTACTTTTATATTCCAATTGTTACAGCCTCAGCCAACACGTTTTACACACAGTAGTGGACTTCTTCAGGGAAAATTGGACGATTGAAAGTTACTTTTTTCTATCATCGTTCTATTTTTGGTGCACCACTATACTTATACCATCTTTCTAGTGTTATGATATGATTTGTAATGTACCCAAATATATAGGCCTGGGTAGTCACCTAACCTTTCACCTACATTTACCATTCCATTGTACTACATAACGGATTGGTGCTGACCTTTTACCTAGTTAAATGCTGCATAAATGTTGAGTGGTTTTCTCCGAAAACTAGCTTCATTTATTATGCATGAGGTTTCTCAGAATCACAGCAGGACTACCATCTTCTGCATCTCCTGCATAATAACTATGTATAAGGGTCATCCCTAGTGCCATCCTCGGCCGACATGACACAGCAAGGTAGAACCACTAAGGGCACCTTCTGGGTATATAAGAACCATATCTTTGCTGGGACAGGCAGAGGAGGAAGACTTCCATTCTGGCACGAGATGCTGAGGTTCCTGCACGCAGACACTCCAGCACGCAGTGATCTGACATCCCTTGCGGGGTGTCCAACTTGAGACCAGGACGGGGTCCTTCATTTTCTCAATTCAGGTAATGGGGATGGTTTTTATCCTGGGGGGATTCTTGGCTAAACACCTACATACATGCTAGGTACACTTATTTACCCCTAGGTAGGGTTAGCATCATAGGAGTACATATTATTACTGTCATGTATGTATATAACTGCATATATACATCGTTTTAGCACTATGGTAGAAATCTAGCATCTATTTACTGTTTTGGTGCTTATAACCGTTTATATCTGTTTCTGTCTTATGGTTGTTGCAGCACACATATTTGACACTAGAATGACGCTGGTTCAATAAATGCTTATTGAAAATGTCCCCATTGTTTATTCTGTGTATCTCTCTGAGACAAAGTGAGCATGAGAGCCTAAGCAAACAGTACTGTACCGTTTCCACAATCCCTGTGGGGACAGGGTTGTAATGTTCGATTGTTGCCAGAAACTATTTTCTCCTTGGTAAGAGGAGTTAATAGTGGCATTGTGAGCTAGCTGGTATACAGGTGAACATATCCGGTTGGGGTGTCTGGAATCAGTCTGGACACCAGTCCCACAGTTTGTTGTCTAAACACTCAGATCCTATATAGATTTATAGAAACTACACAACACCATGCCCTCTGAAACCACTCTTTTGACCTTCACCCTTTCCAATGATTGTAGTACCCTTTGCCTGACTATCCTCCCAGAGGGCAGACCTCTTCCCACAACCACCTATAGATTGATTTAGGTTGTGAATATGTACCCCCAAAAGTGGAATTGTATTTCCAGATCCCGGTTGTCTGATAGAATATTGAAGCTAAAAATATTGTATGGACAGAATATTGTGTCAAAAATAATGAGGAACAAAATATCCAGAAGGTAAGTGCAAATAGGTAAGTATAGATTTACTATTCCTATCTTCACATCTATGTACCTTGAAGATATATAGATCTATATTGTCAAGGTACATATATAGAGAGATAAAAATAGTAAAATTACCCACAGAAACTTACTTTCACAGTATTATTGTCCTCGATATTCTGACACGATATTTTGCCCACTTAATGTTCTCAACTGAATATTTTGTCCAAACACCCCAGAACCCATACTGAAAATGCCCTTGATACAAAGGGGTAAGGCCATTTTCGCAGTTTTCTCTGGGAGATGGGCATAGTTTCTGTGGCCTTTCTAAACAGAAGGGTTGCCACCAGAAACAATGTTGAGCACCCCATCCTGATCAAGAAACTGATCTTATGCCATTTCCGGCATCACTATTGGCAAATTAGTTTTCTCAATGTGAAAGTGACAGTAGCTTTGCAAACAGAAACAGAAGTTGAGCGCATGGGGATGGGCCCTGCTTTTTCAGAAGTCTGGCCTCAAATGAATGCAGTAAGCAATAAAAACAACCAATCTGAGAGAGACATATCACCGCAGATTCCTTACCTTAGAATTTCCCAGGCATCCGGCTGGATCTGAAAGACTTTTGCTCAAGGAATACCCTTGCGTGCAGGTATGTGGCGTCAATCGGCTCCTCGTGACGTCGTCCATGCCAGAAGTGACATCAACGTCACCAAGTTATGACCCACCTTGGCATGCTGATGTCAGTTCTTTTCTTTCTGCACCAGCTAGCACAGATCTGTGAAGAGAGCTATCCTCCGTCACATTTAGACAGGCTTTTTTCAACATATTGTTGGCTACTTTTGGTATGTAGGTTTTTCCTCAAAGTTGAAAAAGGCTTCTGTATTCAAGCTGTGTGGTGCCTGCCATCGCACAATGTCGGTGACGGATCCAGACTTAATTTGCCTATGGTGCCTTGAGCACAACCACGACTTAAAGACGTGCTCCAATTGTCAAGCCATGGGTCCGAAGGCTTTGAGGGAGCGGTCCCTAAAGCTGCTTGCAGTCCGGCGTTCCTCTGCATGCCGTTCGTACTGGAGGTCTCATTCCCGGTCGAGAGGAAGGTCCGGGCACCACTTCGGGAGTCCTCAGTCCTGGTCCTCCCACTCAAAGTCATCAGGTCAGTCAGATAAGAGGCATAAGAAACACAAGAAGTCGAAGCATGCTTCAACTCCTTCCCATACATCGGCCGACGTGACAGAAGCGCCTCGATGCTCTAGGCCTTGTTCTGTGAATCCTGGGCCTGGTCGGCTCTGCGCTTCCCTTCCTTTCCAGGAGCCAGAGCGCCCCCGCCCATTTTTAAGAATTTCTATGACGCCATGTGCCTCATATTTGGGCGACCCGACCCTCCTGGTGCACCTTGATGAGGTTCTGCATCAATGCCCCGAATGAACCCTGTTAGTGATCCGGACCGGCGCCGGTCGTGCCCCTGCAACTTTCCCCAGCGTCGGCCCCCACGCCGAGACTCCTGACGGGGCCAGTCCCATTCTTATCCCCAATGACCCGGAGCCGCATCAGTGCCTGTCGATGCTGATTACTGTGCCGATGGCATCCCTGGGTCCTAGGTCGGTGCCTGAGCCTTAGTGTGAAGGACTTTGTATGGAGGAAGATTGGGAGGGGTTGCTGGTATGAGGAATTGGGTGAGGCGAGTGGACTGGATACCTCCCCAAATTCTGGCCTGCTTTCTTCCCCTACCATGGCTACGGAGGAGGGAGCTTCATATGCTCTGATGGTGAGATGGGCAGCCGAGATCCTGGACCTTCAGCACCTTTCGGTAGAAGTCAAACGGAACATACTAATAGAGGTCCTGCAGCTAGGTATCTCCTCCTCAGAACCCCTCCTGCCTTTCAACGAGGCCTTGACTGATGTACTTTTGGGAACCTGGTCCAAGCCCAGCACAGGGGCTCCTGTGAATAGAACAGTCACCCACCGCCATCGCCCTGCACTGGGCGACCCAAACTTCCTCACCACCTACCTTACCTCAGAGAGCTTGTGTGTCCAAACCTCTACCTCACAAGGCACGTTTCCTTCTGCACCTCCAGACATGGAACCCAACAGACTGCATTGTTGGGGCAAAAAGGTTTTTTTCTTCCGCCAGGCTTGCATTGCAGGCAGTGAACACTGTATGCCTATTGGGCCGTTACACCCACTCCTTGTGGGAAATAGTTTTGCAAGTGCTGCCACAGGTCCTGGAGGAGGATTTCAGGGCCATTGTCTCCCAAGCGGTATTAGATGGGAGAGATGCGGCAAAGTTCACCAATCGTTGTGGGCTTGACATCACAGACTCCCTAGGCATCAGCAGTGGCTATTCCACGCAACGCCTAGCTGATAACTTCTTGCTTTTCTGGGGATGTCCTGGCATCCCTTATGGACATGCCCTTTGATGGCACCCATCTCTTTTGAGACCAGGCAGACATGGCCCTGGAGCACTTTAATGACTTGCGGGCTTCGACCAATTCGATGAGCCTCTCGGTGACCACCCATCCCCGTGTGCTTTTCGGAGAGGCCAGGCCCTGGGGCCATATTTGGCCTGAGGAGGAGGGCCGCTTGGCACAAAAAAAAAGATGGCCAGGCCCCGGGGGATGGGGTCCCCGGGGCCGGAATAGGCCACGGGATGGGGGCCACGCAGTCCCCCTCCCGTTTACATTTTTTTTTTTTGAAAAGGGGGCCAGGCCCTGGGGGATGGGGTCCCCAGGGCACAAAAAAAGGCAAGAGAAGGGGGGCCACACAGCTCCCCTTCTTAAAAAGAAAAAAGCCAGCATCGTGGCTAGGCCCCGCCCCCTCCCTGCAACACTCAGCAAATATTTCCCCTTGAATACTGAGGGTCCCTGGGGGCCAACTAGCCCACCAGGTACCTCCAGTATCCGCCAGGGAGCTGTGTTGCAGAGAGGTGTTCAGAGGCCACGCCCCTTTTTACACCTCTCTGCAATGCAGCTCTGTGGCACTTACTGGAGGTACCTGGTGGGCTAGTTGGACCCCAGGGACCCTCAGGATTCAAATGGACTTTATCCCCCAACTTAAAATGCGCCATGGGGCGCGTTTGCACAGTGGTGAAGGAAAGGGGCGGGGCCTGTGGTGACATGTGTGCAAACACGCCCTGAGGCACGTTTTAAGTTGGGGAATTAATTCCGCTTCAATCCTGAGGGCCTCTGGGGGACAACTAGCCCACCAGGTATCTCCAGTAAGCGCCACAGGCCTGCGTTGCAGAGAGGTTGTCCAGGCCACGCCCCTTTTCACACCACTGTGCAACGCAGCTCCGTGGCGCTTACTGGAGGTACCTAGTGGGCTAGTTGAACCCCAGGGACCCTCAGGATTCAAGGGGACTTAATCTCCCAAATTAAAACGGCCACAGGGCGTGTTTGCACACACGTCACCTCAGGCCCCCTCTTCCCTTCACCACTGTGCAAACGCACCCCGTGGCATGTTTTAAGAGGTAGTTTTAATCCCCCTGCCCTATTATGTACTAGGACCTTACAGAGGAGGTCATGCTAATCACAGTGGTAGCCCAACGCATAGTGTTCCCTAGTGTATGTAGGTGTTTTCACTGTATTCTAAGTGTCTTTTAGCATAGCACTGGCTCTAGGCCTGGTTAGTCAGAGTCAGTTACCACCAGTACCCATCTGAAAACGTTGTGGGCACAGGATGATTTTGCAACAAGGCCTCTTTCTGCTCCTCTGTTGGTTCTTTCTGCACATGTCTTGCTTCTTCCTGCACTTTTCTTCGTCTTTGTGGACTTCTGTTGCTTCTTTCTGCATTTCTTTTGCTTCTTTCTGTGCGTTTTTTCTTCTTTCTTCACATGTCCTACCTCTGTAAGCATAGTTAGAAACTAGCATTTAAAAAACCTTTTAAATTCACTGAAAAAAAGATAGGTTTCAGTCACGTTATAGTTAGAAATTTGCATTTAAAAAACCTTTGAAATTCACTGAAAAATCCATAGGATTCAGGCACGTTATAGTAAGAAATTAGCATTTAAAAAACCTTTGAAATTCACAGAAAAAAACATAGGTTTGAGGCACGTTATAGTTAGAAATTAGCATTTAAAAAACCCTGGAAATTCACTGAAAAACCATAGGTTTCAGGGGCGTTATAGTTAGTTGGACATTTCACTTGTACAAAACCAGTGAAATTCCCCCTTTATAGTTAGTTCACCTAACTATAACTCGCGCCCCCGCAATGCACTGCTGAGGACATCACATATTACATCACTCATGACATGGTCAGTGACATCACTCTTGACATCACTGATGATTGATTTTTCAAATGGCATGTTCAAACAAATCCCAGATATTATTAGGATTATACGTGAGCCCCTCCATGCATAAGGAGGCAGTTAAACACAATAATCCCAATTCTTCCAACTGCAATTGTCCAGCATTCTCGCTTGTGAAATAGGAGAATAGTATTCGTCGCCGTCCTGGTCTATCTTCTAGACCTCTGCCCCTTGTTGGATGTCAACGTAGTATACTATTTATGAATCCCCTCTTCTTCCAGCACAGTGCGCCCCGTGTAACTCCACCCCGCCCCACCCCAAGCTCCCACCCTCCCCACCCCCCAGGTATGCCGCTTATGATCAGGTCAACTACGTGTGTTCATAGGGCGACCCCATATTGCGAATTATGTGCCACTCCATCAGCATGTATCGTTGGTAGTGTAGTGAGCGGTGTGTGATATAATAGGCCGATTGTGGGATCAGGTACGCTAAAAGCGCCAAATGATCAGTCTCCCCATTAGGGCCTTCTCTATCTAGGTTGTGCAGGTGAAATTCATGTGTGCCACAGGAATTTGTCGTTGTCTTTTGTGTGTATCCTTTTGTGCATTTTATTTTGTAACCCAAGCATATTATGATTAATTTGTGGAAGCAATTAAAAATATATATATGGTAATCTGTATATACTACCTACTGCCGGTCGCCAGTGGGTAGTTATAGTTAGGACCATGTTTCCATAGGAATAGCATTTTTTTCTTGGCTGAAACTTTGGCGTCGTTTGACCAATCTTGATTAAATCTTCCAAAAATGTGTCAAGGTAGGTTCTGTGTGTCATGGAACGTTTGGGGGTGATCCGTGCAGTGGGGACCGAGAAATAGGGGCTCAAAATAAGGGTGCCTTTGTCATGTTAGTTTCCATAGGAACGCGTTGTCAAACCTACAGCCTGAACTGCTGGACGGAATTACACTAAATTTGGTAGAAAGGTAGATGTTGTTACGCAGATTCTGCTTTTTGTTATTTGGTGCAAATCCGTTCAGTAGTTTTTCAGAAATGTAAATTGAAAATTAAAATGATATCGCTGGCCGCTGATATTTCGCGACGGTTTCACAAGTAATTGCAAATGTACCCATTCACATACCCACTCAGACACTCACATCCCACTCACATACCCAGTCACAGACTTAAACACCTATTCACAAACTCACTCATAGACTCATGCACCCATTCATATACCCGCCCTGAGATTTATGCACCACTTATAGCCCAACTGAAGGACTCATGCAGCCAGTCACAGACCCACTTGGAGACTTATGCAACCATTCACATAACCTAGTGAATCATCAATACAAACTTTACTAGAGATATTGAGATACTGATAAATGTTTTTTAGAGATATTTAGATAGTGATTTATGTAGTGTGATGGTTAGAATGATGATATAATTAAAAATTTTGAATGTGGTGGTGGCTATTGAATTTTTTATTTTTTTGCGTTGCATTTTCACGACGTATCCGCGGTAATCGCTGGTATCGATGTCATCGCAACCCCCAGCTTCACCGCGAAAACTGAAAATACGATTTAGAGATGGTTTTTATAGAATCTCAGTAGAAAAGCATGAGTGTGGACTATACAGTAATAAACCCATAGTGCGAAAAATACTATAATATGTGTGCATATATGTGTTGTTCAATCTGTCAAAAAGGTGCAATCTTGGTGGTTACCCACATAACCGTGACCCCCGGCGTCACCGTGAACACAGAAAATATGTTTTAGAGATGGTTTTTATAGAAACTCACTAGAAAAACTTGACTTTAGACAATATAGTAATAAACCCCTAGTGTGTAAAATACTGTAATATGTGTGCATATATATGGTTTAGACTTTATGAAAAATGTAATATCATTTTGGTTAATGATGTTGTCCTGATGCCCTGAATAACCGTGAAAATGAAAAATAGGTTTTAAAGATGGTTTTTAAACAAAATTAGTACAAAAACATGAGTTTAAACATGTTTTTTTAAAGAAGCATGCATTTAGTAATATGTGTAGTGCAATGTTTAGAATGGATTTGTTTTTGTTATTATTTTTGAATGTGCTGGTGGCCTTTGAATGACTGCTTTTGTTTTGAGATTTTGCGACTTATTTGCGATCATCGCGACGTTGTCGCAAAGATTCCCAACAACTAAAAAGAAGGATCTTTAGAAAAAAAATTACCAATATTTTGGGAATTAGGGTGGCTCTTACAAGAGCCGTTGTGTTGGCTGTGTGTATATGACAGCTGCACATAAGATTGGATGCAGAGTTTCAGGTTACTTAGAATCACCCTGTTGCCTTCGTCTGTAAAGTGCACTCCATCATTTCTATAACTTCCATGTATGTCAAAATGCAGATTGTTGTTCTAGATACAGCCCATGCAGTGGTCTCTGAGGAATGCAGAAACAGTTTTATTAACATGTTTCCTGGCTTTGTCAATCTGTGGACAGAATTGATTTAACAACTTCCATTTCTGTCTTTGGCATATATCAGAGTACACCAAGACACTGTGAGGGAAAAGTGACATCAGTTCTGCTAAGGTATCCTTCATTAGGATTTCCAGCCCTATGCCAGCTGGTGTGCCTAGGTCATTTCTACTACAGTGCACAATCGTGAGGTAAGGAGCTCGGCAATCCACAATGGTTTTAACCAAAGCCAGCAACTGATGAAACGTTAGCCCTATCTGGCCAAACCAAGTAATCTCCACATTTGGCAAACCCAAGTCCCTCTTAATATCCCTGTTTTTTGAAGCCTCTTTAGCCCAGAGACATAGCTGTGGCCACACTCTAATCATTTTGTAGTGAAGGAGCAATAGCAGTCAGGAGAAGACTGGGGCTGAATGAGGTAGTTTTTCAAATGAAAAGTAGTACAAATGCAGGTGTTTTCTTTTTAATAAACAAAAAAAAGATGTATTTGATTGGATGCTGTTGGCATGTTAGTGAATAAAATCAGGTAGTGTATTGGATACATTAACAAGAAGCCCTATTATTTGCTGTTGTTTAAAAAAAGAAATGGAATTCAGACATGGATTTGCTTTTGATTCTGTAGAGTATACCACACCTGCTGTATCTTATTTGGAAGTAGCATGGTCCTTCTAGATTTTGCTGTGAACTTGTGACCTAAGAGTTCCACTGGGTTGCTAAACACACTCAGCTAAGAGTGTATTGGGGGCAAGGGTGTTAAAGAGACAGAATTTTATTTTTTTAAGTTGAGGAGTTATGACACAAGTTGAGTAATGATAAACTTTAATTTCCAACTCAGGACTATGTAATAAACTGCTGTTCAGTATTTAAATTAAAAAAAACTTTAAGCTAAATATAAGTTTGGACTCACTTTTTTTTGGCGATTACTCCACGATGATTGCAAAAACATTTCGAACACGCATATACATGAAGCTCTTTTTGAAAGAGAGGGAAAGGGGTAACAAATGGTAACCATTCACAAGTGGAGATAGAGTAGCCTAAAATGAAAGACATGATTTTATTTGCTGCCTTTCTCATAATCACAGAGTGGAAAGTTCAAAAGGTTGCCATTTTATAGTTGCATTGTTTGAGAGTGGTGTACTGTTCTTGTACTTAGTTTTTACAGATCCTAACAGTGTCAAATCCATCCAAAAAGAGCTAAAACAACAATAAAATCTACAAACTCAATTCACTGGTATGTACAGACCTTTTTGTTTATTTAAAAAACTTATATTAAAATGAAGATGTATATGGGGGTTTGATAAAGAAAAAAGAGTATCACAGTGATATGAAAAAAATATATCAGATGAACTGTATCTGGCAGAGGGTATGTTTTTAAGATGGTAGTACCGAATGTTTTGAGAAGAGGAATAATAATTAGTGCCTCTTTATTCCATTGTGTACTTTATAGAAAAACAACAGGATAGTATTGTTGAAAATTACAAAGAGGAATGTATTTAAAAATAAGAATGTTTTGAATGTCTAAGTATTATGTGCAGAATAGATACATCTATATTATTTGCATTCTGGGAATTGTAGTACATTTATTCACATTATTAGAGAGGAGTAGTGTAGTCACAAATACAAGATAAGAAAATGTGCTGTGCCTGTACATGAATTATAAAGTAGTAATACTTGTGAGGTTTGTATTAGGAACTGTTTGTCAATGTGGTTTTTAACTATATGGCCGTTTTTCATGTTTAGATGGTGAGATATGTTTTTTTCTGGTTGCAGATAGTTATATGTACTTAAAAATGTAGAAAACTATATATTTTTGGAAAGATGGCCTGAAGGTGCATATCTATTATGAAATGTTTGAATGGAGATCTATGTTCTTTAATCCTGTTAAAAAGTTCATGTATAGGGTGAGGGTGTCGTATTTCTTTAAATATGCTGTGTTTAAAACTGAGGAGGGTTAATAGTGCAGAATGTCTCTAGAGAGTTCTTGTGCTAGTTTCACTTGGTATGTAACTTTTCTTTGAGACATGCAGAATATTTGTTTTAACCAGGAGACAGAAGCAGTCTAAGGAAATCAGAGCCAGGATGTTTCATAGTAGAGTGGTTGTCTACTGAGAAATATGAAGAAGTATATAGCAGGAGAGCAGCATTGGATAGAAGGCTGAGAGCACTTGTGAAGTATAAGGACTGTCTCTACCCTCTCCTGCTTCATTCCTCGGGTACTACCTCAACAGGTTTAATGGTAACTGACTGAGGAATGTTCTCTTTCTTTTTTGCCTTTTGTATTGGTGTGCCAGCTTCATCCCTCTTTCCTGCTGACAATAGAGGACAAAAGACTGTGACTTGACCAGTCTGGGAGGAACAGGCAACCAGACGAGACATACCAGAAACCTGTCCCAGAGCTGGACCTGTGGAATACCAAACTGTGTCAGCAAACTGAGAGTAACTATTGGAAAGAAACCCCTCAAGTCGTTGTGCTGGAATTTCTCACTTACCATTGTCAGAGTTCACATCTGTGGAGACCGAGAAAGTCTACTGAGACCAGGAATGGGGTCAGAAACATGTTTGTTAGCAGAAATTTGAAAGTTTTGCAACCTTGTAGGAAGAGCTGCCTTAAAATCACCCTGAGGGAAAAAACCCACTAATTACTATGGAAGGGTGCTTCGGGGTACACTTGCACAGAGGAAAGACTAGGTAGAAGAATAGGACAGTGAGGAGCTGTGTTTGAAGAACTGAAGTTGGCAGTCTATAATCTAGTAAAGGATCTGCACAGCAAAGCTGTGTGTTGATGCCTTGTGACCCTGGTTATCCCTACATTGTGCTTTGGAGAAAGACACTTGCTCCTTGAATTCGTGCCTGCATTTGAGCATCTTTCCTAACCGGTCATAGGAGAAGTGTGCTAGGTGGTTGGCAAGACCCCCCTTAACTTCATACGAGGCCATAAATTGCCTTGAACAGCTTGGCACTGAGAAGAAGCTTAACTGCAATCAACGGTTTTACCTTAACACCACAAAGTGCCTCTGATGGCTTGGCTTTATGAAGCCTCATAGTTACATCTGGTGGTTAAGCTCCACCTCAGTCTTGATCACTGCTCCGTCCCTAAGTGGACTCTGTAGTACTTGAGTGGTATGGGCCTGAGGAAGATCCATTAAAGAAATGTCCACATCTGAGATCAAAGCAAGCAGAGTGCAGACTGCCTGTCCATGTGTCTGTACTGCCCCACCAAATCCATATAAGTCCCATGGGGGGAGATGGATTGAAGATGTAATTAGATCAGTATATATGGTTAAAATATCCGAATGTCAGTTCTGAAAATGTGAATTTTGTTTGCAGTCAATTTCTGGTACAGTATGTAGTGACAATCTTGAGAGGTGTTACATGGTCTTTCCTTTGTCCAATACATTTAAATCTTGAAGTTAATAACCATAAAGCTTTGTCTAATTGCCATATGCTGTCATTTTTTCATTTTCTAAGATGTACACCTATATTGCAGTTGTGGAACAGCATGAACTATTGGTACTGTAATAGCAATGCATGTATTTAATACAGACTGTAGGAAGTTTGTCCTTTCTGCAGGTTCCCTTAGGATTTATCCCAATTTGCTGGACCTTATATTTTGCTGACTGTAAAACTCTGTCCACTTTACCCCTGCTAACAAGGTGTAAAGCTCCTGTGCTTCCACTTTCAGCATTGTGAAATTGACATGCCCCTAAATAACACATTCAACTTACCTATAAGACCCTAGTATATGGTACAAAGTGTATGTAGGACCTTCAAGGTAAATGTCACTAGTGGACTGCAGCACCCATTGTGCCACCCACTACCATGACTGTGCAGACATGACTGCAGGCCTGCCATTGTAGCCTGGTTATTGCAGTTTTAAACTGCAAATTCAACCTGTCAAAATAACCCCATTACACCTTACTTTTACTTATAAGTCCCCCCTATACAGGCCTTATTGCCAATAAGGCAGAGTGCATGGTATTTAAAAGTAGGACAAGTAAAATATTTATGTTAAACATGTCCTTACAGTGAAAAAGCCCCAATAGCTATTTTCACTGTAGCAAGGATGGCTGTTTCATAGTAAAACTCTGGGTTACATTATTTCCTTTTCATGGAACCACTCACTGAACTTCTCAGTCTCTCAGAGATCCATTTCCATATGTGTGCAGACGACACCCAACTCTACATCAAGATCCATTCACTTGAGGACATCAAAACTCTCAATACAATGCTACAAAAAACTCAAACATGTTTGGCCCAAAACCATTTGAAACTAAACTGCCTCAAAACGGAGTTCCTCCTAATCGCCCCCCTCAACAAATCATCCACCATCCTGGAATGGATGAAGCACCTAACAGCACTCAAAGGGCAACCTCTCATTGTTGAATCAGCGAAATCGATAGGTGTAACACTGGACAGTAATTTAAAGGTGCAGAAGCATATCAGTGCCACCACAAAAGGAGCAAATTTCCACATGAACACCCTGCGAAAACTGAAACCCATCCTGCCAGCAAACGACTTCAAACATGCAGTTCAAGCCCTAGTAATCCCAAGAGTGGAATATGGGGCTGTAACCCTAGGCAGCCTCCCCAGGTCGACGACAGCCCCGCCAAGAGCCACTATCAATTCAGCTGCGAGACTCATCACAGGTTCAAATAGAACCTCTCACATCTCTCCTGACCTTAGAGCCCTCAATTGGCTCCCGTTTGAAGCTAGAATTCATCTGAAAATCGCATGTATTACGCACAAGGCCTTACACTACAATTCTCTGAGCTATCTAGCTCAGAAACTGGTATTTTCTGCTGGGAATAGAGCCTCCAGAAGCTCCAAGAATCTTCTACTGAAACCACAACGCTTTGCCAAGAAAAAAACTTCTAACCGATCCTTCTCTGGAATAGCTCCCAGGCTCTGGAATGCTTTGCCCACAGAAACTAGACTGAACCCCTCCACTGCCTCCTTCAAAAAAGAAGTGAAAGCGATTCTCATGGCTAAATTCACATAAATTACTTACTTATTACTGTATTCTAATTATTAGTCTGTGTTATTGAGCACCGTATTGTAATTACTAGTTGTACCTTTGAGCAACTTACATCTAAATCACCTCTCATTGTATGTTCTTATGCTTATACTTGTTTCTAATATATGACATGTAAAGCGCTCTGAGACCCGCAAGGGTCTTGTTCTCGCTATATAAAACCTTCAAAATAAATAAATAAATAAAATTGAAACAGAAAGAACGAGTTGAGTTAGTAGTTGATAAGGCATTTGCTTTGAAGAGGAAGCTTTTCATTTTGATTATAAATAGAAGGAAGACTCTTGACAAAATGGTGTTATACATGAGGAGACAAAACTAGAAGAAAAGATTAGTGAATAGAAGTAACTTTTGGACAGTTTTTAGTGGCGAATGGATACATACTTCTACTACAGAGCCTTTCTTTAATGAAGAAAGCCATCTCCAGGATAACACATTAGTTCAAGCTATTGAAGAAAGAAGACAATGTTATGAAATGAAGAATGGCACTCATATAGCAAAAGAGGTGATGGTACCTAGAAATGTAGAACAAATTATTGCAGAAGAGGTATAGGGAAAGTGTAGTCAAGCCCTGTATACAAATGGGATTGTAGCAGTGTTTGTAGTATTTGTCAGCAATACATTTATATACTATGAACATTTCTACATATCTTTCCAAGATGAAGTTTAAAACACAAAATAAGTACTTTACAGGGATTCGATCCTTCCAAGGTTAGAAAGCATACAAATGTGTAGGGATACACACTAGCTTGTTTATCAAAGTAAGTGTGCCAAAGCACCTTTCATCATTTCAGGATGTAAGCTGTACACCTCTCAACAATGCAAACTTTAGTTAGGAGGCTGCACTTTGTGAAAGCTCCTGCTTTATATTTAGGAGAAATGAATAGAGCACTTTTTCATGGTACTATGGCAGAGGTAGAAAAGGTTTATGATGATGTACAGTTTTGTTTCTTTTGTCCAGAACAGGTCTCTACAGAAAATGAAGAATTGATAATAGGAGGAGTTGCAGAACAGGACACAAGTATTATAGTTGATAGTTTTGAAGAAGAGATTACAAAATTTAAAACACTGTGCTCTGTAAAAATAGAGTATGTTTGTATATGTTGTCGACACACTCACTGCAAGATTCAAACATAGACTGTTGACTTGTATTTAAAAAGTGAAAACGAAAATAATGATAACTGGCAAAAGTTTGCTGTGAACTTATTTGTAGAGGAACGCTTTGACTTGTCCACACAGCAAGTTATATGTAAGTACTGTTACAATAAATTAGAGGATAGTAAAATGCCGGCTAGAACTGTGCATAACAAGTTAGTACTGGTTCCCATTCCAGAACCACTTCAAGGATTAAATGTTTGAGTCAATACTTTTCCAAATTATATATCCATTTCAGACTATAGTCTGTATGGAGCCAAAGACAGGCAGGTTACCACCAAAAGACCTGACGAAAGGTCTAACAGGTGGAGTAAGTGCACTGAATAAGTAGTCCTTTCTCAAAATCTTCAGCAGGATGCTCAATAATTTTTAAGGATAATGCTTGAACTGTTAGAGGAAGAGGGTGTGAATATCAATTAATTATTTGGTTTAACTTATAAATTGAACCATTACTGTGACCATTGTGAATTCACCTCTAGTACTGAAATCAATTTGGAACGATTCCTCTACTTGATGTTACCAGATTGTAAAGCTGTGGCCTTTGAAAATGTAACCAAAAACACCCATTAAGATATGACTGGTCTAAACTGCAGTTCAGACCTTAGGTCTACGTTGTTACTACAAAGGTATGGAAAATATGTCATAGTCATGCTTCAGTGATGCAGAGAGGATGGTGCTAAATTAGAAAGTGAAATTACAAACTTTGTAGCTGAACAAATTTCCATTTCAAAAAGAACTTTCACAACTATAGCAATGATATTTCATGAAGGAGCTAATATAACCTCTACACACTACACAATATATTTAAGATGTCAAAGAGAATGGACAGAGTGCAATGACATAGAATCATATCTGCCATTTCTAGAACCGAAGTTCTAAGGGCAATTTAAGATAACAAAATGTGGTATTTTGTTGAAATGTATATGAATTATGTGTTTGGGAAACATTATTTGGCCTATTAGGGATATTGTCTACAGCAAGCTGTTAGAAATTAAAGACTCTCTCTAACTACAGGAAAGGAATTTATAAAACATTACAGGACTACATTCTGTTACTACAGATAAAAACTAAATGGAGGTACTATAATACCAGCAGCCTTAAGCTGCATCTAAGAAGTCACTTCACCATTGTATCTTGTTTTGGTTGCCTAATGCTCTAAATGAAATCCTAATACATTTTTCTTTGTTTATATTTTTTCACAGTAGTTGAACTGCTGCAATAAAAAAGGAGAAATAATTAACAAGTATGGTTTTTCACATTCTGCAAAATTACATCCACAGATTGCTCCCCGGCTGTTACAATGGTGTTCAGTCCATGCAGAATGTAGCAAAACGCTTTAGTTCTGGTGACATTTCCCTGCATCTTCTCCCCACTTCAGCTGGAACTTTGTTGCCAGGAGCAGGGGCTAAAGGTCTGGAAGCTGATGATCCCTCTCCTTTTTTTCTCTGTGCAAATTTAAGATGCTTCTTGTGGTATGTTTTCAAGTGGTACAACATGCTTGTTGTACCACATGAATATTTTTATGCTGTGCCCTGAGATAATGTCTTCTCACACATGCTGCACCTCACCAATTTAGGTGTGATTTTCGATTCGCCAGATGAAATAGTGAAAAGATCCCAAGCTATGCTTTGTTTCTTTATTGGTGGTTATTCACCAAAAGACTGTTCATGTGCAGCTGACTCCTCCTGGTCTTCAACAACTTCACCAGTTGTAGGTCTTCCTCTGGTTCTTCTGATGCCCTTATGTTTTTTAGAACAAGCCAAAAAAGGTTAAAAACAGGACACAGTTTCCAAAATCAGTTTGGGCCAGCTCCAATGGTAAAACTAACTAGTACCTGGAAAGTTCAAGAAGGGAGAAATGGGTGTGTACTTCCTTTCATAAGGAAAACTGTGTAAACCAATGACATTTCTTTATTTGGTAGTCATGTGCTATTCGTGAATAATGATACGGAAAGTTAGTTTTGGGAAACTGTTACTTTTGAACAAATGTGTTGTGAAAATAAAGTTAAACCAATATGTTACTAAACAGCTAGACTCAAACTTTATGTAAAATATGTCTATGTATGTTTTTTACCCCGGGGAGCACTGACCCAGAACACAGTGGTTTCCCTGCTCGCACTAGCGTGGGCAGGTAAACTTGTGTTTGCTCCTGCCCGGCGGGACCATTTTTGAAACTATAGGCAAACTGAAGCAAGCGCTAAGTCTGCTTCCAGCTGGCAAGAGATTGAAAAATGCTCCTGCCAGCTGGGAGCAGACGTTTGATCATTTTCCTTGCTCACACTAATGTGGGCAAGGAAACAGATCAAGATATTGCTCCCACCCAGCTGGAGCAATATAAATAGCTGCTCCCTGCGGGCAGGAGCAATGCCGGCTCCTGCAGCATGCAAGGAGCCAACTGGGGCCATAGGGGCCCTGGGGCTCCCCACACATCTCCCAACATCTGCATGGTAAGTGCCCTGGGTTGGCACCGGAGCACCCACCTTTTTAAAAAGGAGGACCTGGGAATGGGGTCCTTGTTGGCAAAATAGCTTTGGGAAGGGATTTTCGGGGCCTAACTAGGCTTGGGTAGGGACGCCATGTAGCCCTCTCTCCCCTTTAAAATAATCAAGGCCCTGCAGGATGGGGTCCCCAGAACCTAATTAGGCAGGGGATGTGGGCCACGCAACCCCCACCCCTTAAAAAAAAAATATTCCACTGTTTTACCTTTTAATTGCTGCGGAGTATGCAAAGGCGCCAAATCACCTACAGGCCCCGCCTCTTCTATGTTAGTAGTATGCAATGGTGTTCCCGACATTTTCCAGGCTGATGGACAGTGGGTTTTCTTTACAATTGCATGTTGAAAAACGATCTGAAATCCTCGATGGAGGTGAATGCATTGTTGCTTTATTGGAGCGCAATCTCTTCTGTAGTGACTCTTCAAGACAAGTGGATTCTTTCTTGTTGTCTCCCGGTCTGAGAGCAGAGTCCACGGTTCTCCCTTTTAATTGCTGCTGAGTATGCAAAGGCACTAAATCACCTACTAGCCCCGCCCCTTCCATGTTAGTAGGAAGCAACGGTGCTGACTCCGGTTGGGTTGTCCCCAGGCCCTGTGGTTAACCCCCTGCTGTGTCTCTAAAGGCCCCAGGGACCTCATGCCCCAAGGTCGCAAAACTAAGTAAAAGGGAGGGGCCAGCATGGCCCCCCTCTGTCTGCCATTAATGGCCCTGGGGACCCCATATCACAGGCTCACCTCACTAACTATGTCCATGGTAAGCCCAGCCCAGGGAAATAGCGGTTTCCCTGTCCTCACCAGTGTGGGCAGGGAAACCTGTGTTTGCTCCTGCTTGGTGGAAGCATTTTCAAAACTCACGCCACGCAGGAGCAAACACAAAATCTGCACCCAGGGTGTAGGAGCTTTGAAAATGCTCTAGCAGGCTGGGAGCAGACTTCTGATCTGTTTCCCTGCCCGCACTGATGTGGGCAGGAAAACAGATCAACATATTGCTCCCGCCCGGAGGGAGCAGCATTAGTAGCTGCTCTCTCTTTGGCGGGAGCGATGCCGGCTCCTGCTGCACGCTGGGAGCTTGCTGGGGCCGCGGGGGCCTTGGGGCTCCTCCCTCAGCCCCCAACGAGTATATGGTGCGTGCCCTGGGTGGACAACTATAAGAAGTGAGGGCCCGTGGGATGAGGTCCCGGGGGCCGATAGCAGCTCGGGGGGGACACATTACCCTATTCCTTTTAATTTTTAGTGATGACCTGGAGGGATGGGGTTCTCGGGGCCTAACAAGGCTCCAAGAGGGGGGCCACAAGCCTTGTTATAGTTAAGTGTAACAAAAAAGATTGATTTTTGTTTAAAAAATAAATAAAAATTAGAAACTCATTTTAAAGAAAACAAACTGCAAAAATACTGTTAGGTGACTTTGTCAGTGACAAACATTAACGTTTTGAACGAAAACAAAAACACAGAAATCCACCAGTTATAGTTAGCAGAGTTAACTATAACTTGTGCTCCTGCCATGCGCTGCTTATGACCTCACATATTACATCACTCATGACATGTTCTATGACATCATTCATGACATCACTCATGACATAATTCAATTTGGTAGTTTGCTTTATAGTTTACATAGTGGTAGGTAACTACCATAATACTTTTCTACGTAGTTGTGTGCAGCCTGTGTCCAGCTAATGGTTTAATTGTTTACAAAACACATATGCTTCTAATGCATCATAAGCAAGTAGAAGTATTGAACACATTATAAAACGTTGTATTGACGAGTAACTCTATCTGCAGGTGACCGCAGGTTCACACAAGTTTTTTGGTACTGCAGACAATGTTTCCAACAGGGCAAATATTTTGCATACAAAATATTGTACGCACCTTTGAGTTACTAGACAGAATTGTCTCAGCATGTCAATTTTCACATACCATGGAAGACTGTGTGCACCAGGTACTAACCTATGCACATGTGCTTGTTTTGCTTCATAAGATGGGCTATCTGTAATATTTTCACCGCAGTACGAAGGCTGCAGGTAGTATGATCCCTAGCACCTTGCGAATAGTCTCTCTTCAGATAAGTTTTGTCAGAATGTACACTGTTCTTAGTAGATACTTTTTAATACTCTGTGGTGTATTTCTCATGAGAGTTTCCCTGTCTGCAAACAGTGTGGTACTGAGTAAACTGTATATAGTGTGCTGTATTTCTCATGAGAGTTTAGAAAAAAACCTTAGGAATTCACTGAAAAAACCAAAGGTTAAAGTAACGTGTAGTTAGATGACTATGTCTTTGACAACATTAATGTTTTGAACTAAAAAAAAAAACAGAAATTCACCAGATATAGTTAGTGGTGCTAACTATAACATGCTCCCCCACCATGCACTGCTTTTGACTGCACATATTACATCACCCATGACATGTTCTATGACATCACTCATGACATCATTGATGACATCACTGATTACATCATCCAAGCTTCTTTTGTGCACATTGCTCTATAAATGGGTATGGCATTAGAGCTATGGCATAAAGTGCAAAATAGCTCAGAATAACATAAAGCAATCATTAATGCTATCATATATACAATCCTCATAGGTGAAACAAGATTCTGTTATTTGAAACATTGAACCTGTACCATACACTTCATGGGTAGCCAAATTCATGTTAACTAACAACTACAAATAAAAGGGTAACCTCTACTGCAAATGGTATTCAATCTGTATACAGCTATTGAGAGAAAATCAAGTTCCTCTAGATTCTTAAACCCTGTTAAATAACTAATACCCTACTACAGAAAGTTTTTAACTGTATAAAACCCCTCACAGTCATCGAACCTACAGTGAGAAAATAAGTGGATATCACTAGAACAGTGGGTCTTATACACAGTGTTTACGCAATGGAGACAGTTAACTCTGTAACACACTATTTACAGACAGTGAATTTGCAGCATTGTTAGATAAAAATATTTTCGGCCACAGGAATGATCCCTGTGGGACCCCACCACTAGGCCTAGGGGTTCAGGGTATCCCTACTCTGCCCCCTTATGTTTTTTTAAAAAAACACTTTCTTGTAGGACTCGGGACTGAGTCCCGAGCCGAGTCCTAGGATGGCTGCTGCAACTTCCTAGTTGATGTTGTGGCAGGCAGTCAAATCTCAGCTTGCAATCTGTCAGGACCTGCTGATGCTCCGCATCCCTTGATATACAAAATGTTTGAGAAATAATTGCTCAAAAACTACTGAACAGATTTCTACCAAAACACAAAAAGCACTCTTTCTGGACCATGATCTAGCTTTCTGCCAAATTTGGTGTAAATCCATTAGGCGGTTTAGACTGTAGCTTTGTCTAAAAGAAAATAAATGGGGAAAATGTGTTTTGGATCCCCCCTTTTTTCTTGGTTCCCACTTGATGGGTCACTCTGAAACTTTCCATGCGAAAATAGTTCAACAGTAGCACTTTTTTGGAACGTTTCGTGGAGATTTGTCAGATAGTGCCAAAGTTATTAGTAACACAAAAAATGCATTTCCTATGGAAGCATGATTCTAACTATAACTATCCAGGGGCGCTGCCACAAGATACTTTAGATATTTTACCCTTTCTAGGTACCAAGGAGCTTTATAAAGGGTGTGCATATACCTACATACATATATATACATATATGTGTGTATATGTGTATATATATAAGTATTTTTTTTATTGTTTGATTAATTAAAATCATACAATGTAGGATCATAAAGAGTACACACATAGTAAAAATAATACATTAAGCACATAAACACATTAACCTAAATATCATTCAGTTTATATATACATATATATATCACTCAGTCAGCTTCTAAATGGCATGCTTGTCCCCACAACCTTCAGTGACCACAACCCAATAGAAATTTAATTTAATGTCACACCACAGTGAGGAACCTGGGAGGGACAAGTCTCTTTGCAATTTCCAATCCTCATCAGGTAAACTAAGAGTTGCCTGGAAATTGAGAAACCCTGCACAATACTTTGACTCCATAATCCGAGCTAAGTATGAGTTGGTGCTCGCCTGCCTGTCTGAGGAGGCCCACGGCTCACAGGTGATGGATGCTTTTGTTAATTTATGCCACGAAATTAATAGGGGTTTATTAAAAACCAGTTAAATCCTTCCCAAATGTTTCAAGGTGATTTAACACCGCCTGTTCTAAAGCTAATAGGGATCTTCACCTTGCATTGACTACCAAACCCAGGGATCATTATTTGGTGTGTAATCTGCGAAAGCAATACAAAAAAGCCATAAAAGCACACTGCCAGGAAGTTGTAAGCTCTTGCTGGGATACACTCTTACAAATATCCAAACAGGGTTGCAGTAAGACATTTTGTGCTACTGTTACCGAACTCAAATCCAGTTTCAGGCCCTCTACCACGATATCTTGCTGTATAACCAGTAGCAAATGGGAGGAACATTTTGACGGAATTTACGCTGCTCTTCGTCTAGGTGGTACTTTTCAAGTTGACCAAATGTTAGTGGCACGTTTTGACACAACTCTGCCGTAGGTCGAGGCTGCTATCCATCAGAGCTCGGGTGACAAGGCACTGGATCCTGACGGTGTCCCCATCAATTTAATCAAACATAATGTATCCTTTAGGGCCCTGCTCCTCACGATTATCTTTAATGGTCTTGCACATACTACCCTACCCGCCTCATGGAGCTCCTCTGTCATCGTCCTCATATTCAAAAAGGAGGACTGCTTATCTCCCGCTTGCTACAGGCCAATTTCCCTCCTGGACAGCACAGCCAAAATACTGGGCCGGGTTATATATAATAAAATTACTGAGTGGATGGACATCAAATCTATACTCCATAGCTGTCAGTACGACTTCAGACGTAAATTAGGGACCATCGAGCAATGCCTTAATCTCTACCTGGGGCTAGGTAGATATACAGTGGCTAGAAGATCTCCGCTTTACCTAGCATTCATGACCTTGGCATTCAACTGTGCAAATAGGGGGAAATTATAGTACATTCTTATTTCTTATCGGCTTGACACTGTTTTGGTACATTTTCTGGCCCATTTACATGCGGGAACAAAGGCTAGAGTCCACATTAGTCAACAGAGAGAAGTCACAGGAGAAATAAAAATGTTTTGTGGCGTAAAGCAGGGATGTGTGTTAGCTCTCTTTTATTTATTTGATATGTGAATGATCTCCATCCCTCACTCTTAGATGCAACTCAGGGTGTCCCAGTAATCAGGGGCAACTCACTCCCAGTCTTCTTGTACACGGATGACACAGTGCTCATAGCACATACACCTAGGCCACTGCATCACATAGTAAACGCCTTACCAACTTCATGGCCTCCCTCGACCTGCGAACCAATTTTGCCAAGTCACACCTACATGTCGCCCTAAGTGCCGGCCCCTATCAACCCTGTCAATTGGCCCCAACGCTCTGACCAGTACAAGGTCCCCATGCTTTCTTTCCCAACCCCTTGGTGGTGGATTCCTCAATATATAATGCTAAAAATGTATAAATCCCAGTGCCATCCAATTGCTATGTACGGTGCAGAGTTATGGGATATTTCCAACTGTAAAATAATCCAGCAAGAAGAAAACAGATTGCTAAGGAGACTGCTTGCTCCTCCCATTTCTGCTGACAATTACATTAATCATAAAGAACTGGGGCTGCGATATGTAGAAGACTTGATCCGTGTCCAGCCGGCCATGCTTTGCTTATCAATATGGAAAAACCCTGAGTCCGCCCTAACAAGAGACATAGGGCCAGATGTACGACACTTGCATTTTGCGACTCGCAAATTGCATCACTTTGCACAAAATGCCATATACAACAGTGTCACAGACACTGTTAGCGATTCCCAATGGGGTCGCAAATTGCATGCCTCATCAATATTCGTGAGGCAAGCGCAGTTTGTGACACCATTGGGAATGGCTAGCACTCCCAGGGATGGTGGCCTGCTGGGGTCAGCAGACCACCATGTCTGGGACTGCTTTTTACATGAAGAAGTGTTTTTTTTAAAATGCAGCCCGTTCCCCTTATAGGAAAACAGGATGCATTTAAAAAAGTAAAATGAAACCACTGCATGCTCTTAAAAAATATTTTCGCACCCATTTAGAAAGGGGAAGTGGTCCCCTGGGGACCCCTTCCCGTTTGCTAATGGTTTACCACCTACTTGAAACTGCAAGTGTTTAGCGACCGCAAATGCAGTCGCAAAAGAATGGTAAATACCATTTGAACTCGCTATTAGGAAGGGACGCCCTTGGCACGCCCCTTCCTAATTGCGAGTTGCAAACGCTATTTTGCGAGTCTGTGACTCGCAAAATAGCATTGGGACATTCCACCACCGTTTTTTGTGGGCGCAAAAGGATTGAATACCCTTTTACGACCGCAAAAAACGGTTGTACATCTGGCCCATAATACCGGGTGCCGGCACACCATCGGTTATATATAGACCATGCTCATTTCCTGCGGCCATAGAGAGTGGGGAACTGGCGTCTAGTCATGAGGTGGCTACGACCTCCCAGAAGTGTAATCACTACCGGCTTCAGCAATGAGGCGGCCATCTTAAACTGTATAGGTTAGGTGTATAAAGCGCTAACGCTTGCCAGTGGCAAGTGGTTATTTGTAAAGTCCGTGTGGATGGGACAAAAAGAAAATAAACAGGCGGTCTGTAAAATGGAACAACAGTTAAATGCGGGTACGCAGTTAACAAACAGGAAATGAGCAAGCTCTATTTATAACCGATGGTGTGCCGGCACCCCCACGATCCGGTTTCTCGGCTCAGCACGGGGTAGATTACCGGCACGCGTCCTTCCAGGACAGGTGAGTGAGCGGGCTGATCACCATGTAATTGTTTACTGGCAGTGTTGCGGGGACTGAATGGGTTCCGTTTCAACTTGGTTTTTTTGAACGCCCGGTACCTTCCCGGGCTCTTGACGCATATACTTGTGTTGCTTGCATGACTACGTGGAGAGGCGGCGACTGTGGTTATCTCTGGACGGACCACAACCCACAGCGCCGCTGGGGGTGCGCCTGCCGTCTTAGCCACGGGCCGCATGTTGCTCCATGGAGGCCAGCGGATACATACGTGTGTTACGTCGGGGTATAGGTGATCCATCGGACGCCTTAATCACCCGTTTGGGACCCTTTTAAGCCTTACTCCACCACGGCTGATCTACTAGGTGATGACAGTCACTACGCTTTGCTTTATCTTCCAATCTGCAGGACACCACCAATTTAGGTGTCCGGAGCTGAGAAGACCTTATGGAGCAAGCGCTATCATTTAGATAGGTGGGCGACACCATTATGGACATAATTTACCCATTATTTCTCTCAATTTTAATGTTGTTCTCAATCCAGTCATTCTCTCTTTTTAAATACTTTGTGGTTTTAATATTGGGTGCATTACTCACTCACAATGCACTGACCATATGGACACTGGTGTGAGGCTGTGACAATATTTTGCCAGACTACTATATCTAGTTATTTTGTTTTCCATGTCATCCCCTTTTTTAGGTTACTACTAGGTTTGGCGGGGCCTCGTGCTCGCCCCCAAGAATAGTGGTAGGTAGGAACTCTTCCGTCGACCACCATGTATAGATAGTTTTTCCACATAGGTCCTGATGAAATGGAGTGTATCTTTACCGAACATATTGCATGAAACATGTCGCTCACTCTCTTAGAGTTGAGCATTGCTCCACTGGACCATTGAGCCAGCGAGCAGCCACTATTTTTCTTTTAATAAGGTGGATTACCACTCTAATAAATATGATATTTGGATTATCCAACCTTTTTTAACATCACTCACTAACGTCACATCTACACAGTCCCCTAGGGCCCTCACACCCACAGCACCATACAGCAAGGAACAGAAGATCTCCGCTAAAGAGCCCCTTTATGGGTGCCCGTCGGGTATTGCAGCGCTGACCCGACGAGGAGCAAGTCCATATGATGAAGCATGACACCTAGCTTGCTGGGTGTGTGAGGACTCTAGTTCCGAAAAAGGAGGACTTCCCTCCAGTTGCCTCCCCACTTGTTGTCCATCCTTGGGGAACAGCATACTCTTCTAATCTATGCACTTCCTGGGCATGTGTGCTGGACCCCGTTAAAAAGCCCTTTCAGTCCCCCCCTCTTTGTTTAAGGCTAAATCAATGCAAACCCGCTCTTAGATTCTATTACTTTTACACTATGATGAAGTGTCTTTTAATGTGGGCATGTTTTAAAGGCTGCCACGTGGGCACGAACTTCGATGCTCCGATGAGATATGATGCTGCAATTTGGTACTGTACGGGAAATTTTATCTTTCTTGCTGAGGCATTTTATTTATTGGTCAAATTTTAATTTTAATTATTATGATATAAAATGTGTTTATCATTTTATGAAAGGAATGCTGAACAAATCAGACATTCACTCCCAGTCACAAATCGGGGTTTAATGCACTGTGTTTTTTGCTTACCACACCATCCCAGAATGGACCCAGCCATATGCAAATCAGTCTTGCTCTGCTTCCCATGGGAACAAGCCAGCCCGAACTGCCGGGCCAGGTCCTTGGTTAGACTTCTTGTTAGACTTACCAGACAACTTGGGATTAGTTGACAACAGGTCACAGGAATGGGATCCTCCACAAGATTTGGAGCGGTGCGTGGCCTTGCGATGCCTTCCTTCCCGCTTGGCCTACGGCTGCATGGAAACACAATCACTGCAGGTCTTGGACTTGCGACTCAACCCCAGACACCAGAGACAGACAAATTGGGGATTGGTCACAGGCATCTGCTTATTAAAATCCCCACAAGGCTTAAACCCTATGGACTTATTAAGGGACATTTCCCTTGCACACTGATGGAGAAAATTTGTGAAGAAAACCCCCCAAAAGCGTGGTCGAAAAGACTGAGGTAGCTCCAGATCTGTGTCTGTTGATGCTGAAAAAAAGGATCTGATATTAGCGCACATGGAGGCACCTATATGGGCCTGTGAAAGTCACATCCGGAGCGATTGACATAGTCATGGAGAAGTCAGTGCCACCTACCAGAGGCACACAGAAGTATTGCTCAAAAACATTTCTGGATCCAGTCAGACGCCTGGGAAATATTCTAAGGTGAGGAATATGAAGTTGAAAGTCTCTATCAGAAAAGCTGTGCAGTGGCTAATTTTTCAGGTATTAACCCTTTTGGTTAAAGTTGTATGTGGCTTGCTCCTTGTTAATTCACACATAAGTAGTATGTGTATATTACCAAGGAAGTCCAAAAGTGAAGAAAAATGTTTGCGGTTTCATGTTTCATGCAGAGAAGATGCGATGAGGCTAAGCAGTTTGGGCTATGGCTAGTTTGAGTTTCATATGGTAGACCCTCTCTTGTAAGGATACATTAAAGTGCAAACAAAGTAATTTAATGCTGTTCAGACTGTTATATCCAGAAGCTTTCAAGACAAAGTTGGAAACATTTCTATTCCAATTTTTGGTTTAAAAAATGTATTAACATTAAAAATATTTTTGTTTTTCAGTTTCTGAAAGCTGTCATGGAACGAGACTACAATCTAGCAAGTAAACTTTGCCAAATGAGTAAGTAGTTTGTAATCATTTACCGCCCATCTAACATTTTTATACCATATAACTTTTTAATAAATTAAAATGAAAACCACTTCATAGGTTGAAATGGGTACTCCTGTGTATGTATAATCATTCAACTATGCATGTTTCTTCCAAACATACATACCTTTTTTGTGATTGTTTCCTCCTTTTGTTCTGTTTACTTATCTTTAAAATCATTATGGAGATAATAAAATGGATCATGTCTCAATGAATTGCCCAAATCTGTAAGTAATTACATTAAAAGATTTGTGTACAATTGTACTAGTGAATATCGACCCCAAGAATATTGTGATACAAGAATATCGAGGGAGAAAATATTGAAAGGTAAATGCATTTAGGGACTGAACTCCACATCTACTTAGCTTGAAGATGCATTTAAAACCTAGGTACATAGATGGGGAGTTAGGTACAGATTTCTAGACTTGCTTACCTGTTAATTTTGCTAACCAAAATCACCACCAATTGGCAGAGTTATAATAGCAGTCACCAGTTAGTTACACAAGACATTCCTCTCCCAATTAACGCTTGTGAATTTACATGTTAATTGTAAAACATCTTTGTCTGGAGATCTATTGGTAAAATTACCTCACATAACTCATATTTAACTTCAACCTTTAACTGCAAATACTTAGTCGTGAAACTAATGTTTAGAGGGTAAATAATTACTTTTCCACATACCGATTAATAAAGAATACCAATCTCTCTAACTTGTAATAACCTAAGTCAGGATGGAAGTAGTGCTCTATTTATTCTTTGAGGGTGTGGAAATATATAAAACATTTCCTGTCAAGCTTTCCTTAAACATGTGTACGCATCAGACTGTGGGTCCAATATTCACATAAAGTTGAATAAGGACAAGGTGCTGAGCCTTCCTCAGGGAAGGCGTACCCTTGTTGGTCCAAAAAACAAGCTTCATCCTGCACTGAGCTTTTTGCTGCAATGAAGACTGGTTAGCAGGACATTGTGGTAAAGGTGTCTGCCTTCCTGGAGGCCTGTCTGGCTACAGCTTACCCACTGGTAAATACTAAGAACCCGCCGACCCTGCAGTGATCTCTGTGTCTTCACAGGAGCTACCACATCAGCAACTTCAACGAAAGCATTGAAAGTTTGGTGATCAGTCTCCATGATTTAGATGGCCTCTCATTAAACTTTTTTAAAACTCACAAAATAGGGGTTTTGAAAAACAAAATACAAATGCCCTTACACCCTGGGGTTTTCTTCTAGGGTATGAAGGTCATTATTTTTTTCTGTTTGGAACCGCCAGGTTTTCCCTGCAGGTCCCAAATAGGAAAAAGATTAGTTTGTCTGCGCTAAATAGGGCGAGCGGTCTATGTTCTTACACCAATGGCCCTTACACAGTGAGGCCATTAGTATTGGTTTCTGATGGTGGAGCCATTGGGAGCATTGCCTTCAGAAACCTGACAGTCTATCTGATTCATAATAGAACGGCAGTACCAAGGGTTTGATGGGCAGGATACTGTGTATAATTTGTGGCAGAGTACTCTGTCCACCAAACTCTAAATTGGGCTCAAATTCTTAAGGGTTAAACTCTAGACTGAGGCAGATAGCAAATCTGTACCAGTTGTGACCTGACCTCAGCAGATATGAAATCAAGTTTGGTGCTGCTTTTAGTGCTAAAAGGAACATCTTCAGCTCGAGCCAGATGACATTGTACCTGATTTCAAGTGACCCTTACCGGTTTCAGCATTGGGCCATGCCCAGATGGAAATCTTTGATCTGAAAGCTTAGACTAAGGACCAAGTTAGAAACTTTGACCAGTGTAACCTGCTTGGTGTAGCCAAACTTCACTCCATCGCGATCTGCAGAAATCTTGCCTATGTCTCAGTCAACCAGGAACTGATACTTTGCATTAGTACTTGACTATTTCTGTAAATCTTTTGCCATGAACTTGAAAAATTCTTATCTCTGACTCCACGTATCCAATTATGATCATTTAGTGTCTTTTAGTTAATTAACGTTTTCTTTATATTGATTTGGAAATTTCTTTTTGTTGTTTTCTTGACTCTAAAATTGTGGGTACTTCGTGAGCTTAACTTTCATTACTCCGGGACTTGCCTGTTGCGTGTGCCACAGCTTCTAGAGGTTAAGCAGTGTTTCTCAGAGAACTTGTTGAGACATAACCAGGCTTTGCCTATTAAGTTGGTGAAGGTAATCCCTTTCCAAATTAAAATCTCACTTTCTGACATTTCTAAATAAGTGCACATCACTGGAATTCAATTTTGGTCTAAATGCTACGTGAGGCCTAGCGGGGCTTGCATATTGCACTAAAGTGATTTCTATTGGTAGCGTATTATAGACCAGAGCACACTTCTCCAACAAGTAGTTTGTGAGCCACTGTTCTCTCTCCAGCTACCTGATAGTAGCTCTCCTATTCTCAGCACAGGCTTCTAAATTAGAAGCTTTTGCATGGTTGAATTAATCTATGTATGCCAAAATCGAAAGGTGTTTATTTGAGGCACACATATGTGTATTTTCAGAACTCACAAGCTTCTGTGTGGAGAAAAATGATTGAATTTCGGACTTATTTAAAAAAAGAATTTGAGTGATAAATCATGCAGCGTTGGGGAGACTTATTACTATTATTATTAACCTGGTTCCATTGGCAATGTAGCTATGGCTGTTATATATTACCAATTTAGAGACATTCCACATTGACGAAGCATTTTTTTAAAATTAATGCTGGCAAAAGTGGTTGATGCACTGCTGGTAATCTTGCAACTTGTGGCCACAAAGACAGTCTTGTTTGATATGGTCAGTATTACAACTCTAAAAATATTAGTAGCTCGAGACGTTGTTCGTTGAACATAAGTAGCTCTTATTACTGAAAAGGCTGGAAAACCCTGGACCAGAGGCCCTGCTGAAGTCAATGCCGGATATAAATTACAAAGGTATTTTTGTCAGCAATGACTGACTTCCTAACCCTAACACAAATATCCTTGTTCGCAGCTCAACTAGAGGAATCTAGTACCATATATTACAACATTCTAAAAAACATTACATCAATCCCATTTTTAAACATTTTACTATTGACCTATTGAATTCAGTAGCATAATCTATATTTCTGAAGTATAGAGTTAGTTATAGCTAATTTAGGACCAGATGTATCAACATTGGATTTTGCAAGTCTATAATAGTGAATTTTATCGATTCGCTATTATAGACTCTCAAAATGCAGTGTATGTAGGTTTTTGCAGACATTTTGCGATTCCTACATATTCCTTAATAGCGAATTGAAAATTGCGATTCGCTATTAAGGACTGGCTTCCCATTCATTCCTAGGGTCCTAAAGACCCTTAGGAATGAATGGGAAGATATTCGCAATGTGCAAGTACCAAATAGGCATTCGCAAATTGCGCATGCAACTTCAAAGGTGCATGTGGCCAAAAGGCCACCCTGATGCACCCCTGAAATATGCATGTGTGCACATGGCGCACATACATGCTAAGGGCATGTATGTGTGCAACATGGCACTTAGCAAAATGCTAAAAAGTGAATTTTTCAAGGAATTTGCAAATTACCACCAACTAGAAGTTAGTAGCAATTTGCTACAAGAATTGCATTTAGGGAATCGCAAATTGCGATTCCCTAACTGCATTCACAATTTGGGTAATCACTAATAATTGCGATTACCCATATTGCGATTTAAAAATGTTTCATACATTGCAAAACGCATTTTTGTGATCGCAAACGGGCCAATTTGCAATCAGCCCGTTTGCGATCGCAAAAAGCTTTGATACATCTGGCCCTTACTTCTTATATTCATGCATATCGTCTCAGGTGGTACAGTGAGCCAAGTAAGAGAGGAGAGATAGTTAACCTTTGAGTATGTTTAGATATAGACGTCTATGCTTCCAGGTTTGACATCCAATGTTATTTTCCTGCAAGTGAAATTTTCTACCTCCGTTATTCCTTTATTCCTGGTTATTCACTAAATTAGTTGTTTCTGCTAATCAGAACTACGTAGGCCCATATTTTTGTGATAACTTTAACTGGTGCCCTCATGAATGATTTGTATAGATTAATACATGTACTTTCAGTGTGCTGATTCAGTGTGCATATTTAGGTTGCAGACAGAAATATGAATGGCTGCACTTTGTCATGTGTCATGTATTTCAGTAGGACCCTGACTCTTTTTACCAACATATCATCTTTACCAAAGTTTAGTCGAGATAATACATGTGCCCCAGCTAAGTTGCAGAAATAATAGCTATTACTTAGTTCTGTATTTTTACCAAATGTATAAAAACACCTAATTAAATGAAATTCCTTTAAATACTAATCATTTCCAAGCAATCGCTCAGCTATTACCATTGTAAGAAATCCATTGTAACTGAAATATCAACAGGTAGAGAACAAATACCTTAATTTAAATAATTTGAACAGTTAATGACTCCAGATTACAAATGTATCCAAATTAAAAAAATATTTTGGAATGCCTAATGCTAGAAAACTCACCCAAAAAAATGGAACAGCTTTACATGCATTGTGATAACTTCTGAAACTAATTGGTCAGTACTAGGTGACTATTGTAACAAGTATTGATTGAGCATGGGATTTCAGTTGTCGAGGCTTTTATGTTGTGGGCATTGCCCCAGAGAGTATTGAGGTTCACTAGTTCAAACCATCAATCCCAATTCAAATGTGTGGTTAAAGAAAATACAGTCATGTCCATGCATGGTTGACTATGCAGAAGTGACATACATTTGGACTGTAAATGAACATAAGACTACTGCCATTCACAGGGCAACTCCCTTAGATCCCCAAGGCACCCTCTCAATGAAATAAAAACACTTAACGGACATCTCAAATTTAGCAATAGTCTCAAGAGTTTTTCTGTGGTAAGCCTCTGCTGACGAGATTTGGAAATAGAGACCCTCTACTTGACCAGACATGAAGACATGATTTGCTACATTGCCTAACATGCAGAATGGCCAGCTTCCAACTTTTATACATATCTACTTACTCAGAGGCATTCACCGGATGTTCCGACTATTGCACTGTTGAAGTCTTCATTAGACTGTCTAGCTGTACTCTTTACCTTTATCGAGTCCTTTAAAACAAGTTGCAATGCATGATGTTCCCTTTACAGATTTCTTTTCTTTGAAATATCCTAGCTGCATAACGGCACCCGGAAGAAAAAAATTGTATGAGGTTACAGCGCTGTTGGTCCATTAAAATACCTGAATATTACAGTGCAGTTTTGGAATGATGAATGGATGCTACTGTAGTACATAAGCAGTGCCATCCATTCTACTCCTTGTATGCTACTGCAGTACATAAGCAATGCCACTCACTCTACCCCATGTGAGTTGAGAAAACCCTAAGTTATGCTCAATTAACAAAAATGGTGGTGCTGTTATGCTGTATACACATGTTCTAACTGTTCATATGTATTTGACTTAGTATGGACGCACTATTGCAGCAAATAAATAAATGCATTCCCTTTTTTCCTTGCCAATGAAACTGCTGGTACTAACAGTAAATATGTTTTGTCAATTTTTAGTTCTTTTATATGAACCAGACAATTGTGAAGCCCAGCACTTTGTCCCACTTATAAAAGAAAAATTACTTATGGGTAAGTTTAACAAACTATTCTACAGCATGTTGTTGTGAAATTGCTTTGTTTTGATCTCAATATTTAGCAGTTTTTGGGAGTAGCTTAAATTGAAGATGGGCAGCACAAAATGGGTTTCCTTACATGCTAATAACATGGTAAAATGTCTGCTTCAGAAACACAAACTGGACAATAGTTCACGTGCACGCCTAGGTTGCCCAGTTAAAAACCTGTAATACCCAGCTGCCTCAATACTTTTCCATTCTTAAAGGATGTCATAAAATATTCTCAACATGCCTGGTAGTTTGATTGTATCAGTCCAAGATCTGTGCCATTTTAGATTTTGAAACTGTTTCTCACAATTGTTTGCTCAGTTGTCATCTCTATACAGTTGACAACATTTATGTGAGGCTTCAGCCTATTCACTCTCAATGGATGCTAGTTCTTGGTGCTTTACTTTGTCATAGGTCGTGTTTATCTCCATTTTTTAACTTGCATCAGCTGGGCCTGCCGTTTAGAGAACTTCTAGCACAAGGCTATTTTTCCTCATTCTTATTTCCGATCATCATGAGGTGACTCTAAAAAGACCTCCCCAACAGAATGGTGCAAAGTTATATGTTGAGCGATATTAGGTGGTTACACCATCTATACTGCTATAGGTATGAATCACCAATAAAGGAAAGAGAAAGAAAGATTTTGTACGAATTAAAAACTACCTCTGTAACCAATGACCTGTGTCTCTAACACCCTAATGTGGTGAAAAAATGTGAGAATGGAGTGATGGTGCCTCACGGTAGCAACACCAGGGAGGATAAAGCAGGAAGGTACCCGCCTGCTACCTCAAGATCTCATCATCAGCTACCACCACTCCAAGGAAAGAAGTGTGCAAAAGAATATAGGTGGGTTGAGACCCAAAAGACAAGGTGCTAGGGTGTATGATAAGGAATAGCTGTGCAATAATTCGTGCATCAAATGCTCCCCCACAGTAGGGACCTGGGGATCAAGAAATCGCTCCCCGTGTCACTATATACAAACTTGAGCTAGATCACACTGGCTTTCGATTTTTATTCTGTGCTGTGTGTCTGCTCATATTAAAATGCCGATATGTTTCATTGCCTTAGGATAAACTCACGGCAATTTCTTCAGGGCGTGGGGTATTATCGCTCCACCCTGCACCACCGCTTGTCTATTAAAAACAATACTATTAGAGACACAGGGAAACAAAAGATAGACAAACCGCACATAGCAAAATTAGTTGGCATCTGAGTATAAAGAACGTTATGCAGTATGTACTGTTTCCCTGACTGCATATCTTCCAAAACATTTACCGGGATATTGCCCAACATGGGCATACCTTTACCCTCCGGGACTTGTGTGTGTGGCTACGATCACTCCTTCAAGGCTCTTCCGGTCACCTCCTAACGTGAGTCTGTAATACATAACAGAAATCATGAGGCCATGGGAGATATAACTTCCTCTTATGGCCACCGCTGTCTTTGCCGTAAAATGTTTGTTCTTCAATGATAATGCTCCTGTTCCCCATTTTTAGCGTGTATCTACCCTTCTGTAGTGTACCTTTTAATTGTAACTTTCACTCATCGTATGATCGAGGGAGTCCCTATGCTGTGAGGTGACTATTACTCCTCAACCTCATCCCCGACCAGTTTGTTAACCCTCTAGCATATACTCCCGTTATAGCTGTGGCAAATAGCATGACAGATGTTGCCATTCCTCTTTAAAAACCTTCCAAACACACCAACCCAGGCAAGACTCACCGTGACCGAGTACGTATCCGGCATCAACTCGGCACCGCGTCTACCCGGCTGTTGTGTATCGTGAATATGAACGTGATCACGCTCGACACGTGATCGCACTGAATCGTTCCCGTCCTCCCTTAGGGAATCAAAGTTTTTTGCGCTATTACCGTCGCCGCCATGATTGAATGGCGAAATCAACAATACGGTCTTGCTTTTTGCAAACTCCCACGCTCAGAGAGGAATGCATTGTTATTTTAACACCAGTAAATATATCATCTGCTCGTGTCGATTATATGGGCATTGTCATTTACGATATCTTGAAAAACCTTCCAAAACAACTTTAGAAATGTTACAGAGCCGCATATATATCCACATGTAATCCTACATGCAGTTACTGTGGCTCGATCCAAAAAATCATATTTTCATATTTTGGTCAACTTAACTCAACACCCATACGGGCCCCTGCTATAAGGTTGAATATGTAAACAATACCAATCAACTTTATTGACCCATTGAAACAATGAAAACACGATGTTTAAAGTGCTGCAACCGCTATGCATAAACATATGCTGCCCCATCTGCACTACCTGTAGCTAGATGTACAGAAACACCTGTAGTAGGGTCGCTCAACAACTCTTGTTCCAAGCCAGGATAGCATGTTCAGTACCTAGTAACTTTATTGACAATGACTGTGCATTATTGGGAAAACCTATATAAGTGATAGGGTTTTTAACAAAGGTGCCTATTTGCTGTTACTGTGGCAGATGAAGTAACATAATCCCCACAGATAGAGCGCAGATCATGTCAGTTGGTGATTTCATCACATACAATGGAAGAGTGTGTGTACATCATCCTGACAAGGTGTCAAAAAATGAATGGATTATATATTTACTTTATTCCATTCAATGAGATCATTCAATCCAATTTGATCTACACCTTCCTGGTAAATCCAGCGTGCTTCCCTGGTACTCAGTCTTGTTTCCATGTTAAATTGGTCCCCCATCACCCTCTCTAGAACCACCCAGCAAACATCTTTAGGGGTATGTTTATGAGATTGGAAATGTTGCACCAATCTGGTGCTCAGTTTTCCTGCACGTAATGTGCTGAGATGTTCTTGTATCCTTATTTTGACCTTCCTGGTGGTTAGGCCAATATAGTGTAGATCACAGGGGCACGTCAATCTGTAAATAACATTTATTGTATTACAGTTGCTGAATTTGTTTAAAAACCAAATTTTGTTATTAGCAAGAGTAACACTTTTCGTTGAAGATGTGAACACACAGACTGAGCAACTCCCGCATGGGTAGTGTCCCTGCGGGACATTGGTCTCCCGTAGATCTTGTTTGGGTCTAGTATGTACCAAACGGTCGCGGATGTTAGCTGATCGTTTGAATGCAAACCGTGGTGGAGGCATCTGCATATTCGTGGTGTTTAACAAGTGCCAGTGTCTGCGGATGATCTGTCTGATTTTCGTGGAAAGTGGACCAAAAGTGGTAACCACTGGAATGCAATCACTGTTCTTCTTAGGAGTCTTTTCCAAAAGAGCAGCGCGTGGCGTGTTGTATGCTCGTTTTCTCGCCTGTTTTATAACCTTCTTGGGGTATGCTCGGTTCTCTAACTTACTGGCCAATACATTGGACTGTTCAGAGTATTGTTGTAGAGTAGAGCAGTTGCGGCGGTATCTTAAAAACTGTCCCACGGGCAAATTATCCCGAAGGGCTCTGGGATGATATGATCTATAGTGCAATAAGGAGTATTTATCCGTTGGTTTTGATGCACTTTCGTCACAAGCCTGTCATGCTCTGTTTGGATATCAAGGTCAAGATATACTGCAGATGTTCTGCTCACAGACCATGTGAACTTCAAACAGCAATCCAAGCCATTGAGCCAATTTAAGAACTACTCCTTGAAGAAAGCTACCCTCTGTCACTTTTTTTACGGGATTTTCTTTGACTTTTGTTGACCCTTTTTACGATGCGTGAGAGTTATGTCATTGAGGATAGCAGGTTTTAAACTGTGCGGTGCCTGTCACTGTGCCGTGTCTTGGCACCGAAGGCTTTGAGGGAGCTGTACCTGAAGCTGCTCGTTGCCCGACAAAGCCACGCAAGAATCCTCGGAGGTCCCAGTTGAGAAGAAGGTCCCGGAACTGCTCCAAGTGTCCCAGGGCCTCTTCGTCCCACTCAAGATCATCTGGACACTTTGGTAAGAGTGACAAAAAACACAAGAAGCCAAAGTGTGCTTCGCCTTCTCCCTGACGCGACCAAGGAACATCGGCATTCGAGGCCTTGTTCTCTGGAACCTGCGCCTGGGCTGGCTCTGTGCCTCCCCACTTTTCTGGAAGCCAGAGCAACCCCTGCTCAAATTAAATAATTTTACAAGACCATGCATCTCCTTTTTGAGCGGCCAGACCTTTCGGGGCGCCTTTGGGCCCTGCTAGGTCAGATGAGGGCCCCATCAGGTTCCGCGCTGGCAGCTCCGGCATCGATGGCCCCTATGAATCCAGATTGTGCCACTGCAACCTTTCCTGACGCTGGTCCCGGCGCCCACTGGCGACACCAGCCCTGTTCTAATTCCAGACGACACAGAGCAGTAGCGACATCGACCTACACCGATTCCAGACCTGACAGGACCTACAGGTCCTAGGTCGTTTCCTAAGCCTCATTCGGAGAGGCTAGGCTTGGGAGAAGAATGGGAGTAGTCACTGGACCCTTTAGAATACCAGCACTACGATCAGGAGATGGACTGGTATGAGAAATTGGGTGAAGCCAGTGGATTGGATATTTCTCCAGATGCTGCCATGCTTTCCCCCACTACTGTGGCTGCGGGAGAGGGAGCATCTTATACAGTGGTGGTGCGGAGGGCGGGAGAGGTGCTTGACCTTAAGCTACCCTCAGTGGCGGTCAAGACTACCATCTTGACAGAGGTGCTACAGCCGGAGATTTCTCCTCAGAACCTTTGCTTCCATCTAATGAAGCCCTCACGGACGTCCTACAGGGAACCTCGTCCAAACCCAGCACAGAGGCCACTGTGAACAGGATGATTGTCAGCCACCACCACCCTGCCCCAGGTGACCCAAACTTCCTCGCTACTTACCCCACCCCAGAGAACTTGGTAGTTCAATCCTCTATTTCCCATGGTGTATGCTGCTTCCCCTGACAGGGAATCCAAGAGACTGGACAGTTGGGGCAAGAAGATGTTTTCTTCCACCAGCCTTGTGGTCCGTGAACACCACATGCCTATTGAGCCGTTATTCCCACTCTCTGTGGGAAACCGTTGCACAAGTGCTGCACTGGTCCCGAAGTAGGCCCAGCCCATCCTCTTTCAAGCAGTATCAGATGGGAGAGGCGCAGCAAAGTTTTTGATTAGATGTGGTTTAGACACGTCCGACTCGCTGGGCAGAAATATTTCGTTGATGGTGGGTTTAGATGCCACACCGAGCTGAGAACATCTGTCTTTTAAGGGGATGTTCAGGCTTCACTCATGGACATGCCCTTTGATGGCGCCTGTCTATTCGGAAACAAGGTGGGCTCTGCACTGTAGCTCTTTAAGGACTCGCAGGCTACGGCCAAGTGCTTGGGCCTCTCATCTGCCCCCATCAAACCCACTCTGCCTTTTGCTTCTTCAATGGCTACGGAAGAAGCTTTCAACCATGCCAGCCCTATCACAGCCACCACACTGCACAACTTCCACAACGCCTGCACAGATGAGGGCGTCGTTCATACTGACCAAGTGGGTCGTATAGCCAGACGTCCAGTCAAACCACCCCCTCCCCCTCCCGGCAGCTTCAGCCTCCAAGCACTCCTACTCTTGCCCTTCAAGACCATGGGCGTCCAGTTGGTGTCCGGATCAGCCATCACCTCCACCACTGGCAAAATATTACGTCACACAGGTGAGTCCTCCAGATCATCCGGAGGGGCTACTCTCTCCCCTTCAAGACCACCAATCCCTCCATCCGACGACTGGCTGACAGAGGATCATTTACTTGTGCTCCAGGAGGAAGTCATGGCTCTCTTGGCCAAGGGAGCCATAGAGAGGGTTCCGGCATTGGAAGTACGCTGTGGTTGCTATTCTTTGTGGTTGCTATATTTTCTGGTCCCGAAAAAGGACAAGGGCCTTCGTTCTTTCCTATACCTACTATTCTGCAACTACTTCCTCTAAAAAGGAGAAATTCAAGATGCTCACATTAGCTCATGTCCTGTCTGCCCTGGGAGACAGCATGGTAGAGTTGGACTTGAAGGACGTCTATTTCCACATCTCCATTCTGCCTGCCCATCGGTGCTACCTGCTGTTTATGGTAGGCCATGAGCACTTTCAGTTCACCGTGCTCCCCTTTGCCCTTACCAGCGCCACTAGGGTGTTCACCAAGGTGATGCCGGTGGTCGCAGCTCATCTGATCAGGTGTACCAGTCTTCCCCCTATCTCAACAACTGGCTAAAGAAGGCGGGCTCACCCCAGGCTGTTGTCTCCCACCTCTAAACAATGGCGAACCTCCTGCATTCGCTGGGGTTCTCTATTAACGTGCCGAAGTCGCACATGACTCACTCTCAGATTCTCCCTTTCATCAGAACCCTTCTGGACACAGTGCAGTTTCGAGCCTATCCTCCTGAGCGACGAATCCAGGATATTCTAGCTATGATACCGATGTTTCAGCCTACATTCTGGATTTCGGTGGCAAATACTCTAAGGCTGTTGGGCTTCATGACCTCCTGCTTCCTGCTAGTAACACATGTCAGATGGCATATGCAGGCTCTGCAGTGGGACCTGAAGTTCCAATCTCTCCAACATGGTCCAGAGTTCGAAGGGAACTGCACACGACCTGCAGTGTTGACTAACAAACCGTGATTGGATCAGAGGCAGACCCCTCTCCCTTCCCCAAACAGATCTCACAGTAGTGACAGAAGCTTTACTTCTGGGATGGACCGGCCATCTTGGAGAGGTGGAGTTCAGAGGACTCTGGTCTCCGATGGAATCCGGACTCCACATCAACATGCTGGGGCTCTGATCGATCCGATTGGCATTGAATGCCTTTCTACCCTCCATCAAGGGAAGGCTAGTATATGTGTTCACGAACAACACCACCGTCATATGGTACTGCAACAATCATGGCAGAGTCGGGGCATGGACCCTTTCTCAAGAGGCTCTGTGTCTTTGGACATGGCTGGAACAGCATGGCATTTCCCTGGTGGTTCAACACCTTACAGGTTCCCTGAATGCCAGGGTGGACAAACTCAGCTGTCGATGCCTAGCGGCTCATGAGTGGCGTCTCCATTTGGAGGTAGCGCAAGGTCTCTTTCAGCAGTGGTTGGTTAGATCTGTGTGCCTCTGCTGAGAACATGCAATGTGAACAGCTTTACGCACTAGTGTTTCCAAGGCGGCTCTCGCTTTTTGTCTCGAGTGGAGCTCGGGCATCCTGTACGCCTTTCCGCCCATACCACTCCTGCCCAGAGTACTCAGTAAAATCAGGACCGACAGGACACAAGTCATCCTAGTGGCTCTGGACTGGGCATGGAGTGTCTGGTTTCCCAAGCTTCTGCAAATGATCATCGATCTTCTAAATCGGAATGCTCCTTCTGTAGCATCTTCTGTTGCAGATGCTGGGGAGGGTCCTCCATTCGAACCTGTCACTGCTTTGCCTTCTTGCTTAGAGATTGAGCTTTCTACCTTCCTCACGAAGTTTGTAATGTTATTCTGGCAGCCAGGCGTCCCTCCATCAAAACGATATACGCCTAGTGATGGAAGAAATTTGATATATATTGTACAGAAAATTCTTTTGATCCTCTTTCTGCTTCCCTTTTTGATGTTTTGCTTGTTATTTTGAACCTTGCCTGCAGGGCTCTGCTCTGAGCACCGTGAAAGGGTATCTTTCTGCTATGTCTGCTTTCCTGAGGCTGCCAGACTAACCCTCTTTATTTAAGTCACCCATTGTACATAGATTCCTGAAATGCCTTGAATATATGTTCCCACCTTCCCCTTTCATTATGGGACCACAATTTGGTTCTCACTTTCCTGCTGTTTGCTCCTTTCATGCCCTGCATAATTGTCGCCTCCGGCTGCTCACCATCAAAACAGCTTTTGTAGTGGAAATTACATCTGCCAGGAGGGTGAGTGAGATGCAGGCTTTGTCGTTCAAGCCTCCTTGACGCTCTTCCCTGACAATTTGGTTTTGCACTAGGGCCTTTTTCCGCCCGAAAGTTGTAACACCATTCCATGTGAGACAATCTGTCACCTTGCTAACTTTCTACGCTCCTCTGCATCCCTCTAAAGAAGAGGAGCAACCACCCTCTGGACTCAAAACAAGCGTTGTCGTTCTACCATGACCACACAAGAGAATTCCAGGTGGACGACCAACTCTTCATGGGTTATTCTGGTGCAAAGAAAGGTTGGGCGGTGCAGAAAAGGACCATCTCACAATGAGTCGTTCTCTGCATCAAGATTTGCTATGCCTCGGCAAAGAAGTATGCTCCTGAAGGCTTTAGGGCTCATTCATCCAGAGCTAAAGCTGCTACCACTACGTTAGAACGTGGTGTCACAGTCCTGGATATCTGTCAGGCAGTAACATGGACATCCTTGCACACTTTTACCAAGCATTACTGCCTGGACAGTCAGGTCTGCAGGGACAGTCATTTTGCCCGATCAGTTGTGCAGGACTTATTAGTCTGACATTTGTCTGCAGTTCCTCCTCCGGGGATGGTATTGCTTGGGTATCTATTTAAAGTTAAGGAATCTGCAGCTAGATGTCTCTATCAGATGAACAAGTTATTTACCTTCGGTAACGCCGTATCTGGTAGAGACAATATCTAGCCACAGATTTCTTACCGACCCACCCGTCCTCCCCACACTGCAGACAGGTTTCTAGGGTCAGGGCTGATCCCTTTCAGGGCCCTAGTTTTCAAACACACCAATGTCAGTACACTTCATGGTTCCTTGCTTTTGGTGTGAAAAGTCGTGAAAAGTAACTGATGTCAGCGCGCTGAGGCAGCACCTATATAGGTGACATGGACGTCACTTCCGACGACACCACGCGGAGCCAACCAACACCACCTATCGACTCGCAGGGGTACAGCTCGAAGAAAAATCTTTCAAAAGCAGTCTGACGCCTGGGGAATTCAAAGTTAAGGAATCTGCTGCTAGATATTGTCTTTACCAGATAAGGCGTTGCCGAAGGTAAGTAACTTGTTCATCTGTGAATATGTAAAAGTCTCTTAAAGGTATTCTGTCAAAAAATCTTGTCATACTCCAATCATAGTCTGAAAGGGTGTATTAATAAAAGGAAAATGAGAAATATCTGAATCAAGACTCAACCAGCCAGAATTTTTCCCAGCAGGGCTGAAATGAGTACATCTGTGGAGAAACGACCCTCAGATAGTAACAATAACTTAAAAACATCTTGGCTGAGCTAGCCAGTTTTCATTATCTTTCCACGGGAGTCAAGAGATGGAAACAGCTCAATTACAGAGACGAGCCTGTGAGTAACGATAGCATGAGCAGAAAGATATAGCTGAAAGAATTCACATTTATGCAAATGCAGTAATTTCTCTTGCACAATCCATTGGTGAACAATGGCAATTGTCTTCCTTTCCTTTTTCCCCCAAATATAGTGGAACACGGGTATTCTACTGCAATCGTCTGAGTCCCTTGCAGAGACGCTTTTTTCATTTTTTCCAAACCATTGTGCATTTATGTTAGTCTCCAAATAGCTTTGTGCTGTACCACATTTGCTTTGTGCTGTACAACGACCCTGCATTGCATGCATTGTGTTTCAACTTGAAATTCTCTTTTTTGTTGATCTTATGCTCCACCTCTACATTAGTCACCCTGAAGATGCTGAAGAAAGCAAATAGTTGGATATTTGATAAAGGCCCAAGCAATTTAATGAAAACCCCTTATCTTATTTGTCTTTGAACAACAAAGAACAAAGGCTGAAGCTACTTTTGTCTACTGTCTTGTCACTGTTGGAAAGTGTGACTAGACTTAAAAACGTATGTAGAATGACGCCAATTCATAATCTGTTTGCATTAACTTGGGAAGAGAATGAGGGACATCATCAGATAATAGCCTATCCAGTTCCCACATTGTGATTGATGAACAGAGCTCGAAGATGCAACCTCGTCTCTGATAAAGCACCCATTCTGAACCTTCATTATTAGCAGTCCCATGCTGTCATGGCCATCTTGGGGTTGTGACGCTAGGCTAATCTGCCAAAATATTTATGGCAAAACAACATTTCTGACTCCCTTTTCAATTATATACATTTGCTGTATAATATATGAATTAAAACCCAGTCTGTCTTTTACCTTATTTATCAGCTGTCACCCTGGTATGCATGCTGGCTTGAAGACTGGAAGCTCTCCAGTTGATGAACAGATCATGGACAGCTGTAACGTTCAGAACTTTCTTTTGATGGTCGCTTTTTTCACCCTCTTCTCCCTCTCTCTAGCTCTCTCTCCTTCTTCCTTCTGATGTGTTGTGTGTCCATCTCTTCTCATCTCATGGATTGCTTGTTTCTTGCATATATGTCTTCTGCCTCTGTCCTACATCCCCTTTTCTTGTCAAATCTATACCCCACCCCAGGAAGCCTTAATTTTTAGTTCTGTTTATGGAATGGTTTTCCATTGGCTAAAGTTCCCTCTCCGAACACTCTCCCATTTCCACCAGTCCTCAAGCTGTACTTCCTGTTTCATTCCACGTCTGCATTTCTTTTAATTAATTAAAATTACAGATTTTTCTTCAAGCTATAAGAACTTTTCAGGAGCCTCTCCTGCAACCAGAATTTAGTAAACAGCATAATGATTCTGAATTCCTTTACATTTCCTCTGCCTCGCTATTACTTTGCTATTCCAAAATACGTCTCTTTAATGGAACGTGCTACATCGACCAGACACAAAGTTCTCTTCCGGGGGATCTCCATTGATAGTCATAAGGATTTGAATAGTTCCACCCGCATGCTGGAATCCCAGAGCACTTATTCATAGAATATCTTCTTAACTGTAGGCATTTGTTCGGGAAGGCCTACAGAAACACCCAAGATAGAACATAATGTGCTGCCTAAACCCAGGCTACAGTGGTGAAATTCTTCAGATTGTACTTAGAGAAGCATGAACCTATATATAAATGTAATGTAATTTGAACACACAGAATTATTCAAATTGTGAATTATCCTATGTTTATAATTATAAATATAAAAATAATGATTACCCTGTGGGAAAAGTTCTTTTTTTATGAATATTGTATTTAAATATAGGATTCATGTTGGTTATTCATCAAAAGTCTGTTGTCTAGCTCTATGAACAAACTGGGTGGATCTTATTGTTGTGCAAATGTAAATAAGATCACGATTGGTCTCGAAATGGCACGTGATCAAGACCGGGGAAACCCGGTCGAAACGCATCATGTTGTTGTTTGTGGAATAAAGAAGCACTTAAGAAATATCTTGCTATGTGGTGGTCCGTTCCTGTGCTTTTGCTGGAGATGGTTTAAATGCTATACGCCAGTTTCTATCAAACAGAAATGTGTGTTACAATCAGCACAACAAAATGTTGGTGAGAATGATAGAAATATGTCTAACAAACAATTACTTTTTATTCAACAAGGAAGTGTACCAGCAGTTACGAGGTGTGGCTATGGGGGCATGCTTCTCTCCCAGCTACGCGTGTTTACACGTTGGCTGGTGGGAGAGGCATTTTCTCGAGCACACACATGGAGACGTCTTTGCAAATAATGTCATTAAGTGGTGGCGATTTATTGATGACGTATGTGTGGTGTGGCAGGGATCAAAGGAGTTGGCACAAAGTTTTGTTGAAGATATAAATAAGAATAACTTAAATCTGGAATTCACGGCCACTATTCGCAATGAAAGAGTTGAGTTCCTGGTGTAGATATATATGTGGATGGCAATATCATACATACAAAATTACATAGAAAGGCTACAGCTGGGAACTCTATATTACACGCAAGCAGTACCCATCCCAGACACCTTATTAAAAGCATCCCCTATGGGGAGTTTTTAAGAATTAAGAGGATTTGCAGCAATGAAAGTGATCAAGCAGTCTGTTTAACTGACTCGGTGCAGAGATTTTTGGCACGTGGGTCAAAATAAGTGATTTACAGGCTGCTCTTTCAAAAATACATAATCTAGATATAGATTTGTTGAGGCTACATAATGAAGATTGTACATCATTAGAAACTATAAAGACCCCGGAAATTAAGAACCCAGTGGTCAGGCTTATAACTACTTTCAGTTGTCAAGAGAAGCAGGTCAGGAAGATTATAAATAGGAATTGGTCTATTTTAAAAACTGATATTACTCTTGCCCCAGAATTAGCAGCACTGCCTGCTATTACCTTTAGAAGGGCACCCTCCATGAGAGATGCTGTAGTAAAACCAGTCCGGAAGTATGTGAAACGGGACACTGGTTATATATTTATAGATTTATAAGTGCAGTTCCTGTAGGGCATGTAAATTTGGAGTGAATAAACCGGAATTTTTAGATGCTTTTTCTTCCATTCCCTGTAAAATCAAAGGACTATTCACATGTAAGACAGCTCATGCAGTTTAAGTTTTGGAATGTACGTGTCACCTTTAGTACATAGGAAGCACTAAGCTTCAAGTTTTTAACCGTATTTTGCAGCATTTACGTGCTATTGTTAACTCGGATTCTACATATCCAGTTGCACATCATTTTAAATTAGTACATCAGAACAATTTAAATGACCTCAGTTATTTTGTAATTGACGTAGTCCAAAGATCAATAAGGGGAGGTAACAGAGAGAAAAAATTGCGTCAATTAGAAAGTCAATACATTTTACGTTAGACACGAAAATGCCAAATGGCCTTAACACCCGGGAAGATTTGTACAATTTTCTATTATTTTCCTACTTAAGACCCTCTGCTGCAATATCAATAAATGAAAGAAATGAGAAAAGAACAAATTTATCTTTTTTTTTTTTTTTTTTTTTTGAAACCGTTTATTACAATCTCGAATATATACAGGTATGGGCCTACAACCTTCCGGCCGGCCGCTAAAGTGACAGCAATTAGTGACATATATACAATAAGGCACTTGGCGTTACAGAGACGCTAGCAGGAGGTATCAACAACGTGGGCCACATGACTCTGAGCCCACAATACGGTTTCGTTTTATACAACACTAACAACATAAAACCACACCCGCAAGGCAACCCGAGAACAAGAGTGACAACATATGCTCCTCAAATGGGGGGACCCCAACCCTACACTAAAATCGAAGGAGGGGAAGGGAAATAGGTCCGGGACTGGGAAAACACTGTGCCCGGGATTGGGGGAGGGGGTCATCTAGGGGGACGGAGCTGGTGAAGCGGGAGGCAACAATGGCGGCTCGCAAATACCCCCGCGGTAGGCGTTCCAGGGGCCCCACACCTTCAGCCACGCCCCAGGCTTACCCCGCGCCACATACACCACTTTCTCTCGGAACATGCACCAATCCATGTGTTCTTTCCAGGCCGACACTGCCGGGGGCCTCTGGGATCCCCACAATTGAGCGATGTCACGTTTAGCGATCATATAACCCAGCGTCACCCATCGCGTCTGTGGAACCGAGTAGTCGGTTGGTTCCCACACATTCAGCAGGCATCTCCTTGCTTCAGGCACCAGCACGACATGCGTAACCGCTCGCAGGACCTCATGCACACCACGCCAAAATCGCTCCACCCTCGGACATTCCCACAGAATATGTAAAAAAGTCGCCAATGCACCGCACCCACGCCTACACAGTCCATCCTCGGCATAGCCCATACGCAGAAGCCCTGGCCCCGTCATGTACACCCGGTGAAGTATCTTAAGCTGGACGAAGCGAAGGCGAGCCGGGATGGCCACCTCCTTCGGGGAGGCCACCGCGGAAATCCAGTCCTCGTCGTCCAGCTCCAACCCATCGGCAACCCAAGCCTCGCGGAGCCCAGTCAGTAAGCCCGAGCGGTCATTAATCAACTTCTTGTAAATGAGGGAGATCGTGCTGTCCGGAACGTGGCCATCTAGCACTCTATCCTCCAATGGGGAGGACTCCGGGATGGCGGCCACGTCTGGGAAGACTGAACCCAGAGCGTGACGGACCTGCAGGTATCGAAAGTATTCACTGCCCTGCAGCTGAAACTCCGCCTGCAGTGTCTCAAATGTTTTGAATCCTCCCCTCGTCCAGAGGTCCCCCACTGTGCTAATGCCTATCGTGTCCCACCTATCGAAGCCCCTCGAGGTCCATAGGGAGCCCAACCTCTCAGACGCATACAACGGTGACGCCCGGGTCAAACGGTCCTTCCATCCCATAGCTGCATTGGCCGCGTGCCATACTCGCACCATGACACGCGTGGGTCCCGTAAGGCGGGAATCGGGCACGCTAGTGTAGAGCGCTCGATTATAATCGCCACCGGGCAGGAGCATCTTGTCCATTTCAAATGCCGGGTTTAAGGCGGGCCCGTAAAGGCCATGATTAATTGCAGCTAATTGGGAGGCCCAGTAATACCGCTTAATATCCGGGAGGGCAATCCCTCCGTCATACCACGGGAGCGTCAACTTTGCCAGGGCTATACGCGGCCTCCCGTCCCAGAACAGGCGGCGCTGCAAACTCTCCACCTCACGGAAGTAACGCGCCGGGACCAGATCCATCGAGTTCTGGAGAGCATACAAAAAGCGCGGCAAGGACATCATCTTGAACAATGCCGCCCGGCCGAGCGGTGAAAGCGGCAAGCACCGCCAGCGCGCGACGTCCTCCTTCAAGCGCTGGAGGGGGGGAAGCAAATTCCGCTCGTAGCGGGCCACCGGGTCCAGCGTAATATAGACGCCCAGGTAACGAAACCCCTGCGAGGCAATCTGGATCGAGCAGCCCCGCGGGAGAACAGGAGCCTCCCCGGAAAGCACATAGATACAGGATTTAGCCCAGTTGATGACAAGACCTGAGTTACGGCCGAAGGAGCGCAGAACATCGACCAGGACAATCAGTGATTTACGCGGGGAGGCTAAGTACAACAGGATGTCGTCGGCGTAGAGGGACACGCGGTCCTCATACTCAGGGGTCCAACGGAGACCACGGATAGAAGGGTGCCACCGCAGCCACTCCGCCAGGGGTTCCAAGGCCAGTGCAAACAGGAGCGGCGACAGGGGGCAACCCTGTCGCGTGCCCCGTCCCAGCACGAATGGGGCCGAGACTCGACCATTCACCACCACCTGCGCCAATGGGTCAGAGTACAACAATTTGACCCAGCTGATGAATCCCGGGCCAAATCCAAATTTCGCCAACATCGCCCAGATGTACGGCCACTCGAGCGTGTCAAACGCCATGGTGGCGTCCAAGGACGCCAAGATGGCCGGCTCCCGCACGAATGGAACACGCGCGAGCACCCCGTGCAAGCGCCGCAAGTTAAGAGCCGTGTTGCGATGGGGAATGAAGCCGGACTGGTCTTGGTGGACCAGATCGCCCACCACGCCGACCAGCCGGTTGGCAAGCACCTTGGCGAGGATTTTAGGCTCCGCATTCAAGAGCGAGATCGGTCGATAGGATGTAACCCGGTCTCGCGGTCTCCCCTCCTTGTGGATAACCACGATGGTAGCTAGACGCTGGTCCGGCGGGAGGGAGCCCCGCGAGTGGGCCGCAAGGAACATCGCACGGAGGTGAGGTGCCAGTACATCCGGTCGCAGCTTATACAATTCGATAGGAAGGCCATTCGGGCCATGGCCTTGCCCGAGGCGACCGAGCGTATGGCGAGGGCGATTTCATCCGAGGTGGGAGCGGCATCCAACGAATCCCTGTCCTCCACTGAAAGCGAGGGCAGCGCGATGTCCCGCAGCAGGGCATGGGAGTCCTCCTCCGAGCAGGGAGAGACCGGAGAATATACCTCGCGGAAATAATCCGCGAAGCAAGAAACAATGCCTTCCGGCTCAGTAATTCGTACACCATCCATCCTCTCAATCAGCGGGACCACACGACTAGCTCTCTCCTTCTTATCCAACCACGCAATCAGTTTGCCAGCCTTATCACCCACATCATACAGTCGCCCCTGTTGCTCTCTGCTAAGGCCCCTGGCCGCCTCCGTGACGAGGGCCCTATAAGCCGCCTGTTTAAGGTGTAGAACATGCAGCGCCGCGTCAGTCACCCCACTCCCCAGATCGCCCTCCAATTCAGTAATTTCGGCCTCCACCCGGGTCACCTCCTCCTGTGCGCGTCTGCGGGCATGGGAGATAAAGGAGAGGGCCTCCCCTCTGAGAACTGTTTTAAAGGCTTCCCACAGGGAGATAGCCGACGGAACGGACCCCACATTCTCCTCAAAATACCGTTGCAATGATTTAATCAGGTCAGCGCGAATAGTGGGGTCACGCAGGTACCAAGCATTGATTGGGGCTACCCTGCCCTCTCCCCTCGGGAAGACACCCAAGTGCAACAGGAGCGGGGAATGATCTGAAATACCCCGCGCCAGATGGCGCACCTCTCCCACCCTCCCAGCATAGGCCGCAGGGACAAGGACATAATCAAGCCGCGAGAGGCTACCATGGGCACCCGAATGGAAGGTGTACTGCAGCTGGGTGGGATGCTTTAAACGCCAGCAGTCCACCAATCCCAGTGTGTCCAAAAGGCCAGCTAACCACGCCTGTGCCCGGGGGAGGTCCCTAGGGGGATGACGATCCATAGTCCCAGAAGCCACCGCATTAAAGTCCCCCCCAACCACCAGAAGCCCCCCCGGGAGGTCAAGAAGGAGGCATCCCAGATCTGCAAAGGTGGTGGACTGTAGCCCCGGTGGGACGTACACAGAGACAAAGACAACTACCCTGCCCTCCATCCTCCCCACCAAGACAGTGTAGCGTCCCCTCTCATCATGGCGCACCTCGTCTATTTCTAGCGGGAGCGAGGTCTTAATCATGATGCCCACCCCCCGCGAGCCTGATGTGAAGCCCGAGTGGGCCACCAAGCGAAAGCCACGGCGATTCATGGCACAAAAGGAGTTACCAATAAGGTGTGTCTCCTGCAGAAAGACCACATCAGGCGAAATCAGTTTCAAATACTGCAGGACCACACCCCGCTTGATCCTATCACCCAGTCCGTTAACATTCCAGGACAACAAAGTCAAATCCCTACCCCCCATCACATAACGAAGCCATCATTTGTCCCCCCCAGAGCATCTCAAAAACAACAATACAATAACTGGTTTGCCTTGCGGTAGAAACGAACCACACCCCACCCCAACCCACCCAACCCAACAGAACTCCCCCCACCCTGCACCCCTGCATGAGCCCAAACAGCCCCCCCAAAGTGCAGTGTGCCTGTCGCCCCATAGATAAGAAAACTAACTAGTCCCCCAGAGGAGGAGGGAGATCCCCCAAGAGACCCCACACGACCTCCACAGGAGGGGAACTTACCCTAACAGTCAATAGTGACAACAACGCAGTCCAGAGCAAGGCCTACCATTAGTCCCTCAGTCCTGATCCGGCGGGCCCTCCCCACCAACCGCACCCCCCCCCACCCCCCCGGTCCCGATCTCCGGGCAAAGTGTCTAGCCAGTCCCCGGCCACTTCGGGTCGATCAAAAAAGTGCGTGTGGCCATCCACCTCCACTCTCAGCTTAGCTGGAAAAAGCATCGCATATTTGAGATTCAGGTCCCTTAGGCGACGTTTAACACCGAGAAAGCTCAGTCTCTGCTTTTGGACTGCCGGAGTGAAGTCAGGATAGAAATTGATGTCCATATTGTCAAGTTTGACCGGCCCTTGTAGCCTGGAAGTCTGTAGGATAGTGTCTCTGTCCCGAAAATTGAAGATCCGGGCGATGAGAGGCCTCGGAGGGGCTCCAACCTTAGGCCTACCCCCGGGGACCCTGTGGGCACGCTCCACTGCAAAGAATTTACTCAGCCCCCGAGGCTGGAGATGGGTGAGAACCAGGTCCTCGACAAATAGATCCGCTGCCTCCGCCTCGCGTCCCTCCGGCACCCCGATAATGCGGACGTTGTTCCTCCGGGCCCGACCCTCGGAATCCTCCAGCCGACGATTCATCAGGGCGCTCGCCTGGCCAAGCCTGCGCACCTCCTGTTGGAGGGCCGCTACGTCCGTTGTGAGGCCCGTGGTAGAGTGGGCCAAAGAGTCGACCCGGTCGTTGGTTTTAGACAAATCAGCCCTCACGAGGCCCACGTCCACGAGGACCGAGTCAATCTTCTGCGCCAGAGTGTCGAAGCGCTGGTCCACCGAGGCCTTCATCTCGGCGATGGCACCCATGACGTCTCGGAGGGTCAGGTCCGTGGGCAGAGCGGAAGCATCAGTCGGGCCCGTAGGGGACTTACGCGGCGCCTCTGGGGATCCCTTCTGGAGGGTGTAGCGGTCCATACTGTTGGATTGCTGGGCCGCGCCACGGCGGGTCGATTTTATCTTAGCCCGATCGCCATCTTGTTTTGTGGACATAGTTTCAATCCCCAAGACGAGTCAATCTCCTCAAGAAACGGGGGGCCGACAATCCAGTTCAAGGGGTCCAGGGGGGAGCGACCACCGCTCCGCAGGACGGACCGCAGCTGGCGGACCGGCAGGGCACCCCAGCGAGACCGCACACCGCCCCGCAACCCAACCTCGCCTGGCAGCAAGGAGGGCGCGAAAGTGAAAGTGCGGGGTACGCGAGTCACCCAGCCTTGCCCGCCGCTGTTGTTCACTTTGTGTCCGGATCGCCCCACAACTCCAGTACGGGGGGCCGGTGTGGAGAAGGCCGCAAACCTCAATCGATGCTCCTGACGGTGTCCGAGGTCCGATTTAAAAACGGAAAACGGGCGTCACCTCTGCTCGGGCTCACAAATACAGTCCCCTCATCTGGGACAGGATTCTGTCAGGATTTATGCAGGAGGTCGCGGAGGTCCTCGGGAGCCTCGCACCTACGCGGCCATCTTGGTTGCGCGCTAGGCTCCTCCTCCCCAAATTTATCTCTTAAACAATTTTATACATATATATTTTTTTTTATATGGAATTATTTATTCGTCTGGATTTTAGCCTTACTTTTATCGGATTTTTACTGGTTTTACTAGATTTCTGGTTTTACTGGTTTTTATTCGGTGTCTGTGTATTGGGATCTGGATCTGTTTGAATTGTTCCTGATATTTAAAGATATATATATATATGTTGATTATTGTTTCAAATTTGTAGTAAAGATCTGCATCTTACAAAGATATTTAAGCTTTTTATAATTGGGAAACTGTGTTTTTTGCACTTATTTGGATCTATATAACCGATTTGCACTTTCTATGCGTAACATTTGCACATATGGTTATTTATGTGTATTTATTTTTGATATGTTGCTACATTATATTTTGTTGCCTGGCATACTAACATGATTTTGTATTAGTATTGTACATTTATTTACTAGGCATCCATTTACACTTATTCTATTTTTATAACTTAGAAATAACTTTTTATGAAATAGTAAGTCACTTATGGAGGTAATAAGTTGACTCGCAAGAGAACAAAACGAGTATAATTTTTTGCACTGGTGGGTTAATATTTACTTTCTGTCCAGGTTCAGGACATAAAATTCTGCACTATGCACTTTAAATATTTCAACAGACATAAGTGAATTTTGTTCATTACATTGGCACTATTGAGATGCTCAATATTAAAATGGACACTTGTCCTTCATTTCTAAAATGTAATTTGAACACACAGTATTATTCAAATTGTGAATTGTCCTATTTTTACAATTATAAATATAAAAATAACGATTACCCTGTGGGAAAAGTTCTTTTTTAATGAATATTGTATTTAAATATAGGATTCATGTTGGTTATTCATCAAAAGTCTGTTGTCTAGCTCTATGAACAAACTGGGTGGATCTTATTGTTCTGCAAATGTATATAAGATCACGATTGGTCTCGACATGTCATGTGATCATGACCGGGGAAATCCGGTCGAAACGCGTCATGTTGCTGTTTGTGGAATAAATTAGCACTTAAGAAATATCTTGCTGGTCCGTTCCTGTGCATTTCTCTGGAGATAAACGTCTTGCATTCAGGATTGTGAGTTCATATATATATATGTGTATATATGTATATGTGTATATATATAGATTTGTATAATTTAGGTTAATGTTTTTACAAAATAGCTTAATCTCTATCACAAACCCTTTTCTGTAAAAGTAAGAGATGAAGGATAGTAGGAGAGTGTAGCCCCATAGGCTGCAATTATGTCGGTTTTAAACAGTGTCTGTGCCTTCAAGGACTAAGAGACCACCAGTATCCTATCATGCCCAGCAGGTGGCAGTTGCCTCAGTTCTTTTTTCCGGCACCTGGTGACAGGATTCTGGAGCACTGAGCTCGGGCTTTTAGGTTTTTTCTCTTAAAAATTCTCTATTGGAATTTTGTGAAAACTGTTTCATTCAACATTTTTCATCCTTCTCTCACTATTTCTGCCTTTTTCTGACAGACAATTGTGGCATTTTGTCATGTTATGTGGCTTCACTGTTTGACAAGTGCCCTGCCTGTGGGAGAAAGAAGGCCAAATCAGACCCTCACTATGTCTGTGTTTTCTGCCTCCATCTAGTAATGTTCCTGAACATTGCTAGCACTGCAAGATATTTTCTCGATGCACCCTGAGAGAGAGGGTGAATATTTGCCTTCAAGGCTTGGAAGAACTGCGCAGACAGCAAGTACAATCTTAACATGAATCCTCAGAGCGAGGAGAGGGTCAGTCCTCTATCAGGGCTCTGCCATCTACCGCTGAGGGACGTGGAAGGTACAAAACAAAGATTCCAGCCTGGAAAAGACATCTTTCCCTGTCGATGTCAAAGGGGTCAAAGTCGAGACCAGGTACAGTACCAACTTGCTCGCCGCCCAGGGCTGGTTTGACGTTTCCGATCCACATCAAAACAAGGTAGATCAACCCCTATAGTCCATACACCTTCAACGTGCACAGTAAGGTCAATGTCGAGAAGTGTATCCACGCCAAGGCGCGCAGACCCATGGACTCCGAAGAGCAGTTAGACGTCGAGGCGTCGGAGGAGATCGCCATCAAGCAGCAGATCGACATTGAGACATCGACGGAGGATGATGTTGAAACGCATTTTAACGTTGAGGACACAGGAAAAGAGGATATACTACCCTATCTTTACTGGTAGTGTTACCGGATTCTCCAACACCAACTCACCTACCACCTCCTGCGCCACCTCCTCCACCACCTCCTGCGCCTATTCCACCAGTGCCAATCTCTATGCCTGGGGAATCAGCAAAACGTAGATTGCACTCAAGAACGCACCAGCACAGGCGCCATTCCAGGTGTTCATCATATTCCAGACATTCTCGTCATCGAAGCCATAGATCATGTTCAAGATCAGGAACAAGAACACATACTAGATCTAGGCGTTGTTCAACAACATAGGACATCCTCATCGTCTTCTACAAGGCGGTGCTCACTGAAAATGTCGGATTCATCACCTACTCGCATTTCTCTGGTGGATGACATCACCACCTTCCAGGAGGTCTTAGTAAGACCAGCTGCAAAGCTTAATACACATATGTCGGTCCCCACACCTTCTACATCTGTTATTTTTTAGATGCTCCACCAGCGGTCAGCTTCAAGACCACTGCTTCCATTGGTGCCAGGACTCTTAGAGCCAGCAATGGAGCTTTTTCTGACCACAGCCTCAACTAAGGCTGCTCCTTCGAGGCTTCAAAAAAAGTACAGACCTCATGAGCAATATCCGCTCTTCCTTCGATCAGATTTGCCTCCTGACTCAGTAGTCATATTGGCGGCCAAGAAGCAGCATGCTACCACTCCTGCTTCCTCAGTACCACCTAATAAGGAGAGCGAAAAGCTGGACTCAAACCAGAGGATGCAGTGAGGATGCTGATCTTGGAGGGAAGAGGTGCTGGAGGCTGGAGCTTATTGTAGCCCGAAGATCTCTGGAGTGCAGATCCAACAAGCCTTGGCAACAGCAAGTTGACATGGTGCACAGGTGTTTGGTTCCGATGAGGGATACTGGCCTCAAATTTGCAGAGATGACAAGATAGGCTTCGAGGGAGTTACAGAACCACCACCTGTGTTGCTGAGCCTCGAGAAGTCCGTAGGACGACAGGAGCAGGAGACTGATCAGCTTCGTTGTGATGCCTGCAGATGGAGGGAAGTGACTTCTTCACTCCAAGGGAAATTTCTTCGGGTGTCCTTGATGCCCACAGGTCTGTTGAAGAACCTGGATGAAGCACAGATACAGATGTTGATGAAGACTTGAAGAACTGCGAGACCAGGAGCAGCAGGAGTCTTCCTTGGTGCAGTCTCGGTTCCAGTCTCGGTCCAACAAAGTCCAAGTGTCCAGACAACTGAAGAGTGACATAGTTTCAGGGTTGACTCTTGTCCCACGACGAATCTGAGGACCCACCCATAGGTAATCCCTAAAGTACCCTAAGTAAAGGGTTGGAATAAATCTGGTGGCCCTCCCAGAGGAGGAGCTGGACAGAAGAGAGGATACTCCCATGTCCTTTCTCTAATTTTGCACCAGAGCATCAGCCGAAGGCTGCCTGAACTGGCCCAAACTGAAGTATGCAAGGGGCACCAAATGGGCCCTTCAAAGCAGTCTGGTGGTGCTGGCAAGCGCCCCCGCTCCAGCCCAATACATTAAGTCCTGTCTGGGAGGTAGTCTCACCTCCCTGTAAAAGGAAACCTATTCTACCTTCCCCTGCTCAAGCTTGGCTCAGCAGCAGGAGGGCAGAATCATGTATGTGGTCAGCAGCAGAACTAACTTGCTTGCAGATCCTGAAAGTCTGTTACCAGGAGTATGGGGAGTCCCATAAGGAGACCAGTACATGGAATCATACTTCCAATACTGGAATCGATATTGGGGTATGATTCCAACATGTTTTATACCAAACATGGCCGGGTTTGGTGCAGCCACTATGTAGTTAGACATCTTTTAATAAATGATGTCCACTATATGTCAAACAATGGCTGACCACACTTACAAAGCCTGGAGAATAGACCTTGGGGTTTGTAGGGGTGTCCTGCTCATGCAGGGGTATCCTCACACTTATAACCAAGCACCCTGCCCTCAGGACTGAAGAGCCTGCCATATGGGTGACTTATAGGTTTTAAGTGTAGTAACCTCAGATATAAGGAAACTTATATCTGTTGTGAGAGGTGCAAGCACCAACTCACACAGACTGTAATAGCAGGCCTGTAGTCACAATTTAAGTGGACTCCAGTGGGTGGCACAATACAGGCTGCAGCCTATGGGAAACCCCTGGTGTACCTATGCCCTGGGACCTCAGTATCATATACCAGGGAATTACAAGGTTACACCAGTAGCCTATTGTGGAGGTAACAGTGCACTTACCGTATCAATTTAGGGGAGAAAGCACAGTTGCTGGGGTCCTGATTAGCAGGATCCCAGCAGACTAATTCAAAAACACACTGACACCTGGCAAAAAGGGAGGGGGGAGTGTAACCCTGCTTGAAGGATCCTACATTACTACATTCCTTGACAATAGGTGATGTCTACAGTAAGAAATGCAAGTAGCTAACTTGCATTATCAAACACCTGGCTTCATCGTTCCCATTACAGAGCCAGATAAGATTGTATCAGGTATATGTGGTATTCCACCCATTCAATGTAAAAAACGAAGAGAGGGTAAGATGCTTCCAAAGTCTACCCTGGAACACCTTTCACTAACCCTAGGGTCTGTTCATGGGATTTTCATGCACGCCGTCTAACAGAAGAATTCCAAGCAGAAAATCTGTTCTGCCTGCTCAAGGGCTTTTAGTCGCTCTAACGCCAAGTCAAGTTCATTTGACTGAAATTATTTTATCCATTCCATGTAAACATACATCTTCCAAATGCCCTGTATTGTTGGTGCAAAATGGCTCATATCTTAGCCATTGTCAGTTGGGTTTGCACTAAATACTTTGCGGTGTGTTCTGTGGTACCCATAGAAACATTGTCTATTTGTGTTTCATTAGAAATATTGACAGAAGTAGGAGAATATTAATATTGAAACACAAAATTATGAAAATACATTGGGCTCACTGTATGTGCTCAGGTTCACTGTAAAATTAATCCTGTTTCTGTATTATCAGAAAAATAACTATGTCATGGTTCAGTGAGTGAGATGGGACCGTAAAGCAAGTGTTTTGTGACATAGCCCAGTTATAAAATATAGTTACATCTTGGAATGAATGGTGTATAGATAAATGGACATAAGCAGTGTCGTTTCTGCCTTTTGCTGCTGAGACAAACAAAGGTTAACATGTATGCTTTATGTCCTGAATATTTCCCCGTACCACCCAGCTTTGGCTGTGCATTTTAAGCAATATGTTGCTCCATCAAACGAGGTAATCTTTAAAAATACATTTAAAATTACTCTTTTCAATCACTTTTTTAGGCATGAAATGTAATTACAATTGTAGAAATGTGTAAAGTATGTGCTGTATAATAAATAGTTCTTCAATAATCTGTTCACATGTGAAAGTACAAAACTGCTCTCTATTTCCAAAAAAGGTAGCCATAGTTTGCATGTAGTCAGGGCTACTGGAATTATTCAATTCAGCTGTGTTTTCCACATACTTATGGATTTGCCACATTTGCAACATAATCCGTCATCTACTGCATAATCTGTGGATTTGAAGAAAAAATATTGTTTGTAGCTCTTTTGGAACAAGAATGACTACAAAAGTGGTGACAAGTCCCCCTCGCAGTAGAAGGCCAACCGCAAAGATTGACTGCTCATCTTTCCATCCCTTATTGCTGTATTTAGGTGTTAAACTGGTACTAATGAGGTGACATTTGTGTACAGATCTCAAAATAATGAAGTAATACTGTCACAACATATTCTGCATTACACCTCAAAGTAATAATGTTGCAAAATTTTCTGCATTGCACCACATAGTTTGCCTTTTCTTGACACATAATTTGGTCAACCCTGCTGCATAATTTTATCCCCCTATGCCGCATAATTCCAGCGGATCTGCACATCAGCCAGTATTAGATTGCAGATTGAAGTTTTTACACTAAAGTTCAGGTCTTGCCTTGCCAAAGGGACCATAATGTTTAGACAATGTTGCCTTTCCCTCAATCTACCATTATGGAGAGATTTTTGTGTCCCAATAATCAATGGTGACTCTTTACAGTATGATAAAATCAGGGCTGCACAAATACCAAATGACCACCCTCTCCCTCAGCCAAAGTAAGACTTTGATACTGATTTAGAGTTTGGTGGAGAGAGTACTGTGCCGCAACAGTGATTGAGTAGCCTCTCCACCAACCTACAGTTTGGCGAAGAGGGTATTCCATTGCTTTTGTGACAGAGTACCCTCTATGCCAAACTCTAAATCAGCTCTAAAGTCTAAGGGCCAGATTCACAAAGATAAAGTTAGATCAAATGTCTAACTTATACCAAAGTCAAACTTTACTACTTCTCAGGTATTCACAAAGGTAAGTGAGACCAAAGGTCTAACTTAGACCAAAAGTCTAAATTTACTCGTAGAAACGTACCTTTGTGAATACCGAAAAGTAGTAAAGTTTGACTTTTGGTCTAGGTTAGACTTTCAGTCTAACTTTACCTTTGTGAATCTGGCCCTCACTGTGGCTGAGGGAGATGGCTGGCCCTAGGTATTTGTGCAGCCATGAGTTGATCATACTCTAAAGAGTCACTGTGGACTCTTTGAAGGTCTGCCTGCCTGATTTACAGATGAGCAAACTTTAAGCATGTCTGTGTTAGAGACTACTTCGTCTCCATCGCTGACATACTCCTCCGACGGCCCAATGAAGTAAGTGCCGCCAGATGCTTGGTGATTCGACTGTCCACTCAGTTAAGAGTGGGCGGTCAATTAGACAGTTTTCCCTGCCCCTTACTGCCAAGTTTTGGTGGTAAGGGGCAGTGAAGACGGCAAAGTGACCCCTACACCATAACTCCCATGGTGTGGGAGCCATTAGTTTTTATATTCTCAAAAACAAAACCTGGCTTTGGGATTTTGTTATTGGAAAAAACAAAACCATGTTAAAAGTTTGACGTATGGTACCATCGTTTTGACAGCACCGTTTGTCATACTTTTGATTCTTTGACAGGAACCGCCCTCATGGCAATTACAAGATTACAAACTGATTACATATTCAAACGACCAGAAACATTATTTTATGACTCACCATCAAACTTTATCTGTTGTACCACCGAGCACAATTTACAGTTCAATAACAATTAATTGAAGCTGTAAACCAACAAATTAAATGTACATAGGTGCAGCTCTTTCCTGCGCAGTTTGGTGCCTAATGACCTACCATCATTAACTGCATTTACTTTACTTGCATCCTGGATATTTGGGTGAAGCAGGAATGAGTTATTTTGAGCATTAGGGCATCTATTGACACAAATTGTTATCCTATTCAAATTCTCCTGAGGTTTGCTTGAAGCCTTAAAAGGAGAGATCTAGAATCCTACATTTCGGAACCTTATTTGGAGAAGGATTGTATGCAGCCACTTCAGTGGCTGGTCAGTTCTGGAAGGCCAAATTAAACAGTATGTTGTTACGATAATATTGAGATGGTGGACATTTGAAAGACTATGCAAGTGAAAGAGATGCAAAGATTACTTACCTTTAATTGAGATGCTCAAGGCTACATAGTCTTACTAAATTAGCTTTCATCAAATTTATGCTTTCTGTATTATCTGCCTTATTGTGCTTTTCTGACTTGTAACTTTATGACAAAAATGCATTTTGTCTAGTTACGTTTAGAATTCTAATACGGGGTCACATTATGTCAAGTTCTAACAGAGCGGCTGTGACCCTCAGATCAAAGTAGGCTCTTCATTTTAAAGTTTTGCAGAGTATCCCATGATTTTGGTTGAAAAAATGGAATAGACAATAAAAATGTAGTTCCAAGTGGTATAAAATTAAAATGTAAGTGATTATTGTATTTATCTCACTTGCATTTGTCCAGTGCATTTGCTCAGTTCTTCTGACCTTGACTTTTGCTCTTTTTCTCTCACCTTGACCTGAAGTTAGTGTTTATAATCATTTTCATTTCTTATAGAAGAGAATGATCAGAATTCAGAAAATGAAGATGATGAAGAGGACAGTGAAGACAGTGACAGTGAGGAATCAACAGATGATAGTAATACTGACGACAGCTCTGATGAAGCGTCTGACTCTTCCAGTGATCCTGCAGAAGAGTCCTAACAGTCTGGATTTCCATACATTGTTCTGAATATGGTACAGTACCTTTGAAAAGCGGTTGATGGCCCTCAAAGAGCTAACTATCTTAAGACTGGTCCTAAAGGTGAAGAAGATACAAGAACTTTTCAGTGGTGTTTGTTAAATAGTTGGTAGAGGGCTTGAAAGGTACTTTCGCAACTTATATATTCAATTTTTGGGAAAAACCCTTTACGAAAAGCAATCACACAAACTACTTTTGATGCATTGTCATGGAAAATCAAGTTGCTTGGAAGGACCCAAGGCAGCCTTTTTTCTTCTCTTCACTGGTATGATATATGCCTGTGTAGAAAGAGCATTGAAAACCTTCATGTTAACAGTATGTGGTAACAATTACAATAACCTTGGTATTTACCTCAAAGTGTTAATCAGTGCTTTATTTATTTTCCCGAAGAAAATGTGAAAAATAGCAGTTCAGAGAAAATCCTTAAAAATTGTATACCAACTTGGAATAATTGAGTATTTCTTTATCAAGACAACTTACAGATAGATATCTATGCTTGTTAAAAATTGAAAATCTAAAAATTGATTGTTTTATTGAGTCTTACGGTGGATGGTTATTGTCACAGGCAACAAATGTGCAACAGAAAACTCTTGGTCAGTACCACATAGAAGTGTACCTAACCGTAATTTTGATGACCCGGCACCGCTCTCATCAATAAAATTCTGTTCGATGTTTTCCAGAGCTTTCTTGAAAGTGTGAAACAAGAGAGAGGTCATATGGTTGCAGAATGCAACTCCAATATTAAAAGTTATGCTTCACCTGAACTATCCATGTTTTGAATTTATTTCTTTGTCATGCTCCGACGATTGCATAATGAACCTTATTTCATTAGCCTGCGTGACTTACTGTGGGGTGATGAGATTTTTAAGCAGTAGGGAATGAATACTGAAACTACACTTACAAGAGTAACCTTTATGTAGAGGTAAGTTCGCTGCTCTTGCTATATATATATATATATAATGTTATTGTTAGGAATTAGCATTTAAAAAAACCTTAGACATTCACTGGAAAAAAATCACAGGTTTCAGGGACGTTATAGTTCGTCTGACACTTCACTCGTACAAAACCAGAGAAATGGAGCCGTTAAGCTAACTATAACTTGCACCCCCGCAATGCACTGCTAATGACATCACATATTACATCATTATGCCAGAGATATACTCACTCTGATACCGTGGAATGTAATAGGAGAATCATATTCGCATTACATTACAATAACAATGGTGTTATAAGGTCCAGGAGTGCAATATGTATTAACTCATTACATTTGACATAAAAATGCATTATGTATATATTTGTATTGTTATAAAAAAAAAATTATTAGAAACCGTTAGCACACAATAAAAGACATATAAGGGCCTACAACCACCAGGGCCGGCCGCTATAGAGCCCGTGGGCCCACAGTGTAACGCCATACATTCAAATGAACCAGCGGCAAAGCACCCGGCAGTCCGTAAGTACCTATAACAGACCATGGCCATAGGCCAGGAGCGGTTTAAGACAACGGTTTCATTTTTTATTAAACATAAAACACACTCAAGGCAATGAGAGTCCGAGATAGCAGCGTGCTCTTCCCAGGACGGGGAACAACATACAGTATCCAAAGCGATTCTGGTCCAGAAGCGGTGAAGGGGGGCAATGGGAAAACAAAGCATGGAACACACATCACACACTCCCGCAGAATGCGCGGCTAGGGGGTCAAAGCAATATCGACCTCTAATGGCAAAGGCGGGGCGCAGATACGGCCTCGATATAAATTCCACGGACCCCATACCCTACTCCATTTCCCTGGCTTACCTCTCGCCACATACACCGTCTTTTCCCTAAACATACACCAGTCCATATTCTCCTTCCATACATCAACCGTGGGTGGCCTCGGGGAGCCCCATAGCTGTGCAATGTTACGCTTAGCCACCATATACCCCAAGGTCACCCACTGCGTCTGTGCCGCATTGCAATCATTCGGTTCCCAGACATTGAGCAAACACCTCCTAGCCTCTGGCAACAGGGCCACGTGCGTGACCCCCTCCAGTACGGTATGGATACCGTTCCAGAATCGCACAATCTCCGGACATTCCCACAATATATGAAGGAACGTGCCCGGCAGGCCGCATCCACGCTTACACAATCCATCCATCGAATAACCCATACGCAGCAAACCGGGCCCTGTGACATACACTCTATGGAGGATCTTCAGCTGTACAAACCGGAGGCGGGCTGGGATCGCCACCTCCTTCGGGGAGGCCACCGCCGACACCCAGTCCTCATCATCCAGCTCTAAGCCATCGCCTGTCCATGCCATCCTCAGACGGAGCAGCAAGTCCGCGCGATCGTTGATGAGTTTCTTGTAAATCAGAGAAATAGTGCTGTCGGGCACATAGCCATCCAACACTCTATCCTCCAGTGGGGAATACTCGGGGATGGCAGCAGCGTCCGGAAAAACCGAACACAGCGCATGGTGGACTTGAGCATATCGGAAGTACTCTCTATCATTCAATTTATATTCCTTTTTAAGCATTTCAAACGTTTTGAAAGCTCCCTTCACCCAAAGATCACCCACCTTACATATACCAATCATGTCCCATTTCTCAAAGCCTTTCGATCTCCACAAACAGCCCAACCGCCCAGAGGCATACAGCGGCGTCGCCCGAGTCAAGCGATCCCTCCACCCCATCGCAGCATTCGCCGCGTGCCACACACGCACCGCCACCCGCGTGGGTCCCGTCAGCCGCGTGTCCGGGGTCACCGAGTACAGCGCCCTATTATAATCCCCACCCGGGAGCAGGAATTTATCCATCTCGAACGCCGGGTTTAAGGCAGGACCATATATCCCGTGGTTCACAGCCGCCAACTGAGACGCCCAATAGTATCGTTTGATATCAGGGAGTGCAACCCCCCCATCGTACCAAGGAAGCGTTAACTTGGCGAGAGCAATCCGCGGCCGCCCGTCCCAAAACAGTTGACGCTGAAGACCCTCAACCTCCCGGAAATAGCGGGCCGGTACGACATCCAGAGTATTTTGCAAAGCGTACAAAAAGCGAGGCAGCGACATCATTTTAAACAATGCCGCCCGTCCAAGCGGTGAAAGCGGAAGTCGTCGCCATCTTGCGACGTCGGCCTTCAGTCGCTGGAGGGGAGGGAGAAGGTTTCGCTCATAGCGGACCGCGATATCCAGTGAGATAAAGATTCCCAAATATTTGAACCCCAGGGTAGCAACCTGAACAGGGCAGTCTTGCGGCAGGAGGGGGGCGTCCCCGGAGAGGACATAGACGCACGATTTGGCCCAGTTGATAACCAGGCCGGAGTTGCGGCCAAAGGAAGTCAACACGTCCACCAATACCATTAGTGACTGTCGGGGGGAAGTGAGATATAGAAGGATGTCGTCCGCGTAAAGGGAGACGCGGTCTTCGAACTCCGGCGTCCATCTAATGCCTCGCAACAACGGCTCCCAACGCAACCAGGCGGCGAGAGGCTCCAAAGAAAGCGCAAAGAGAAGGGGTGATAGCGGACATCCCTGTCGCGTACCCCTCCCCAGTGCGAAGGGAGCCGACACCCTACCATTCACCACCACCTGAGCCAGTGGGTCAGCGTATAGCAATTTTACCCAACCAATAAACTCGGGGCCGAATCCAAATTTCGCCAAAACGGCCCAAATATATGGCCACTCCAAAGTATCGAACGCCATAGTAGCATCTAAAGATGCCAAGATGGCCGGCTCCCGTATAAACTCGGCTCTAGCCAGCACACCGTGCAACCGCCTCAAATTTAGGGCGGTATTCCGATGGGGTATAAAACCGGACTGATCCTGATGAATCAAGTCGCCCGCGACCCGAACCAGTCGGTTAGCCAACACCTTAGCCAGAATTTTGGGTTCTGCGTTCAACAGCGAAATGGGCCTATAGGAGGCGCAGCGGTCTTGCGGCTTCCCATCTTTGTCTATCACCACTATGGTGGCGAGGCGTTGGTCAGGGGGAAGGAAGCCCGCCGCACGTGCCGCCGAAAACATGTCACGAAGATACGGCGCTATCTTATCAGGACGTAACTTATATAGTTCAATGGGAAGACCATTAGGACCCACCGCCTTACCAGACGCGATCGAGCGAATGGCCAAAGCAATCTCATCTGACGACAACTTCGCCTCCATCAATGTTGCATCCCCCTCCGATAAGGTTGGCAGTGCGATGTCTCTAAGCAACAGATGAGAATCCTCCTCCGAACGCACGGAAACCGGAGAGTATACCCCGCGGAAGTGATCCGCGAAGCAGTCAACAATCTCCACAGGGTCAGTCACACGCACTCCATCCATTCTCTCCACAACGGGCACCACTCTGCTCGCTCTCTCCTTCTTATCCAACCAAGCAATCAACTTTCCGGCCTTATCCCCCACGTCATACAGACGCCCTTGCTGCTCTCTATACATCCCTTTAGCAGCTTCCGTGACTAGCGCTCTATAATCTGACTGTTTGAGGCTGAGAACATGCAATTTCTCATCAGTAACTCCACGCTCCAAGTCATCCTCCATTTCAGCTATTTCAGCCTCCAGGCGAACCACCTCAGCTCTCTCGCACCTCTTAGTATGGGAGATAAGGGACAAGGCCTGCCCCCTGACCACCACTTTATAAGCCTCCCATAGGGAGACGGCCGACGACACTGACCCCACATTATCAGTGAAGTAGTGATCAGTGGACTTGACCAACTCCGCGCGGATCTTAGGGTTACGAAGATACCAGGGGCCAATAGGTGCCACTCTTCCCTCTGTGCCAGGGTCAACCCTCAATTGCAACCATATAGGGGAATGGTCAGAAATACCTCTGGCTACATGACGCACCTCCCCAATCATCCCCGCTTGGGTCGCCGGCATGAGCATATAGTCGAGTCTCGAGAGACTCCCATGGGCCCCCGAGTGAAAGGTATACTGCGCTTGTCCCGGGTGCATCATTCTCCAGCAATCTACCAGTCCCAAAGTGTCCAAAAAACTCCCCAACCAGGCCTGAGCCCTAGGGAGATCCCTGGGGGGGTGACGGTCCTCCAATCCAGAGACCACGGCATTAAAGTCTCCACCCAACACCAAAACCCCCCCAGGGAGCCCCAGGACCAAACGCCCCAAGTCAGCAAATGTAGTCGTCTGCAACCCCGGGGGCACATACACAGCCACCAGTAAAATGGTTCTGCCCTCCCATCTCCCCACCAGCGCCACATATCGCCCCCTATCATCGTGAAGCACCTCGTCCACTGCCAATGGGAGGGAGGTCCTAACCAAGATGCCCACTCCCCTAGAGCCAGAAGTGAAACCAGAGTGAGCGGCAAGGCGATAGCCCCTCCTATTTAGGGCCTGGAAGGAGTTCCCAACCAAATGTGTCTCCTGCAGGAAAACGATGTCGGGCGAGAGCCGCTTCAAGAACTGTAACACCACCCCGCGCTTGATCCTGTCCCCCAGACCATTCACATTCCACGAAAGGATTCGCAATCCCCTATCCCCCATCCCACTCCCGCACATGATACCCACATCCCGGAGAGCACAACCCGGAGAAATCAGCAAACAACTTCACATTGCCCTGCGAAACGAAAAAACAACAACCATCCCCAACAACCCCCCTCCCCCACAGACCCAAAACCACAACTCCCCCCTCCCTGCACCCCTGCTTGAGCCCGAACAGCCCCCCCAACTTGCAGTGTGCCTGTCGCCCTAACATATACCACAAAAGAACCCCAGAAGGAGGAAAGGACCCCAAAAAGCTCCCCACAACCCCCAGACATTTGAAGGGCATGATGTGCCGGATTAGAGTGTAATTGAGCCAAGGTGCAATAAATAGTCAATCTAGTCCATCGCCAGGAACCAAGTTCTAGTCCTGCTCCACCACATCCCGTCCGCTGTCCTCCGCCCGATCGTCTATATATTTGTATTGTTGATTATTTCATGTTTGCATTTTTCAGTCGTAACATGTTTGAAAGGTTTAAATATGAATGTAATATTTGACTATATACCTTAAGTTCACCATTACAAAATGGATGCCATACTCGCATTACATTACAATACCAGCAGTGGTATAAGGTCCAGACGTGCAATATGTATTAACTCATTACATTTGACATACGAATGCATTATGTATATATTTGTAGTGCTGATTATTTCATTTTTGCATTATTCACGGTCTCCGCATGTTTGAAAGGTATGAAATATAAATGTAATATTTGAATATATACCTTAAGTTCACCATTACAAAATGGATACCATTTTGGTGTACGTTTGCAACCTTTACTTATCCTTTTTTACTTTCTGTTATCCACTATGTATTGCAGTCATTACCCACAATACAGTGTGTGAATAAGCTTGCTTGACAAGCGAAACGCATTACTGAAATAAACCATCTACTGGTGCTAGTACGCACTCTGAGTGATCGCTTTATTGGACTTTGAGTTTTGATATATATGTGTGTGTGTGTATATATATATGTATATATTGCAAAAATTACTCCTTCCACCTCTACCTCGGCAGCGAAGAAAGAGATACGAACCACTTGTTTTCTCAGGCAAGATGTTTTATTTCATACCCAGCAGCAGTCGACAGATGACGCGTTTCGGGCTCAAGCGCCCTTGTTCACATAAAGGCTGCAGTTGATTTCGCCATTTTTAAATAATATGCCCTTCCCACAATAGTCACATGATACGAAAGTTAATGAAGGACATAGAAAACAGACTCCATAAATATAACCAATGTAATAAATACATATCGGTAATATGAAAATTCCTGGATAAATCCAACTTCACATTTATAAATAATGTAAACAATTCATTCATTGTAACTGCATAAATGCATACAATCATTAACAAACTTGTGACTTTGGAAGGCAATGTGCAAAATAATTTTTGTGCGTGTATTTAAAGTGCATAGCAGAGCTAGTTGAAGAATTAATATTCCAAATGATTCATGTGCAAATTAATGTGATATTAAGTGTGAAGAATATTGGTTACACAAAATGACCACACAGATAGAAGAAAATATAATATATATATATAAATATAATCTATATACATTTATCAGCAATCTACACTCGGCTGAGACATAATTCTAAATATACTATGTATTGTTACAATATGGCGCCAACTTCTATTTGAAAAATTTATCTTTTTAAACCCAGATCATGTCTAAGTTTAACCATTTCTTTTGAAACAAAAAAGAAGAACAATGGATGCCATTCCTTTGATACTAGATCTCTGCCACGGTGTAAATATATCGCCGCTGAAAATCATAAGTACAAAAGTACCAACCATTCTTTGTATATTCTATATCCCTCTCTCGTGATCACGAGTTTCACCAATACTCACAAAATTTAAACAGTAAGTTGTATAAAATCAAATCAAAAAAAGCAAACTCAAAAAATCTGTACCACATATGAATACAATAATTCGGGTAATCTACAGAATAACTGTTCACAAACATGTGTACATATCTTCGGTATTATTCAGACCATTTGGGCATTTGCTATCGAAGTTAAGAATGAATTTAGTTTCTAATCTCCTTAGCATAGCCTCTCTGTTTCCTCCTCTGCGTGGTTTAGGAATAGCAGCTACCACATAGTACTTTAAACAAGATAAATTATTACCATGAACTTGTTTGAAATGGCGCGCCACTGGGTAATTGGGATCACTATGCAAAATGGCACGTAGATGTTGAAGGATTCTCTCATGTACCTGTAGTTTGGTGCTTCCGATGTAATGAAGCCCACAGGTGCAAGTGAGAACATAAACTGCAAAATCAGTCTTACAGTTATAGTTTCCCATTATCTTGTGTGGTATAGGGCTGAATGGAGTATAGTATTCTGTTGTGTTGACCCCGAACTTACAAGCCCGGCAAGATGAGCATTTATAAAAACCATTCTTTGGTTGTAACCAATTAGATTTGGTTCTTATTTCCGGGCTAGTGAGATCTAGTATTGCCCCCATGTTTTTAGCTCTACTGAATGTTATAGTGGGGCTGGATGGCAGACTCATTCTTAAAACAGGATCAGTAAGTACTATTCCCCAGTTTTTGTTAACAATAGATCTAATTTTGCGTTCGTTCTCACTATATGCTGTGATTAGTCTAGGACATTGGGTTTTGACTGTTGCCTCAGGAGTAGCAGGTGAATCAGATGACACCTCCAAGGCTGCTGTTGGACCTGGGAGTAAACTAGCTCTAGATCTGGTTGATGTCTTAGTTAGAGCTTTAGTCAAAATCTCATCTGAATAGCCTCTTGCTTTCATGCGATGCATGGATTCTGAAGCACAAATGTTGAATTCTTCATCCGTGCTGCATATCCTTTTCAGGCGTAACAATTCCCCATAGGGAATGCTCGCAATTAGATGTTTAGGGTGGGCACTGGAGGCATGAAGTGTGACGTTGCCAGCAGTGGGTTTCCTAAAAAGGGTACTTTCTATTCTGTCATTAGCTACATACAGTTTAACATCCAGAAATTCCAAGCTGGAATTGTCTATGTGGTGGGTAAAGTGGAGATTCAAATTGTTAACATTAATGCTTTCAATGAATTCCAATGCTTTTTCTTTATTACCATGCCACACGATGAAAATATCATCGATAAACCTGTAGTAGTGCACTATGTTTTCTTTAAAGATGGAAGAATAGTTCCTTTTAAGTACCTGCTCTTCCCACCAGCCTACGTGCAAGCACGCGTAGCTGGGGGAAAAGCAAGCACCCATAGCCACACCCCTTAATTGCTTAAACAGCTCCTTTCCAAATAGAAAGAAGTTGTTGTTGAGACACCAATTCATCATACTCACTAGGGCCTTATTATGCTGATAGAATTCGCACGCTTTTTGGTCCAAAAAGAATTTTACAGCTGACAGTCCTGCCTGGTGATCTATACTGGTATATAAGGATTCAATATCCAATGTAATTAGATACATCCCATCAGACCAATGTATGTTCTTAATCTTACTCAAAAAATCACCCGTATCCTTGATGTAACTAGGCAGTGTTTTTACATGATTTTGCAGAAAAAAGTCGATGTATTGGCCCACCTGTTCCGCCACACTCCCTATAGCTGAAATGATGGGCCTACCCGGTATAGGAGAGACACCTTTATGCACTTTCGGTATTAAATATAACACAGGTACAATAGGGTTCTCATTATGCATGAATTTAAACTCATCATTGGAAATAAAGCCATCACCACGAAGTTGTACTAACAGTTTCTTATATATATATATGTATATATATATATATTACCTACTGGCGGTCGCCAGTAGGTAGTTATAGTTAGGACCCCTTTTCCATAGGAAATCCGCAACATTCTATTTTGAATAACTTTGGCGCCGGTCGATGAATCCTCGCGAATTTCTCAAAATAGGTGGGGCGCTACGCTCCGCTCCGCTCCTACCCTGAAAGTCTCGGGGGATTCGTCAAGCGGGGGCTGAGATAAAAGGGGGGTCCCAAAACGCGTTTTTCCCATGCATTTTTCCATAGGACCTTTAGACAGAGCTACAGCCCGAACGGCTGAACAGAATTACTAGAAATTTGGCAGAGAGGTAGTCCCTATGTCAAGGAAGTGCCTTTTGTAGGTTTGGTGTAAATCTGTTCAGTAGATTCTGAGAAAATAGCCTTTAAATCAATATATATATCTGAGCCCGCTTACGGTACGCTTACCGTACGCTTACCGTACGCGTACGGTGGCGTGCGCGAGCGCGATTCTGATTGGCTCTTAGATCTTAGTAAACATTCGAATCGGCCGAAACCAGGAAGCAGCGTCCGCCATTTTGTCTCTCGCACTGAGTGTTATTTATCAAACATGATGCCCAAAAACATGTTACGGGGCTGTTTTGACAACTCCCTCCCACGTAGTCATGTTGAGGGAGTCCCCAAACATCCCCCAAGAGCAAAAACGGTTTTATTTTTTTTTCGGCAATTTCGCCGAGTACGCTTACCGTACGCTTACCGTAAGCGTACGGTAAAAAATAGAAATAAAAAAAACACTATCCACACTTACCCCACCCCCTGTGCTTTTGGTGGCCGTAGGCCACCAAATGTACAGGGCTTATTACATCAGTAAAAAAACTATATTTTGGCAACATGAAATTATAAAATCGAAATAAAAAAAACACTATCCACATTGACCCCACCCCCTGTGCTTTTGGTGGCCGAAGGCCACCAAATGTACAGGGCTTATTAAAGTTGATAAAAACCGTGCACGGAACGCACTGCGTTAAGTGGGCGCGCACGCCTCGAATGGCGTAAAGTAACTTAGCATTTAAAAAACCGTACAAATTCACTGAAAAAAACATAGGTTTCACACACGTTATAGTTAGGAATTAGCATTTAAAAAACCTTGCAAATTCACTGAAAAAACCATAGGTTTCACACATGTTATAGTTAGCGGAAATTTTACTGATAAAAAACCAATGAAATTGCCCCGTTATAGTTAGTGCTGGCAACTATAACTCACGCGACCGCAATCTTCTGCTGATGACATATGTGTCTTTATAAAAAAAAATATTTGTAATATATGTATAGCTAAAAATGTATGGAAGAAGACATGGGCAAATAAGTGTCTAAATACAGTATTAGCATCAGCAGAGGATTGCGGTCGCGTGGGTTATAGTTGCCAGCACTAACTATAACGGGGCAATTTCATTGGTTTTTTATCAGTAAAATTTCCGCTAACTATAACATGTGTGAAACCTATGGTTTTTTCAGTGAATATATATATATATATACATATTCACTTAAAAAAACATAGGTTTCACACACATTATAGTTAGAATTAGCATTTAAAAAACCTTGCAAATTCACTTAAAAAACCATAGGTTTCACACAGGTTATAGTTAGGTGGACATTTCACTCGAAAAAACCAATGAAATTCCCCTGTTATAGTTAGGTCAGATAACTATAACTCCTAACTATAACGTGTGGGAAACCTATGGTCTTTTAAGTGAATTTGTACGATTTTTTAAATGCTAAGTTATGTATATATATATATATATATTTTTTTTTAAAGGTTTTTCACCATGCGCGCACCGTCCGCGCACCCCGCGATTTTAAAAAAAAAATAATAATCTTTTTTCACCCTTCGGGGTCCTTTAGGGACCCCCTGACAAAGGCTAGGGGTTCAGGAACTCTCTACCCTGCCCCCTTTTCACGTTCGCCACCTCTCTTTTTTCACTCTCGCACCCACAACAAACAAAATGGCGGCCGACACTACCTGATTTCGACCGATTCGAACGTTGACTGACATGTAACCACCAATCAGAATTACGCTCGCGCACGTTAGGTTGCGCGCACGGTGCGCGGCTATAGATATTTATGTGGCTTAACTGCAATTTTCTCAGGAAATACTGAACAGATTTACTCCATACATGCAAAAGGCACATGCCTGACCGGAGGACTACCTCTCTGCCAAATTTCAAGTAATTCTGTTCAGCCATTCGGGCTGTACCTTCGACTAAAGGTCCTATGGAAAAATGCATGGGGAAAACGTGTTTTGGGAACCCCCTTTTTTCTCGGCCCCCGCTTGACGAATCACCCCGAGACTTTCAGGGTAGGAGCTGAGCGGAGCGCCCCATTAGTTTTGAAAATTTCGCTAGGATTCGTCAACCGGCGCCAAAGTTATTCAAAATAGGATTTTCAGATTTCCTATGGAAACACGGTCCTAACTATAACTATCTACTGGCGACCGCCAGTAGATAATATATCTCGATATTTTGTACAACTATATTTTTTACATTGATTTTTTTTTTCCCGATATTTTTGTACTTACCTGTTTAAGTATAGGAAGTCTGTATTTTTGCATTCTATGTTTTTTCATCGATATTTTTTACTTCTATATTTTTCACATCGATATTCTGTCAGTGAACCATCTGTCAGTAGTATTGTGACTCCCTGATGTTCCATTTTGTCAATAACTGTAATTTCCAAAATATTTTCTTTCTCCAGTTGTAGTCATTCTTATTTAAACTTGGAGCACTCTTTAAGTGTTGGCATTAAGCAAACTATAGATTTCTGTTCTTTAATGAATTTTTACATTGTTTTCGCTGCTGTAATATTAGATGGGTATAGACTCTTGATAAGGCAGCTTTCGACAGCATGTTTCCCTTCTATTGTCAACACTCCCGCTCTAATGTCCTTCAGAATATCTCAATATTCCACATCAGATGCTTGGCACATATTTTTCACTAATTCTTTGTATTCAAAATTGTACCAATTATTCTCGTTGCCAATACTTCCCAGAGAGTTTCTTGTTTCATTATGCAGAAGTGTTTTGAAAACAGGTTGTCCTTTTACAGGGGTAAGTTGTAGTAGGTCACCAAACACAATTAACCCCTTCCATGCTCATGACGGAACGGTTCCGTCATGAGCATCGGTTGAGCTGTGCTCATGACGGAACCGTTCCGTCATGGCCCCGCCCGCGCTCGAACCCTTCAGCACCGCGGGGGAATCCACGCAGCGCTGAAGGGGTTAAATGCTTTCCTCTGAAGACTATCTCATAGTTTGTTCCTAAAATCTGCTGCATTCTTAAATGTATGAACAAAAGCATGACGTTTTATACCATGCTCACTTCATTAATGATTAGAAGCTTCAGTTTTTTCAATACTCTTGATACCTCATGGCAAGCATCACCAGATAATTTTTGATATTCCAGTTTATTGTCATGTTCAACAAGTAGCATAAGTAGTCAATGTAGAGTAATTCCTTTAATGCTATGTGCAACTAATCCTGATGGTGCTGTTACTACACATGACAAACTTGATTATGTAGTCTTCTGTAGATAACTAGTGAGAACTTTAATTAGGAAGCTTTTTAACATTTGACCATTGATGTATAGTAATATTAGTCTGTACATAGAACAATCACACTGTTTCCTCTCGTGCAGAAAGCCATGCTCTATTTTATGTTCAACTTCTTTATAAATGTCTTTTTGTTCATTGTTCAGTTGTTCTACTAAGAGTTTTAATTCTACAGTTTTGTCTCTTGCTTGTTGCATTGCAGTCTCCTCCTCATTTATAGCTATGGCTGCTTCATTTTGAATAATTGGTTCTCCAAGAGGATCCTGACTCACTGGTGCAGAACCTATGCTGCTTTGTGAACTCTCCATGGCTATCTCAGCAGCGATGGCTTCTTCCTGCTCAATCTCATCTTTCAACATTTGCAAGTAGGTTGCAAAGGCTGAACAGTCAATGCTGTCTTTTACAGTGTTGAAGGAATCTTCAAAACGTTCATTGTGTCCAAGTAAATCTGACTCAGCACACTATGGCTTGAACAACTGTAAAAGTGCACCATTTCTTTCATTTTTTTATGTTTTCAGCTAAATTACTTTTATATGTATAGTGCTCAAGTACTTCATAGAGACACGTGTTTTGAAGATGGGGACCCCTTCCTTCTTGGATAGTATGTATCTGAAAAATTAGTTTTCAAAACGTCTCTACTTTCTGGACCACATTCTGCTAGGTACTGTATTTTTGAATAAGACTTTAATACTCCATTTCGACTGCTTCTAAGGCCTAGGCTTACCTATAAAATTCCTCTAGATTTGGAGAAGAAACTAGCAGAGCTCAACCTGTCCAAGCACTCGTACGAGCCTATTTCTTTGTGGGAAAGCATTTTCAAACTGAAACTGTACAATTTCTTTGTAATGTGCTTTTCTGCAGAAATCTCCCCACATATCTCTTTCATCTCTGACTGTGTTATATATGATGTCCTGGAGCAAGCAAAGGCAATTGAGTTGTATGCAACAAATTGTAGATCCATATTTGCATTCCACATCTTCAGAATTAGAGGATTGTAGTCATTTATATATTTTGAAGCTTCTGTTCTCCTGAGGTTGTATGCATGTTTTGGTGATTTCCGTGTCAGGGTGTGTCTGACTTCAGACAAAAAGCTGTTCGCTCTTCCTTCTGAGATGACAGGTCAAGGGAATCCAAAACGACATCTTGTGTAAAATGTTCCTTTGCATCTGTATTTTCCATGACAGGTATTTCCCACACCAATTATATTGAAATTGTTGAACTTGTTGTCTCAAGCCCTTGTCAGCAGTCTGTTTTGGCACATGTCACATACTGTTCTATAAAAGATAAGACAGACTCATCAGTGTCTGTTCCAAACTTTGGGCATCTTTTACTCATAACAGCATGTGAGTATGTGCAGCCCCTCTAGCTTGGTACTCTGGTACCAAGAGGAGGATTAGTTTTGTTGCAGATGAAAGATATCATTCTTGAAACCTGTGGTTGAAATATCTGAAAATGTTTGCAGGGTCCAATGAGCAAAGTTCCCCTTGTGTCTTCAGATTAATATCTTTTATGTTTGAGTTTACTTCTTGAAGGAATTCAAGCAGGTTATCCCATGCACAAATGAGTGTTAGAAACCAAGCCGGTGCTCCTATGTTTCTCAACATGCATTTCAGCTCACCATGACGACAATATCAATATTCATTAGTGCCACATTGGCACGCCATTAAATTAATCAAATTGTATTCCAGTGTTTAATCTTTTCCTTGAACTTTGTCAATGAATTCCCTCACTGTAAGATTATGCAGATTCACTCCTGTCTTCAGAATGCGGTTTACTGCGTAAAATAGGCCTGACCAGTCATCTCAAATAAAAGGTGAAGTATGTAGGGAATACACTTGTGAAATCTAGGATCCTCTGAGTATAGTCTAGTTGATCTATACTCAGCTGCTGGTATCTGTACAGGCCAGTCATCATACCCACCACCTATTCCTGTGGGAAAGAGATGCAGAAAACATTAAGCCTCTAAACTTTTTTCCCACACACTCAAGTGAGCTCCTCTTGCTTCTTTCATTTGAAAGAGATCGATAGCATCACCAGTAACCTCTTCGGAATATAGAGGATGAATAGTAGCGTTCGTAAATTTCTTCTGCTCTGGATCAATCCACCTTTTTAATCTGACCTAATGATGATAATGTGTTATACTCCATATGTGTAATATCTTAAAGAACATCTCCATTTGTATAGTAAATGTTATTTTTTACCAAATATAATGTTGCTTTTTTACTTTACTTACATCTACTAACTCTTGCCATATTTTTTTTATTCTTGGTAGGGACACCATTGACTAGAATAACAAGTGCTTCTTCAAAATCTCTCTGCACCACTATAGTTTCAAGATTCTGCTTGAAATCTAATGGCAAGTACACAACTCTACCTTTAAGACCTTTCTGGAGCTCAGTTGGAGGTAACTTTCCGGTCTTTGGCTCCATATGGACTACAGCTTGGAATGGATGTATACATTGTATCAAAATTGATTTGTAAACATTTAGATCGTGACGTTCTGGTGGGATTGAAACTAGTTCTAACCTGTAGATTGCTCCAGCTGCCATTTTATTATCCTCCAACTTATCATAACAGTACTTATATATAATTTAAAGTGTGCTCAAATCAAACCATTCTTCTACAAATAAATATCCAGCAAATAATTTTTGCCACATATTGTTCTCTTGTTCACTTTCAACTACAAATCAACATTCCAAGTTTGGCCTTTGTAGTGAGTAAGGCAACAACAAATGCAAAGACAGTTTAGTTTCTCTGAACAAACGCTGTTAAACTTTGCAATCTCCTTCACAAAACTTTCAGTACTAATGCTTGTATACTGCTGTTCAACACTTACAGTAGTCAAAGTTTAATTTTCCCTAGCCTCCTGTTCAGACCAAAGAAACGGAACTGGATATCCTCACAGACTTTTTCTATGTCTGCTACTATACCATGCAATAGACTTTTATTTATCTCTTGTAAACATAAAGCAGGAGTTTCCACGTAGTAAAGTCTCTTAACCAAATTTCACATTTTAGAGTGATGCACAGCTTACATCCTGAAGTGATGAAAGCTGCTTGTGCACAATTTCTTTGATAAACATGCCAGTGAATGTCCATGTAAATTATTGTACTCCCTCACTTTGCATGGATCTAATGCTTGCAATTTTTCTGTCGATACTTTTATGTGGAAATTGACGTAGGATTCTCTAAATATGTCAATTGATTGCTGCCGAACACTGCAAATACTACTACAGTTCCCCTTGTATACAGGGGCCTGTCTACGCCTCCCTTGTACTTCTTCAGCTACCACTTCATCTACATTCCTAATGAACCATCTCCTCTTTTCCAATAGGACAATAGGAATACCATCTTTTACCTCATAACAACAACCAGTTGAATCAACTACATGCAATAGCGTGTTCTCTTGCAAATAGGTTCTGTACTAGTGGTATACTTCCATTCAATCTTGGAAAAGTGCCTTCTGTTAATAAGCCTTTTTTAGTGTTTATTTCTTTATACAAAGTACTGTTTTGTCTAGTGTCCTTACTCTATTCAATATTAAGATAACTAGTTTCCTCTTTAAATCAAATGCTTTGTCAACAATACTCTCATTATGTTGCTTTTGCTTAAGTATAGCACTACTTCTCTTATATTTCGTCATCCTTTTTAGCAAATTCGGTATCACTCTAGTGCAAAACATTTTAAGCAGTAACTCCTTACACTGTTTCTGTCTTTTAGATAAATTCTCTGTTTTCTTAGGCTGTTTCCTACTGTGAGAAACGTGTAATGCTTCGTTTTTCCTGCTTGAAGATGATATTCCATTCCTACATATGACTTTGTCATTTTGCATTTTCTGGATTATTTTGGTCAAAAACTGCTTAGTACGCTTCCCAGCTTCTCTTTTCTTGTTGTGCATATTGTCCTTATTTTCTTTTTGAGTTTGAAGTTTGTATTACTGTTTTTTTCTGTTTCCTTCTTGTTTGACTTTTGTCAGGCATTATAAAACTTATTTTTAAAATAGTAGTGGATTTCTAGAAAGCAAATAAGGAATACATTTACTTGTATAGAATTTACTATTAAATTAATTACTTTGAAGCAAACAAGTACATAAGTGCTGATTTTAGTTTTCAAGTGCATATATATGTTCTACTGGAGCAGTGCAGAGACATGTTTAAATACCTACTTTTCCGAATGGATGAGTTATTTGTGCCAACTTCCTAGTTCATACCTAAATTGGTGTGTCAGTGACTATGAAGATGTTATTGAGTAAGTATATATATATATAAATCAATATGAAACCAGCTGTATTGCTCTCTTGCTCGGCGTGTTAGTTAGTACTGGGGTATTTAACTGTGTGTGCAATTGTCTCCTGTACTGCTGGATACATACGAGCTGCGTCTGTGAGTGAGTGCATATTTTTTTTAAACATATTTTATTAGGTTTTTATAGTACCACTTGGGCGAGAGCCCAACATAGTCCGTATGGGGACACATTATTGAAAAGTTACCAGACATGGAAATAGCAATGAGTACAGCTCGTATAGATAACAACACTAAAAGAACTGAAAACTTTACGCAGACTTTCCCACCCCACCCGCATTGGCAAGCAAATTTTAACATACACATATACTCAAAGAGATAAAACAATACACCATACAGTATGGCCCACCAAACCTCCCATGGACCTACTTTTACGGGGATTGCGAGGGAAGAGGAGGGAGGTTGATGCCCCTGTATGTAGCCCATCGAGACCATATTTTTCTATGTTTTTGGGGGCAACCCCTCACTTGAAATACCGCCATCTCCGCAGCCATGCATTTGTCTAGCTCCATACGCCACTTTCCCATTGTTGGTGGAGAAGTTCCCTTCCATAACTGTGCAATATCCAGTTTGGCGAATGTAAGGGCGAGAGAGTAGGTGTTGCTTATATTGGTTCCCACCTATGTCTTCTGTGCTATGAAGCAGAAACAATCGGGGATTGTGTGGAGGGTCCCAAGAAAGTACCTCTTTAAGGCATGTCGATATCCTACACCAGAAAGGTTGCAGTGCCGTGCAATTCCATACCGTAGGGAGAAATGTCCCCTCCTCCCTGTCGCAGCGTAAGCACTGAGGGGACACCACAACTCCCATCTTCCAGAGAAGGAGACATGTGTAATACACGCGGTGAACATACTTAAACTTTTGCAGGGATTCTTCTCATGCACAGAACTATGCACAGGAAATCAGGACCTCAGTGAATTGTGGTGTACCAAAAACTCACCTCAGAACCCAGAACCCCTATCCGACCAGCATAAGTGTCCCATTCGTTATCCGTATCATCACGGAGGTCCCAATGTATAGACAACCCAGAACAAGCGACTTAGAGTACTCTCAGGAATGGTGGGAATCAGAAATACCTGTTCGTAATTATTCTCATATCAGTCCACAACAAGAGTAATCAGAGACACAGTAAAGTTTAAAAGGTTTATTTTATAAACTACGTGTCCTAAGATGCAGTACTTTGGCTAACATAAGCAGACAAATGATTAAAATCAAAACCATCAGCATTGTTACAATACCATAGAAAATGAAAGGAGAAATTATAATATAATGACAGTGGAATACAGCCACGTTCCTTTCGCTTGTAAACTAATATCAGACTAATAGAAGGTCTCTAGGCTTGAATGGGGAACCGCATACCGTAAAGATCAGGTTAGTGGAATCACATCACAGGGTCAGGTGTACTCTGCTCCTGGGAAAGCTCTTCTTCCGAATGTGTGTAAAGCATGCAGTCTGCAATATTAAAAGCACTCGACTTTCAGGTATTTGCAGCTGCGTGCGTGTTTTGGCTAAATAGTGGGCCGATCAACCTGAACTCAAAAACATGCATTGTCTGGCGACCCAGACTGTTTCTTTACACAATGTTCAGACCAAGGTTGCAGCGCACGTCTAGGGATGTGAACAACAGACAGTTCTTATGGGAAGAAAAAGGCGAGCAAGCAGTTTTCAAATAATAACATGTATCTGCAGTGTCGTGTGCAAAGGCAGCAAAAGTGGCAAGATGGCTTTCTAACATCTAATGCGCTTATGCCAACATAGCAATGTATGTATCTAAATTGCAGCCCTCACTACACCCCCCCCCCTTGATCGGACCACTAGCAAAATAGGGATATAATAAGGGACGCAGAGTTCAAGTTCGATATAACAGGACTAAGGGCACGAAGTGGGAATCCATATAAAAGGCAGTGAAGGTTCGAAGGGAAAAAAAACGAAAAAAGGGAAAAGAAATGTGAATGGAAAAATTAACGGCATGGCTCGGAGAGCCCGAATGTTGAATAAAAAAACCAAAACGTTTGTGCAAAGGAAAGTTGGACGACATCCAAGTTAATCCATCAATGTATAGGCACAGTAAGTAGCAACAGCTTCCAAGAGGAAATCATTGGTGTGTCCTGCAAAAGTGTCCGCCATCCAGTTTAGTAAAGCAAATGAACATACATGTTCTTCAACAACTGGGGCCTCTAGTACAATCAGAGGGCAACTGGCGTGTCATATGCAGCCATAACGATGTCCCAATTCCCCAGGACTCCATGTGCCGCTCCACAGGCCATAATCCAGTCCAACTCATGAGCCACTAAGGGACTCATTAGTCGATCATAATCCGGGGCAGGAAACGCCGAGTTCGACAAGCACAAATCCAGAGCCCATTCGAATGGACAATCTAGGCGTCCGCGCATGCGCATTTGTCACAAGAAGTTGGAAACGAGGAAGAGGGAGCCCTGGAGACGCCGCGCTGCAGGTAAGTCTTTACTTTTAAATATTTTATCATGTATTATATTATTTTAAAAGGAGGGTTGGCGGGAGGCGGGTGGCGGGTGGCAGGCAGCTACGCTTCGCCCTGACGTGTGCGTAGCGCTGCCTGCTTTTCCTACTTCGAAAACTGCGAAGCAGGCAGCGCTACGTACACTACGTGGGCGAAGCGTAGTATGACGCCCAGGGTTAGTATTCATGTAGTTCCATGGAACTTTCCCAGCCTTTAACGTTTGCAATTTCCATGCAAATTGCATTATGGAACGTAATTGATTTTGACCATGATACAAACAGACATATCATTCTACACAATATCAACAACAGAAGAAACTATATTATCTAAAGTGTAAATTCTGGAAGAAAGGGTGTTAATGCTATTATCTATAACAGCTAGTACTTTTTCCATATTGGCTTGATCAATAGCCCTCAATCTGGAAGCAGCTTCAATCTGTGATAACTTCCAAACTTCGTTATAAATAGCATACACCCATCTTTTGGACCTACCACCTATAGGGCCCTTAACAAAATCATTCAAATCTATTTTGTCATTTAATTTAGATAAATGAAGATTAACAGATGCCAAGGTGGAATGTTGCAGCCAAGATTGGCATAACAGAGTAGGTAGTTACAGTATGTGAAGATTAAAAATGAGGGTCTACGCGATCCTGCGTGTACCCAGGTGTTAAACCCAGAAAACGATGTTGACAGGAATCAGAACTTGTCTGCCAAGTCAACCATCCCTCAGAATGCAACTTGAAAATATTGACGGATGTATTAGTAATGTATGACTGCAACGCATCAAGGGACAGATCTGTATGATTATCCCAGTTTGGATAAGCACCCAGATCCGGAGTAGAGGGAGAATTTAGTTTCTTCGAAGTAGCCAATCCAAAGCAGGTGGTCTGGAAGATTGTTGAGTTTAAGAACAACATGTTGTTCGGGATGAGGCAGGCACTCTGCAAAGCTTCTGTTCCTTGAACCTGCCACGGTTTGGAACCCCAAACCGATTTAGGATCAATAGTAGCCTTCCACAGATCATAACCGATGACTGACAAACCTCCATAAAGGACTTGGAATATAATAATTTAGTGTGTGTCAGCCTAACTTTCGAGGCAGGCTCAGGCGCCACTTTAAAATAAAAAGAGGCAGGATTCGAAACACTAAAATCTGAACAATATGTGAATTTCTCCACCAACGTGGTGGAGCTACCTAGGAATGGCGTTGGACAATGTTCCCACTGGGTATAATTTACAAAATTTCGAAACATATTGGCTTTATGTAGGAAATGATTGCCATAATGTGGATAGCAAAACTGCTCACCATAATTAGCAGTTTCTAAATACAAATCCACAGCATCAAATGCGGCATAATATTTCAAATCAGAAAACAGTGCTTCTATGGCCTGAACGTCCCAATCATCAGAACGGATGTTTTGTTTAACTACATCACCCATAGAAACACGAAATACATTTGGTACATTGATAACCTCAGTTGGACCATGAATCTGACATTTAACAGCATCCCACGCAATCCCATCTAACACTGGCCAGGCAGTAATATTCACAAAAGTCTGGTCCCTCTTCATGATGTGTGATGAGGAGTGGGGGGCCAAAGTTCCATCAATTAGTCTAATTGTAAAACTTTCTTTAAGGTAGTGTCCATTCACAAGACGAAAAAATACCACTACAAATCCAATGGACATGAACAGAAAAATACATATGAGCATCAGCCAAATGTAAGTCCAAGGGGGAATTAAAAAAATGTTGTTTGATCCAAACAGCAAAAATGGAAACCTTAGACGGGGCATTGAAAGTCATTGAGTTTAGTGTCAAAGGAGAAACGGGACTGGGTAACTGTGGTTGATTGTAAAACGGGCAATGTTACATCTGCAGGATAAGCATACTCAGTGTCTTCTGGCGAACCACCAACCGGTGGTAGTAACAAAGGATCAGCAACCGTATGCATCTCGATGGCAATATCAGACAAGGTGGTAGATGCCAGAGCCAAAACAGAATTTCTCAGCATCGCAGGGCAAGAAACCGCTGGAGTCATACTAAGAAGAATCGGCCACTCGCTGTAGTTTGACATTGTCAATGGAGATGTACCTGTTATCCTTGCGACCAGGAAGTGGAGGTAAAATGACTGTTCTTGTACCCTGCACTCCGAGCACTGGAACCGGTGCACGATAAGAGGGGCTGAACTCCTTCTTGTTCTCCACCTTCTCACGGACCAGGTCACCAACTCGAGGTAGCCAGCCGACTACCGGAATCTGAAGCGCAGCATCAGATGTGGAGGGTGTATGTTCCTTCGCGAGACTGTCTCTGGCTTCTTGTAGAGTCTGCAAAACAGCACAGTGTTCATCTACGTCAAAGGGTGCAGCAGGCGTCGCCATGTCTAGACCGTCAAGGTCCGGGACAAACATTTTTATGCCAAAGACCATCATGTATGGGGTCTGCCCACCCAGAGACCTTCTAGGGAGATTATTAAGTGCACATTGGACGTCAACCAGTTCCGGCCGGTGCCGAAAACCCTAGCTGTCAAGGATTGTTTTAAGTGACTTAAAGCAATCCACTACACTATTACCCTCAGGTTGGCAGGGAGACGAAAATTTGACTTGGACCCCCAAATTTTTCATGGCTTCTTTGTACGCCTTAGAGGCGAACGCAGGGCCCTGATCAGAATGAATGGTACCACATGCAAAGCTTCCCACAAAGACACGCAAATCCCTGATAACAGTACGGGCATCAGCACTCCTTTGTGGCCATACCCACAGAAAACGTGTGCACGAATCCACTGCAACTAAGATATACCTGTACGCAGTATCAGAGGAGAAAGGACTGCAGTGATCCAAATAAACACACCCAAGTGGTTTATTGGATATGTACAACTGAGTTTGTGGTGGTCGCGCAGCAGTTGAAGGTTTAATCTGCTGGCAAATGTCACAATCAAGGGCATAAGTGCGAGCCTGTTTATATAACCCGCGCCACCAATAACGTTGTTGTAACAGATTAACAGTGGCTGCAATGCCGGCATGGGCAGACGCCATACCCTCGTGAGCCGCCGATATCAAAGATGGTCTGCAGTCCGCGTTGGGAATCAACCTGTCACCAACGTCGTTAATTCTCACTAATGGGACGTTATCAGGACTTAAGTGATAATGGTATCGAGAAGGGAAACCTCTCGGGTAATTACTTCCCTTCTCTGTAGCAGCGATTGCTGCCACGATGTCATCATCGATCTTATTTTTGGATCTTGTAACTGCTGCTACTAGATATGTAGCCACTGCTGTTTTTGCTGCTTCGTCAGCTAAGCTGTTACCTACAGCGTGGACACCAACACGTTGGTGCCCAAGAGTGTGAATTACATTCACGAGAGGCAGATGTTCTTTAAGTTCTGCCGCTCAAACCCAAAGCATTTTATGCTTAATTGTGCTACCTTTGGAATCACGGTATTCATTTTGAGACCAAAAGAATAGATTGTCGTTGAAGGACTGAACACAGTAAAACGAGTCACTTACTATAAGAGTAGTGACTCGAGGATCAGCAAACTCCAGTGCAAGCACCAGAGCGTGTAGCTCTGCTAACTGTGCGGTACAATCGCCCAATGACTGTGTATGCACGACATAGATATAGGTGACATCGGGCGATGTCAAGGAAGTGGCCCATTGTATCCAACGTGGATGCAAAGCTTTAGAATTAGGTACACTTGCTTTCGTCACTGCCTCCAGGGCAGGATATGGTGTCGCCACCAACATGTGTTTTCCTTGCGACAGCGCTCGTTCTTTCAGAATTGCCATCTGTACCACCGTCAAAACTTTCTCGACAGAGGAAAAGCGCAGTTCAGCCGAAGTGTACAGGTGTGATTTGTATGCAATGGGGACGGTGTCACCCTCATTGAACGTCAAGTACGTGAAACCCACGGCGCCTGGTACAATTCTCATAACCAGGTTAGTGCGGTTATCACGTGTCAGTAAGTATTTTGAAGCAAGAAGATCAGCTTGCAAAGATTGCAAAATTGCTGAATGCTCTGGAAGCCAGCTCGATTTGGAAAAAGTAGGTTGGACCAAGGCATAAAGCGGCGTGATATGCTGGGCATAATCAGGAATGTACGTACGACCGAAATTCAGAAAGCCCAGCAAAGACTGTCATTTTTTCAATGTTGTTGGAGCACGCAAACATGCGCACTTTTCCAGAAAGTGAGGAGCCAGTCCTTGACCTTCATTGTTGAACTCGTAGCCCAAAAACAACACTGTATACTCTGCAATGTGAGACTTCGCAAAGTTGAATTTGTAACCGAAGTCTGCAAACATCACAATAATGCGATCAACGCGACACAGATGCGGCCACAACTCGTTGTCTGTGAGATAGATATCATCAACATACGAGTACGCATCAGGGTCTATGCTCTCTAATAGAGAAACTACACGTGCGGCAAACACGCCAGGGCTGTTTTTATAGCCCATGGCCAATCTTTAAAATTGTTTTTGCTTGCCGCCAGATGTAAATGCTGTCCACTGACTACTAAGTGAGGACAGGTTATGGCTGTAAAAGCCATTGGATATGTCAAGTGTGGTTTTAAACCGTTTACGCACAAGACTATCCACTAGGGCAGAACTGTGGGTATTCTGTACCGTGCATGTCCGGCAATGAGAGTTTATGTGCCGGTAATCCAAAACTAGGCGGTACAACCCATCAGGCTTCGTTACAGTGAATAAAGGATTATTCATCGGTGACACACATGTTTCAATAACACCCTGATATTCCAATTGATCAAGGATTTCCTCGACGTGTGGTCTAGCTTCACGACGCATGGGATATTGGGGCTGTGGCATAGACCAGAGTTTTTCAATCTGTGGGGCGCGCCCCCCCAGGGGGGGGCGCGACACCATCTCAGGGGGGCGCGCACTCCACTCTAAAATCTTACCTTTGTTGTCCCCGGGTGGAAGTCTTCACCCATTTCAAATGGGAATTGTTTTTCATTAGAGAACTCCAGTAACAGAGGGTTGGAGGGGGGAGGGAGTGGAAATCATGGGGCACGACCTGCCATGCCTCTGTCTGTTAAGAGCTAATAGATCACCGTCCCAGGAGGGGGTTAATTGGTAGAGCTGAAATGCTTCAGCTGCAGTGGGAGGCAGGAAGTCCCCTCTGCTAAAACCGAAAGCAAAGGAACAGACAGTCCTGTTCGTTCCCCTTCCATTTCATAGCAGAGGAGAGTCCTTGCCTCCCACTGCAGCTGAAATGACTGATACTAAGTGAGATGTCCAATGAAATCAGAGGGTATGGGACTAAGGAGACTAAAGTGTATTCATGAGCCATGTTTTGGGTTCCGGACTCAATGGCTCTTCTGTTGGGTTAATAGCTCTGTCATTGTCCATTGTATATGACAATTTTTTTTTGTTGGTAAAGTTAGTGCTATATATATATATATTCTGATTTGATCATTAGTATTTAAATGCATGTATATATTGCTTGAACATGAAGTGATAGTATATAAAACTGATTGCACTTTTGTTTGGTTCATCCCCATGTGTTCATTAACCAAGCACCTAACCATCCATTCACATCCACCCATTCTTCCATCAACCCACAACTAAACATATATCCATACACACATTGAATCCATTCATGTACATAACCACACCCATCCAATTTGTGCTCAGGCAGCCATCCATTTATCCTTGTATACAGTCATTCAGCCATCGATCCATCCATCCATCCAGGTATCTAACCAACATCCACCTAGTGCCAATATGGATTTTCTGGTTGCATGTTCATCTGTTTGTGTTTTGCTCTGCATGTATGTTTGCTTCTGGAAGTGGTATGTTTGCATATACATCTCAGGAAGTGTGGATTCTGATTTTGTGTCTAGTATTATCAAACAACATACACCCATTCTAACAAACAACACATAGACCTAAAAACACAAGACAAAAGGCTTTATCAATGTTTGTTTCATTAATGCCCAACTGCAGCATCTACACTCTATTTAAGATGCAGACCGCCACAGAGTATGCATTCCTTTAAAGACTAGCGATGGCAGGTTTGTCTGCACTGCTGAGCCCATACAGTAACTATTTTCAGGAAATAATGTCTTCCCCACCCCACGGCCTTTCTTTCCCATTAGTCGAGTAGACCCTTCCAGAAGACTTCTCTACAGACAGGCCCCAATGTCTACTAGGTATTGCTTTCCCTCCTTTGGAAAAGGGGGTGTTCAAGTGCCTCTCCCCTCCTTCTTTCCCTGTGTTCCCTACATACATGGCCAAAGTTTCCTCTCTTTTTGTGGAAGGATGCTCTGGCCTCGTGCATCTGTTGTCTGCAATGAACGTGGTAGTAGCTTGATTAATGCTACTTGCTTTCTTGTACTTGTTTCTGGTGTGAGGGGTGTCTATACTGTTCTCGTTTGTGCTTTTCTGGTTCTTTGGATGTTTGAGGCTCTGCTGATGCTGCTGGACATTCCGTGTTTGCCCTGCTGCTGCTTGTGCTGTCCTGCCACATGTCTGAGGCAATTACTGTGTTGCTGCCTGTGGTCTGCCTGTGTCGTCTGGCTAAGGAAACTTGGCATACTGCTGCATTTGCTCTACTTGTTCTTTGCTTGAGGAAAGTATTTCCTGCTGCAAAGCGAGTTGTATTATTTGGCTAATGAAAGTTTGCACTGCCCCATTCTGGGGTGTATTTGTTGTCTTTGCATAAGTAAGCTTATAGTGCTGCTTCTGATACCATCCGTGTTCGTTGTGCGTAATGAAAGCTTGGGCTGTTTATGCTTACACCGCTTTCTTGAGAAATACCACTCGTGCCTTTTTTACAGTACTTGTTCTATGTGACAGAGATTTGCATTGTTGCTGATTGTGCTGCACCGGTTATGTGTGTGTGAGGAAAGCTTGCACTGCTGCTGTTGGTGATATGTCTGTCTCGTTTACACTGCTTCTGTCCACGCTGCACTTGTTATGTGTGTGTGTGAGAAGCTTGCAGTGCTGTTGTCGGTAATGTGTAAAACAAAGCATCCTAGTAAAAAGAATTTGCGCAAGTTATATCTTGGAATATTGCGTTTTGAGCTGTGTAATAAGCCTCTGTCATAAGACCAGAACCCCTCACAAACCTGCAGTTTACTAAACACTCCTATTGTGTAGAACATTATTTGCCGGATATGGCCTGTGATATGCGCGTGGCGGTCGATTATGTAGTGTACCAGATTCCAGAAATGTCTGTCAGTTGGTGGGGGGGGCCCAACCTCTAAAAAAAATTCAGCTGGGGGGTTCAACCTACAAAAGTTTGAAGACCTCTGGCATAGACCATAATGGAATCTCATGGCTGGGGGACAATTTATCCCAGCCTACCTGAGTGCGATACAAAGCCGGAGCAAGCACCTGTGCCCACTCCTCGGCAAACTTTTTAGCGTGTTCCTTTGGCACCGTGTGCGCAAAGAACAGGAGGATTACCTCCTCCCCTCTCGGAGCATCTAAAATGAAAGCCGGGGGCCAGTCTGCCTCCGCCAAAAGAATGTCATAGGAAGAGGTCAGATTATCCCAAAAAATCCCTTGAATAGTACGTTGTATGTCACCTTCAATTAAGAGGACTATATTATATAGTCTGTCAGGGGGAGCCACTCAAGTGTCAGCAGTTTCTACAGTAATGAACGTGTCAGTTGCTGTCGCCTCCAGATATGGACGTAGTGCTTGCCGCACTACTGTAACCTCTGCTGCGCTGTCGAGCAGCGTTAGCGCCCATGTCAGGTCCTGAAGCTGCGTCCGCACTATCTGTGGCATACCTCGCTGTTAAAGCAGCAACTTTCTTCTTCTGAAACGGGGGACATTGATGTGCAAACTCGTCTTGCTTGCTTTTACCGTCAGCCTGACGGGGCTGCTCACGTCCTTGTTGGGCACCCCGACGGTTGCCACGTTCTCCTCCACCGGACTGTGAGGACGATGACTCCTGTGAAGAACGAGGAGAGCGTTCAGTAACCTGAAATCTATCAGGCGACAATACTAGAGCGATCACGCAAATCGTATGTGCGCTCACTAGTCGGCTGCGTGATAGACGCAGGACGAGACCCCTGTTTCTGTTGCTGCTATCCCTGTTTCTTTTGTTGCCAATTTTGTTTTGGAAAATTTGGATGATCGTCTTTTACAGACGAGCTCACCTTAGTTTGTTGTATCAAGTCAGGAATGATAATAGTTGGTTTAACCCCTAAACTACTGCGGCCTATAGTTCTATAAGCCTCCGCAATAATTTTAGGCAACTCTTTGGGCTTATCGAGTTCATCGACGCGGGCTAAGCCATTAGCCACTTGAAATTGTACCACATCTCCCTTGAGATTACCAAGGCCGAGAGAGGCAACTACGTCAAACACTCCAACAAGCCGCATTCCCAACTCTACAGCCGCCTCCGGACCGTGGTTATCTTGAACACGTTTAATGACGGAGGGAAGCACAGCCATAGACGGAGTGCCAAAGCACTTCGAATAGACCGCGGCAAAAACCTTACCCCAGTTGTCACGATCGGACACTTGTGGGACTAAGTCTTTTGGCAAACTAATGGTGAGGATTCTGTGTTTCTCCACAGCGGTAGAGTGTGGAAAAACTGCCTCCAATTGGTCAAATTTCTCGGCAAGCCAATAAGGTAAATCATCCTTATTCTGGGGGCGCTTGCCCATCACCAAATTAACTATGAAGGAGCTAATAACAACCGCAGGATGACCAGCTGGTAGTCCCGCAACAGCAGGTGCCCCCACCTGCACGTTGCGTGAGACGTATTGCACTAAAGCCCTGTATACTGAAATTAGGGTTGTATGGAGCATACGCAACTCATCCACCGCAAGAGTCAAATATCGGGGGTGAGGCGTAAATCCGGCAAGCACCGGCCACGTGGCCCCTGGAATTGACAAAGGGCCGAGTCTAGCCGGCGCAACCGCATGGGGAAGGGCGCCATTAAACCAAATGCTATGCTGCGAGGCTGAAAGGGGAATCTGTAGTGTCCTGTATGGCGTATAATTTGCTGGGACCCGCGTGTGAGTAAACAAGTGAAACGTTTTATCATCCGCATTCACTGCTGGCAGCGTCACCCAAGAGTAAAACAACTCATAAGGGTGGGAGCCATCAGCACTCACCACAAAAATAACGGCCATCCCTTCATCCGGCACCCCATACTGCGTCAAATAACGTCACAGAGGTGCACGGCTATGTGCCGCAATTTCGACTGCCATAAGGACACAGAGAAAAACAACAACGGGTTTTACAGTAGCACAAGGGTTCAGAAATATAAGATACCTTTTTAATTAACAAGCTTGAAAGAACCTATTAGGCTACCAATAGGTAGGTAAAATCCGTCACTCCTGTTATCCGGAAACAAGAGTGAGGGAGTCGTGGAATAATATAAGCACTACTAAGGGGTTTCAAATCAAAAGACCAAACGTTAGGTGCGCCATGTTGCAGGGATTCTGCTCATGCACAGAACTATGCGCAGGAAACCAGGACCTCAGTGAATTGTGGTGTACCAAAAACTCACCTCAGAACCCAGAACCCCTATCCGACCAGCATCAGTGTCCCATTCGTTATCCGTATCATCAGTGTGCATATAACTGAATGAAACATAGGAGGTATCTCTTATGTTTTAACCTGATAGCTCCTAGACTAATACCGTACGCACAATCTATCTCCGGAGTGACCTGTTTGTAGTAGAACAGAACTTGAACACTTAACATGTTCTGATTTTGAAATCAGTCTACCAGAACAGTTGAATATACGTGCTCTACTGTAGCAGGCCTGAAACATCTTCCAAGGTTTACTTGTCTCCATGGATGACTTCTCTGTCCCAGTTTTCAGGACACACTTAACTGACTATCTCAGTGCCTATGAGACTGTGCTACTGTGCATGTAAGTAAGCATGTTGGTACAAGCCTGTCTCAGTTAGTTACTCTATGAATCTGTAAATCTGTATGGAAGGGGCTTCATATAACCCTTCCTAGCTGTGTTACCTAAAGGTCAACCTGTATTGATGAATGACTTGCTAGTCGCAGTTTCTCACTACATACCTATCTAAGAGTTTCTTAGCAAGTACCTTTCTGTACATACCCGATTCTCTACATTTTCTAACATTTACATATTTTCAGTCTAATGTTCAAATTGCTATGCTTTTTTTTTATTACCTTCATAAACTCTCTTTTTTTATAGTCTAATAGGTTTTCTAAACATCCTCCTCACTTCCAAACACTTTATATGTACCCTCTCTCTCGCTTCCTAATATTTTTGATGGTACAGTTTAATTCACGTGTTCAATATGATTGTCAGTCTCTTTCTCTTCCTCAGTATGAGTCCACCAAAAAACAAGCTGAAGAATGGTACACCACTCTCATGCAAGAAAACCATTAATGGTAACCTTTTCAACTTTGCTTTCAAGGTTACACACGCTATCAACAAATAACATGGCTTTCATATATTTTTTAAGTAATACAGCTCTTCTGAATGGTCACAATTGTTAAACCTTTCCTAACCCCCTTTAAAGAAAGCCCAATGCAGTAGGACTTTTGTGCAGATCTACCAAAGCGTTCAGCGCGGCCCCCTGTGTAACTTTGTGGTGGATCTGAAGATCCAACCAGGAATGCAAAATCTTTTTTAAAAAATAAGGCTAAGCAATTTCTGTTTGTCAAGACATAGGATTCATGCATCTATTTGTGTCCCAAGACACCGCTATTCGTACCGCTTCTACTACCGCTATCTCGTCACCTTTATATTGTAGGTTTTTTCAGACCCTTCCCCACATGCTCCTGTTACTCTTTGCTATGGTGACCAATATTGTAACATACTCTGCCAACAGTATGTCACAAGTTCTGTACACTTTCTAGACCAGCATGCTAATTCCTATACCAACTGTACCAGGTGCGTTTGAGTGTTTGAACTTACCCGCATATCACATACACGATAGCTTTTTGGGTAATATCACAAAACCAATCACACATTTCCTTACATTTTCTTCTCTATAAAACAACCTAGTTTGTACCCTTAACATATTTATACCAGCCGATAGAATTACCTTTTTCTTTTTAGTATCAAGACATGTTCTAAGCGGACTACTTTTTCAAATCTGTCTTACTCTGTGCAGCCTTCTCCTGTGTGCTCCTGCTCCTTCCTTTGAAAATGGTTAGAGTGTGGATTGTGGGCCATAGCCCTGTGTTGTGTACCAGAGAGTCTGCAAGAGAGTAATATTGACAGGGACTTGGGTTTGTCTAATGTGGATTGGCCAGAGAGGTTTAAAGTAGCATCAGTCTCTTCCATTGGTTGAAAGCATTATGGGTTGCTAACATCCAGACCTCATGATTGTGCACTGTAGTGACAATGGCCTAGGCAATCTTTCTGGGGTAGCATTGGAAATCCTAATGAAGGATACCTTTCCAAAACTTTCCTCACACTGTCTTAGTGTTTTCCAACATATGAGAGAGGCAGAAATGGAAGTATCATCTGGATTCTGTCCACAGATAGACAAAGCTAGGAAACATGAATAAAACTGTTTCTGTATTCTTGAGGGACGATAGCATGGGTTCTCTCTACAATAATAACCTGCGCTTTGACATGGACAGCATCTAGAGAGCTGGTGGAGGGCAGTTTATAGAGAAAGGCAACAGGACGTTTCTGAACAATTTGAAAGACTGCATCCATTTTTATGTATAATAATAACATGTACATGATAAAGACAAAGGCTTTTTAGAGCCATCCTATTCCCAAAGCATTTGTTATTTTCCATTTTAAATCCTTTTTTAAAAATGTAACTTGAATCCACAGATCCATTGTGGATCCGCAAACCAAAAGCACACATTCAATACAAAACAGCACATCTAAAAATTGCTAAAAGAAGGTTCTGAGTGGATCAATGACTCTTTTTGTGAATCTGTGACAGAAAGTGTAAATCCCTAACTAGATCTGTCACTGAGTATGTAAATGTCAATGTGAATATATGATGGGATGTGATATTGTGTGCAGGAGTATAAGAGGAGTTGAGAACGAGTGCAAATAAGTGTAACTGAAGTTCTGACAGTATCTGTATAGGTACCTAAGTAGGTGTCAGAGTATCTGTTTAATAGTACATGTGGCTGTGACAGCATCTACATAGGTATCTCAGTGGCTGTAATAATGATTGTATGGGTACAACTATGTGGTGTGACAGTCTCTCTATAAGTGGGTGCATGAGTATCTCAGTGGGTCTGTGAGTGGGTGCATGAGTGTCCGAGTGGGTCTGTCTGTGGATGTATGAGTCTCTAAGATGATCTGTCAGTGGGTGCATGAGTGTCTGAGTGGGTCTGTGAGAGGCTGATAACTGAGAGCTCCTGTGACTGGGTGTATGAGTGTCTCAATGGGTCTGTGACTGAGTGTGAGAGCGTTTCTATCTGTGTGGGTGTGAAAATGCGTATATGGATATGTCAGAGGGTATGACAGTGTCTCTATGATCGTAAAAGTGGGTGTAAAAGCAGATATATTTATGTATATATATATATATATATATTTTCACTGAAAAAACCATAGGTTTCAGGGACGATATAGTTAGAAATTAGCATTAAAAAAACATAGGAATTTACTGAAAAAACCACAGGTTTCAGGGATGTTATAGTTAATAGTTAGTTGGACATTTCACTCGTACAAAACCAAAGAAATTCAGCCGTTATAGTTAGTTGGGCTGACTATACCTCGCGTACCCCGCAATGCACTGCTGATGATGTCAAATATTACATCAGTCATGACATGGTCAGTGAAATCATCGATGACATCACTGATGACGACGTCCAGTGACTGAGTGTTTCTGAAAAGTTTAAGAATGTTATCTATATATATGCCAAAGTGTGTTCGAAGAATGAGTGGGTGTATGAGTGTCTGTATGGATGATTTTGTGAGTGCGTGTCTGACTGTATAAGTGAGTGATTCAACATGTCTTAGTGAATGCATGGGTGAATGACTAATCTGTGTGAATGTCTGTATCAGTCTGTCAGTTGATGTGTAAGTGGCTGCATGGGTTGGTGACTAGCTACATGTGTCGATATGGGTTATAGATTGGTTGTCTGAGTACCTGTATGGATGCTTGAGTGTCTGTTTGGGTGGGTGAGGGGTGTAACTCCCTGCATGGATGTGTGAGTGGGTGATTTAGTGGGTTTATGGGTTCATGGGTATGTCTGCAAGGGGCTGTATGGCTGAGTGAGTGTGCGTATGGCTGTGTCAGTGAGTGAATGGATGTTTCAGTGGTTTATTTGTGAGTAACTACATATGTGAAAGGCAGTATATGTGATTGTTGGAGTATATAACTAGCTATATGTGAGAGTGAGTGGCTGTATATATGAGTGCGTGCTTGTGTCAGTGATTGTATGAGAGAATAAGTATGTGTTAGTATCTGTATGAATAAGTGAGGTGTTGTGTGTATAACTGTATAGGTGAGTAAATGCGAGTGTTTATGAATCTATGCATGACTGACTAGGTGTGTGAGTAACTCTATGGGTGAGTGGCGGTGTGTGAGTGTCTGTATGGGTGTATGACTGCATATGATGGTGGCTGTATTGATGAGTGACTGCATGTATAAGTGACTGTATGGGTGAGTGAATAGATGTGTGTAGATCTAGGAATTAGTGAGTGGGTATCTACTAACTGTTATTGGTGTGTCTATGGTTTCGAGAATGGCATTCTGTATTTTAGAGTGGGTGTATCAAAGGTTATATTAGGGTGTGAGGAGGTGCATCAGATGATCACATGGATGATGTCATCGTCATCAGTGATGTCATTTGAGATGTCATCAGTGATGTAATCTGTGACGTCATCAGCAGTGCATTGTGGGGGCACAAGTTATAGTTATCTCAACTAACTATAACGGCCGAATTTCTCTGGTTTTGTAACAGTGAAATGTCCAACTAACTATAACGTCCCTGAAACCTGTGTTTTTCTCAGTGAATTTCTATGGGTTTTTAAATGCTAATTTCTAACTATAACGTCCCTGAAACCTTTGTTTTTTCAGTGAATGTCTATGTTTTTTTTTTAAATGTTCATTTCTAACTATAACATCCCTGAAACCTATGGTTGTTTCAGTGAATTTCAAAGGTTTTTTTAAATGCAAATTTCTAACTATAACGTCCCTGAAACCTATGTTTTTTTCAGTGAACTTCAAAGGTTTTTTAAATGCTAATTTCTAACTATAACATCCCTGAAACCTATGTTTTTTTCAGTGAATTTGTAAGGTTTTTTTAAATGCTAATTTCTAACAATGCCTACAGATGTAGGACATGTGCAGAAAGAGAAAGAAAGGCGCAGAAAGAAGCAAGAGAAATGCAGAAAGAGGCAACAGACATCCAGAAAGAGGAAGAAAGGTGCAGAAAGAAGCAAAGGATATGCAGAAAGAACCAACAGAGGTGCAGAAAGAGGCCTTGTTGCAAAGTCATCCTGTGCCCTGGGCACCCCCCAACTGTTTGCTGACTGGTAATGGTGATAACTGACTATGACCGACCCTGGGCTCTGCCTAACCAGGCCCAGAGTCAGTGCTATGCAGAAAGACACTTAGAATACAGGGGAAACACCTACATACACTAGGGTACACTATGGGTTGGGATACCCCTGTGATTGGCATGACCTCCCCTGTCAGGCCCTAGTACATAACAGGGCAGGTGGATTAAAACTACCTCTAAGTCCCTAGCATATAATAGGGCGTGGCAGTTTAGAGTCCAGAAGTCTTTTTCTGCACTTGCATGTGTGCATGCGTGCACTGCTGAGCCTGAAGTCAGTCTAAAAGTAGCCCTGTGTGTGCAGAAAGAGGCACAAGAGGTACAGAAAGAAGCAAGAGAGGTGCAGAAAAAAGGAAGAGCAGTACAGAAAGAAGCAACAGAGGTGCAGAAAGTGGCAAGAGAAGTTCAGAAAGAGGCAGCAGAGGTGCAGATACCGGCAGAAGAGGTTCAGAAATAGGGAACAGGGGTGCAGAAAGAGAAGAGGGGTGCAGAAAGAAGCAAGAGAGGTGCAGAAAAAAGGAAGAGCAGTACAGAAAGAAGCAACAGAGGTGCAGAAAGTGGCAAGAGAAGTTCAGAAAGAGGCAGCAGAGGTGCAGATACGGGCAGAAGAGGTTCAGAAAGAGGGAACAGGGGTGCAGAAAGAGAGAAGAGGGGTGCCGAAAGAGGCAAGAGGGGTGCAGTAAGAAACAACAGGTGCAGAAGGAGGCAAGAGGGGTACAGAAAGAAGCAAGAGGGGTGCAGGAAGAGGCAAGAGCAGTGCAGAAAGAAGCAAAAGAGGTGCAGAAAGAGGCAAGAAGGGTACAGAAAGAGGCAAGAACAGTGCAGAAAGAAACAGACGTGCAGAAAAAGGGAACAAGGGTACAGCAAGAGACACGAGGGGTGCAGAAAGAAGCAAGAGAGGTGTAGAAAGAAGCAAGAGAAGTTCAGAAAAGAGGCAAGAGGGGTGCAGAAAGAGAGGAAAAGTGCAGAAGGAAGCAATAGAGGTGCAGAAAGAGGCAAGAAAAGTATAGAAAGAGGCAAGAGAGTTGCAGAAACAGGCAAAAGAGGTGCACACCAAGGGAACAGGGGTGCACACAGAGGCAAGAGAGGTACAGAAAGAACCAACAGAGGTGCAGAAAGAGGCAAGAGGGGTGCAGAAATTTGACAGAATAGCATATATAAGCAAGAGCAGTGCAGAATGAATCAACAGGGTGCAGAAAGGGGCATTAGGGGTGCGGAAAGAGGCAATAGGGGTGTATAAAGAGGCAAGAGAAGTGCAGAATAAAGCAAAGGAGTTGCAGAAAGAGGCAAGAGGGGTGCAGAAAGAGGCAAGAGGGGAGCAGAAAGAGGCAAGAGAGGACCACAAAGAGGCAAGAGAGGTGCACACAGAGGCAAGAGGGATGCCGAAATTTGCAAGAGGTGCAGAAAGAGGCAAGAGGGGTGCAGAAAGAAGCAAGATAAGTGCTTAAAGAAGAAACAGGGGTGCAGAAAGAGGCAAGAGGGGTGCAGACATAGGCAAGACAAGTACAGAAAGAAACAAGAGCAATACAGAAACAACGAAGAGAGGTGTAGAGAGAGACGAGAGGGGTGCGGAAAGAGGCAAGAGAAGTGCACAAAGAAGCGAAAGAGGTACAGAAAGAGGCGAGAGAAGTGCACAAAGAAGCAAAAGAGGTACAGAAAGAGACGAGAGAAGTGCACAAAGAAGCAAAAGAGGTACAGAAAGAGACGAGAACTGTAGAAAGGGGCAAGAGAGTTGCAGAAACAGGCAAGAGATATGCAGATATAGGGGACAAGGGTGCAGAAAGAGGTAAGAGATGTTCAGTAAGAGGGAAGAGAGGTGTAGAAAAAGGGAAGAAGGGTGCAGAAAGGCAAAGGAGGTGCAGAAAGAGTCTTGAGAGGTGCACAAAGAAGCAAAAGAGGTACAGAAAGAGACGAGAGAAGTGCACAAAGAAGCAAAAGAGGTACAGAAAGAGACGAGAACTGTAGAAAGGGGCAAGAGAGTTGCAGAAACAGGCAAGAGATATGCAGATATAGGGGACAAGGGTGCAGAAAGAGGTAAGAGATGTTCAGTAAGAGGGAAGAGAGGTGTAGAAAAAGGGAAGAAGGGTGCAGAAAGGCAAAGGAGGTGCAGAAAGAGGCTTGAGAGGTGCACAAAGAAGCAACAGAAGTGCAGAACGAAGCAACAGAGGTTCAGAAAAAGGCAAGAGGGGTACAGAAAGAGGAAGAGATGTTCAAACAAGCATTGGAAATGCAACAGGGCTCGCCTTTTATTAAGTTAAAGCAATTTGCTTTGCTATACAATAACATTAGCAAAGCAAATGGCTTTAACTTAATCAAAGGCGAGACCTATTGCAATTTCAATGCTTGTTTATGCCGCCTCTGGTATTTCCCAGTTCAGCTAAAAAGAACCACAGGGCGCGCTAGGATCTCAGGCCTGGATTAGAGAGAGGTTCTCTAAATACGCCAATTACTTCTGAAGGGTAGAAGTGACGGCGCTTTCTGTCGTGGCTGCACTCCTCCCGGAGAAAACATTATACATTGTTAACACGAGAGACGTGCACGCTCCGACGTGAAACCCTCCAACCACCGCGAGGCGCTGCACACGGTGCACGGAACACAGGCAGTCACTTTTAATGCACGTTCCGATCAACCAGAGGACCTAGGGGTGCCCTCCCTCGGTTAAATAGTTCCATGCGTGCTTTTCGTTAAAACCTGTCTGTTGAATTTCAAGTCATGTACGATTAAACACAAATGAATCATACAGTTTTTGCCAGGATAAACCAAAGATCATTTTATAGTAAGCTATATAAATAATTCTACACTATTATTAATATAATTCAGCCCACATGTACATAATTTTTCTCCGTGTTTTAACTAATGCTACTGATCTATTTAAAGAATTCTGTACTTTTTAAATACTACTGTAATCAAAAACTACGAAGATATTTAAATACCTGCGTGCTTCTAAAATAATTTTGCAGTTTTAAAGACTTGCACATTTCTAAAAATAATACAGCGTCGTTTGTTAAAGCGATTCTTTTATTTGCAGAACTTCTATAAAATTCTTCCCGCTTCTTCTGTAATTATGCAAACTCTTAAAACTAATGTACCTACTTTTAAGTAGTAATGCACACTTTCAATCAAATGCACCAATTAAGTAAAGCTTTGTGTTATTATTATTATTTTACTTAATTTTTACATTAGTAAAAGTTTCATTTTGTTAAAGGTTCTGTACACATTTTGCCTGTGTGTTTTTTTTACGCCCCTCTTCTTCCGGGTAAAAATACTACCGCAAGCCAATTTCGTCCCACCCCTGTAGGATTCAACATAAAGCAACCTACCACTAAACACATGGCCCCATAAAGATAAGAAATTGTTTACGACGCACGGAAAGCAGGCGAGCCCATCCAAGTGGGATGGCAGAAAAAGGCAACACACACAGCTCTTTTCCAATGGCTGGCCACTGTTTAGCATAAACAGTGACTCCGGCCAATGGAAAAGAGGGGCGGGCTTAAAGACTTTTACTGAAACTCCTCAAAAACGTTAAATCTCGCCGAGCGAGCTGTGCATGTGCGCAGCCACGCTAGCCTAAACCTAAAAAGAAGCAACAGGGGTGCAGAAGGAGGTAAGAGAAGTGCAGAAAGAGGGAAGAGAGTTGCAGAAACAGGCAACGAAGTACAGAAAGAAGCAAGAGCAGTGCAGAAAGAACCAACAGAGGTGCAGGAGGGAAGAGGGGTACAGAAAGAGGCAAGAGCAGTGCAGCAAGAACCAAGACATGTGCAGGAAAAGGATAGAAGGGTGCAAAAAGAAGCATGAGGGTGCAGACAGAAGGAAGAGAAGTGCAGAAAGAAGCAAAAGAGGTGCAGAAAGAGGCAAGAGGGGTACAGAAAGAGGCAAGAGCAGTGCAGAAAGAAACAGACATGCAGAAAAAGGGAAGAAGGGTACAGCAAGAGACACGAGGGGTGCAGAAAGAGACAGGAAGGATGCAGAAAGAAGCAAGGGAGGTGTAGAAAGAAGCAAGAGAAGTGCAGAAAAGAGGCAAGAGGGGTGCAGAACGAGACAAGAAAAGTGCAGAAGGAAGCAATAGAGGTGCAGAAAGAGGCAAGAGAGTTGCAGAAACAGGCAAAAGAGGAGCACAATGAGGGAACAGGGGTGCACACAGAGGCAAGAGAGGTACAGAAAGAACCAACATAGGTGCAGAAAGAGGCTAGAGGGGTGCAGAAATGTGACAGAGAATAGCATATAGAAGCAAGAGCAGTGCAGAATGAACCAACAGAGTTGCAGAAAGATACAATAGGGGTGCAGAAAGAGGTAATAGGGGTGCATAAAGAGGCAAGAGAGGTGCAGAAAGAGGCAAGAGGGGTGCAGAAAGAGGCAAGAGCAGTGCAGCAAGAACCAAGACATGTGCAGGAAAAGGAAAGAAGGGTGCAAAAAGAAGCACGAAGGGTGCAGAAAGAGGCAAGAGAAGTGCAGAAAGAAGCAACAGAGGTACTGAAAGAGGCACAAAGGGTGCAGAAAGAGGCAAGAGAAATGCAGAAACAAGCAACAGAGGTACAGAAAGATTCAAAAGTTGTTACGAAACTGTCCCCCAGGACAGGAACTCCTCAGGATTCGAGTGATGCTATAGGGGGTCCACCTCTCGACGTCCCCAACTTCCTGCACTAAAGGCACAGAAGACTGGAGCAATCAAGCAAGGGAAGGATGGGAACAGCGGGGAGTAGAACCTGTAAAGAAAAGTTAATACACAAAACACAACAATATACCATACACTTCAGGAAGGCTACACTCATGAATTCTCACTAAGATCACCAGGGCACTCCTTTCATACACAAGCCCATTCGCAACTCCGGAATGTGTTCTTTACACACACTAGCCTTCTGTGTTTATTCTAGAAAGGTTCTCCATATGACCGTTTTCATCACAGAGCGTTCAGGTATCCACTAAATCATCAATATCTTTTCTCACATATACCTGTTTGAGACCTATTTCTCTCAGGCTGTTGGAGGAGCCCAGCCGGGATGCCTACTTAACAGACCCAAAGAACATAGATCCACAAGGAGATATTCCTTGTAGTATATCGTGAGCAATGTCTGAAGAGCAACAGTTCATTTGTGGATACCTATGAGTAATGAAGGTCTTTACGGTTTCCTCACCGTAATTAACAGATCCACAATAGGACCCCCCAGGCGGGCACCGCTTGGGCAACAATGTTTTAACAGAAGCACTAAGATTGAATCACCTCGATTAGCCCCCCAAAGAGATAATTGACATGCCCTCCATGTTCCCCTCTCTCCGAACAAAAAAGAAACAAAAACAAGGTACTACGGTACGTAGCTACAGTATACGCCCTATCGGGAATGAACGCGGTCCTGCGCTCTCAAGGGCATTCAAGAACAAAGGTTATTCACAATAGCAACTTTCTGTGGATACTTGCGGGGTACGTTGGAGACCGGGTTTTGTCTCCACGGCGGCTCGTATGCGTATTCACTGAGACGGAAGCGAAGCCGCTCCACACCGTCTCCTGGAACCCCAAGGAGGAACTCTGCCGCCTCGTCAGCGCATGCTCGCGCTCTCTGGTACGGAAGCCCCGCGGTTCCACACCGTCGCCCGAAACCCAAACACGGCGTCGTCCTCTCCAACTTCAAAGCCGTATAACTCGTGGTTCTCCTCAATCCTCCAGGAACTGAATCTGGAACGCAGATTCGACAATTTCAGAATTACGCACAACGTCTGTTGTGCGTCAGCGTGTATTTATACACGCGGCTCCTCCCCTCTCTCGCCGTTGTTTCTGGGAGATGTAGGCGAGGCAGGCGCTTGACGCCCGATTCATGACAAAAGTGAAGAAAGAGGGATTAGAGGTGTAGAAAGAGGTAAGAGAGTTACACAAAGAGGGAAGAGGGGTGCAGAAAGAGGCAAGAGGGGTGCAGAAAGAGGCAAGAGAATTGCTGAAGGAAGCAACAGAGGTGTAGAAAGAAGCAAGAGAAGGGCAGAAAGAGGCAAGTGAGATGCAGAAAGAGGCAAGAGGGGTGCGGAAAGAGGGGAGACTAGTGCAGAAAGTGACAACAAGGGTGCAGAAAGAAGCATGGGAGGTGCAGAATGAATCAACGGGTTGCAGAAAGAGGCACGAGAAGTGCAGAAAGAAGGAACAGAGGTGCAGAAGAAGGCAAGAGTTGCAGAAACAGGGAAAATAAGTACAGAAAGAGGGAACAGAGATGCAGACAGAGGCGAGAGAGGTGCAGAAATAGGTAAGAGGGGTGCAGAAAGAGGCAAGAGCAGTGCAAAAGAACCAACAGAGGTGCAAAAAGAGGCAAGAGAGGTGCAGAAGGAGGCAAGAGAACTGCAGAAAGAGGCAAGAGAGTTGCAGAAAGATGGAACAGGTGGGCAGACTGAGGCAAGAAAGGTGCAGAAAGAGGGAAGATGGTTGCAGAAAGAGGCTAGAGGGGTGCAGAAAGAAGCAACAGAGGCGCAGAAAGAGGCGAGTGGTGCAGAAAGAGGCAAGAGAAGTTCAGAAAGAAACAACAGAGGTGCAGAAAGAGGGAAAAGAGGTGCAGAAACAGGCAGGAGAGGAGCAGAAATAGGGGACGGGTGCAGAAAGAGGCAAGATGGGTACAGGAAGAAGCAAGTGAGGTGCAGAAAGTGGAAGAGATGAGCAGAAAGAGGCAAGCAAAGTGCAGAAAACAAGTTGCAAAAAGAAGCAACAGAAATGCAGAAAGTGGCAAGAGAGGCACAGAAAGAAGCAAGTTTGGTTTGCACACCATTAGTGCCAATTTAACACCCACATTTAGCAATAAGTAACAAGTGACCATTCTAGGTTTGCAAAGGGCCTTCCACCGCGCTGTGAAACTTGTCGCTGCATTTTTGGTAACGTTTGAACTAGAAACAAGGCTTTTTTTGTTAAAATCTGCAGATTAGGCAGCAGATGATGGATTATGTGGCTAATGCGGAAAATGTATAAGTGTGCGAAAGTCGGTGCAGCCAAACAGTCGCATAGTTCCAGTGGCCCTGCCCATACCTTTGACTAGGTCCAGAAGTGCTCCTCAGTGATTCCTTCATTTTTTTGTCTCATTGAGTTCATAATTTAGCTTCTATGGAAACGAGGAAGACTAAACCAGAGGTTACCACTCCACAACAGACTACCATACCACATAATTACTCTCCATAACACATAATCCCACTCTACATAATTCCTATACACTAAATACAGCATACTTTCTAACCACATAATTCCACTACACACAAAGTACATCTACTCCACTCCAAAAAACATTAGTAAAACCTTTTAGATTTACAAAGCCAATAGCTCTAACTCTTGCAAATGTGAGACCTATTACATTACAAGTGCTTCTTTAACTGGTAGTCGTGTTTGCAGAGTGGTGGAGAAAGGGGGCTGGGCCTCCAATCAGAGCTCAGGAGTTCCACTGCCTAGGACTTACAGGAGGTACCAGGAGGGCTTCTTGGCCCCCAAAGTCCCTCAGGAGTAAAGTGGACTTCATCCCCCAACCAGTACTGTGCTAGGAGGCGCATTTGCAGAGTTGTGGAGAAAGACCTCTTAGCAATCCCACTGTGTGGGACTTAGTGGAGGTAACAGGAGAGGTAGTTGACCTCCAAGGACCACTTTGGGGGCCAACTACCCCTCCTATTACCTCCAGTAAGTCCCACACAGCAGCATTGCTAAGTTCTCATAGCAGGCCACACCCTCTTTCCCACCACTCCGCAAACACGCTCCCTGGCATGCTCTTGCATGGGGATTAAAATCCACTTCGCTCCTGGGGGTCCTTAGGGGCCAACTAGCCTACCTGTTACCTCCAGTAAGCCCCACACAGTAGGATTGCTGAGAGGTGGACACAGGCCAGGCCCCCTTTGTCCACCACGCTGCAGACGCGCCTCCTGATGTATTCTTGGTTGGGGGTAAAGTCCCCTTGCCTTCTGAGGGTCCCTGGGGGCCAACTAGCCCTCCTGTTACCTCCAGTAAGCCCCACACAGCTGGATTGCTGAAAGTGGTCCGAGGCCATGCCCCCTTTTTACACCACTCTGCAAACGCGTCGCCTGGCACACTGCTGCTCAGGGGATGAAGTCCACTTCAGGCCTAAGGACCTCAGGACACAAGGGAACCCCCTCACCCCCCAGCAGTGCGCCAAGAGGCATGTTTACAGAGTGGTGTAGTACCTCAATCCCAGCTACAGTTCCAGCTGGAGGCAACGACGGACAGGTACGGGCACTCTCGTTTCTAAAATGATTTGGTTTTAAATAGAGTTCTTAATAGATTTTTGAACTAGCTGCAAATACGGCTCGGCTGTCCATGAGTGTTACCGACTATCGAGCGCAGTATGCGTGTTGTTACTGATAGATCTTTCATAACCCCCTTTTTACGTAACCCGCTTCACGGACGTATGGAGTGTTCAAATACATAGTCACATCTCATAGGATGTACAATATGGAGTACGGACATTTGTAGAGTTACGCGGCTTGTTACTTGAATTCTATTGACGTAAGGATTCAGTCAGTTTAAAGTTAGCATAGGCGCCCCCTACTGATTGAAAACATGAGCTATCAAGATGTAAATAAACCACATTACAATAGTAATACATGTCGATACATTGACAATGATGAATTAAAGAGTGGATTGAGACACTGAAAGAAGAAAGAGAACTGTTCCCTTTTTGTATATCCTCTTTTATTAACATTTTTTCGACTTAACTGATTTGATGGACATCAGTGCTGAACCATATGCCTTACTACGAATGAGCCCAGGTATATAATCAGTCGAGATTATTTACACAACCACCCTGACAGGCTCCATAGTCCTATATGATTGATATAAATATGGATATTGCGTTTCTATGTTTTTCTGTGTGTTAAAAGTAAGAATTTGAACCCATTTTCTACGAGAAAAAAAAAAATTATTTTTGGGATGCATCATGATCGCTTTACAGAGCAGGGTCTCTTTAACTTGAGCTGGAGCCGAGTGAGGTGAGGCCTATCCCTCAAAATGCATTGGTAAGCATTTGATTTATAATCTGAAGACACCTCAAGTGATGTGCAATTGTGGTGGCGGTATTAGATGTATAGTTATTAATTCTAAATAAATAATTTTTGTTTGTTTTATAGATGTCCTATACATCGAGCTAACATTGAGGATTTGAAGATTGTTACAGAGGGTATAGTAGTAACCCAACAATTTCTGTAAAGTATGAATACAGCAGTGGCAAAGTTTGTTTTTTTAGTGAGGTCCTGAAGAAAGCCAGGGAGAATTATTCCAACGGCTGAAACATGTCGACCATAGACACAAGCAGTGATTAGTTGTAACTGATGACTCCCCTTGTTTTTTATGTAGGAATGCGATTTAAGAATGTAAGCAAGAAGCCTACTACCTTCTGTCCTTTTTTTGCTTATCCTATTTTAAATCACACTTTTTTCTGTTTCACTTGCACTGCACCCTTTGAAAGATAAGCTCTTCTATATATATTTTCCTCTGACAAGAACTTGATAAGCGGATACAACTCATTCATTTTCCCTCTGTGCTTGAAGAGGGAGTTAGAAGAGTTGTTTGGTATCCCAGATGATGACACTGGGCACTTGGAAGTGAAATGATGGGATGCCAATAATCCCTATTGAGATCTTCTTTTCCTTTTTTCACTCCTTTTTTCACTCTACATCTTGACCTCTACCCATTGCACCTTTACACTCGATATGTGTTATATGCCAACTTCTGAATTGTATCTTTAGTTGTGCTACACAGACCTCAGATTTTTTTTTTTTGTCAAATTGTAGTAACAGAGATGTATATTGACATATGCTTAAGTTTAAGAGAAACTGGTTGTAAGAAATTGAGTTGTTGGCTGGGGGTGAAACCCTTGTCAAATGGCAACCACAAATCTTCTCAGGGTGAAGTCACAAGCAAATACTAAATTAACCTGTGCTCAACCCTCGGGTAGCTTGGCACAGAGCAGTCAGATTTAACTTGGAGGCAATGTGTAAAGTGTTTTTTCAAGATTTCAAACAGCAACACAGTGTAAACATGCCACAAAAGGGAGCCCACAACAGAGTTACAAAAATAGTCATTTTTTAAAATAAAACAAGACAAAAAAGGCAAAAGTCCGCTCAGGAGACCCGGAAGTATTACATTTGAAAGATTTTATTGAAAATAGTTCCAAATGGCGTAAAGCGTTAGAGGTGGGTATCTGGTCTCGTCGGTCCAAGAGAAGGGCATAACTTCAGGATGACAGCGATGGAGCACAGACCAGCCACAGGGACCCAATTAGGCCAACTGAACAGGGCACCTTAAATCCTGGTTAGCGGAGCATTGCGAGGATCAGCGTCAAAGACGCATTGCACAGCCGAAGTGTTGCATGGGTTCTGTGATGCGGTGAGGCTGTAGTGTGAGGTCCTGCGTCGTTGAGGATCCTGCTGACACGGGCTTGCGATGTGGATGCACTGAGGATGCATCGCACCGCATAGGTTCCAATGTGGCATTGGGCTGTGATGCGGGTCTTTGCGGCGGTTCCGATCCACACAGTAGCAGCGCTGTGTTGGTTCTGCTCTGGGTTGTGCTGCGCAGGAGAAGAGATGGGTTGGTTCTGCTGGATCCACAGAGGTTGGCAGAGTACCTTTGGCTTACTTCCAAGGGTCCAGAACTGGGGTGACACCATTGGACAGGGTAGACTCACATATAGTCCAGTTGCAAGTGCAAGGTTGTTGGAAGCCTGTTGGGCCACATAGGCTTCAGATCAGGAGGCCTTTTGAGTCACTCTGGGGTTTTAGGTTCAAGAGATGCAGGTCAGTACATCAAGGCAGCAGTCCAGCAGCAGTCCAGCAGAGTGACAGTCCTTCAGCAGCACAGCAGTCCCTCTTCCCGGCAGAGTACCCACAGGTCCAGAAGTGTACTGAAGTGGTGGTTTCTGAGGTCCACTATTTATACCTAGTTGTGCCTTTGAAGTGGGGGTGGAACTTCTAGAGGTTTCCCTTTGAAGTACCCAGGTATCCACCTCCCCTGTCCTGCATCCAGACCAGCTACAGGGGTATGCAGCCCTTTGTGTGGAGGCAGGACAGAGCCTATTCATGTGTAAATGGGGCTTTCACTAGCTCCCCCTCCCATCCTGCCAGTGATGGCCCATCCAGGCACACCTAAGCTCCCTATTGGGTGTGACTGTCTCGGAGAAATACACAAAGCTCGGTTGTCAGCTACACCCAGTCATGTGACCCAGGTACAAGCTACAGGCACTAAATGGCTAAGTCAGGGAAATTCCAACTTTCTAAAAGTGTAATTTAAAATCAGACTTCACCATAGGTTAGGTTTTGTCATTGCAATTCCAAAGACACCCAACATGAACTGATTACCTGCTCCCATTTGGAAATTACAGTGTATTAAATGTTATATGGTAACTCCAATGATCGATGGGATAGGTAGGGCTTGCAGAAGAGAGTTTTTCACTACCAGGACATATAAAACGTACAGGTATATGTCCTACTTTTTAAATGCACTGCACGCTGCCCAGTGGGCTGTTTAGGGCCTACCTTAGAGATGACTCATATGTATTGAAAAAGAAGGTTTGGTGCCTGGCAAAAGGTTTATTTTTCCATATCGAAATGACTGTTAAAACTGCACACACAGGCTGTTAAGGCAGGCCTGAGACATGTTTAAAGGGCTATTTAACAATAAGTGCTGCCACCCCACTTGTAGCATTTAATTTACAGGCCCTGTGTTTATGAAGTAGCACTTTACTACTTCTAAGTAAATTAAATATGCCAGTTGGGGACAAGCCAATGTTACCATGCTTTAAGGAGTGAGCACACGCTTTTTAGCACTGATCAGCAGTGGTAAAATGTACAGAGTCCTAAGGCCAGCAAAAACGAGATCAGAAAAACTAGAGGAGGTAGGCAAAACATTTGGGGGAAGACCACCTTAAGGCTGACAGTTATAACAACGTTCTTGGGTTTAAAAATCCAAAATGCAACCCACACAATGAAAATGGTTATGTCCAGTTTACAACTTAAAACAATACTATTTCCAAGCAACTGACTCATTCCAAGATGGCGCCCATGCATGCTTACTGTGGCTGGGTTTCAACCAAGAGCAGGGTCAAGTAAGAGAGTGCAGGAAGGAGTGCTCAAGGAGGGCATGTGGGAATTTCAGGTGAAGGGGCAAGGAGTTTGGGAAGTTGATCAAGCACACCACAGTTCAAGCAGCTGCTGAAGATGGATCCAGTGAGAGAAAGGGAAGAAAACAGTGTGAGTACCAGAGGCTGCGACTAATCATTGCCTTCCTTCCTGCTGGGCCAGATCCCCTGACACTGCAGCACTTCTGCTCCCAGGATGTCTATACATTTGAGACCATATGATCAGACAGTAAGAACAGACATGGGTGAGATAGTTCAGCACAGAACTGCCAAGTGGTGAGAAAGTTTACTGCCCAACTTCGATAGGTCTGCAGCAGTTTACAGTTCAAAGAATACAACTATATGTAGATCACATTCTCTTGGAGACGTCTGTCAGCTATGACAGGTTGTATGACAGAACAACGCAGGAAAATAATTTGCATACCTTTACAACATATTTTTTACCCGCAGTTTTTAGAACGCATATGCTTTTACAAAACATGCCATTACCACTCCTTGTTTATATATATTTATATATACAAAATAATGATTACCTTACACGTGTGGTAAAGACATGCGTGGTAAAAAATGTGTGATAAAGGCACAACGTGGTAAAAAACCTCGCTGTAAAGGCTGTTTCCCCAATGACGAACTTTATTAGCATACAAAGATAGCTGAGATATTCATGGTATCCATGGCAAAGGAGGTGACCATGGAAAAACTAGTAGAAAAGAAAGGAGACATACAAAACAACAATGTAGTCATCCCAAAAGAAGGGAGTCTTGAGGTTTCAAGCTTTATTATTCATATTATTTGTAAAGTGTTTGTCACCCACAGGTATGACAAATATCCCAATTAATAAACTGTGCAGTAAAAGGAGCAGCAGCAAAACTGCACCAGGCCCCCTGGCACAAAGTACAAGTAGCAGGTAGGCCCAGTGGAAAGCTTGACCCCTAAGAGTACAAGGGACTGCCCCCCTTACCTACACAGATGAGCACAGCAACACAGCTCTTCCTCGGCAGCTTGCTTCACACTGTGTCCTCTACTTCTTAAGAGGTTTTGGTTTAAATACTAAAACAATATTATAAGGCATAACATTAAGGGCCTCATGTAGGTAGCGAAATACCGGTCGGTAACGGCCGATTTTCGGTAAATATGCCGTTACCGACCGGTATCCAGACAAGTGAGATGTAGGAGTCCAAAAACCACTTTTCGGTAAATATGAGGCGGTAAATACCGATTCATAGTTACCGAATTCTAAAATACCGATTCATATTTACCGAAGACATAATTAACGAATCGGTAAATATGAAGTGGTAAATATGAAGTGGTAAAAATTTAAAATGACATGTAGGAGCAGTCGGTAATTAAGAAATCCAGGAAAATCGGTAAATAAGAGTCGGTAATTAACACGGATTGAAAGCAGGTGGTAACCATCAACAATGCACATAAGCAATCCCAAAATGCAACAGCGTGGACAACATGGCCGCCATGTACGTCATTGCAAGGCGCCTACGTCTACAGGCAGCAGGACTGAGGGTGTGGCGACGGGAGGAACAAATCTACAGACAGCGCATCACACTATTACAGCTGACTGATGCAGAGATACATGAGAGGTACAGGCTACACCCCGAAACCATCATGGACCTGATAAGGGACCTGCACCCACTCCTGGACCAGCCAACAAGAAGGGCGCACGCCATACCACCACATGTGCAGGTGCTCTGCAGCCTACATCTACTGGCATCCGGCAGTTATCAGGTGGTGATAGCTGCGGTGGGTGGTGTATCCCAGAGTTGCCTGTCCCGTTTCTTCAGGAAGTTCCTGGATGCCATGATGCAGAGAATGCACCACTACATAAGCTTCCCAAACACACAGGCTGCACTGCAGAAAACAAAAACAGACTTTTATCACATGGCACAGTTCCCCCATGTCATCGGCTGTATTGATGGTACACACATTCCAATCTGTCCACCAGCTGATACAGAGCACATCTACAGGAACAGGAAGTCCACCCACTCCATCAATGTGCAGGTGATCTGTGATGCAGGGAACATCATCACAGATATTGTTGCAAAGTTTCCTGGGAGCACCCACGACTCTTACATCTTCCAGAATAGTGGGATCTACACACGACTGAGTGCCGGCGAATTCGGAGAGGGATACCTGCTGGGTAAGTAACAGTGACGCCCCTTGAAACCTGCAAATCAGAGTGTATAGAGGCATGTAACTGATGGTTCCCTTTTACTCATCCAGGCGACAGTGCATATGCATGCCGTTCATTCATCCTCACTCCCTACCTACACCCAGCAACCCAGAGTGAGAGACGATACAACGTGGCCCACAAAACAACACGCAATGTGGTGGAGCGCACGTTTGGACTACTGAAGAGCAGGTTCCGCTGCCTCCACAAGAGCGGAGGCGCACGCCAGTACAAACCCATCACCTGCTGCAAGATTATTGCCACTTGTGCAATGCTGCACAACCTTGCCACGAAAAAAGGTACAGATGTGGAACTAACATATTTTGAGGACAACGAGGATGAGTCAGGCCAGCCAGAGGGCAGCGCAGCTAGAGTGCCAACTGCAATCGATGGGAGAGAGAGACGGGCAGAGATCACATGCAACTATTTCTGAGTAAGTGAGGGGACACAGCGAGTTGTGAGAAGTCATGACGTAGTTTAATGTGGCACCACGCCATGAACACATGAACAGGCCAATCTGGCAATATACCATCTATACAAGGAGTATGTCCAGGGTTACGTCACCCAATGGGAAGTGGCTAAGCAGGGCCACATCAATGTTTGCGCATACGCGCTGCAGTGGTGGATTGCACGGCCTGTGCATCCTCACTAGAGCCAACCCCAAGCCGCCTGCTGCTCCTGCGTGCTTCGGGGACGGGGGGTGTGATGCTGCTGCTGGTGTCGATGCTCTCCGCAGCATCCCCTGCAGCAGTTGTCGACGCCTGACTAGTCAATAGCACCCCTAGTGCACTTGTCACCTGCACCATCCCCCGAGACAGGTCGCTGCAGCACTGTGTTAGGCCCTCCTGCATCGTCACAGAGCGCCGGCAAAGTAGGGAAGTCGCAGTTGCCAGACGGTTGAGTGCCCTGCTGGTAGTGTCCCTTCTCTGGCGTTCCCGGCGCCGTGCTTCGATGTCAGCATCTAATTTGCTGCACAACTGCTGGATTGACTGGGACATGTCCCGAATGCCCGCAGCCATGCCGCCAATGTTTGTGTCCATGTTGACTAAGCTTGTCTTCATCACCCGCATGTGCCTCTGGACTGACATAACTGCCTTTGATTGCAGGCGCTGTTGCTTCAACATTTGGCCCTCGAGCCCCAAGAAGACACCATGGCCGTCAGTGGGTGCTGGTGGACTCTGGACACGCGACCTGCGGCGCCCTCTTGCTCCCGTCTGTGCTGCCTGTGAGGTGTGGGGCACAGTGGGATGGCTCCCTTCCTGGTGCCCGGTGCGGTCTTCTGGGCCCATGCTGTCGTCTGACGAGGTGTCGAAGGCTCGTAGCCTGGCTGCTGGACGCCTCCTCATTCTCACACCTGCAAGCGGAGATGTGGCCGGTGATTCGAACATGAGTGGCGATGCTGGCTGTGGTTGTGGTGATGCTGGCTCTCGGTGAGGTGATGCTGGCTCTGTGTGCGGCGAGGCTGGCTGTGTTGGTGGTTCGGCTGCCAGTGGGCCTGCTCCCTGGTCTGAACTCGTGCTGGCTAGAGGTGATTTTTGTGGCCGGTGTGCCGTCTCCCCTGCAGCATGCCCTGTACTGCATGATGTCACATCTGTGGACAGAAAAACAACATTGGCTCAGTGTCCCCGAAGGGCTGCATTGCAAGCGTCACAATAAATCATTTCACATTCCAATCTGTCCTCTGTCTCCTTGTGCCTCGAGTGCGTGACATGCCTTGTTGCCCTGTGACATTTCCGTCATGGTTAGTGTTGCCCTGACTACATCTCCCGGAATGCATTGCCTGTCTGCACTGACACGTGTGGACTGCAGTGTGATTCTCGTTTCACAATGGGGGATGTGGGATAGGGGTAGGGGAGGCTACATTGCTGTGCTTTCGTCTTACCTTGGTGTGTTGCGGCTCTGGCAGAGCTGTCGGCGTCCCCAAGACCCACGACGCTCTCTTGCTCGATTGTGGCCGCCACCAGCTCCTCCAGTTCGGTGAGGGCAGGTGCCCTGTTGGTTCCACCTCCGGTCTGGCTGGCCTCCTTCTGGATGTCGCCCATCTTCCTCTTGGTCACAATCCTCAGGTCATACCAGCGCTTTTTGAGGACCTCAATGTCCCTCTGGGTCACTCCCACAGCATTGACCTGCGCCTGGATGGCCAGCCATATGTTGCGCTTTTCGGCCTCAGGCACTTGCAGGGATTGCCTCCCAAACAGCTTCTGGTGCTGCTTCACCACCTCCTCCACCAGCACCTGGAGTTCCTTGGGGCTGAATTTGAGCTTCCTCCTCCTTTCCCCTCCGTCTTTCTGTGTTCTCTGGCTGGACATGCTGTTCGTTTCCCGCTCGCACATGCAACTGCTCCCTGCCTCTCCTCTGCACTCCAAGCCTCTCCAGGGTCGGCTAATTATGTACACCTGCCTGGGTGTGGCCACGTCGGCTAATTGTGTACACCTGCCTGGGTGTGGGCAGTTCCTGGTTGGGTGGGCTGTCGTTGCACAGGATTAGCTGTTTCGTCAAGTCATGTGATGTTATTTACCGAATCCGTACATACCGATTCGGTATTTTCCGATTCGGTAGATACCACCTCGGTATTTTCCGAATCGGTAGATACCACCTCGGTATTTTCCGATTCGGTAATTATCACCTCGGTATTTACCGAATCGGTGAATTCCGATTCGTATTTACCGAATGTTACCGAATCGGTAACTGTTACCGAATTTTTACCTACATATAACTTACCGATTCTAATTTACCGATTCGGTACGGCTCGGTATTTAAGAACCGGTAAAATTTATTTACCTACATGAGGCCCTAAGTGTTGTAGTGTGCAGATTACCTCTCAGGTTTTCAGCAGTATTGAGAGTTGTTTGCTGAATAAATATGCAGCAAGGTCCTTCACTTTAGAACCTTCTGCTGCGTTTTAGGGTACCAATGTCATGTTTACAGGAAGCCAGTCCTATCCGTAAATATTTGTTATATCTTGCAAGTAGAAAATAACTTTCATGAACCCCCAATTAAAAAATGTATTATGTTTTCAAAGTTATATAATTTTGTATAGCCCGTCTCTCACCCCTCCTACCCCCAACCACACAAAAAGCTACAAAACTCTATCATGCAGAAAAATACATGAGTGACAATCATTGATATACAAAACATTTTTATACTTTTTTTTTCTCCTTGTTTCTTTTATGTCCTTTTGCCAAATAAAAGTTGTGTTTGGATGTATTGTTTGAATGCTGTAAAATCACAGTGGGACCAAAATATATCAAAACTGTTGGCTAATGGTTTTCAGAATTTGTGAAAACACTGCAAAATACTTTAAATTCCGAAAAAATAAACACTATAATCAGGAAACCCTAAGTTTACAGTACAAGGACTAATCTATGCAGAGAATGATTTCTCGGAGTGGTAACTGGATAGGAGTTGTACCCATAAGGAAGGCACCACGTGTTACCTAAATGCATCCTATGTAGAGTATGGATGTATATCAGTCAGTCAATTTAAAATCCAGAAGTTAATGTTCAAGTAAATCCAGCCACAGGCGGTGTGCAGAGGAGAATCCCTCATCGGCTTAGCAGAAGGCTATGGAGAGTAAAAAGAGTTCTACACCGGACTTTCAGAATCAACAATGTATAAAGGAGGAGTCAAGTCCAAACAATGGTCCTCCGGAAAGGAGACAAAGGTCTAGTCATGGAACATCTTGAAACAAATCGGTGGCCTTCTGTTGTGCCTGTGCTGACTCTGCTAAACTGACCTCAGCATGTCCTTGAGGTGCTTTCAATTATTGTAATTTACTAGTAGATAGTGTGCCTCTATAAATGTTGGCTTATGTTTATTCCTGGCATAAATACTGCAAAGGGACACCCTGTCACACAAGCCATATCCTCCCCATCTACTTTGTCCTAAACAAAATTTGGTGCTTAGGAAAGGAGTATAAATCCTTTTATCTCCAAACAGGTGAGCTCTGAAGTACTGACACTCTGTTACTATTAGTTCTGGGAGCGAGATGCAGGCTAGTCGGGTCCTAGCTCCACAGAAAGTGACATCATGGGGTCACTCCAAATGCTATTGCACCTACAGAAACATTTATTTAAAACTTATGAGGATTCGTTTTTGCTAATGGTTTCTGATGGATACATCTTCAGCGTGTTCCTCACATTATAAATATTGCCTAGGTGCTCGACTGGATTTGGATGCTTTTTCCTCTGTAAAAACTCTGCAGACTCCCCAGTTGGCACCATGCTACTTGCTTTCTGTTCCTCATCCACACAGGTCCATTGCTCTTCTTGCTGCGTCACTGACAAAATTCCTCAGCTTTTGATAGTGGCTCTAACAAATCACTTCTTCCAAGATTTCAGGGCTTGAGCTCTATTGTAGATGGCATACAAAGATTTCCTTGTCAAACTCATATGACATCTGCATGCAGTGTTTTGGAGCCAAAATCACTACAGCCTGCGACTCCACCTCTTTAAGGTCTTTAATGCACCTAAAGGCCTTCAGGGAATGTAAGATCAAGTATTTTTTGGCCAAGGCCCTCAGAAATTAAAGCCCCAGACAGAGAATGATCTCCCAAGTGATCTTCCAAAAATGCTATATGAAGGAGAAATCCTCTTCTTCCTTGAAGAAATATTCCTGTTCTCAGGACCATTCTTAGTCTCAGTGCGGTTTTCTGACTTCAGGCACTTTACTATTATTAGAGCTCATTCTGACATAAATAAAGAGCTGGACTTTCTAACTCTATCTCTGGGCCAGTCCTCAAGAAGGAACTTGATCCTGTGGGTTTGATGACACTATCAGCTCTGACCCGTCAACACCACCTGACTCCACTCCTCCACAGGCTCCGGTCTTGATGCCTCTGAAGATGTCTTTACCCTCCAAGGCCTATTCTTTGTGCCACCTCTGACACCAACATAGGTGCAGACCCCGGAACTGCTTTTGGTGCTGCCTCAAACCTGAGATGAAATAATCAGAGTTGCAAAAACTAAGGTGAGGTTGGTTTTAATGTCAAGCTCTAGGCACAGCCTTCTAACAGCCCAGAGATTTGCCTGGATAGAAGAACTTTTTGAGTCCAAGTCTAATACTCTTGTTGAGGTTAATAAGGATTATGACTGTACAGAAGATGATGACTCAAAGACTCATAATCTTTTTGCCTCGAACAACACTGGCCTCTACATGGATTTACAAAATGCAGTTGGTTTGGATACCTCTCCAAAAGGGGATATCCCTCGTCGCTTGTCCATCCCTCAGAGGAAATGTCTTTTTTTCACTAAGGTAGTACAAAAAGCACAGTGTGTTTCTATAAATGTTGCCGCCTGGGTGTAGGTAAGAGTGGGGGTGAGAGGTCAGCCGACGGTTGACTTGTTCGGGGGCGGCCGATGGGTGGCTTCTTCTGGGGGGGGGGCATGGGGGTGGCAACATACCAGACGACTTGTTCCCGGGGTGGGGGGCTGGTGGTAGTCTACAGAGACGACTCCCGCAGCACCCTGAAATACAGTTCCACCCGGGTCGGACCGCCCCCCACGCCCCTTAGCTACGCCACTGTGTCACACCATTCACTGGGGTCTAGTGGCCCAAACCTTCTCTGTAAAACTGAACCTTAATGTCTTTCCCATGGCCTTTCCAGATCGTGAGTTGAAAAGGCTTGATTCTATGGAGCAAAAAGGCTTTGCTTCTCGAAGTCTGGCCCTTTGCACTGTAAACATTGCATGACTTCTGGGCCGCTATGTCCATATCCTGTGGGAACTGACAAAACTTACCATTATCAGTCTCCCGCACAACATGAAAAACATCCTTCTCTGATCATTGATGGTTCGGATGCTTCCAGTCAAATCCTAAAGTGCTGTCTAGATTCTGTAGACTCTGTGGCGAGACCTTTGGGCACCAATATTGTCTTGCAGGGCCATGCTTGGATGCGATCCAAGAGTTTTTCCTGAGATGTTAAAGCCACACTCATGGACATACCCTTCTAAGGCATGCAGTTTTTCGGTGAGGAGGTTGACTCCTTCTTGTAATGCATCAACAACAACAGAGCTACAGCTTGCTTGCTGTACCTAGTGAGGCAATTTCACAAAAGGTACAGAACATTTTGAGACTACTCCAGGGCACAGCAACAACCTATGTAACTATTCCATACGTCTCAACAAATGTACCACTACTTTTGGTGCAGAGGTTAATAAAAGGGACGCGATCACCAACAACTGCAGCAGAACCAACCCATACCATATTCTACCGGCTCTGGTGCCTCAAAACCTCTCTGACCATATCCCTTTAGCCACCATCTTCTGGTGGGGACAGTTACAGTCCCTTTTCCACCAATAGGGACACCATCCCCATGGAGTGCTAGGTCATTTAGCTAATCTACAAGGGCTACAACCTAGCCTTCCTTTCCTCCCTTCAAGACACCCATCCATCAACAAAGACGTGCAATCAGACACACTCCTTGATTTTGGAGACAGAAGATATTGCCCTGCTGAATGAAGGAGCTGGTGCCTCTGGAGAAAAGGGCCACAGGATTTAGCTTCCTTTACTGTTTGTTGCCCCAGAATGACAGGGGTTTGAGAGCCATCCTTGCCCTTTATCTCTTGAACCTGTTCCTTCAACAAGGCGAGTTTAAATATTGTTCCTTAGCCTAGTCCTGTTGCTCATTAGTTCAGGAAATTGTCTCATGTCAAAGGACCTCCAGTACATTTATTATCTACCAATTCTCTCCACCCACAGGCATTTCTTTGATGTTCACCGCGGGGTCTCAGAAATATCAGTTCACAGTGCTGCCATTTGGTCTAACTACTGCAACACAAGTTTTAACAAAGCACAGGGAGTTGTGGAAGGTCGACTATAGAAATCAGAAGTCAATGTATTTCCATACTTGGATGAATGGCTAGTGAATGAGGGTTCTCCAGCACTGGCAAAGGAACATCTTCAGTCCTTTTCTATGGCTTGGGCTTAAACATCAACAACCAGATGTTTCACGTTACACAGAGTGGGGGACCTTCAGAAAAAGGATTTAGGCTTTTCGTCCTCTTCAAAGGATTGTGGATATTTGGAATTTGATTCAAATATTTCTGAGTGTGCCACCGATCCCCATCGAGCAGGTCCTATGCCTGCTAGGTCTGATGGCCTCCTGCATCTTGTTGATACCACACACCAGATGGGAGTGAGAGCCCTTCAGTCGTGCCTGAGAAAGCAGTGACTTCAACACCAGGAGGGTTTCTCAGCTAGGGAGCAGATCTTTGAGTCAGTCAATCTGCACTGGTAGATGTGTCCCTCCAACCTGTTTGTGGGCCATTCTTCTGGTTCACTACAGGTGCAGGTTACCATCGTCCTGCATGCATCCTTTATGGGGAAAGGCGTCTATCTGGGTGACATGACGGCATCCTTTATGGGGAAAGGCATCTATCTGGGTGGCATGACGGCATGGGGCCTATGGGCCACATCGGAGCAGTGCCTGCACATCTACAAGCTGGAGCTGTGGGCAGTCTACCTTTCCATGAAGGTCTTCTTCACTTTCATCTCAGGAATCGCCAACTCAGGTTCTGTTTGACAACATGACCACTAACCATTATAGCATAAGACAGGACAGTGTGGGGCCGTGGACCCTGTGTTGGGAAGTGATATGAATGTGGGAGCTGGTTAAGCAATGCTGTATTTTCATTGTATGGGTACAATCTTGCAGCAGCGAGAGCCAGGCTGGGCGCGGCAGGGGGGAAGCAGACAGATGACAGAATAGGTATTATTTATACCGATACTGTTGTCTGTCAACTTCGCCCCACCACGTTCACCTGTGCTGGCCGTGGCTGCCTTCCAGACTTGTAAAATGCAAGAACGGATGCTTTGAGTTGCCTGTCCTTAGAGGAACATGAATGGAAACTTCATCCCGAACTGACAGAAATTATCTTCTCCTGATTGGGGTGTCCTAGCATGGATCTCACTCCTGTGGCCTAGAGCAGAAACAGTCATCAGTTTTGTGACGTACACTTCCCTTTGGTCAGTTCCGTGGGGGATGCCTTCAGGTTCAGTTGGCCACTGGCCTGCTAAATGCTTTCCACCGATTTGGCTTCTGTTGAATGTCCTGCAGAAGATTTGGGAAGATTAACCACTGGTGATTCTGATCACCACTGATTAGGCAAGGAAAGTCCGGTACACCAATCTTCTAAAACTCATCATTCAGCCCCTTCTTCCTCTCCTAAAAAGGGTGGACCTACTCTTACAGTAGATGGTCAAGTCCCCACCCCAAACACTGCAGCTGCACTCTTAGAGATTGAGTGGTTCCTGCTAGAGTATTTTTGTTTACCATCCACAGTTGTGGACAACGTCTTGGCTGCCAGGTAATCCACCACACAATCCATATATGTGGGTCATTGGAACAAGTTTGTTCAGTTTTACGAGTTGGGAGCTGTGAACCTGTTTTAGTCAAGCCCCTCTGATATTCAGCATCTTCTGTCAAACAGGCCCTAGTAGTGGCTACTTAAAAAGGTTAGTTAGCTTCCCTATCTACCTTCATGTATCTCCCTGACCAACTTCTCTGTTTAAGGTGCACTAGTGGTACTTTTTCTAAAGGGTTTACATTATTTGTTTCCTCCCACTCGGTTTATTGTTCCTCAGTGGGATATGAGTCATTTCTCATGTACAGTTGCCACAGCAGTGACTTCAACCCATAAAGTCAGAGAACGTCAGGCCCTTTCCGTTCATCCACCTTGCATGGTATATTACCTATGTAAGTTGGTTCTTCAGTGAGTGCATCTTTTCGACCAAAACTAGTATCTGCTTTTCACATAAACCAGTCCATCATGCTTTCTCATCTTTCTCACTCCACCTCATCCCAAGAAGAGGAGTGGATGCATAGACTATACCCAGGCTTCCGCTATTTCTATTACATTGACCATACTCGACAAATCCAATTGGATGATTACCACTTTGTGAGTTTCACTGGCGCTGAGAGTGACAAGGCAGTGACCAAATCTACCAGCCCACATTGGTTTATGCTCTGTATCAAGATCTGAAATATACCTTGGCCAAGAAACACCCTCCTCAAGGGTCATGAATGCTTCCACGATCTTCACCAGAGGTGTTTCAGTAGTTAATATCTGTTGGGCAGCCACGTGGTCATGCTTACTTATGTTTGCTATCCTTTAACTGCCTCACAGCCCACTCACACAGAGTCAGCACTTTTCCAGGTCTGTTGTGAATATTTTTCTTGGTTAATCAGTACTACTAAGTCTTACTCCTGGAGGGTATTGCTTTGGGACTTAGTCAGAAGGTGAGAAATGTGTAATAGGATGTATCCATTAGAAGAAAAAGTTGCTTACCTTTGGTAACCACATTTCACAAAACTTATTTTCAGATTCCTCACATTATCCATATGCTCCAGCATACATAAGGGAAACCGATGAGGAGGTTGGAGTTTGCATGTATGCTGATGGTTATTAGTATGTTGATCAGGTTTCTAATCTGGCAAGGACATGGATGGGCACAACCCCATCCTCTTTTCACTAGTACAGTAGCTGCTTCAAAACCCTCAGTCCTGAAGGAATACACAGTCACAGAAAGCCTGCTGTGTTTTGTTGTGTTGTGTGCTTTGATGTATTTGTGAGCCACATAATAAGAATTGAGTCCTATGTAGATCTTCAGTAACATGTGGTCATAGAGGAGAACAGGGAGTCTAGTACAGATATCAGTGTTATTCTAAACTGCCTTCTACAGCTCACTTTTAGGCACCCAGAACCTGCTCTGTCTGCCAATTGTGTGGTTTCACTCCCAAACCTTTCACAGCTAAGCCAGCATAGGGTACATACTTTTCTTTATTCTCCTCCAAAAGCTCCACCTCCAATAGCTCCTCTGTTCTCCTATTGTTTTAATCAAACATGAGATTGCCAGACTGCATTGATGACACAGCGATGTTTTTGCTTTGTGCAGTCTGACGCGAGGTGCGGCGCAACTGCAAGTGAGCAGAGCTGCAAGGAGCAGCTAGGAGCAAGCTTTAGCTACAACCTGCATGGATTATTACGTGGATTACTGGACCCAGGAAAGAGCCAAACGACAGACAGCGGAGAGGCTAAGAGCTGTAGGGGCTGCTGGGCGGCCAGAAGGTAAGTGCATAGGCACTAGGCAGCAACCTGTGTGTGAGCAGAGGCGGTCAGCATTAGGTTGGTGCAGCTTGCTCACACGTATGGACCTGCCTATATACAGCTGTCACTGCTGTTCCTGCCTGCTGTTGATTGCGCTTTATATTTTATCTGACGCCCAGTGGCCTTTTGCCTTGCTCCTGTGCTGCGTCTGTTCCCCCTACCTAACTGTATCATGGTAGCAAATATGCCATCATGCTGGGGAACGTTGAGGCCACTGCCCATGGCACGTGGTCCCTGTGGTGCTCATGGCACTGCCCCCTACTGCCAACGCTACTCTGCTGCTCTCCTTTCCTTTAATGGACTTTGTTAGAGACGGCAGTACCACCAGTAGCTGTCAACCTACAAGCGGGGCCTTCTAGTATGCTCGTGCTCCTTCCCAGTGGTACAGTTGGTCTACACAGCACCACCAAAGGGAAGGTGAGGCACCACAATCACCTCATCCGCCTCCATCTTGACTGCAACTTCAAGCACTTAATTCAACCTAACCAATATAATCATAATGTACTCATCCTAAAATCATGAACTCATTTGACTAATGGTGAAGGAATAAGAGAGGATTCCCAACAAAAGGGTCAGGATTTTGATTTTTCAAAGCAGCAGTGAGTCGACGCTCCTCCGCCTTAGTGGAAGAGCCACCACTGCTTTTCAGCAGTGTAAAAAAGGAAAAATAAAATGATAACACAATGTTATTTTATTATTCCCTGCTGAAGCAATTTTGCGGGGCGAGGCTGGGCTGTTCTGCTCCGCTCACAGAGCAGTGGGAGGAGTGGTGAGTGCACTCTCAGTGCCCATGAGGGTTTGGTTGGCCGTCTTGGTCCAGCCAAACAGCCATGCACATTTTGCATGTTCTCCACCGGCTGTAATGCACAGCTTGGATGGAGAACATGCACAGGCTCCCACTGACTGTCTGAGCGCCGAACCATAGCTCTCAGACCAATCACAACGCTGCTGACAGAAGCATTCTGATTGGCTCAGGGGAGCTTGTGTGCTTCCTGCTTCCATTCTGGCCGGAAGAGACGCAGAGAGATGACAGAGAAGAGACGCGGTAAAAAGGTAAGTGTATCCTTTTATTTCTTTTCATCCCTCTCCCGCCACCACCGATCCGTGCTAGACACCACTACATTTTGGCTCATTGCTTTCCCCATCCAGTAGGTTGTGCAGCACCTTCCCTCCTGCACCTGCATTTGCAACATCAGCCACGAGTATTAGTGGCTTACAACGATTAAGAGGAGGGTCCAGGCACTGACAGACGGACCGCTGTAATGCACAGCCTGGGTGGAGAACATGAACAGCTCCCAATGCCTGTCTGAGCGCCGAACCGCGGCGCTCAGACCAATCACAAAGCTGCTGACAGAAGCATTGTGATTGGCTTAGGGGAGCCTGTGTGCCTCCTGCTTCCGCTCTGGCCGGAAGTGACGCAGAGAGACGATGGAGGAGAGACGTGGTGAAAAGGTAAGTGTATTATTTTCTTTTCTTTTCCTCCCTCCCCTGCCTCACCACCACCGATCCGTGCCAGCCACCACTGCATTTATGGCTCATTGCTTTTCCCATCAAGTACGTTGTGCAGCACCTCCCCTCCTGCACCTGCATTTGCAACATTAGCCACGAGTAGTAGTGACTTACAATGATTACGAGGAGAGTCTATGCACTGACAAAAGGACACTTGAGTTGCTGAATCATTGCTCTAGCTTGCCAAGACATTCCCATCCACAACTTGGCTTTGCAGCGTAAATCACACAGTACCCTTCCCCCACATCAACCAGCCCTTATCTGGGACTATCATGTGTGAAACTAGGTCCAAGGCACGGGCCACCAATTAAAATTATTGATGATGAAGAAATAGCAAGGTCTGGCAAGCCCTCGGGGGGCTGCACTAACAGAACCAAACTAGCAACCCCAGCCCATGCCTGTCACAACAATACAGTTGGATCCGAATGCGCTAGCGCCATCTTCAGGAGCCTCGACATAGTTACCCTCCCAGCCAACTTCTCAGCAAGTACTACTTCGACCCTTGTAGCCAAAGGGATAGCCGATAGCGCCACGTTAAGTGCCCGCTACAGTCATCCCAGGTACCGTCCAGGGGACGGAAGGAGGTAGAATAATTCCCCTTGATGACTCAATCAAAATCAAATCTAAGGCAACCAATGGTTAAAACAATTACAAATTATTTTGGAAGCCTTCCACCAAAAGTACTGGTAATGGCTGTTATCCAGTATTGGGGTATCTTTCATAGATTCACATGCCTGAATCATTCCCCGTCGCCGAGGCGGGAGTCCCCGGTAAATAAAAAAAGTAGTGCCAAAATGCTAGTAGTAGTAGTAGGCCCAAAGGAAAGGCCAAAAGCCTGTATCTTAGCAGCCTATCTACCTCATTATGCAAAAAGAACCAAGAATTTGGTAACAACCAATCAGACACCAGCACCCTTCTAGAACCCTCTCAGCAGAGCCAGTTCTCCTCAGATTTTCAGCGCACGTCGTGTGGAAGGGAGTCTCCCTTAGTGCCTCTCAGTTTTCTTTCAACTTGCTTCAGCATGTCAGACAAGAAGGCTTTATTTAAGTCCTGCAGGACCTGCACCAAGAAGAGAGTCCATGTTGATGATCAACATGTAGACTGCATCTACTGCCTCTACCCTAAACATGAGGCAAAAGATTGCAAGATTTGCCGCACCTTCCCTACAAAAACTCTCAGGGATAGGGAGGCGAGAGTGCTTTTGTAGCTTAAATTCTCTTCGGCTGAGGAGGATGACAAAGCCTCTACTTCTAGCAAGAGAGCTAGATCGCAGGACAGCTCTTCCAGCGAAGGGAAGAAGCGTCAGAAATCGCATCATTCTACTTCTGATGCGCACTCTCCTCAGGAATCTACAGTCAAGCAAACTGTGAGTAAAAGCCTTTCAAAATCTTTGGCTTACTCTCAATCTTCAGTTTCTGTCACCTCGTCTGCTTCTTCATTGACGCAAACATTCACGACGACGGCGCTTACCTCTCCTATTATGTCTACGAAGATTACTATCCTCTCAAAGAAGCCCACCGTCGAGGGGTCATCGACGAAGTCCTCGTCGACGAAGTCAGCAGTACCGCCGTCGACGATTCCGCCATTAAAAAGCCTGTCGACGTCGAGCTCGTCGACGAAGAGCTCGTCGACGAAGATTCCATCGTCGACGAAGATCCCATCGACGAAGAGCTCGTCGACGTCGAGCCCGTCGACGAAGAGCTCGTCGACGAAGATTCCATCGACGAAGACCCCGTCGACGTCGAGCCCGTCGACGAAGGGCTCGTCGACGAAGATTCCATCGATGTCGAGCCCGTCGACGACGGCTCCATCGACGTCGAGCCCGTCGACGACGGCTCCATCGACGGTGAGCCAGTCGACGACGATAGCACCATCTACGATACCGTCGACGATCCCGTCGACGATCCCGTCTACCACAGCCCCGTCGACGACGACCTCGTCGACGATGATCTCTACTCCAGTTTCCACCAGGACTTTTCAACTAAAGTCTTTTCAAAGGCAGGACATTTCACCGCTCACTCCCTCGCATCTCCTGGAAACTTATGTGCAGTGTGACGATGATGATTATGTGGACGACGAGGACGAAGGGCCCTTTGGGGTTGCTCGCCATCCTTCGGAACTGCACATCAAATGTCAGGAGGACGATGAGGATGAGGATTATCAAGGGCATTACTATCAGGAAGACATAATCGTTCCGCATCATAGACCCTGCTACACACAACCTCGTAGGAATGAGATGTCACATCTGCCTCCTACTTTGATACAAGACCTACAAGCCATGCTTGCAGATTATAAGCAGCGTTTTCCACCGCAGCCAAACGTTCCACAGGTTCCACAGACTGCGCCTGAGCCGGACCCATTGCCTCTGCCTGAGGGTCCAGCCCCAATGCCTCAACTGCCTGATCCTCCACAGGACCCGCATCAGGATACAACCTCGGAGGAGGAATACGAAGAGGGCGAGTTGCCAGACCCAGCAGACCCTTGGGATTCATATATAATCCCTATGCCTTCGCCACCTACCCCTCTACCATCTGATTCGCCTCCAGAAGATATAGGGGGGTTCCATAACCTTATGCAGCGAGCTGCGACCAGGTTCAGCTTGCCGGTTACCATTGAGCAGTCTGACTGTTTTCTGCATGATTTTAAGGAGGAGTCAAGGAAGGTTACGAGAGCTATCCCTATCATTGACTATATTTGGAAAGAAGGGGTTAAAATCATGAAAAACCCGGCATCAGTACCAGCGGTGCTTCCACGGATTGACAAAAAATACCGTGCTCCAGCCGACAGTCCCTCTTGTCTCACTGGTCAACCGCGTCCAGACTCGGTTATATCTCAGGCTGCCCAACAAAAGTCTAAGAATCCGGCAGCACCGGTCACTACACCACCGGATAGGGAAGGACGCCGACTGGATCTAATTGGGAAAAAATTTTCAACTATGGCAGCTGCTTCCATCAGGGCAGCCAACTCCCTAGCGATAATTGGGCGTTATGACCGCCAGATGTGGTCAGAAATGGCAAGCTTTATCGACCTCATCCCAGAGGATAACAGGCAAGATGCTCGAAAGGTTTTGTTGGAGGGTGAGCGTGCAGCCTCAGAGACTATCGACTGCGCACTGGATATTGCGAATACTAACTTTCGCCAGTTGGCTGGGGCTGCGGTTCTTAGGCGCCAGGGTTGGCTGAAAGCTACCACGTTCAGACCAGAGGTCCAGACAAAAATTTTGGACATGGCCTATGATGGCGAATCATTGTTTGGAAAACACATAGATGATGCACTCCAAGCAATTAAAACGGATACTGATACTGCAAGATCGTTGGGCTCCTTGCAATACAAAAGAGGTACCTTCAGAGGAGCAAGGGGCCGTGGATATTCTTCCAGAGGAAGTTATCATACCCAACAAAATAGGTACCAGCCTCAGTATCGGCAATCATATCAGTCTTCCTACAGACCGACCAATACATCTGGTTTCTCTCGTCAAGGCGGACGAAAAAGATCGCAGAATCAGGGAAGAGACACCTCACGGAAGCAATGATTTCTGCAGGGCGCCTTTCACTCCTTTTCCCCTCCCTGTGGGTGCAAAAATTTCAACTTTTGCGACCAGGTGGCAAGAAATTACGTCGGACCAGTGGGTTCTGGACCTGGTTCACAACGGTCATACCTTAGAGTTTGTCACCAAACCACCCAACAAACCACCCAAGGGACCCCCTCCCCCTCGTCTTCACTTACTATTCAAAGAAGCTTTAACAATGCTCCTCAAGAACGCAATCGAGAAGGTTCCTGCGCTTCAAAAGGGGACAGGTTTCTATTCCCGCTTTTTTCTCATCAAGAAGAAATCAGGGGAGTGGCGCCCAATCTTAGACCTTCGCAATCTGAACAGATTCCTCAAGAAGCAGGGATTTCGCATTGTCACTCTGGCGGAAATTCTAGGTTGCCTCAACGAGGGAGATTTTCTAGCTTCCTTAGATATGGAAGACGCTTACTTTCACATCCCAATACATCCGAAGCATCGCAAGTATCTTCGCTTCACAGTGGCTGGCGCCCATTACCAGTTCAAGGTGCTCCCGTTTGGGTTAAAATCTGCCCCAAGGATCTTTACGAAGTGCCTAGCTCCAGTGGCAGCAGTGTTGCGCTCCCAAGGAATCCAAGTCTTTCCGTATTTAGACGACTGGCTAATAAAGGGTCCTTCGGAAAGATCAGTCAAGACTGCCGTGACAACATCTCTTCGTCTGTTCCATTCTCTGGGGCTTACGATCAACAGGAGCAAATCTCAATTACAACCAAGGCAGATCCTTTTTTTTTTGGGCGCGCTGTTAGATACCGTCCGCTGCAAGGCATTCTTGTCTCACGAACGGCAGGTTCGTCTTCAAAACTTAGCAATCCGAATTTCCAAAAGAAAGTCAGTTTCTGTCCGGATGTTCGCGTCGCTGCTAGGGATGTGCTCCTCTGCAATACACCTCGTTCCTCTGGCGCGGCTCCGCATGCGACCCTTGCAGGAGGAGTTACACCTTCAGTGGCAGCAGGTGATGGGCTCCTTCGACGACATCATCAGAGTCACTTCAGGCATGAAGAGCGCTCTACGTTGGTGGTCCCATATTCCCAACTTATCAGAAGGATTTACTTTCATTCAGAAAATTCCAGACTTTGTCCTCACTACCGATGCTTCCATGGAAGGATGGGGAGGTCATCTCCAAGATTTGCAGATACAGGGGAAGTGGTCCCCAGAGTACAAAAACAAACACATCAACAGTCTGGAATTGCGAGCAATTTTTCTGTCTCTGCAAGCTTTCCTTCCAAGGATTGCAGGTTCTTCGGTTCTGATTCGAACCGACAATACCACCAGCATGTTCTACGTGAACAAACAAGGAGGAACAAGATCAGCAACTTTGTCCACGGAAGCTCAGGAGTTGTGGGAATGGGTCACACTCCACAACATAACCCTCAGAGCAGAACATGTCAGAGGTCTCTGCAATACATTAGCGGACACGCTCAGCAGATCCCAATCAGATTGCCACGAATGGGAGCTAGAGCAAGCTCAGGTGCTCAGAATATTCAGAGCTTGGGGAACACCACCGCTGGATTTGTTCGCCACGAAGGAGAACAAGAAATGCCGCTTCTATGCCAGCAGATACCCTCAACAGGGCTCAAGGGGGAATGCCCTGTCCATGCGATGGTCAGGGATTTGTGCTTACGCTTTTCCCCCGATACCCCTGATACCGAGGGTCATACGCAAGATGAAGTTGGAGGGCTGTCGTCTCATCTTGATTGCACCCAGATGGCCACGCCAATACTGGTTTCAGGAGCTCCTATTGCTATCACAGGACCAGCCGATCAGTCTTCGCCCGACGCCCACAATGCTGTCAAGGAACAAGGGTCAGGTTCTCCACCCGGACCCTCAGTCCCTACATTTACACGCATGGCTCCTGACTTCTTAGAGTTTAAGGACCTGGATATCTCTCAGGACTGTAGGGATATATTAACAAAATCACGAGCTCAGAGCACGATAAAAACTTACCGTCTAAAATGGAAACGGTTTTGCTGCTGGTGTGAAGCAAACCAGGTGCACCCGGTGGATGACCCTGCAGAAAAGATCCTTCCTTACTTGTTACACCTGGCAAGATCTGGGCTTTCTTTCCCTTCAGTCAAGGTCCACTTAGCTGCACTTTCCAGATTCAGAAGGGGTGCTCATGGCCCTTCCCTTTGTTCATCCTCTTTAATTAAACAGTTTATGAAAGGACTATTCCGAGAGTTTCCTCCGGTCAGACTTCCGCCACCGGAATGGGAACTCAACACAGTCTTATTGCAGTTAATGAAGCATCCATTCGAGCCCATCCATAAGGCTGACCTAAAATTCCTTACATGGAAGGTTGCTTTACTTCTGGCTTTAACATCAGCTCGAAGAGTGAGTGAAATTCAGGCGTTTACTGTAAAGGAACCTTTTCTACGCTTCACTCAAGACTACGTGCACCTCCGAACTAATCCAACGTTTATCGCTAAGGTGCCTTCACAGTTTCATCTTAATGAACCAGTGACGTTAAAGACTTTCTTTCCTAATCCATCCACCCCAGTGGAACGAGCCTTACATTCTCTCGATATCAAGAGATGTCTTAAATTCTATCTTCTGAAAACAAAGAACCTCAGAAAGTCCGATCAATTATTCGTGGCTTATGGCCAAACTACTCTGGGAAAGGCGGTTACAAAATCCACCATTGCCAGATGGATAGCATCTACAATACTTTTCTGCCATGACAAGGCTCACAGGCCTCTGTTGAGGAAACCCAAGGCCCATTCCACGAGGACAGTAGCAGCGTCTACAGCATTGTTTGCTGGTGTGACTCTAGAAAATATCTGCCGTGCTGCGACGTGGAAAAATGTCCACACTTTTACCAGACATTACTGCCTCCAATCTACGCATCGTGATGATGCAGCAGTTGGGCAAGCTGTACTACGACATCTGTTTCTTTGAGATACCTTCAGGTACCCTTTTTTCATATTTTAATATGTAAGATGTTGATATCTTTAATATAACAATGCAATGTGTTACAATGATGATTTGCTTTCATGTTAACATGCTTTTCTCTTTATAGATGGCATATTTTGAATTTTAAGATCTTTTCTTATAACTCTTGTTAACAAGCTGTGGATGCAATTAGGGAGTATCAGCACTAGTCTCCCGCCATCCGCAAACGACTGTATACTTGGTATACTGCTCGCTATTCTGATTCAGGCATGTGAATCTATGAAAGATACCCCAATACTGGATAAGAAAACAAGTTACTTACCTGTAACTACAGTTATCCAGTATTGGTATCTTTCATAGATTCACATGCACCCACCCTCCTCCCCGTAGAGTCAGTTCTATATAATTTGGGACGTTCACTTCCCACTTGTGCTACGAAAATCTGAGGAGAACTGGCTCTGCTGAGAGGGTTCTAGAAGGGTGCTGGTGTCTGATTGGTTGTTACAAAATTCTTGGTTCTTTTTGCATAATGAGGTAGATAGGCTGCTAAGATACAGGCTTTTGGCCTTTCCTTTGGGCCTACTACTACTACTAGCATTTTGGCACTACTTTTTTTATTTACCGGGGACTCCCGCCTCGGCGACGGGGAATGATTCAGGCATGTGAATCTATGAAAGATACCAATACTGGATAACTGTAGTTACAGGTAAGTAACTTGTTTTCTTATGCTGAATCCAATCAAAAGTATTTGCTGCAGTCGCCTTCTTTACTGCAGCAGTTAGTAACCTTGCAGCTTTTATCATAATTTCCTATTCAACCAGCCCAGGCGATATTAACACCAGATACAAGGCTCCTAGGTATCTCAGTGCCAGTGAATGACGTTTCTAGAAGCCCTGAAACTCCAATGCATGCCCTAGAGCAGGGCGCTCCTGAAATAGACCCAAGAAATTTGACAAACCACCCAGTACTGGTGGAAATCCATCAAACACCGAGGAGCATCCTTGATTCATCAAGGGACTCTAACTTTGCTACAAGTAGTCCAATGAGCCCTTCAATCAATGAAAAGGGATTAGCCCAAAAGTCTTGCTATTTGGACTGGGATACCAGAAGGCAAGGGTTCAGGCCCCTATTGGACTCTAGGTCCTCGCTGTACTCTTTTACTATTGAAAGTGGCGGCTGCCTCTGAACAGAAGGTGGTGAGGTGGGGGCGAGATGAAAAAAATAAAAATAAACTCACCTGCTTTGCCGAGCATCTGCCTCTTGCCTCTCCTCCTTCTTCTTGTCTTCTTCCCGGCTGCTGCCTCCAGCCTGCACCAGAGGCACTCAGGCTTCCGACTGCCAGCCAATCACGACGATGCAGGAGCAGTGTCGTGATTGGTCTGAGCAGCCTGTTTGGCCGCTTAGGCAGGGCCTGGAGCGGCTTGGGATGTTCTCCACGGGGCTGTGCAACACAGCCCAATGGACAACATGCCAACTACGCATGACTGTTTGGCCGGCCCTAGAGGGTCGGTCAAAGCATCATGCGCATGTAGGGAGGGAGTGCAAACCACTCCTGCTCCCTCTGTGTCCAGCCTGCCCCGCCCGGCCCGGAGTCGCAAAGGAAAATAAAATGATAATAACTTCTTGTTATTATCATTTTATTTTTATTTTCCACTGCTCAATGAGCAGTGGGGCAACGCTCCTCCGCCTTAGCAGAGGAGCCGCCACTGCCTATAGATGATGATAATCTGATTAACATGAATTGTAATGACAATCTAGGTCTCCAGCAGTTAAGAATGCAACAGATGTATTGCTCCTCAGGGGGATTCTTTAGGGCTACCCCTCTCCTTAGTCGATGACAATGTAAAAAGAAAAGCTCCCCAAGGAATTCCAGACACTGCCTGCTCAACCTAATGAAAGCTATGCGTAGATCGCTAGACACGATAGCTGGAGCACTGACATCACAGTCGCCCAAAATAGATGAGCAAACACAAGTATTGAGAGAATCCCCAAACGCCTTAAATTCTGTTAAACTGATCGACCGAAGAATGGCTGCAAGTGAAAAAGCTGTGAAGAAGAATATATTAAGCCAAGAAACAACTATAAATGAGAATTTTTTTCTGCTGCCCCATTTTGGATAAACTGCTCGAGGTACCTCACATCATAAATTCAGTCGACATGGATTGTAGAAAGGAACTATCAAAGGAAGCCAGTCATGGGGCTATAAACGTGCTAATGGAACAGCTCTCCCCACAAAAAACGAAGCAGGTGTTCTAGACAGTGCAAAGATCAACGAAACTGACAAGTTGAGAACTGACATCATCAGTCAGTATCTCCAAGGAAACTAAGATAAAACTAAGGCAAGGAAAGAAACCTAAGCTTATACCTTGTCCAAAATCTTCCAAACATAAAAAAGCATGGCTAGGAGCTGCCCCGGGGAGCCTGGAGAAGATGACATGGTCTCTAGCACTATAGAGTCACCAGCGCTTGTGGACCAACCCACAATAGACATAGTAGCTGATACTATGGAGGGCAAAACCCAGCCACCTCGGGTGCCCTCCTAATGAAAACATAGCTTCTCCAGTTAATGAATGCATTACCTCCACCACATACTTACATCTATACCTGGCTTCCTACGCGACAAACAGTGACAAACAGTGCAAGATCCATACACACATCAATAGATTTCCTTGAGGCCAGAGACTGCTTCTGATAGCTTGGAGGCAGCTGGAGGGGAGACAGTAACGGCCACTAGCAGTATCACTAATGCAACCTTGAGTAGCTAGAGCTCTAAGCCCCCACCTAAGATCTCATTTGACTCAAGATCAGTTTTTGTTCATCAGGACTGCCAGTGTCAGTCTAAAGAGGTATCTACACATGGGGCCCCTGGGACTGACTATAGAGATATGCCGCCACAAGGGCCTGGGCAGAGGCAAGTTTGGTCACATATGTTGGTGGCATCATTAACCGTAGGAAGAAGTACCCCAGGAAGAGCCTCAGTAATGGAAAATGTGCAATTATTAAACCATTCCAGATTGAAAGATAGTATGGGAGGCACAGCAGTTCACAGACGCGGTACTGCCCCAACCGTTCCATCAAATACTAATGCATTTCACCTACAGTTGTGTAGCCAGCCCAAACCTGAAATGACCTCCCATAGTGACCTTTCATGTAATGATGTTGATTACTTTACTGGCCCCATGCACCTACAGCACACTCCATTGATTTACTGGCCCCATGCACCTACACTCCAAAACCAGAAGCTGAAGTCATCAATCTAATAAGCTACTCTAAGGGTGCTGCCACCTTAAATGATATTGCCCACGTAGTGCATACCGTGCATGTTAAAAAAAAAAAAATAGACCCTCTTTCACCGCTGAGTTGTCGCGGGGACGCCCAGTTTCACGCCCAGTTTCACAAAGCACCTAGTGAGGCGGCAGCCCTTGGCTTTACTCCATTATATCAAACAAGGGGAAGCACAACATTTAAAATAAGAGCAATATCCTTAAATTGGTCAACTTAGGTTCGCTCCAGATTATAGTCAATGATTTGATTAGCATAAGCTTTGTTCTATCCTTAGTCTCCAAGGGAAGGGAGCAGACCTCAACTGCTTAGCATAATAATACAGCTGAGGACTATCTATTAAAGTACAGCAAGAGTCTGGCAACTTGGGGGCTAGCCGTTGTCAAGCCACTCATGACCCATATCCAGGTATGTTCGAGGTAGGACCAAAAAAGTATCAAAGCCCTAACCTCACAGAATGGCCTGGTCTATACCCAGCTCTGAAAAGAGCTTGTGCCCATTTCTACCCCTTCCACCAAAATCCAGTCACAAAAACCTGAGGTTACACATGGCAGCAAATCAAGGTAACTCATTGAAAGCAGAATCACAATCGGGCACACAGCTCACACCAACCTTCAACTTCCCACACTTTCACCATCATCAGCCCAGGTGGGACCATATGGATACTGCTGGCTCGGCAAAGCAGACATTTCTAGGAAAAATTGTGAGATATCTGATGCCTGTAGAAAAACTTGTCTGTCGGTAAATTTCCACCTAAGGGGATACATGTCCTTCAATATACCTGCCATAAGACAGCAAAAAGGCAGAGCTAAAGGTGGCCTCCTCATCAAAGTAAAAGCCAGCTTCACTGATAAGGCTAAATTAACCTTTACTACTATAAATAACAACATTCAACATCTAAAACTGGAGAAAGGCAAAGAAGCGATAGACCTTCTCAATGTATACCTATCACCATGCGGGAAGAAGCTTCAACATTTTTAAAACCCCTTGACTCACTATTCACTACTCTGAGGCAGGAAAGCAGTACCAACCCTTTGCAGCTTGATATGAACCACAAGGGGACAATTATTTTGATCAGAATTATAAATTTATGTGAGGACTTGAACAATAAGATTACATCCCATATTGCAGGAACAAGCAATAACAGAGGAGGATCACATATAGGGCTTCCATCTTCCCAGTTTAAAGGCTACAGATCATCTAAAAAAGGGGAACAAATGTGCTCGATAATCTTGGACGCGGGTCTGAAACCTCTGAATGGCTGTGCGAAATCTGAAAATCCCCCAAAACCCACTTTCTGAGCAGAGAAGAGAGCTAATACCATCGCTTCCATCATGTTAAACCTAGAAGTTTGGCATCTGATTTTTGATATGAGGGTGTGTAGTGTAGTTCCTATTTCCCTTATAGGCACTGCGCATTGGAATAATATGCACTTTAGTTTTGCATAGGACTACGGTCAGTGTGCCCCTATCGAGTACATTAAACTTAATTACTTGTGTGTGCCAGCTAACTAAGAGGTCACTAGAAACTTCTCGAATGAACAAGAAGGGATTAGTTTCTGACAACCGCATAAACATGACAACTTTGTTTCCCTTAGAATCGGAACGCGTCTCAGAATCGTGGAAACAATAGATAACAGTTTCACTCAGTCAATCGTGCATGCTTAGTTTCTCCAGAGTTACACAGAAATAGATAGACGGGCGTTTCAATAAAAAGGGGTTTATTGAGCAGTCGTGTAAGAGATATGAGCTGTTACAATCATTAGACAGTAAGCAAGATATAATACGCACAGCGTAAGCAGTAAGAAGATATAATACTGCAATAGCATTGTCTTTTATCTATGACTTATAATCATATATACATACATAAATAACACAGGCTAAAAAGTGAATACTCGTCTGATGCTTCTAAATAGTTCTACCCCAGTGTACCTAAGTGTAGTATGAGGTAAGAAATAGGTGCTGTTTTCTATAGTATGGTATATACTAAGTTTAGTATGCCAAGAGTCCCTCTAGGTTCTAGTCAGCTACATACCTTTAGAATGAGAGAGGTGGGAATCTCTTTCCGGGTCTCAAACTCTATCACCCCGCGAAGGGAGTCAGTACACTGGAAGCTGGATTCTCTGCGAGCAGGGATGACAGCATCTGGTCAGTGCGTCAGGCCGGGATATGGTCTCTTCCGAACTTGCCGTGGCGAACCGTGCAGTCAAGTCATGCTGAGTCGTGCCATGGTTTGCCATGGTAAGGGAAGGTATATTTATACCTGGAAGGTGCTTAGGAATGCTAGCATTGACATAAAGTCGGGCAGAGGAAGACGTCATGGATGAACCCCTAAGGAATAGTAGTTCATGCCTAATAGATGAGTTCTTGGAGAAATCATTAATCCTAGCTAGGGAAAGTCCCATTCGGCTTAAGGGTCTGGTTTCTAAGAACTCGTTGTGATGTGGGATGGATGGATGTAGGTTACCATGACTGTATTTGGATTGCATGGCTAATGCCTAAATAAGGACTGGGATTCTATGCCTACATAAGGGCAATGCAAATTGTGCCTGTATAGGGATGATTCAGGGAAACCTATATACGGGTATCTAAATCGAAACACAACACCCACTCCATTGACGAATGATCGATATTACTAAATGCTAAACACATAAAATTGAGTATCACATGTTCACTAAAAACATTTGTAAAAGCATACTAAAAAAAGTCGTTGTTAAAAGTTTGCCACACATGAAAATGCAAAGGTGCTGTACATATTAAAGCAATGTTGCATTCTAAGCATATATTTACAGTGAAATGCTAAGAGAATGAACATAAATATATATATATACATATGTAATGAAATGGACCAGTTTTACAGAAAGGAAAAAAACATTCCAGAGCAATTTCACAACATGATTACATAAATGTGGAAAAAGGAGACAATGTGTCCCTGGAAGTGTTTCAAAGAAGTCTGTTCTCTATGAATAGTTCTATTATAAGCAGAGCTTTTAGCCATAAAAAGAAAAAAAGTCAAAATTCAAGGAAAGTTCCAAATTTAGTCTTTTTGTTTTGAAAAATGAAGGCCAAATTCATAGATTATATGGTACACTGTGAGCCAAATCAAAAGTTATTTGAAGATGCCGGGGAAAACATGAAATCCTCTAATCCTGTAGACAAAAGGTCATCTATTGTTGTCGGTGATAGGTCGATTACCTAGTTTAGAAGACTAACTGCACATAGACGTGATGTATCGTCAGTAGCAGTGTTCGTTGATACCTGTGTGCCTGTTAATCCATCTCATACCTCAGCAGTAGCATGTTGTGTCTGTGAGATCTCAATGAATGCCGTCATCAGGATTGATAGCCTCTGGGGACAACACAGAGCGTGGGCCGTTATCGGGTCTAGCAGAGTATCGATATCCGTTGGCACGACTGATGGGAGTGTTAGACAGATGTCTAGCATGCATTCTTCACCGCAAAGCAGGCAGCATACAACAGGTAAGATGCAATCTTGCCAGATTGGTCTGAACGACAGAAACCATGTGGTATTTAGTTCTCGTAGATGAGGTAAACCCAATAGCTGCATTATGCGCTCACGACACTTCCTTTCCAGGAGTGCGTTCTCCAAGGTGCTGGGACTGACGCTGGTGGATTGGCTTGCCATAGCGTAGCAGAAGGAAAAAAACAGGATTCCTGCACCGAGTGCTAGAATTAGCGGCAGACCACCAAACACCGAGTGCATGAAGTTTGGAATGATTCCTAGGACTGCTTGAAAGGGTGTTAACAGTCCCGAACATACGGTCTTAAATACATGCACAATACAGCTCATATCAGATATGTTTAAGATACGTCCCAACATTTCTGTGAAATGTGTAGGGCGATTTGTCCTTAACAGAGCCTGTATCTCAGCTGAAGTCCTTGCGAATTGTAGATCATAGGTTTCTTTGGCCGAGGTCAAAGGCACGGTTTGTTGTATAAGAATGGCTTTTAGTCTGCTTAAAGTATCAATTTGTATAGAAGAGATGTTCAGTGAAGGCCATAAAGGCGACTACCTGACTGTGTCTATTTGGGGGAACAAGACTTGCATACAGCAAGTGACCCTGGAAGTAACCGTTACTAGATATGGGATACCTGCCAACATGCCACAACAGCTCTGATCATTCAACATGAGGTAACTCCCATTTGAAAGTTGTCCAAACGTTGGATTAATCACAGTGGCTGGTGAACCTTGCAGGTGGCAGGATAAATTTGCAGTGGAACCGCTACAAGCCCACAGTGTGTACCGCTAATAAACACTTCACGCCCCCCACTCCAACATCTGTGTGTGTAAGGTAAATCCAAGGATGTCCTGATGTATTCTTTACCCAACCCTTCATATTTGCCCACTGGCATGTGTTTAAGGCAATACTGAAAATGGAAAGTTGTAACAGGCAGAGTTATTTTGCCATGTATGATCCATTCAGTAGCTGTTTTTTCTGCTACCGTAAATGGCAATTTTTCCAGTTTTTCAATGCTCAGCACTGTATACTTCGCTCCCCTTTGTGCCAGCTCGATCTGTTTATCAGTGAGATTGTATCAGAAAACAGTGAAGACGTGTTGATGAAACGCCAAGGCACATAGCCTGCACGCAAGTTTTGTAGCGTCCAGCCTAATGACAGAATAGAACGTAATTGAGACTGGCCTTGACGCAGCAGGACCAAATCTTGTTCCACAATGTCTATAGCAGAGGATACAATGTTGCCCAATGAATATATCCTGGATGACAGAGTCGTTAACCCATTGTCGACCACAACAGCGAGAGATTTCTCTGAATTAATACGATCAATTTCTCGTATTCTTTCTGCAGCGTCTGCTTGGGTAACCTTCCATATTTCATTATAAGCAGCATAGATGCTGGCATACATGAAACGTTTTTTACGCTGTTTTCTTGGACCTAGCAAGAATTCCCTAAGGTCTGCGTCTTCTTTAAGTAAAGATAAGTGTTGTTTCACATCCTCTAGTGTAGATGTCTGTAGCCAATCAAGGCATCATTTTCCTACACTGTATGTTGTTACTACCCCTGGATGCTGTCTTTGAACATAGCGTGAGTCTGGCCTATTGATTGTTAAACCTTGTGTTTTGTTCAGGAATCTTTCTTGACAGATGTTTCTGTCTGTGGGCCAGAGCAACCATTTTTTCCATTCGGAATCCGATCTGTTGTTTTGTGAGATAGTATGTACGTCGACCACCACCTGTGTAGTGCTATTACTTGCAGGTGTAGGTGTGGACGGTTTGTTCATGTCTTTGATCTTGGCTAATCCAAGGCAAGAAATGTGTTGGACAGTGTCATTCAAAAACATTATCTGCTGTGGGATGATGCAGGCTCTAAACAAAGCTTCTGGGGGGCGTGGCCAAGATGGCGGGGTGAGCGGACGCTTCCTCCCGTAGCTCCTCCGGCCCGGCCGAGCTTGAGCCCTTTTCTTACGCTTTTCTCCCCCCGCTGAGGCTCAGCGTGTGAGAGGAGTGCGGCGGAGCACCTGGCGCGCACGTTGCTGTCGCTTTGGTTCGGATCGCCTCGGGGGAAGTCCCCCAAAAGTCCGATCGAGTTCGAGGAGCGACGGAGGGCCTGGGAGGCGGAGCGCATCGGAGTGCTGTCCGGGCGCCTCGGCTGGGCCTGGTGCTGAAAGTTGCGATCTGGAGGAAGTCTGGCCCGGCGCTCGACGGAGGGTGAAGGAGCTCTGCGGGCTGGGAACCGGCGGTGCGGAAGACTTAGGACGGGTGCTTTGGCACTCAGACTTGTGTCGGCGACACTTCGCACTGTGTGGGCCCCTGTCCCTTGGCCGAAGTACGGCGGACTCTCTGTTGGGGTCGGACCATCTGGGCCCTTGCGTGTGACAGACTGAAACCGGCGGTGGAACCTATCTGATTGCTGTGCGTTTGGGGGGCCCCGGTGGTGTCGCCGGGCCTGGTCGTTCTGCCCTGCCCCGCCCTGCCGCCATTTTGTCCCCGAGGGATCAGTGGTGTTGGCCTTCACCGGAGCCCTTGCTGGTGGGTGTATGTGACCGTCGCTGCTGCCGGGCTGACTCTCTGAGGGACGTGCTGATGAGGAGCCCCCCACTGTAGCTTCCATTGCTGTCTCGGATGGGCACCCGCGGCTGGCGGTGACCGGACTGGACCGCCATCTTGTCGCCTGTGACGCAGCGATTCAGCTTGCGGGGGGACCCCCACGTCGAGCGCTTGCCAGCGGCTGGGCATCCCTGGGGCGGCTGGACCTGTGCCCACCCGTCGACCGCAGTGTTTGCGATGACTGGAAGAGGCGGCTCGAAGAAGGGGGACCGCACCCTGCCGGACATGCTTGGCAGGGCCCAGCAACTGCGGGACAGAACACAGCCTTCGCCGGGGTCCTCCCGGGCCTCGGCGGATGTGACTGGGGGGGAACCACCGGTCACGAGGGCCTTTATGGAAGAACTGTTTAGCTCCCTCAAAGAGGACTTCCAGACACTGAAGCGGGAAGTGGCCAGCGAGGTCCGGGAAGTGCGCAGGGAAGTGGAGGGCCTTGGCGAGCGCGTTGAAACGGTGGAGACGGAGGCCCAACGCCGGGATGAGGAGATAGTCCATCTTCAACAGGACGTTCTCCGCCTCCGGGAGCAGTGTGTTAAGCTCCAGGCCCACTCTGAGGACCTTGAGAACAGGTCACGGAGGAACAACATTCGAGTGCGTGGTGTGCCGTCCGCAGACGAGGGGTCCGATCTGGGGGGCTACCTGCGGGACCTGTTCCGAGAGATCCTGGGGGAAGCTGCGGACTTCCCTATTCGCATTGATAGGGCACATAGGGTTGGCCGGCAGCGCCAGTCATCGGCACCTCCACCGGATATTTTGGCTTTCCTGCCCGACTTCCCGCTGAAGGAACGCATCATGACTGAGGCCCGCAGGAAACAGCCCCTGACTTTCCGGGAGCGGCCAGTGGCGCTTTATCAGGACCTCTCCGCCATCACGCTGCAGAAACGCAGGTCCTTCAGGATTGCCACTGACTTTTTGCGCGAACACGAGACGCCGTACTCTTGGGGACATCCCTTCCGCCTGATCTTCCGGTGGAATGGGGTGCTACATCAGCTACGCTCCTTGCAGGACATTTGTGGGGTCCTGGGGCTTACGGCGGCGGAGGAGGAAGGGGCTACACCGTTGTGGAGGCCCTCGGAGAGACGGAGCCGGCGGAGGTCGACGAGGCGACGATCGGCGGCCAGTGCAGGGCGTCCTGATTCCCCTACCATCAGGGCGGACATGGCCGACGCTTTGAGGGCGGCGGCCAGGGACTCGGCCGGCTCCACCGGCGTGGCCTTGACGGCCTAACACTCACTCCGGGGGGAGATGCCTCTAGCTTCTTTAAATGCTGGGTATGGGGCGGGGGGGTCGGGGGGGAGCGGATGGAGGTGAGTGGCTGGGCGTCCACTTCGTTTTTCTCTACGGACTTGCCCGTTTTGGGGCTTGACTGGGACAATGGGGTGTTTGAGTTTGCGTTTGGTTGTGTTTTGGGTGGGTGTAGGGGTTGTTCTGGGGTTGGGGAGGTCCCGTCCGATGTCGTCCATGCCCACGCTTGGTCTGTTTTGGCTTGTCCCGCGCGGCAGCCCCGCGCGCCCCACCCGCTGATCCCCTGCCCATTGCACGGCGTTCCTGATCCCCGAGAGGAATGTCGGCCCTAAAGGTAGTGACCCTTAATGTTCAGGGTCTGAATAACCCTGTGAAGCGCAGAGCGATCTTATCGTTGCTGGAGGGGACGCAGGCGGACATTTGCCTCTTGCAGGAGACCCACTTATTGTCCCGGGATTGCCATAGGCTGCGCTCTGCTAAGTTCCCTACCCAGTTCTTCTCTTCGGCAGCGACCAAGACGGCGGGGGTAGCCATTCTTCTAGCGAGCTCCTTTAGGGGGGAGGTTTTGTATAAGTGTGCTGAACAGAAGGGGAGGCTTTTGCGTATCGCATGCGCTTAGGAGGCATAGCGTTTACAGTCGGCTCCGTTTATAGCCCAAATGACCACCAAGAGCGTTTCCTGGACTCTGTGTTGGTGGATGTCACTGCTTCTCCCGACCGCCACTTCATTTTGGGGGGAGACCTTAATATTGTCTTCGATTCTGTGATGGACAGATCGGCGCAGCGCTCCCCGCAGACGGGGGAACTGTCCCAGGCTGTGAAGGCCCGGATTGCGGAAATGGACTTACACGACCTCTGGCGCTCCATGCACCCCACTGATAGGGACTACTCTTACTTTTCACACGCACACCGAACCTACTCACGGCTGGACTATCTTCTGGTGAGTGGACCGATGCGCGCCGCCGCCACGGCGGCGGACATTGGGGTCCTGACCCTGTCTGACCATTCACCAGTCGCCGGCGTATTCAAGTGGCCGGCGGCCTCCCCCTCTAGGGGGGTGTGGCGCCTTCGGGATACCCTTTTACACAAAAAGTCTGTAGTGAAGCGCATTGGGGAAGTCATACAGGACTACCTAACTCACAATAGCAACACCGACACTTCACAGGCGACACAGTGGGCGGCATTGAAGGCAGTCCTCCGGGGGGAATTTATTTCCATCTCCTCAGCCGAAAATAGGGAGCGGCAATGGAAGAGGGACGAGCTGACCGTTCAGGTCCGGGAGCTTGAGCAGGTCCACCGCCGCACGGGGGCGCCAAGGGTGTGGAGGCAGTTGAAGGTTGCGAGGAAGCTCCTGTCGGCACTGGATCTTGATAGGGCGGAGTATGCCGCCTTGCGCTTGAAACATGCCTTCTACACTGGGGGGGACAAATGTGGCAAGCTCCTAGCACACCGGCTCCGGGTCACGCAGCAGCGTAGCGTCGTGAGGGAACTGGTGGGTACGGACGGGGTGGTCGTCTCCGGGGACGCAGAGGTAGCGGAATCTTTCCGCGGCTTCTACGAGGCGCTGTATGCTGAGGAGCCCTCCCCGCTGCGGGATGCCGAAGGCTATTTGGAGTCAGTGACCCTTCCGGTGTTGGATCCTGCTCAGGCGGACCACCTGGAGCGGGATATCCATGTTGAGGAAGTGATTTCCGCTATCGCACGGCTGAAGCATGGTAAGGCCCCGGGCCCGGACGGGTACACGTCTCTGTTTTACAAGACTTTTTGCACGGCTGTGGCCCCTGTCCTTACTCGGCTATTTAATTCCTTCTCCGAACCGGGAGCCATCCCACCGGATCTCCTGAGGGCGACGGTCTCGGTAATCCCGAAGCCTGGGAAGGACCGGGCCTTCTGCGGTTCGTATCGACCCATCTCGCTTTTAAATGTCGACCTCAAGTTGTACACGGGGATTCTAGCGTCCAGGCTGGGTCCACACCTCCCCGGATTGGTGGAGGCGGACCAGGCTGGCTTTGTACCCGGCAGACAGACGGTTGACAATACCAAGCGGGTGACGCATGTTCTGGAGAAGGCCTCGCGGATCCCGGGGGAGCGGATGTTGCTGTCCGTTGATGCGGAGAAGGCCTTCGACAGAGTTCACTGGCCGTATCTTGAGCTGGTTCTCAAGAAATTGGGAATCGGTGATAAGTTCCGCACCATGGTATTCAACTGTTATAAGCATCCTTCAGCGTCGGTGCGGGTCAACGGGTGTAGCTCCGGTGGATTTGCTATCGAACGCGGCACGAGGCAGGGCTGCCCCCTCTCGCCGCTTCTGTTTGCCCTCTACATGGAGCCGTTTGCTCAGAGGATTCGCAACAACCCGGATGCTATTGGGGTCCAGATGGGCCAGTATGTCCACACGGTTAGTCTCTATGCGGACGATGTCCTGTTGACTTTGGATGACCCTAGGAGGTCGCTGCCTGCTTGCCTCCAGGAACTGGACGCCTTTGCACGTGTGGCCGGCTTCAAAATGAATATGAGCAAGTCGGTGGCGTTAGACGTGTCCCTGGCTGCGGACACTAGGAGGGACCTTCAGCGACTCTTCCCCATGCAGTGGTCCTCGTCCACGGTGCCATATCTGGGGATTTTGCTGGCGCCCACATTACCGGAGATGGTTACGGCTAATTATACCTCCCTCAACAGGAAGATCAAGGAGGAGCTTGGCCGCTGGAGCAAGGGCCTACTGTCCTGGCTGGGGCGAATCGCGGCGGTTAAGATGACGGTGTTGCCCCAGAAACGGTATCTTTTCCGGGCCCTACCTCTCCAGCCCCCGGTGGGCTGGATACGACAAATGCAGGCTGACATCTCCCGCTTTGTCTGGCAGGGCCGCAAGCCACGAATGAAGAGGGTCCTCTCCACGCTTGCTCCGGAGGCGGGGGGTCTCGGTATTCCGGACCTCCGTAAGTACTTTCAGGCGGCACAGCTGCGATATCTGGTGGAGTGGAGCAGGTGGGAGTCCGACAAACACTGGCTCTTTCAAGACCAGGCAGTGGCGGGCCGCACCTTACAAGAGGTTCCATTCTTGCGCCGCGCGCATCGCCCCCCTAACCTTTCCGCCTCTTTTGTTACGCGGGTCCCCCTGAGGGTGTGGGATGCAGTCTGTGAGGCTCGGGGCCTCACCACCTTCCCTTCGCCGTTCACACCCATAGTGGGCAACCCGGACTTCTCCCCAGGGATGGAAGCCGGGAGTTTTTTCCCATTGGGTGCAGGCGGGCTGCAGGGTGCTCTTCCAGATCTATGGACCGGAGGGCGTGATTCCTTTTCAGCAACTTCGCCAGGAATTCGGCCTGACGGAGCTGGACAGATTGCGCTACATGCAGGTTCGGCATTGGGCCCTCCAGCCCCAGGTGCGGGGCACCGCTGCTCGTCAAATTACACCGTATGAGAGGTGGCTGGCTACCCGGACCTCCGACGCTAAGCTAATTACCGATCTGTACAAGTACCTACAACCCCCGCCGTTTCACTATTATAACCCGGGGAGGGAGCGCTGGCACAGAGAATTGGGTAGGACACTCAGCCACAAGGAATGGGACAAAATTGCGTATCGGGCGCGGCACTCTGCATATCATACGGGCCTTACGGAGACCTTTACTAAGGTGTCCACTTATTGGTACTACACCCCGGAGAGACTGTATGAAATGCATAGACACACTGACAAGGGGTGCTGGCGGGGCTGCGGGCAGGAGGGTACCCTCTCACACATTCTTTGGGATTGCCCCGTGCTGACCGCTTACTGGAAGGAAGTTTTGGACGAGGTGGATAAGCACTTTGAGATAGAGCTGCCGCGCTTTCCGGCGTATGTCTTGCTGGGCCTCCCCAATGACCTAATGTACCCACTGAAGTCCCGCAGGGGTAGGCAGATCGCGATTGCGCTGGGGTCTGCGGTCCAGAACATCCTTATCCACTGGCGCACCACCACTGTCCCCTCCATCACGGGTTGGTTGCATAGGCTTTGGCATGTGCTGGGAATGGAGAAGTTGTCGCTTACGGTGGCGGGGGAGATAGACCAATTTGAAGAGCTGTGGCAACCCTTTCTAGCGCTGCTGTCCACCGAATTCCGGGAGCTCACCTGTCCGAGGTATCTTAGGCTTCTCAGGCTGACGCCGCCGGTGATCCCGGCGGACTAGATCACATGTGAGACGGGGTCCTTGGGGGGGGGGGTGCGGGGTTTTTGGGGGCGGATAAATCTGGCGCGGGACCATAGGACGGGGGGGTTGGGGTATTGTTTTTTTTTCCTTCTTTTCTTTCCTGGGGGGATGGGGGATGGGGGGGTGGATTGTGCTTCGTTGAGTTGATGCTGGCTCTCATTGCTCAGATTTGGGGTGTTGGATACGCACGTAGGGATCCCACAGAGTGCATTTCTTGCCTTTCATTTACTGTGCTTTTCCTCTGGACCACCGAGCTATCCTTCGCCAAACCTCTTGAGTTGCACCTTTTTCTTTTACTGTATTATATGTACCCTAACCTCCTATCCCCCTCCCCCATGGTTTGTTTTGTTTCAAGAAAAACGTTTTAAACATAAACAAAGCTTCTATCCCCTGCACTTGCCAATCTTTTGGATCCCAGACAGATTTTGTGTCAATTGTGTTTCTCCAAAAGTTGAAACCCTGTCTAGACCTTTGGGCAATAAACGCTGCAGAATAAATCTGTTTCGTATTGTTAACATATTTTTCGTTCCTGTTTTGTTCACATTTTTAAAGTAAAACGTTTCTGGATTGGATATATTGTACCCTGAAAAATATGGAAACTTCATTTCTAAAGTTTTTGAGCTGCCCCTTGGTGGTGCAGGACGATGTTCCCACTGGTTATACATAAATACATTTCTAGGTGTTTCAGATTTATGCAAGACATGATGACCATAGTGGTTGTAACAAAAAAGCTGTTCATAGTCTGTTGAACCCTCTAAGTATTCGTTGTTAGAGAATGCAGCATATCTTTCTAGATCAGACATCATGTTATTAACAGTCTCAAAGTCCCAATCATCAAATAGGTACTGGAGGTAATAAAGTCACTTAATGATATTTAAAATAAGTGTGGAATCTTCAAAAGTTCCGACGGACCGAATATATCATAATCCGTTTTGTCCCAAACTATACCATCTTGTGTAGGAACGGCTGTGATGCTTCACGATGGGATGATTTGTGTGGTTTCAAAAGTAAGTTCACATTATTACTTCCTGTGTCCAAATGAATATATCTTCCATCTATCAACATGCTCAGAGTTATTACTAAAGCTAGCCAAAGTAGAAAGAAAAATATTCCAGAAATAATCCATAGTTCAATCCATTGTGAAACCAGATAAGTCTTTTTCACGTGTTGAAAAAAGTCTTGTGCTTGTTCTTTGAAAGTTCTTTTTGCTGGCGTCGTTTCAGGCTCGCTGGGATCCTCTAAAAACATATCAAAGTTAATGAAATAGCCAGCAGCAGTTCTGTCAATGGTTGGAATTGCATCCAGATTTGTTGAAATCGCTGGAACCAGTGGATCACTTGTTACGTTGGTGTAGACAGGTGTATCTGGACGAACTGTTATTTGGGTTTCAAAAGGAATGAGTTCCATAGTATTGTTGCTTAATCCTTAATTTCTTACTGTTGGATTCTCAATGGTGATGAGTCTTTCAGTTTGAACCTCTTGGATAGTAGCTAGAGGAGTACATCTGCTACCTGGTCGGAGTCCACATGGCCTACTGCTTAGTATCGGCCACATAGTGTGGTTTGATGAGGTCGATGGACACAAATCTTTTCTCCTTTTTCCCTCTGGATGGAATGGAGAGGAGTACCGCAATGCAAAGCCCAAACTGGCCATGGCGTCTTTGTAAGCCCGAGAGCTAAACGCAGGGCCCTGGTCAGAATGCAGTGTGCCTATTGCGTATGTGCCGATAAAGATTCGCAAATCTTTTATAACAGTTCGAGCATCGGCCGAGCGCTGAGGCCACATCCATAGGAACCTTGAGCATGAATCCACTGCGACCATGATATATTTATAGTTACCATCCCTTTGCAAGGGACCGCAGTGATCCAGGTAAACACAAGCTAATGGTTTATCTGAAATTAACAGGGGTGTCTGCGCAGGATGTTTCACTATAGACACTTTCATCTTCTGGCATATTTCACATTACAAAACCTAGTTTTTGGTCTGTTTCCTAATGCCGGGCCACCAATATCTCTGTTTTAATAATGATACTGTGGCGGAAACACCTGCATGGGCAGAGGCTATCCCTTCATGTGCTGCTAGGATTAGTCCTAATCTACGTTCCATGTTTGGAATTACCCTATCCCCCACTCCAGGGATTCGAGCAAACGGAACGTTGTTCGCATCAATGATATACGAGTATTTGAGTGGAAACTTTTTAGGTAACACTGCACTACTGCCTTTGCTTGAAGCATTGACACCAACAATATCTCACTGTCAATTTTCATTTTTAAATGCGTGATCGCAGCTACGGAAGCCGTTTGCACAGCCCCCTTTGCGGCTTTGTCAGCCAATGAATTCCTTGCAACGTGAACGCCATCACGTTGATGACTCAGCGTGTGTATCACGTGAGTGTTTTGTAGTCCGTTTTGCAACTGAACTACTTGTTCTTTTTTTTTGTCCTCATACCACCTTTGTATGCAAATTAGTAGCCTGTTTGCCAGTCTACACCTCTCCAGGCTATTGCAATACTACAATAACTCCTGCGCTCGTGCCCTTCCAGCGTCCTGGCTGCACAGACCACGCAGGTGTAATCATTGGACAATAGGGGTTATTCAATTATGTCTCCATCCCAGATCTGAAAAGCCACCCAGATTTTAGAATATGATCTTGCATTGGACTACAAATCGGTATCTGTTTTCACCGTTCTTCTTACTGCTCGCAACCAGTCTATCCCTTGTGGTAGGGAGGATTCAGTCCATTTCTTGCAGATTTCCTGCCTAGCAAGAAGGACTAAATAAAATAACAGAGCTTGTTTGTCCCCAATAATGTTCTTACATGGCGGATCTATTACCCCGAGCATTACTAATAAGAGGTTAACTTCGATGTTTGTCTTGAGAATTTCGTTGATTATCCTCCCAACCTCTGACCAGTACTCTTCTAATAGAGGGCATTCAATAAACATATGCTTATCATTAGCTCTGAGCAATCCGCACCTACGACATTTGGGGGGAATACCAGTCACTAAATTTCGCTACTTTTTGTGGAGTCCAATATAGTCTATTTGCCGTGAAGAAATTATTTCTCTTCAAGTTTGCTGGTTTAACTGTTTTATAGAGCAGCCTGAAAGAGAGATGCCAAACTTTTTTTGGATCAGGGGTCTGCATCGCCTCGTCCCAGATTTTATAGGGGGCTTTGATTTTTTCCTCCTCGGAAGTTAATAATGCATGATACCATCCGGTTATTTCCTTCTTTATTATTTATTCGTTCTTCAATTTTATTTCAAACTCCCCAAAACTTTTTGTTTCCAATCTATTTACTTCCCCCCATGACTTCAACTGAAGAAATTTAAACCGGGACAAGGATCCCCCTGTCATACTCCATAAAACTTCCCATGGGACCACTTCATTCATCACTATCAGATCCCCCCAAACCTCTATTCCTGCCCTCCTCAGTGGGACACTCAATTGATCCTGCAAAAACTCAGGCGTACCTGGTGAGCCCCATATTGGGGCCTCCCCTGAATAATAACCAATTCCTAACATATTCCTAATCTTAACCCACAAAATCAGAGCTGCCTTTAATGTTTTTAATTATAATTTTTTTTTTTAAACATTTTGTGCACCAAACTTGAACAGAAAACCTTTCCCTCCCCACTCTTTAATAATTTCTTCACACAATCCACCCCACAGCCGATGCCCTGTTGTACATAGTAGAATCCTACAGTTTTTGAACTGGAATGCCATGCAGTATAATTTTACATCTGGCAATGCAAGCCCTCCTTCTGCCAATCTACGTCTAAGTTTTTTCCAAGACATACGCACTCCCCTATCTGCACAAACAAAACTGCCCAATTTACCCTGTACTCTATCTATTAACCTACTCGGGAACGATAAAGGTATACAGTTAAAAAGAAATGGGAGTTTCGGCAGAATGGCCATTTTGATCAAATTAACCCTTCCATATATCGTTAAAGGCAGATTCCTCCACCTTTCCAATATTTTTACAATTTCCTTTGTGATTCTTTCCAAATTATATTGTGGAACATTCTGTACTTCATTCAGGATATTAATACCTAGATATCTGATCTCTGTCTGTACACTCCCTTTCCAATCCGGAGTGTTCCAACACATTATCCCGGTTTTATCTCTGTTTACCAAGTACTCCGACAGAACCCCAAACTCATCCGCCAGTTGTTCAACTCTTGGGATCGTTATAACTGAATCTGATGTAAATAAAAGTAGATCATCCGCATATAGTGAGATTTTTTTCTCTAACATTCCTACACGAAAAACCTTCACCTGGCTATCCTGACGAAGTGCTTGGGCAAATGGCTCCATATATAAATCGAATAACAGGGGAGAAATTGGGCAGCCCTGCCTTGTCCCTCTAGTAATCGCAAAACTTTTAGTGAGGACGCCATTTAGGAGGATTCTAGCTGTTGAGTTGTTATACAATGTTTTTAATGTAGCTATAAAGTGAGGTCCCAGCCCTAAATGCTCTAGGACTACCCATAAGTATTCCCAACAAACTCGATCAAACGCCCTAGCGGCGTCCAACGCGACCACCGCTAAGGGGACAGATCTTTCTATCGCTATATCGATACATGCTATTAGTTGTTGAGTTAACTCACACATTTGCCTTCCAGGGATAAACCCTTTCTGGTCCTCATGTATTAATAGGGAAATTACTCTGGATAATCTCCCTGCCAAAATGCTGACAAAGATCTTATAGTCAGCATTTAACAGGGAGATTGGCCTATAAGATTCTGCCTTTGTAGAATCCTTAGTAGGTTTCAAAATTAAAACCACAGAAGCTTCATGCCATGAGTCCGGAGCCTGAACCTCCCCTCCATATATCTGATTGAACAGCTTCTCCCAGGCAGGTAATATTTTGTTAGTTATATTTTTATATACTTCTGCCGGGAGGGCATCTAGCTCTGCTGCCTTCCCATTCTTAGATTTTTTTATTGCGCCTTCTATCTCTTCTTTCGTAATTGGGGCTTCTAACATATCTTTCCCCTCTTCACTCAGTAACGGAAGATCGAGTGTGCTAAGCCAGGATCTGGACTTTACAGGGTTAGCAACAATATTTTCCGTATATAACTGTGAAAACAGTGCAACTATATGTGCCTGCATAGAGTCCCAGCTATTCATCTTTTCTCCTATTTCATTTTTTAACTCCTTTATATCATTTCTAGACCTTTCCACTCTCGCTTTCCATGCAAGCAAGGCTCCGGCTTTCTCCCCGTATTCAAACTCTTTTATATTTGCCGCTTGCCATCTAGCTTTTTGTTTTTGATCTATTTTCATTTTAAATTCCGTTCAGACTTCATACAGCCTTTCCTCCATCCTCGCTTTATCTTCCTCTGAATTCATAGAATGTAAGGCCTCTTCTAAAATCCCAATCTCCTTTTCGCTGTTCTCTAATTCTATTCGTGCTTTCCTATTTTCTGATACGTTTAGGCTTTTTAGAATTCCTCTTATGTACGCCTTAAAGGCATCCCAAACAATATACGAGGGGGCAGTGTCTTGATTATTAACGAAATATTCCCTCGCTGCTTCCTTTAAGGCTTTCTCCACCCCCTCTTCTAATAGTAATGCTCGTCTTAAAGTCCATCTCCTAAGTGGTTGTGGACTCTGAGCTTGTACAGTTATTATTACGGGTGAGTGGTCTGAGATAGGGACAGGTAGATGTTCAATCTTCTTAATATTTGCTGAAAATGATCTTTCAGCTAGAAAATAGTCAAGTCTTGAAAAGTGATGGTGTTTTTTGCTATGATATGTATATCCCCTTATCTTGCCCTTCACATGCCTCCCTACATCTACTAGATTAAAATCAGATATCATATTTTTCAAAGAACTCCTCATTCTAGGGACAGATATGTTCTCTCTTTTTGTAGATCTATCTAGCACTGGGTCTAATAACACATTAAAGTCGCCACCTAAGATTACGGGAACTGAGGTTGCTGCCATCCTTAGTTCTAAATCAACAATATATTGAGAATTATCCTCATTAGGGCCATAATAACCAATACATAAGAAATCCATATCAGCCCACCTAACTTGGGCTAGGGCCCACCTACCTGAGCTATTTGTATTTGACTCTCGCATTTCTATTCCACAACCACTCTTAATCAAAATGGCCACACCCTTACAACAAAATGGTTGTCTGAGACGACAAAATTTTGCAACCACCTGTATTTTCCAAACAACTCCTTACTCTCATTTACCAAGAGATGCGTCTCCTGTAGCATCATCACTTGTGCCTGGCTATTCCTTAGATACTCAAATATTCGTCTCTGTCTAAGTTTAGATCTCATACCATTCACGTTCCATGTAAGAATTTTAATACTCGGAGCATTAACCGAACTCATCTTCTTTAACAGGTTCTTTTCCCAATCTCAGCCGTATTCTAAAAATGTGACCCCGCATACATGGTGTTAAGAACTTTTTTTTCCTTTTTTTCCCACTGCTCCCCACCCATGCTCCCCGACCCCCCCCCCCCCTCCTCTGCTGTGCCCCCCCCGAGGAACCCTCCCTAGATTATTAGGCATATCAATGCCTATGGACGGACAGTCTGGAGGAAATGTCAGACAGCTTATTTATATATTTAAAGAAAAAATGCTGGAGAGCTATCAAGCTATTTCTTACTTTGACCCGTTCTCACTACACATTCTACTTATTAATGCATCAACATCTTCCACTGAGCGATAGTTATACATTTTGTTGTTCCACATTATACGGAGCATAGCGGGAAATTTTAACTGAACTTTCGCTCCCAGTCTTCTAAGTTCTTCCATCTTCCCACCTAACTCCCACTGTTTTTGTTCTGTAACCCTACATACGTCAGATCTTATCAGGAGGGAAAAACCATTAACCAGGTATGGGCCATTTTTTAAGGCTCTATTTAATATCTCCTCCTTGATGTTGTAAGAAAGAAAGTTTACCAAAATCTTTCTGGGTTTAGTTTTCTGCGGATTACGATGAAACGGCTCTCTATGCGCCCTCTGTATTTCACTCTCAAGATTAATCTCTGCCTTATCTTTCAGAATCGTTTCTCGAAGCAGGCCGATAATGAAAGTCTTCATATCTGCCCCTTCTTCATTTTCAGGAATATTTAAAAGTCTTATATTATTCCTTCGAGAATGATTCTCAATTCTCTCAATATCGTCTCTTAGCATCTGGTTTTGTTTCCCCAAATTAGAGATCTCGGTTATGTTTTTTACAACATCTTGTCTAACGGCACTGACTTCTTCTTCCAGTTTTTTTGTACGAGTCGTAACCTCGTCCAGTTTCTGGGCCAATAATGAGCAGGATGCTTGTATATTTGTTTGATTAGTTTCTAACAATTCAAAACGCGCTTTAATATCCTTCTTCAACTCCAATAGGATATTAGCCAGCGAGGGCTCTGCCTCTAATACTCTTCCTTCTGGAGAATCTTGATTATCTCGGTTTGATTCTAAGATTGATTCTGGGTTTTGCGCAGACGTTTGTAGTGGTGACAACAGCTCCAACTCTTCAACTACAGTTAAGACTGAGTATATATTACTAGTTGGAATTGTTATTATATCCTGTTGTGGGACCCTATTCTCCACTCCTGAAACACTAGAAGGACCATTTCCTGCTGCAGCTTCCATACCATTAACCTTTGGCGAATTAGCTTCACGCATCCTTATATCTTTGGGTAAACACTCTTCATTTGCTGCTTTATCCTTCTGCATATTTGGGAGGACACGAAAAAAAGATTTAAGTGAAGGAGTCACTTTTACTCTTGCAGTTGGGAGAGAGGATTTCCTTATATTCCTTCCCTCGCTGGATTTCCTAATAGTCTCCCTGGTCCCTTTTGGTTGGAGAGACCCGCCCTGTCGCCCCCTTTTTACTTTAGTAGCAGTCTTTTCCCCTTGTGGTAAATCAGGCAAAGTGTCCGGTAAAGTGGAAAGAAAACTCTTACCTCCGATGTTTCTGGTCCTCAGCGTATACCTGGAGGGTACCTCACCTTCCTTAAGGGTCTCTCTCTCCATAAGCAGGGGACTTCCACCCCTCTTTCTTAGACCACTCGTCTGCACCGCCGACTCTCTACTCGAGCCTTTTCTCTCTCCTCCCGGCTGTAGCAGCGAAACCCAGCTTGTTCTGCCTCTGCCCCCAAAGCCGGCCCACCAGATCCGCCGGAGGCTCCCTGCTGCCTCTTCCCAGCGTGTCAGCTGTGCTTTGTGCCGGACTCCCCGGCGTCTCCCTTGCTCACAAATTAGCTCCGTGAGCATTATCTGGTAAGTGCTTCCTCCACCGCGGGTTAAACGAACAAGATTCCCGCTATTCCCGCTATGTACCGCTTCTTGCCACTTGCTCGCACGCCAGCTCTTCTAGCAAATGTAAAGCCCTCCGGACTTCCGCCTACGGCCGCTAACGTCTAGCGGCCACCATGTTCCTCCATCATAGTGGTGTCTTCCTCACTGAACTACTTGTTCTTAAAGCGTTTTATGCTTGATTGTGCCACCTTTTGCATCTTTGAAACCATTTTGAAGCCAATTCTGTAAATATTCATTGTATGATTGTACACAGTAAAAAGAATCGCACACTATAAGTGTGGGGAATTCGCGATCCGTATTTTCAAGTGCCAATTTGAATACTTGTAGTTCAGCTCGCTGAGCTGTACAATCTCCTAGGGATTGTGTTTTAGTGACCATCGGTCGGCATTTACCATTACGCATACGACCTTTAACGATCGCGCAGGCTGCACTGTAAGCTTGCTTACTTTCCGTAGCGGGTTGTGCTGGTCCTTCAGTATACATTATGAATTCATACTGGTCAAGAGGGAGAATCTCAATAGGCAGAGGACATTCGTGTTCATATTGCAGGAATGCTAGTGTTTTTAAATAAGGATCAAAACATATTCAACATCTGTTGCAGCAAGAGAATGAACCCATTGCATCCATCTTGGATGTAAAGCTTTTGGATTTGGAATGCTCACTTTTGTAACCGCCTCTAAGGCTGGTACCGGAGTCCCGACAATAATGCGTTTCCCCTGAGCTAGAGCTCTTTCTTTTGCTACAGCGGTTTGAACTGCTGTCAGAGTTTTTCTGTTGAAGTGAAGCGCATTTCCGCTTGTGTATACAAATGTGATTTGTATGCAATTGGTACTTTTTCACCTTCATTAAAAGTTAAGTAGGTGAATCTGCATTGACACGAAATTATTCGGATCACTAAATTGTGTGTATTTACGCGTGTTTGTAAGTGATTTGTTGCTAACAAGTCAGCTTGTAGTGAACGCAGGATTTCTGTGTGTTCCTGTGTCCAATCTTTGATTTTGAAATCAGATTTCATTAGTTCGTAGAGGGGTTTAACCCTTTCTGCGTAATTTAGAATGTAAGTTCTTCCAAAATTCAGGAAACCTAGAATCGACTATAAGTTTTTCAGCTTTTTGGAGGTTGGAGCATCGCACACTTTTCTAAAAAGTGCGCTGCCAGGCTTTTGCCTTCACTTGAAAGTTGATATCCTAGGACAAGGACATTTAGATGGGCAATTCTTGATTTCTTAAAGTTGAATTTATAGCCCTCAGAGGCGAAGCCCAGAATAATGGTGTTCACCCTGTTCAAGTGCCTATCCAGGTCATCGTCTGTCAGATAGATATCATCGACATATGACAATGCCTCGTCATCAGAAATTTGTAGTAACTCTGTTACTCTTGCTGAGAATATCCCCGGCTGTTCTTGAACCCTTGTGGGAGTCAATAGAAGTGACGCTGGGTCCCCATTATTGAGAAAGCTGTCAAGTACCTACTTTCAGGTGCTATGTTTTGACAAAAGAAACCATTTGAAATATCCAATGTGGTTTTATATTTTTTACGCACAATGTTATTCATTAATGCTGTACTGTGTGCATTTTGCACGGCAAATGTTTTAGAACAAATGTTCAGGTGTCTGTAATCCAAAACTAGATGATATGTGTTGTCTGGTTTGGAAACAGGAAACAAAGGATTGTTCATTGATTAGGTGCATGTTTCAATCACCCCATGGTATTCAAGTTGATCTAAGATCTCCCTGACCTGTTTTTTAGCTTCTTGCTTAATTGGGTACTGTCTTTGTGCAGTAGGTTGACATTTTAATTGGATTTTATGGTGAGGTGAGTTCTCATCCCATCCTACATGATTTTTGTATAATGCTGGGGCCTGGGCTACTGCTCATTTCCTGGCATAAGTATATTTTAAATGTATAGGAACATGGTTGGAGAACGCTGGCATAATGATGTCTTCGCTATGTGGACACTACCTGACAAATTCTGGTGGCCAGTCTTTTTCTGCTAGAAGTATGTCATATCCCCTTGAAAGTTTTTCCCAAAAAGAGTGCTTTCACTTTTCTTGGTATGTCTCCCTCCATCCAGAGTGTTTTCTCATATAACCTTTGTGGAGAACTAACCCTGGTGTCTACCGTTTCAACTGTTATGTACTCATTCAAGTCCACTGTCTCCAGAAGTTCCTTCAGGTTCTGGCGAGCTATTGTTACTTCTGCTGCACTGTCCAGCATTGTCTGAGCCCATTCTCCGTTCTTGAGTTGTGTCCTCAGGATTTTCGGCATGTCTGATCTTCAGACCTGCTACCTTTTTCTTGTTGAATTGAGGTTTTGGTTTGTTTTTCTGAACATGTTGATCGTCTCTGGACTTTACGCGTTCCTCTTTGTGGTCTGACCGTTCTCTTCTTTCAGGTGTTTGTGAAGATGTCTGAAAGGTACGAGAGGAACGTGTATCAGTATCTTGATACCTGTCAGGTTTTTTCAAATTATCCCTATTCCTGAGGTTATACCTCCTGTCAGAGTGCTCCTTTTGAGGAGACCTACCTCGGGATTGAGAACGTTTCTCTTTTGAATGTTGTTTTTGTTTTCCCACTTCTTTTTAGAAGATGTAGGATTGTGTTTAATTGAGTCCTTTTCAGGTCCCTCGGACAGTTGTGGTTTAACTGTGTAATTCTATTAATTCTTGTATTTGATTAAGTAATTCCTTATCTGACATTGCCTCAATGTCAGGATGAGGCATGCAGCCGGCTAAAATCGGACATGTTGCTCCTGGTCTACCTAGTGGACCAAGCCTGGTAATGTGATTGTAATGTTTTAGGGTGCCTTTAAACCAGAGCTGATGCTCCTGGTATGTGAGTGGAATTTCAACATCCTCGAAGGGAATGTATTTCTCAGGTGGTTCATCTTCTTTGAAGAAGTGAAACATTTTTGTTACTTGATTTGATTCTGGGAATGTAATCCATGAATAGAATACCTCTGTCTGAAAAGATTCATGTGCCTCTATCACAAAAACCGCTCTACCACCTCATGGTTTTATAAGTTTTAGAGTGATGTCTCTCCTTAAATTTGAATGGATGTTTATAACACCCTCATCGGTTTCATTTAAGCCTGTAGTATTAAAACCTGTTGCGACTTGGTCAGATGCAGTCTCTGTATCAGACATTTTTGTTTAATGAAAAATGTAGAACTAGTTTCAAGGGAACAAAGATAAGGTGCACAATATTTTGAAACACTGTATCCTTCAACGTTGAACAAACCAAACAGCTAATACATAGGACTTTCGTTCTACTCAGCTATGGCGGATATTATCCCTACCCACTCCAGACGTCTTATGGAGTATTATGAGTTGGGGTCTCTGAGAAAAGCATGACTGAGTTACTTCAGCATCTAGCGTTAAATTAGTGCCTTACCAAACCGTTGGGCGCCATGTCGTGTAGTTCCTATTTCCCTATAGGCTCTGCGCATTGAAATAATATACACTATAATTTTGCATAGGACTAAGGTCAGTATGCCCCTATCGAGTACATTAAACTTAATTACTTGTGTGTGCCAGCTAACTCAGAGGTCAATAGAAACTTCTCGAATGAACAAGAAGGGATTAGTTTCTGACAACCGCATAAACATGACAACTGTGATTCCCTTAGAATCTGAACGCGTCTCAGAATCGTGGAAAAGATAGATAACAGTTTCACTCAGTCAATCGTGCATGCTTAGTTTCTCCAGAGTGACACAGAAATAGATAGACGGGCGTTTCAATAAAAAGGCGTTTATTGAACAGTCTTGTTTCTCGTGTAAGAGATATGAGCTGTTACAATCATTAGACAGTAAGCAAGATATAATACGCACAGCGTAAGCAGTAAGAAGAAATAATACTGCAATAGCATTGTCTTTTAGCTATGACATATAATCATATATACATACATAAATAACACAGGCTAAAAAGTGAATACTCATCTGATGCTTCTAAATAGTTCTACCCCAGTATACCTAACCTAAGTGTAGGACGAGGTAAGAAGTAGGTGCTGTTTTCTATAGTATGGAATATACTAAGTTTAATATGCCAAGAGTCCCTCTCGTTTCTAGTCCGCTCCATACCTTTAGAATGAGAGAGGTGGGAATCTATTTCCGGGTCTCAAACTCTAATACACCGCAAAGGGAGTCAGAACACTGGAAGCTGGATTCTCGGCGAGCAGGGATGACAGCGTCTGGTCAGTGCGTCAGGCTGGGATATGGTCTCTTCCGAACTTGCCGTGGCGAACCATGCAGTCAATTCGTGCTGAGTCGTGCCGTGGTTTGCCATGGTATAACTGGAAAATGCTTAGGAATGCTAGCATTGACGTAAAGTCGGGCAGAGGAAGAAGTCATGGATGAACCCATAAGGAATAGTAGTTCATGCATAATAGATGATAAATCAATAATCCTAGCTAGGGAAAGTCCCGTTCAGCTTAAGGGTCTGGTTTCTAAGAACTCGTTGTGATGTGGGATGGACAGATGTAGGTGACCATGCCTGTATTTGGATTGCATGGCTAAATGCCTAAATAAGGACTGGGATTCTATGCCTAAATAAGGGCAATGCGAATTGTGCCTATATAAGGACATGATTCAGGGAAACCTATATAGGGGTATCTAAATCGAAATACAACAGGTGGAGAGAGAATAGAAAAAAGTGACCACGATTCTTTCCACTTTGCACTCCAATGCTTGGAAACAGACACAGCCCTTATATCACTGTAAAGGGACCCTGAACCCAAACAGGAAAAACATATACAGAGCTGTTCCAAAATGGGAAACAGTTGACTTTCCTTAACAACCGCAATGGAGTGCGTTATACGTAGCACTGAGCAAGGAGGCCCAGGAACCAAGGCCTGCAATGATTGAATCCTTCCGGCTGCTGCTCAGAACCACAAATCAAGTATTAATGGCACACAAAGGAAGCAGAGAAACATCATTACAAGCTTCCTATCTTGATTGGTATGATGAAGAGTGCCGTAAGTGTAAGAAAGTACTCACAGCAGTCCTCAAAAACAGAAGGGCCATCAAGGGGATGAGGCTGAGCTTTTCCAAGCCCGAAGGCTCTATAAACAGTTCATTGGCTATAATAAGAGAAATCAGCACCAGAAGGCATGGCAAACCTTACAAGCAGCAATTGACCAAAAGGATTCAAAGAAGTTCTGGGAAATTATACGTTGGGGCTGTGAAGGCCCTGCTAAGAATCTGGAGGCCAACATAAGTCCTGCAAGATGAATTGAGCATTTTGCTTCGCTCTACCAAAAGCCCATTGGAGATGGTAATACGGAAAAGGGCCTGTGGGGAGATACAAAGAGTCAAGATGCAGCCAAAGGTCTTCTGCCCTAGTGCCATCATGCAGAAGATGCTTTTAACAAGATCAAAGTAGCCAAAGCCATCCAACTGCTATAATCTGGTAAAGCCCCAGATGTGGACCATGTCCTTGTTGATGTGTTTAAAAACAATCTATACCCATGGCTGGGACTGTTAACATCAGCATTTGATGCCATAATGACAGAAGGTGTGGTCCCAGACTCCTGGAGGTCCTCCATAATAGTGTTTATCCAAATAAAAGGGAGGAGAGACGATCTTACTAATGATCGGCCAATCTTTCTCTTAGACAGTAAAAACTTTGGCAAATTACTGTTGACTTGGCTAGAGTCATGGATGGAAGATAATCACATCATATCCCACCTCCAGGCTGGGTTCTGCAAAGGCAAAGGGCAGAGCACAATCGATCAAGTCCTGAGATTGTATTTGATTTGCTTGAAGTATGTGACCCTGTGAAACTCCCCTCTCTTTCTGGTCTTTATAGACCTAAAGAGAGCCTTTGACAGCATCGATCGATCAGCTCTCCGTAGCATTTTGAAGGAATAAGAAGTCTTCAGTAATGTGTTGAGGCCCCTGATGGATCTACACAACGCCAACACAGCACCAGTAAAATACGGTAGTAAGGGTGAAGGCACGAAAATGTTTGACATGCACACAGGAGTTAGCCAGAGCTGCGTTTTAGCCCCAGCTTTATTCAACAGCTATATCAATGATATATGGAAGTCCCTTAGCAACTTCAGCCTTGACAAACCTAAACTGGCGAACAAGCACATTTCAATCCTGCTATTTGGGGATCACCCTGTAATCCTAGCAGGCACAGAACTGTCAATGCACCGGCTCCTAGAAGACTTTGAAACATTCTGCAGAATAAGGAAATTAACCATCAACACGAAAATTCATGATAATAAAACTTAAATCTAAGTTAATGTTAACTTTCAGTATTTTGGGAAAATTCTTAGAGCGGGTCAAAACGTACGACTACCTGGCCATCTGGAATGATGATTGGCGTGGTTGAGGAGACCAAGTAGTCATGTGTAAAACAATATTGTACAACAGGCTGCAGCAATATGGAGATTTGCAAATAGTTGTTAAAAACACCTAATCACGCCAGCATTAACTGCATATAAAACAAAAGCCATGGTGGAAAGTTCCTCCGGCACTGAAATTTGGGGGCATATAAATGAGCAAGTTTTTTAAAAATCTGGAAAATTGCTTTTTAAGACCTATATTACATCTAGGCCCAGGAACGCCAATGACTTCATAGCCTTTCGTCCTGTAAGCTACTTGGTTCGAGTCTGGACTACCCCAGCCCTTGTTTTAGAAAAGCCTGCAGGATCTTTCTTCTGAGCAGCCAGAAATGTAACAGTTTACATCGGTTCAGACATGCTGAGTATATCCTCACTACAATAGATTGCCCAGATTTAGGGAATGACCTAGAGAAGGTGAATAAAGCCATGTTGCAAATAGTAACAAGCATTGGCATAGCCAATAGGTCTCGCTTTTGGGACCTTATGTGTTTATCCTGAAGTTTTGGCTATGCTGTATAGCATTGTGGCTGATGTGCATTATGTTTAAATGTTATAACAAAAATTGTTAAGCATTTTTGTTAGCTTTATAAAAACCAAGACGACATTAAATACAACTGAAAAACCAGATTTAAAAAATATTGTAATATAAAAAATGTCTTCTATTTTTTTTGTACTTATGTGGCACAGTGGTATTATGTGGAGTGTATTTGTTGCATTGAATAGAATGTAATTATGATGTGTACTTATGTGGCATTGAGTGGTATTATGTGGAGTGTATTTGTTGCATTGAATAGAATGTAATTATGACGTGTACTTATGTGGCATTGAGTGGTATTATGTTGAGTGTATTTATGTTGCATTGAGTAGAGTGTAATTATGTGGCCGTGAGTGGTATGTGGAGAGTGTTTATGTTGCATTGAGTAGAGTGTAATTATGTGGCGTGTAATTATGTGGAACTTAGTGGTATGTTTAGTGGTTTTATGTTGCATTGAAAAGAGTGTAAATATGTGACGTGTAATTATGTGGTACTAAGTGGTATTTTGTGGAGTGTATTTATGTTGCATTGAGTAGAGTGTAATTATGTTGTGTTTAATTCTGTGGCACTGAGCGGTTTATGTGGAGTGTATATATGTTTCATTGAATAGAGTGTAATTATGTGACGTGTAATTATGTGTTATTGAGTGGTATTATGTGGAGTGTATTTATGTTGCATTGAGTAGAGTGTAATTATGTGGTGTGTATTTATGTGGCACTGAGTGGTATTATGTGGAGTGTATTTATGTTGCATTGAATAGAGTGTAATTGTGACATGTGATTATGTGGTACTGAGTGGTATTATGTGGAGTGTATTTATGTTGTATTGATTAGAGTGTAATTACGTGGTGTGTAATTATGTGGTACTGAGTGGTGTTATGTGGAGTGTATTTATGTTGTATTGAGTAGAGTGTAATTATGTGGCGTATTATTACATGGCACTGAGTGATATTATGTGGATTGTATTTATGTTGCATTGAGTAGAGTGTAATTACGTGGCATGTAACTATGTGGCACTGAGTGGTATTATGTGGGTTGTATGTTGCATTTAGTAGAGTGTAATTATGTGGCATGTAAATATGTGGCAGTAAGTGGTATTATTTGGCGTGTATGTTGCATTGAGTGCAGTATAAGTATGTAGCATATACTTATGTGTCACTGAGTTGTATTATGTGGAGTGTATTTTTGTAGTATTGAGGAGAGTGTTATTATGTGGAGTGTAATTATGTGGGACTGAGTGGTATTATATGGATTGTATTCATGTTGCATTGAGTTGAGTGTAATTATGTGGTATGTAATTATGTGGCACTGATTGGTATTTTGTGGAGTGTAGTTTTGTTGCATTGATTAGAGTGTAATTATGTGGTGTGTAATTATGTGGTACTTAGTGGTATGTGGAGTGTATTTATGGAACTGTACTCACCACTTGATGGTACAGACGGGCATCTGGACCCTAAAGGTAGTGTACTTTTTATATGTTGTGAAAAGCGGCTTTTAAGATGTATAAAATGTAAATAATTTTTTCTTGTTATGTAAATTGTATATATCAATATTAATTTACTTGTATTCGGTGTTAATTCATACAGGATATTCGCATGAGATTTAGTGTTCTGCAATGTTATATGATTTGAAGAACATATTGGAAATAAACTTTTATGGCAGATTGAATTGTTATGGTTTATAAGTCAGTAACCTGAACCCGGTCATATGTTGTGACTTTACAAAGCCACAAGTTTTCATCTGTTCAAAATGTACAATAAAAAGGACCCAGGGAGATGGTGCCACTCGTTTTTTATGGTTTATGTTTAAGACACGGTAGAAAGAGCGAGCGGACGTAAGAACCTCTTGCTCAATTGTGCATTTCACACTTTAGGAGAATGGAGGTCGGTCAGGTGGGCGCGTGGACCCTGCAGATGGCAGACAGCCCGGTGCCTCCCTCAGTGCGTTCGCCTTCTCTCGGTCCTTAGCTGCTGATATTTCTATCCACGTTACAGAGGAATCAGGAAAGAAAGGACTAAGATGACAAAAGATCATTCGTTAAAACTGAAGACATCGCGTTTACAGAGCCGCCTATGGCGCGCGCAACTGGAAGAGAGGGGCGGACACAAAACAAAGTAAAAGATTTTAAAAATATACAGAGGCAATCGCAGCACGGGAGGGGCAGAGAGCAAAATGACTAAAGAGGGTAGAGGTGCGGCATGCGGCGTGGCAAAGTTTCAAAGGCCATGTGTGGTAAACAAACTTTGAGCTAGCCGTATTGAAGATTTACGCCACTAAAAATAAAACAAGGATCAGGGTGTCTACGGAGAAGACGGGGTGGACCAGACACACACAGTGTTTCCCTTGCGGGAGCGAGCAGGGGCACCATCTGTTTTCAAGATAATTACAAACAGATGGTGCCAAAGCTCGCTCCTGCAAGGGAAACGCCAAACGTGCATGCGTTGCAATAGAAAGCAATGCAAAACATGCACGCTTTTTGCCAAAATGCTAATCGATTCCAAAAGGTCCCCTCCTATGCAGCACATGCATGCTGCATAGGCGAGACCTAAAAAGAAATAGTGGGCCTACACGTGGCAGAAGCACACGGCCACGAAAAGTGTGCTCCTGTCAAATAATTTGGTCCTAAAACCTGAACCCACCTGGAAGCCATTTCTTGACTTGCTATCTACCCTCCCCCCCCAGTTGGGCCAGTGATCCTGGTATGAAAGCTGTACACGCTTTAGCCATCTCACATAATACCTGACACAGGTTACAACATACCCTTAAAGTAAAAGAAGTGTTGTAATGGAGATTATGGAGAAAAGGGAGATGGAAAGTTACAAAACCTATTACAAACTAGACCACTAAATTCTACAGGGTGAGAATCAACTTCCGGGTTGAGCAGTACCCTGATGGAGCACTTCAGGTAGGTGCAGCACAAAAGGCACTCTCATAATTTGTTCCTCACTTGGTGACATACTGCTTAGATGCACTGGTGTTCGGCTTTCACTTCGAGGTCACAACTGGCTTTACAACTCCAGCACCTCTGTTCCTCCCTGATAGTTCCCTTGGTTACTTCCTACTTGTGTCGCCTACAGTAGCTTTGTTGTGATTTGGAGGTCTTTGCTCCATTTACTGGACCCAAAGCAGGAGAGCACCTTTTCTAGCCACTCAATATTGTCTCTACTCAGCACCTTTGGAAACCCTTTAATGATATGCCTTTTATGCTTTCTCTGCCGGTGTTTCCAGCATGAGGACTCCATTTCCAACAAGCCTTTAGTCCCCCAGGAGGGGGAGGAGCCGCAAACGCGCTCAAAAGCACTGCTGTCATCCCGCGGCGCGGGACGCTTTCTCTGCTGGTGTTTCCAGCGTGGGGACTCCATTTCCCACAAGCCGTCAGTCCCCCAAGAGGGGGAGGAGATGCAAACTCGCTCAAAAGCGCTGCTGTCATCTCGCGGCGCGAGACGCTTTCTCTGCCGGTGTTTCCAGCGTGGGGACTCCATTTCCCACAAGCCATCAGTCCCCCAGGAGGGGGAGGAGCTGTAAATGCGCTCAAAAGCACTGCTTTTGTCCTGCGGCGACGGGCAAAGCCCAGGCCAAGGGCGGGCCTGTCCATGCCAGTCAGAGCCTGGAGGAGGCTGGGCTGGGCAACCCCCCTAGTTTTTTACTTTTAATCTAAATTTGACAGTAAGACTCTGCTGGTCTACTCACCATCTACACTAACTGCCTAGTGTTATATCTTGTCCAGTTACTTGGTTTCACCTGGTCCCACTGGAGCGTCTCCGCAATATCGCAAACAGGAGTACTGTCCCCCACCTCCCCACAGTTGTGTACTGGGTTGTCCCTATGCACCGTATTGACAATTCTAACCTAATTGTTGCTAGCTTTGTGTAACAGATAATTAGTACTTCTGTGCAAGGAGTTGGAGGGGGGGGGAGCGGCCAACTCGACTCGCACAGATTTAAACCCCAGTCTTGTTTTTCCATTGCATCCAACAATTACACTCCTTGTATGTTTCCCGCTGCTCCTGGGAATTTCCCGCTGCCCGCTGCTTCTGGGAATTTCCCGCCACTGCCTTCCTGCGGCCCCGCCCCCCTGTGATTCCATTCGCCGCCCCGCTCCCGCCACCCAGCTGCTCCTCCCTCCCGGCTCCTTACTTATGACGCCCCCAGAGCGACCACGCAGCGGACGCGTGCAGCGGGAGTGCCGATTGAGCGCCGAAGGTGCGCCAAAGGTAAGCCCGTCTGCGCCCGTCCGCGCCTGGACCGCGCCCAGCGCCAGACCCCCTGGTCCTCGCCAGCACACCCTGCACATCTACGACGCCAAAACCCTCCACGCACTCAACGCCGGCCGAAACACCGCCTGCTACCGAGCCACCCCGAGACGCACCCACGGACCCTTCACCTGCTGACCTGCCGCTTCACCGGCCTCCGACCCAACACCGCACCTGCTAAACCGAGCCCCAGCAACAAACACCTGATGTGCATCCTGCTCAACACCCGCTCCGTTCACAGGCATGCCGTCGAACTCTGGAACCTCCTCGACTCGACAGCACCAGACATCGCCTTCCTGGCGGAAACCTGGATGAGCGCCTCCTCAGCGCCCGACGTCGCCATCGCCGTCCCAGAAGGCTACAAAATCACCAGGAAGGACCGCGTCAACCAGATAGGAGGAGGCATCGCCATCATCCACAAGAACACCATCCGCATCACGACCAACTCCGATGACACCTTCACCTCCGCCGAACACCTCCACTTCCAGATACACACCGACCCCAAGACCACGCTCAGAGGCACCCTCGTCTACAGACCACCGGGACCACGCACACAGTTCAGCGAAGACATCACAGACTTCGTCAGCCCGCACGCCATCAATTCCACCGACTACATCCTCCTGGGGGACCTCAACTTCCACCTGGAGGACAACAAGGACCGCAACACCACTGCTCTGCTGGCCAACCTCGGACTCAAGCAACTGGTAACCACCCCCACCCCCTACGCCGGCCACACGCTTGACCCAGTCTTCTCATCCAGCAAATACGTCACCTTAAGCCACTCCACCAATCTCCAGTGGACTGACCACAGCTGCATCCACTTCAGCTTCAGTAAAACGACGACCCACCACCACCCTCAACAAGCCCCCCGCAGGAGCTGGAACAAGATCACCGGCGACCAGCTCACCTCCTTCCTCAGCCAGAACCCCCCCACCAGCTCAACGGACCCCAACGAAGCCGCCAACAACCTCACACAGTGGATCACCAACTGCGCAGATGACCTCGCACCACTGAAGAAGAACCCCCCCAGCAGACGCGGCAGCAAGAAAGCCTCCTGGTTCACCGACGAGCTCATCACCTCCAAGAAGAACTGCCGCTCCCTGGAGAACACCTGGCGCACCAACCAGACCACAGACAACATGACGGCCCTCAAACACGCCACCCGCAAACACCACCAACAGATCCGCGCCACAAAGAAGACAGCCTTCAAGGAACGACTGGACAACAACACCCACAACAGCAAGGAACTCTTCAGCATCGTCAAAGAGCTCTCCAACTCCGACGCCGGAAACAATGACATCACTCCCTCGCAAGACCTCTGCGACTCCCTCGCAGCCTTCTTCCACGACAAGATCGCCAACATTCACAACAGCATCGGCCCACCAACCACGAACCCCACCACCGAACCGATGCCCCCCACCGCCACCCTCCGCACCTGGACCCCAGTCAGCACCGAAGACACAACACGCACAATAAACACCATCCACTCCGGATCCCCTACGGACCCCTGCCCACACCACATCTTCAACACGGCCGACCACATCATCGCACCCCACCTCCGCGACATCATCAACGCCTCCTTCAACACCGCCACCTTCCCGGAGTGCTGGAAACACGTCGAGATCAGTGCCCTGCTGAAGAAACCAACTGCAGACCCCTCCGACCTCAAGAACTACTGCCCCATCTCGCTCCTCCCGTTTCCTGCCAAAGTCATCGAGAAGACCGTCAACAGACAGCTAGCCGCCTTCCTCGAGACCAACGGATCCCTCGACCACTCGCAATCCGGCTTCCAAGCCAACAACAGCACGGAGACCGCCCTCATCGCAGCCACAGACGACATCAGATCCCTAATGGACAACGGGGAAACTGCGGCCCTCATCCTCCTGGACCCCTCCGCAGCGTTCGACACTGTCTGCCACCACACCCTGGTACAGCGCCTGAACAACACCGGCATCCAGGAGAAGGCCCTGGAGTGGATCACCTCATTCCTCGCCGGAAGAACCCAGAGAGTCCGCCTCCCCCCGTTCCGGTCAGCGGCCACCGAAGTCATCTGCGGCGTTCCACAAGGGTCATCGCTCAGCCCCACCCTCTTCAACGTCTACATGAGCCCCCTCGCAACCATCGCACGTCAACACAACCTCAAGATCATCACCTACGCCGACGACACCCAGCTGATCCTCTCCCTCACCAGCGACCCGGACGCCGCCAGAGCCAGCCTACACGAAGGGAGGAAAGACGTCGCCGAATGGATGAAGAACATCCGCCTGAAACTGAACTCAGACAAGACGGAGGTCCTCATCCTGGGATCATCACCCTCCACCTGGGACGACTCCTGGTGGCCCCCCGCCCTGGGAGCCACCCCCAAGCCAACGGACCACGCACGCAACCTAGGCTTCATCCTGGACTCCTCCCTCTCGATGACCAGACAAGTCAACGCCGTCTCGTCTTCATGCTTCAACACCCTGCGCATGCTTCGAAAGATCTTCCGGTGGATCCCCACCGAGACCAGGAAGACGTTCACCCAGGCCCTCGTCACCAGTCGGCTGGACTACGGGAACGCCCTCTACGCCGGCACCGCCGCCAAACTCCAGAAGAAACTCCAACAGATCCAGAACGCCTCAGCACGACTCATCCTGGACATCCCCCGACACAGCCACATCTCCGGACACCTGAGAGACCTGCACTGGCTCCCCGTCAACAAAAGAATCACGTTCCGACTCCTCACCCACGCACACAAGGCTCTCCACGACCTGGGCCCCAAGTTCCTCAACAGCCGCCTGACCTTCCACAAGCCCACCCGCCAGCCTCGCTCTCGCCACCGTCCCCCGCATCCGCAGAGCCACCGCCGGAGGAAGATCCTTCTCCTACCTGGCAGCCAAGACATGGAACTCCCTCCCCATCCACCTCCGGACAACGCAAGACCATCTCGCCTTCAGGAAGCAACTCAAAACCTGGCTGTTCGAGCAGTAGCGTCCCCCCCCCCTCCCCCCCAGCGCCTTGAGACCCTCCGGGTGAGCAGTGCGCTATACAAATGCCTATGATTGATTGTTTATGTTCTATGCCTTGTTGATCAACTTGGGTTTGAGTGCTTGTCTTGTGGTCTCTAGTTGGGTGGTTATACTGTGGATTTATTAAGCTCCAACAATGGGGAAATGCACCTGTACTGCTAAGCAGCCCCCCCCTCAAGCAACCTCTTCTTCCTCATTGCCCCAAACCTCAATTGATAGAATGTTGCAGAGGGCTATAGGTGCGGTTGATACAGAAATAGAACTGACTGAAAGGCGCCTATCACTAACCTCAGACCTCTGTCTCCTGCTGCGAGACCCATTCCCAGATCCACCTCCCTGTCACACTGGGAGCTTCTGAGTCTTCCCCTCCACCCCAACCAGAAGCTGTTCCAAAAATTGCAACTAGGAAGGGGGTTGCTGCTCCTAGTATATGTAAAAACAGGAAGCACAAACAACCGAATGAGGGGGCACCCAAAAGTAAGAAAGCGAAAGGGGCGTTGGTACCAATCGTAGAGCCCGTAGACATTCCCGAAGTAACCGGAGAATGCAGTGACACCACTCAAATAGACCTGGACTACCCAGTTTGGGTTCAAACCTGATAGATCTACTGATCAAATTTAGAGGGATTGTTAAGGAAGAAGTTGCCTCGCTTGCTGACCGCATACACAACTTGACTACAATGGAAGACATTAGACAACCACATATATCCACTAATACCAGACAAACTATATTGAAGGGGATTGATTTCAGCTGCCAGGTAGACGCTCCTAGTTTGACACCCGTAGACAACTCAGAGACATTTAGAAACCAAGAACCTGTCGGCCCGGGGGGCCTCAGTTGGTCAAACCATCGCACTAATCCGAGAGATATAACCCCCGGATGCCTGCACATAGACTAGAGGTACAGTGAGCACCGGCCCATCCTATCGACACAGTATCAATGAATGCTAATTGTGCGGAAGGGAATAATAACATAATACGTCCCATGTTCATCACAAACAGACGTAGCACCTGCCCAACAGGGCAAAGAGTGAGTAGAGAGGGGTCGGGAGGGGAAGATAGTTCAATGGGCACTCAACCAACTATCAATTTACCTCCAGCCTCATCCCCCTATGTGATTATTTCGACAAGGGTTCCTGAACTCAAGAGCGGCCAGAGGGAGTCGCAAATGAACCTGCAGAACAAAAGCTTGTTTTGGTTGGCAAGGCATAGGCAGTTTCCCTATGACAGGGCAGGGGAAATTTTAATGGTCCGTAGAGTAGGTTGGGTGGGCAAAATCCAAAAAACAACACAAGATGACTGCATGGTGATTAATTTAAAAAGTCCACTGACTGTGTGAGGGCTATTAGCCCAGAGCCGCAGGCCCACAGAGCTCCATACAGAGGTAAGGGCCCTCCCACTTGATTATTTTTACCCCTACACCTCTATCTTAGATAGGACCAATGACACACCAGACCTTGGCAGGTGGCCACTGGAATATCAGATCACTGACCATAGGTATCCCCCTGACAGACTTCTGCCCTATAACATACCGGTAGCAAACAGATAAGGGTTTCTAGAAGAAGTAGACTGACTAACAGTGACCAAGGGAATAGACTGGAGTACTAGAATTTCGAGGTACCATGGAGCAATAGAGGAGCCGGGTTATGACCAACACAGTCAATCTACCAAGCCTGGGGTTGGGACAAAGACAACGGACTTGGACATACTATCACAGCAGGTGACTGGTTGTGCAGCCGGACCACAGGAAGAACCCCCAGGACAAGCAGTCTCCATAGCCCCTGACCCCCTAAACATCAGTGACATGATAGCACATTGGTGACCACTCATTTGGCTTCAGTAGGGGGCACTCAAACACTTGGCATTATTGCCTCGGTTGTTCCCACCAACGAACAAAATACAGGGAGGCAGCTCAGGGTCTTATCTTGGAACGTTGCTAGTCTTAAAAGCAAACTGTCCTGCCCAGACTAGGGGCTTTTTATGGACCAATTTGACATCTGCATGTTCCAGGAAACTTGGGCACGGTAAGACTCAGTGAGGGTGGGGTTTGCGTTATTTGGTATACCAGCCATCTCGAAGTGCAGGGGCAGACCATCTGGGGGTTTATGCATCTGGGTTGCAAAGCTAACCAGCGGGATTACCAGTCTAATGATTTTCTGTGTGTAGCACTTCGTTTCCCCACCAAGCTGAATCTGGCTCTCATTAATATCTATTCCCGACCTACAGCCCTGAATAAGGAATCACCGATCTTTGATTTAATGGATCTCTTTGCTCCCACTCTCCTCCTGAATATGCTGCTGGTTGTTGGGGGAGATTTTAATTGCCAATTTGAGCCTCTTCCCGATATCACTGAATCAATCGCCAGTGAGGAGGATGGCGACGGCTAATTCCTGATCCTCAAATCCAATCAATCAAAGCGTGGTCCCCGCTGGCCCTCCAGATCAATGTGATTACATTGAATCACTCTCTGAGAACGTGCAATGGCCGCACAGCCTCGGATACACCGGGGAATTTAACATTCAATAGAATTGGCCAAGTCTCTCTACTGCACTATATCCTAGTGGAGACCAGGATGTGATGTAGGGTCCTTGATATCATTGTCCATCAGCAGCATGACAGCCATCACAACGCTCTGTCCATGGAACTGAAGATGCCAGACCTTAGAACTGTCTTGACTAGCAGCACCCCCCTGATAATAATTTAGCACTCACTAACAACAGGAGAAGAATCAAATGGGGGGCAATTGAACAGTCACCCGAAAAGCTGACCACACTATATACAGCAATTGTCCCTGTTCCATCAAAAATGGGAAAACTCACCGCAGTGACGGGCAACCCAGTATTCAATAACAAAGTTGCAGACCTGCATGCGGGTTTGGTTATCCAACTGGCTGACAAATTCTTCCCAAAGTCACACTCTAAGGTGAAAACACGGATCACTTGATCTTGGTTCAACGACAACTGTCGGAAGATGAAATGGGCTTTGTTAGAAGCCATTAAAGCCAAAGATAAACCATCAACCAAACATATGCGGAGGCTGTGTAAAGAAACCACGCAACTACCAAAACAGACCTGGGAACTGAACAGATGGGATGCCTTAAAAACAGCCCTTTCCAATAAAGATATGAGAGAATTCTGGTCCATTGTACGTACGGGCAGTAGTGAAGGCAATTCAGAAATTGAACCTAATATAGCAGCAGAATCATGGAAAGCACACTTCTAGGCTGTACACTTTTATGTTCAATAGCCAAGTGGCCCTAGGACACAAGAGGTAAAGGGTCCCTGGGTTTGACTGCTCTCAACCCACTTACAACCATTTCCCACATTTTGAACCATTGAAATATTGTTGCTGAAAGGTGTTGAGATAAAAACTTGTAATACTAGGGAAGATTTACTGTCTGACATACCAATTGTGCCTTTTGTGACACAGATATTTGCCTGCCATCCATCTAATTAATGGACATGCAACACAATTTCTTTATAAGCACATTCATGATTGGTTACTTTGTAGGTCTGGCGTTAGCAAAGACCTTTTGAATTGACTAAAATTATATACTTGCTCAAAGGGGCTTTCATCCACTGGTGTGTTACTGTGGCATTCTCATTTTACTTCCACCCACTACAGCATGGGGCAGTGGGTCAGTCAACTTCGGCCACTGGCTAATGTCACTGTGATTGATGGTATTGTCCCCTTACACACAGCGCACATCCACGCACAACATTGTCCCTTTTAAGTGCCAGGACCACTGTGTCACAAACATTTTCTCTTTTTTGGTTTTAATCATTTTGTTTTTGATTGATGAGGACTCAGGGGCTTCTCCAAAAATAACATTTTTCAAAAACTAGGGACAAACAAGCATTAACAAGGCCAAAAGCCTGGAGGCCAAAATCAGACTTATTGTCACTGACCTTCTAGTGGACTGCTCCTTCCCTGCACAGCTCCGCTAGGTAGCTGCATGCCCCGTTGGTGCTGTTGACCCTCTGGGCAGGAGTTCAAGGCCCTCCTCCACCAGCCGGCTCCCGCCTGCGCCTCATCCGTTGTGGTCTAGTGGTAGAGCATCACTGCTCTGCTGCTGGGCTGCCCTCTGTCTCTCTGTGCCTACTTTTTCTGCCTTTTGTCTCTGTCTTTTTTCCTGTTCCTTCTGCACTTTTCTTTTTTTCCTCCTTTTTTGCTGTTCTTGCCTCTCGCCCATGCGAGCCCCCACGGCCCTGCCCCCTCCAGTGACCCTTCCTGCCCCCCGCATTCCCCACCTCCCACCTTTCAGCTGTTCAGCCCCTGCACACTACTTAATGGCCGCCACTGCGCAGTGAAAGTGCAATCCACTGACCTTCTATTGGACTGCTCCCTTCCCTGCATAGCTCCACCAGGTAGCTGCAGACCCCATTTCTGCTGCTGAACCTCTGGTCAGGAGTTCGAGGTCCTCCTTCACCACAGGATCCTGTCTGTGCCTCATCCCTGGTGGGCTAATGGTAGAGCGTCACTGATCTGCTGCTGGGCTGTCTTCTATCTCTCTGTGCCTGCTTTTTCTGCCTTATATCTGCCTTTTGTCTCTGTCTTTTTTCCTGTCCCTTCTGGTATTTTCTTTTTCTCTCATTGGTCCTTTTTTGCCGCACTTGCCTCTCACCCCTGCGAGCTCCTGTGGCCCTGCCCCCCTCCAGTGACCCTTCCTGCTCCCCATGTTTCCCGCCTCCCAGCTGTCCAGCCCCCTGCACACTACGTAATGGTGGCCGCTGCATGGCAACGCGCAGCGGGCGTGCCACTGGCGCGCCAAAGGTGTGCCAAATGCAAGCCCATCTGCACTCGTCCGTGTCTGGACCGCGCCCAGCGCCACGGACCCTGGTTCTTGGACCTTCCACCGATACGACGCCAGTACCCTTCCCTCCCTCAATGCCAATGCCCTGCTGCCTGCCACCTCGTATCGCCGACAGACACCCAAGGACCTGTCTCCGGCCGCAACTACAGCTACACCCTGACCCACCTGTGAACTACAGCATTCTCGCTGCCCAATCGACCAAGAGCAGACCCGATCAGCTCAGCTGCATCCTCCTCAATGTGCATTCCCCCCACAAACACGCCACCCAACTCTGGGACCTCCTAGACTCCATCTTTCCCAACATCGCCTTCCTCACAGAAACCTGGATGAATCCCAGCTCTGGCCTGGACATCGCCACCACCATCCCTGATGCAACTGCAAGGACCGTGCCAATCAACCAGGAGGAGGCATCACCATCGCCCACAAAAAACACCCTCCGCCTGACCACCGACTCGGATGACCGAACGACAACTATGGAACACCTTCACTTCTGGATCTAGGCCAGCCCCAACACCACCCTCCACAGCACCCTGATCTACAGACCACCTAGCCCCCGACCGCCCTTCACCAAAGCCATCATCGACGTCATCGCTACCCCAGGCTCTCGCATCCGCTGAGTACATCCTACTAGGTGACCTCAACTTCCACCTGGACAACCCCAATGACCAGAACACTGCATCCCTTCTAGAGAACCTCACCAACATAGGACTCAAGCAGCTAGTCACCACTCCAACCCATGGAGCAGGACACACACTCGACACCGTCTTCTACGCCAGCGAAACGTCACCTACAGCTACATCACCGAACTCCACTGGACCGACCACCATACACCAGCACCCTCACCAACCCCCCAGCTGTAGCTGGAACAAGGCCACTGAAGAACAGCTCACTGCCACCTGCAGCACTACCACACTGCCAACAGATGCCGATGCCAATATCGCAGCATGCAACCTCCTCCGATGAATCTCCAACTGCACCAAAACTCTGGCACCCCTAAAGAAGGCACCCGGCAAGTAACACTCCAAAAAAGCCAGCTGGTTCTCACCCACCCTCCATGAGTCCAGATGCACCTGCAGATGACTAGAGAAGATATGGACGACCAACCGAACCCCGGAAACCCACACAGCCTTCAAAGTCTCAATCACCACATACCACTTTCTCCTCAAAACCACCAAGAAAACGGCCCTCCAGGACGTCCCACCCTCTCAAGACCTCTACGACAAACTCAGCACCTTCTTCCCCCACAAGATCAGGCAAATCTAGGACAACTTCAACACCCAAGACCCTCCCTCTAAGTCCAACACCACCGCACCTAACCACGCCGCACCCCAGCAGACCCTGGTCAAATGGACCTCACTGACGACACTCTCAAGACCATGAAGAGCATCCACTCCGGAGCCTCCTGTGACCCATGTGTGCACCATATCTTCCACAGAGCAGCCACTGCCATCACCCGAGCTCCACCGCACCATCAACTGCTCCATCGAGACCGCCACCATCCCCGACTACTGGAAACACCGCAAGATCAAACCTCTACTAAAGAAATCATCCGTTGACCCAACAGACCTCAAGAACTTTCCTTCCCAGCCAAGGTCATTGAGAAGGCCATCAACGCCTAACTCTCCGAGTTCATTGAAGCAAACCACGTCCTGGACATCATGCAATCCATCTTCAGGAGCAACCACAGCACCAAGACTGCACTTCTCGCTGCCACCAACTACATCTGCTCCCTCCTCGACCGAGGCGAAACCGCAGCCCTCATCCTCCTGGACCTCTTGACAGCCGTCGACACTGTCTCCCATGGACTGAATCCACTCCTTCCTCACTGGGCGAACAGAGCGGGTCAGACTACATCTGTTGATCTCCAAACCCACAGGGATCCCAGGGTTCCTCCCTGAGCCCTACCCTCTTCAATGTCTACATGGCCCCCCTCGCCACCATTGTCAGGAACTACGGACTCAATATCATCTCCTATGCTGACACCAAACTGATCCTCTTCCTCACCAACGAACCAACAACCGCAAGAAACAACTTCCACAGAGGAATGAAGGCCGCCACCACCTGGAAGAAGAGCAGATGTCTCAAACTGAAATCGGACTAGACCAAAGTCCTCATCCTAGGACCCTCACTCTCAGCATGGAATGACTCCTGGTGGCCCTCCACACTGGGAACCCTGCCCACCCCCACAAACCATGCACAAAACCTCACATCATACTGGACTCCTTGCTCACAATGAACCATCAGATCAACGCCGTCACCTCATCATGCATCCACATGCTCCACCTGCTTCGAAAGCCATTCAGATGGATCCCCACCTAATCCAGAAAAACAGTCAACAATGCACTCAACAGCAGCAGACTCAACTACGGCAATGCACTCTACACTGGCATCACCCAGAAACTCCTGAGGAAACTTCAGAACGTTCAAAATGCCGCAGCCAGACTGGTCCTTGACATCCCTCGATGCAGCAACATCTCCGCGAAAACCTCCAAGAAATCCACTGGCTCCCCGTCAACAAAAGGATCACCTTCAAGCTCCTCATGCAAAGCCCTCCACGACACAGGACCAGCATACCTGAACCACCGCCTCTCATTCCACGTCCCCACCAGAGATCTCTGCTCTGCCCAGCTAGCCCTGGCTACCGCGGCTCGGATCCACAAGACAAGAACCGGAGGAAGATCCTTCTCCTACCTCGCTGCCAAGACCTGGAACACCCTGCCTACCCACCTCAGACAATCCCCATTGCTGACCCAATTCAGGAAGGGCTTTAAGACCTGGCTCTTCGACTGAACACCATAGTGCAGATGGACCCCCTCCCAGCTCCTTGAGACCCTCACGGGTGAGTAGTTACGCTTTATAAGCCCTGATTAATTGATTGGCTTTGCCAGTGTTTGTTCGCTGTGGAGAGAGGCTTTAGTCCCAAAATCCTGGGCGAGAAGTGGGATGTTAAATTGGTCACTGTGGCCTGGCTGTGCAATGCGGTTCCGGTTGGGAATATATTTCAAAAAATAATTCCTGTTATCCCTACATCCTGGTCGTAGTCATTGCTTATGAGGTGAACCCACCTTTAACATAAGAGGAAAACAGGAAGTACAACTTAAACAGCCCACCACAGTACATGTATATAATGCTGTACCTAGCAGGGAACTTCCTAGTTGTTGGTCTCTGTAGAGAGCGCTTGCACAGTCTCTTCGAGACATGTTGTAGAAACTTTGTGGGCTTCAGCCTGCCCATAAGCTTTCCATTTGCTGACTCCATCGTTGCTCTCCTATTCTTTGTCCCCATTTACCCATGGCATGCCTGCGTCATGCCTCCTTCATTGTTTAGCCCTCCCCAAGCTCATGGACCAATTACTATATCAATCCACCGGCCTCATTTTAGCATTGGTTTAAGGAAGTACTTTTTTCTTTGTTGAAAAGCACTTAACACAAAGGCTTGTGTTTTCACTGGCTCCGAGCTACGTAAACATGCCTGTAAATCTTGTTCTTATCTTGTTTCATTTGCTGTGCTTTCAAAGACCAAGGTCAAATGTCCTCAACCACCTGCCCCTTCGCTGCTTGAAGACGGCGTGAGTGAGTGAAAACTCTTTGCTTTTTATTTACATTTTTTATTGCTGGCTGGGACTGCTTGTATCAGATAATGCGAGCTGCAGCTGTTGCTGCCAGGCTTCATTCAAAATGTCAGACGCTGTTTTCACCGGGTGCCTGTTCCGTGCACCAACTCCCTCCCGATTATTGGTTGCTCGTGTCTCCCATTGCTTTTGGTGACGCTCCAAGAGAGTGCATTTGCTCCTTCCCTCGTGTCCCTCTCTCCCCCATCACACTTCTTGATCCTCTCACACTCTCCCTTTGTTTTCACCATGAATTTCAGCTTGGAGTTCTGCTGTTTCCTCACATTAACCTCTACGATCTCAGACTTAATCTTATGCCTGGTGTGTACACTTCACACCACAAAGATCAGAAGAAGAACCTTGTCCTTTTTGTAATGTTTAAGTTATAACATGCCCGCTTCTAAGCACTGCAAATCAACATCCAGAGTAATGACCTGGAGGTGTAAGCAGCTCATTGGCTGTGAGCATTTTGTTTTACTGTGTGCCCGCGTAGTAGCACGTCGCTCACTACGCAAAGAAGTAATTCATTCCTCATTGTCATTCTTTCTCTCAGTCTAAATAGCAATAGTAAATACATAAAGCACTAGTAAAAAAAAAAATGAATAAAAAATATAATTAGTGATAAATAAATAATGGATAAAAAACAAATAAAAAATAAACAAACATCTCTCAGTCTAAATAACAAATGATTCATTCCTCCTTGTCAGCGTTTCTCTTCCAGAGATTTCTCGTGCAGCCCCCTCTGCCCCTATGCTGTATTTATAATACGTCCCTCCTACAAAAACAGTGGCAATCAATAGTGAAGCAAGTGCAGTGACACCATGGCTTAAGAGTATGAGATGCCCACTATCTCCAAACTCTGGTTGTCTATCACCAATTAAATGATGACTTTGGCAGGTCCATTTTCCGAGCTTGGATTAGGGTCCAAAGGCATTCTCACCACATACTGTCTGCCAACAAAATGTAAATTAGTCTACAGGTGACAGACACTAATCAGAGAGCAGCTTCCGCCCCCCCCCCCCCGTCTGCCCTGCCTCACCTCTCCCAAGCTTTCTACCAATTAATGTAAAATAAAGACCATTCAGTGTTTTATTGTATATTAGAAAACTAATTAGCATCAGACGCTCCTACACTTAAGTTAGTACAATTAGGGAACAGGGAGAACGGGACATGGAGAAGATGTAGTCTGCCCAAGATCACACATTACGTGTATATGTAAAAGACCCACTGTGATTCTCGTTCTATTTTCCACTAGACCACATTTTATTCACAGTTTTGGGGGTTTTAAGTGCTAAGAAGGTAAAGTCCTGTAACAACAAGTGGAGAAGTGTGGCTCAATGATTAGAGCGGCAGACCCTGATGCAGAGATCTAGCCCGGGTCCAGGGTTCAATTCCCCGCCTCGGCGGGTCTTGGGCTCAAAAATTCCACGGACCTGATAATTCTTGCCTTGGTGCCTATTCCAATCATGGAGTCCCACTCTGCAACTCTGGGCAATAGCTTGCTTAATCTCCACAACGGCCCCCACAACGCTAAGGATGCCTGGCCTCCACCTTGGGGGTGCCCAGGAGTGGATGCCCCACAGGGAAAGCCAGGATGGGTTCCACAGCGGTATTCGTACAAGCGCCTTGAGACCCTTGCGGGTGAGTAGTGCGCTATACAAGTATCAAATTTACATTTTTGGTTTATGCAAGGGGTTTGTAATCGGCAGATTACAAATACGAACCACAGTGCTGTTGCCCCCTCAACTCTGAGAATATTTTCAGTGACGGTTAATAAAATTAAGTCTATTGACTTAGTTTTTGGAATGCGCAAAAGAAGCGCCTTCAGCACTCCCACACTGAAGTTAGGAAGTGTAGATGTCTGAGGCACGAGGAGTCAAAGCAGTCTGCTGACAATCACACATTATGTGCAGCAAAGGGGGACGCGCTGTGCTTCTCATGCCATTTGCAGAAGACCAAATTTTATCCATAGTTGTTTTAAAAGTGCTACAAAGATGAATTGCTGTGGTACGTTGGTAAACGTCTTAGGCCAAAAGGAAGGGGGACCACGTCTGCTTCCTCCTGACCACAGAAGCTTTCACTCTACGCTGAACCACGCATGCACACTCAGGTTTGCAGTTTCAATTGAGCACACGTTCTTTTCTATTCATCACTTACATTAAAATAACATTTCAACTCAGAATTCTGAATCCATTTATATCCTGCCCACTTCAGATACAAAGGGGCTTATTACGAGTCTGGCTGTCAATGATGACGCAGTGGTGGCGGTCTTCAACTGCCCTATTAGGACCAGAGTGGTCGGGCCGCTGTGGGACCACCACAACTGCCAGGGATTAGAGATCTCTGGTGGTGGTGCTGCGGTCTTGAGGCCGCAGTATGCTTGGCGGGTCCGCTGCGGCCCGTCAAGCATAATGCGAGTTTCCTCACCCCCACACTTTTCATGGCAGTGCGACTGCCATGAAAAGTGTGGCGGTGAGGAAACAAATGTGGATGTCACGCCATGTGGATGCACACAGGGGGGCAAAACATGTGTGCATGCACACCAGAACCTGCACGGCATGGACTGCAGTAGTCCATGCCATGCAGGTACTGCCTTTGATATTCCCATTACAGTGCCTATTTCATAGGCGCCGCTCTGGGAACACCAAAGAACCACCTGCCAGATAGGAGGAAACTGGCAGGCGGTTCCTACACAGGTTTGGCAGTGCGGGAGGGGGTCGGTCCCGCTCCTGCACCGCCAAACTCATAATAAGGCCCTGTGGGTCTGATTTAGATCTTGGCAGAGGGGAATACACTGTCACAAATGTGAAGGATATCCCGTTCACAGTATTACGAACCCATTATATCCAGTGGCCATCATAATACGGCGGATTGCATATCCGTCATATTTGTATTCCATCCGCCGAGATCTGAATAAGGCCATAAATATAGTAGCACTACCCTTTGTAAACATGTGCCTTAAATTTCACATTCATACCTGACATCTCTTTGATATACATATTCCTTTGTACTAATGTGTTCATTACTTTTGTAAATATTCGAAAGACTGTTAGACTTGGCATCTTTTTGCGTGTTTGCCCTGCGTTTTTGCTTTCTGTCCTCCTGGTTTTGACTCTGTTTTTGCTGGATTAGTGTCTCTGCGCACTTTCTCACTGCTGTTCAGTGTTAAAGTGCAAGTGCGCCTGCTGTAAATTGTGTTATGGATTGGTGTTTCCTTGATTGGCATATTTGATTTACTTGTCAGTCCCTAGTAAAGTGCACTGAGTGTGCCAGGGCCAGTAAATCAAATGCTACTAGTGGGCTGCAGCACTGGATTGTGCCACCCACACAAACAGCCTCTAAATGTAACACTGGCCTGCCATTGCAGAGCCTTTGTGCAGTCTGAGACTGCCATGTCGACTTGGCATGTGTACCCACTTGCCAGGCCCTAATCGTCCCTTGTCTTACATGTCAGTCACCCCTAAGGTAGTCCCAGGGTACCCCTGTGGGCAGGGTGCAGTGTATGTGAAAGGTAGGACATGCCCTGGTGTGTGAGGCATGTCCTGATAGTGAATTACTGTCAATTTCGTTTTTCACTATTGCAAGGCTACCTGTTCCAATAGCACAGAATGGGGAGTTTGTTTATAACGTCTTATAAACATAACTGGCCCTGGGAACTAGGTAGAAAGATAAAGTTGAGTACGCCTGGACTCAGAATCTAAAGATGCATCTTTTAGTGAAGGTGATTTTTACATTCTGTGTTTGAAAATACCACTTTTAGAAAGTAGGTATTTTCTTGCTCAGTTATCCATTGTGCCTCTGCTAGGATGTGTATAGACCTGGGATGCATTCAGAGTAGTGGGAGGAGTTGTCACTAGCACCTGAATAGACCCAGGTCTGCATTTAGATTGGTGGGAGGAGATTTCCATTGCACCTGAATAGGCCCTGTCTGCCTTGGACAATGCTGTCTCCGCCTCCTGCTGGGAATCTGGGCCAGGGAGACCCGAACTGGTTTTGGCTGGGCACAGACACTCTCTGCCTGAGAGGACAAAGGATTTTGGGCTATAAAAAGTGGAACCCAAACCCCTGAACTCTTTTGGACCAAGAAGACTGCCAAGAAGAAGAGCTGGACAAGCTGTGAGGAGGAAATACCACTTTGCTGAGTGCTTTGCTGTGTTGGCCTGCAGTGGTTGCTTCTGCCTTTGGCAGTGAAAGGACTGGACTGAACTTTCTGCAATCTTTTTTGTGAGTTTCTCCAAGGGCTTGAGGTAGAGCTTTCCCCCTGTTCAAGAAGTCTCAGGAACAGCAAAGACTTCAAGTTATTCTGCCCACAGCACTGGGGACTGTGTGTTTTTTGCTGCAACAGAAGAAAAAGCAACTTGACGCCGTCTACGACGCCACTGCCGACTCCGTGTCCTGAGGGCACTGCAGAGGGTACCGCCGCAACGCCGTACCGCAACCCTGGTCTCACCGACGATGCCTGCTGACGCCGCCACCGAGCCGCTGCTCGCACCGCGACCTGTGGGCACCGCACTTCGCATCGCCTCGATTCATGACACCACCTTGGTATCCCCGATGACGCCGCTCCTCGCCAAAATCAACACCGCTGCTTGCACTGTGGTTCGAGGGCACCGCTCATAAAGTTACATGACGCACCTCCCTCATCCCGCACTGCAGCCTTGGCCTACCGACGCTGCTGCCATCGACTCCAGTTCGTCAGCCGACGACAGCGCTTCAGCAGCGATGACGACGCTGCTTGTACCGTGACCTGCCAGCACCGCAGCAAGCACCGCATCACTTCACACTGCAAACCTGGTCTCACCGACAACGCCATCTGACGCTGCAACCGAGCCGCTGCTCGCACCTCGACCTGAGGGCATCGCACGCCACACCGCTGAACTTCGCAACGCAGAACCTGACACCTGCCGACGGCAGTGCTCCTGACTTCAACCGCGAGGAGTTCGATCTGAAACGCGTGTGACTTCAAGGGCCCGACGACTCCTGCACCGACCTCCAGAACCGACGCCTGCGGATGACGTGCTTTCGGAAGCTCAACGAGAGGTCGCCGGCACCCTGCATTTCTAAAGGTACTGTTTTACTGGTCTTCCCGACACCATAGCTGGCCCGCGACGCCGCAGTCAGCCACAACTGTTTGGATTTGTTTGTTCACAACGCCATGATAGCCACAGAGGGAGCTATTGACTTCAAGGAACTATTTTTCAAGGTTATTGTGATAACTGAAGATTTCTTAATACTGTATTGTGGATTTTTATCCTTTTTAGGTCTCGCTGAGCCAGCGAATGAGCTGCTCTGCGAGAAATTTTGTAAACGGGCTTTTAAAAGTGCTACCAGAGGCTTTTCCTGGCCTCAAGCTTGCGTGCAAGTGCGCGTGCATGCACGCAGCCGCCATGTGGGTTTTCTGTCAAGGCTCATTAAGTCTTGTGTGCCTCTCTCCGCGCTTCAATTCCTTCCCCCGTCCCCCACCACAGATCGCGTCACTCTGCTGGCCTCCACCCCCCATATACAGAGCGCGAGGCACACGGCCAAGGCTTGTTTTTTTTCTTCTCGCGTGCTTGTTTCTATATCCACCTCAAACTGCGCGCTGCTGCCACACCCTTTCCTACTCACATCAGCATCTCGCGGACCCGCCCGTAGAAGCCCACTGCCTAACTGCGGCAAGAGTGTACGGTGGGAAAACAACTCTTGACTGTCTTGATTGGTGTTGAGTTCTGCCAGCCTCAAACATGTAAGAGCAAGTAGGGAGAGTGGAAGACGGCCAAGACCGCTTCACTGCCGCTGCGAATACCAGAGCGGCTAGGGAAGTTCCCGAGATTGCAGGCGTAGCCTTTCACACCTAATTTAAGAGAAAACCCCCCCAAAGTCGTCTTTTTCTAAAAAAAAAATAAAAAAAAAATTGCATAACTTGTCAACTTCACTAGTTACTGAAATAGCTGCGATCCCGGTGAAATTATCTTAACTACACAGTTTCTTAAACTATGTCTGGATTGTTTGCAGCGATTGGCATTGACTGGGAGTTGACACTCCACCAGACTGCTTGTCTTCTCCAACTCGGGATAGCAGTAGGGTAGCCCGCTTTGGTTTTAACCACAGGTAGTGCCTGACTGTACAACAAGAGTATAGAGCTTTACCGTTTCAAAGTTGTTAATTTTATTAGAAGAAAATTGAGTGATTTTGCCAAATTGCGTTTCATATAGCTCCGGATAAAACCTTTTTATACCACTTTGTTGCCTTTTCGAAAGATTCCTATTTGTAGCCGTTGTTTATTGCACTTTTATAACGTCTGATAATGATGCCAACGTTTCAACTCGTGGCCTACATCAATCTTTTGTGAAGGAGCGGTTGCAATGTAATTTCACACTTCAAGCTAATAATCAGTAGTAAAGTTACACTCCAATGACATTTTAGTTAGAAATGCATGATTCATAAAGTGATCGAATAGAAGAAGGCTTGTGATCTGGTCACATCTATAAGATAAACTTCCGAACACACCACTTAGCACCGTAATAATGCTGACTGCAGAAACGGTTCCACAAATGTACAATCAGGGCTTTAAAGACAACTGCCTTTATTTCTAGTTAAGTAGAACATCTCTTTGAATGCAAGGCTGTGAACCTTTTTATCACTGAAAGACAATAAAGAGGGCTTCAAGGGGGGTGGGTAATTCGTATCGCCCGACGCCCGAGACATTAAGATTTATTGCAAGGGCAAGAAGTTGTAATTACTGTTTTGTCTGAAGGACAAGTAGGCAGCAAATTATGCTAAACTGAGACCTCTTCAAATTGGCAGTGTGTGTCCTCCACAGTGTAATCATGTAACCCACGCACACATGACACAATTTACAGCAGGATGCAGAGAGCCTGTTTTCGATTATGGAGCCCACCTGGGCAGTCGAGCGAAGCCAGGTGAAATGAGTGATAAATGGCTCTGCTCACCACAGGTACCGACTGTAGTAAATTGTGAGGTGTGATGCAGGCAGTGATTCTTGACCGCTTATAGTACATTGGACACAGCTTTTGGATCTAAAACTCAGGACATCACAGTGAGGAGAGTGTGCACATGGAGTTTAAAAATTCGAGCTCTGGGGCATATTATCAAGACAGGTGACAAAATTATCGCCGCTTTAGCGGCAGAAAACTGCCGCTAAAACGGTGATAATGGGCTTGATAATATGCTCTATGGAATTCCAATTGAAGCTCAGGTTAGAGGTCCTTCACATCTAACATGGGCTTCAATTGGAATTCCATAGAGCATATTATCAAGCACATTATCGCTGCAATAATTTTATCGCCTGTCTTGATAATATGCCCCTGAGTCTCTTGTGCGTGCGGGGTAAACCACGTAACTACACAAAAGATCTGAGACCTTTTTCAATTAAGTGAAGTGTTGACAATGTAAAAGCACAGCTTGAACCTTGAGTAGCTTGGAATTTTCCAAACCAGCACATTCACTAGAGAATGGTCTGTAGTATTTCCTTTCATGGGGCGAACATGGAGCTTTTCAGCCCGAGAACACTCCCAGCAATGGCAGGTAGGAGACTGGCTTCTCTGATTCTTGCTTTTAGTTTTACCAGACTTTAACTTTATTCACCCTTCTGATCCTGCCCTTTCTTGTCTCCGCTCTTGGGCCTCTCGTGCTGAACCCAGGTCGCTCTCCTCCCCTCCCCTCGCATCCGCTTACAGTAAATTAAGTACTCTGATTTCTTTTGTCATGCAATTCTTGGGCCCCTCCCTTCACACATTGCTTGCAGTCTGTGCTTGATGTCTCCGTCTCGACTGTCTCAACCAAGTCTACATCAAAGCCCTTACTTTCCCTGTGGGGCGGTCGTGCATCCCACAGGCCCACCCCTGTTGCTTTCATTTTCACGAGCCTCTCTAAACCAGTGCCTGCACTACGCTCTTTTCTCCCCCCTATGGCTCTGAATTTATTCCTTCACAAGCACCCGGGAATCGGAGGCCAGAAAAAGAAAACAGAAGGGGCAAGGTGGAGTTTGCCAGAAGGCAGGATTGCAGTGATATATTTACCACAAACTAAAATCCTAAGCCTTATTTGCTGCGATACGATATCACCAGAATCTTGCACTTGAAACTATGAGAGGCTTTATATGCTGTTCTGTGCAGGGCCAAGCATGAATTAAAAGCAGCACTGGAGCGCTAGACTGAGGGTGATTTCTTTAAGTCAGGACAAAAGCCATCCATTAACATCTGCTACGTGATGCGACCTCACGCAGTCACAGAAACTATAGCCAGGGCCACTGGAATTATGTGATTGAACGTCTGTGGCGATTTTCACATAATTATAGATTTGCCGCATAATCCATCATCTGCTGCATAATACCCAGATTTTAACAAAAACAAAATTTGTCTCTAGCTCAAACGGTTAAAAAAGTTACTAAAAATGCAACAATGTGTTTTGCTGCGTACTGGAAACCTCTTTGCAAAGCTGGACTGGTCACCTTTCTGTTGCTTATTGCTGTATTTGAATGTTCAACCCATACTAATGAGTTGCAACCAATGCCCACAGGGTGTTACCAAGTTTAAAAATGATGAAATAATGAACTATTATTACAAAATGTGCTGCGTTATGTTACATAAATTTGCTTTTTCTTGCTGCATAATTTACTCAACCCTGCCACATAATTGTGTCCTCTCTTGCCACATAATTCCAGTGGCCCTGGCTATAGCTCTGGTGTGACTGACAACAGGCATGCCCGCAGCCATTTCAGTATCACACATTTTACCTAATTTACAACAATAACAGGGAAGTCTCTGAAAGCGCTTCTTGTCCCTACTACCCCCGCAAACACTATTAAAGTTATGGTTAATAACAGTGCTCCTGTGCTGTTTAGCAACTTACTGTTGTTTTAGGTAGCTTTTATTAAAATGAGTTAACCTTTAAGTGAGCACGACTAATCTTGCAAGATTAGGAAATGGAGGACCAGAAAAATAAAACGCTTGCCAGGATCACACAATGTGGCTAAGTGGTGGTGAGTCTAGGTTAGAGGCTCAGTACCCTCATTTGGAAACTGATAAGCCACATTCCTACAAGAGCCTGGTGTACTGCACGCTAAGATAAGGCAGGTATGTTGGAAGGGGGTGGGGGTAGTTAATTTAGTTTAGGGGTCAAAAAGTACAGATACGTGACAAGGTTTCTTTGGGACATTGGTAACTAATTTGGTTGATTCCACATGCTTCACTTATTTGCATTATAACTTTTATGTTGTGTACATGCTGGATATCACGATTGAAGTCTGTAAATTCATTTACGGAGAGAGATGGGGTAATGATACACAAAAAATGAAAATGCCATGAATGTTTGATAAACTGTACTGTACTCTGACTAACAGCTCAATAAAGTTTGTTAAAAAAAAAAAGATAAGGCAGGTATGTGGAATGGTTACCTCAAATGGACCGGGAGGGGTAAATAAACAAAGGTGCAAGTATGGCTGGAGAGTGTGTTTATGCGGTGCATTGAAATGGGCTTTTTCAAAGTGTACAGAGTAAAGCGAACATAGTAATGTAAATGTGTCCAAATAAATCCTGCTTAGAGTAGATAGGTTGGTGAGGCCCTCCTGTTGCTTCACAACTGCAAGAGTTGTGGCTTTCAGGCTGTAAATTCATCTCTGGGCCTAGATTCAGTTTTTTTTGTTGTGCTAGTCTTCTCTACCCTATCCCCTGGATTCCATATTACAGCTACATCTTGCAAGGGAGCAGTACTTGAAATGGCACCACAGAGATAAGGTCTGTATCCCGAGGCAGAGAGGAAGGATTGTTTTTTTTTTGCTGTTGGAAAGTAATCCTATGTAAAGCAAGTGAATACACCACATGTAGAAAGTCCTATAGAAGTTGAGAAACTCAGAAAGAGCTAATGTTACAAACCTCTCCAGAGATGCAGCAGAACAAGTGAAATTGTTCTTATGCTGTGTGCTTTATATCAGAAATCACAAAATGCCAACTACAGGGTGTTCCTTTCAAGCTGTTGCAGACTATTTCTTTAGGATGCTTAAATAGACATTGCTGGTGCAGTAAGGATTCAGGCTTAGTGATTTTTCCCCATGCTCCAAAGGACACTTCATTCCCTTATAATGCTTCTAGGACTGCCTGTGTAATGTTGGCAAGACCCCACCCACCCCAATCTTGCCGTTATGTATCACAATGTCACAGATGGAGTCATCCAAATGAAAACCTTACACACTTTCTGAGATGATGCTTTGATCTAAGTGGGACTGAAATCTGAAGACCTGTCCCTTAGGAAACAAGCATTGGCATAGCCAATAGGTCTCGCCTTTGGGACCTTATAAGTGTTTAGTTATCCAGCACAATATCCTTGGTGCAACAACATCAACTGTTGCATGGCTAAACACTTATAAGGTCCCAAAGGCGAGACCTATTGGCTATGCCAATGCTTGTTGGTCTTGTCTTAAGTATATACAAATATTGGATATTTTTCTAAACTGGTGTGGTGTCCTTTTGTAGTGCTTACACTGTATTACTGTTGGTCATGTGCAAATGCTTTACACACTGCCTCTAAGATAATCCTGACTGCTCATGCCATGCTACCAAGGGGGTGAGCAGGGGTTATTTTAGGAGTGTAACTCCCTTATCCTTACTAGAAAGAAGGGTCCCTACTTGGACAAAGGTGCAAGCCCTTGCCAACTAGAGGCATTTCTAACAAAAATTATTGCATAAATACTAAAATATTTACGTTACTAATTGTAAGAATTCATGCCTCCGTAAAAGTAGGGACCAAGCACTGATTGATTCAACTTAATCAGTGCCCGTTCGGTCCTCCCTATGTCATTGTGGTACTATTTTGTTCTTTTTAACTTTTAGTGCCATGCAAACAGAAGGCATGTGACCGGCAAAATCGTGCCCAGTAGGACAAACAAAATTGCAAAGATTTATTTTCTGTAGTTAACTTTCTTTCATTTTGCCAAGTTTTCTCACTTTGCACTCATGTTTTCTTTTGTTTTTGCTCGTGGGCGCTGTCACACTAACACTAACACACTAACATTAATACACTAACACTGTCACAGTAACATCATTTAGGGGGCCAAATACTGCTAACTACGCCAATAGCTCAGAGCTTGGGAATTGCCAGGACCTATTGGCTTTGCCATTGCTTGTTTTCTCATGACTCTGGCTGAGAAGTAGGGATTCCTGCCTGGCTCGAGTTCCGACGTTTTGAAAAGCTGTAACTTTATTGAGAGTGCCAGGCACAGATTCTGAAAAGTTAAAGGCGCTTAGTGGCCAATCATATGAACAGAGGATACGTGTTGCCAGCAGTGTTCTCCCTAACATGTGCCCCTGCCCAGCCTCCCTTTGCATGCTGCGCAGCAAGAGGCTCTACACGCGCAAAAAACTTAAGATGTCTCACTTTTTCTGTTTAGTGCAGGATAAACGGTGACATGCTCCTGCACCTTTGTGCCCACTGATTGTGTTGCTGTGTAACTATTTCTGCTGTAGCAATACTACAGCTGCTGTACAGGGCAACTCCAAAGTAGAAGACGGGAAAGCCTTGAGCTCAGCTCAGTTTCATACATTTATGTTTGAACACTGCAGAGAAGCTTTTCAGAAAAATAGCATATATAATGAAAAAGAATTGCTGGTGCATATTTGTTTGTCACTTCTACACCTGTATTCATGTGTGCTGCAGTGCCCTTTCACAAGTGACCTACAGTTGAGGTCTTGACCTCTGCATGTAACATATGTCATTATTTGTCAAGATTTGGCTGATAATAATCCAGTGGCGGCTCCTCTGCTAAGGCGGAGGAGCACCGCCCCACTGCTTTAGGAGCAGTGCAGCGGAAAAATAAAATGATAATAACCTTGTTAATATCATTTTATTTTTTCACTATGGACTGGATTAGGGCAGGCTTGGGTTACAGGGGGAGGAGGGGTTAGCAAACTCCAAGTGCGCACGACTGCTTGGCCAGCCCTCTTCCACCGGCCAAACAGTCATACACACTTTGCATGTCGCCACCAGGCTGTAATGCACAGCCTGGTAAGGAACATGCCCAGCCTCGCATTCCCCATCTGAGCGTCGAACCACAGTGCTCAGACCAATCACAATTCTGTGATTGTTTAGGGAAGGGAGCCTGTGTGCGTCCTGCTTCCTTCTACTACCGAAGCAGAGAAGGAAGCGTGTAAAGAGACCAAAGAGGAGAGACAGCGGCCGGCAAAAAGTACATGTTTTTTTAATTTTATTTTTCATCTTCTTGTGTTTGGCATTGCAACTTTGCTTCTAAGCGCTACTTTTCTTAAAAGCCTTTAAAATAGCATATATCCAGTTCTGCTGATTGGATTTTTAGCGTTTGGAGTCAAATCATTTATTTAAATGTAGTCCATTTATCTAAATTGGTGTGGGATTTTTCTTGTGTTGTGTTTTTACTTTATTACTGTTTTATTACTTCATAAATACTTTACATGTTGCCTCTAGGTTAACCGTGACTGCTTTGTGCCAATCTACCAGAGGGTTGAGCACAGCTTAATTTAGTGACTTTAGTGGTTCACCCTGACAATGATTGTGATTATTATTTGAGTTGGAGGTTTTATCCCTTCAACAAATTATCACATTTCTTATAATGTGGGTTCTGGAGATAATTATTTTGGGTTTAAAGTGCTATCTGCAGTATAAGGATAGCTTTGTAATAAAATGTAGTTTGTGCTTACAGCAAATTGGAGTGAAATTGTATTCCATCATATTTATGTTTTCTTCAGAAGGCCAGTCTAAGGGTTTGGTGTGCCTCATAAGTAATGACTAGAACGAGGATGGGGATGTAGGTCAGTGCTTATTTTGCAAAAAACACAGAAGTGCCAGGGCCTTCCTCAGGAGGCCTCTGCAGCTTGCACCGCCCATTGCCCCTGCCAGTCCTGCCAATGACAGTGCCAACACCACTACTAACCATCATTTCCCTACAAAAGTGACTATTCCAGGCCCCCAAATCTATGAGAATGGCTTGGGCAGCCGGTATTAGTCCTTTTAAATGTTTATTTAATTAATAAACAACTGTTTTGTGCTCATCTTTCACTTAGACAGACGGCGCCACCATGTACGAGACTGTCATAAGGGCAGTGTTGGCGTGTAAGTGCCAGTGCCGCGCACCGGAAACCACCGACTCAAATTAAGCACTGTTGGGCTAATGACTGTATCGAGGATGTAACAGACTAAGGATAGTGTGGGGTTTGCTCTTCCTACAACTCAAGAACTGTCAATGAAGCACATTGACAACTAGAACTACTTTTCGTTACCCAAAGAGCGAGCAATGTTCTCACACATAAATCTCTACATGCAGAATTTGTAAACAAACTCAACTGCTATATTTCTTATCGCTGCTATATACTGCCACCTAGCGGTCCACACTCACAATGATCTATTTCAGACCAACAGTGCCATAGACTTAACGGCACCACAAGACGTGAACAAAACAGGTATAATACAGTGCACGGTCAGCAAGAGAATTTTTAAATGGAACATTTTAGACCTTGTTTGCTGTGAGAGAAAAGCAACCCCTGCATCCTTCGAACGCTCATTCCTTCGTGCTGTTTCTAGGATTGGGCTTTTTTCACTAGTATGCTTGTCTGTTACATTTGAGGGAGAGTGTCCGTGTTTTAGCCCACTAGCGGGTATGCTGGAGTATGGGATTGGTGCAGCCTTCGGTAAGGCCGGTGCAGATTACCGAAGATGTGGTATCACTGTAGCGGCACACAATATCTGTGGATCTCCAAGCGTTCTTATGTTCAGTAGTGTGGTGTTGGGGACCCTTTGCCCCTTGCTGAATAACTAATGAACACAGACACAAGTGGTAAGCCTGTATTAGCCCTAGGCACGTGCACCTGGCCTTTCTTATTGGCAGGGTCACCTGACCAGTGAGAATGGGTGTGGGGTGGGTGTAAGTGCAGCCCTAAGAAGGGGCTGCTTTGTTATGTGTCCAGGACGATTAGAAACAAGAGAGGGTCCCTAAACCATTGCATCTAAGGAGAAGAAGGCAGGGTACATGTGAACAACAACAGAACTTCTCCTTAATATTCAATTACAAATTCGGGAATTCTGCCATCATCAAAGAAATACAGTGTCCCACTAACACATACATTTTTCATCTTTTTATTTATCAAAAATATTTATATTTTATGCTTTTTTTTGTAGATGTATAAATATATTCATTTGCTTTCAAGTTTGTTTACAAAATCTCAACAAGATTAGAGCCCAAAGGGGAGGAGCCTAGCCTGCAGCCGAGATGGCCGCCTAGCTCTTCGGCTCCGCCGACCCTTTCGCCCTTCGTCGATATCCTGGCAAGAATCCTGCGCCTCCGAGCCCTACGCGTACCTGCGCCACGTTCCTGACCACGATACTTTGACTCCGGTCGAAAACGGAGCTGCCCCGGCGGAGTTGGGCCCCGGTTTCCATTCCGGCCTTCCAAGCGGTCGCAGCCGGGCCATTGCTTAGTGGGGACGGCCGGCGGCGACAACGATAGCAGCGGCCGCTGTGGAGAGGGAGGAGCCGGTGCACCGGACCTGGAGCGCGGCGCTGGGATTCTCACAGCAGCCTTTTCCATGCTCGGCTGCCCAGCGCGCCCCGCTCGCAACATTGTATCCAGCTCCCGTATACTGTATCCCGGCCCAGCTGGGAGAGGGCCGGGATCGCTTCTTTGTTGCAGCCTACAGCAGCGGACGCCATCTTCCGCATCGGAAGCCCTGGTCTCGCCGGTGGGTTTCCCTGCACCACAGATTCCCCTGTCCTTGAAGCCTTTCCACGACCGGCTGCCTCCACGTTTCCTGCACCGCCGGGGCCCCGCAGAGAGCTTATCACCTTCCAGATACCGATGGCCGGTGAAGGGGGCTTGCTTCCCGGGGCGCTCGATGGTTGCTTGCCTAAGATGGCGGACGCAACAGCACCCTCCATCCTTGATCCACCGCTGGGGCTTCGCGACATCCTGGCAGCTCTGGAGGACCTGTGGTTGGCCTTCCGCGACTCTGCCACTGGTTTGGAGGACCGGTTTGATCGGACTTTTTCAGCTGGCCATGATGATTCTCCAGTGCGGCATGTTAAGCCACATCTTCAGCCGACTGTCGGTGGATCACCCGAGTTGAGGTATGTGGCAGTGACGGGGGGACGTGTCCCAGTGCCCGCTGCGGTACTCCTCGGCTCTGCCCTGGAGGAGTCTGACAATCCTGCTCCCTTGGTATGGCCGGAGCTTGTGCCTCAGCCGCCGTTTTGCCCATCTCCTTTGTCCTTTGGTGCCACGTTTCTGAGCGTCCTCCTGGACTTGCTTCCTGTACATCGGCCGGCCGCTACTCTGGGATTTATGCATCGTCCTGCTCCCTGTTGTACTAGCCACCGCATAGCAGTGGCGCATTCTGTGGTCCTTTACTATCGAGCTTCGCTCCAGTTTGACTTGTCTCTTACCCCTCGATTGCTGCAACGGACTCCATGGTGGCCCATCCCGTCCAGGTTGGCTGTACTGCAATTGGATTCTGTTGGACTGCAGATTCGAAGGGGCCAAGGCTGAGGAAGGGGGTTTTTCTTGTTGCACATTGATACGTATATGGCTGGGACTGGGACTTGTGACTGTTGGAGGTACATGTAGCAGGGTGTTAGGTCGGGGCCTGGGGTTGGGTGACCGCGGGTAACGATTTTGCTTGTATTGAATAGATCCTTGGCCCTCCTCCGATCAACCGTGACATTCTTTTTCTTTTCTTCTCTTTCTCTTCTCCTACATTTCGGGTACTCTTTTGGGGCGACAGACACACTGCTAGGGGGGGTAGGCCGTAGCCTCTGCATGCGTGTAGGGTGGGGGGTATATTTCCTTGTTGGTTTTTTTTTTTCTATGGGCCTCCTTTTCCTTTCTTTCTTTTCTCTCTTTCTCTTCTCCCTTTCTACTCTTTACCTTTCTCGTTTGCTCTTTCCTTTCTTATTTCTGGGGTCGAGGGGAGGATTGGGAACTTGTGGGTAGTGCTTGGGGATCGTCATGTGCTATGCTTCTTTTCTATCCTGATTTCATTGAGTGCGATTGATTACCTTACGGATAATGCTTGCTGACTCTTCTGATGATCGTTGCCCACTATAGTCCTAACTGCATTGCTCTGATTCGGATCCTTCCAGACCTGTTGCTATGGACTTATTTCAAAACTTTATAAAACTTAAACCTCATCATCCTGGCGCTCGGCGGCACAATTGTGTATAAACGTAATCTGGTCTATTCGTGCTTGTACTGATATGCTGCTGAATCGTATAATTGCTTGCTGATGTGCCCTTTATTGTCGAGGCCGGCCTGAGGGTTGTAGGCCCGTATCTGTCTGCGCATACTGTTAAATAAAGGTTTTCCACAAAAAAAAAAAAAAAAAAAAAAAGATTAGAGCCCAAAGAACAGGAGAATACAAATCTCACAATGCACTCAATCATCAACAGACGCCCAACTCGCTATCATACAAAACACAATCATACTTCATAACACAACTAAACTAAACAATTCAATACATATTATAGTTCATTTGATAAATACATAGTAACCAGCAGTACAGGAAAAGCGCCGACGCGCGTTTCGGAATGGGATGACAAACCCACAGTTCCTTCGTCAGGGCGCAGCAGGTCAATAATTCATTAGGTGACCAATTGTCATCCAAAACCTCCTTGTGATTCTCAATGTGCAGTGCGACCGGGCTCTATATAACAATGGTATTGAACTTTAAAATCAATCTATGGGAACAATGGAGACTAATATGAGACATCTATATGATTTAATATATACATACATAGTACAACATGAAGCTTGGCGAAAGAAGACCCGAGCCATATTAATTACACCAAGTGTTTTGGAAAACAGGGGAAATGTAAAGGAAGCTCACAATCAATTCCATCACCAAACCACGTGAGCATGAGAAGAGATAACTTCCAAAAATTACAGGCACCTACATTTTAAGGTGTGGCAAGAGCTACGTATCTGGACCGAAGATACATTATACGTCCAGGAACCTATTTACTGTCCTCGTCATAGGAAAGACCTGGCAAGACAAAGTGATGATACAAAGTGAAAGCTCCAATGACTAGGGCTATAAGTTACATAGCTATGGAAGTGCCTAGGGCCTCTACCTAAGTGCATAGTATGCCTTAGGACTCAACTATTGGTTGTGTACCTTAAGATAATAATGTTATTCGGGAGTAAGAGATTTATGCCCAAAAAGTATGTCTATCGACTCCCTACGAGATAAGCGGGGTCACCTTATACAGCCAATTATTTTGAAAACGCTTACCATAAGTGACCTATTTCGAATTCCTAGGGGGTACCTCAATTGCTGAGACAGTCGATTCGATAAAAATATTCTACGAAGGAGATAGAGGAGGATAGCATCAGTCCTCAAAAGAATATATAAAACAATAAGGTAAATACCGAAAGTACTAATGCCCCGATAATGTGCCTAATACCTACCAGCACCGAAAATGTGGCAGTTGCATACAGACTCTCAGCAGGAGATGCTACTATTCAAGGGTAGAATTGGGGTCCAGAGACCTAAACTGATACTAAAAGAAAGAAGACAAGGAAAGATATAAATCGCAGCTAACACTACCGATGACAATATATTTTTGGGTTAAAAGTAATAGTGTGAAGCTTACATCAAACAACTTCCAGGAATTCCAAAAATAATTGGCGTATTCTCTGCAGTTCGCTCCGCACTGGTGAATAAATAAATAACGGGTCCAGATATTCGGGTACTAAAAGAAATTAAAATAGGGTACACTCAACTGGTGTAAGTACGAGTACGAAGCTAGAGCGGACTATAGCTAACCCCACCTCCAAACGTACCTAATGGATATCTTCAATGCCACGGGCGAGATGACTCCTCCATGTCTTCAAAGAGCAGGCTCAAGAGGCCAACTAAACTAGGTGGAGTTATATAGATACAACTTCCGCCATGCCTGGCTCTAAAACGAGCTGCGTGGAGCACGCAATTACGTCACATACGTTTTACTAGATGCTGAAAATCACAGTCTGAGTAATATGGGTGAATTTGGGCGCCATACTGAGAGAAGCTAAATCCGCGCTTGTACCAATAAGAGGGATATGGGCGGGATCCTGAAATAGACCAAAGTGATATTATAAATGACTAACAAGGATACAATCTAAACCAGGACGACACTGCCAACGATAAGGCAATATATATATATATACATACCTGCCAACTTGCAGAACAATCCCATGGTGTGAGGAGGGGGGGGGACCTTTAAAGGGCCAGAGCCTTGTCTCGTGAAGTACCTATGAGGCACTTTTGAACCCCACTTCCAAGCCACCCCCTCCCAAAAAAGAAAATGCTTGCTGAGGCTGGTACTGATGTTCTGGGGTATTTTCAAACCCCTTAATGGATGTCGGCAGTTCAAAGCCTTGGAAAACGTGCTGGAAATCCACTATTTACAGTGGTTTTCAGCTTGTTTTCCCTGCCATTGTCATATTGGCTCCTCACTGGGAAACTGTGTGATGGGAGCCGATATCGTGTGTCACGCGGTAGCACTGTGTGAGTTGACAGGTATGTATATATATATATATATACATTCACTGAAAAAACCATAGTTTTCAGGGGCATTATAGTTAGTTGCACATTTCACTCATACAAAACCATAGAAATTCGCCCGTTATAGTTAGTTCATACACCCGCAATGCACTGCTGATGACGTCACATATTACATCACTCATGACATGGTCAGTGACATCACTGATGACATCACTGATGACATCTCAAATTACATCACTGATGACATCACTGATGACATCATCCAGTGACTGTGTCTTTCTGTAAAGTTTAAATATGTTTAAAATATATAGGGAAAGGCATATTGAAGAATGAGTGGTTGTATAAGTGTCTGAATAGATGATTTAGTAGGTGCATGACTGACTCTATAAGTGACTGATTAAACTTATCTTACTGAATGCATGGGTTAGTGAGTAAACTGTGTGAATGTCTGTATCCGTCTGTTGATGTGTAAGCAGCTGCATGGGTTTACGAATAGCTACATGAGTGTCTATATGGGTTATTGATTGGTTGTCTGAGTATCTGTATGGGTACCTGAGTGTTTGTGTGGGTGGGGTGTGTGTGACTCTGTACATAGATGTGTGAGTGGGTGATTCACTGGTTGCATGGTTTCAAGAGTGAATCTGTGATGGACTGTATGGGTGGGTGAGTGTGTGTATGGGTGTGTTAGTGAGTGAATGTATATCTCAGTTGTATATGTGTAAGTAACAACATATGTGAGAGGCAGTATATATGTGTGTTGGAGGATATAAATGGCTATAAGTGAGAGTCTGTGCTTGTATCAGTGATTGTATAAGAGCGTAAGTATTTGTATGAGTAAGTGAGCTGGTGTGTGCATAACTGTATAGGTGAGTAAATGGCAGTGTGATTAATTATTTACATGACTGAATAGGTGTGTGAGTACCTCTATGGATGAGTGGTGGTGTGTTCTATAAAGGTGTATGAGTGCATTTCATTGTCCTGCATTGAGTGACCATAAGTATGAGTGACTGTAAGGGTGAGTGAGTGGATGTGTGTGTAAACCTAAGAATCAGTGAGTGGGTATGTAGTTATTGGTGTTGGAGTGTCTATGGTTTTGAGAATGGCAGTCTGTAATTTAGAGTGGGTGTATCACAGGTTATATTAGGGTGTGAGAAGATGCATCAAATTATCTCATGGATGATGTCATCAGTGATGTCATTTGAGATGTCATTAGTGATGTCATCAGTGATGTCACTGACCATGTCATGAGTGATGTAATATGTGATGTCACAGCAGTGCATTGCGGGCGTGCGAGTTATAGTTAGCTGAACTAACTATAACGGGCGAATTTCTATGGTTTTGTACAAGTGAAATGTCCAACTAACTATAGCGCCCCTAAAACCTATGGTTTTTTCAGTGAATTTCTAAGGTTTTTTAAATGCTAATTCCTAACTATAACATGTCTGAAACCTATGGTTTTTTCAGTGAATTTTAAAGATTTTTAAAATGCTAATTCCTAAATGTAACATTTCTGAAACCTATGGTTTTTTCTGTGAATTTCAAAGTTTTTTTAAATGCTAATTCCTAAATGTAACATGTCTGAAACCTTTATGTTTTTTTGGGTGATTTTTGAAGATTTCTGAAATGACAATATCTTAAATGTAATAATAGCTCTATTTATTTTTGTGATATTCATTTTCTGCATTTTGTAAATTATTTATTTTAACTTTTTTTAAAAAAAATAATATTCAATATTTTTAATCCAATTTGATTTTTTTTTCAAATATTGAAACGAATTTTTTTTGTTTAAGAATTTTTTGCAAAAGAAATGTATTTTATTTTCTTTTTTTAAAATTTTTTTGGGGGGATCCGCGCACCCAATGCGTACCTTCCTCGATCACTGCGCGGTACCTAGCCGTCATTTTAGGGCTGTTGCATAGGATCCGTGTGGGATATGCGAGGAGTACGTATTTTCATGCGCGATTACTATGCGACCGATACCTCGACTCCATCCGCATACGCAAGATATACGTATTACTTAACGTGACGCTCCCGCGCTTCTGCGTGACATCATATACGTGTTCGACGCGGTGGGTGCGGGAATTCCACAAAATTTCTTAATGTTTTAAATGATATATATATGTATTTAATACACATATTAGGCAAGACATTATCTAAGCTAATCATAACAATAATATACTTTTGGTTTTAATAAACGTATATTACTTTTTAATGCGATTTCGCGAAGTCGCGTTGGGTGCGTGCTGCCTGTGTGCACAGTGCGCGGACCCCATGTGACCTGAAAAAAAAGGATTTGATTGCTTCATAACATTTCCCATTGTAACTATTGAAGGACCCCACCCATTTCCATCATTCTTCTTTGAGCTTCTTTGGAGGAACATCTTACACCTTAGAACTAGAAGAACTTTTTGGGGGAGATTTCCACAGCTGCAATTTTTCAGTATCTGAAGACAACGGCTTCTGGACAGCAGCCACCATCAGATTCAGACCATTCGTCAGATGAGGGATTTGTTGTGGAACCTGCCTTCCCAAAAAGATACACCTCTGTGGTGTGGACATTTTTTTCCTTCCCAGAAAGACAAAATAAAACAAATTCCACTAAAGTAACTTGTAAAATATGTTAAAGAGTGCTTTCCAGAGGTGATCCATCGAAAAAATACTCTTGTGGGAATGCGAGTATGAAAAAACATCTGAAGACTCTGCATCCCGTGAACCTGGCCAAGGAGGAATGCAGAAGATTCCGGGAGCAGCCTCCGCCAGCAGTGGCAAGCACTTCTGCGGCATCACCATCGACCACTCACCCGGACATACGTCCAGAATTTGGAAAACTGAAAATTAGTTGCATTACATGCAACAAACTGCTCTGTTATGGAGAGCAGTCAATTGAACTTATCTGCCGAGCGCAGCAAAATCACAAATGCTAAACTTGTGTTTATTTTTTATGCAGAAGTTGACTGTTTTCTTCCTCCTGTTGTCTTTTTTTCTTTTCCAAAAAGTACAAAACAATAAAAAACAAAAAAGAAGAAAAAAAAAGTTCTTTTCAGAACTAACTTCTCTGTTTAAAAAAGAGCTATATTTGTATGATTGTGTGTGAAAGTTTGGTTGGATGTATGCGTAGTGTATAATTGACTGAAAGAATGTATTAGTAGTATATGATGAATGTATAAGTGCAGAACTATAAGGAAGTGCTGCAGCATGACACTATAACCTCTTTATCTGCAGTGTGCTGTGGTACTTCCGAAGCACAGGGATACAACATATGTCCATAAATATGTTGCAAGTCTATGCTTCCCTCTGCACTGCTGCTTAAACTGCAGCCATGTGGTGACACAGGCACCCTTGCACCATGGTGCAAGGATATCTGTGTCGTGTTGAGTTTGTTTTTCTGTAGGAAGGCACACCTTCCTGCACAAAAACAATGACAGAAGGCATTTTTCTCCTTCAATGTATGCTGTGCATTGTAGCATATATTGAAAGTGAAAAAATGAGGAGAAATGAAAACAATTCTCCTTGTTGTGCCTTGCTACACCAATTGGAGGATGGTGCAGCATTCACACACATGTCCAGATTTATGATTTCTGATAAATCTGGAGATGTGTCTTGTTCTATGAGTGTTCTGTGCAAAGACGCACAGCAACACGTAGAGAACTCCCTTTCAACGCAAACTGGTGTGTATGATGAGGTCGTATTTACACGGAGAAGAAAAGGTAGACAGAGTGCCTTTTGCTCTCCTTGTAAATATGATAGACTGTCTTGCGCTATAACTATGTTACAAAGAGTGACATATTTCTGTTGGAAAATTGCTTGCGAATGATAGGAGGTAAGCACAGAGTTTTGTCTCCAAAGATGTTCAAAGAAGAATGATTGAAATAATTGCGGTCCTTCAATAGGCACAATGGGAAATATTATGAACCAGTCAAATCTGTATTTTTGCAGGTCACATGATATCCTATGACCGGGAGATTCCAAAACTACATAGGTATAAACAGGGTTTTTTGAAGAGTTTATTCAAACTTTGTAGCTTTTTGCAGATCTGCTTGCATAGTATATAAAGAAATTAACTTGTACTAGGGTTAATGACTAGGCACATTCTTACCTATATGACTTACAAATAGAGTAATTTCAATACTGCAAAGAGAGAAGAAGATAAATGTATAAGTACTTCGTTTTTGGCAAAGTGATAGGACAAGTTTATAGAGTGGTAAAGGGAAGGGATGGGGCATGATGAGACTTGTGCAAACACACTCTGTGATGTGTTTTAAGTTGAGGAATTTAGTTTTTTTTAATCATGAAAGCCCTTGGGCCCTACTAACCCACCATGTCTCTGTATTGAACACCATACAGCTGCATTGCACACAGGTGCTCTGAAACCATGTCCCATTTTATACCTCTCTGCAATGCAAGTCTTTGGCATTTTCTGCACATATCTGGTGGGTTAGTTGGCCCCAGGGACACACAGTATTCAGGTTAACTTTATCCTGTAACATAAAACAACCACAGAGCATCTTTCCACACATATCTACTCTGTCCACCCCCCCCCCCTTCTTCACCAGTGTGCAAACACAGCCCATTGTGCATATTAATACTTAGTTAAACTTACCTTCACAGTAATAGAAACAAAAAATGGTACACATTTTATTCAGTTGTTTCTTATAATTTAAATTCCTGAAAATGTGAAATTTTAGAATTAGTATCTGTGAAAGAGAAGACAAAATACAGCTATAATATATAATATTATATTTTTTACAACTCAACTTAATTTTAACATTTTATAAATAATTTTCTTTGCCTTTTTTGCTGTTCTCAGAATATATTGAATTTCACTAGAAACAGTGATTTCAATCGTACTCATCACATAACAGCGGGCAAAAAAAACCAATCAATTAGATTGTTTAAAAAAAAAACACAATTACATCTAACATATTTATCATATGCACAAACATTTCTGAATATTCAATAGAAACTACATCTTCAATAACAAACCCTTATAATGCAAATTACCAATATGTAGAATGCTTTCTTCTAAGAGAAATTTCTTATTTGAATATGAAAAACTCAAATAATAATAGGATGAACAATTATTTTTAATTTTCATACACTATAAATAATGTCCTTTAAAAATATCTGGTGACCGAATGTGCAAGAAATACTCCTTAATTGAAATAAATACATTTCCTCTAGACCAAATAGTATTTTTGAAATCCTTTATATTTAAATTGTTCAATAGTAATCGCATTTATACATATCAATAAATTCCTCAAAGCCCAAATTACGTTCCTAAAACTTTGGCTTCAAAAATATTAGGTAGGAATTTGGTAATTCACTTGGCAAACGTTGTTTAAAAACCAGGTGAGCATCATTACAATATGTCCATCCTTTCTGGCATTTTAAATAGGCAGTGTAATGTCCAGATGTTGTAGAAGGACCATCATGGAAAATTATTGCTACTGCTACAAAAGTTCTTCCTGAAATTGATAGTTGACTTGCTACAAAAAATGTTATCAAAGTTTCCAATTTTCTTCCATCAGCTGTACAACGTTGCATCATTAAAATTATATATCGTCCATATGTTTGTATAAATAATGTTGATAACATTTCTGAGTTGCATTGCCTACAGTCCATGTTCTGATTTGCTGCTTTAACTAGTTTATTGAAAGAGACTGATTTACAGTCTGGTACTGTCAAATATATAAATCTTTTAGTGTCTATGTCCATGCTACATGTGAACATACATTTTTCACACTAATGTTCCCCTTTATAACGAAGGCCAAAAAGATTTTCAATTTCTATGCCTTCATTTTCCAAAACGGTAAGCATATACATTAGAAATTCCTGAGCATCTTGTTGGATATTCTGCGTAAATTGTGTAGAACCAGAACATATATCCAAAAGTTTACGAATATCAGAAACGCTTTGCATTTTAGTTTTATCTGTTCTCAATTTTTCATAAACAGAATGCAACAAGGAAGAAAATCTTTTTTCCAGATTCTCCTCAATTTGCTGTTGCAATCTTTCAAGAAAAAAGCAACATTGACCACTACATTAGCATAGCAGTTGATACCAGAAGTATTTTCAAACTGATAACCAACAATCTCTTCTACAGCATCCTTTTTCTTTTTGCTTGCAATCTCAACATTATTATTATTTTTTTCCTTCTCTATAACTTCACTACAGATATTCTCTTATCTTCTTTTTTGACCTACCACACGCTTTTCAAACACAGGATATTGCCCTAAATGGGGAGCATACACTCTTCTTAACCTATTATACTCTTTTACACAGTTTGCATCTGCAGTAATCTTTGACTCATCAAAATCAATCAAAAACAAACCAGATAAACTTCTGACTCGCGATAAAGCAACATATGCCATACCCTCTTTAAACACGGTGCTTCCAATGTTCACCAAAGCACTGTCTACACTTAATCCTTGAGATTTATGAATAGTCACTGCATATGCCAAAGAAAGAGGAAACTGTTTTCTACGTACATACAAATCTTTAACAAGCAAAAAACGAGCAGAACAACGAGCAATTTGTTTCGCTTCTTCAATCTGATCAAATTTAATTTTTAAACATTCAATTCCATCTTTATTCTTATAATTAACAAAATCCACAACTTTTCCCATTACTCCATTCACTAAACCTTTTTCAACATCCAAATTACGACGCAAAATAACCCAACAGTTTACACATACATAAAAATTCTTTTCTAAACCTGCAGTTTTAGAAATAGATTTTTCTAAAGAATCCAACTTTGTTTTCAATTTGTCCGTCAAAATAATAGTGATTCCTTTATGCTCTATTTTATCAATGGCTTCCATTTTTCTTATTTCTTCATTTTCTAGCTTCAAAAGTTCTTCATTGAAAATAGAGCACTCGCGCACTGTTGGCATTAAGCAGATTATAGAATTATTTTCTGCAACTTTTTAATATATTTTTTCTGGAAGTATATTTTAATTTGGAAACAAGTTTGTAAGTAGTCGACTTTGCAAAGCTTGTTTGCCATGTTCTGTCAGAACTCCAATTCTTATATCTTGAAGAATACTTCCATATTCAGCATCATTTGCCTGTCGCATATTTTTCGTGAGTTCTTTGTACTCAAAACATGACCAAATGTTAACATTTCCAACACTTCCCAAGGACTTTTTGGTGTCTTCATGTGCTAGTGTTTTAAATACTGGTTGTCCTTTTACGGGAGTAAGTTGCAGTAGATCTCCAAAAACAATGACATGTTTTCCTCCAAATAACACATGATACTCTGTTTTAAGAATTTGCTGCATTCTTAAATGTACAAAAGCAAGCATTAAGTTTGAGACCATGCTTACCTCATCAATAATCAGAAGTTTCATTTTCTTTAGTACTCTTGAAACTTCTAAACAAGCTTCTCCAGATAGCTTGTGATATTCCAATGTGTTTTCATGCTCCACAGGTAGCATGAGTAAACGATGCAATGTAATTCCTTTAATGTTGTGTGCTGCCAACCCAGTTGGAGCAGTTACAACACAAGACAAATGTGAGTCTGTTGTTTTCTGTAGATAACTGGTGATTACTTTAATTAAGAAACTTTTTCCTGTTCCAGCTTCTCCACTCCCATACATTTGTATAGGTTGAAATGAGGTGCATATGCATTCTTTCTTTCCATGAAGAAGTCCATGGTCAATCTGTTGTCTCACTTGCTGATATATTTCATTCTGTTCAACATTTAGTTGTTCTTCCAAAATTGCTAAGTCCATAATATCTTCTTGAACTTGATGCATTGCTGTTTCCACCTCATTCATGGCGATTGCTGCTTCATTTTCAACAATTGGTTGTCCTAGTGGATCTTGACTCAGTGGAGTAGAGCTTTGACTGTCTTGAGAACTGTCCCTAGCAATCTCAGCTGCAATAGTAGCTTCTTGATCAATTTCATTGTTCAACATTTTCACATAATTTGCAAAAACAGAACATTCTATGGTATCTTTACAAGCATTGAAGGAATCTTCATAGCTGTGAAAATCTCCAAGTAATTCCAATTCTGAACGCTATGGTTTGAACAGTTGCAAAAGTGCTAAATAGTAAAATTCCCTTTGATCAGAAGTGTCACAACTCAGTTTCCTGTGATTAATTAAATTTCCTTTCCTTTGTTTCACCAAACGTCCTTCGGAACCAATAACTGCATATTTTCCATCATTGATGTTTTCTGTAGTATTCTGTTTAAAAGTGTAGTTTTGCAGCACTTCATAGAGACATATGTTCTCAAGATGATGACTTCTATTTGGATAATATGTGTCCAACATATTTTTTTTCAGAATATCTGTACTTTCTGGTTCATTTAATGCTAAATATTCAATTTCTTATACAGATTTAAGAACTCGATTTCGTGTTGCAGCAAGACCTAGAATCCCCCAAATGATTCTTCTAGATTTGGAGTATAAACTTGCAGATGATAACCGATTTGAGCATTCATACGCTCCAATCTCTCAATCTTAACATCTTCAAACTTAAACTGTATAATTTCTTACTTAGACTCTTCTCGTGAGAAATCTCTTCCCACATTTCTTTTAATTTCGTCTTTCCTGATTTTGTAATGTAGGATGTTACATACCGAGCGACAGCAATGGAATTATCTGCTACGTACTGAATATCCATGTTAGCATTCCATATAGAGAGAATAACCGGATTGTAATCATTTATGTATTTTGATTCTTCACATCTTCTCAAATTGTAGGTATTTTTTGTAGACTTTCTAGTGGTAGTATGTCTCACTGCTGACATAAAACTGTTTACTCTTCTTTTTGATATTACAGGACGTGGAAATCCAAAACGACATTTGGTATAAAACTTTTCCTTAGACTTGTACTTTCGTCGACAGTATTTTCCACGTCGATAACTTTGGAATCGTAAGACTTGTTGTCTTAAATTGTTTTCTTCTGTGCTTTTGGGTATGGCACATGTGGCATCAATAAAGACAAAGCAGTATCATCAGAATCAGTTCCGAATTTGGGGGCATCTTTGATCCATATGAGCATATGTATGTGAGGAGCACCTCGAGCTTGATACTCCTTCCTCCAAAAGAAATCCACAACTTCTCCAAGAGGAGGATTCTTTTTATTACAGATAAAAGACATCATAGCTTCAAATCTATGATTGAAATACCTTCATACATTAACCCCTTCGACGCGCATGACGGAACGGTTCCGTCATGCACGTCGGTTGCGCTGTGCGCATGACGGAATCGTTCCGTCATGGCCCCGCCCGCGCACGGAACCTTCAGCGTGGCGCGGAAATCCGCGCTGCGCTGAAGGGGTTAACAGGTTCCAAAGAGCACAATTCTCCAGGTGTCTTGTATTCAATATTTTTATATTCAAATTTGCCTCTCCAAGAAATTCAACTAAATCATCCCAAGCGTATTCAGCACAGCTTAGGCTAAGGAACCACGTAGGAGTTCCTACGTTTCTTAGCATACATTTAAGTTCTCCATGACGACGGTACTAATACTCATTAGTGCCACGCTGACATGCCATCAGATTAATCAGCTGACATTCTAAATGATCATCTCTCTGATGTACTTTATCAATAAATTCCTTCGCAGAAACATTTTGAAAATGCACTCCTGTTTTCAATATGTGATTCACTGCATATGAAAGTCCAGACAAGTCACTCTCAAACAAAAGATGAAATATATATGGGATACATTGTCGAAATCTTGGATCTTCTGCATACAATCTTGTTGTGCGATATTCAGATGCAGGAATCTGCACAGGTCGTTCATCATATCATCCACCTTTTCCTGTTAGGAACAACTGCGGAAAACAACGAGCTTCCAAACTTTCTTCCCATACACTCATGGTACTTCCCTTTGCTTTTTTCATTTGGAATAACTCAATAGTATTCCCCATCACTTCTTTGGAATGAAGTGGATGTACACTGTCATGTTCATAGATTTATTCACATCTGGACATGTCCACTTTTTCAATTTGTCCACTTGACGTTTCAGTATCTTCTGCTAAATCTATTTCTTCTTCTCCTACATACACATTTCTATAGTACTCATTATTTTTTATCAGATACAATGCTGCCTTTTGCACTTTTCTAACATCCACTAACTCTTGCCAGATTTTCTTATTCTTAGTAGGAACACCATTAACTAGAATAACTAGTGGTTCCTTTTCTACATTCTCTACACCAATAGTTTAAATATTTTTCTTTAAATCTAGCGGTAAATACACAACTCTTCCTTTTAATCCTCTCTAAAAATCTGAAGGAGGCAATTTACCTGTTTTAGGCTCCATACGAACGATAGCCTGAAACGGGTGCAAACATTGAATGAGAATAGACTCATACGTATTTAAATCTATCAGTTCTGGAGGAATAGCAACCAACTCTAGATTATTATGAACAGCTCTAGCGGGCATTTTATTCTCATCTAATTTGTTATAACAATATTTGCAAATACGCTGGTCAGAACCCAAATCAAAACAATTCTCTACCAACAAATAAGTTGCAAATTCCTTCCACTTATCATTATTTTCTGTTTCACTTTTTAAATACAGATCAACAGTCCTAGTCTGATTTTTATAGTGAGTTCGCCGGCAACAAATACAAGAATTATTTGGCCTTTCACCTGAAATCACCTTAAACTTTGTAATTTGATCTTCAATATTTTTTGTACTACTATGTTCAATATTCTCTTCAACATTTTCTTCTATTAATGTATCAGTTTCTGCACTCTCTTGTTCAGGACCAAAGTAACAAAACTCAATTTCATCACAAGCCTTCTTCACATCTGATACTGATCCACGCAAAAGAGCACTATTCAACTCATTTAACATTAGTGCTGGACTTTTTGCATAATACAATCTTCTGACTAATTTTCGCATTCGAGTATGGTGTTCTGCTAACATCCTGAAATGGTGAAAAACACTTTGGCATACTTTCCTAGAAAGACAAGCCAGAGAATGACCTTGCAAACCAGTACTTTTTCTCTCTCTGCAAGGGTCTAGTCCTTGCAATATCTTAATCTTTTGTTTAACAGATTTTTTACTATATGCTCGTAAGAAATTGCGTAAAATATCAATAGATTCTTGTTGTACACTACAAATACTACTGCAATCCCAAGTGTACACTGGGGCTTTAGGACGTCTGCCTAGAACTTCATCAGCTATCACTTCTTCTGCATTTCTGGGAACCATTTTATCTTTCTCAATTGGACAACCATTTCTAACCTCATAAGCTCGACCACTGGTATCAACTGCATGCAACAAATCATTGGTCTGTAAATAACTGTCTTCATTAAAAAAAGGCTCAGAACTTGAACTGTGTTTCCATTCACCCCAAAAAACATCACAAAAATTAGTTCTGTTAATTACTCTTTTACTCTTACTTTTGGCCTTCATTAAATGGATTGGTTTATCTAGTGATCGAATTCTGTTTAAAACTAAAATAAATAGTTTCCTTTTTACTGGAAAAGCCTTTTCAACAATGGATTCAATATGCTTCTTCTTTTTATAAAATTGTGCTCGTTTTCTATATTTTTTCACATCTTTCAGCAAATTAAGAACCACTCTTTTGTAAAAAATAAATTACGGATTTCTTTGTACTGATTTTGCCTTCTTTTACCATACTTTGAATCTTTTGCATGTAAATTATCTTTTTTTCTTTTCCTGTTATTGATTTTCTTTTGTCTAGTCGAATCATTGTCAATAGTTTGCACATTCTGCACACTGTTTGTGGGCTTTGAACGTTTTTTAATGAATTCCTTGGTTGTCTTTCCAGAAGACTTCTTCTTTTTAGCCACATGATGTTGGTCATCCACTACTTGTTTTTCCTTTTTCTGTCCTTTTCTCTTTATTGATTTTTCAGGCATCATAACTTTATTTTAATGATGATAAACAATATCTGTAAAAAGTAAACATAAATAAATGTAATTTAATACATTTATAAATTATACTCTTCAATTATTATACAAACACATTCTATATAAAAACCATTTAACCACTTTGTTTTCTATTCACTAATTGAAATTGTAATACAAGGTGTATGAATGAATGAATGAATGAAATTACATATGTATAGCGCTTAGCTACCCTGAGGCCTCCTCGCGCTTGCGGAGCGGAGAGAACTAAGGAGAGAGAGATTCACGCTAGTGTGCTGAGAGAAAGAGGTGTGTTTTAAGCAGTTTCCGGAAGATCGACAGATCAGGTTCTCCTCGGAGGGTGGGGGGGGCGGGCATTCCAAAGGTTAGAGGCATTCAGAGAGAACAAGCGTCCACCCCACCTAGATCTTTGGACTTTCAGGGGCGTGGCAAGAAAAGCAGAACTGGAGCGAAGAGTCCTGGGGGGTTGATAGGGGGTGACCAAGGACTGAATAATGTGAGAGCCGGTTTTCCAAATAGCTTTGTGGGCTAAGCACATAGCTTTGAAATGGATCCTTGCTCGGATGGGCAGCCAGTGGAGATTCCTTAAAGCAGGCTTTGCTGTTTGTATACGGGGAATCTGGAGCAATTGGCGCGCCGCACAGTTTTGGATTACTTGAAGTCTATGGAGAGTAGACTGAGGGGCACCCAGATATAGTGCGTTCCCGTAATCCAGGGGGACAGTATCAGGGCCTGTACCATAATTCTCCTAGCCTGAAAAGGGAGCAGGGGAAGAATTTTCCTGAGCATCCGCATCAGGCCAAAGCAAGTAGCAGAGAGCTTGGTGGCCTGATGGTTGAAGCAGAGGGAGCTGTCGAGCCATATGCCAAGGCTTTTGATCTGTTCCTTAGGGATGGGCATGGGGCCAAGACAAGTCGGCCAGATGAGTGACAAGGTGGGGGATGGAATTTTACCCAAGAACATAAGTTCGGTCTTGTCCCCATTTAGTTTGAGATGGGAACGGTTCATCCATTGGGCTACCGCCTCTAGGCAGGAACCTAGAGCGCAGGATGAGCCCTCAGGTTGGTTTAGTGCCACCAACAGTTGGGTGTCGTCTGCGTAGGTAATGATTTTTATGCTGAATGGGAGGACTATCTCAGCTAATGGGGCCATATAGGAATTAAAAAGCGTGGGGCTCAGGGACAAACCCTGCGGAACCCACAGCTGAGTGGCCATTGATTGGATGTGATAGTTGGCCATATTAGAACGATCGAGGTTGGATTGTTTTAGGAGGGCTCTGACCTGAGCACATTTCCAAGCCCGAGGCACTATGCCGGAGGTGATGGAGGAGTTTAATACGTCTAGGATGACTGGGCCAATAGTATTGTAAACAAGTGAGAGGTGTTGTGGAGGGGCGGCGTCCGTTGGAGAACCAGAAGTTACCCTGGATAGAAGACTGTCCAGGGATTTTGCGTCGAGTAGAGGGAATTCTCCTAGAAAGCTCTTTGTTTTGGCTCCAGTGCTAGGAACGGTAGGCTCAGGCACATAAGGGGAAAAAGGCAAACATATCAACTGAATTTTATGATGGAAATATTCAGCTAGATCATTGCAGTGCTGTGGGGCTTCCGCCTCTTTGGGGGGTTCCTGCGGTAGGGAGGACAGAGATTTGGCAATTCGAAAAATCTCTTTAGGAACGTTGGCGGCTGCATTGATCTTTTCCTCATAGAAGTTTATTTGTGCCATTTAGATCTCTGCTTTATAGGTCCTTATTGCTTCTCTATAATCAATTTTCCTATCTTCCTCATAATTCTGTCTCCATCTCCTTTCCAGTTGTCTGCAGGACTGTTTGAGTTTCCTTAATTTAGGAGTAAACCATGGAGCAGATTTTTCCTTGATTCTTTTGTGGGATGGTTTTTTTGGCAGGAGCGTATCCAGTGAGTTAAGGATCCATGAGTTGAAATTATTATTTGCCAACTCAGGGTTAGGGTCGTAGTGAGGTCTAGTGGCATTAAGGACATTGGACCATTGGCTAGCAGAGAGATTCGACCATTTCCTCTCAAGAGTCAAAGTGATCTTCTGAGGGGGGTTAGGGACCCAGGTCTCCCAGATTAGGGGAACTAGCGAATGGTCGGTCCAAGGGAGGGGGATAGGAGCTCCAACCGATAGCTTCTGATCATTGCTAAACACTGGGTCAAGGAGATGGCCTTTATCATGAGTCGGGGCTAAGCCTTTCTGTTTGATTTGAAGAGCAGATAGGCAGGTTGATAACTCAATGGCCAGTTGGTTGGAGGGATCATCCAGATGGATGTTGAGGTCACCGAGAATTGTGAAGTTTGCTGAGGTCAGAGCTTGATCTGCCACAAATATGGGGAGAGAATTGAGAAATTGGCCAATGGGTCCTGGGGGACGGTAAAGTAAAAGACCTGAGAAGGTGCAGGTCGGTGAGATTTCTAGAGAGAAATGCATGCTTTTGCAATCAAGTGGGCCATCAAAAGAGGACCGGCAGCTAAGATTGTCTTTATATATTATAGCTAGTCCCCCACCAGGTTTCCGTCAGGAATAAGACGTCTGGTTTAAGGTCATCTAACAAAAGTTGAAGTTCCGTAGAATGTCTAGGGAGGGAACGACAGTTAAGGAGGAACAGTTTCAAGGGAGGGCCAGGTGTGGGAGCATCCTTCCAGCATGGCTGAAGTTTATAGCTACAAAAGGAGCAGCCGGAGGGATTGTTGGCGATTTTCATAGAATGTAAGCAGTTAATTCCGGTGGCTCCACTCAGAGCCGTGAGTGACTGGGCACTGTAGCAGAGAATATTATGAGAGCTGCCAGGGGTTGTGGCCCTAGGTCCCGGCAGGGCGCGGATGGGCGCAGACGGGTTAGCCTATGGCGCGCCATTGGCGCGCCACAGGCGCGTCCGCTGCGCAAAGGAATCTGCATCCGGTTAAGTAGCCAGGCAGCGCGAAGGCTAGAGAGCTACCTGTACCGGAAGTGACCCGCCCTGGGAGTGTCTCCGAGCAGCCCTCCGCTCAACGGCACTTGCCGAGTCGGACCGGGGCTAAGGAGCACTCAGTGATGGAAGATTAGGCCGGTAAGTGTGCAAAATAGCAAGTGGCACTTAGGCAGCAGCGTGTGAAGAAGGTTATAACAATAAGATGTGGGCACAACACAAATGCTAAAACGATAAAAACAGGAGCTTTAGGCAGCTAGCGGCATTACCTCTCGATCAATTTCTGCGCGCGTCCGCTGCGCGAAGAAATCTGCATCCGGTTAAGTAGCCAGGCAGCGCGAAGGCTAGAGCGCTACCTGTACCGGAAGTGACCCGCCCTGGGAGTGTCTCCGAGCAGCCCTCCGCTCAACGGCACTTGCCGAGTCGGACCGGGGCTAAGGAGCACTCAGTGATGGAAGATTAGGCTGGTAAGTGTGCAAAATAGCAAGTGGCACTTAGGCAGCAGCGTATGAAGAAGGTTATAACAATAAAATGTGGGCACAACACAAATGCTAAAACGATAAAGACAGGAGCTTTAGGCAGCTAGCGGCATTACCTCTCGATCAGGCTCTGCGCGCGTCCGCTGCGCGAAGGAATCTGCATCCGGTTAAGTAGCCAGGCAGCGCGAAGGCTAGAGCGCTACCTGTACCGGAAGTGACCCACCCTGGGAGTATCGCCGAGCAGCCCTCCGCTCAACGGCACTTGCCGAGTTGAATCGGGGCTAAGGAGCACTCAGTGATGGAAAATTAGGCCGGTAAGTGTGCAAAATAGCAAGTGGCACTTAGGCAGCAGCGTGTGAAGAAGGTTATAACAATAAGATGTGGGCACAACACAAATGCTAAAACGATAAAAACAGGAGCTTTAGGCAGCTAGCGGCATTACCTCTCGATCAGGCTCTGCGCGCGTCCGCTACGCGAAGAATTCTGCATCTGGTTAAGTAGCCAGGCAGCGCAGTATACATAACTAAATAGGTGATTACAGGTCAGCATGTGTAATGGATGAAGGTTTCTACCAGCGTTTGTGTTATGCCCTGGGACATTATATGAGTACTTACTCACTGACTGAATGATTACAGTCCTGCAAGGAGAATGCCTGAGAGAATGTATAAGTGTTTGGGTGTTGGCACAGTGAATGGATTAGTACATGGTGCCGAATGGGTCACTGGAGGTGTGCATGGGGAGTGACAGGGTGTTTATTGGAGTATATAGATACTGACTGGGGAATTGAAACTGTGAAAGACAAGTGTGTAGGTGGTTAGAGGACTGCATGCATAGGGGATAGGCATTTGAAGCAGTCCATCTGCAAAGGCCTGGCTCATTGCATGAGAACTTGGATACTGACTGAATGATTAGAGTAGTGCAAGGAAAGTGCTTGAGTGAATGTATAATTTGTTGGGTTTTGACACAGTGAATGGATTAGTACATGGTGCTGAATGAGTCACTCGAGGAGTGCAAAGAGAGTGACAGGGTATTTATTGGAGTGTATAGATACTGACTGGGGAATTGAAGGTGTAAAAGACAAGTGTGTAGGTGGTTAGAGGTCTGCATGCATAGTGGATAGACGTTTGAAGCAGTCCATGTGCAAAGGCCTGTCTCACTCCATGACTACTTGGGTACTGAGTGAATGATTAGAGTAGTGCAAGGAGAGTGCCTCGGTGAATTTATAAGTGGTTGGGTTTTGGCAGAGTGAATGGATTAGTACATGGTGCTGAATGGGTCACTGGAGGAGTGTAAGGGGAGTGACAGGGTGTTTATTGGAGTGTATAGATACTGACTGGAGAATTGAAGATGTGAAAGACAAGTGTGTAAGTGGTTACAGGACTGCATGCATAGTGGATAGACGTTTGAAGTAGTCCATGTGCTAAGGCCTGGGTCACTGCATGAGAACCTGGGTACTGACTGAATCATTAGAGTACTGCAAGGAAAATGCCTGGATGAATCTTTTAAGGGTTTGGGTTTTGGCGCAGTGAATAGATTAGTACATGGTGCTGAATGGGTCACTAGAAGAGTACAAGGGGAGTGACAGGTTATTTGCTGGAAGTGTATGGATACTGACTGGTCATTTGAAGGTGTGAAAGACAATTGTGTAGGTGGTTAGAGGCCTGCATGCATAGTGGATAGGCGTTTGAATCAATCCATGTGCTAAGTCCTGGCTCACTGCATGAGTACTAGGGTACTGACTGAATGATTAGAGTATTGCAAGGAGAGTGCCTGGGTGAATTTATAAGTATTTGGGTTTTGGCGCAGTGAATGGATTACTACATGGTGCTGAATGGGTCACTGGAGGAGTGTAAGGGGAGTGACACGGTGTTTGCGGGAACTGTATGAATACTGACTGGGGTATTGAAGGTGTGAAAGACAAGTGTGTAGGTGGTTAGAGGCCTGCAAGCATAGTGGATAGGCATTTGAAGCAGTCCTTGTGCAAAGGCCTGGCTCACTGCATGAGTACTTGGGCACTGAGTGAATGATTAGAGTAGGGCAAGGAGAGTGCCTCGATGAATTTATAAGTGTTTGGGTTTTGGCGCAGTGAATGGATTACTACATGGTGCTGAATGGGTCACTGGAAGAGTGTAAGGGGAGTGACAGGGTGTTTATTGGAGTGTATAGATACTGACTGGGGGAATTGAAGGTGTGAAAGACACGTGTGTAGGTGGTTAGAGGCCTGCATGCATAGTGGATAGGCGTTTGAAGCAGTCCATGTGTTAAGGCCTAACTCACTGCATGAGTACTTGGTACTGACTAAATCATTAGAGTACTGCAAGGAGAGTGCCTGGGTGTATCTTTTAAGTGTTTGGTTTTTGGCGCAGTGAATGGATTAGTACATGGTGCTGGATGAGTCACTGGAGGTGTGCAAGGGGAGTGACAGGGTGTTTATTGGAGTATATAGATACTGACTGAGCAATTGAAGGTGTGAAAGACAATTGTGTAGGTGGTTAGAGGCCTGCATGCATAGTGGATAGGCGTTTAAATCAATCCATATGCTAAAGCCTGGCTCACTGCATGAGTATTTGGGTACTGACTGATTAGAGTATTGCAAGAAGAGTACCTGGGTGACTTTATAAGTGTTTGGGTTTTGGTGCAGTGAATGGATTATTACATGGTGCTGAATGGGTCACTGGAGGAGTGTAAGGGGAGTGACACAGTGTTAGCGGGAACTGTATGAATACTGACTGGGTTATTGAAGGTGTGAAAGACAAGTGTATAGGTGGTTAGAGGCCTGCATGCATAGTAGATAGGCATTTGAAGCAGTCTTTGTGCAAAGGCCTGGCTCACTGCATGAGTTCTTGGATACATGGTGCTGAATGGGTCAGTGAAGGAGTACAAGTGGAGTAACAGGGTGTTTGCCGGAGTGTATAGATACTGACTGGGGAATTGAAGGTGTAAAAGACAAGTGTGTAGGTGGTTAGAGAACTGCATGCATAGTGGATAGGCGTTTGAATCAATCCATGTGCTAAGGCCTGGCTCACTGCATGAATACTTGGGTACTGACTGAATGAGTACTGCAAGGAGAGTGCCTGTGTTAATTTATAAGTGTTTGGGTTTTGATGCAGTGAATGGATTAGTACATGGTGCTAAATGAGTCACTGGAGGAGTGTAAGGGGAGTGACAGGGTGTTTTCTGGAAGTGTATGGATACTGACTGGGGAATTGAAGGTGTGAAAGATAAGTGTGTAGGTGGTTAGAGGCCTGCATGCATAGTGGATAGGCGTTTGAAGCAGTCCATGTGTTAAGACCTAACTCACTGCATGAGTACCTGGGTACTGACTAAATCATTAGAGTACTACAAGGAGAGTGACTGGGTGTATCTTTTAAGTGTTTGGTTTTTGGCGCAGTGAATGGATTAGTACATGGTGCTGAATGGGTCAGTGAAGGAGTACAAGTGGAGTAACAGGGTGTTTGCCGGAGTGTATAGATACTGACTGGGGAATTGAAGGTGTGAAAGACAAGTGTGTATGTGGTTAGAGAACTGCATGCATAGTGGATAGGCGTTTGAATCAATCCATGTGCTAAGGCCTGGCTCACTGCATGAGTACTTGGGTACTGACTGAATGATTAGAGTTTTTTAACCAGGTATGTGTATGCAAAGACATGAAGTACCCAAAACCTTCTCTCAGAATGGTCCCTAAATGCATACAGACTCTCAGTGTGATTCTAGACAACAAACACTATCCCTTGAATATTGCCAAAACACATTTTCTTGTCTGGAATGGGTAAACGGAGTACATACAATCCACATATTTTAATACTGCACAATATTGTAGAACCCTGACTCATTTTACAAATACATAAGCAATGACTGGTTTCTAATTCTACCAAAGTGTGAGAACAGGATAGGTTTTTAAGCAGTTATGTGTCTGCAAAAACATGAACTGCCCAAATCCGTCTCTCAGAACAGTTCCTAAATGCACACAGACTCGCAGTGTGATTCTAGAAAACAAACAGCATCCCTTGGATTTTACAAAAACACATTTAATATTCTTGAAGAGATAATGTGACTGCACACATTCCACATATTTTACTACTGCAAATTAGTGTATAAGCCTGACTCATTTTGCAAACACATAAACAATAAATGGTTTCTATTTCTACCAAAACATAAGCACAGCATAGGTTTTTAAGCAGTTATGTGTCTGCAAACAAATGAAATATCCAAATGCTTCTCTCAGAATGATTCACAAATGCACACAGACTCACAGTGTGATTCTAGACAAACAAAACTATCCCTTGCTCTTTACCAAAACACATTTACTAGTCTACAACGTGTAAGATACGTGCATACATTCCACGTATTTTAGCACTGCATTTTAGTGTTGAAGCCTGCCTCATTTTGAAAATACATAAACATTAACTGGTTTCTAATTCTACCAAAACGTGAGAACAGGATAGGTTTTTAAGCACTTATCTGTCGGCAAAAACATGAAATACCCAAATCCTTCTCTCACAATGGTTCCCAAATACACACAGACTTACAGTGTGATTCTAGACAAGAAAAACGATTCTAGACAAGAAAAACTTCTCCCTGGACTTTTAGCAGGAGAAACACATTACTCTTATTAAAAACAAAATGCACCACATACATCCCCTCACAAATTAATAACTCACCTTTCAAATAGTTTTGTAGATTAAGAAGTATGTCAGTCAAACACCAGATTTTCTTATACAGAATCTCTGTATTGTACTGCTTTCAGGAAAACCAAAGAGTGGCAAAGTTTCCCTCTCATTCTGCACACATATACATGTAAATATCAAATCACATTGCTTCCCACATTAATTCAAAAGCAAACACACATTTCTATTGGTTACACATTTCAACCCTTTCCAATTGACATAAGTTTGAACCCTACGCCCAATGTGCCTTCTGCCTGTTACCATAGTAACAGTTCATGGAACACACAACTGAGCACACAGGTCACAAGTTCAGCACACAGTGTTGCTAATCAAAACAGCAAGTGTGCTTGACTTTTCACTACACCAGCTTATCCTATATGATGTTCTTTTCAAACAGTTTTTGTTAACCAATAAGAAACATGCTTTTAAAATAGAGAAACATGCACTCTAGTTTTCAGACTAGAATGTTCTCAAACAGCCAATCAATTCTTTTCTTTTTACAAAACTGTATCTTATCCACCATTTTAGGAAAATATTAGTTTTCAAACTGCCATTTCATTTACAGAGACCATCTGAGTGCATCCGGACCTCCTTTCAAGATGCTTAGAGTGTGGATTGTGGGACACAGCTATATTTTCTGGAGCCAAAGGTATGCAGAAAACAAAGGCATTGACAAAGATCTAGCTTTGACAAATGTAGACATCAAATGGATTGAACAGAGACGGTTAAAGTGGCACCAATTGATGCCATTGGTTAAATCCTTTTTACATCTCCAACACCCTGACCTCATAATTATGCCCTGTGGCGGCAATGACCTAGGCCCTTTGACTGGGGTAGGTCTGGAAATGCTTATCAAGGACACCTTTGCAGAATTGATGTCACTTTTCCCCCAAACTGCCTTTGTCTATTCTAACATATGCCAAAGGCAGAAATGGAACTGGTCCAATCAATTTTGTCCACAGATTGAGAAAGCTAAGAAACCTGTCAATAAATCTGTTTCTGCTTATCTCAGAGATTATAGAAAGGGGTCCCTTTACAACAACAATCTGCGTTTTAATATGCAAGGCATCTATAGGAGAGATGGTGTACATTTTACTGATGAGGGTAACAGAGTCTTCCTCAACAACTTTAGACTCTGTATAGGTACTTACTTATAAGTACCAAAATCTCTCAATGAACACAACGGCTCTTTTTAGAGCCACTCAAGTTCGAAACACATAAGCTTGATGTTTATCTTAAAAATATTTCTTCTTTTTTTTTTTGCTTGGAGTCGCGCACCCGACGCGTTAGGAGCCGCGCATCCTACGCGAGAGGAATCGTGCACCCAACGCGTACACACCAGGGCTGCAAGCGAAATCGTGCACCCAACATGATAGGAGTCGTGCACCCAACGTGTGCACACCAGGGGGCCGCGCTGAGTGCCGCGCTGGATGCGCGACTCCTAATTTTACCATAAAAAAAAGATTAGCACCTATGACTAATTTCTATTCTCCCCGGGGACCCCATCCCCCGGGGCCAAAATACAACGTTGGAGACCGTGGGGGGAGCCCCAATGCCCCCACGGTCTCAGCCGGCTCGACGCGTCCTTCGGGAGCCGGCATTGCTTTTCCACACGGGGAGCTGCTAACATGCAGCTCCCCGTGTGGAAGAGCAATATGGTTTGCATTTTGAAAGAGACAGCAGGTTTCCTGCTCTCTCTTTCAAAATCCAAACCAAGCTTGCTATGACAGGGCGGGAGCCTCGGCTCACGCCCTGCCATAGCAAACAGCAGTGTCCCGGGAGCCCCAAGACTCTGATGGAGCCGGCCCTGGGGGACCTATCCCCTACTGCGAATGTTGTCAGGGCTGGCCCTAAATCGAAGTGACCAGGACAGTGCGCTGTGCGGAAAGAAAATGTGGTGTTTGTTGTGTGTGGGGGGGGGGGGGGCGTTGCAGTGTGACGTCAGGACGTGTGAGAAAGATGGGTGCCGGGCAGGGTGTCAATGGAGTGCTAACAATTACACTGAAATACATTAAGAGCTGATTGCAAAGACTTCAACAGGACCTCATTGAGACCAAGTGGGATGAACGAGCTACCTGTTTGCATGACATTAAGTCAGGCAGCTCCCTGCTGCACCCCCTTAGAAAATTGGCACCCTGGGCCTGGACCCAGCTCGCCCATGCCACAGACCCTGAATGTTGTGTAGAATGCTCATCTCTTCCCGGGACCATATGAGATGCCTCTGTGTTTCTTGGCGTAGAACCCTAATATTTGTGTTCCCGATCTACAGCCACCTTTCACAGGTCGGTGCTGCACAGTGTTAGGAATGGTGTGCTTAGCTTCCGTGTTCTGTGCATAGCACGAAATGGGGACAAGGAGATTAAACTGTAAATGTAATCGCAATCTTTTTATGTAGTGCTGTAACCAATGAGTGTTACTATCGCCCTCCAATTCAATTCAATGAAGGTGTGCGTCCGGACCTCTAAGGAGTGGAAGGCTGGGCTGGTCTAGCGGAACCCAACTCGACGGATGTTAGTGACGAGCGGTAAACTCCCCGAGCCATCTTGTCTGTCTGACCCACAAGCAGAGGCTCGAGGCGAGGATACGGTGACTGCGGGCACTGCCAGTCACCCAGCAGGCACGCCAGGGAGCCCCTGCCACGGGCGTGCGGAAGGCACGCGCGGTGCACGCTCCACTCCCTCCCACTGCATGTCACACACCCGCCCCCTTCAACGATCCTCAGATCGTTACTGGCTGCATAGTCAATAACACTCAATAAGACTGTATTATCAAGATCGCCATCTTGGCTTCGAACAAATACAAGTTAAGCGTGTTTGGGGGCACTACGTCACAATACTTTTCTCTTTAACAGAGCAGAGATTTAAAAGCGTCTTCCAACGGCCTCTCTCTGTCTCTCATGCTGGTTGCAATCCCTTCCTTGAGGGCTGTGGAGCTGGGGCTGCATGGTGGTCTCGAAGAGTGATGCCTCCGCCGTGTGTGCTCATTCATTGCAGAGTTATGACCCGAAGAAATCCTGAGCTGTAGAGAAGACACGTTCCTATCAGTGCTTAAATTATTATTATTCGTATTATTATCAATATTAGTAGTAAAAGTAATAATAAATCAACAGGCAGTACCACCGCACCTCCCACCATTTACCGACCCTTCTAGCTCTGTGAAATGCCAATTCCAGCACAACCCGCATCACACAGATACAAGCGCGCTATTTGGGACTGTGTCACAAATGTTCCAGACACCTCTACTTGTCCCAACTCCTACTTACACAAATGCCCCACCTACAGAAGATATAGTGGTCCAGCCTCCTCTCACATCGCCTCCTGGTACAGCTGGAATGACCTGCACTACACACAAGAGCCTCCTGCCCGTCCCTTGAACTCCAGAAGAAGATGAACACCTGGCTTTCGGAGTAATCCCACTAGGCCTAGGTCTGGCTAGAGGCACACCTGCTCAGTGCCAGGACCCTCCCAATGGTGAAAGTGCACTCTTCAAATCTGCAGAGCATAACACCTTGAATGGTAAGAGTGGACTAGACACGCCAGTTTGTCCTGGTTTTTAAAGTGTATAGAATTGTGAAACACTCCATTTGACTTAAATTGACAGACAGTGCCACCACGTGGTTGACTTTCATAATTAAGTGCACTGACTAGAAATAAGTGGGAGTGCCGAACAGTGACAAGCACAGGCGCAAATCAAGCACCGATTCCATAAGCAGTCCCCGCCCCCCGTGGGCTCAATATCGAATCACGGTCGAAGACTGAGGCAGCGCAGAGTCTGGCCGTGGCTCGTGTGACGTATCCCCTGTTAGAGCCTGCAGTAATTCAAGGCTCGCAATGGAGTTCTTTTACTGGTACCCTGGCTGCTGTACGATCCCTGTCCAAGGTCCTGAAACCGGTAGCACGGATGGTCTCGGTCAGCGCACTCCCCACTGGATGTCCGACCTGCCGCCGCCTGCCTGTGACATCGAGGGTGTGTTTTACGGCACCGCAAAGTGTATCTTGACTTATTTACCTTTCGTATTCTTGATGTTTATTGTAAGTGGACGTAAGCTCACGCTTACGGCTTACAAATATATAGTTTCCAAAAGCCACTATCCAAAGCGTGTGAAATATTCCATGGCTGCTGATAGATAGTGTCAGCTCCGCGCATGCGCGCCATCTTGAGAAAATAAGTGTGAAGGAACTATATATATGTCGATTCCATTTCATACACCTTTCAAGAGGAGAATACCGCCTAGCAATACCGAGACGTCTCTGACGTAACTCTGGTGACTTGCTTAAATGCTTCCATGAAGAGATGACAGTTACCCCTGCTGTCATCGAATCGCTCGGCACCAGTGTGCACACCATATAAAAGAACGTGCAGCTCCCAAAATACGTGTGCAGGTGGCTCGTGCTGGTAGGTTTTACTGCAAGTGTTGTGCCCTTGCAAACCTCTGTTTTTCGGTAATAAAGCGTTTAATTTATGTTCTGTCTCGTGGCAGTGAAACGATTGCCCTGTTCATTGGCTGTTTTTTTCTCGGTCTCTCTTTGTGGTTTGGTAGCGTCTGATTTGTGTGGTAACATTCAACACCCACTCTCTTCATTCAAAACGGAAACTGAACAATACAGTGTGAAGACGTTCCAGGCAAAATATATCGACCCTAGCGGTTCCGTTCAACAGTGGGCACTACTAGAAACCAACATATAATCAGTTGTAAAACAGCAACAAGTGTCTAGCTGCGTGCACTGTAGACTAGCCCCGTGTAGTAGCGGGCGGCAGTCTCGTCTCTATGAAGCCGCAGAAAAGCTTCACCGGTTAGACTGAGTTTACCGACGTTTTCTTTTAGGCTCTGCTGCCCTCTGTTGGAAAGTACCGCGCGTTACATTTCCAGTTTTTAGTGACAAAGGAATCCTAAAAAAAAAACAGAACAGAGGATACAGAAAAGATAGTGATGCAAATGGCGTTTTAGCATATCTCACTTTCCCGCGCATGCCGCTCGCTCTATTTTCAAAGCCATTATTTCCTGGATCCAACACAGAGATGTTAAAATATTGACAAAGTTAGACAACACACTCCTAAGTGCGTCTGCTCACGTCAGGTGTGAAGGCAGGCACATAAAAAAAGGTGACGGCTCGATTAACATGGAAATGGGCAATCACTCGCCAAGTCCCTGGTGGGCGCCAACGTGGCGATGATGCGCTTTTAGAGGTGGGCTGCTCTCTCAGCGCTAATGCTGGTGGAGGGGGCTGTGCACACTCTCACTCTCTTCACTTTCCGGGGTGCCTCTCCGAGATCGGAACTCGTGATCGGCCTCTAGAGCCCCGAGGCGACCCCAGCCCTTGCGCATGAGTCACACCAGCTACGCGAAGACAGCCCCAGCCCCCCGGCGCCCACGCCGATCTAGTGCCCTCCTGGTCGACACTCCCCAGCCCTCCATGTTGGACCGGTGACTCACGCCTGCGTCGGAGCAGATTAACTGCCTATTCAGGCTGCCCACAAAAAGGCAGCGCTAAAAGTCATCTGGAAAAGGCGCTATGAGGCTGCTTTCTGCGTCACATTGGTATTGACAGCCGACCCCGGGAGTTTCAAAGGCGCTCTCCATGGTCTGGGCTGCTCGCTTCCCCTTCATCTCTCTTTGGCTGTTGGACTGAGTGCAGCTGGGCTCGGATCCCATTGGCAACCGGTAAGTCTCTGCCGGTGTTCTCCACGGCTCGGATGGACTCAACTGGACTCCATGTGGCTGCTTAGAGAGGGGGCATTTTGTGGAAGGGGACTGGATTAGTAATTCATTATAAGTGTGAGCATGGAGGCCAATCACCCATTTAATTGCATATAACCTGTTACACCACACCAAGCAGCCGAACAGATGGTATTAAGTTAAATGTCGGGTTTTTTTTGTAACGATTTTTGCACACAAAAAAATGTTTTGCATGCGATGCTGCTGAATGATCGAAATATTTTTGTTACAATTATTTCATTTATGCAGCAGCGATTGTGTCTTTATTTTGGAACATCTTAAATAATAAACAAGTGGTTCAGATCTGCACGCACCTCCGATGTAGCAACGAATCCTTCTTCAGAGGAAACGAATTTTCTTCTACGGACTGGTCTGCAAGCAGAGCGTGAGGTGGCGGTGCCTTCCGCATAGGGGGCTTGTAAAGACTGGCGCGTCCACGGTGCCCGTGCCTCGCCCGGGTGTCAGGGCAGTTCGTTAAGAGCGAATCGATATCTCGTGTCGTTGCAATGGCTGTGTTATGGCTCCGAAGTGCACTGTGGGGCTGTTGAAAGGCATGGCTGCACATCTATTTACCCTGTGAGTTATTGATGGGTGTTTTTCAAAGACACAATCGTTTTTTGTGTGAGGTTGATGAGTATTGAGACAAAGCAGGTGCCACGTGAAGCGATCTGTTTCGTAAATAGGAGGTGTACTTGCGCATAAGTGTGAAAAACTGCGCCCCCCTCCCTCACCCCCCGTGTTTTGCCAAGATAGGCAGGTGCGGGGATTTAATTTGATGGTCCCTGTACCAGGTTCGGTGATGGTGTGTCTGTGTAAAGGTTGTAAATGTGTGAAGGTTGTGTGAGGAAAGGAAGCTCGCGTCGGCACGGAGTTGGGCTTGTGTAAAGGCTGTGCATGTGTGAAGGTTGTGTGAGGAAAGGAAGCTCGCGCCGGCACGGAGTTGGGCTTGTGTAAAGGCTGTGCATGTGTGAAGGTTGTGTGAGGAAAGGAGGCTCGCGCCGGCACGGCGTTGGGCTTGTGTAAAGGCTGTGCATGTGTGAAGTTTGTGTGTGTAAAGGAACTCGCGCCCGGTACGGCGTTGAGCTTGTGTAAAGGCTGTGCGTGTGTGAAGGTTGTGTGAGGAAAGGAAGCTCGCACCGGCACGGAGTTGGGCTTGTGTAAAGGCTGTGCATATGTGAAGGTCGTGTGTGTAAAGGCAGCTCGCGACACGTTCGTGATGCTGTGCCCGTGTAAAGGCTCGAGCTATGTAAAGGGTGCTCGGATTGGAGTGGTGCTACCGTGCTTGTGTAAAGGCTGCTCGCCCGAGGACTCTGCTTCTGTGCCTGTGTAAAGATACAGGTTTCCTCGTATCGATCTCGCTGTTTTGTGTCTGTGTGAAGCCGTGCTTGTGTAACTGCTGTATTGTAGCAGTGCTTTCAATGGAAATGTAAAAGTGCACTGTTCAGAGTACCTGTTTGATCCTGGGAAGCGCCGGTTCCCTCCCATTGAATGTACTGCAGCAGTGCTGAGGAGTGCAGGTACTCCATTTCAAATGAAAGAATGGCAGGTATTCAGCACCGGACAGCACCTGCCCATTAAAAGCACCGTTATTGTAGCATATGTGGCAGATACATGAGGGCTGCCCGTGTAAAGCCCGCCAGGCCCGGTGTTGTTGTGCCTGTAAAGGCTGCTGTCCCCGGGCTTGGTGCTGCTGCGCCTTTGCAAAGTATTGTCTGTTTAAGATCTGTGTAAAAGGCTGCTGGTGCCTATGTTAAAGCTGTGCCTGTGTAAGAGCAGCCTGCCTGTGCTTCTGTGCCTGTGTAGATTCAGACTGTGCAGGAACCAGTGCTTCTGTGCCTGTGTTGAGTCGACCTGTGCAGCGGTCAGTACTTCCGTGCCTGTGTAAAGGCAGACTGTACAGAGGATCAGTGCTTATGTGCCTGTGTAAAGACAGCCTGTGCAAAGTCCGGTGCTTCTGTGCCTAGGCAGCCTGCACATGTGATTCTGTGCCTGTGAAGAGGCAGCCTGCCACGGTGCTTCTGTTTCTGTGTAAAGGCAGCCTGTGCCGGCGCTTTTGTGCCTATGTAGAGGCCCCCTGTGCAAGGGCCAGTGCTTCTGTGCCTGTGTAAAAGCTGTGCCCGTACTTCTGTGCCTGTGTAGAGGCAACCTGTGCTGGGGTTGGTGCTTCTGTGCCTGTGTAGAGGCACCTGGTGCTTCTTTGCCTGTGTGAAGGCAGCCTGTGCTGGGGTCGGTGCTTCTGTGCCTGTGAAAGACAGCCTGTGTCGGTACGTCTGTGCCTGAGTAAAAGCATCCTGTCAGGGTGCTTCTGTGCCTGTATAGAAGCAGCATATGCAGGGGCCGGTGCGTATGTGCCTGTGTAGAGGCAGCCTGTGCCGGGGTCGGTGCTTCTGTCCCTGTGTAGAGTCAGTCTGTGCAGGGCCCGGTGCTTCTGTGCCTGTGTAGAGGCAGCCTGTCCCGGTGCTTCTGTGCCTGTGTAAAGGCAGCCTATGCTGGGGTTGATGCTTCTGTGTAGAGGCAGCCTGTGCAGAGACGGGTGCTTCAGTGCCTGTGTAGAGTCAGCCTGTGCAGGGCCCGGTGCTTCTGTGCCTGTGTAGAGGCAGCCTGTCCCGGTGCTTCAGTGCCTGTGTAAAGGCAGCCTGTGCTGGGGTCGATGCTTCTGTGTAGAGGCAGCCTGTGCAGAGACCGGTGCTTCAGTGCCTGTGTAGAGGCAGCCTGTGCAGGGGCCGGTTCTTCTCTGTCTGTGTAGAGGCAGCCTGTGTAGGGCCAGTGCTTCTGTGTCTGTGCACAGGCTGCCTGCTGTGCCAGTTGGTCTGTGCCTGTGTAAAGGCAGCCTGAGCAGGGCCGGCGCGTATGTGCCAGTGTAAAGGCAGTCTGAGCAGGGCCGGGGTTTCTGTGCCTGTGTAGAGGCCGTCTGCTCCGGGCTCAGTGCCTCTGTGGCAGATAAGGCATTGCGGCCTGCACCGGCTCGGAGCGACACGGCTCGTTACCCGGTGTCATTAGCACAGACTGCGCGGTCTGCTGCTCCCAGACACCCTCCCGCGCCCTGCTCGGCTCAGGTGCCCACTCCCTGTGCCCCCCCCCCTCCCCCCTCACACACCGTGGCCCTCGGCTCTGTAGCACGGGCATGCGTGCATAGCCCCATCACCGGACCTAAAGATGGCATGCTGCTGTTCTCTTTACCACACTGAAGACTGCAAGTGCCTCTTGACTCTACTGCCCCCTCTCAGCACCACACACCATCCACTCTTTGAAGTTCGTCTGTGATTTCGGTTTTTCTTTTCTCACACTGTACGAAATATTTACAGCGGATTTTATGTTTTGTTTTTTCTGTCCGTGCAGTAAATTATTCACTTTCCAGCAGTCTGTGGAGGAGACGGACATTGGACCAGTGAGTGCTTCGAAGACCAGAGAGGGACCATGGCGTCTCCCGCTCCCTCCTCCTCCGGCGCCGGCCCGGACACCAATCCTAGCAACCTCCGGCCCACAAGTAGGTGTGCGCTGCCCTCTAGCGCTGGAGATGCGTAGCGCGGGTCCTGGGGCGGGGAGAGGCGTTAGACTCCGAGATGGCTGGAAAGCTGCCTGCGCCAGGTGCACCCATCGACCTCCCTTTCGCAAAAGACACCCCCATATCTATCTTCGGCTAATATTCACATCCAAGAGAACCCTATATTTGATATGTTCTATAATCAGCAGAGACAGTTTCGATGTAAAACTAAATCGTGCAGGTGAATGCTTAAATATATATAACGGAATTAAAACGATTGAGGGGTGAATAAAGTTGCCCGCATTTTAAAAAAATGTTTATTCAGATCTGACATTATGTAGCTATACGAGCCATTAAATGCCTCTTTTATATCACTAATCTATTTAAAGATGTGAATTGTGGGTCGGTTTTGACAACGCGGCCCCCTTAATTGCTGTAGATTTGTGCAGAATGACTGGAGTGTCGGACGCAGGCAGAGGGTTCTGGAAAGGCAGACTGTGTAATCGCTTGATAGCTGTGCCTAGTCGATTTAGAAGACCCCCCCCCCTCCCCCCTCCCCACACACACACACAAAAACGGATGACATAATCTCCAGAGACAGGGAGGGGAGCAGCGAGATAAGCATGCCTGGTAGGCACAGCAAAGCGAGGAATGGATTCTACCCTGCAAGGGAGGCAGAATCTATGAGGCTTGAAGAGGGGGAGTCATTACTTTGATTATTTCTGGAACGAGAAAAGGGCGGGGGGGGGGCTTGTGTGTGTGTGTGGGTGCGGAGGGGGGGGGGGGGGTTCTGGGAAAAGGAGAGACTCAGACCACGTCCTGAAGGCATGCATAGATAGTGTTCACATTCGGCTATGATCACTGAGGAAAAGATGTTTGAAATGGAATGGAACTAAAACAGAATTTTAATCACCGAAAGCCTTAGCGATACATTTATATATTTTAATTTGGTAGTGTTTGTTTCTGTTTGACTGTGTGGTATGTTAGTTACTAAGTTCCCTCAGATATGCAAGGGGGTCGTGTTGAAATGCAGGGTGCTGCAGGAATGCCTGGCTTTGTGTTTTTGTTGCCGCTGCTCGGAGTATCGCAGTGATGAATGTCGCGCTGTCTCTGCTGTCAGGTTTTATCTGGCTCTCCGGGGCCTGGAGGCTGGCTGCAGTGTCAGGCCTCCTCCGCGAGCCTGTCACTAGCCCGCTCTTTTCCTCCACCCCTCACGCCTCCTCCACCTTTTGTACACTCTCCGACGTCTGCCTTTTCCATTTCCATCCGTCAGTGCGCTCATATCGACACCATAAAGCCATTCCTACCCTGGCTCCCCTCTCCCTTAACACATCAGCCACGCTCTCTCTCAACTCGCTTTTGTAGCGCTTTGTACTACAATTCTGCCGCTTCAAAGCGCCGTTTGTTAATAATTATTATTGCCCAGTTTATAGTACTCAGCTTACCCTACTCAGGAGGATGTACGTCTGGGGCTACCCTTACCGTAACTAAGGATGTCTTCTTTCTTAAGAAAAATATATCTCCTGCCTCAAATTTCTTTTTAATATGCAATTGGTCAAACTGCGAGGCGTAATTATTTTTTAAGAGGGAGACATTCGGTTGCTGCCTCTGGGGGCAGTGGCGTTGCAAGGGGGAGGCGGTCCGCCCCGGCCGGCACGAGTTTTCGCCCCCGCTCTTATCTGCTGTCGTTGAGGATCTCGCTAGCCCCTCCCCTCCCCCCCCCCCCCCCCCCCTTTACACACGACCACAGGTCTATTTATGCCGCTGTCAGGGGTGCTTCTAGGTTTTGATTTTCACGACCACTTCCTTTCTGACATGCTGACCATGAAGGGTTGAAGTTCGTCGCCCCAGGGCTCCACTCTTTGGCTTAAGATATATCGTTTATTGGTTCAACCCTTCCTCTGAGAACCGCTCCTCGTTCCAAATGACGCTTACCTTAGAGTAATAAAAAAAGAACACAGATTCAAGGGGGCTGTGGGGAGACTTAAGCCTCTGTGGGGCTCCAAATAAGGAGAGTACCACTAGACATACAACTGCTGATGACGAGTGAGGGGGGCTTCATCTACCGAGACCCGCGTGACCTGCGCTGCCCTGGGTGTGTATGCCCTCAAGCCTCTCCCTCGTTGTCGCGTGTGGTCTCTCCACGCCTATTGCCGTCTCAGTGTCCGATCCATCCCCCCGCCCTTGGCAGGGTTCTACCAGAGCTCTCACCATGGGCGACGGTGGCCATCACCCCACGCCAAAAGCATCTAACGGGGCGGGGGGAGCGGCAGCACTAGCAGGGTGTGTATGTACATGGAGGGTGGAAGAAGGCGGCTGGGGCAGTAGGGGAAATGAAGGCAGAAAGAGTGCCAGAAAACAAGAGCAAGTGAGTGGGGTAGGCGCGAACCAGAAAATCCGATACAAGTCCCAGCAGGTTAGCAGACAGCCAGGAACTAAAACCAAAGAGGCAGCAGGCAGTCGGGAGCCAAGGAAACCGGGAGGGGGCTAGTCAGGACCAAGGGAGCAGACCGGCACAGAACCAGCAACCAACAACAATGGAGCAGAGCAGCAGACACCCACGAGCCAAAGGAACAAGGCAGCACCGACAGATGGGACAAGAACACGGGAGCAGGCAGGTGCCAGCCACAAGCAAAAACTGAAGAGGAAAGACAGGAACAAACCAGGAGCCAAGGTTACAAGGCAGTGCCAAAAGATGGGACAATAACAAGGGAGCCACAAACAAAAACTGAAAAGGAAAGACAGGAACAAAGCAGGAACCAAGTGCACAAGGCAGTACCAAAAGATGGGACAAGAACACGGGAGCAGGCAGGTGCCAGCCACAAGCAAAAACGGAAGAGGAAAGACAGGAACAAACCAGGAGCCAAGGTTACAAGGCAGTGCCAAAAGATGGGACAATAACAAGGGAGCCACAAACAAAAACTGAAAAGGAAAGACAGGAACAAAGCAGGAACCAAGTGAACAAGGCAGTACCAAAAGATGGGACAAGAACAAGGGATATGGACAGTAGCCAGCCACGAACAAAACATAAGCGGAAAGGAAGGAACACACCAGGAGCCAAGTTCCAGTACCAAAAAATGGAACATGAACAAAGGAGCTGGGCAGTAGTAGCCAACTACAAACAAAACGGAAGAGGAAAGATTGGAACAAACCAGGAGCCAAGGGAAAAAGGCAGTACCCCAAAAACTTAACAGGGAAGCAAGGTAGGTGCCAGCTACAAGCAAAACGAAAGAGGAAAGACATGAACAAACCAGGAGCCAAGGGAACAAGGGAACAAGGCAGTACAAAAAAAAATTGAACAAGAAAGCAAGGTAGGTGCCAGCTACAAACAAAACGGAAGAGGAAACACATGAACAAACCAGGAGCCAAGGGAACAAGGCAGTACCAACAGATGGAACAGGAACAAGGGAGCTGGGCAGTTGCCAGCTACAAACAAAACGGAAGCGGGAAGACAGGAGCCAAGTGCCAGTACCAAAGGATGGAACAAGGGAGCTGGGCACACAAGCGCGTTGTTTCCGGATTCCATTCCTGCTCTTCCGCTGACAAGATTCCCACCCGTGGAGCCCATAAGGTCCAGAACCACCTTCTTTGGAAAATGTGGCTTGGTCGGGCCGGGAAACGAGAGGTAGAGAGAGATCGAGGACAGGCTCAAACAACGCCCCTACACCCCCCTCCGCACCCCACGCCAAACACAACTCCAGTCCTCTCTTTCCCTTCGGTGAAACGCACCGGTTTTTTTTTTACCGATGTATATAGTGCGAACTCGACCCGAAGGTATTGGAGCGCTTTACCTGAGCGCCAGTTACGTTTCACAAGTACACATTTTTTATTTATTTTTTCGTTGCTAATAGTGCGCCTCTGGTGTGTTTCTTTCATTTCCATGCCTACAGACTTACGCAGTTATGCGTGTGTCACGTGTGCCCTGTGCTCTTTGTGATGTACCCAGCGTTCTGCTTGTGGACATTCCAACAGGACCAGAGGGCGGCGGCCCATCGGGGATGACAACGGGCCCAGTGCAGCTCCTATGCCCTACCCACTCACACAGGGGAAGGCCCTTCGGACCGTGAGCTGTCTATATCTGAAGCAGAGAAGCCAACTTCCGGGTTTCACAGGCTGTTAGTGTCTCGCGTGAGAAGGTCACTGTCATGGTCTCCAAAAGGTGGCAAGATGTCATGTGGATCCCATCATCTGGTCACCAGAGGCTGCCAGTGTCTCGTGCTTGAAGGTCAACATCCGGTCCCAAGAGGGTGTCAGTTTCTCATGGAGGTCAGTGTGCGCGTGTCCAGAGGATACCATGGGTCGCCATAGGGGTCTCCGGGAGCGGGCGGTATTTTAGGAGTCCCGGCGCAGGCTGTCAACAGCTCACCAGAGTGAAAACTAGCACGCTGCCTGTCCCCAGAGGCTGTGAGTGTCTCTCCCATTGAAAGGCCAACACCAGTCTCCAAACGACGCCAGTGTCTCGTGTGAGGTTTAACATTTAGTCCCCAGAGACTGCCTACGCCTCTTGCAAGGAGGGCAACATCCGGCCCACACGGGTGTCAGTTCTCCCGCGAGGAGTTCAACTTCCGGGTCCCCAGAGGCTCTGAGTATCAACATAGAGGTCTCCCGAAGCTGGCAGTAACATATAAATAGAAGTCCCCGAAGGCTGTCGTCCTCCCGAGGCTTCCTGTGATATTCAAGCAAGAGTTCCGCCGCCTGGGGTTTGGAGGCAGCCGTGTGTAGGCAGAGAGCCCAGCACCGGAGTCACCGCTCAGGCAGTCCCTTGCCAACCGGAAGTGCGGGCCCTAGAGCAGAGCTGCGCAGAGTACGCGTGCTCCTCCTACTCGTGGTGGGCCTCATTGCCCGAGCCCCATGCCGACAGTAGCAGGGAGAGGCCGGGCTGTCTGCAGGAAGCCCAGATCTTACCTAGGACAATACTGCAGAAATGAGAGAGCATGGCATCTGCGGTACGCTTGGGACACCCTAGGGGCTGAAGAAGCAGGACACTAATGATTAAGAGGCAGCAGAACACCCTGGGAACCGCGGGGCAGTGCACTCGGGAATTAGGCACCGGGACACCCCTGGGGATGAGGCAGTGAATCAGCAGGACACCTCTGTGGTCAGCCCTCAGCTCCGAGCTCCCAGCTTCCAACTGACAAAACCATCGAACCCTCCACGTGGACCCCCTCAAGGGATTCCACCCCAACATTCTGAACACCATTGCAATAAGAACATAACCTCACAGGCTGAAGTAGCAGGGCGCCCCAGAGGACGAGGCAGCGGGGTACCCCTGAGGATGAGGCAGCAGGGAACTCCAGAGGACGAGGCATCGGGGTTACCCTGAGGACGAGGCAGAAGGGAACTTCAGAGGACAAAGCAGAGGGGTATCCCTGAGGACGAGGCAGCAGGGAACTCCAGAGGACGCGGCAGCAGGGTATCCCTGAGGACGAGGCAGCAGGGAACTTCAGAGGACGAAGCAGAGGGGTATCCCTGAGGACGAGGCAGCAGGGAACTCCAGAGGACGAGGCAGCAGGGTATTCCTGAGGACGAGGCAGCAGGGCATCCTGAGTACGAGGCAGCGGGGTATCCCTGAGGACGAGGCAGCAGGGAACTCCAGAGGACGAAGCAGAGGGGTATCCCTGAGGACGAGGCAGCAGGGAACTCCAGAGGACGAGGCAGCAGGGTATCCCTGAGGACTAGGCAGCAGGGAACTCCAGAGGACGAGGCAGCGGGGTATCCCTGAGGACGAGGCAGCAGGGAACTTCAGAGGACGAAGCAGAGGGGTATCCCTGAGGACGAGGCAGCAGGGAACTCCAGAGGACGAAGCAGAGGGGTATCCCTGAGGACGAGGCAGCAGGGAACTCCAGAGAACGAGGCAGCAGGGTATCCCTGAGGACGAGGCAGCAGGGAACTCCAGAGGACGAGGCAGCAGGGTATCCCTGAGGACGAAGCAGCAGGGCAACCCAGAGGACGAAGCAGCAGGGCACCCCAGAGAACGAGGCAGCGGGGTATCCCTGAGGACAAGCCAGCAGGGAACTCCAGGGAACTCCCTGAGGAAGAGGCAGCAGGGAACTCCACAGGACGAGGCAGCAAGGCACCACAGAGGACGAGGCAGCAGGGTATGCCTGAGGACAAGTCAGCAGGTAACTCCAGCAGACGAGGCAGCAGGGCACCTTAGAGGACGAGGCAGCAGGGCACCTTAGAGGACGAGGCAGCAGGGCACCACTGAAGACGAGGCAGCAGGGCACCCCAGAAGACGAGGCAGCCGGGCACCACTGAAGAAGAGGCAGCAGGGCATCCTGAGGACGAGGCAGCAGGGCACGCATGAGGATGAGGCAGAGGGCACTCCCCAAGGATGAGGTAGCAGGACACCCCCGAGGACGAAGAGGCGGGACATCCCCAAGACCGAGGCAGCAGGGCACTCCGAGAACGAGGCAGCATGCCACCCTGAGGACAAGGCTACAGGACATCCCTGAGGATGAGGCAGCAGAGCACTCTGTGGATGAGGAAGCAGGGCATCCCCGAGCACAAGGCGGCAGGCCATCCCCGAGGACAAGGTTGCAGCACACCCTGAGGACGAGGCTGCATGCCACCCCCAGGACAAGGCTGCAGGACATTCCTGAGGATGAGGCAGCAGAACACTCTGAGGACGAGGCAGCAGGGCATTCCCGAGCACGAGACATGTGGGCATCCCTGAGGACAAGGCTGCAGGGCACCCTGAGGACGAGGCAACATGCCACCCTCAGGACAACGCTGCAGGACATCCCTGAGGATGAGGCAGCAGAACACTCTGAGGACGAGGCAGCAGGGCACTCTGAGGTCGAGGCAGCAGGGCAACCCCAAGCACGAGGCAGGAGGCCATCCTTGATGACAAGGCTGCAGGACACCCTGAGGAAGAGGCGGCACCCCACCCTGACGACAAGGCTGCAGGACACCCCTGAGAACGAGGCAGCAGGGCATACTGAGGATGAGGCAGCAGGTCACCCTGAGGAGGAGACAGCAGGGCATCCCTGAGGACGTGGCTGCAGGACACCCTGAGGACGAGGCAGCATGCCACCCTGAGGACAAGGCTGCAGGACACCCCTGAGAACGAGGAAGTAGGGCACCATGAGAATGATGCAGCATGGCATACTAAGGACGAGGCAGCAGGGCATCCTGAGGACGAGGCAGAGGGCACGCATGAGGATGAGGCAGAGGGCACTCCCCAAGGATGAGGTAGCAGGACACCCCCGAGGACGAAGAGGCGGGACATCCCCAAGACCGAGGCAGCAGGGCACCCCGAGAACGAGGCAGCATTCCACCCCGAGGACAAGGCTACAGGACATCCCTGAGGATGAGGCAGCAGAGCACTCTGTGGATGAGGAAGCAGGGCATCCCCGAGCACAAGGCGGCAGGCCATCCCCGAGGACAAGGTTGCAGCACACCCTGAGGACGAGGCTGCATGCCACCCCCAGGACAAGGCTGCAGGACATTCCTGAGGATGAGGCAGCAGAACACTCTGAGGACGAGGCAGCAGGGCATCCCCGAGCACGAGACATGAGGGTATCCCTGAGGACAAGGTTGCAGGGCACCCTGAGGATGAGGCAGCATGCCACCCTCAGGACTAACGCTTCAGGACATCCCTGAGGATGAGGCAGCAGAACACTCTGAGGACGAAGCAGCAGGGCAACCCCAAGCACGAGGCAGCAGGCCATCCCTGATGACAAGGCTGCAGGACACCCTGAGGATGAGGCGGCACTCCACCCTGAGGAAAAGGCTGCAGGACACCCCTGAGAACGAGGCAGCAGAGCATACTGAGGATGATGCAGCAGGTCACCCTGAGGAGGAGGCAGCAGGGCATCCCTGAGGACGAGGCTGCAGGACACCCTGAGGACGAGGCAGCATGGCATACTGAGGACGAGGCAGCAGGGCATCCTGAGGAGGAGGCAGCAGGGCACCCCTGAAGACGAGGCAGCTGGGCACCCTGAGAACGAGGCAGCATGGTATACTGAGGGCGAGGCAGCAGGGCACCCTGAGGACAAGGCAGCAGGGCACCCCTGAAGACGAGGCAGCAGGGCACCCTGAGGACGAGGCAGCAGGGTACTCCTGAGGATGAGGCAGCAGGCAACCCTGTGGATGAGGCAGCATGGCACCCTGAGGACGAGGCAGCAGGTCAACCCTGAGGATGAGGCAGCAGGCACTCCTGAAGACAAGGTAGCCTGGCACCACTGAAGACGAGGCAGCAGGGCATCCAGAGGACGAGCCAGCGGTGTATCCCTGAGGATGAAGAAGCAGAGCATCCAGAGGCCAAGGCAGCAGGGCACCCCAGAGGATGAGGCAGCAGGGCATCCAGAGGACGAGTTAGCAGGGCACCCTAGAGGACGAGGCAGCAGGGCACCCCAGAGGATGAGGCAGCAGGGCATCCAGAGGACGAGTTAGCAGGGCACCCTAGAGGACGAGGCAGCATGGCACCCCAGAGGACGAGGCAGTAGGGCATCCAGGGGATGAGACGGCAGTGCACCCTTGAGGTCAAGGCAGTGGGCTATCCCTGAGGACGAAGCAGGAGGGCACCCCTGAGGACAAGGCAGCACGGCACCCATGAGGATAAGTCAGGATGGTACTCTGAGGCCGAGGACGAGCCCGCAGGGCACTCCAGAGGACGAGGCAGGCGGGCACCGTAGAGGACGAGGCAGCAGGGCACTCCGAAACCGAGACAGCAGGGCACCCCGAGAATGAGGCAGCATGGCACCCTGAGGATGAGGCAGCAGGGCACCCATGAGGACGAAGCAGCAGGGCACATATGAGGATGAGACAGAGGGCACTTACTGAGAACAAAGCAGCAGGACACCCCCGAGGACAAAGCAGCGGGACATCCCCAAGACCGAGGCAGCAGGGCACCCCAAGAACGAGGCAGCATGCCACCCTGAGGACAAGGCTGCAGGACATCCCTGAGGACGAGGCAACAGGGCATCCCCGAGCACAAGGCAGCAGGGCATCCCTGATGACAAGGCTGCAGGACACCCTGAGGATGAGGCAGCACGCCACCCTGAGGACAAGGCTGCAGGACACCCCTGAGAACGAGGCAGCAGGGCATCCAAGAGCACAAGGCAGCAGGGTATCCCTGATGACAGCATGCCACCCTGAGGACAAGGTTTCAGGACATCTCTGAGGACGAGGCAACAGGGCATCCTCGAGCACAAGGCAGCAGGGCATCCCTGATGACAAGGCTGCAGGACACCCTGAGGATGAGGCATCACGCCACCCTGAAGACAAGGCTGCAGGACACCCCTGAAAACGAGGAAGTAGGGCACACTGAGAATGAGGCAGCATGGCACCCTGAGCACGAGGCAGCAGGGCACCCAGAGGACAAGGCAGCAGGGTACCTTGAGAACAAGGCAGCATGGCATACTGAGGACGAGGCAGCAGGGCACCCTGAGGACGAGGCAGCATGGCACCCTGAGGACGAGGCAGCAGGGCACCCCAGAGGACAAGGCAGCAGGGAACCCTGAGGACGAGGCAGAAGGACACCCTGAGGACAAGGCAGCAGGGCACCCTGAGGACAAGACAGCAGGGTACCCTGAGAATGAGGCAGCATGGCATACTGAGGACGAGACAGCAGGGCACCCTGAGGATGAGGCAGCAGGGCACCTCTGAGGACAAGGCAGCAGGGAACCCTGAGGATGAGGCAGCATGGCACCCGGAGGAGGAGGCAGCAGGGCACCCCTGAAGACGAGGCAGCAGGACACCCAGAGGACAAGGCAGCATGGCACCCCAGAGGATGAGACAGCAGAGCACCCCTGAGGTCGAGGCAGCGGGGTATCCATGAAGACGAAGCAGCACAGCAGGGCACCCTTGAGGACAAAGCAGAGAGGCATCCCTGAGGACGAGGCAGCACGGCACCCATGAGGACGAGGCAATTGGACATCCCTGAGGTCTAGGCAGCAGGGCATCCCTGAGGATGAAGCAGCGGAGCATCCCTGGGGATGAAGCAGCGTGGCATCCCTGAGTACGTGGCAGCATGGCACCCATGAGGACGAGGCAGTTGGGCATCCCTGAGGTCGAGGCAGCGGAGTATCCCCGAGGACGAGGCAGCACAGCAAGGCACCTCTGAGGATGAGGCTGTAGGGCATCCCTGAGGATGAGGCAGCAGGGCCCTCCTGAAGACGAGGCAGCAGAGCACCCCGAGAATGAGGCAGCATGGCACCCTGTGGATGAGGCAGCACGGCACCCATGAGGATGAGCTAGCAGGGCATGCATGAGGATGAGGCAGAGGGCACTCCAGAGGACAAGGCTGCAGGACATCCCTGAGGATGAGGCAGCAGAACACTCTGTGGTGGAGGAAGCAGGGCGTGCTGAGGACTAGGCAGCATGACACCCTGATGACAAGGCAGCAGAGCACCCCTGAGGTCGAGGCAGCAGGGCACCCCTGAAGACGATGCAGCAGGGTATCCCCAAGCACAAGACAGCATGGCATCCCTGAGGACAAGGCTGCAGGACACCCATGAGAACGTGGCAGTAGGGCACCATGAGAATGAAGCAGCATGGCATACTAAGGACGAGGCAGCAGGGCATCCTGAGGACGAGGCAGCAGGGCACGCATGAGGATGAGGCAGAGGGCACTCCCCAAGGATGAGGTAGCAGGACACCCCCGAGGACGAAGAGGCGGGCGGACACCCCCGAGAACGAGGCAGCATGGCATACCGAGGATGAGGCAGCAGGGCACCCTGAGGACAAGGCAGCAGGGCAGCCCTGAGGAAGAGGCAGCAGGGCACCCTGAGAACCAGGGAGCATGGCATACTGAGGACGAGGCAGCAGGGCACCCTGAGAATGAGGCATCAGGTCACCCCTGAAGACAAGGCAGCAGGGCGTCCCTGAAGACAAGGTAGCAGGGCACCCCTGAAGACAAGGCAGCAGGGCACCCCTGAGGATGAGGCATTAGGGCAACCCTGAAGACGAGGCAGCAGGGCAACCCTGAGCGAGGCAGCAGGGCACCCCGAAGATGAGGCAGCAGGGCACTCCTGACGACGAGGAAGCAGAACGCTATGAGGACGAGACTGCAAGGCACCCTGATGACGAGGCAGCAGAGGACAAGGCAGCAGGGCACTCCTGATGACTAGGAAGCAGAGGGCTCTGAGGACGAGGCTGCAAGGCACCCTGATGACGAGGCAGCAGGGCACCCTGAGAATGAGGCAGCATGGCACCCTGAGGATGAGGCAGCAGGGCACCCATGAGGACGAAGCAGCAGGGCACATATGAGGATGAGACAGAGGGCACTTACTGAGAACAAAGCAGCAGGACACCCCCGAGGACAAAGCAGCGGGACATCCCCAAGACCGAGGCAGCAGGGCACCCCAAGAACGAGGCAGCATGCCACCCTGAGGACAAGGCTGCAGGACATCCCTGAGGACGAGGCAACAGGGCATCCCCGAGCACAAGGCAGCAGAGCATCCCTGATGACAAGGCTGCAGGACACCCTGAGGATGAGGCAGCACGCCACCCTGAGGACAAGGCTGCAGGACACCCCTGAGAACGAGGCAGCAGGGCATCCAAGAGCACAAGGCAGCAGGGTATCCCTGATGACAGCATGCCACCCTGAGGACAAGGTTTCAGGACATCTCTGAGGACGAGGCAACAGGGCATCCTCGAGCACAAGGCAGCAGGGCATCCCTGATGACAAGGCTGCAGGACACCCTGAGGATGAGGCATCACGCCACCCTGAAGACAAGGCTGCAGGACACCCCTGAAAACGAGGAAGTAGGGCACACTGAGAATGAGGCAGCATGGCACCCTGAGCACGAGGCAGCAAGGCACCCAGAGGACAAGGCAGCAGGGTACCTTGAGAACAAGGCAGCATGGCATACTGAGGACGAGGCAGCAGGGCACCCTGAGGACGAGGCAGCATGGCACCCTGAGGACGAGGCAGCAGGGCACCCCAGAGGACAAGGCAGCAGGGAACCCTGAGGACGAGGCAGAAGGACACCCTGAGGACAAGGCAGCAGGGCACCCTGAGGACAAGACAGCAGGGTACCCTGAGAATGAGGCAGCATGGCATACTGAGGACGAGACAGCAGGGCACCCTGAGGATGAGGCAGCAGGGCACCTCTGAGGACAAGGCAGCAGGGAACCCTGAGGATGAGGCAGCATGGCACCCGGAGGAGGAGGCAGCAGGGCACCCCTGAAGACGAGGCAGCAGGACACCCAGAGGACAAGGCAGCATGGCACCCCAGAGGATGAGACAGCAGAGCACCCCTGAGGTCGAGGCAGCGGGGTATCCATGAAGACGAAGCAGCACAGCAGGGCACCCTTGAGGACAAAGCAGAGAGGCATCCCTGAGGACGAGGCAGCACGGCACACATGAGGACGAGGCAATTGGACATCCCTGAGGTCTAGGCAGCAGGGCATCCCTGAGGATGAAGCAGCGGAGCATCCCTGGGGATGAAGCAGCGTGGCATCCCTGAGTACGTGGCAGCATGGCACCCATGAGGACGAGGCAGTTGGGCATCCCTGAGGTCGAGGCAGCGGAGTATCCCCGAGGACGAGGCAGCACAGCAAGGCACCTCTGAGGATGAGGCTGTAGGGCATCCCTGAGGATGAGGCAGCAGGGCCCTCCTGAAGACGAGGCAGCAGAGCACCCCGAGAATGAGGCAGCATGGCACCCTATGGATGAGGCAGCACGGCACCCATGAGGATGAGCTAGCAGGGCATGCATGAGGATGAGGCAGAGGGCACTCCAGAGGACAAGGCTGCAGGACATCCCTGAGGATGAGGCAGCAGAACACTCTGTGGTGGAGGAAGCAGGGCGTGCTGAGGACTAGGCAGCATGACACCCTGATGACAAGGCAGCAGAGCACCCCTGAGGTCGAGGCAGCAGGGCACCCCTGAAGACGATGCAGCAGGGTATCCCCAAGCACAAGACAGCATGGCATCCCTGAGGACAAGGCTGCAGGACACCCATGAGAACGTGGCAGTAGGGCACCATGAGAATGAAGCAGCATGGCATACTAAGGACGAGGCAGCAGGGCATCCTGAGGACGAGGCAGCAGGGCACGCATGAGGATGAGGCAGAGGGCACTCCCCAAGGATGAGGTAGCAGGACACCCCCGAGGACGAAGAGGCGGGCGGACACCCCCGAGAACGAGGCAGCATGGCATACTGAGGATGAGGCAGCAGGGCACCCTGAGGACGAGGCAGCAGGGCAGCCCTGAGGAAGAGGCAGCAGGGCACCCTGAGAACCAGGGAGCATGGCATACTGAGGACGAGGCAGCAGGGCACCCTGAGAATGAGGCATCAGGTCACCCCTGAAGACAAGGCAGCAGGGCGTCCCTGAAGACAAGGTAGCAGGGCACCCCTGAAGACAAGGCAGCAGGGCACCCCTGAAGACAAGGCAGCAGGGCACCCCTGAGGATGAGGCATTAGGGCAACCCTGAAGACGAGGCAGCAGGGCAACCCTGAGCGAGGCAGCAGGGCACCCCGAAGATGAGGCAGCAGGGCACTCCTGACGACGAGGAAGCAGAACGCTATGAGGACGAGACTGCAAGGCACCCTGATGACGAGGCAGCAGAGGACAAGGCAGCAGGGCACTCCTGATGACTAGGAAGCAGAGGGCTCTGAGGACGAGGCTGCAAGGCACCCTGATGACGAGGCAGCAGGGCACCCTGAGTACTAGGCAGCAGGGCACCCCTGAGGACAAGGCAGCAGGGAACCCTGAGGATGAGGCAGCAGGGCATCCTGAGTACGAGGCAGCAAGGCACCCCAGAGGATGAAGCTGTCGGCCACCACTGAAGATAAGGAAGTAGCACCCAGCTTGTGATGAGGCAGAAGAACACCTCAGTGGCAGAGGCAACAGGGCAACTTAGGAGATGAGACCACTATAGCCCTCTGGCGAGTTGCCCTGGCACCTCAGGAGATTAGGTAGCATGACAACCTGGGTGTGAGGTCACAAGGACCTCTGGAATGAGACAGCCTGACATTCTTGGAGACAAGAGAGCAAAGCTCCCCTGGGATGGGGCAGCAGGGGGTCGAGGCAGCACAAACCCCTTGGGACGAGGCAGCAGTAACTCCTGGGGACGAGGGAGCACGAACATCTGAGGACTAGGAAGCAGGAGGCACATTGAAACGAGGCAACAGAAACCCCCTGTGACTGAGGCACCAGGAAACTTCTAGGAACCAGGCAGCAGCAGGAGGCCCAGGGACGAGCAGTAGGAAGCCCCTAGTATGAAGCCGTAGACATCCCCTTGGATAAGGGGGCGGGAAACCCATTTGAAGGAGGCAGCTAGGCCTAAAACTAAAAAGTGAAGGGTCACATCTCGACAAGGGAAGGCCGGGAGATAGGACTCACTAGCAGATACTATGAGGGACACAAATACAAAAAATCCCAACAGCAACGATTTTTTTTTACTATGTGACCACATAGTAGGAGAAGTCCTCCGCGAAGGTTGAAAAGGACAATTTATTTTTGGACCACCGGTTAAGTTCAATCAGTGGTTTATTTGATGGTCTCAGCTAGAGGGGACTATCTTAGACGGATCCTTAATGACCCTCTTTTGAAACTACCTACTCTGTGCACGGATGGTGAAAACATTTTTTTTAAATGTTGGAATTTTCTGTTATATACAATGATGTAACATAAAGTTTTCTTTCAGATATTTTGATCTCTTGAGGTGTTCAGTGGGAGGTATCTATTTACAAGTACTCAAATATTGTATGTAACATTGTTTAAAATATCCAATAAGACTTGAGGTATTATTGTCGCTTGAAAGTTTAAGATAGATTTGTTGGGCTATTGCTTTGCTTTTCGTCTAATAACAATTATCTGCCTGTGTCCTAGAATGTTTTAGGTCTTGCCTAGGCTGCTTTCTTGCGCTGTCTCTGTGAGACATGCTGTATTCAGGATATGGACTTTAAAAGCTCCGCCCATTTTCAAGGACTGCCCCTGTTACATGAGTTGTTATGCAGAACTTGTTTCAGTTCCAGCCAGGTGCACTGCAGTCAGGTCAAAAGCACGATTACTCTCATGCTTTCATTGACTTTTTATTTGTGGCTTTGTACATTTCTTTGGATAGGCTAGGAATCTAAAAGAAATTTTAAGTGAAACCCCCAATTCTATTGTTTCACTTTTTTTAAAATTGTTTTTATTGGCATTTGTAACAAGAGACAAAAGAAAATGGAGATTGGAAATCCAGCACATAATAATACCATACATGTCGTATATCCTCCAATCAGAAGAAGCATTCCATTGTTTCTCTTCGTTACCCTACTGCTCGCCTTCATGTGGCGTAATGCAAAGTGTCTGGGTCACCACGCAGAATATGTTGAAGGCCTCTCCCTCCCACACCCCTTCAGTTTCAAGGACACTGGATTCAGTGTCACCCTAATAAGAGCCACAGTTCTGTAAAAGGGGTGTCCTATGTATTATTATTTTTGGGGAATTTGTTATGTGCAGCATTTACTCCAAATTGTACATTTTCAGGCTATCCACATAAGACACATTTACTTACAACAAATCTAAATCGAATATGGCAAGGGAGTCGTTGATAGCCCCTGCAAGTGCTTACTTACCATAACCACAACATCAAGCCACAAAATGCAAACAAAACCGCTTTGGTATTTCTTTGGGATAGGGGTCGAAAGACCCCAGGCCGTATTTGTTAACATAATTAAAAACCACACTTTATAACTTTTTACACAGTAAACACATTATTTACAATTTTGTTACATCTTTGGTATCCTAGCCTTAACATCACTTCTAATACATGTGAATCACCTAAGCACAACTAGTCTGTTCCTGTGTAACCAAGCAAATTATTCTGTGATGATTCGGAGTGAGATCAAGACTGGCTCTGCCCCTTTTTTTTACCCCTTTGGGGCCCCCCTTATGGGAGAAGTCCCCTTACCCTCTCCGGTCCGTCCCCATGGGGAGGGCTCCTATGTCATCGAATAAACTTTTGCAGGCCAGTGCTAGGTTATGTCCGCCTGCGCATGCACGGGTGGCTGCTAGGTAGAGGACCATGCCAGCGTCCGCCCAGAAACCTCCTGCGCCCCTGCTGCCTCCTTCCGACCTGGTAGCAGCACCATTTGAAGTGCCCATGAATGCCAATGCCAAATTTGGTAAAACAGGATGGCGAAAAAGGAGTTAAAGTTTCCCCCCAATCTTGACCTCACCCGCCAACAGAAATACGACAATTTACAGAAGGAAGCAAAAAATGTTAGTCAAACAAAATAGCAAATTACTGTTACAGCAAACAACCAGAGTGCAAAAACCTTATTATAGTAAAAACCTATCAATGACCAAACCTAAATACGAATAATAACTCGCTCCAGCCAAGGAAAGCACAATTCCATCATAAAACCCCAGACAAACCCTAGATTTTTTGGATGGTGAGTGGGAAAACTCGATAACCTGCGCGGCTCCCAGGGAGGTGGGGCCACCAAGGCTGCTGCGTTCAAATGGCCGTGCAGTGTGGGGAGAGTCCTTAGAGATTATTTCGGGGGCAGGCAGGAAGCAGAGACCCGCCTGCCCCGGCGCGGCCGCTTAAATAGGGTCGGGTTTCCAAACGCCTGCCCCGGAAGAACTCAGGTGCCGCAGCCAATCTGCACCGCCCTCACCTGGAAAGACGGGGCGTTGGACCCCGGCTCCCCACCATATCGCCGCCTCCCCCCATGAAGGGGAGATCCTCTGTTAATCTTTGGCACACTCCTATCTTGAAAATGTGTCATGTATCCGGTCCTCCCGGACCTACATTAGACATCTGTGTGGTAGATGCCTTGTTCTGGAACAATTTATAAAATGATAGGCTCTTTGTAGAGCACGCTGTCATCCCAGAGAGTATCTTGGTGCTAACAATAGATTGCAGATGATTTTATGTTTGTGATATTTGTATAACGTGAATTTATCAGGAAGTTAATGGTGTGCTGTACAGAATCACAGACCAAGATACAATCAACATGTGATTGAAGGGATAGCTGGTTCCTAAGAGCGACACTAGAATGTTTCTTCATCGTGATGTAGTGTCTTCAGCTCTTTCCTGAACTTGAGCAGGGATAGGGCGGTCGTGATGGATACAGGAATGTTGATACAGATCCTGGGTGCATAATTGGAGAAGGCCTGTTACCTTGTCTTACATTTTTGGCACTTTGTTGCCAGTCTGATGGTGGCCTGGCTGCGGGTGTGTCACAAGCCACATGAGATGGTGAACTTGCTAGCTGAATAGGCAGAGGCGCCAGTCGCGATGTTTTGAATACGATGCAGCTGGTTTTAAAGAAGGTGTGGGTCATCTTGGGGAGCCAGTGGAATTCAATCAGGTTGGCACTTATGTTTCCTTAGGCCTTGATGAGGCATACTTGAAGGATCAACAGTTGAATCGATCTGTAACCTGAAACTGTGACTACGGAGCCAAACTCAGATGTATGCACTGGATGCATTAGTCCAATGTGCCAGAGTGTCCATTTTGTGTTTAATCAAAGTTTGGACTGACTTAACATCCTGGATTTTATTGGGCAGGCCTGGCTTTTTATCATCCTGGCAAATTTCAGTAAATTTGTCACACAGGTTTTCAGAGAGAGCAAATGAATACAGAGTTATGTTTTCATGTGTTCCAGTGCAGGATTAGACTTAATCAGAAAGAAACTTAATACACATAATACTGTCTGCAGAATTTGCATGCCCCATTTTCTAAGATGGCTAGTGCCGTCAATTAAATCATTCTGGGTCCTGCAGTCACTGCAAAATAGCTCATTGCCCTGCTGCCCCTTCAACAATACAGGCAGTAGGGGGAGGAGCCAAGATGGCCGACGGGACGGACGCTTGAGCTCCCGGCTCCGTGGACCGTCTGGCTTCCTTTGTTAATCCTGATCAATTCTCCTGACCTGCGCCGCTCTACCGCCGCGGATTACCGGCACTGAAGTGACTGGCGTTCTCCTGACACCTTTGTCGGCGGGTTTGGTAGCAGACTTGGTGTTTGCTTCGACCTCCGGCGCTCCCCCTGGTCCCTGCGTAGATGGCCGCCGCTGGACGCCGAGGGATGTGGACGGGGTGCTGAGCTGGAATACTGCGGGTGGTCGCGGGGGTGAAAACGCTGGCTGTGCGACTGGAGTCGGACCCTTACGTCCGGGTCGGACTCCCCCTCGCGCTGGCAGTGGTGTGGACGACGTTGGAGCCCCCTAATACTAGCTCTCCTCCGCCACCCTGAAGAAAAGCGAGCGGACTCCATTTTGAAGTGTCTTCCTGCGGCGAACGGCCGGTCCTCACGGCAACCGTGGGGCGCTCTCGCCCTGTGCAGTTCCCGAGTGGAGCACGAAGCTTTTCCGGTGTCTACATCCTCGGATCTCCGGTATACATAGTCACTTTTGTCCCGCCACTAATTGCCTGCAGTGGAGATGACAATGGCGCCTGCTCTTCTTGCTGAGACGCCGGCTGACCCTGGACTCGCAGTGTCTGCGCGCCCATGTGCCCCGGAGCTGATTGCCGCATCGGAGGAGCAGAGGGATAGTGCGGCCCGATGCTTGGTACAGAGAGACCCGACCTGTGGGGATGTATTGGCCGCCCTCGTGGCGTTAAAAGTGGCAATGCAGAGTACTTGCCAGGCGCTGACCCGGAGACTCGATGAGGCACTGTTTGCAACGGGACGTTCCCGGCTGGAGGATCCCCCGCCGCCCATGTTTTCTCCTGGAGGTGAAACAATGTTGCAGAGCGGAGGGACGGTGGCGCGGAGTCCTCCTGGCTACAATGTAACGCGTCAACCCATCGACACGGATACAGTTGTAGGGACACCCTTCACTTTGAACGCTGTGACTCTGCCTACGAACTACCTGTTGAGACCTAGCCTTTCACTTCCCTTGCCAGATGTTACCCTGAATGCACCTATCGCTGGAGCTTCTATGGCATGTTACTGCTGCGTTTGGGACCCTGCGGTACGATACGTCTTCATTGTCCCCTTTCCTCGAGAGCGGCCATCTTGTCTCTTTGTCCTGGCTGAAGGTGACTCGCAGCAATGGACGGGCCTGAACCACATCTGCCGGTCCGGACAGGGGTGGTGGCATGCTCGTTGTCGCTTTGGTTGGATCGGCGGACGGGGACCTGGACTGATACACGTTTTGCAATATTGGCTGAGTAGTTTTTAATGACCTGTTTTTTGCTGCATGTCGCTGTGATTTCGCCTCCTGTTTCCTTCTTCTGCCGGGGGGAGGACTTGTGAAGTGCTGAAGTGCTGGGTGGTATTGATTCGGGACCACCGGGTTTACGTGGGTCTTTTGATACTGTGCTGTACATGGCGCAGGATGTATGGGCGGCGCGGGAGTCCGGGAGTTCGGCAGTGGGGTGGGCTCCTCCTCGCTTTTCCTTTTCCTTTTCCTGGGAGTAGTAGGGTAGTGCACTCTTCTTTTTCTCCCTGGGTTCAACCGTGATTTTATGGTCCTTTTTCCTTTCTTCTTTCCTTAATTCTACATTTCGGGTTCCTATGGGGCGACAGACACGTAGCTAGGGGGGGGGGGTAGGCCATAGCCTCGGCATGCGTGTAGGGTGGGGGGTCTTCTTCGGTACGTTTTTTGTTTCTATGGGCCTTCTTTTTCTTTTTTCCGTCCTTTTCTTACGTCTTTTTCTAGGGTCAGTGGGGGGGACTGGTGTTAGGAGGGTAGCGGCTGGGAGGCACACTTCGCTGCGTATCTATATCCTGGTATTATAGTTTCGTGCCGCCATTTTAGATGTGTTCACTGTTAGTTGACTCTCCTGTTGGCTGTTACCCATTTATCATATGATCGTCTGTTCTGTACACTGATCCGTTCTAGCTTCTGTATCTCCTTACATAAAAATTTTTTAAATTAACCTTACTGTCTCCTGCCACTCGGTGCACGTGGATTTATTGTAACATAGGTCGTATGCTTTTATGTGCTGCCGTGCCACCGAGTGGACGTATACTTTGCTATCAAGCTTCAGAAGTGTCGAGGCCGGCCGGATGGTTGTAGGCCCGTATTTGTCTTGTACACAGTGCTAAATAAAGGTTTTAATAAAAAATAAAAAAATAAAATAAAAAACAATACGGGCAGTGATTGAACGCTGGTGGGACTGTGACCCGGAGGCACCCGGTGTGCTTCCGGGGCATGCATCTGATTGGACCACAAAGCCCCGCCCATAAACGGGAGCGCAAGGTGGTGGTCGAGACTTTTCGTTCTTGGCTGCCGTCTCGCAAGGACATTGCTCCCACTGCTCCCACCGCACCGTGCCAGCGGCATCTTCTTTGTCCCGCCTACCAGCCCCAGAGCAAATAGGTTTAAGCTGTTTTGTTAGTGGAAGTGTTGTGGCTTGCTTGTTGTTATGTCGCAGCGACTGTGATGGCTACCCATTAGCATATTCTCATGGGGGAGTCTCCAGGTGCAACCCCATCGTGACCGGACTGTATGGTTTGGTCCCGGTCACGTGACAGTTAATTAATAAAAATGCCAACCGCGCACCTGACGTCACTGGACGCGTGTGCACGGTAGCAATTACACCTACAATCACTGGCTCCGTGTATTTATTAATATAGGCCACTGTACCTACTACCTACCCCAGAGTGCCCATCCAGCTAGTGCCCAGGTCCAGCTGCACTACATTACACTGGCGATGAGGATGGGATTGTTCTCGTTGCGTTCCTGTACGGGGGTGGCCGCGCAAGGTTGGAGGATGCCCCGCGGTGCTCGTACCCTTGCATCCGGCTGCTGCAGCCCGACGTGGGAGGAATCCACACCGCATGACAGGTGTGATGCGTTTCTGCTGCTGGGGCGTGGGCTGTGCTCCAAGCGCTGCGTTGGATTTGTCCATCTCTGTGTCCCCGCAGGCGCTGCTGTTGAGCTCCAGGCCCGCGGAGTGTGGAGGGCCACACGCATCTGCAAAGGCCACGAACAGAGAGCAGAGGCTTAGACGACCGCGTGACAGCGTTTACACACGCGGTGCTACCCCCAGTGGCCCCAGTGGTGCCTGCAAGTGCTGCAGGGAGGCTGCCGGTAGCAACAAAATCAGTGGCACATGGACAGTGGTGCCTGACAGTGCTGCAGGGCGGCAGCCAGCTCGAAATTGACACAGGCACAAGCATTAGTGGCACAGGGTGTGTGCAACCAGCCTGATCTGCTGGCAAGTGCTGCGGGGGAATAATTGGTTTGTGGACAGTGGCAGAATCTGTGCCGGTAGTGACACTCTCTGCCTTATCCACCCCTCATTCAGGAAAGGACAGTGTTATACGGCATAGCATCACACCACCACATCATACTGCCCTAAGAAGGAGTCACCATGTTTACTATTCCCCCAATTGAGCCGTTTGCAGTGGAGGGACCCCCCTCTGCCTAGGCATCCAGGTGGAAAGAATGGGTGGAACGCCTCATCATATTCTTTGAAGCAACGAAGGTACACAAAGACCAGAAGAAGGCCATGTTACTTCATCTAGCAGGGAAGGATATTCACCGCATTACGAAGACTCTTGTAGAGGCATCGCCCAAGACTCACAATACCCTCATCAATGCGCTCACGGGCCATTTTGAGCCCATGGCCAACTAGGACTACGAGCGCTTCATCTTTCATCAAGCTAGACAGCTACCAGAAGAATCGCTTGACATGTTCCACGGCAGGCTCAAGCTCCTGGCATACACGTGTGGGTTTAGAGATGAGACGGAAGAGATCAGGGGGCAAATTATCTGAGGGTGTGCCTCGGCTTAGCTTCGCGAAAGAATATTAGAAGAGTCGGGCAAGCCATTAGCAGACATCTTAACTCTGGGACGCACAAAAGAGCTGTCCAAGGCCAGGGCAGTGCACATGGAGGCGGAACTGCAGTCACACGTCAAAGCGGAACTGGTAAATGTGGTCACGACAAAGCCGGTGGACCGTCGTAACAAAAAAACGTTCACCAGTGGCCCACAAGGGGGTCAACGATACTGCGGGTACTGTGGTGGCCCACCTCACAAAGCAGCTGATTGTCCAGCAAAGGGCAAGAAATGCACAGGCTGCGGCCGATTCAACCATTTTGAAAAGGTATGTCATTCCAAGCAATACCGAAAGCCCAAGCAAGCAGTTAATACGGTACCCGAGGGAGGTGGTGAGTCGAGTGACATGGACGACGATGACGAGGAAGAAAAGGCGGTTCACAAGGTACACATGATTGGAGCTGTGTCGAGCAGGGGCTGGCGTCTGCCCCAATGCCATATTCAGGTGGGAGCACAGGATGTCACGGCTGTCGTGGACACCGGAGCCACCATTAACATAATGGCAGCCACTCTCTACAGATCTATGCACTCGGCACCCACTCTACAGCCCACCAAAATCACGGTTTTCATGTATGGACAGGATAAGCCACTGGAAATTAAAGGAAAATTTGAGACCACCGTCACCCATGAAGACAAGTCAGTCAGCACCATGGTGTACGTCACCAAGGATGGGCAAAGCATGCTCCTGGGATGCCGAGCGGCAGAGGATCTTGGCATCATGTCATTTGCATTTGGGATCCATCAAGAGTTAATCCAGCACATACTCACGGAGTTCGCATCAGTCTTTAAGGGCATCGGTAAATACAAAGGAAAGGAAATACATCCGCATATTGACAAGACCGTGCAACCCGTAGCCTTATGACACCGACGAGTGGTTTTTCTCATCTGCGGCCGTTGGTGGAGCAAGAGCTGCTCAAGCTGGAGCAGACGGGCATAATTGAGAAGGTGTCTGGTCCCACGCTGTGGGTTTCTCCAATTGTCGTAGCCCGAAAACAGAAGCAACCAGGAGCTGTGAGGATATGTGTCGACATGAGATTGCCGAATGCAGCCATCAAACGAGAGCGACACATCACCCCGACTATTGATGATTTGATGGGAGAAATGGCCGGGGCGTGCTGGTTCTCGAAGCTCGACCTTCGATCAGGGTACCACCAACTAGTCCTTGATCAGGCGTCAAGAAACATTACGACCTTCTCCACTCATGTCGGTCTTCGCAGATACACCCGTTTGAGCTTCAGGATATCAAGTGCGGCCGAAGTATTCCAGAACGTGATCCATGAGCTAATCATGGACATTCCTGGAGTCATCAACGTGAGTGATGACATCATGGTGCATGCCAAGTCAATCCCTGAGCTCCATTCCCGCCTGGTGTAAGTTCTACAAAGAATCAAAGATGCCGGACTGACGCTGCACAGAGAAAAATGCAAATTTCTCAATAATGAACTACAGTTCTTCGGTTATACCTTCCCGGCTGAGGGGCTGAACCCGGACCCTGACAAGGTCAGAGACATCAAGAATGCACCAGCCCAGTCAATGTCACAGAAGTCCGCAGCTTCCTGGGCATGGTGAATTACTGCGGGCGCTTCATCAAAGACCTCACCACCCTCACTCAGCCCCTGAGGTATCTCACCAAGGACTCGGTCCGCTGGACATGGGGAGAACCACAAGTGAAGGCATTCCAAGACATCAAAGATGCCCTATCTGCTGCCACAACTCTGGTGTTCTTTGACCCACAGAAGCTCACACTGGTTGCAGTTGAGGCCGGTCCAAAGGGACTGGGCGCAGTACTTATGCAGCGCCACACGGTGGAAGAAGACTGTGCCCCGGTGGCCTTCGCCAGCCACTCCCCCACTGACACAGAGCAGCGGTACGCCCAGATTGAGAAGGAGGCCATCAAGAACCACTGGGGATGTCGCCACTTCCATGTTTATGTTTACGGCAAACCATTTGTGGTAGCCTCCGACCACAAACCCCTTCTGTCTCTGTTCTCCAGCACTTCCTCAAAACCACTGCTGTGGATAGAAAAATGGATGCTGCAGCTGCAGAACTACAACTGTTGGATTGAATACCAACCAGGGAGCTGCAATCCCGCAGATTACTTTTCACGCCATCCGAGGAGTGCAACAGCTCAAGAGGAAGAGGATGCTGCAGACACGGATGAATATGTCCAATGCGTCACGGAAAGATCCTGTCCCATTCCTCTCTCCATGAATGATCTAAAGCATGAAACTGACAAGGATGAGTGCCTGCAAAGAGTAAAACAGGTGGTGAAACATGGCAACTGGCACAAATCCAGAGAAGAATGGAAGATACTTACAGAGGAAGCTCGCAGGATACTGGAGAGTTTATATCACATTCGTGAAGAATTGGCCGAGGACAATACAGGCTGTCTCATGAGAAGGCACGGGCTGGTAATTCCTTCCTCTTTGACCAACAGAGTCATTCAGCTTTCACATAGTGGACATCAAGGAATTGTCAAGACCAAGTTGCGTCTGAAAACTAAAGTGTGGTTCCCCTTAATGGACGAACTGGTAGAGGCCGCTGTCCGGGAATGCCAGTGGTGTCAGGTAACCGGGGGAAGCCCCAAGCCTGCTCCTGTGATCACAGAACCCCGGCCCTCTCGACCATGGCTATGCGTTAGTCTTGACTTCGGAAGCCTACCGGATAGAAGACACACTACTCCAAGTATCCAGAGATTGAGATTGTGAACACCTTAAGTACCGCTGAGATAATCCCGAAGTTGGAAAAGGTCATAGCAACGCATGGCATCTTTAAAGAACCCAAGACTGACAATGGGCCGCCATTTCAAAGCCAGGAGATCGCAACATACTTAGCCTCGCTGGGCATCAAGCATCGGAGGATTACCCCTCGCTGGCCTCAAGCCAATGGGGAGGTAGAGAGATTTATGCGGACCTTACACAAGGTCATCCGCATAGCACATGAACGTCACCAGCCCTTGGAGCTAGCCCTCTTTACATTCCTGAGAAATTACCGCCAAACTCCTCACACCACAACTGGTCTGGCTCCCGGACATCTGTCAATGGGCCGAGGGGTCACGGACTCAATTCTTCATCATCCCCAATGGTTCCCGGAAAGCCCTGATGATTACCGGATTGATGAGCAAAGGCGCCGGGTGCACGAGCAGGTCAGTCAGCGCCGTGGTGCTCGTCAGGTGTATCTGCAGCAAGGAGATAAGGTGCTGCTCAAGAACTGTTCGACTAAGAGCAAGTTCCATCTTCCGTATGAAAGGCGCCCCTGGACTGTCATTAGAGTACAAGGTACGCGAATAATGGCTCGAAGGGGCGGGGAAATTGTAACAAGGAACATCTCCCACTTCAAGAAGTGTCATCTTGCAGAGACCCCTGCGTCGGACCAGGGAATGGAGCGCCGAACCCCGGTCCCGATCCACCCTCTGATCCTCTCTGGAACAGTGGAGGGCGTGGAAGAAGCGTCGCCCCAAACACCTGGGATGGTCACCCGCCTATCAGTGGACAATGACACCGGGGTAGCAGGACATGATAAAATGCCCGAAAGCTCCGAAGAATCCTTGCCCCCACTATCGAGCAAGGATGCTGGAGTCGAGTACTGGGGGCGGGGAAGGTCCCAGTATCAGCTCCGACGCAATCCTGAGCCCAACAAGAAGCTGAGAGACTATTTCACGTAAGATTGTTCTTTTTATTCATCCAGAAGGAAAGGTTGTGGCAAAGCTTCCTGGACTGCCTCTGGAGTAATAGTTCTGTTTTTGGGAGGAATGTTATGTCGTAGTGGTGACGAAACCGCGGCGACTGTGAGGGCGCCCCATTAGCATCTTCTCATGGGGGAGTCTCCAGGTGCAACCCCATTGTGACCGGACCGTATAGTATGGTCCCTGTCACGTGACTGTTAATTAATAAAAACACCTACCGCGCACCTGACATCACTGGACGCGTGTGCGCGGTAGCCATTACACCTACAATCACTGGCTCTGTGTATTTATTAATATAGGCCACGGTACCTACCCCAGAGTGCCCATCCAGCTAGTGCCCAGGTCCAGCGGCACTACATTACACTTGTCTTGTTGTTAACTGACCTGTTTTCTTCTGGGTGAGTGCTACTGTCATATTTTGTCATGTGACCTTGCGTGTGAGGTTGATTGGGGGGTGATTTAGGTACTACCTTTTCTTCCATTTTACTCAACAGCTGGGTCAACGGCCCCTCTCAAGGGGTGCGGGCAGGAAGTCGAATGGAGGATCCAGGGGTGTGGGGATTGCAAGTGATCGCTGGTATCTGATTCTTCGGGCCACCCCAATGAGCATGGGACTATCACTGGCCCTTGGAGGGGGAGAAGTGATAGGTGTAAGGGGAGCCTGAGGTAGGTGTCCTAGAGGGCAGAACGGCCCCTTGCACAGGTGCACCCCCGAGAGGGGATGAGTGCGGTCCTCCCCAAAGGATGGACCCACCATAGGCCATTGGGCAGAAAGGCTGGGCCTGGACCGGGAGACATCACAGGAACCATTCATGATCTCACTTAAGAACATAAATTGGGATACGCAGGAACATGTCTAGACAGTGGTAGTAAATTGATGTCTAGCGTCTCTGTTAAGGTTCGGTATGCATCAACATGTGTAAATAACGCTGCAAATGTTAAGGGTTCACGTGTGTGAAATAGTAAAAATAATGTATTTGTCTTTTAATGTTTGTAACAAAATACGGATGGGTGGGCGACCCCTCAACCAAAGAATTGTGCAAAGTTTATATCTTCAGGGGTGGGGTGACGGGAATGGAGGCGGCTGGATGTGGGGTTGGTGCATAAGGCCTCAGGGATGATAGGCCATGTAGCTAGGGGCAGTGTGGCACAGCTCCCCGGTTCTACAAACAGACATGCCACACATTGGAGCCTATGACAGGGGGTGCCTACGAGAAGCTCTGTTCACTGTGGGTGATACTGGTGATGACGTGTGCCCCATGTGGCTCTCTTTAACGTGTGAGCAGCGGAGACCTTCTGAAGCGAGCTTCCAGTTTCGATGCTTTTAGCACAACAATACAATACTATGTACAACGCACACCAGAGCGGCGCCACCCGCCCGCCAGACCTGCACATGTGATCTTCTGCCCCACCGGTTCAAGTACCACACTCTGACACCAAGGTTCCGGAGCCCCACTTCCTGACTCGTAGTAAAACGCAAACAAGGGGTTTGGGGGCGATGGAGGTAGAAGGAAACGGAATTGTCACGCTCACGCGCACACTAGCACGGGTGTACACACGTGCTAAGTATAAGTGGCAGGTTAAACCGAAGCTTATAGAATATGCAGTTTCCCCAGAGGGCACCGCCAGACCTCAAGTGTGCCGCACCCTCGCACCTGAACGCACACACTCATCCCAATGTCACGCCAAACTGGCAGCACGAAGCGTGGTATCTTTGCAACATTTACTCTCGCCATTTTCCCTCACTTCTTCTCTTACCTCTCTTCTCACCCTTCTTCTAAACTATGCTATCACTCTTTCATCTCTTTCTCTCTTTTTCCCTCTCTTTTCTCCTTTTCGGTGTCCTGGTGGTTTCGACGTTGCAGTCTCTCTCCCTTGTCCTTGCCCCTCCATTTTCTCTCCCTCACGCCCCCTCGCCCCTTCTCTCTGGGCCCCTCCCCTATTGCTTTACCTTTCTTGTCCCCCCTTCCAGCTCTTTCGTTGACTCGTTCACCACTCCACACATCTATCTCTCACACACGGTGCTAACATTTGTGATAAAATGTCTACACACCTGACCACTGTACATCCTTATTTTTAACAGTATTATACATCACATGTATGTATGTGTGCTCTGAACGCTACATTACATAATAAGTCTAGCTGAGGAGAGACACACACTTGAATTAATGGTATGCAAGTACAGAAGTATATGTATATCAAATACGTCCGGAAACTTTATATAGAATTTCCTTCGATTCTTTTTTGTTATTGCCTTTAAATTTGAAGTCATTAAACCATGTGTGAATAAGCTGACTTGCTCTGAGATGGCATCACACCAGATATCTTTCAGGTCAAAGGAACCAGCGTTAAGTAATTCAAGTCGACTCTATAAAAGAGTGCATTTGATTAGATAAGGGAGGTGCGAATCCGGGAAGTTGGGGGGAGGGGTTTGTTAGATGGAAAGGGGAATACAGAGTAAGAGCGCGAGAGGGGGAGGGGGACACTAATATGCCCGTGAAGCGCGCGCCTCTTCCCAGCCCAGCCATGCAGATCGAGCCTCCTCACGTCAAAAACCATTTTTCACCCAATTAATTCCTGAACTCTCCTACAACCCCATTTCATGCCAGTTTATTTTGAGAAGCCTCCTTGTTGGAGCGCTGCCAGGAATTATTACACGCTCGGGTCCCCGGTGACGCTCACTGGTGATGATGACGCCGTCATTGCTAAATTAGTCAGAGGAGGGGGCTGGAGGTTAGAAATCTGATCACACGACCCAACCACTGCGCATGAGACCCTTGCGCGCTTGTATGACAGAGGCCCGCATGGCTAAACCAGGCGTGCCTCTGCTACGCTACCTAAACCACAATTGTGTCTCTGAACAACGCATTCGATTACCACGCATGCTTTTGCCATGCAATTTTGTGGTGAAGGATTGACTGGTATAGGGATGTGTGGCAAAGATCACACCCTATGCCACCTGCCCTTAGCCATAACAGCTACCCAGACCCCACCTCTGCTCTAAACAGTGTCCCGACACCACCCTAGCCCTTAAAACTAACCTGACCCCCACTGTGCTCTAGAAACCTGTCCGATCCCCCTGAGCCCTAAAAACTACCCCGACCCCCGAAGCCCTACCAACTATCCCGAACTTCCCCGAGGCCTAAAAACGAGCACAACCCCACCCTGAGCTCTAAAAATGACCCTGAGCCCCTGAACCTTAAAAATGAACCGACCGACCCCCCCCCCACCAAGCCCTAAAGACTACTCCAACCCCCCCAGCCCTAAAAAGTAACCCAACCTCAGACTGAACCCTAAAAACTACCCCAACTTCCCCTGAGCCCTAAAAACTACTCTAACCTCCTTCAGCCCTCAAAACTACCCTGACCCCAAGCCCTACAAACTACCCCAACCCTTAAAAACGGCCCCCCAACCCAGCCCCACTTACCTCACCATGTCCTCTCTCGGTCCTTCCTCGTCCTGTGCCCGCCCATTCCAGTATCTAGATCGTGCATTGCCTTAACGACGCATATGTGTGGTTAAGGCATATATGTGGTTAAGGCAAGCATGGTTGCTCTTGCATTGGAATGGCACGCATGGCTCTGCCTGTGTTGCTCAGGTCGTTTCCTCCCTTGCGCACTTCTTCACCACTTGAGGGCGGCTTATGTATGGCTGGAATGGGCTTAGCTGTGTAAGCCAGTGAAATGTGTGGTTATAGTTATGTGGGTAGCTAACACGTATGGGTGTAACTGAACAAGTGGAATATAGTAGTGGCTAGTTGTGTGAGCAGATGGAATGCAATGTTGGTTCAGATGCATCAGCGGGTGAAATGTAGTGTGCCAAGTGTGGCTGTAGTCCTGTTGATAGCTGGCAGGCATGTTGTGGGCTATAGTTGTGTGAACAGATGGAATGCAGTGTGGGTTCAGCTTTATGGGTGGGTGGAATATGGTGTAGGTCCATTTGTGTGAGGAGTGGAATGTGTGGGCCTAGCTGTGTGCATGGGTTGAATGTGTTTGGTCTAGCTGTGTGAGCCGGTGGAATGTCATGTGAGTGTAGCTGCGTATGCAAGTGGAATATATTGTTTGATTGGATTGGCGGGCAGGTTCAATGTAGTACCCGTATGACCAGGCAAAATGCAGTGTGGAGTTTGCTGAGCAAGCACGTGGAGTGAATTGTGCATTTTCGCTGTGTGAGCGGGTGTACAGTAGTGTGGGTTCAGTTGCATGAAGTGATGGAATGTAGTGTTAGTTCAGGTGTGTGAGCGGGTGGAATGTAGCTCTGTGAGCAAGTGTACTGTAGTGTGGGTTTAACTGTGTGAGCAGATGGGATGTAGCGGTGGGTTGGCTAGATAAACAACTAGAATGTACTGTGGGTGTACATGTGTGAGGAGGGGGGAATGTAAAATTGGATGGCTGGGAAGCATGTAAATGTAGTGTAGATGTCTTTGAGTAGGTGAAATGTAGGAGGGTTTTGCTGGGTAAGCAGGTGGCATCTCCTGAGGGTTTGGCTGGGTAAGCTGGTGGAATCTGCTGTGGGTTTGTCCGTGTGAGCAGGCAAAGTTTGGTGTGGGATTTTATTTGTGAGCAGGTGACATGTACTGTGGAGCTGGCTGGTTAAGGGGGTGAAATGTAGTGTGAGGGTGGTTGTTAAGTGAAATGGAGTGCAGGTTTATCTGTACCCACTTTTATTGATTTAATGTAGTGTGGAGATTGCTAGGCTAACAGATGGAATGTGGCATAGAGTTGGGTTAAGTTGTTAAAGTAGCTGAAAGGTAGTTTGGCCCTAAACCTTGTCAGAGGGTGAAATTCAATGTCGGGTTACATTTCACTGTGAGTAGGGGAAAGGTAGTTGAGGTGTGGTTGTGTGAACATGTGAAATGTAGAGGGTTTCTGCATGTGTGAGCAGATTAAATAGATTGGGAAGTCTAGCTGTGTGACCAGGTGTCGTGAAGTATGCAATTACATTGTGGGCACAGGTGAAATGTGTGTGTGGGGGGGTTTATTGGTGTAGTATGACTTTACCCTTGTGAGTGATGCATTGTACTGAGGGATTGGTTTTGTGGGGTTATGAAACATACCATTTATTTGGTCATGCGATCAGGTGAAGTGTTCTATGGGTTTTGCTCAGTAGCAGGTGAAAACCATTGTAATTTACCTGTCTGGGTATGTGAAGTGTCGTAGTAGTTTAGGTTTGACTGTAAGAGAAAATGAAATGTAGGATGGATTTTGATGGTTGAGCAGGTTTATTTAGTAGTGTGTGAATTTTGCAGTGTGAGACGGTTTAAATTAGCATGGGATTAGTTGTGAGAGCAGGTGGAGCCCAGAATGCAATTAAGTCTAGCTTTTCCAGCAGGTGAAATGTAGTGTGGATTCAAGTGTTTGCGCAGGAGAAATTGAGTGTGGGTGTGGAATTAAGTGCAGGTAAAATGTCTTTTGGGATAGGGTTAATCGTGACAGCAGCTGAAGTGCACTGTGGGTCTAGCTGAATGAGCAGGTGAAAACGAATAGGGGTTTATTCATGTGAGCAGGTGAAATGTCACCATGGGTCAGTTGTTTGGGTAGGTGAAATGTATGATAGGTTTAGCTGCTTGAGCAAGTGAAATATAATGCAGGTTTAGTTCCGCTAGCCAGTGGTGTTTAATGTGGTGTTAACTGTGTGAGCAGGTGATTTGCATTCTGGATTTGGTTGTATGAGCATTTCAAATGTGTGGGTTTATCCTTTTGTTCGCATAAAATATGTTTATTGATGTGTTTCTTTATTGTAACGCGCTACTACCCACCCTCTGGTGGTATTCATGCAATATGGGTTTAATAATCTGAGCAGCTGACTTTATGTACATATTTATATATGCAATGTAGTTGCATTTATACACATTTTACACCCCTAACAAGACTCCAAAATGTATTAGTGGATGAGTGGTAATCTACTCTCCAGATTGTGCTTCATTAGAAGGTATATGTGTTTCATTGTGGCCTGTGTGGGAAGTGTTTTGGTGTCAGCGTGATGCCAGAGTGGTGCTTTTACCTTCTTCTATGTTGCTGTTTTGAGCATATTGTGAAGCAAGGAGGACTGTGGGATAGGACACTAGAGCTGTATATTATTGATGAGTCTGATTTGAATGGCACAGGTTGTGAGTCTGGTCTATGTGGGGAGTGTTTTGTTGTTGAGTGTGATGAGTAGTGGATTGAATTTCTCATGCCATTATGATTGGGTAGCTTGACTTATGTGTAGAGTGGCATGCACTAGAGTGAGAGATAGGTGCATGCCATCACGCCAGAGTCCTGTTGGGGAACATATTCTAGTTCTTGGGTTTGGTGTGGTCTGGAGTCTGATGGTCATACTTTCCTTGTGTGAGCGACTGACTCCATTTGCTGTTTGACATGATCCTACATCATCTGTTTGGAAATAGCCAGGTCGGCATCTCATTTTCTAAATTCCAAGTGATCACAGCTAGTTCTTGCTTTAGCAAAGAGGGAAATCCATAATTTTGCTGCCTGTACAAAGAGTGAGAATGCACCAATGTGTTTCTTCTTGTAGTGGGGGCGAGCAGACGAGGCACCAGTCTAGAGTGAAGGGCTTTGTAGTACAAGTAATTTTGCAGCATTAGTTCAAGCGTGGGCCCTCGCTGTGGGTGGCTGTGTAGACAATGCAGAGTGTGTTGAAGTCAGAATGTTTGGTTGTAGGCAACCAGTGATGCACTTCTAGCATTGGTGTGATACATTCCCATGGGTGAAGGTGTAGGAGCTATCTTGCCGCTGCATTCTGGATTCTTTTTAGTTTTCAGTGGCAGAAGAGCAACATCCCAATATAAAGACCATTTAATAGTTCGGGTGAAACATGACAAAGATGCTTGCAGCCTATCTTTTCTCATGTAAATTTAAATAAAGCAAGATGAATGCAAGCTTTTGCATGGAATGAGAGCGGTTATTGTTACTTGGTTCACTTTGGGGACAATGGGAAGGCTGGAATCCATGATCACTCCCAGATTTCTTACATCAGTCAGTGTGGATGGTGGTGGGTTGAGTTCCATAAACCACACAGTGGAAGCAAGGTGGTAGTCATCCCGTTTGGGCTCTTAGTTTTGATCATCTACTGCAGTCAGTAATCACGTACAGAGGAATATAGATCCTTTGGGGATTCAGTTGTAACTTGATTTGTTCTTCGCCAGCATAACTGCGGTAGGTTTGTTTGAAGGATTTGTGGAGGTCCAGTAGCCAGCAGAGGTATAGGGTGAAGAGAAGTGGTACTCTTGAGGGGTACGCCAGTCAGTGCCGAAAGGAGCTGACATAAATGGAGGTAGCAATATAAAGATATGCAGGAGGAGGTCCTGTCTGGGATGCATCAACGGATGCTGAGTACCTCTATCCTCAGTCATAGCGTGCAGCGGCGCCCCAGGTAGCAGACAGATCCAGCAGCAGCAGTGCAGTCTTTCCATCTCTGTTCGCGTCATCTTCTTGTCAGATGGATATTGGGACGCGTTTCTGGTTAAAAGAGTTCTTGGTGGTAAGATAGTAGAGTGTTTTCTTCTTTGAAATCCAAGAATGAAGTGAAGGGGCCATTTCATTCAGTTTTCCTGGGAATGGGCTATTGGAGATTAAGCATGAGCTGTTCAATCTAGCGGGTTAAGGTGCTGGGTTGGTCATTTGAACAGATGGCGAAATGTGGCTCTTATGTAGACAAGTGTAATGTGGAGTTGATTTAGTCATATTAAGTGTATTGTTTTCTGCTGGGTGAGCAAGTGAATTCGACCACATCTAGCCCTGTTTGGGTTAGGTGTATGTGGGGTAAATGTGGTGTGTGGTTAGCATTACAAGCAGGTAGATTGTGTGGTTTTAGCTGCATGAGCCTGTGAAATATGTTCTGGGTTTTGTCTGTGAGGAGGTCAAACTTAGTGTGGCTTCTGCTGTGTGAATGGTGGGAAATGCACTATGAGTTTAGTTTCGGGAAAGATGAAATGTAGCATGGTTGTAGTTTTGTGAGCAGGTGACATTTAGTGTGGAGTTAGCCGAGGGAGCAGATGAAATATGTGTGCCTGGCCTTGACAGGAGATAAAATGTAGTGTGGTTATAGCTCAGTTACCAGGTGACATTTAGTGTGGGATTAGTTGAGGGAGCAGACACAATGAATAGGCGTAGCTGTGACAGGAGGTGAAATGTAGTGTGGTCGTAGCCTGTAAGCTGCCTGGGTTAGTGTGCCGAGAGCACATGGGATGTGTGGGGATTACCTTTGCGAGGCAGGGATGTGTCTATTAATAGTGCAGCAGGTGCAGTGGCTCCAAGGACCAGGGTGTGAGAGGGTCTAATGCGCCTCGGTCATACTGTTACTGCTATGAAACCAGAGGTTGATTCAAGTTAGGGCCCTGGCACCCTTGCTAGACACTCATGTGAGGATGCGGACAGTGAGGAGGGCGTGGCTGTGGAAGCAGATCAAGTGCGGGGTGAATCTGGCTGTGTGGAGGTTGCTTCGAGCATCTCATGTTGGTTGATTTAGCTTCTTAGAAAGTTGGAATGCAGAACTATATTAATTACGTCAGCAGATGAAATCTGGAAGTTTATCTATGTGGACGTACCTGTCAGTAATGGCATGGGTTCAGCTGTGACGGGAAGTGGAACGCAGAGTGGCTTTGGTAACGTGCGCAGGTGAAATAAACGTCCACTGAAGGCGTTTTAGTAAACCTGTTTCTGTTATTTTGTAGCTTATGACACCTGGTGTGACGTTGCTCACGGATGCACCAAAAAACTTGGACTGAAGATATGTGGTAAGTCAAGCGGTGCCTCATTTTTATAATTCTAGGTAGTTGTCATCGGCCTGAGGTTTTTTTTTTTAAAGCATTTACATCAACCAGAACTGTCTAATGGTTTTAAACTACATCACATCAGACTGCGTATTCATTTCACGAGGCATGCTCGGCTACAAAATATACATGTAGCACAATAAATAACAAATTTTGTTAACAGTGTTTGTGAGTGTTGCCAAGCGCAACCCCTGTAGCCCCTAAAATGTGTTACTTTGATGCGCACCATTGATACCTTGTAGAGGGCATAGGGGGTGTCGTCGCATCTACATTACAGTAGCTCGTCATTAAAAATGCGCATTTCCGTGTTACATTGATAAACGTTTGTCGCAAGATGCACTTGAAATAAACTCGGCCTTGCTGATAGCGTTACCCGGCTGCCCGTTCTAATTGATCGATAGATTCATTAATCAATCCATTTCGATGCGTTTCTATAAAAATTAAAAGTGTTGGCGGCGAGCTGGCAGCCCTCGTGTCTTCCGGTTCGTACAGGGCGGGGTGTTTATCTTTTCAGACACGGCGCTACAGGTTTGGATTCTGACTAAATGTAAACGTGTCACAAAAACAGGCGTGACCGTGGCACATTGTTTCAGGGGCTCGTGGTCAAATATTTTCACATACCGAGGTTCAGGTGTCCCTAGTGCTGGCTGCTGGCCCAGATTTCGTCTCGAATGGAATGGCCGAGGAACCTTTACTATGCAGTTTTCCGGCGGGAGTGTGCAGTTACGGGGTAGTTGGTAGTTATTAAGAATGCATGTTTCGTGTCTATCACATGCGCAGGGGTTCGTCTGCCTGTTTACAGATGGGTGGTGGTGGGCTGGAGGAGGGTGGAGTGTGTGTGACTGAAGAATATGGTATATTGTGCTGACACCCTGCCCCTAGGGTTCGTGTGCACAGGGCTCGGTCTCCAGGACAGATTTCCAGTGGTGAGTGTGCAGCAACCGGAGCCGCTCCGGTCGGCAGACTGCCCCCTGCACATGTTACCCGCGTATACACATATAGGGGCGCATAGGAATCTGCACCGCTATCCTGCTCCTGTCCTTGGTGTTTGTACACACATGCGGTGGTGGGTGGCTGGCTGGCTGTGTAGGTCCCTCCCCCCTTGCTATGTATAGAAGGGTTGGTGGAAGTAGGTGGGTGCACCGTGTGGCA